>NC_141877.1:613585523-614835523 GCF_056163025.1 Triticum urartu
CAGACAACGGCAATACGGATAATCAAACCGAACAAACAAATCCTATCAAGGATAATGGTCCGGACGACATAACGCCGGGCAGACACCCGGAGCAGCAGACTGCCCGTAAAAGGCCTGTTGCCACTGCAAGGAGCCTAAAAAAGCAGAAGCAAAGGCTCAAGGCCGCGCAAGACACACTCCAAATCAGATGGAGTAAAATACTCAACACTGCAGCAAGGTACGGCGACAATCGCCCCTCCAAGAGCTACCCAAAGCGGAAGCTGCTACCCGAATTCGATGAGGAGGCCTCAGAACCCCGACAACCAAATATCAAAGCAGCCACCGGGTCGGAGAGACGACCCCTCTACCAACACAGAGTGGCATACAACGCCGCTCACAATACAATACGCGACCCATGCGAGGGCTCGCACCCAAAGGACGGCGCAACCAGATCCATCTATGGACCACGCAAGCGTGCCCCAACATACAATGCAACACAACAAACATCCGAACAATGCGGTACACCCAGCTACAGGGGTACCGCACACCCCCTATGTTTCACCGATGAGGTGCTGGACCACGAATTCCAGAGGGATTCAAGCCCGTAAACATAGAGGCATAAGACGGAACAACAGACCCTGGGGTCTGGATTGAGGACTACATCCTTCATATCCATATGGCTCGAGGAGATGATCTGCACGCCATCAAGTACCTGCCCCTCAATCTCAAAGGGCCAGCTCGTCACTGGCTCAAAGGCCTCCCCGAAAGCTCCATTGGAAGTTGGGAAGAGCTCGAAGACGCCTTTCGGGCAAATTTTCAAGGGACTTATGTCCGACCTCCGGATGCGGACGATTTGAGTCATATAACTCAATAGCCCGGAGAGTCAGCCCGAAAGCTTTGGAACAGGTTTCTTACTAAAAAGAACCAGATTGTCAACTGTCCGGACGCCGAAGCCTTGGCAGCTTTCAAGCATAGCGTCCGTGACGAATGGCTCGCCAGACACCTCGGCCAAAATAAGCCAAGAACGATGGCCGCATTAACGAACCTCATGACCCGCTTTTGCGTGGGTGAGGACAGCTGGCTAGCCAGATGCAGCACCAGCGACCCCAGTACATCTGAAGTTAGAGATGGAAACGGGAAATCACGACGCAACAACAATAACAAACGCCGGAATAAAGAAGACAGCACGAAGGGCACGGAAGTAAATGTCGGATTCAAAAGCTCTCGGCCAGGTCAAAAGCCGCCCCCTAAAGGCACCAGGGATGAACTGTCCAGCCTCAACAAAATTCTGGACCAAGTATGTCAGATCCATAGTACCCCTGGTAAACCTGCTAATCATACCCACAGAGAATGTTGGGTCTTCAAGCAGTCCGGCAAGCTCTACGCCGTACATAAGGGGGAGGATACACCAAGTGAAGACGAGGATGAGCCTCCCAAGAAAGACACGGCAGAACAAAAGAAATTTCCACCAGAAGTCAAAACAGTAAACGTGTTACACGTGATCAAGGGAAAAAAACAACACGACACTCCCAGGAAAATATACCCAAGTGCTTGTCACCGCGAAGTCCTGCCACTGGTCGTCTCAACCGATCACTTTCGACCATCGCGATTACTCAGCAAGTATCTGACACGCAGGATGGGCTGCCCTGGTATTAGACCCAGTAATTGGCGGATATCACTTCACACGAGTCTTGATGGACGGCGGCAGCAGCCTAAACTTAATATATCAGGATACAATCCGCGGGATGGGGTTAGACCCAACACAAATTCGCCATAGCAATACTACCTTTAAAGGAGTAACGCCAGGCCCAGGGGCTCGTTGTACGGGCTCCCTCCTACTACAGGTTATATATGGCTCACCCGATAACTTCCGTCACGAGCATTTAACCTTCCACATCGCTCCGTTTCAAAGTGGCTATCAAGCACTGCTCGGAAACGAAGCTTGCGCTCGCTTTAATGGAATACCACACTACGCCTCCCTCACACTCAAGATGCCCGGTCCACGTGGCATCATTTCAGTGAACGGAAATATCAAGCGATCTCTGCGTGTCGAAGAGAGTGCGGCTGCCGTGGCAGCCGCACACTAAAGGCGCCCGGACCAGTGAAAGCATCCAAATAGGCCGTCAAGACCTCAGACACAACTAATCAAGTCCGGCGCCGCTATTTATACCGAATAAGTGGTCACACCCCTATTTGTCAATACAAGGGGCTCAACGCGCGCAGATAAGTGGCAATTTCTTATCATCTTGAATTATACATGGTTTCTTTAAAAACTATCCTTTTACACGACAACTTTTTCACTTAACTTCCTCTATTTTACAGACGATCATCGTGCTACACTCGTCCAGGATACGGCACAACGGAGACACAAGCGTAGACATGCAGCAGGGACCCGCTCCAAGGATTCTTTTTAGATTAAGACCCTGCGTAAACCTTTTTTACTGTCTCTTGTTGATACATATCCACCGTTGAGAAGGATGCTGACGTCTTGGCATGTGGCCACGCCAGAACAATGCACGTACCTGGACACAAGGGGCTTCTTACAAAGGCCATTATTTAGGCCCGGTTTATACCACAAAGACCGAATACCTTAGGGAGTGTTCGGCGTCGCGAGTTTGGCCCTATATGCATCAGCTCCGAATCATTGTCTTTGGTCAAATGTTGGGTTTGCCCGGCTCCTGTGTTTTCGTGCCTTACGTTCCACTTTACCGGCTAAGGTAGCACCAGGAGAACTACTGCGATTGTGCCCTGGTTCATCCGGACGAGCACCTCAGTAGAGAAGCCGAAAACTGACTGTCATGATATAGCGTGAGACTGGTCAACCACTTGATGACCTGTGGGAATGTTAGAATTCCTCCGCCTTAACGAAGGGCTGTTTTCTGGCCAGGCATGTACACACCCCGGAACCGGGAGAGTGCGGAGCCACCAGGGGCTATCTAGTAGCCCCACTGTCAAACTCCTATGGCTAAGTGAAATTGCTAAAGCATTATAGTCCAGTTGCGTCGCTCGCTCCGCTATCACCTCCTTAATAGGACCAAGACGTTGGGTTAAGTGTGAACGCGTGTTTTTGCAAGCACCTTCGCATTATATGCATGGGGGTTGAAGCCGACGACTGCAATCTTTCAGGTTATACACATGTATACATAAACGGCCGCCCAGGAGGCATCATATTACTTTCAGGCAAAAGTATAAAAATAGCCTTATAAAAATTTATAAAAGCATTTCGCTTACAATGAGATTACATATCACTCAAACATAATATTTTTTGAGCACTGGATCTCTATCAAACGGGCACCCTCAAGAACTTCTTCAAATTAGTGCTCAGCAGCCTTTCGACCTATAGCCGAATCCCGCGCTGCAACATTGATAGCATCCATCTCCGCCCAGTATGCCTTAACACAGGCAAAGGCCATCTGTGCACCCTCTATGCACGCCTACCTCTTCATCGCATTAATGCGTGGCACCACGTCAAGGAACTGTTGCACCAAGCTGAAATAGCTGTTTGGTTTTGACCTTTCCAGCCATAGCTGATCCACAACAGACCTCATGGAGAGTCCGGACAACCTATTTAGTTCGGCCCATTCGGCTAATTGGTCAGTCAATGAAAGTGGACGCTCGAGAGAATGGAATTTTCTCCAAAACAACTGGTCTAATTCACGGTCCGTCTGACCCTGGAAGTACTTGGTCGCATCAGCAGCGCTCGCCGCCAAATCCATATACACATCCTCCGAACTCCACAGCCGATCCAGAGGGGCATACCGTGGATCTCCGAACTTCTTCCGCAACATAAAGGATTTCCCAGCTACAATATCCCCAGCTTCCCGCAGCTCCTCCTTCTTTGCCCTCATAGCAGAACGGAGGTTTTTTCTCATCGCAGCAGCCTTCTCAAGGTTCGATGCCTTCGCTTGGTTTTCCTTTTCAAGAACCCGGCAACGGTCAGCGGCGGCTTTTAATTCCATGGCCATCTTGGCCATCTTGTCTCGGCTCTCGCCATGCGCGGCCTTCTTGGCTTGCAACTCGGCCGCCTTCAAAGCAGCCGCATTACCCAACCTCGCTTGTTCCTTGGCTCGGGCAAGTTCTGCCCGCAAGGCTTCAACAGTGGAAGCTCCATCTGCAGTCACAACATATTAAAGATGCTGACATCATACTGCTCTTCCTATTGTGGCGTTTACCAGATAATGACACTTACCCTGTGCCTCGTCAAGCCTTTTGTTAACAAGCTCGATGTCGGCGTCTGCCGCATCCAACTGCCATTCTAAATGGGCAAACTCGCTAGTCCGGCTAGCCACCGGAGCTTCCATCACCTTCACATAGAGGCAGTATGGTTATTACCTGGGAATATGATCCTCTGTTCGTCGTCGTTTCTGACGACAACCAGAGTCTCAGGGGCTACTATCTACATAGGGCACACCTAGCATGTGCAGGACTATCATACATTCTTTTACGTACCTCAAAGCCTGTCAGTAGACTCATAAAAGCTTGATGCAATCCGCTTTCCACGGATGATATTCTCTCCATCACCGTATTCATCAGCACACGGTGTTCATCTGAGATGGCCGCTCGCCCCACCAACTCCCTCAGAAGATCCGATCTCACACTATACGGTGCCGGACTCTTTTGTCTGCTCTCTTCGGGAGCCGAACACTGCGAGCTTCGGGGGTCAATGGGATTATCTTCTGGCCTCACCGGACTCGGAGAGGCCCTCCGCGATGACACTTCAGGGTCGCCCGCTTCCGGAGCGGAGGAGTCCAGAGGAGGCATTTCGCTCTCCGTCATCTCTGGAAGAAGATCCCCCGAAGACGAGCTCATTTGAGAGGGGCTAAGGCCCGAACTGCAAAAATATCTGCGGTGGTTATCTTCTCAGAAGAAAAAGATGGCATATCTGTACTATTAAAGTATTTCGGGTCACTTACGACTCGTGGGAGAATTGATCCCCCCGCGGACTTTGTGCGGCAACGGCGCCCCCCAAGGTAGGACCCTCTGTGGGAGACTTCTTCTCCCGTTTGGAAGCTTCGGCTTCTGAATCCCCGGGCGCAGTCCTTTTCCTCTTCTGGTAGTCTTCCTTCATGGAGACGCTCGCTCCCTCGGCTAGAATGGGCAGCGTTGGGGGCCCGCGTCCGCCCGCATTACCCTCCACAGTATCTTCCTTCAAGGGCTCCGGGCAAGGTGCGGTCTGGAGCATCTTTTCCAATACCGGATTTTCCAAACCCTCAGGGAGGGGGGCCGAACACCGAATCAACTTCGCCTTTGTTAGCCAGTCCTGGTCAAAAAGCAAACTCTCAGAAATAACTTCGTAACAAAGGAGAGATAGTATGTTCGGCCGGAAGATGCCTTACCTGTTCGGCGGCGCGGTTACTACTCAGGCCCACGTCCTCGGTGATTTCCGGACACTCCACCTGAGGTCCAAAGAATGACTTGTACATCTCCTCGTGCGTCAGGCAGAGAAAATTTTGAATGACACGCGGTCCCTCGGGATTGAACTCCCATAGGCGAAGAGGTCGGCATTTGCAAGGCTGGACTTGACGAACCAGCATAACTTGTATTACCGCAACCAAACTGAAATCTCCATTGAGGAGATCGCAAATGCGGCTTTGCAGTATAGGCACGTCCTTGGCTGGACCCCAGCACAGACCTCTGCGGATCCATGACATCATTTGTGGTGGAGGGCCTGAGCGGATAACAGGGCGGCCGCCCACTTGGCACTTCTAGGAGCCATGATGTAGAACCACTCCTGTTGCCACAATTCAGACACCTCTGGGATGGAACCTTTGGGCCACGGAGCTCCCACCATCTTGCGTATTAAGGCACCTCCACACGCTGCATGTTGCCCCTCGATCATCTTCGGCTTCACTTCAAAGGTCTTGAGCCATAGGCCAAAGTGAGGGGTAACCCGGAGGAAGGCCTCGCACACGACAATAAATGTCTTGATATGAAGAAAAGAGTCCGGAGCTAGATCATGGAAGTCTAGCCCGTAATAAAACATCAGACCCCTGACGAAAGGATCTAGAGCAAGGCCTAGACCTCGGAGGAAGTGGGAGACGAACACGACATTCTCGTTGGGTTTGGGGGTGGGAACGGCCTGTCCTCGGGGAGGCAGCCGATGCAAAATCTCGGCGGTCAGATATCTAGCCTCCCTCAACTTTTTGATGTCTTCTTCCGTGACGGAGGAAAGGCACCCATTGGCCTTGAAGGCTAGATCCGGACATGACTGAAGGTTCGGAGCACCTGACCTGAACTTCGGGCGTTTGAGCTTGAGGTGGGGGAAGGATTCGATTGAGCACGGGAGGGAAAAATAAAAGCCTTGTTCCCTTTATAAAGAGGGTGAATATCAAGCGTCCTCTCCGTGTCCGTTTGGACTTGCCTATGATCTAGGAGTCCTAGAAGCGGTTGGGTTACCCACGCCCGCATTGATGAGAATCCCGGAATAAGGGGACACGATCTCTGCTTTAACAAGACATGCCGAGGAAACCGCCTCGCATGACGCGCTGAGGTAGGATAATGAAACGACTCGGATAAAGGCTTGGTCGTGGTGTGTCACATTACGGAATACATCAGCAGATTAGATTTGTGTAAATATTATTCTCTCTATGGCAATATGTGGAAACTTATTTTGCCGAGCCGGACACTATCTTTGTGTTCAAAATCTTCTATGAAGTACTTGGAGGAGGAACCCGCCTTGCAATGTCGAAGACAATCTGCGCGCCGGACTCATCGTCATTGAAGTCTGGTTCAAGGGCTACTGAGGGAGTCCTGGATTAGGGGGTGTCCGGATGGCCGGACTATACCTTCAGCCGGACTCCTGGACTATGAAGATACAAGATTGAAGACTTCGTCCTGTGTCCGGGAGGGACTTTCCTTGGCGTGCAAGGCAAGCTTGGCGATACGGATATGCAGATCTCCTACCATTGTAACCGACTTTGTGTAACCCTAACCCTCTCCGATGTCTATATAAACTGGAGAGTTTTAGTCCGTAGGACAACATACACAATCATACCATAGGCTAGCTTCTAGGGTTTAGCCTCTCTGATCTCGTGGTAGATCTACTCTTGTACTACCCATATCATCAATATTAATCAAGCAGGACGTAGGGTTTTCCCTTTTCCCGTGAGGGCCCGAACCTGGGTAAAACTTCGTGTCCCTCGCCTCCTGTTACCATCCGGCATAGACGCACAGTTCGGGACCCCCTACCCGAGATCCGCCGGTTTTGACACCGACAGACATCTTCACCAACCCCAACTGAAAAAGCGTCAACGCATCTCAAAGTTGCAGAGCAGAAGCCTCGGAAAGCGTTGCCGAAGATTAATATTAACATCCCCGTCGCTTCTGCGTGAGGGTCTCCCTTTGTATTCACTCGACGCTCCGTGTTGTTTATTTTTTCTTGATTTAACCATACGAACTTTGGAACTGGCAGCGCTGCTACTTCCGGGACCTCAGCTTACAGGGATGAGGATGAGGTAATGGAGGATGCAGTCACTTCCAATCTCGGTATGATTTCTGTCATTCTGTCTTTATTTGGTCGACTCAACTGCAATGTGTACCATTGGGTGATGTGATTTTGGCGATTGATCTTTGAACAGCTCCTTACATTATTGACCTCCCCGATGATGATGATGAAGATCCTGAGAGGCCTTTGACGAGGAAAAATAGGAAAGTCCTGCAAGCAGGGTGCCACAGTCGACACCGATGGCAGAACCAGTCGTTCAGGACGCTGGTGATGCCAATCGGGGTTCTGTTACCTTCGCTGTACCATTGTCAAGTGCCCTGCCTTCTTCATCGACTGCTCAAGCTCCTGCCGACCCACCTTCAGTTTTTGCGATCCATCATGTCCCAGAGGACGAAGTGAATGCTGCCAAGGAAGCCATATGCCAGGCAGGGATTATGATGGAGAAGATGAAGGAGGTGCGGGACACCAGTAAGGCCGCCTATGACGCCAGCTCGGCTCTCCAAAGCAATGTTCAGGTTAGTTGGTCACCGCTTGTTCTGTTAAGATATGCTATCTGAAGACTCTCTTTCCGAAAATCTTTGCATCTGTACACCCACTTGGTGTGTCGATTGAATTTTTGGACTAGTGGGGGCATGCTGAGTGCACCCACTGGGTGTAGTCCCCGAGACTACGGTGGACTGCTGGCAGTCGACTGTAGTCTTTGTATTTTGATTCTTTCGCTCGATCTGGCCTGGCCGTGTCGAGTGTAAACCGAACCGGTGGGGGCATGCAAAGTGCACCCACATTGTGTAGTCCCCGAGACTATGGTGGACTGCGGGCAGTCGACCGTAGTCTTAGTATTTATTGTCTTTGTCGTTTTTCGCTGTAAAATAACTTCCCCTCCCTGATTGCAGAAATCTTGTGATCTTGGAGCTCGCTTTGCTGACTTGGAATTGGCCAAGACAGAGCTGCAAAAGGCCAAGGACGACGCCAATGGTAAGACGAGCTTCTCGACTGGTTTGTCTTAGGCTTGAGTACCCTTCTGCTCTTTCTGAATCAAGCACCATTTCTTTGCAGAAAAACTGAACGAAGCTCTGACGAAGAAGGATCGGGATTTGGCTGCTGCTCAAAAGAAAGCTGACGACAGAATCGCTCTGGCTGAACAGATTCTGGCTTCAGTCGACCAATTGGAAGAAGAGAACGCCAAGATGAAATCTGCCCTGAACGAAGCCAACAAGGAGGTCACGCGCTTGAAGAAGGACAAGGTCAACCTGAACGAGAAGATGGAAGGCATCGCTCGCAGGAGGGACGATCTGGAGAGCTATCTGAAGAGCCTTGCCAAGAAGTTGTTCATCAAGCTTGAAGGCATACATTTTGTTCTGACTGATGTTTTTTTTTGTTGACTCAGCATACGAAAATTGAATTATCCTTGGATCGTGAATGCAGAGTTTTGCCAGAACTTCGAGGAGGAAACTGGGCGGATTGAGCCAAGTTTGGACCCCATGAACTCTCCCGTGAAAGATGAAACTGCCATGAATCTGCTCCGACTAGAATCCCGCATCGACGGTGTTGTGGACTACTTGGCTCGACTGAAGGTCGCCACGTCATGGATCGACACGGCACTTTGGCCAAGGGCCACGCTCCAGAATGATCTCGAGTCTCTGATGACTCGACTTAACGTGATCCCTGGTCGAGTGCAGGAGTGGAAGAAATCTTCTGCTCGGTGTGGTGCTGATGTGGCTCTGTCTTTGGTTCATGTCCACTGCAAGGAGGTGCGACAAGATAAGCTGGCAGCAATCAAGGTCGCCAACACCCAGAGGCATGACTTCTGATCTTTTATGGAGACTTTTATTGCTACAGCCACTCAGATCGCCGACATCGTCGACCTGGACGAGTTCATCGAGCCTGCTAGTCCTCCTCCTACGGAGTGAACAAACTTTTATGTCCCACCTTAAATTTGCCTTGGAATGCCGAGTGGTTTTTGTAACCGTTAAACTCTTTCGAGCTGAATGCCCGAGCACTTCGATCTGTGGTCTGGAACCTTTAGGATTTATCTGAACTTGGTTTATCGTTGAATATCTTCATGAATTCTCCGTCGAGTGGAACTCGTTCTTCACTCGAGACAACTTTTGTATTTGTGGCGCAACTCCGAAGGAGAAGGTAGCAGTCGACCTGCACCTCGTCGTCCTTGCGGGTCAGGATGGAGCGCACGTTGCATTTGTGGCGAAGCTCCAAAGGAGAAGGTGGCAGTCGACCTGCACCTCGTCGTCCTTGCGGATTGGGATGTGTTTCGTACTTAGGCGAGTACTAGACTGCAGCTAAGCCTCCGAGTGGGAGGGTCGCTCTCCACTCGGTAGGATTTTTCAAACTTAGGCGAGTACTAGACTACAGCTAAGCCCCCGAGTGGGAGGGCCGCTCTCCACTCGGTAGGATTTTTCAAACTTAGGCGAGTACTGGACTGTAGCTAAGCCCCCGAGTGGGAGGGTCGCTCTCCACTCGGTAGGATTTTCAAACTTAGGCGAGTACTGGACTGCAGCTAAGCCCCCGAGTGGGAGGGTCGCTTTCCACTCGGTAGGATTTTCAAACTTAGGCGAGTAGTGGACTGCAGCTAAGCCCCCGAGTGGGAGGGTCGCTCTCCACTTGGTAGGATTTTTCAAACTTAGGCGAGTACTGGACTGCAGCTAAGCCCCCGAGTGGGAGGGTCGCTCTCCACTCGGTAGGATTTTTCAAACTTAGGCGAGTACTGGACTGCGGCTAAGCCCCTGAGTGGGAGGGTCGCTCTCCACTCGGTAGGATTTTTCAAACTTAGGCGAGTACTGGGCTGCAGCTAAGCCCCTGAGTGAGAGGGTCGCTCTCCACTCGGTAGGATTTTTCATACTTAGGCGAGTACTGGACTGCAGCTAAGCCCCCGAGTGGGAGGCTGGCTCACCACTCGGTAGGATTTTCAAATACTTAGGCGAGTACTGGTTCACAGCTAAGCCCCCCAAGTGGGAGGCTGGCTCACCACTCGGTAGGATTTTCAAACACTTAGGCGAGTACTGGACTGCAGCTAAGCCCCCGAGTGGGAGGCTGGCTCACCACTCGGTAGGATTTTCAAACACTTAGGCGAGTACTGGACTGCAGCTAAGCCTCCGAGTGGGAGGCTGGCTCACCACTCGGTATGATTTTCAAACACTTAGGCGAGTACTGGACTGCAGCTAAGCCGAGGCTGGCTCACCACTCGGTAGGATTTTCAAACACTTATGCGAAACGGGTTCGCAGCTAAGCCCCCGAGTGGGAGGCTGGCTCACCACTCAGTAGGATTTTCAAACACTTAAGCGAAATGGGTTCGCAGCTAAGCCCCCGAGTGGGAGGCTGGCTCACCACTCGGTAGGATTTTCAAACACTTAGGCGAAACGGGTTCGCAGCTAAGCCTCCGAGTGAGAGGCTGGCTCACCACTCGGTAGGAAATTATTTTTACAAACTTAGGCGAAACGGATTCGCAGCTAAGCCACCCACTGGGGGATTTCTCACGCAAACAAAAACAATAACAATCACTGGGAAAATTATAACGCTCTTGTCTTTGATAAGTAAACTACAGAAGTTTTTCTTATTACATCTCATCTGAGTGAGAATTCAAGTATAAAAGGGGCGGAGCAGCTCCGCATTCCAGGCTCGTGGCTCATCAATCTGGCGATCGACATTATAGAGGTGGTACGCTCCATTGTGGAGGACTCTGGTTACTATGAAGGGACCTTCCCAAGTAGGAGCGAGTTTGTGTGGTTTCTGTTGATCCACTCGAAGGACCAAGTCTCCTTCTTGGAAGGCTCGACTCTTCACATTTCTGGCATGGAATCGACGCAAGTCTTGCTGATAGATGGTCGATCGGATCATGGCCATTTCTCTTTCTTCTTCCAGGAGGTCAACTGCATCCTGCCGGGCTTGTTCTGCTTCATCTTCAGAGTAGAGCTCGACTCGGGGTGCGTTGTGAAGCAGGTCACTCGGCAAAACTGCTTCGGCTCCATAGACCAGAAAGAATGGAGTTCTTCCAGTCGATCGGTTCGGGGTTGTCCTCCATCCCCAAAGAACTGATGGAAGCTCGTCGACCCATGCACCTGCTGCGTGCTTGAGATCGCGCAGTAGTCGGGGTTTCAGTCCTTTGAAAATTAGGCCGTTTGCTCTTTCCGCTTGTCCATTCGACTGGGGGTGAGCGACTGAAGCGTAGTCGACTCGTGTGCCCAAAGAGGCGCAAAAGGCTCTGAATTTGTCAGAATCGAAGTTTGACCCATTGTCAGTGATGATGTTGTGCGGAACTCCATATCTGAATATCAACTCTCTGATGAAACTGATAGCAGTTCAAGCATCAAGATTCTTGATAGGCTTAGCTTCAATCCATTTTGTGAACTTGTCGACTACTACTAGCACATGAGTGAAGCCGCTCCTGCCCGTTCTTAGTGGTCCAACCATGTCCAGTCCCCAAACAGCGAAAGGCCGGACGAGTGGAATGGTTTTCAGGGCTGACGCGGGTTTGTGCGACATATTGGAGTAAAACTAACATCCTTCACATTTGTCGACTATCTCTTTCGCCATTTCATTCGCCCTTGGCCAGTAGAATCCCGCTCGGTATGCTTGAGCCACAATGGTCCGAGAAGACGCATGATGACCACAGGTCCCCGAGTGGATATCATCAAGGATTATCTGACCTTCTTCTGGTGTTATACACTTCTGACTGACTCTAGTCGCGCTTTCTCTATACAATTGTCCCTTTATGACTGTAAAGGCCTTGGATCGACGGATGATCTATCGAGCCTCTTCTTCGTCCTCTGGGAGTTCTTTCCTTAGGATGTACGCGATGTACGGTACCGTCTAGTCGGGAGTGATGACCAAAACTTCCATGATCAGGTCGACCATAGCTGGAACTTCAACTTCAATCGGATCCGTGGCACTTTTTGGCTGCAGGGCTTCTTCAGTGAAGGGATCCTCCTGAACTGATGGTGTGTGGATGTATTCCAAAAACACATTGCTGGGAATGGCTTCTCTTTTGGAACCTATTTTTGCCAAATCATCAGCTGTTTGATTTTTCAGTCGGGGTATGTGATGAAGTTCTAACCCCTCGAATTTCTTCTCCAGCTTTCTCACTGCATTGCAATAACCAGTCATGGCCGGACTTCTGACATCCCACTCCTCCATCACTTGATTAACCACCAAATCTGAGTCGCCATAGACCATGAGGCGATGGACGCTGAGTGAAATGGCCTTGGGCAACCCATATAAAAGTGCTTCATATTCTACTTCGTTACTGGAGGAATCAAAGTGGATTTGAAGAACATATCTGAGCTTATCTCCTCGGGGGGAGACCAATACTACCCCAGCACCGGAACCATTCAGCATTTTGGAACCGTCGAAGAACATGGTCCAATGCTTCGAGTGAACCTGAGTCGGCAGTTGTTGTTCAATCCACTCGGCGACGAAATCTGCTATTGCTTGGGACTTGATAGCTTTCTTTGCCTCAAACTTGATATCTAGAGGAAGGAGTTCAATCGCCCATTTTTCCACTCGACCAGTTGCATCTCTGTTGTGCAGGATCTCTGACAATGGAGCGTCGCTGACGACTGTAATGGAATGATCAGAGAAGTAGTGGTCAACGTTCTTTGTGGTCATATAAATACCATATACAAGCTTCTGATAATGAAAATATCTATGCTTCGACGGGGTCAAAACTTCAGAAACATAATATACTAGGCGCTGAACTTTGAAGGCTTTTCCTTCTTCTTCCCTCTCGACCGTAAGTACCGTACTGACGACTTGTCCTGTGGCTGCGATGTAAAGCAGCAAAGGCTCTTTGCTGATTGGGGAAGCAAGCACCGGCTGGGTGGAGAGCAGAGCTTTGAGCTCTGCAAACGCTGCATCAGCTTCAGGAGTCCACTCGAACTTGTCTGACTTCTTCATCAATCGGTAAAGAGGCAATGCCTTTTCACCGAGACGAGAGATGAATCGACTTAAAGCGGCCAAGCAACCAGTAAGCTTCTGGACGTCGTGCACTCGCACAGGACGTTTCATCCGGAGTATAGTACCGACTTCTTCTGGATTAGCGTTGATTCCCCGTTCGGAAACGAGAAAACCGAGTAACTTTCCGCCAGGAACTCCGAATGTGCACTTTGATGGATTAAGCTTGATATCATACCTCCTGAGGTTGGCAAAGGTTTCAGCAAGGTCAGTCAGCAGGTCGGAACCCTTCCATGACTTGACCACAATATCATCCATGTATGCTTCCACATTCCGACTGATTTGAGTGAGCAAACACTTCTGAATCATCCTCATGAATGTGGCTCCGGCATTCTTGAGGCCGAATGGCATGGTAACATAACAGAAGCACCGAATGGAGTAATGAAAGCTGTTTTGATCTCATCAGGTCCATACAGACGGATCTGATGGTACCCGGAATAGGCATCTAAAAAAGACAGTCGCTCACATCCCGCAGTCGAATCGACTATCTGGTCGATGCGGGGCAGAGGAAAATGATCTTTCGGGCAGGCCCGATTGATATGTTTAAAGTCAATGCACATGCGAAGTGACTTGTCCTTCTTGGGGACCATGACAACGTTGGCGAGCCACTCGGAGTGGTAAATCTCTCGGATGAACTCTGCTGCTAAGAGCCGAGCCACCTCCTCACCAATAGCCTTTCTCTTCTGGATGGCGGACCGTCGGAGATGTTCTTTGACGGGTTTCACTTTTGAGTCGACTCGTAGGCGATGCTCAGCCAGCCCCCTGGGAACACCCGGCATGTCAGAAGGCTTCCATGCGAAGATGTCCCAGTTCTCACGGAGGAACTGGATGAGCACTTCTTCCTATTTGGAGTCGAGTGTTGTTGAGATATGAGTCGGAGCAGCACTGGGATCGGTCGGGTGAATGTGAACCGGCTTCGTTTTACCAGACGACTGAAAAGCTGATTCTGTAGCGGGCTTCTTGGCTTGCAACAAATCACTCGTGTCTGCAGTCTTCTGGTACTCCTACAGCTCCACCACTGCCATCTGAGCATCGGCGATCTTTGAGCCTTTCTGAAAACACTCTTCTGCTTTCTTCCGATTGCCCGTAATAGTGATCACACCTTTGGGACCAGGCATCTTCAATTTGAGATACACATAACATGGTCGAGCCATGAAGCATGCGTAAGCTGGCCTGCCCAAAATAGCGTGATAAGCACTCTGGAAATCCACAACTTCGAGTGTCAACTTTTCTTTGCGGTAATTCTTGGAATCACCGAAAACCACATCAAGAGCTATTTGGCCGAGTGACTCAGCCTTCTTCCCAGGAATGACTCCATGGAAACTCATGTTGCTGGTACTGAGTGTGGACATCGGAATGCCCATCCCTTTCAACGTCTCAGCATACAGTATGTTCAAACCACTGCCACCATCCATCAAGACTTTGGTCAGTCGAGTGCCTTCAACAACTGGGTCGACCACCAAAGCTTGCCTCCCAGGGGTGGCAATGTGCGTTGGGTGATCGGACTGGTCAAATGTGATGGCAGTCTGAGACCACTTCAAATAACTGGGTGTCGCCGGAGCAACCATATTCACCTCACGGTTGATAACTTTCAGTCGACTTTTGCTTTCAACATCAGCAAAAATCATCAAGGTGGAATTGACCTGGGGGTATCCATCATCACTGTCTTCCTTGTCCTCAACTTTGTCCGACTCCTTTTCCTTATCTTTGGGTTGTTTGCCCTGGAACTGCTGGATCAAGAGCCGACACTGTCGAGTGGTATGTTTTGCGTAAATGAGCTTACCCTCTTCATCTTTCTTGGTGTGGATGTGACATGGCAAATCCAACACATCATATCCATCTTGGTCTTTAACTTTCTTGGGGTCCCAAGACCCTTTGGGTTTCCCCTTAAACTTTCCTTGAGTTACAGCCAAGGCTTTCCCAGGAGCAGCTGGCTCGGCTTTCCGCTTCTGTTTCTGATTGGAATTTCCTCCTCCGGTTTCTTGGGCGACTGACTTGTGCTTGCCACTCCGGAGTCGATCCTCATCTTCACCATTAGCGTACTTGGTGGCAATCTCCATCATCCGATTCAGAGACATGTCTCCAGTTCGACCGAATTTCAGATTCAGTTCTCTGTACTTGATGCCTTCCTTGAAGGCACAGACTGCTTGGTGATCAGGCACATTCTCTACCGTGTGATGTAACATGATCCATCTCTAGATGTAATCCCTCAAAGTTTCATTCGGCTTCTGCACGCAAGACCGCAGTTCCGTCAGCCCTGCCGGTCGCTTGCATGTTCCTTCAAATGTGGTGACAAACACTCGGGCGAGATCTTCCCAAGTGTAAATGCTGCTGGGTGCTAACTGATTCAGTCACGCTCTGGCCGAGCCCTCCAACATGAGAGGCAGGTGCTTCATGGCCACTTCATCATTGTCACCGCCAATCTGGACAGCCACTCGGTAGTCTTCAAGCCAAGTATAGGGCTTGGATGCACCAGTGTACTTACTGACTCCAGTCGCCAACCTGAAGTTGGGAGGAATCACAGCGGCCCTGATGGCTGTACTAAAGCACTCTGGCCCCGAAACATGTACTCTGTTGCTGGTAGGTGCATCTCTATCGTGACCTTCTCGGTGAGCTATGTTCCTGTCGACCAAACCTTGAACGAGAATGGATCTCGCATAAAAGCCTGGTTCCCTGGGGCCGACTGGAATCCTTCACCCAACACTATGAGGGCGCCTGTCATCCTGCTGTCGAGGCACATACGATCCACTCCTCGGGGGAGGGGTGAGCACTCGACGTCGATCGTCACGATAGAATCGGTGATCATACTGCTCATGGTTTCCGTACTGATCACGCCAGTCCCCATGTCCCTCACGCTTCGGGGGCGATCTTGGGCTATGAGCCGACTAGACTGTGTCTGCAGCAATGGATCTGCTATGAATCTTGTTCCGCGACTGAGAAACAACGGAATTCTGGTCTCCTGCTGCCCGGAGTAACGCTCTGATCTGCAACAAGCCTCTGCCAGCCTCTGACTGGGAAGGCTGAATCGACTCTGCTATATGGGCTGCAGCTGCTAAATTCTGAATCGGAGTTCGATATACCTGCGGGGGCGGAAAGAGCTGACGTCGACTGGATTCTAGAACCCGTTGTCGCGCACGCTCGTCGAGTGCTCACTGGAGGTTCTCCAGTCGAGTGCGCTCAGCCAAGTTTGCCAGGCGCGCATCCTCCAAGGCACGAGCCTTGGAGGTTTCTCCAACGATAGGAGTGTGCAGTGCATCCATGTTCCGGTGACGAAGTTCTTCTCTCTGCAGCGACGTGAGAGGCTCGGGGAGATATTCCTCATGGGGACGCGACGGGTCGCCTCCACCTGCACCTCCGTTGGTGTGGGGAATATCGAGAGGACTGCGCGGTCCATCGACCATCAGAACCTCCGCCGCCGGATCACTGCTGTCGCACTCGGATGCGGTCTCTGCGGAGCCAGTCGACAGGTCGAACAGGCCGTAGAGGGATTCATCGGGCTTGATCGCCGTGACTTGAGGGGTGGCCGACTGGCGTGCCACCGCGTGTCTCACCCACCGCTGAAGTCTCGACCGACCGGAGCGCTTGCGCCGGCGGGAAGCAGGGAGGGAGGACAACACGGGGGCCGACCGATAATGGGTCAACGGTTGCCGCAAGAGGACGCCGCGAACGCACGCGCGAAAGTGCGTTGCCCCGCGGACAGGGAGTGTGTCGACGTCGAGCGGAGCCTCCTGAAGCCAAGCGGAGTCGTCGGTGATGAACGTGAGCGCGCCGAGAAGGATCTCGCGGCCCTCCACCAAAACTCCGCCAGAAACCATGATGATTTGGATCGGAAAAGATCGCAACTCCTCCAACAAATCGCTAAGACACCGGCCCCACGGTGGGCGCCAACTGTCGTGGTTCTAAGTCTGACAGTAATGTAGGGGGGTAGGTATGGAGAGGCAAGATCTTAGCTATGGAGTAGTTGTAAGCACACGAGGTTTACGAGTTCACGCCCTTCTTGGAGGAAGTAATAGCCCTACGTCTCGGAGCCCGGAGGCGGTCGACTGGATTATGTGTGTATGAATTACAGGGGTGCGTACCCTTTGCACTGAGGAGGGGGTGGCTTATATAGAGTTCGCCAGACCCCTCCGGCCCTCAGTTATGCAGGGATTTAAGTACATTAAGGTCGGGCGTTACTGGTAACGCCCCTAATAAAGTGCTATGATGACCATAAAAGCTACTTAATGACCGACCGTTAGCGTGTGGAGTGACTTTAGGTCTCCTGGCCGTCGAGTGGTTGGATCTTGGTCGAGTGATTGCTTCTTGGTCGGGTGTCTTCGAGTCTGTCGAGTGGAACACCTCCAAGTCGATTGAAAGGTGATTTCTTCTACAGATGTCCTTGGGTAGGGCAGTTAGGACAGGTCCATGACCCTACCCTAGGTACATAGCTTCATCAGCCACCGCCGTCGTCGTCACCGCCCATCGTCGTCGCCCCCGTTGCCGCGCGCCACCCCGCGCCGTCGCCGTCCGCCTCACCGCACCGCCCCGACGCCGTCGCCGCCCTGCTCCACCGCTGCCCCGACCTCGCCGCCTCGACGCCACCGCTGCCCCGCGTCGCCCCGACACCATCCCTGCCCCACGCGCCACCGCCACTGCCTCAGGCCAGTCCCGACCCCTCCCCGCGCCCGTCGTCGCCGTCGCTCCGGGGAAGCACCACGTCGGCTCTCGCGACCCGTTCATCCCCAAGGCCGTTCGTCCGCCGTCACACTGATTCCGGCCGGCGACCTCGACCCCTCCCCACGCTGTGAGCCCCTGCCTCCTCCCCTTTCCTTCTCATTGCCGTCCCCGCATGCCATCCGTAAGCGCCGCCGCCAACCATCGTCGCCGTCGCCGACCACCGCGGCCTATTTTTCATTTTTTTTGTTAAGATGTATGTATGTATGTTCACTGTATATATAATGCTCTGTATATGCTGTATAATGCTCTTTATATGTTCATATGTAACATTTAAGAAAAAAAGTGTTGTGTTGGAGAAGAAAAGAGGAAGAAGGAAGAAGGAAGAAGAAGGAAAAGAAGGAGCGTGTATATGTCCTTTTTTAGATTTTTTGTTTTTTGCATTTTTATAAAAATGTATATATGTATGTATGTTCTGTGTGTATATATATGTTCATGTATGCAAAAGATAGATTTTTAGAAAAGTTAGGATTTTTTTTCTGTTCATAGATTTTTTTTGCTGATATTAATTATTGTAGAATATGCAAATGTTTGTATATTCATATGAAAAATGCATTAGGAAAAACCTTTACTTTTTTTCTAAATTTTCTATTTGAACATTTTTTTAAACAAGCAATACTACTTCATGTATTTTGTCAGAAACTTGCTAAGTGATATTAAGAAGGAAGAAGAAGAAAAAGAATGAGAGGAAAAAGGAAAATAAGAAGAGGAAGAAAGGAGAAGAAGAGGAGAGGAAGAAGAGGAGAAATAAATAAGAAGAAGAAAAAGAAGAAAAAGAAGAGGAGAAGATTCTATTTTCTCTTCTTCTCCTTTATTCCTTTCTTCTTCTCTTTTTTTTCTTCTTTTTTTCTTCAATCTTCTCCTCTATTAATATCTTCTTCTCCTCTTTT
The DNA here is from genome assembly GCF_056163025.1 of Triticum urartu. NCBI lineage: Eukaryota > Viridiplantae > Streptophyta > Magnoliopsida > Poales > Poaceae > Triticum > Triticum urartu. Next base: position 613,604,514 of record NC_141877.1, read on the forward strand.
TATTTCTTCCTCGTCTTCTTATTTTTTATCAGATATGTCATTGTCGATATACCCCGTGTCCCGATAACTTCAACACGAGGGGGGGTTCGACCTACCCCCTCCCCAATAACATTATTTTCCCATGTATGTATGCAAAAGTTACATTTTTAGAAAAGTTTTATATATCTAGCTAGGAAAGGAAGAAGAAGAAAAAGAATGAGAGGAAAAAGGAAAATAAGAAGAGGAAGAAAGGAGAAGAAGAGGAGAGGAAGAAGAGGAGAACTAAATAAGAAGAAGAAAAAAGAAGAAAAAGAAGAGGAGAAGAAGAAAGGAATAGAGGAGAAGAAGAGAAAATAGAATAGAAGAAAGGAATAGAGGAGAAGAAGAGAAAATAGAATATTCTATTTTCTCTTCTTCTCCTCTATTTCTTTCTTCTTCTCCTCTTTTTGTTTCTTCTTTTTTTTTCTTCAATCTTCTCCTCTATTAATATCTTATTCTCCTCTTTTTATTTCTTCTTCGTCTTCTTATTTTTTATCGGATATGTCGTTGCCGATATACCCCATGTCCCGATAACTTCAACACGAGGGGGGGGGGGGTTCGACCTACCCCCTCCCCGATAACATTATTTTCCTATGTATGTATATCATCGTTGTCGATATAACCCCCTCCCGGATAACTTTGACCGTGATAACTTATACCACGGGAGCACCCCCCGGCCCTCTCGCTCGACCAAAACTCTTGAGGACACCCAAACCCTAGAAAAAACAATGTCGGTCTCCTACCCCCTCCCGCCGCGCCCCTACCCTTGAAGCGTTGCCGAGGCCACCCCAAAGCCGGAATAAGCTAGGTCTACGTTGCCACTAATATATCCACATGCTGTCATGTTTGTGTAATAATTGCCATGTTGTAATATTTGCAGAAACAATGGAGTTCGGACGAGACGAGGAACAAGAACAGGTGTTGGGGGACATAATCTTAGCCGGAGGTGATGTCATGTCGTATCTTAACGACAATGATGGTCTGAAAGCAGAACAGGGTGAAGAAGAAGCAGGCTACGGTGACCGAATAATGGAGGAGGAAAGACATGATTATGATGGCTCCGGTGACCCAATGCTGGTGCAAGAAGGAGCCCGTGGTGACGGCTCCGGTGACCGAACAGAGTTCGACCAGGTAAATATATTAGTTAAGCCTGTGATGACTAGCTAATTGATGCATTCATTGTTTTGGTATGTACACATATTAATTAACTCTCGTCTAATTCTTCTTTTTTCTAGCCCTCCGGATCGAGCACAACTTCGGTAAAGAGACGAGGCCCGAAGAAAAATTTGCGCTCGGATGAAAGGTTTGAGATCACAGCAATCGCGTGCGATGGCATGCCGATTGAACCCATCCAGACAAAGGAAGCATGTGCTACTCAGTGCGGGGTTCTTGTTAGGGACAAGATCCCGATGAGTATCCAGCAATGGTGTAAGCCTAAGAACGAAGAGCCTGAGGTGTCTTATGTCAATGATATGCAGAAAGATGATCTTTGGACTGAGCTGAAGGCAAATTTCACCCTACCGCCAGAGGAGGATCCAGAGAAGCCAGTTAAAGAGTAATTAATCAAGTCTCATGCTCTTAAGTAGATGGCAGACCTATTCAGGAGGTGGAGGAATGAGCTGAAAACGTTTGTCGACAAAGAAGAGACACCAGAATTCATCGGCAGATATGAGAAGATCAGAGATCACTGGCCCGCATTTGTGGCCTACAAGACATCGGAAAAGAGTAAGAAGATGTCGGCAACAAACAAGAAAATGCTGCAAAGAAGAAGCTTCACCATCGCACGGGGTCAGGTGGCTACCTCAAAGCCCGGCCTAAGTGGGCCAAGGCTGAGAATGATCTGCTTGATAAAGGGATCGAACCAGAGACAATGAACTGGCCAGACCATTGCCGGACTTGGTTCTTCAGGGCTGGCGGAATCTTGGACCCTGTATCAGGGAAATGCGTTTGGACGAACGAGCAAATGAGCATACCAGTCAAGAAGCTAAAGCACTATATCGATGCAGCGCAGCAAGGGACGTTCGTTCCAGACAGAGAGAACGACGAGCTCACAATGGCCCTCGGGAATCCTGAGCACCCTGGACGGACACGAGGCATGCCAGGCTCCGTTCCGTGGAAGGCTGGTTTTCCGGATGCAGGCGGTTACAAATGCCAGGAGAGGAGGAAAAAAGTGGAGCATGCCCAAATTCAGACGCTGCACGGAAGGGTTCAAGCGCTAGAGGAACGAGAAGTAGCTCGCAGCAAGCGACCTGCCGAAACTACCCCCGAAGCTACCCCGCCATCTCAGCGGAGAAGCAGCGTGCCTTCCACCGAGTTGCTTCAGCCGAAGCATGTCTTGACGGCTCCTGCTAGCTACCCCGTGGATGCTATCACGGAGTCTCAACATTGCCACCTTATGACGCAATGGTAGAACTTCAAAGTCAAGGAGGCTGTCGGCTCTGTTCGACCTACTGAACCTGGTGCAACTTTTCACTGTAGTCCGATTCCAAAAGGATATGCCAGGGTGAGAGTGGACGAAATAACGGAGGGATTTGAGGACCTCCAGCTTGACTACCCTACCGGTGAAGGGGAGACTCGGCTGGGTTCTTGTCTATTGACTCCATGCCTATGGCGGAAGGAGCTCATCAAGCTTCTGAACTGGACGCCTCCGCCTCTGCCTCCTCCTCCGGTGAGTCAGGGCACTCCGCCTCCTCCTCCGGCGAGTCAGGGCACTCCGCCTCCTCCTCCGGCGAGTGATCAGGGCACTCAGCCTCCTTCTCCGGCGCGTGGCGGCACTCCGCCTCCTTCTCCGCCTGCGCCGGCGCGCCCGAGCAGCCAGCCTCCTCCTTCTCCACCTCGTCAGCAAGGGCGGAAGAGACCCGCCGCCGCTCCGGCTGCTCCGGCGCATCGTAGTCCTTCTCCTCCGCCTCGTAAGCAAGGAAAGAAGACAGCCCCAGCCGCTCCGTCTTCTCTGCCGGCGTCTAACAGTACAGCCAGAGGCGGGAGGCAATACAGATTCGGTCCTTCTCTGAAGACTCCAGAGAAGTTACCACACGAGAGGACCCTGGAGGAGAATGCCAAGATCGCACGATCCGAAGTGAGGAACTTCTTTGAAGGGGTGAAAGCAAAGAAACATCCACCTCCGGAGGAGAAGGTAGATCCGGTGAAAGCAAAGCGCACTCTGGCTTCCCTGGAAAAACCAGCAAAGTCTCCGCCGAAAGGCAACTATGACCGCATTATTGCAAAGTCATTTGTCGAAGCGGAGCGGTCGGGAAGTACTGTCAGTGATCAAAGGTTAAAAGAACGACGAGCTGGGAAAAAAATTTCCCAGCTCGGCGAACAAGCGAACCAATCGTGCCCCCAGCTCAAGGTGCCTACTAATGATCCGAGGATGGTGCCCGGTTATAGCAATCTTGGAGATTACCTGCCCGACGATGTACATTATGAGTTCTTGGAGGTGGAGGAACACAAATACGAGTACGGGAAGCCTCTCATCAAAGATGAAAGATCTCTAACAACGATGATGCGAAGATTCCATGATTGGTACATGAAAACCTGTAGAGAGTCTGGGGGGAGGAATACTTTGACGCTAAGTGTTAGAGAGGAGCATGACCTCGTTGGAATTGAACTATTGAATGTTCCATTTGAGGAGTTCTTCCAGTTTTTCAATCAAAAGGCCCTCGATAAAGCAATGGTCACTTGCTACTGTCTGTAAGTAGTACTACTTCTGTCATTAAGTCCCTCTCTATATAGGTCAGCTCTTTCATTGCATGTATTTATAATTATCATCACTATATTATGCAGATTGAAGATCGCCGAATTGAAGAAAAGACAAATCGGTGATATTGGGTTCATTAACACAAATCTCATAGATGCAACTGAGGTTAAATATCGTGCCGAAGATACCGAGGCCAACTTGCTACGATCGTTGGTAATAAATGAAAACAAAGATATAATACTCTTTCCTTACAACTTCAAGTGAGTGTTACTGTCTTGTGCATATTCAGTTTCCCTTATTAGTCCAGGTTATAGTAATGTAATTGATGAGTTATGCATGCGTGTGCAGTTTCCACTATATTCTCCTAGAGATTAAGCTTGAGCAGGGACTAGTAACCGTCTTAGACTCAAGACGAAAAGATCCCCAGGACTATGCGGACATGACTCAAATGCTCGAGAAGTAAGTTAAATCGATCATTATCCACCATATCAGCAACTTTGTTCATTTTCTGATATATCAAGTAATTGTTTTCTTTGTCTGGCAGGGTTTGGAGAAAATTCACCAAAAAAGCTCCGGGACTGCCGAAGAAGCTGCAATTTAGACACCTGAAAGTAAGTACTATAGTAACATGTTCCGCGCATCTCCTAGTGATTCAAGCGCTAGTTTCATCAATACCATTTGGCATGCTTGCTTATCAGTTTGATTGACCTCTATTTCTTGTAAAGTGGTTGTGGCAGGAACAAGGGAATGATTTCTGTGGATACTACGTTTGCGACGCACCAAAAGATGACGACGAGGAGCGGAAGGACGCACCGAAGGCTTGTTCCCTTCAAAAGCAGTCAAAGCGGCGACGTAAGCGCCGCCCCAAATCCCGCCTCGACAGAAATAGCGATCACACAGACCCAGCGCTGGAGCAGGGCGAACCACTTCTAGACAACGGCAATCCGGATAATCAAACCGAACAAACAAATCCTATCAAGGATAATGGTCCGGATGACATAACGCCGGACAGACACCCGGAGCAGCAGACTGCCCGTAAAAGGCCTGTTGCCACTGCAAGGAGCCTAAAAAAGCAGAAGCAAAGGCTCAAGGCCGCGCAAGACACACTCCAAATCAGATGGAGTAAAATACTCAACACTGCAGCAAGGTACGGCGACAATCGCCCCTCCAAGAGCTACCCAAAGCGGAAGCTGCTACCCGAATTCGATGAGGAGGCCTCAGAACCCCAACAACCAAATATCAAAGCAGCCACCGGGTCGGAGAGACGACCCCTCTACCAACACAGAGCGGCATACAACGCCGCTCACAATACAATACGCGACCCATGCGAGGGCTCGCACCCAAAGGACGGCGCAACCAGATCCATCTATGGACCACGCAAGCGTGCCCCAGCATACAATGCAACACAACAAACATCCGAACAACGCGGTACACCCAGCTACAGGGGTACCGCACACCCCCTATGTTTCACCGATGAGGTGCTGGACCACGAATTCCAGAGGGATTCAAGCCCGTAAACATAGAGGCATAAGACGGAACAACAGACCCTGGGGTCTGGATTGAGGACTACATCCTTCATATCCATATGGCTCGAGGAGATGATCTGCACGCCATCAAGTACCTACCCCTCAATCTCAATGGGCCAGCTCATCACTGGCTCAAAGGCCTCCCCGAAATCTCCATTGGAAGTTGGCAAGAGCTCGAAGACGCCTTTCGGGCAAATTTTCAAGGGACTTATGTCCGACCTCCGGATGCGGACGATTTGAGTCATATAACTCAATAGCCCGGAGAGTCAGCCCGAAAGCTTTGGAACAGGTTTCTTACTAAAAAGAACTAGATTGTCAACTGTCCGGACGCCGAAGCCTTGGCAGCTTTCAAGCATAGCGTCCGTGACGAATGGCTCGCCAGACACCTCGGCCAAAATAAGCCAAGAACGATGGCCGCATTAACGAACCTCATGACCCGCTTTTGCGCGGGTGAGGACAGCTGGCTAGCCAGATGCAGCACCAGCGACCCCAGTACATCTGAAGTTAGAGATGGAAATGGGAAATCATGACGCAACAACAATAACAAACGCCGGAATAAAGAAGACAGCACGAAGGGCACGGAAGTAAATGTCGGATTCAAAAGCTCTTGGCCAGGTCAAAAGCTGCCCCCTAAAGGCACCAAGGATGAACTGTCCAGCCTCAACAAAATTTTGGACCAAGTATGTCAGATCCATAGTACCCCTGGTAAACCTGCTAATCATACCCACAGAGAATGTTGGGTCTTCAAGCAGTCCAGCAAGCTCTACGCCGTACATAAGGGGGAGGATACACCAAGTGAAGACGAGGACGAGCCTCCCAAGAAAGACACGGCGGAACAAAAGAAATTTCCACCAGAAGTCAAAACAGTAAACGTGTTACACGTGATCAAGGGAAAAAAACAACACGGCACTCCCAGGAAAATATACCCAAGTGCTTGTCACCGCGAAGTCCTGCCACTGGTCGTCTCAACTGATAACTTTCGACCATCGCGATTACTCAGCAAGTATCTGACACGCAGGATGGGCTGCCCTGGTATTAGACCCAGTAATTGGCGGATATCACTTCACACGAGTCTTGATGGACGGCGGCAGCAGCCTAAACTTAATATATCAGGATACAATCCGCGGGATGGGGTTAGACCCAACACAAATTCGCCATAGCAATACTACCTTTAAAGGAGTAACGCCAGGCCCAGGGGCTCGTTGTACGGGCTCCCTCCTACTACAGGTTATATATGGCTCACCCGATAACTTCCGTCACGAGCATTTAACCTTCCACATCGCTCCGTTTCAAAGTGGCTATCAAGCACTGCTCGGAAACGAAGCTTGCGCTCGCTTTAATGCAATACCACACTACGCCTCCCTCACACTCAAGATGCCCGGTCCACGTGGCATCATTTTAGTGAACGGAAATATCAAGCGATCTCTGCGTGCCGAAGAGAGTGCGGCTGGCAGCCGCACACTAAAGGCGCCCGGACCAGTGAAAGCATCCAAATAGGCCGTCAAGACCTCAGACACAACTAATCAAGTCCGGCGCCGCTATTTATACCGAATAAGTGGTCACACCCCTATTTGTCAATACAAGGGGCTCAACGCGCGCAGACAAGTGGCAATTTCTTATCATCTTGAATTATACATGGTTTCTTTAAAAACTATCCTTTTACACGACAACTTTTTCACTTAACTTCCTCTATTTTACAGACGATCATCGTGCTACACTCGTCCAGGATATGGCACAACGGAGACACAGGCGTAGACATGCAGCAGGGACCCGCTCCAAGGATTCTTTTTAGATTAAGACCTTGCGTAAACCTTTTTTACTGTCTCTTGTTGATACATATCCACCATTGAGAAGGATGCTGACGTCTTGGCATGTGGCCACGCCAGAACAATGCACGTACCTGGACACAAGGGGCTTCTTACAAAGGCCATTATTTAGGCCCGGTTTATACCACAAAGACCGAATACCTTAGGGAGTGTTCGGCGTCGCGAGTTTGGCCCTATATGCATCAGCTCCGAATCATTGTCTTTGGTCAAATGTTGGGTTTGCCCGGCTCCTGTGTTTTGGTGCCTTACGTTCCGCTTTACCGGCTAAGGTAGCACCAGGAGAACTACTGCGATTGTGCCCTGGTTCATCCGGACGAGCACCTCAGTAGAGAAGCCGAAAACTGACTGTCATGATATAGCGTGAGACTGGTCAACCACTTGATGACCTGTGGGAATGTTAGAATTCCTCCGCCTTAACGAAGGGCTGTTTTCCGGCCAGGCATGTACACACCCCGGAACCGGGAGAGTGCGGAGCCACCAGGGGCTATCTAGTAGCCCCACTGTCAAACTCCTATGGCTAAGTGAAAGTGCTAAAGCATTATAGTCCAGTTGCGTCGCTCGCTCCGCTATCACCTCCTTAATAGGACCAAGACGTTGGGTTAAGTGTGAACGCGTGTTTTTGCGAGCACCTCCGCATTATATGCGTGGGGGTTGAAGCCGACGACTGCAATCTTTCAGGTTATACACATGTATACATAAACGGCCGCCCAGGAGGCATCATATTACTTTCAGGCAAAAGTATAAAAATAGCCTTATAAAAATTTATAAAAGCATTTCGCTTACAATGAGATTACATATCACTCAAACATAATATTTTTTGAGCACTGGATCTCTATCAAACGGGCACCCTCAAGAACTTCTTCAAAGTAGTGCTCAGCAGCCTTTCGACCTATAGCCGAATCCCGCGCTGCAACATTGATAGCATCCATCTCCGCCCAGTATGCCTTAACACAGGCAAAGGCCATCCGTGCGCCCTCTATGCACGCCTACCTCTTCATCGCATTAATGCGCGGCACCACGTCAAGGAAGTGCTGCACCAAGCTGAAATAGCTGTTTGGTTTTGACCTTTCCAGCCATAGCTGATCCACAACAGACCTCATGGAGAGTCCGGACAACCTATTTAGTTCGGCCCATTCGGCTAATTGGTCAGTCAATGAAAGTGGACGCTCGAGAGAATGGAATTGTCTCCAAAACAACTGGTCTAATTCACGGTCCGTCTGCCCCTGGAAGTACTTGGTCGCATCAGCAGCGCTCGCCGCCAAATCCATATACACATCCTCCGAACTCCACAGCCGATCCAGAGGGGCATACCGTGGATCTCCGAACTTCTTCCGCAACATAAAGGATTTCCCAGCTACAATATCCCCAGCTTCCCGCAGCTCCTCCTTCTTTGCCCTCATAGCAGAACGGAGGTTTTTTCTCATCGCAGCAGCCTTCTCAAGGTTCGATGCCTTCGCTTGGTTTTCCTTTTCAAGAACCCCGCAACGGTCAGCGGCGGCTTTTAATTCCATGGCCATATTGGCCATCTTGTCTCGGCTCTCGCCATGCGCGGCCTTCTCGGCTTGCAACTCTTCGGCCGCCTTCAAAGCAGCCGCATTACCCAACCTCGCTTGTTCCTTGGCTCGGGCAAGTTCTGCCCGCAAGGCTTCAACAGTGGAAGCTCCATCTGCAGTCACAACATATTAAAGATGCTGGCATCATACTGCTCTTCCTATTGTGGCGTTTACCAGATAATGACACTTACCCTGTGCCTCGTCAAGCCTTTTGTTAACAAGCTCGATGTCGGCGTCTGCCGCATCCAACTGCCATTCTAAATGGGCAAACTCGCTAGTCCGGCTAGCCACCGGAGCTTCCATCACCTGCACATAGAGGCAGTATGGTTATTACCTGGGAATATGATCCTCTGTTCGTCGTCGTTTCTGACGACAACCAGAGTCTCAGGGGCTACTATCTACATAGGGCACACCTAGCATGTGCAGGACTATCATACATTCTTTTACGTACCTCAAAGCCTGTCAGTAGACTCATAAAAGCTTCATGCAATCCGCTTTCGGCGGATGATATTCTCTCCATCGCCGTATTCATCAGCACACGGTGTTCATCTGAGATGGCCGCTCGCCCCACCAACTCCCTCAGAAGATCCGATCTCACACTATACGGTGCCGGACTCTTTTGTCTGCTCTCTTCGGGAGCCGGACACTGCGAGCTTCGGGGATCAATGGGATTATCTTCTGGCCTCACCGGACTCGGAGAGGCCCTCCGCGACGACACTTCAGGGTCACCCGCTTCCGGAGCGGAGGAGTCCGGAGGAGGCATTTCGCTCTCCGTCATCTCTGGAAGAAGATCCCCCGAAGACGAGCTCATTTGAGAGGGGCTAAGGCCCGAACTGCAAAAATATATGCGGTGGTTATCTTCTCAGAAGAAAAAGATGGCATATCTGTACTATTAAAGTATTTCGGGTCACTTACGACTCGTGGGAGAATTGATCCCCCCGCGGACTTTGTGCGGCAACGGCGGCCCCCAAGGTAGGACCCTCTGTGGGAGACTTCTTCTCCCGTTTGGAAGCTTCGGCTTCTGAATCCCCGGGCGCAGTCCTTTTCCTCTTCTGGTAGTCTTCCTTCATGGAGACGCTCGCTCCCTCGGCTAGAATGGGCAGCGTTGGGGGCCCGCGTCCGCCCGCATTACCCTCCACAGTATCTTCCTTCAAGGGCTCCGGGCAAGGTGCGGTCTGGAGCATCTTTTCCAATACCGGATTTTCCAAACCCTCAGGGAGGGGGGCTGAACACCAAATCAACTTCGCCTTTGTTAGCCAGTCCTGGTCAAAAAGCAAACTCTCAGAAATAACTTCGTAACAAAGGAGAGATAGTATGTTCGGCCGGAAGATGCCTTACCTGTTCGGCGGCGCGGTTACTACTCAGGCCCACGTCCTCGGTGATTTCCGGACACTCCACCTGAGGTCCAAAGAATGACTTGTACATCTCCTCGTGCGTCAGGCAGAGAAAATTTTGAATGACACGCGGTCCCTCGGGATTGAACTCCCATAGGCGAAGAGGCCGGCGTTTGCAAGGCTGGACTTGACGAACCAGCATAACTTGTATTACCGCAACCAAACTGAAATCTCCATTGAGGAGATCGCAAATGCGGCTTTGCAGTATAGGCACGTCCTTGGCTGGACCCCAGCACAGACCTCTGCTGATCCATGACATCATTTGTGGTGGAGGGCCCGAGCGGAAAACAGGGCGGCCGCCCACTTGGCACTTCTAGGAGCCGTGATGTAGAACCACTCCTGTTGCCACAATTCAGACACCTCTGGGATGGAACCTTTGAGCCACGGAGCTCCCACCATCTTGCGTATTAAGGCACCTCCACACGCTGCATGTTGCCCCTCGATCATCTTCGGCTTCACGTCAAAGGTCTTGAGCCATAGGCCAAAGTGAGGGGTAACCCGGAGGAAGGCCTCGCACACGACAATAAATGTCTTGATATGAAGAAAAGAGTCCGAAGCTAGATCATGGAAGTCTAGCCCGTAATAAAACATCAGACCCCTGACGAAAGGATCTAGAGCAAGGCCTAGACCTCGGAGGAAGTGGGAGACGAACACGACGTTCTCGTTGGGTTTGGGGGTGGGAACGGCCTGCCCTCGGGGAGGCAGCCGATGCAAAATCTCGGCGGTCAGATATCTAGCCTCCCTCAACTTTTTGATGTCTTCTTCCGTGATGGAGGAAAGGCACCCATTGGCCTTGAAGGCTAGATCCGGACATGACTGAAGGTTCGGAGCACCTGACCGGAACTTCGGGCGTTTGAGCTTGAGGTGGGGGAAGGATTCGATTGAGCACGGGAGGGAAAAATAAAAGCCTTGTTCCCTTTATAAAGAGGGTGAATATCAAGCGTCCTCTCCGTGTCTGTTTGGACTTGCCTATGATCTAGGAGTCCTAGAAGCGGTTGGGTTACCCACGCCCGCATTGATGAGAATCCCGGAATAAGGGGACACGATCTCTGCTTTAACAAGACATGCCGAGGAAACCGCCTCGCATGACGCGCTGAGGTAGGATAATGAAACGACTCGGATAAAGGCTTGGCCGTGGTGTGTCACATTACGGAATACATCAGCAGATTAGATTTGTGTAAATATTATTCTCTCTATGGCAATATGTGGAAACTTATTTTGCAGAGCCGGACACTATCTTTGTGTTCAAAATCTTCTATGAAGTACTTGGAGGAGGAACCCGCCTTGCAATGCCGAAGACAATCTGCGCGCCGGACTCATCGTCATTGAAGCCTGGTTCAGGGGCTACTGAGGGAGTCCTGGATTAGGGGGTGTCCGGATGGCCGGACTATACCTTCAGCCGGACTCCTGGACTATGAAGATACAAGATTGAAGACTTCGTCCTGTGTCCGGGAGGGACTTTCCTTGGCGTGCAAGGCAAGCTTGGCGATACGGATATGCAGATCTCCTACCATTGTAACCGACTTTGTGTAACCCTAACCCTCTCCGGTGTCTATATAAACTGGAGAGTTTTAGTCTGTAGGACAACATACACAATCATACCATAGGCTAGCATCTAGGGTTTAGCCTCTCTGATCTCGTGGTAGATCTACTCTTGTACTACCCATATCATCAATATTAATCAAGCAGGACGTAGGGTTTTTACCTCCATCGAGAGGGCCCGAACCTGGGTAAAACTTCGTGTCCCTCGCCTCCTGTTACCATCCGGCATAGACGCACAGTTCGGGACCCCCTACCCGAGATCCGCCGGTTTTGACACCGACAGACATCTTCACCAACCCCAACTGAAAAAGCGTCAAAGCATCTCAAAGTTGCAGAGCAGAAGCCTCGGAAAGCGTTGCCGAAGATTAAGATTAACATCCCCGTCGCTTCTGCATGAGGTTCTCCCTTTGTATTCACTCGACGCTCCGTGTTGTTTATTTTTTCTTGATTTAACCATACGAACTTTGGAACTGGCAGCGCTGCTACTTCCGGGACCTCAGCTTACAGGGATGAGGATGAGGTAATGGAGGATGCAGTCATTTCCAATCTCGGTATGATTTCTGTCATTCTGTCTTTATTTGGTCGACTCAACTGCAATGTGTACCATTGGGTGATGTGATTTTGGCGATTGATCTTTGAACAGCTCCTAACATTATTGACCTCCCCGATGATGATGATGAAGATCCTGAGAGGCCTTTGACGAGGAAAAATAGGAAAGTCCTGCAAGCAGGGTGCCATAGTCAACACCGATGGCAGAACCAGTCGTTCAGGACGCCGGTGATGCCAATCGGGGTTCTGTTACCTTCGCTGTACCATTGTCAAGTGCCCTGCCTTCTTCGTCGACTGCTCAAGCTCCTGCCAACCCACCTTCAGTTTCTGCGATCCATCATGTCCCAGAGGACGAAGTGAATGCTGCCAAGGAAGCCATACGCCAGGCAGGGATTATGATGGAGAAGATGAAGGAGGTGCGGGACGCCAGTCAGGCCGCCTATGACGCCAGCTCGGCTCTCCAAAGCAATGTTCAGGTTAGTTGGTTTCTGTTAAGTTATGCTATCTGAAGACTCTCTTTCCGAAAATCTTTGCATCTGTACACCCACTTGGTGTGTCGATTGAATTTTTGGACTAGTGGGGGCACGCTGAGTGCACCCACTGGGTGTAGTCCCCGAGACTACGGTGGACTGCTGGCAGTCGACTGTAGTCTTTGTATTTTGATTCTTTCACTCGATCTGGCCTGGCCGTGTCGAGTGTAAACCGAACCGGTGGGGGCACGCAAAGTGCACCCACAGTGTGTAGTCCCCGAGACTATGGTGGACTGCGGGCAGTCGACCATAGTCTTAGTATTTATTGTCTTTGTCGTTTTTCGCTGTAAAATAACTTCCCCTCCCTGATTGCAGAAATCTTGTGATCTTGGAGCTCGCTTTGCTGACTTGGAATTGGCCAAGACAGAGCTGCAAAAGGCCAAGGACGACGCCAATGGTAAGACGAGCTTCTCGACTGGTTTGTCTTAGGCTTGAGTACCCTTCTGCTCTTTCTGAATCAAGCACCATTTCTTTGCAGAAAAACTGAACGAAGCTCTGAGGAAGAAGGATCGGGATTTGGCTGCTGCTCAAAAGAAAGCTGACGACAGAATCGCTCTGGCTGAACAGATTCTGGCTTCAGTCGACCAATTGGAAGAAGAGAACGCCAAGATGAAATCTGCCCTGAACGAAGCCAACAAGGAGGTCACGCGCTTGAAGAAGGACAAGGTCAACCTGAACGAGAGGATGGAAGGCATCGCTCGCAGGAGGGACGATCTGGAGAGCTATCTGAAGAGCCTTGCCAAGAAGTTGTTCATCAAGCTTGAAGGCATACATTTTGTTCCGACTGATGTTTTTTTTTGTTGACTCAGCATACGAAAATTGACTTATCCTTGGATCGTGAATGCAGAGTTTTGCCAGAATTTCGAGGAGGAAACTGGGCGGATTGAGCCAAGTTTGGACCCCATGAACTCTCTCGTGAAAGATGAAACTGCCATGAATCTGCTCCGACTGGAATCCCGCATCGACGGTGTTGTGGACTACTTGGCTCGACTGAAGGTCACCACATCACGGATCGACACGGCACTTTGGCCAAGGGCCACGCTCCAGAATGATCTCGAGTCTCTGATGACTCGACTTAACGTGATCCCTGGTCAAGTGCAGGAGTGGAAGAAATCTTCTGCTCGGTGTGGTGCTGATGTGGCTCTGTCTTTGGTTCATGTCCACTGCAAGGAGGTGCGACAAGATAAGCTGGCAGCAATCAAGGTCGCCAACACCCAGAGGCATGACTTCCGATCTTTTATGGAGACTTTTATTGCTACAGCCACTCAGATCGCCGACATCGTCGACCTGGACGAGTTCGTCGAGCCTGCTAGTCCTCCTCCTACGGAGTGAACAAACTTTTATGTCCCACCTTAAATTTGCCTCGGAATGCTGAGTGGTTTTTGTAACCGTTAAACTCTTTCGAGCTGAATGCCCGAGCACTTCGATCTGCGGTCTGGAACCTTTAGGATTTATCTGAACTTGGTTTATCGTTGAATATCTTCATGAATTCTCCGTCGAGTGGAACTCGTTCTTCACTCGAGACAACTTTTGTATTTGTGGCGCAACTCCGAAGGAGAAGGTAGCAGTCGACCTACACCTTGTCGTCCTTGCCGGTCAGGATGGAGCGCACGTTGCATTTGTGGCGAAGCTCCAAAGGAGAAGGTGGCAGTCGACCTGCACCTCGTCGTCCTTGCGGATTGGGATGTGTTTCGTACTTAGGCGAGTACTAGACTGCAGCTAAGCCTCCTAGTGGGAGGGTCGCTCTCCACTTGGTAGGATTTTTCAAACTTAGGCGAGTACTAGACTGCAGCTAAGCCCCCGAGTGGGAGGGCCGCTCTCCACTCGGTAGGATTTTTCAAACTTAGGCGAGTACTGGACTGCGGCTAAGCCCCTGAGTGGGAGGGTCGCTCTCCACTTGGTAGGATTTTTCAAACTTAGGCGAGTACTGGACTGCAGCTAAGCCCCCGAGTGGGAGGGTCGCTCTCCACTCGGTAGGATTTTTCAAACTTAGGCGAGTATTGGACTGCGGCTAAGCCCCTGAGTGGGACGGTCGCTCTCCACTCGGTAGGATTTTTCAAGCTTAGGCGAGTACTGGGCTGCAGCTAAGCCCCTGAGTGGGAGGGTCGCTCTCCACTCGGTAGGATTTTTCATACTTAGGCGAGTACTGGACTGCAGCTAAGCCCCCGAGTGGGAGGCTGGCTCACCACTCGGTAGGATTTTCAAATACTTAGGCGAGTACTGGTTCGCAGCTAAGCCCCCCGAGTGCGAGGCTGGCTCACCACTCGGTAGGATTTTCAAACACTTAGGCGAGTACTGGACTGCAGCTAAGCCCCCGAGTGGGAGGCTGGCTCACCACTCGGTAGGATTTTCAAACACTTAGGCGAGTACTAGACTGCAGCTAAGCCTCCGAGTGGGAGGCTGGCTCACCACTCGGTATGATTTTCAAACACTTAGGCGAGTACTGGACTGCAGCTAAGCCGAGGCTGGCTCACCACTCGGTAGGATTTTCAAACACTTATGCGAAACGGGTTCGCAGCTAAGCCCCCGAGTGGGAGGCTGGCTCACCACTCGGTAGGATTTTCAAACACTTAAGCGAAATGGGTTCACAGCTAAGCCCCCGAGTGGGAGGCTGGCTCACCACTCGGTAGGATTTTCAAACACTTAGGAGAAACGGGTTCGCAGCTAAGCCTCCGAGTGAGAGGCTGGCTCACCACTCGGTAGGAAATTATTTTTACAAACTTAGGCGAAACGGATTCGCAGCTAAGCCACCCACTGGGGGATTTCTCACGCAAACAAAAACAATAACAATCACTGGGAAAATTATAACGCTCTTGTCTTTGATAAGTAAACTACAGAAGTTTTTCTTATTACATCTCATCTGAGTGAGAATTCAAGTATAAAAGGGGCGGAGCAGCTCCGCATTCCAGGCTCGTGGCTCATCAATCTGGCGATCGACATTATAGAGGTGGTACGCTCCATTGTGGAGGACTCTGGTTACTATGAAGGGACCTTCCCAAGTAGGAGCGAGTTTGTGTGGTTTCTGTTGATCCACTCGGAGGACCAAGTCTCCTTCTTGGAAGGCTCGACTCTTCACATTTCTGGCATGGAATCGACGCAAGTCTTGCTGATAGATGGTCGATCGGATCATGGCCATTTCTCTTTCTTCTTCCAGGAGGTCAACTGCATCCTGCCGGGCTTGTTCTGCTTCATCTTCAGAGTAGAGCTCGACTCGGGGTGCGTTGTGAAGCAGGTCACTCGGCAAAACTGCTTCGGCTCCATAGACTAGAAAGAATGGAGTTCTTCCAGTCGATCGGTTCGGGGTTGTCCTCAATCCCCAAAGAACTGATGGAAGCTCGTCGACCCATGCACCTGCTGCGTGCTTGAGATTGCGCATCAGTCGGGGTTTCAGTCCTTTGAAAATTAAGCCGTTTGCTCTTTCCGCTTGTCCATTCGACTGGGGGTGAGCGACTGAAGCGTAGTCGACTCGTGTGCCCTGAGAGGCGCAAAAGGCTCTGAATTTGTCAGAATCGAAGTTTGACCCATTGTCAGTGATGATGTTGTGCGGAACTCCATATCTGAATATCAACTCTCTGATGAAACTGATAGCAGTTCAAGCATCAAGATTCTTGATAGGCTTAGCTTCAATCCATTTTGTGAACTTGTCGACTACTACTAGCACATGAGTGAAGCCGCTCCTGCCCGTTCTTAGTGGTCCAACCATGTCCAGTCCCCAAACAGCGAAGGGCCGGACGAGTGGAATGGTTTTCAGGGCTGACGCGGGTTTGTGCGACATATTGGAGTAAAACTAACATCCTTCACATTTGTCGACTATCTCTTTCGCCATTTCATTCGCCCTTGGCCAGTAGAATCCCGCTCGGTATGCTTGAGCCACAATGGTCCGAGAAGACGCATGATGACCACAGGTCCCCGAGTGGATATCATCAAGGATTATCTGACCTTCTTCTGGTGTTATACACTTCTGACTGACTCTAGTCGCGCTTTCTCTATGCAATTGTCCCTTTATGACTGTAAAGGCCTTGGATCGACGGATGATCTATCGAGCCTCTTCTTCGTCCTCTGGGAGTTCTTTCCTTAGGATGTACGCGATGTACGGTACCGTCCAGTCGGGAGTGATGACCAAAACTTCCATGATCAGGTCGACCACAGCTGGAACTTCAACTTCAATCGGATCCGTGGCACTTTTTGGCTACGGGGCTTCTTCAGTGAAGGGATCCTCCTAAACTGATGGTGTGTGGATGTGTTTCAAAAACACATTGCTGGGAATGGCTTCTCTTTTGGAACCTATTTTCGCCAAATCATCAGCTGCTTGATTTTTCAGTCGGGGTATGTGATGAAGTTCTAACCCCTCGAATTTCTTCTCCAGCTTTCTCACTGCAATGCAATAACCAGTCATGGCCGGACTTCTGACATCCCACTCCTCCATCACTTGATTAACCACCAAATCTGAGTTGCCATAGACCATGAGGCGATGGACGCCGAGTGAAATGGCCATGTGCAACCCATATAAAAGTGCTTCATATTCTACTTCGTTACTGGAGGAATCAAAGTGGATTTGAAGAACATATCTGAGCTTATCTCCTCGGGGGGAGACCAATACTACCCCGGCATCAGAACCATTCAGCATTTTGGAACCGTCGAAGAACATGGTCCAATGCTTCGAGTGAACCTGAGTCGGCAGTTGTTGTTCAATCCACTCGGTGACGAAATCTGCTATTGCTTGGGACTTGATAGCTTTCTTTGCCTCAAACTTGATATCTAGAGGAAGGAGTTCAATCGCCCATTTTTCCACTCGACCAGTTGCATCTCTGTTGTGCAGGATCTCTGACAATGGAGCGTCGCTGACGACTGTAATGGAATGATCAGAGAAGTAGTGGGCAACGTTCTTTGTGGTCATATAAATACCATATACAAGCTTCTGATAATGAAGATATCTATGCTTCGACGGGGTCAAAACTTCAGAAACATAATATACTGGGTGCTGAACTTTGAAGGCTTTTCCTTCTTCTTCCCTCTCGACCGTAAGTACCGTACTGACGACTTGTCCTGTGGCTGCGATGTAAAGCAGCAAAGGCTCTTTGCTGATTGGGGAAGCAGGCACCGGCTGGGTGGAGAGCAGAGCTTTGAGCTCTGCAAACGCTGCATCAGCTTCAGGAGTCCACTAGAACTTGTCTGACTTCTTCATCAATCGGTAAAGAGGCAATGCCTTTTCACCGAGACGAGAGATGAATCGACTTAAAGCGGCCAAGCAACCAGTAAGCTTCTGGACGTCGTGCACTCGCACAGGACGTTTCATCCGGAGTATAGTACCGACTTCTTCTAGATTAGCGTTGATTCCCCGTTCGGAAACGAGAAAACCGAGTAACTTTCCGCCAGGAACTCCGAATGTGCACTTTGATGGATTAAGCTTGATATCATACCTCCTGAGGTTGGCAAAGGTTTCAGCAAGGTCAGTCAGCAGGTCGGAACCCTTCCATGACTTGACCACAATATCATCCATGTATGCTTCCACATTCCGACTGATTTGAGTGAGCAAACACTTCTGAATCATCCTCATGAATGTGGCTCCGGCATTCTTGAGGCCGAATGGCATGGTAACATAACAGAAGTACCCGAATGGAGTAATGAAAGCTGTTTTGATCTCGTCAGGTCCATACAGACGGATCTGATGGTACCCGGAATAGGCATCTAAAAAAGACAGTCCCTCACATCCCGCAGTCGAATCGACTATCTGGTCGATGCGGGGCAGAGGAAAATGATCTTTCGGGCAGGCCCGATTGATATGTTTAAAGTCAATGCACATGCGAAGTGACTTGTCCTTCTTGGGGACCATGACAACGTTGGCGAGCCACTCGGAGTGGTAAATCTCTCGGATGAACTCTGCTGCTAAGAGTCGAGCCACCTCCTCACCAATAGCCTTTCTCTTCTAGATGGCAGACCGTCGGAGATGTTCTTTGACGGGTTTCACTTTTGAGTCGACTCGTAGGCGATGCTCAGCCAGCCCCCTGGGAACACCCGGCATGTCAGAAGGCTTCCATGCGAAGATGTCCCAGTTCTCACGGAGGAACTGGATGAGCACTTCTTCCTATTTGGAGTCGAGTGTTGTTGAGATATGAGTCGGAGCAGCACTGGGATCGGTCGGGTGAATGTGAACCGGCTTCGTTTTACTAGACGACTGAAAAGCTGATTCTGTAGCGGGCTTCTTGGCTCGCAACAAATCACTCGGGCTTGCAGTCTTCTGGTACTCCTACAGCTCCACCACTGCCATCTGAGCATCGGCGATCTTTGAGCCTTTCTGAAAACACTCTTCTGCTTTCTTCCGATTGCCCGTAATAGTGATCACACCTTTGGGACCAGGCATCTTCAATTTGAGATACACATAACTTGGTCGAGCCATGAAGCATGCGTAAGCTGGCCTGCCCAAAATAGCGTGATAAGCACTCTGGAAATCCACAACTTCGAATGTCAACTTTTCTTTGCGGTAATTCTTGGAATCACCGAAAACCACATCAAGAGCTATTTGGCCGAGTGACTCAGCCTTCTTCCCAGGAATGACTCCATGGAAACTCATGTTGCTGGTACTGAGTGTGGACATCGGAATGCCCATCCCTTTCAACGTCTCAGCATACAGTATGTTCAAACCACTGCCACCATCCATCAAGACTTTGGTCAGTCGAGTGCCTTCAACAACTGGGTCGACCACCAAAGCTTGCCTCCCAGGGGTGGCAATGTGCGTTGGGTGATCGGACTGGTCAAATGTGATGGCAGTCTGAGACCACTTCAGATAACTGGGTGTCGCCGGAGCAACCATATTCACCTCACGGTTGATAACTTTCAGTCGACTTTTTCTTTCAACATCAGCAAAAATCATCAAGGTGGAATTGACCTGGGGGTATCCATCATCACTGTCTTCCTTGTCCTCAACTTTGTCCGACTCCTTTTCCTTATCTTTGGGTTGTTTGCCCTGGAACTGCTGGATCAAGAGCCGACACTGTCGAGTGGTATGTTTCGGGTAAATGAGCTTACCCTCTTCATCTTTCTTGGTGTGGATGTGACATGGCAAATCCAACACATCATTTCCGTCTTGGTCTTTAACTTTCTTGGGGTCCCAAGGCCCTTTGGGTTTCCCCTTAAACTTTCCTTGAGTTACAGCCAAGGCTTCCCCAGGAGCAGCTGGCTCGGCTTTCCGCTTCTGTTTCTGATTGGAATTTCCTCCTCCGGTTTCTTGGGCGACTGACTTGTGCTTGCCACTCCGGAGTCGATCCTCATCTTCACCATTAGCGTACTTGGTGGCAATCTCCATCATCCGATTCAGAGACATGTCTCCGGTTCGACCGAATTTCAGATTCAGTTCTCTGTACTTGATGCCTTCCTTGAAGGCACAGACTGCTTGGTGATCAGGCACATTCTCTACCGTGTGATGTAACATGATCCATCTCTAGATGTAATCCCTCAAAGTTTCATTCGGCTTCTGCATGCAAGACCGCTGTTCCGTCAGCCCTGCCGGTCGCTTGCATGTTCCTTCAAATGTGGTGACAAACACTCGGGCGAGATCTTCCCAAGTGTAAATGCTGCTGGGTGCTAACTGATTCAGTCACGCTCTGGCCGAGCCCTCCAACATGAGAGGCAGGTGCTTCATGGCCACTTCATCATTGTCACCGCCAATCTGGACAGCCACTCGGTAGTCTTCAAGCCAAGTATCGGGCTTGGACTCACCAGTGTACTTACTGACTCCAGTCGCCAACCTGAAGTTGGGAGGAATCACAGCGGCCCTGATGGCTGTACTAAAGCACTCTGGCCCCGAAACATGTACTCTGCTGCTGGTAGGTGCATCTCTATCGTGACCTTCTCGGTGAGCTATGTTCCTGTCGACCAAACCTTGAACGAGAATGGATCTCGCATAAAAGCCTGGTTCCCTGGGGCCGACTGGAATCCTTCGCCCAACACTATGAGGGCGCCTGTCATCCTGCTGTCGAGGCACTCCACGTCGATCGTCACGATAGAATCGGTGATCATACTGCTCACGGTTTCCGTACTGATCACGCCAGTCCCCATGTCCCTCACGCTTCGGGGGCGATCTTGGGCTATGAGCCAACTGGACTGTGTCTGCAGCAATGGATCTGCTATGAATCCTGTTCCGCGACTGAGAAACAGCGGAATTCTGGTCTCCTGCTGCCCGGAGTAACGCTCTGATCTGCAACAAGCCTCTGCCAGCCTCTGACTGGGAAGGCTGAATCGACTCTGCTATACGGGCTGCAGCTGCTAAATTCTGAATCGGAGTTCGATATACCTGCGGGGGCGGAAAGAGCTGACGTCGACTGGATTCTGGAACCCGTTGTCGCGCACGCTCGTCGAGTGCTCACTGTAGGTTCTCCAGTCGAGTGCGCTCAGCCAAGTTTGCCAGGCGCGCGTCCTCCAAGGCACGAGCCTTGGAGGTTTCTCCAACGATAGGAGTGTGTAGTGCATCCATGTTCCGGCGACGAAGTTCTTCTCTCTGCAGCGACGTGAGAGGCTCGGGGAGATATTCCTCATGGGGACGCGACGGGTCGCCTCCACCTGCACCTCCGTTGGTGTGGGGAATATCGAGAGGACTGCGCGGTCCATCGACCATCAGAACCTCCGCCGCCGGATCACTGCTGTCGCACTCGGATGCGGTCTCTGCGGAGCCAGTCGACAGGTCGAACAGGCCGTAGAGGGATTCGTGACTTGAGGGGTGGCCGACTGGCGTGCCACCGCGTGTCTCACCCACCGCTGAAGTCTCGACCGACCGGAGCGCTTGCGCCGGCGGGAAGCAGGGAGGGAGGACAACACGGGGGCCGAGCGATAATGGGTCAACGGTTGCCGCAAGAGGACGCCGCGAACGCACGCGCGAAAGTGCGTTGCCCCGCGGACAGGGAGTGTGTCGACGTCGAGCGGAGCCTCCTGAAGCCAAGCGGAGTCGTCGGTGATGAACGTGAGCGCGCCGAGAAGGATCTCGCGGCCCTCCACCAAAACTCCGCCAGAAACCATGATGATTTGGATCGGAAAAGATCGCAACTCCTCCAACAAATCGCTAAGACACCGGCCCCACGGTGGGCGCCAACTGTCGTGGTTCTAAGTCTGACAGTAATGTAGGGGGGTAGGTATGGAGAGGCAAGATCTTAGCTATGGAGTAGTTGTAAGCACACGAGGTTTACGAGTTCACGCCCTTCTTGGAGGAAGTAATAGCCCTACGTCTCGGAGCCCGGAGGCGGTCGACTGGATTATGTGTGTATGAATTACAGGGGTGCGAACCCTTTACACTGAGGAGGGGGTGGCTTATATAGAGTTCGCCAGACCCCTCCGGCCCTCAGTTATGCAGGGTTTTAAGTACATTAAGGTCGGGCGTTACTGGTAACGCCCCTAATAAAGTGCTATGATGACCATAAAAGCTACTTAATGACCGACCGTTAGCGTGCGGAGTGACTTTAGGTCTCCTGGCCGTCGAGTGGTTGGATCTTGGTCGAGTGATTGCTTCTTGGTCGGGTGTCTTCGAGTCTGTCGAGTGGAACACCTCCAAGTCGATTGAAAGGTGATTTCTTCTAGAGATGTCCTTGGGTAGGGCAGTTAGGACATGTCCATGACCCTATCCTAGGTACATAGCTTCATCAGCCACCGCCGTCGTCGTGCCCGCCCATCGTCGCCGCCCCCGTCGCCGCGCGCCACCCCGCGCCGTCGCCGTCCGCCTCACTGCGCCGCCCCGACGCCGTCGCCGCCCTACTCCACCACTTCCCCGACCTTGCCGCCTCGACGCCACTGCTGCCCCACGTCGCCCCGACACCATCCCTGCCCCACACGCCACCGCCTCTGCCTCAGGCCGGTCCCGACCCCTCCCCGCGCCCGTCGTCGCCGTCACTCCGGGGAAGCACCACGTCGGCTCTCGCGACCCGTTCATCCCCAAGGCCGTTCGTCCGCCGTCACACTGATTCCGGCCGGCGACCTCGACCCCTCCCCGCGCTGTGAGCCCCTGCCTCCTCCCCTTTCCTTCTCATTGCCGTCCCTGCATGCCATCCGTAAGCGCCGCCGCCAACCATCGTCGCCGTCGCCGACCACCGCGGCCTATTTTTCATTTTTTTTGTTAAGATGTATGTATGTATGTTCACTGTATATATAATGCTCTGTATATGCTGTATAATGCTCTTTATATGTTCATATGTAACATTTAAGAAAAAAAGTGTTGTGTTGGAGAAGAAAAGAGGAATAAGGAAGAAGGAAGAAGAAGGAAAAGAAGGAGTGTGTATATGTCCTTTTTTAGATTTTTTGTTTTTTGCATTTTTATAAAAATGTATATATGTATGTATGTTCTCTGTGTATATATATGTTCATGTATGCAAAAGATAGATTTTTAGAAAAGTTAGGATTTTTTTTCTGTTCATAGATTTTTTTGGTGATATTAATTATTGTAGAATATGCAAATGTTTGTATATTCATATGAAAAATGCATTAGGAAAACCTTTACTTTTTTTCTAAATTTT
Source organism: Triticum urartu (assembly GCF_056163025.1). Taxonomy (NCBI): domain Eukaryota; kingdom Viridiplantae; phylum Streptophyta; class Magnoliopsida; order Poales; family Poaceae; genus Triticum; species Triticum urartu. The sequence continues at coordinate 613,627,642 of NC_141877.1, forward strand.
CTATTTGAATATTTTTTTAAACAAGCAATACTACTTCATGTATTTTGTCAGAAACTTGCTAAGTGATATTAAGAAGGAAGAAGAAGAAAAAGAATGAGAGGAAAAAGGAAAATAAGAAGAGGAAGAAAGGAGAAGAAGAGGAGAGGAAGAAGAGGAGAAATAAATAAGAAGAAGAAAAAGAAGAAAAAGAAGAGGAGAAGATTCTATTTTCTCTTCTTCTCCTTTATTCCTTTCTTCTTCTCTTTTTTTTTCTTCTTTTTTTCTTCAATCTTCTCCTCTATTAATATCTTCTTCTCCTCTTTTTATTTCTTCCTCGTCTTCTTATTTTTTATCGGATATGTCATTGTCGATATACCCCGTGTCCCGATAACATCAACACGAGGGGGGGTTCGACCTACCCCCTCCCCAATAACATTATTTTCCCATGTATGTATGCAAAAGTTACATTTTTAGAAAAGTTTTATATATCTAGCTAGGAAAGGAAGAAGAAGAAAAAGAATGAGAGAAAAAGGAAAATAAGAACAGGAAGAAAGGAGAAGAAGAGGAGAGGAAGAAGAGGAGAAATAAATAAGAAGAAGAAAAAAGAAGAAAAAGAAGAGGAGAAGAAGAAAGGAATAGAGGAGAAGAAGAGAAAATAGAATAGTTTCTTCTATTCTATTTTCTCTTCTTCTCCTCTATTCCTTTCTTCTTCTCCTCTTTTTGTTTCTTCTTTTTTTTTCTTCAATCTTCTCCTCTATTAATATCTTATTCTCCTCTTTTTATTTCTTCTTCGTCTTCTTATTTTTTATCGGATATGTCGTTGCCGATATACCCCATGTCCCGATAACTTCAACACGAGGGGGGGTTCGACCTACCCCCTCCCCGATAACATTATTTTCCTATGTATGTATATCATCGTTGTCGATATAACCCCCTCCCGGATAACTTTGACCGTGATAACTTATACCACGGGAGCACCCCCCGGCCCTCTCGCTCGACCAAAACTCTCGAGGACACCCAAACCCTAGAAAAAACGATGTCGGTTTCCTACCCCCTCCCGCCGCGCCCCTACCCTTGAAGCGTTGCCGAGGCCACCCCAAAGCCGGAATAAGCTAGGTCTACGTTGCCACTAATATATCCACATGCTGTCATGTTTGTGTAATAATTGCCATGTTGTAATATTTGCAGAAACAATGGAGTTCGGACGAGACAAGGAACAAGAACAGGTGTTGGGGGACATAATCTTAGCCGGAGGTGATGTCATGTCGTATCTTAACGACAATGATGGTCTGAAAGCAGAACAGGGTGAAGAAGAAGCAGGCTACGGTGACCGAATAATGGAGGAGGAAAGACATGATTATGATGGCTCCGGTGACCCAATGTTGGTGCAAGAAGGACCCCGTGGTGACGGCTCCGGTGACCGAACACAGTCCGACCAGGTAAATATATTAGTTAAGCCTGTGATGACTAGCTAATTGATGCATTCATTGTTTTGGTATGTACACATATTAATTAACTCTCGTCTAATTCTTCTTTTTTCTAGACCTCCGGATCGAGCACAACTTCGGTAAAGAGACGAGGCCTGAAGAAAAATTTGCGCTCGGATGAAAGGTTTGAGATCACAGCAATCGCGTGCGATGGCATGCCGATTGAACCCATCCAGACAAAGGAAGCATGTGCTACTCAGTGCGGGGTTCTTGTTAGGGACAAGATCCCGATGAGTATCCAGCAATGGTGTAAGCCTAAGAACGAAGAGCCTGAGGTGTCTTATGTCAATGATATGCAGAAAGATGATCTTTGGACTGAGCTGAAGGCAAATTTCACCCTACCGCCAGAGGAGGATCCAGAGAAGCCAGTTAAAGAGTAATTAATCAAGTCTCATGCTCTTAAGTAGATGGCAGACCTATTCAGGAGGTGGAGGAATGAGCTGAAAACGTTTGTCGACAAAGAAGAGACACCAGAATTCATCGGCAGATATGAGAAGATCAGAGATCACTGGCCCGCATTTGTGGCCTACAAGACATCGGAAAAGAGTAAGAAGATGTCGGCAACAAACAAGAAAATGCTGCAAAGAAGAAGCTTCACCATCGCACGGGGTCAGGTGGCTACCTCAAAGCCCGGCCTAAGTGGGCCAAGGCTGAGAATGATCTGCTTGATAAAGGGATCGAACCAGAGACAATGAACTGGCCAGACCATTGCCGGACTTGGTTCTTCAGGGCTGGCGGAATCTTGGACCCTGTATCAGGGAAATGCGTTTGGACGAACGAGCAAATGAGCATACCAGTCAAGAAGCTAAAGCACTATATCGATGCAGCGCAGCAAGGGACGTTCGTTCCAGACAGAGAGAACGACGAGCTCACAATGGCCCTCGGGAATCCTGAGCACCCTGGACGGACACGAGGCATGCCAGGCTCCGTTCCGTGGAAGGCTGGTTTTCTGGATGCAGGCGGTTACAAATGCCAGGAGAGGAGGAAAAAAGTGGAGCATGCCCAAATTCAGACGCTGCACGGAAGGGTTCAAGCGCTAGAGGAACGAGAAGTAGCTCGCAGCAAGCGACCTGCCGAAACTACCCCCGAAGCTACCCCGCCATCTCAGCGGAGAAGCAGCGTGCCTTCCACCGAGTTGCTTCAGCCGAAGCATGTCTTGACGGCTCCTGCTAGATACCCCGTGGATGCTATCACGGTGTCTCAACATTGCCACCTTATGACGCAATGGTAGAACTTCAAAGTCAAGGAGGCTGTCGGCTCTGTTCGACCTACTGAACCTGGTGCAACTTTTCACTGTAGTCCGATTCCAAAAGGATATGCCAGGGTGAGAGTGGACGAAATAACGGAGGGATTTGAGGACCTCCAGCTTGACTACCCTACCGGTGAAGGGGAGACTCGGCTGGGTTCTTGTCTATTGACTCCATGCCTATGGCGGAAGGAGCTCATCAAGCTTCTGAACTGGACGCCTCCGCCTCTGCCTCCTCCTCCGGCGAGTCAGGGCACTCCGCCTCCTCCTCCGGCGAGTGATCAGGGCACTCAGCCTCCTTCTCCGGCGCGTGGCGGCACTCCGCCTCCTTCTCCGCCTGTGCCGGCGCGCCCGAGCAGCCAGCCTCCTCCTTCTCCACCTCGTCAGCAAAGGCGGAAGAGACCCGCCGCCGCTCCGGCTGCTCCGGCGCATCGTAGTCCTTCTCCTCCGCCTCATAAGCAAGGAAAGAAGACAGCCCCAGCCGCTCCGTCTGCTCTGCCGGCGTCTAGCAGTACAGCCAGAGGCGGGAGGCAATACAGATTCGGTCCTTCTCTGAAGACTCCAGAGAAGTTACCACACGAGAGGACCCCGGAGGAGAACGCCAAGATCGCATGAGCCGAAGTGAGGAACTTCTTTGAAGGGGTGAAAGCAAAGAAACATCCACCTCCGGAGGAGAAGGTAGATCCGGTGAAAGCGAAGCGCACTCTGGCTTCCCTGGAAAAACCAGCAAAGTCTCCGCCAAAAGGCAACTATGACCGCATTATTGCAAAGTCATTTGTCGAAGCGGAGCGGTCGGGAAGTACTGTCAGTGATCAAAGGTTAAAAGAACGACGAGCTGGGAAAAAAAATTCCCAGCTCGGCGAACAAGCGAACCAATCGTGCCCCCAGCTCAAGGTGCCTACTAATGATCCGAGGATGGTGCCCGGTTATAGCAATCTTGGAGATTACCTGCCCGACGATGTACATTATGAGTTCTTGGAGGTGGAGGAACACAAATACGAGTACGGGAAGCCTCTCATCAAAGATGAAAGATCTCTAACAACGATGATGCGAAGATTCCATGATTGGTACATGAAAACCTGTAGAGAGTCTGGGGGGAGGAATACTTTGACGCTAAGTGTTAGAGAGGAGCATGACCTCGTTGGAATTGAACTATTGAATGTTCCATTTGAGGAGTTCTTCCAGTTTTTCAATCAAAAGGCCCTCGATAAAGCAACGGTCACTTGCTACTGTCTGTAAGTAGTACTACTTCTGTCATTAAGTCCCTCTCTATATAGGTCAGCTCTTTCATTGCATGTATTTATAATTATCATCACTATATTATGCAGATTGAAGATCGCCGAATTGAAGAAAAGACAAATCGGTGATATTGGGTTCATTAACACAAATCTCATAGATGCAACTGAGGTTAAATATCGTGCCGAAGATACCGAGGCCAACTTGCTACGATCGTTGGTAATAAATGAAAACAAAGATATAATACTCTTTCCTTACAACTTCAAGTGAGTGTTACTGTCTTGTGCATATTCAGTTTCCCTTATTAGTCCAGGTTATAGTAATGTAATTGATGAGTTATGCATGCGTGTGCAGTTTCCACTATATTCTCCTAGAGATTAAGCTTGAGCAGCGACTAGTAACCGTCTTAGACTCAAGACGAAAAGATCCCCAGGACTATGCGGACATGACTCAAATGCTCGAGAAGTAAGTTAAATCGATCATTATCCACCATATCAGCAACTTTGTTCATTTTCTGATATATCAAGTAATTGTTTTCTTTGTCTAGCAGGGTTTGGAGAAAATTCACCAAAAAAGCTCCGGGACTGCCGAAGAAGCTGCAATTTAGACACCCGAAAGTAAGTACTATAGTAACATGTTCCGCGCATCTCCTAGTGATTCAAGCGCTAGTTTCATCAATACCATTTGGCATGCTTGCTTATCAGTTTGATTGACCTCTATTTCTTGTAAAGTGGTTGTGGCAGGAACAAGGGAATGATTTCTGTGGATACTACGTTTGCGAGTCCATCCTCCACACGACTTGTGAACGAGGGTACTCTGACGAACAATATGAAGTGCGTAAGCAATAATATTCTCAATTTTATTTTATTACCATCATTTGTGTTGAGTTTCATTTATTCATATATATATATATATATATATGTGTATATATATATATGTATTGACCCCCTTGTTCAAATTAGATGTTTCGGGTGCGGGATGAACTCCTAGCACCAGATCGTATGCGAGCAATTCAAGAGGAATTGGCGGCATTCTTCCTTGACCACGTGATCGCTGAAGACGGAGAATACTACGTGGACCCTGTGTTCATATATAATTAGGAGATTATATTGTAAGAGATAATTATTGTATATATGTAGCCGGTAGTGTCGGATAGATATACGAGAACTTGTTGTTCGACCAATCTCTCAGAGAAGGAGAGGTGGTCGATATCACTTCTCTCTGTATGCATATGTTCATGACGATCTTCTGTTTCCTTTATTTGCTTACTAGCTAGCGTGTCTAGTCCTCTCTATATATACGTATATATAGCATCGTCCAAGTACGGACATAAGAGAGGACACTTCTCTCTATTAATTAGCTAGCTAACACAATATATGAAACACCTAAATTAAACCCCCAAAACCCCCAACCCCTCTCCCCCTTTCAAAAAAAACAAAAACCCCGGCTCCTGAAATGCTGACGCGTGGATGTCTATTGGTCCCGGTTGGTGCCACCAACCGGGACCAAAGGCCCTCCTGCCTGGGCTCGGCGCACCGGCCACGTGGAGGCCCATCTGTCCCGGTTCGTGTAAGAACCGGGACTAAAGGGTTAGGGCATTAGTAACGACCCTTTAGTCCCGGTTCACAAACAGGGACAAAAGGCCCTTATCAACCGGGACGAATGGGGGTTTTTCTACTAGTGATACCTGCATATATAAGCCAACCATACTACAATGGATCATAGGCAGAATATGAAAGAAAAAAATCGACATGACCTTTGCTAAAAATATGACATAGAGAGTGCCAGAAATTCGGCGAAACTGAAATGAAACAACATTTCGCAAAAACATTAGCTCTCATGCAATACCTACAAATATAAGCCAACCACACACTAGAATGGAACATAGGCAGAATATGAAGATATGAAAGAAAAAATTCGACATGACCTTTGCTAAAAAGGTGACATAACGAGTGTCAAAAATTCGGCGACACGAAAATGAGTGGACATTTCACGAAAACATTGGAATGCATGTCAATACATGCAAATATAAGACAACCACACTACAATGGATCCTAGGCAGAATATGAAAGAAAAAAATCGGCATGACTTTTCCTAAAAACATGACATAACGAGTGTCAGAAATTCGATAAAACAAAAATGAATCGACGTTTCGCGAAAACATTGGCACTCATGTCAATACCTTTAAATATAAGACAACCACACTACAATGGATCCTAGGCAGAATAAAACTAAGACACAATACTCAAATAACACCTAGACACTCTAAGCACAAATAACACTAAGTCACAATACTCACATTTAACCTACGTAAAAAATCGATTAAAGATGTACTTATATTCACCGTAAAACAATTAACACTAAGAAACATTAGCATGTATTTCTAAACTACTTGTATTTACCCTAAACATGGTTGTGAAAATACCAAGATGTGGCGCGGTTGGCGTCCGAAGGCGGTGCGAGGCCTCCGATGCTTGCGGAGAAGGGCGAGATGGCCGCAGGGCTAGCCAACGGGGAGGAGCTTGGTGCCAGCATCATCGATATGCCTCTAGTGTGGAGGACGAGGCCATGCCCACGACGACAAGGAGGGGATCGATTTGGAGGGGTGTGGGCACGCGGGGCGGGGAGGGGGGTGGCTGTAATTGAGGGGAACCCTTTTTAGGTGAAAATTGAACCCGCATACGCGTAGTGGGAAAAAGCAGTAACGGACACTAAGTAACGCCCGCCACCCGGAAGGGCTAAATCGGTGGCGGGCGATTACTAGCCCCCGCCATTGCTAAGAAATGCCTACTTCATCCTCCTCATACATTGAACATACATTTTTAAAAATAATCATTAAATGTTGCCTTCTCTATGATTAGCACACGGCATCCAGAGCCCCGTGCTCAAAATTTACCACTTTTTGAGTTGGTTTGCTATTTTTGCAACATTAATTGATTTTCGTAAAAAAACCTAGAGCTTGCAAACTAAGTCGAAAATGGATGAAACTTTGCATCATGTCTTCATTGGACTGATGTACAATGTGGTAAAAAAAATCAGATCATTATAGCAAAAACATTATGCACCTTGTGTACAAATCGAACACTCTCCCTCAAAGTGCCAGGTTTTCAAACGGAAACCGCCGCCTTACACACACAACTACATTTTTATAAATCATTTGGACTTCAAAAAAATTCCATGGTTAGCACCTCCCTCCCCCCCCCCCCCCCCCCCCCCGCCCCCCCTCAAACCTCTATGCTCGAATTTGGCCTTTTTCTAGTATGTTTGCTATTTTCCAGGCATTAACTGAGTTTTCGGCAACTAAAAAGAGCGGAACGCTCTTTGGTTGGAAAGCGCATGGAAACGAGCTTCGAATGTGATGAAACTTGGCATTGTGTCTTCATTGCGCCCATGTACGGTGTGGTAAAAATTTTAGATCGTTACAGCAAAAACTTGATGCACCTCATGTAAAAATTGAACACTCTACCTCAAAATGCCAGGGTTCGCTATTTTCCACGCATTAATGAGCTCCATTCTCGCAGTATTCTAGGTAGATAGTTTGTGTCGATGTAGGGATGTAGTTATGTAGCTGGTGATGTCGACTCAGAGTAGAACTTGTGATTTTTCTGGGTATATGAATCATGAATGCTTATGTTGCTTATGTTCCATGTGTGTTCTGAACCTGTGTTGCTTGTTACAATCTTGTTCTTCTTTCTTTGTAGATGAAGTGTTATGTGGTGAGATATAAAGGAGTCTATGATTCATGGATGACATGCCATGAACAAGTGTTTGGTTAGTAGAGAGGAGACAGAGGATGATTACTCCAAGTATGCGATCAAAGAGAAGGAATCATGAAGTAGGTAAGAGTGCATGTCAGATCGGGTTAAGTGGGCTGAAGAACTTGATAATCTTCGTCCACTTTGGCCTAACTGTGGCGTGGCTTTTATCATATGATCTTACGTAACATGAATTGGCCACATTGGGGTTAAGTGATTAGCGGTGACTTGTTAATTATAATGCTTGTGTGGACCATACATGATGCTTTTGTGATCTTGGTGGAATGTATGTGATTTTAGCCATAAAGTGGTAGTGCTTGTGATATGTGGACAATGATATAATTTCTATATACTCCCTTTATTTCTAAATATAAGTCTTTTTAGGGATTACAATATGGACTACATATGGAGAAAAATAAGTGAATCTATACTCTAAACTATGTTTATATACATCTATTTGTAGTTCATATTGAAATATCTAAAAAGACTTATATTTAGAAACGGAGGAGTATTTTTGTTGCAGGGCCTACTGAGTAGCCGATATCTATAATGGTGTCATGTGTCGCTTTCTGGTCACTCACCAGATGCTTCGCTGAGTATATAAACAAGAGCCGGGGGCACTGCAGTCGTAGACCAAGTATCAGCTCTTGGCAAACATTGGTACACAGCACTTTGTTAGCGGAGAGCCATACGCAAGAGCTCGACAAAGATGGGAGGTCACGTCGAGCCCTCGTCTGCATTGGACTTTGCTGAGTAGCAGGTTGATGGAGGTCGGCCAATCCAGGTGGCCTTCGGCAATGTGTTTGTCGAGTCCCCGACAGACAAAATTTGGTAACGGAAGAGTATCAGGTGATAACACCTTCTAAATGCTCCCATGATATCATTTGAAAAAGTTTAATTTTAAATGTTTCAAAAGAATCTAAAAATAATTATAGATGTTCACATCACATGAATGTACGGCCCATAAAAATTACAGGTCCAAATTCTAAATACACATTGAGAAACAAAAAAGACAAATCTGGATGTGAATAGTGGCGTTTTAATTTTTGTCTTTTTTGACACTATTGATGCTGGATTTGTCTTTTTTTTCTCCATGTATATTTGAAATTTGGATCTGAAATTTTTAGAGATTGTACATCCATGTGCCATGAACATTCAAATTTTTTTGAAACATTTAAAATTGTATTTTTTTGAAATGGTATCATGGTATCATCTAAGAGGTGGTATCATGTGATATTTTTCCCATTTGGTAACTGGCCTTTTTCTAAAGAGTGTAAGCCGGGTACCCTATGCCAAGAGCTAAACTCGACAAAGTGTTTGCCGAGTATTAATTACCCTTTGCCGAGTTTTCTGACCACTCGGCAAAGACGATAATTCCAATAGCGAATGAAGAGGAGAGTAGAAGCGCCTCATGAAAACACCACATCTCCATGGAGTTGTGTGGCGCCAATGAGGGACGCTATCAAATTTCTAGAAAGGGATTTTACCCAGCGATGGCTCCTTCCACCTCCACTTCGGAAAAAGCCGATCACACCACCGATGCAGCTGCACAAGAAACAACTATCTGGACCACCATGAGGTGTGTGTTGGGGGGGGGGGGGGGGGGGGGGGGGTCTAATGAACGTAACTGGTGCGATGCAGCGAGGCCTTTGTCTGGTGACATCCTTCAATGACAGTGGGGAAGGAGGAGAGAGAAGTGGAGCGCTACGGTTCAGGCTGCTCGCCAGCCGTACCATGGGCTAGCTCGAGATATTTTCACCATGCTATTAACCTAATAATACAGATGAGCTGAGTGTAGCTCAGATGGCTAGGTTCCTTGTGATGGAACCAACCCATCAGAATTCAAGTTATATAGTTGATACTCGTGCTTGTAATTTTCTAGATTTATTTCAGGCTTTTGGATGCTTGTTTAGTGGGAGGAGACGTTTTCGTCGACTAAATGGCGTCTGTGATGACTTCGTCAATCTCAAGATATGATGTCGGCTCAGTATCTCGGAGTTGCTCGTAGGGATAGGATGAATGAATGTATGTGCATGTATATGACATCTGTGATTGTACTGTATTAAAAAAATTATAAACGTACTTTTCCATCGGTAAAAGATATTTTCGGCATGCAGATTGTTTGTGCACAATAAAAAAAGTGATGATTAGAATGCAAAAAATGTGTCGAAAACAAAAATTGTAATTAGCTTGCTAGATTAATTCATCAAACAAATTATTAAAATGCTCTTATATTATGGGATGGATGAAATAAGAAACCAATAAAAAAGGCCGGCATAATCAATCAATCAATCTCGTTGAGTACCGCTAGTCGCCAACGGAACGAAACACAATCATACCGAATAATATTCCGTTCCATTTTAATAGCATAGGATTAAGTGGGAGTATGAATAAGAGGACGGAGAGGGAGCAGGCAAGCCGGATTCCTATACATAGGCCCGATCATCAGTCGATCTCCTACTCCATTCTCCCAGCCGCCGCAGGCCGCACCCATCTGTAAAGAATGAGTGGCGGCGGCGGCGACCTGTTCGGTGCGCTGCCGGACGAGCTCCTGCGCCACGTGCTCTCCTTCCTGCCCTCGCGCGATGCCGTGCATACATCCCTCCTCTCCCGCCGCTGGCGCCACCTCTGGAGATCAGCCCCCGCCATCCACGTCCACGGCGAGGGAGACGCCTTGTGCGTCTTCGTCAACAGCCTCCTAATGGGCCGAGACGCTGCCTCCGCGCCGCCGCTGCCCTCGTTCGAGATCGACGCCAACCTGAAGAAACTCCGCGACTGCAACTACTGCGAGTACAAGCCCGACTACTGCAGGTGCGAGTTAGGAGTTCTTCTACCCCTACTCGGACCGCTGGGAGGTCAACCCCCCAGGTCGACCGGTGGGTCACGCACGCACTCTCGGTGGGCCGCGCCCGCTCCCTCACGGCCCGCTTCCATGAGCAGCAAGACGTGCTCTGGAAGCCGCGGCGCCCCCTCCCCTTCGCCTCGCCGCACCTGACGACGATCCACCTCGACACCGTCCGCCTCGTCGACGGCCAACTCGACTTCTCCTGCTGCCCGGCGCTACTGCGCCTCAATCTCGAGCGTTGCGGCCTCTATGGAGACGCACTCGTATCGCCCTCGCTGGAGCGCCTCACCATCGACGACTGCCGCACCGACATCGACGATGACTGGGAAGCAGGACCAGGCGAGAAAATGCACACGAGCGTGTCGACGCTGAGACTCCGTTTTCTGGAGATATCTAATAACTACGGTAAGAAACAGTTCCTCGAGATGATGCCTTGGTTGACAAAGGAGAGCGTCCGGTATACAAATGAATGGTTATATGATGGTGATTCAGAATCAGATTCGGAGGGATAGAGATGTTTTACGCTCGTTGATGTTGTTGTCGCAACACAACGCACGGTACGCTGCGATTTGAAGTTTATCACGGCCGTTTGCTTCTTAATATTTTTTGAACGCCGATAACTGCCACACGTGTGACATAATGAACATCCGCCCACATAAATCGTTTGATCGTACTAGCCAACATAATACTATATGGGCGCACATTAAAACAGCCCACACGTGTGACAGGAGAACCCCATGGCCCGAATGATTTGTGCGGCAGGAGGGATCGCCAGAACAAATGTTACCCCCACGACCGAGCGGCCTCCAGGTCCCGTCTGTAAAATGAAAAAGCCCAGTAAGAAAACAAAAGAAAAAGGCCAGATTTTGTGGCGTTGACAAAAAGCCCAGTTTTTTGCTGTGCTACGAAAAAATGCAATCAACTTTATAAAGCGAGAAATTGCCATGTGTAAACATAAAACTTAACATAAGTACATATGATTTAGTTGCCATGTTCATATGTATGATGAACAATTGGATCACAAAAAAGTGTGGACAAATTGCCATGGCAGATTCACATCAGGTATTTGCCATGGCATTACAATTGAAAATGCCATGTTTTAATGGTGGATACAATTCTTTTGCCATGGTCCAATCCAAAACAGAATGCATTTGCTATAAGAACATGGCAACGATCATACATGTCTCTCAATATCTATAATTATGATGTAATAATGCGTAGAAGCAATGAGAAAAAGAGTTAAAGATTTTGTCATGGCAAAAAATTGAACAATTTGCCATGGCAAAAAAATAACGTACTTGCCATGAGCTAACTTAAGTGTTGGTCATGGAAACAAATAACAGATTTGCCATGACATAAGAGTTTGAACAATTTGCCATGGGAGAATTGGAAAAAGTTTGCCATGATTGTGAAATAATATAAATGAAGATCATGGGAGAATTTGAAACGGTTTCCCGTTGACAAAAATAATACAAAGAAAATGATCAAAAAATTGCCATGGCAAAATGCATATTCAAATTTGCCGTGTTATTTTTATAAAAAATTCTAACTTTTTGAGTAATTAAATTTCCATGAATGTCAAACAGCACAAAAGAAATTTAAAATGTCATGGCAAATGCATATAAAAAATTGCCGTGGAATTTTTGTCAAAATTTCCATGCTGATATATAATTTTTTTGCCATGATTGTTAACACAAAAAAAGTGATCGAAAATTGCCGTGGCAAAAGTATTTTCAAATTTTCCATGGTATTTTATCAAAACTTGACCTTTTCTGTTATTAAATCGCCATGTATGTGAAACAACACGAAAAATAAAATCAAAATTGCCATGGCAAAATGCATATCATTATTTGCCGTGGTCTTTTTTATCAAATTTTCCATACTAATATAAAAAATTGCCAAGAATGTGAAATAATAATAAAAATGAGTAATAATTGCCATGGCAAAAGCATGATCAAATTTGCCATGGTATTTTACCAAACTTGCCATATTTTGCGTGTAATTAAATTGCCATGCTTCGTAAAAAAGAAAGTGTTGCCATGCTCCAGGGGGGAAAATTGCCATGTAGTATGGCAAATCTATTCCATTTAAATGAAATTTGCAATGCTTCATAAAAAAAAAAGAATCACCATGCTCTAGGGGAAAGAATTGCCATGTAGTAGCATGGCAATTCTATTCCATTTAACTGAAATCTTGGTTTTTGAAAATGAAATTTCCATTGCCCAAGGAAAAAATTGCCAGGTAGTATGGTAAATCTATTCCATTTAACTGAAATTTGCCATGCTTCGTAAAAAAGCGAATTGCCATGCTCTAGGGGGAAGAATTGCCATGTAGCATCCAAAAAATCTATTCCGTTTAACTGAAATTTGCCATGGTTTTTGAAAACAAAACTTCCATTGTCCAAGGAAAAAAAATTGCCATGTAATATGGCAAATCTATTCCAATTAACTAAAATTTGTCATGCTTCATTAAAAAAAGAATTGCCATGCTTTAGGGGAAAGAATTGCGTTTTGGTCATGGTAAACTAGTTCAGATATTGTCATGGGGCTGTATAGTTAATTTGCCATGGAGTACAAATTAAATTTACCATGGGCTGCGAAATTAAAATGTTCATGTCAAGAAAGCTAATTAGCACACTCGAACATAATCAGCTAACTAAAAAGTTAAAATGAAATCAAAAGAGTTTTTCGACTAGTTTACCATGACCAGAACGCACTGGACTAGTTCTGAACTAGTTTGCCATGAACTATGTGTACTAATGCATCATAGTTGGGTTATCTTAGCATCATATTGAATAATTTGCAGTGAGAAAAATATAAAAAATGTATAAGTTTGGTTCCATTCAGCATCACATCACAAAAAAGTGCAGAAAAAAGGAGAAATCATGCATGGGTGAACTTGATGAGCTGCTACTGCTAGTTGCTGATGAAGCGGACACAGCAAAAGAAGGGGCACGAGATTAGCAGCCTCATAGTGCAGAAGGGGAAGGATGAAACCCCGATGAGCGTGCTCGTGCTGACACCGGGCTTGGCTGGCGAGCCTCCGTCTCTCTCCTGCACGCCACCCCTTCTCCCATCACGTTGTTGACCTTCAGCCTGATTCCGGTCAGATTCGCCACATGCACGACCGGCAACCCCCTGCTGCAACCGCCGGCTGCTGAGCTACTCTGCTCCGATATGCCTCAAAAGGGTGGAATGCTCTGCCATCCACGGCGCCGCCACCGCTACCCGCGACATCCCTAACCGAGGGTCATCATCAGTGTTGAGTAACGTGATTGTATTAGAAATATAAATTAGACTAGGAAATACAACAACTATTCTATCAATCCCTCTCTCCCTTCTAACATGGTATCAGTTTTTGGGTTTTAAATCCTAGCCACCACCGCTTATGCACCCGCGCGCTGTCCCTGGGGCGGTCGGCCTCCATGACCGCCGCCGAGGGCCGCTTCGCTTGTACCTAGGGTTCGTCCGGCGGCCGTGTTGGTTGGCTGCCCTAGAAAGTCTTTTTTTCCGATCCTTTGATCCGGGTTTTCTCTCTCGCCGCTCGCTTTGATCGGCGTCTCCTTTTTGCTTTTCCTGTCCATGTGATCCGGTTTGCGTCGCTCATCGCCGCCGTCGACCCCGTGTGCCTCTACTCCAACACCGGCGCGATCGGCCGGCTTCTTGACTGACGCGGCGGTCTCGCGCGTCGTCCGCGCGTCTGCCCATCGATCGCCCCGACCCGGCGGCATCGCGCGGCGTCCTTGCGTCAGCCCGCCGGTCGCCCCGACCCGGCGGCCTCGCATCATGCGGCGGCCCTTCACCGTCGTCGTTCGCGCGACGGCCCGCCAGTCGATCTACGCCGTCCGTCACCGCCCTGCTCCAACCGGGACTCCTGCATCATCCCAACCCGGCGGCCTCGCGCCATGTGACGACCAATCATAACTGCCCTGCCGCCCGCCGCCGCCGGTTCATCTCGGACTCCGCTGCCACCGCGCCTCCACCGAGCGGCGTCCCCAACTTCGTGCGCGATCGGATTGATCACCCGTCCGCCGCCGCGATCCGCCTCATCTACGCCATGCGACTGACCTGGCCCGTCGGTTGCGCATGCCTCCACAAGCCCCGTGAAGACCGTCCCGAGTTCAGCGCGCTCCTTTACCGGTCGAGCAATGGGCTGTCGTTGCATCTCCCCGTCGGGCCGCAGCGCCGCCGCCCCGTGGTTCTTCTCCCAGCTACACCGACCCGCGTCACCGCTACGTCACCCCTTCGGGCCGTAGTACCGCGGCCCGCGGTCCACCGCCATCCAGAGGCCGTCTGCTCCAGGTCGTCCCCGTGGCACCACCGACCCTCGTGTCGCCACTGCGTCGCCCCGTCGAGCCGTAGCGAGCGTGGCACAGGGTCCACGCCGCCGTCCAGAGGCCGTCCCCGCGGTTGCACCGACCCGCGCTCCTCCGCCATGCCACCCCTTTGGGTTGTCGCGCCGTCGCCCGCGGCCCCTGCCGCCCTGAGGTCTTCCCGCCGTCACCCCGACCTGCCCGCCGCCGCTGCGTCACCCCTTCGGGCCATAGTGCGGCGGCCCACGGTCCACTTCGTCGTCCACGCGCGCTGACTTCCCGTGGTATTCGTCGCGCCACCTCCCTTGGCGCGGGAACACCACCGTGTGCGCCGGTCTTCGTCATGTTGTCGGGTTCTTCGCCTACTTCGAGCACCTCCGTCGCGCTCCTAACCTAGCCGCCGCCGCTACCCACGTAGCTGCCGTCGCCCGTCCACCTCGTTCGTCTTCGCCCAGCACCGGCCCGTTGCCAGCGTCGCCGTCATCTACCCCGACCACTTCGTCTACTCCGACAACCACAGGCGACATCGGCTCCGCATTGATTGACGCCGCAACCGTCGTCGAGTCCTTCTCTGCTGGCCTCTCCGACTCCTCCGACATGGCGTACAACTTGTGTAGGTCCTCGTCTATGCATGCCCGGTGCTGGGAACACCGATGCGTGCCTTCGTCCACGACGTTTCCCCGGCCGGCCTGGCAAGCCTGGTGTGGCGCTTCGTCAACTTCGTCTTCGTCCATCTACGCATGCCCGGTGCTGGCAACACCGGTGCGTACTTTCGACTACGATGTGTCCCTGGGCTTGGCAAACCCGCCGCGACGCGTCGTCAACAACGTCTTCTTCCTGGCGCACCACTACTTCGACACCACTGCGCCCATGCTAACTCGGCGCCCTCTTGCTCCCGCGGCTCCACGGCGACATCCTCGACACCGGCTCCCCGACTCGACATCGACCACGGCATTCTTCGCGCGGCTACCTCGACCACGGCTACACCACCCTCGCCTCTCGGCTACATCGACAAACGGCACAGAGGGCTACCGCCTGCTTGAGCAACCTCGTTGGTTTCCACTCCAGCCACGACTCCACGATGCATCGACCGTTACGATTGTGGGGGGGGGGGGTCCGTCGGCTTGCCTTCGGATTCTTCTCCAGTCTCACCGTCTGCGTCGCTACCGTTGTGACTGCTGGGGGATGTTGAGTAACGTGATTGTATTAGGAAACATAGGTTAGACTAGGAAATATTCTGGCTTGCCTTGTACTCTAAGTAGATCATGTACTCCTATATATATGCCCACGAGGCTCAAGCAATACAACGACTATTCCACCAATCCCTCTCTCCCTTCTAACAATCAGGACCACCGCATCTTCTCCGCCGCCGCCACCACAGCTGACGATGTGGATCCGCGGCCGACGAAGTAGCAGCTGCTCCCAGCGACCACCTCCCCTGGCCGACAGTGCAGCTGCTACTCCCACCGTCCTCGGAGGCGGATATGGTCGCAGCACGTCGATTCGGACGACATCGCGTCTCCGACCTCCAGGCCCGAGCTCCTACTGGGACAGGAGCTCTCGAACGACGCCCTCATCCTCACGCCTCGCCCCGCTATCCGCTCGCCCACCCTACATGGAGCCGCCGAGGCCGCCGTTGGCGAGCTGCCGCACCTAAGCTGCTGCCCCTTCTCCCATCGCCGGGATCTCTCTCTCTCTCTCTCTCTCTCTCTCTCTCTCGTTCAATGCTCTCACTCTCTCCATCAGGTCACCAAGAAGATAAGGAAAGGGGGGAAGTGAGCCAGCAAGGAGAGGCTAACGTTCGGGCGAGGACCCAAACAACCCACACGACCGCTCCGGCTGACGTGGCAGTACGCCTTGCTCTAAGATTGATGCAGCCCATCTAACGACAGAGAGAGCGTTTGGGCGAAGTAGTCACAGCCCACACGTGTGGGCGTCCCTATTTTTTTAAGAACGACGATAACTGCCACATGTGTGGGCGTCAAGGGTTTGCCCACACGTTTTGTGTGGTGTCTAAGAGAACCAGCCCACACGCCTACGTGTGGGCAAAACAACTAGCGTCCATATGCCTTTTTTTCCTTGTGGTCCCTCTCACACGCCTACGTGTGGGCAAAATGCATGACGCCCACACGACCTCTCTTAGCCACCTACCTCACGGTCCCGCATGCCCCGCGTGACAGTCACCACGCGTCCCGCGGTTGCCATGGTCCGGACCCTCTTCAATGTCCGTTTAACTGCAGTTGCCATGGTTGCTCAACTGCAGTTGCCATCTCAGGTCAAGTGCCAGATGCCATTTTGGACAACTGCAGCTGTTGCCATGTATGGTCTGGTTTACTATAGTTTCCATGATTTAAAAACTTTAGAGGTTGCCACCTATTAACACTAAGCAGTTGCCATGTATGGTTTGGTTTACTACAGTTGCCATGATTTGAAAACCTTAGGAGTTGCCACCTACTAACACTAGGCAGTTGCTGTGTAGCGCTCCGAAGAGACATGGCAAAACAATATGTTCGGGTAAAAGAGAGAGTTGCCATCCGATTACAAGCACACTAGGGCAGTTGCCGTGTACCCTGCAAAACACATGGCAACTGACATGTTCGAATAAAAAAAAAGAGAGAGTTGTCATCTACTTACAAGCACACTAGGGCAGTTGCCATGTACACTGCAAAACGCATGGCAACTGGCAGCTTGGGTGTGGGAGAGAAGACGGGCGTGCGGGCGAGATGACAAATGCCCATACACAAGCTCTTGTGCGTGAGTGAAAGCTAGCGTGTGAGCGAACTGCTAAACGCTCACACACCGACCCCTCCGTGTAGTGAAACGGACGTGCGGGCGACCGGATGAATGCCCACACACCAGCTCAGTCCTACATGGCACCATAAACATGCCAAGATTCATGCATCCATAAACGGGGGCAGATCAACGCGTGTGGGCAAGATGCAAACGTCTACACGTGTGGACGTTAGTGTTTTCATTTTTTAATCAACACTTGTTCGAGTTCTAGTGAACGAGATCAAGTCACTTTATCTATTGCATGTAACTAATTAAGCTAGAAGAGTGAAGCAGTCTTTCCTCTCTTTTTTTGAGGGATACAGTCTTTCCTTTTGGTTTGGGTGTCTAAGTGTGGTTCGATGATCTTAGTCCGTAGGATGCATGGTACTAGATGTTTGGATCGTTCGTGGGAAAGTGAAGTTTCCGGCAGCTTTGTTTGTGAGCGTTGCACCGCACAAGTAGATGGATTATGGAGTTTGCCTCAAAAGAAAAAAAAGATGGATTATGGATTAAGAGACATATCGCAAAAGCCTGCCCTGTGGTATCGGTGTGTGTATTTCTTCCGGTTCGTAGTGTGTGATGTCCTGTTTGTGTCCGCGAATTCGAGATCAAGGTCTAAAATCCATTTTTTTCGTGAATACTTCCTTTGATTGAAGAAGAAAGAATACGCACAAAGGATGGAGACCTCCTATATGCCGCATTTTGCGGCCAATAGGTCGCGCGACGCACAGGGGTCGTGCAATTGGGCCGGCCCATTCAATGTGCGTCAAGGAATGAAAAATTCCGAAATCACTAGTTGAGAAGTACTAGTTATAAAGATCATCCCAACTCCCTAGGTTGCGACAAGTGGCACACATGTAGCATGCCACTTGTCGCAACCTAGGAGTTTTCCCTTTTTTCGTAGATCCATTTATTTAAAATATTTTATCTCTCAAACCGTGCGTCCAAATCTCAAACCGCTTTCACCGTCTCGCGTCGAGCTCTTCAAAATTGTATCCAATGTTGATAGGTTTTGACGATTTTTTTTCATGAAAAAACCGAACGAAAATACTGAATTAGGAGCACAGGTTTTTTCCCTTTTCGAAAGAGGCACCCCCGTGCCTCTCACGAAATCACAACCATGCCTCTTGCGGAAGCAAAACCGTGACTCTCACGTAAAAAAGAAAAAGAAGAGAAAATGCGCCTTTTTCATTTTCCGAGGAGGCACGGGCATGACTCTCGCGAAAGCAAACCCGTGCCTATCGCGGAAGCAAAACCGTGACTCTCGCGAAAAAAATATAAAATGTGTTTTTTTTTTCGTTTCCGAGAGGCACTGCCGTGACTCTCGGGAAAGCACAACCGTGCCTCTCGCGGAAGCAAAATCGCGACTCTCGCAAAAAGGAAAAAAAACAGAAAACGCGTTTTTTCCCGTTTCCGAGAGGCACGGCCGTGACTCTCGCGGAAGCAAAACCGTGACTCTCGTGAAAGGAATAAAACAGAAAACACATTTTTTTTTTAGTTTCCGAGAGACACGATTGTGACTCTCGCGAAAGCAAAACCATGCCTCTCGCAGAAGCCAAACCGTGACTCTCGCGAAAGGAAAAAACATTTTTTGCGAAAAAATCAATTTTTTTGTCAAAAAGCTAAGGAAGACCGGTGGAAAACCAAAACGTCAAAAAAAACAGAAAAAAGTTCAAATAGCCAAAAACGCGTGCGGAAAAATTAAAAAAAATTCAAAGGAAGCGCTCAGAACGCGACACATGATGAATGGCTGCGAGTGCGCGAAGTGGCGCTGATCGAGGCTTCCGAAGGAGCGCTCGTTAACTAGTGTCTCCCGAAGAATTCGCTAAAAATTAACATGCTGTAAACGAGGATTCGAACACACGCCCTTCCTTAGTAGCACGTTATGCTCTAGCCACTATGCCAAGCTACCTACTACGAAAGTTTAGCAGCGGGAGTTTAAATAAACTTTCGCATTATCGAAAAATAAAAATCAATTCAGCCAATTCCATAAATTAAAACCAATTCAGCCAATTGCAAATTTTCAAAACTTCAGTATTTTTTGGAACATGTGAAATTTTTTTGAAAACAAGAACAATTTTCTGAATTAGTCAAAAAAAATTAAGCATGCGGACAGTTCTTTAAATTTGTGAACAAATTTTGAAACATGAACATGTTTTGAATATGTGAAGAAATTTCATGAAAACGAACAAATTTTGAATTTCCCACAGATTTTTCGAAAACATGACCATTTTTGGAATTTGTGTAGAAATTTTTAAAGCACGAACGTTTTTTGAATCTTGAGAACAAATTTGGAAGCGCGGAATTTTTTTTGAAGCGCGGAATTTTTCTGAAGCATGAACATTTTTTGAATCTTGAGAAAAAATTTTGAATCGGAGAACAATTTTGGAAAATCCTGAACAATTTGGAAGCACGAACATTTTTCGAATCTAGAGAACAAATTTTGAAATAGGGAACAATTTTAAAAAATCCCGAACAAATTTGGAAGCGCGATTTTTTTGAATATGTGAATAAAAATTGAAATTCGGTACATTTTCTGAATTTCAAAAGTATTGAACTTTTTTGTGTAATGAGAACATTTTTTGGAAACACAAACAAAATTTAAATTTTTTATTTTTTTGAAAAAATAAAAAGAAGTAAAAAAGAAAATCCTAAACATTTTGTAAAACTATGGACATGTTCTGAAAAAGAAAAATAAACTTGAAAAAGAAAAGGAAACAAAAAACGAAAAACGAAAAAATGGAAAAGAAACAGAAAACGAAAAAAAGATAAGATAAAGGAACAGAAAAGTAAAAAAAGTGAAAAACCAATAAAAGGAAAAAAAACCGGTTCATGAAACCTTCTAGAAGATTCACCAAACCAGAGTGGGGCAGTTCGTAAGTTATGTATGTAAGTGGGCCGGCCCAAAGGACTGCTCGGTCGGTCGCCCCCTGCGCGGAGCGTCGGCAGTTTGCCGCAATGAGCGGCCAATAGGATTTTCCCAAAGGATGGTACACGGAAATCCTATAAGGCGCATTGTACGCACATTGATATTTTATAATAAAAAAAAATTGTGTTTGAAATTTTAGAAATGTTCGGATCTGCGCTGGTGTTGTTCTTAATGTTTTTTTCTGCTATATAAACACCAATGTTCGCTAGGTCTACTTTTTGATTTCTACACAAACAAATGCGTGCCCTCACATGCTGTTTAGGTGCTGGCTGTATATATTACCCGGCGCTGCAAATCGCGTGTTACATTTCTTTGGTCAGACAGATATGAACAAAAGGCAGCCTCTCCTCCACATCTCTGGCGCTTCGGATCGTTCACATGCATAAAAGCAAAGTTGAGTCGACCACCTTTTCCTACTGAATATGAATATGCATATAGGCCATCGCATTCGCATCGCAACGAAGGAAGGAAGATGTGCCTACACCAACAGAGCGCGCTTTGCATCTATGCATGGTCGCAGTTGCTTCCTTAAGAAGAAAAAGATCTCGAGCCGGGAGGACTTGACAGCACGTACCAGCATGCACTCACAGGCCGATCGAGCTAACCATCCATCGACCAGCCTCATGATCAAGACTTGGATTGACAGCCAGCTTTTGAGTTTGCTTTACTCAAGGAACAGAGAATAACCAAAGACCAGCCAAAGCTCAGCTCCGGCACGCAGGACCAACCCATGCATGCATGCATCTCGAGCAAAGAATCCAATCAAGTTTGCTTTAAACATAACCAAATCAGGGTGTCTGCCCAAACAGGGTTTCGATTAGCTGGTAAAAAGCTCAATTTTACTCGAGTACTAAAATACTAGGGGTAAAATCGTCAATAAAGGCAATTGAGAGGCACTATAAATTGCGTTCCCTGGCGCCACATTGGTGCAAGGGCAAGGCAGAGCGCGAGAGAGTACTGCTCTGCTCAACATTCGTTCCGTGTGCTCTGCTCTTGGCATCTCCATCTACCCCTCCTTTCACAGAAGCAGAGCAGAGGGTGCGTGACAGAGAGATGAAGGGCGTGAGGGGCATGGCCGTGGTGATGGCGCTGGCGCTGGCGCTGGCCGGCATGGTGGCGACCTCGTCGGCGGCGGTCTACCAGGTCGGCGGCTCCTCCGGGTGGACCATCCTCGGCAACGTCAACTACGCCGACTGGGCAGGGAAGCAGAGCTTCAAAGTGGGGGACGTCATCGGTAAGTTCCTCGTTTCAGAGTAGTTTTCAGGCTAGCTACACATCTTTGTTCCTCTGTAGTAGCTTCCTTCTTGCTGAACTTTGATACATCCTTGGAGTCATAAACTCTATGCCAAAGAATTGTGAGGTTCTCTGTTTGTCGATGCAAGTAACTGCAAATCTTCCAAGTAGTAGTAGTTTTCTTAAACAGTAAAATAATACTACCTCCGTATCAAAATATAAGACGTTTTTTAGGCTAAACTAACCTACAAAAATGTCTTACATTTTGATACAGAGATAATACTAGTTTTTTTTGCGATTAAAGAAAATAGTGGAGTAGTTAAGTAGCACATGCTGCGATTATTGAGCAGGCAGCATCTCTTCTCCCATCGCCATGATTACTGATGCAAATATAGAGTGCTAATGACTTGTCGCCGTCAGATGAGTACTTTAGAAATGCACCGTCCATCCTTTTTTGCGTCTTGCGTTCAGATGAAGAGTCTTGCTTTTAACCATGCCCTGAAAAACAAAATTTGAGAAAAAAATATAGCACTGTCTTTGATTTTACTGCACGCTGCAGTACACACCTACTCCCTCCGTTCCGAATTACTTGTCTTAAATTTGTCTAGATACGGATGTATCTAGACTCATTTTAGTGCTAGATATCTCCGTATCTAGACAAATTCAAGACAAATAATTCGGAACAGAGGGAGTACAAGTTTTGCGTGGTCGGTGGGTCTTAAAGGCGTTCACAGAGGTTTCATGCTGTCTGCGCACAGTATTTACATGACCCATAAGTTTAGCTCACCCTCTCTGCATTACTATTCTGTGTCTGAAGAAATGCAGAGTTCAGGTGGGCAGATCGTTACTTCTTCTTTTTTCAAATGAAAAGAAAATCTGCATGGACCACTTGACCTAGTGAACTCTGAATTCACGAAACTGCACATGCCATAAACCATGGCAGTTGTGCTGCCCCATTTATTGTTCTTGCTGGTTGCTAGATCTGCTAGTGCATTGCCTGAGCTTTTAGGGCATCTCCACCCATGCCCCCAGGCCACTTTTTTAGCACCGGCAGCAAAAAAACATTCCACTCACACCCTCAAGTCCTGGTTTTTCGCCGGATTGAAGCAAAAACAGCGCCGGCGACCGCAGCCCACACCCAGCCTACCGGGGGGCGCTTGGGACCGCCGGCACTCCCTTTTGCATGCCGAAACCCCACAGGCCAGCCTCTCTTCCCTTTCTCTCTCCCCGCTCGCCCACATGCAAAAGGAATCTCGCCCACTTTTCCTCGCTTCTCTCCCCGCTCGCCGCCCGCCTATTCGCCGCACTGCCTCGCGCCGCCCCGTCGCCCGCCTCCTCACCGCTCCGGCCGCCAGAATCGCCTCGCCGAGCCCCAGGAAGTGGAGGAGGAGGATGAGCAAGGAGAAGCAGACGCTGCGGGCAGCCACGTGGAGCGCGTTGGAGCCGGCGTGCTATTGGCTCCGTTGGCGAGGAGGAGCTCCGCGAGGTCGAGCAGCGTGCTCCCAGACTCGTCCACGGTGTGGGGCGTGGCGTGCCGGGCGCCCCCCCCTTCCTCCTCCTCCCTCCTCTCCGTCCTCGTCGACGCCGGCCACGGAGGGCGCGCGCGGCAAGGCGCGGGCAGGCACGGGCGCGGCCAGGCACGGGCGCGGCCAGGCGCCCCCTTCCTCCTCCTCCCTCCTCTCCGTCCTGGTCGGCGCCGGCCACGGAGGGCGCGCGCGGCCAGGCGCGCGCAGGCGCGGGCGCGGCCAGGCGCCCCCCTTCCTCCTCCCTCCTCTCCTCGCTCCTTGACCTCGCGGGCGGTGTGGCTGCTGCACATGCCGTGCCAAGGAGGGATGGTGGTACGCGGCGGCAAGGCCCGTGCCTAGGAGCGTGCGGCGGACGGTGGCAGGCGTCCTCGATGGTGCTGAAGACGGTGTCGAGCTGCGGTGCCGCCACGCGTCCTCGAAATGCGTCTTGGGTGGGGGGACGGCTGGAAAATTTTTCGTCCCAGGGTCAAAATCTTCGCCGGCAGTCCCCCAGGCGGCGAAAAAAAACGCCTCCTGGGGGGGGGGGGGGGGGGGGCAACAGCTGGAGATGCCCTTAGCACAGAAGAGTTAGAAAATGGCTTCAGTACTGCATTTTGGCCATGTGGTGTGCCTGATGCTCCAGCATGCCAGTTGCATTTCAGTACATAAGCACCTAGCAGGTCTGAAAGCCCTAGGAAATCATTTGCATATTGTCAAGCTACTGGGAAATGAGTAATAGCCTCATCTTCCAGGATAGTAGTGTGGACTCCTCATTGGTTGTAAAGTGAAGCACTTTGACACTTTCAATCATGAGTAAATCAGAAGCATGTGTGTACCAGCTTGCTAGCTATAGCTTTGGCGCGGAAAGCCAGTGTACTCATTTCCTTCTGTCGATCGACCGATCTACCTACCTTGTGATGCACGTTTTGGTTCCGTTCCCGACACTTTGCGTGATCATTTCATCCATTTGGTGTGATCCAAAAGATGATCTAAAAGTAATCAGTTTCTAATTAATTGCCTGCGCCGATCATGGGTTCATGGCGCCAATCTGATTTGCGTGTCTGCACTGCACGCAGAGTTCAAGTACCCGCAGGGCATCCACAACGTGCTGGAGGTGAACAAGGCGGACTACAGCAGCTGCACCAACTCTACGCCCATCGCCACGCACACCTCCGGCGACGACAAGGTCACCATCAAGAGCCCCGGCCACCGCTTCTTCATCTGCGGCGTGCCGGGCCACTGCACCGCCGGCCAGAAGCTGAACGTCCGCGTGCTCAAGACACAGAAGGCCCGCTCCTCGGCCCCGTCCCCGTCCCCGGCGCCCTCCGCCACCGCGCCGGCGCCGGCCGCGGCGTCCCCGCGCGCCGGAGACACCAGCGGCAGCAGCGCCTCGACCCCTCCCGCCGCGGCGACGACGTCTGACGGAGGGGCAACGACGACCGCGCCCGCGCCGAACTCCAACGGCGCCGCCGTCGTCCGCGCGGGCTATGCCGTGGCATTGGCCATGGCCGCGTCCATGGCGATGCTACAGTAGTTTGCCATCCTCCATTCCATCGGTCTGGCGTGCATCTCTCGGTGTCCGATTCTTTTTCCTGTTATGCGTGGAGTGTTAATTCTTGGTACTTGATTTCCGATGGTTTGAGGGCATGTTCGGTTTGGCAAGGATTGCCGTGGATTAAGAGTGATTGATTGGCAGGATTTTGAGCTATATTCCCTGCTAATCCCTGCCAAACCTCCTCAAACCGAACAGGGCAGGTGTTTTGCACCTTATCTCTGTTTTTACCTGTTTTTGACTCTGGTGTGTATCCATGGATATTTTGTACCTGTGTTTCGTATATCAGCGCTGTAAAAGTTACATGTTGCATATGCATTATTTCTTGGGAAGGTAACTGTGATTTTTCTACTGTTGTTGGATGATTTTTTTTTTGTGAGAATAGGGTGTGTTTGGTTCCAGTCTTGAGCAACTCTAGGAGAATCTCTAGAAGTCTGCATTGACCCTCAAAACTGCAAATACAGGTTTAAACCCAACTCTATCAGAATCGCTAAAGTGTAGAATATCCATATATTTTCAGGGTATAACCTAAAAAAATCACCTGCCTCCTAGGACCTTCCCCAAATAATCCCATCGTTGGCGGGAGGGAAGTTTCGCCCCAACCAACCTCCAACCTCTTCTTCCTTCCACGTCGCCTAAGTGACTTTGTTTGTCAACGCCATGGACACTGCCTACCACCCCGTGTGCTCTCCCCTCCTCTGCGTGACCTCATGTCGCTGCCCATGCACGCCTCCCGAGCCAGTTGTGTCGTCGCACCATCAGCATGGAAGTGCGGTGCCATCGTTTAGTGCAGCGCCATCTCCCCCTCCCCCTACCCACACACACCGTTGATGTCCAGCACCGCCTCCTCGAGGACCCGGTGCCTCCTGGCACAAGCATCCCGCGTCGATGCATCCTCCGATCGTAGCCACGAAGGTGCCTCAGAAGACTAAGGCAGCGCCGACGTGCGGTCGGGTCCTACCATCCCCATGACCCCTCCCCTCGAAGCTCTTCCATCGGCTGCCATGGGCGGCGACGACGTTGGCATGGTAGACACTACTCAGGTGTTTGGTATAATGCCAACATGGTGAGGGAATCGTCTTTTTTTTGGGTCCAATTGTGGTTGTAGCTTTGGTAGTGAATGTTCTCGTTGAATGCTAGTGATCAAGCCATAGCTGGTGTTGATTCTTTCATGAGCATGATAAACAATCTCGTGGGCCATGGACAACATTTATTTCTCAATGTCAAATGCTCATGTAGAAGGAAAAAATATGGCATGCAGGTTAGCACGTTGGTACTCTGAGTGATCGAAAGAAAGAAAAATCATTAGTCAATTATAGGATAGATGAGGATGTGGCCTTGGTGGTGGCATGGGAGACTATGAAAATTGATGCGGTAAGATGAATGATCAATCTAACATCAACTATTGGAGGTGCACTGAAGAGAACGACCATCACAATGTGAAGATACCTTCCAACCGAACACTCAGTCACTCGCACATCATTGAAGCCCGATTCAAGAGTTTTGCAACCGGTGGGCGGGACTTCCTCCAAGTGGTGTGCCATTGTCGGATCATGTGAGTACTATGATCATATCGTCAACTCTCCAGTGTACTTGATATCTTGAAACCGTATTTTTCTTATGAATTGTTCAATAGAATGGGTGACCTACATCCAAGAGAAATACAAGACAATACCTAGTTAAAACGAAAGCCATTTATCTTCTACCACAGTTGGACATTGCTCAAGAATAATGCTAAAGAGTGGCATACAAGATGACGAGGCACCATCAAATAGACCGACATGAAGCTACTCCTCCTATTTAGAGGACGAAGGGAGATGGCGAGGGGGAAGCGGTGGAGATGAGGAGGGGAGATCAAGATAACTCTGGGGTTGTGGCGCCCCCATCCAACCCTCACGCATCCCTCTAAAATAACTTGGGAGATGTTTTTTACTATGTGTTTTGTGTCTCAATACTACAAACGTGACATACACACTTTTGCTTTGGGAATCCATTTCTAGAAAGGAATTGTCAATTGGGAATTATCGCTCTTGGTGGGCTTAGGGTTCTTTTCCCCCTCCATAGAGGGATCAACCATCATGGGCCCCATGTGCCTTTTCCCGTACTCAAGGGATTTCTCAGGTGAAAATTCTATATCTGGTTAAGTGGGAGTCGTGGTGGCTACTTAATTCCTAGAGAAATTGCTTTGGTGATCTTGAAAAGCGATAGAGGCTACTTTTGGTCGGCGGTGGCAATGCCAGTGGTTAAGAGAGTGTAGTTGGGAGTTTAGTCGATGAATGGATTGACATATTTAGTTTGTTTCTCTATCACCCTCTTTTGTATTGAGATTTCTAAATCCGCGTACCTGGATCATATGTGATGAGGTGGAGAAAGTGGCAGGTCTAGGATTTTAAGCTAGGCTGGGGAAATTTCACTTCTTCAATTGCGTAGAATAATTTATTTGTGTTCATCACTAATGAATCAACGATGTAATTCTACAATGCAAAAAGGTATAGAAAATTATGAAGATTGAAGAGAGGATGAGTCAAGGATCTAGGACATGTTCCGAAGAGAGGAATCACCCATGATTAGTTTATTTCGTCAAAGTAGAGCCATAAGCCTATATAGTTTCTAGTAGCTACTGCAATGCATGGTGCCACCCTATGTTGTGCATTTGCATCCTAGCCCCTGCTAGCTACTGTCATATTCTCCCTTGTCGCTAGGGCTAGTACTAGTACTCCCTTTGCCAAATTGTAGTGCATATGATTTTTTAAGGTCAAACTTGTTAAGTTTGACCAAGTATTTATTGATAGTGCAAAGAAGAAAGTACTAATGGGGTTGGGATTCCTGCTGCAAGTCCCTATGTTCCGCTTGGCGGTGCGCTCACTTCCTGTTGCAAATAGTGATCGACCAAGATCCCTTGGCCTCAACGCAAATCGAGAGATGCAACTGGGATTGATTCGGCTCTTCACTTCACTACTTGGCCTAGGCCAAAATCCCTTTTCTCCTTTCCTAAGATATACATATGGCATTGCACTAGTGGCCACACCCTACACCCCTATTGGACCCCCCTTGGCAGAGATGGTGTACTGCATTTGCTATGTATCACTTATTGCTATACAAAAATGCGCTATCACCTACACTAATCAGAGGTTTCCTAGTTCTATTACCGACTTGGTACTGAGAAACGTGGATACCCAGCAGTAACCAAATTTATTGTTGGGTAACCAAAATTATGTTCCAGAGGACAAAGATGTCGAGTTGTTCATGACACCTTCTGTCTTTCTTTCGCGTTAATGCTTGAGGCGGATTGGTACTTCGCCCTAATCTACATTATACAACATGGCACAATTAGATTATAGTAGATGTTCTAGAATAACTAAAAGCGTGAATGTTCCAACTTTACTTTAGCGAAATGTGCAGCTTCCACTTTTTCACCAAGTAGGCAACTTGGTTGTAGGGAAAATAATTTATGTCAAGAACATGTATTCGGGGATGTGGATGCCATATGAAAACTCTAGGCAGAGAGAGAGAGAGGGCTTTTAACCAAACTAGATGAAACCCCGCGCGTTGCTGCGGGACATATTCAATCGACACCAAAGCCAACATTGGGTTGTCGCTGCAATAAAATAGCCAACATGATCCTATATTAGTAAAGGAAGCATGGGAGAATTAAGAACTCAAACAACATATGTATGAAATATCACACATGAACTATTTTCGTGTGGAAACTATTATATCCAACAAACGAATGGCAAAGAAACACCAATGAGGTTGTCGGTCTCACCCATATCTCCAAAGGAACTACTCAAGGATCATTTGCCTTACCTCAAGATAACTCAACAGTTCCATTTTGTATGTGGAATTGCACATTGTGTATACTTGCGAACTTTATTTCCTACAATAGATAAGTAATTTTCTGCAATACAATGTTGATTGAATGATGCAAGGAGTGAATACCTTGTATTGCAACTTAGGTTATCCTCCATGTCACAAGTATGATTCAATCTAAGAGAGCAGGAACAAATTTAATTGCTTAAGTGAAACATCATTGGATATTATTGAACACTGGAAATAAAACTTACAATATAATAAAAGATGATCTCTCAAAACAATTTAAATAACATAATCCCGGACATCTCAGTTCTCACATGAAATTCTGGTGCAGCACTGCCACCATAATACTTTCTCTCACTTAAAATGTTGATCTCTCCAAATGGCGATGCTTTGTGGCACAAAGTGATAATTTTTTTTCAAGGGGTGGAAATTCCATACCAGACTAACAATCGACTTAGAAACCCAATTTATTGTCTTTAGTTAACTGAATATTTTCAAATGGTGTGGAGCATGAGAACTTCCATCTTCACTTATAATCTTGAATAAAGAATGAAAAAAGGTTGTTTTGATGCTTACATAATATCTATGGAGATGCATTTTCCTCTTTGACCTTCCATCTCACCAGGCATGAAAGAATAACAACTCGAAACAGTAACAGAACACAGAAAGAAATTACGATGCAAAAACCGAACAAACATGCAGATTCCAGAGTGGACACACATCAGGACGCATAGTCTGGTGTAACGCAGCATACCACACATTCGGTAGACGTCGGCAACATCAGGGCACAACCGGCAACAGCAGCGCACGACCACCACGGCCAGCCACGGGATTGAAGCTGTACTGAGGCGTGCAGGCCACATGATACTGTGAGGCAGATGTACATGCACTCGTGAGTCACAAATTCAACAAAGACAAAAGGACATGTACCACCGCTGAGTTTGGAGAAACAGACGGCAATATTTTTCTTGCGGGTGTACACAAAAGGAAGCACAAAAACAAACAGAGTTTAACTACCACGCGCCGCATTTAAAACTTTCCCAGCAGACAAATCTGTCGAGCTATTGGTGGCACACGAGAGCCTTCTCCATTTGTTCAGACAGCCCTGCGTTTCTTTCTCGGTTTTTTCCTTACGTAAGATCGCTATTATGCCCTCCTTCATCTTCCTCGATAGTCTCAGGCCCTAGCCCTTGATAACCATTGGCATGGAGAATGAGAGTCCAGACGCTGGCTACCAGCCTACCCTGCCGACGCAGCCACCCAAGCACCTTATGGAGCACCTTCTCCGCAACGTCTTCCGCCGTGTCGGCGCATCCCGCCAGATCCCAGAGCCCTCACCTTCGTATTCTCGTCCTACAAAATGCAGCGGGGCATATTGTCGGTGTCAAAACTAGCAGATCTCGGGTAGGGGGTCCCGAACTGTGCGTCTGAGGATCGAAGGTAACAGGAGATAGGAGACACGATGTTTACCCAGGTTCGGGCCCTCTTGATGGAGGTAATACCCTACGTCCTGCTTGATTGACTTTGATGAGTATAGTGGTTACAAGAGTTGATCTACCACGAGATTGTAATGGCTAAACCCTAGATGTCTAGCTTGTATGATTATGATTTTCTCTATGGACTAAACCCTCTGGTTTATATAGACACCGGAGGGGGCTAGGACTGTACAAAGTTGGTTTATAGAGAAAGGAATCTTCATATCCGAATGCCAAGCTTGCCATCCATGCAAAGGAGAGTCCCATACGGACACGGAGAAAGTCTTTTATCTTGTATCTTCGCAGCCCATTAGTCCGGCCCATGTTACATTGCCCAGACGCCTGAGGATCCCTAATCCAGGACTCCCTTAGTAGCCCCTGAACCAGGCTTCAATGGTGATGTATCCGGCACGCAGATGGTCTTTGGCATTGCAAGGCGGGTTCCTCCTCCGAATACTTTAAAGTAGTTGATCAACAAGAACTATGTCCGGATCTGTTTAACAGGTTAATCCTCCATCAACAATTTTTTCAAGCGGAATGTCACGCTTAGCTCTGCTAACATTTTGAACCGTTTTGGGCCTCCCGCCTCGCGTTTTAACACGTAAATCCTTATCGACACGTCTTTTCAAAGTAGAGATCGTGTCCCCTTATTGCGGGAACCTTATCAATACGAGTTTTGGTAATCCAACCGTGTTGTTCGCATGATCCCTTGGGAACAGGTGAGTTTTAAGGCTCAAGGAAGGGGGACGCTTGATATTCACAGTCCATATAAGTGGATAGAATCTAACTCTTCTGTCCCATGCCTCATTCTCTCTCTGCCTCCCCATCCTCGAGCTCCAGCGCCCTAGTTCCAAGCTTTTCTCCCCTCCACAACTCCTCCGACCATGGCCGGCTCTCAGGGCAAGTGGATGGCTTCCTCCGTCACGGAGGAGAACATCAAGGAGCTGTGGGAGGCGCGTTATCTAACCGCGGAAATCAAGCATAGGCTTCCTGATCCGGTGCAGGTCATCCCCACTCCGGAGCCCAGCGAGAGGGTGGTGTTCATCCCCCACTTCCTCCGCGGACTCGGATTCGCCCTCCACCCCTTTGTGAGGGGTCTCATGTTCTACTACGGGCTAGATTTTCACGATCTGGTCCCAAATTCGTTCCTCCACATCTCGGCGTTCATCATCGTGTGTGAGGCCTTCCTCCGCGTCCCTCCATACTTCGACTTATGGCTCAAGATTTTCAACGTGAAGCCGAAGGTGGTCGATGGGAAACACGCGGATTGCGGTGGCGCCATGGTGAGCAAGCTCCCCAAAGTCAACTGGACAAAGGGAGTCTTTGTGGACACCGTCAGGATATGGCAACAGGAATGGTTCTATATCACAGAACCCCGCGGCCCTAAGTGGGAAGTCGCTCCAGCCTTCAGATTCGGACCCCAGGTAAGGCTCACATCCTGGACCGACAAGGGTCCGGACTAGGGGTCGGTCAATGAGGTGTTGCTGCTGCAGAAACGCGTCCAAGGCATGATAGCGAAGGACATTACCCTCGCTGATGTGATCCAAGTGATGATGATCCGCCGAGCACTTCCCTGCCAGCGGCAGCCCCTCAAGATGTGGGAGTTCAATCCGGAAGGGCCGTGGCCCCTGCAACGGTTCTTCGCTACAATGCATAAGGGGATCTGGAAGCTGCTTTTTAAGAAGCAGAAGTCGTGGCCAAAGTCATCGGACGACACGAGCCTCGACTGCCATCATCCAGCCTCCAAGGTAAATTCTAAAACCTCCGAACACCAATTGGTGCGTCCATTCGAAGGAGAAGTATTGAGTAGTCCATCTCCAAACAGGTTTGGACCAAGAAGGCGGAGCAGATCTGGTGTCCGGCTCTGCTCCCCGAAAACCCAGCTGATCCTCTGCTAATGAGGATGCTGGTCCTGGCGCCATACCAGGCGCCGGTAAAGAAGGACAAGAAGAAGAAGAAGAAGAAAGAGGAGGGCGCTTCAGACGCAATGTCCGGAGAAGCTGATGCCCAGTCCTCTCACGAGGGCGACGACGACGAGGAGGAGGAGGAGGAGGAAGAAGAAGATTCTCCCCGCAAGGGAAAGAAGAGGGCGGCCTCCGAAGACCTGGAGGCCGAAGCATCCAAAAGGGACAAGATTACCCTCTCCGATGACTCAGAATCAGACGCCGAGGTCATGCCGAAGCACCTCGCCGGACCAAGCCCCAAGCCGACTCGTAAGTACCCTGGGATTTTTTCACATACATCCAATCTCTATGGAGTGTGGTGATAACTCTAAGTTCTATTTTTTAGTCCGGCCCTTAGTCTCCCCCAGCAATCCTCGTCCTCGGGGGATCTGTCGCCGGAGATGATGGAGAGCGAATCGCCTCCTCTAGCTTCCCCGCCACAAGGCGGATGACACCAATGTGTCATCGCATAGGCCCTCCCCGGGCCTCGAAGAGACGCGAGGGGGGGGGGGCGTGCGATTTACCAACGCCGGAGGGCAACACCTTGGCTGCCGAAGGACTGGGGGGTACGCCCCCACGGAGACCGGTGACGGGGCCCCGGTCAATTCGACCCACAGCCGCATACTACTCTGGAGACCCATATGGCTCCGGAGTCTAGTGAGCGACCCCCTGCAGGGGAAGGGGGAGCGGTGTCCTCTGTTAATCCGGAGGCGCCGAATACCACGGCGGACGCACTGCAAAGTGCATCCGTCCTGGATGAGCACCGCATCCTAATGGGTATGGTGGCTGAGAAGATTCAGTCTCCCAAGAGCGGGCTGAATGAAGCCTTCTCCAGCCTGCTAGCAGGCTTCGAGGTATGCAACGTAATATTTTTCATCATTTTTACGAGAAATATGCTTGTATATAGACAGTAGCCCCTGAGACTTTGTTTGGTACTTTGAACGAAAAGCGAGCAAAGATCAATAGTCAGTTGTCAGGTGGTAACATGCTATTTTATTTGGATTAAAACAGGCTTCCCTGTTAGCGGAGACTGCCCAGTCAGCGGAAATTTCCGAACTCAGACGGAAACTAGAGTGAGCTGATGAGGACCTAGTCCTTGTTAACAAGCGGCTCGACCAGGCGCAAGGTATGGGATACTCTTATTTTATGCCTGTTTATGCCCGTGTTCTGTGGAATTTCCAGAGCTGCAATGTGTGTGTTTGTGCAGATGGTGCTGCCGCGGTTGAAACCCTCAGGGGTGAGCTTACCCTAGCCAAGGAGCAAGCTAGGGTAAGCAAGGCGGTCGCTGATAAAGCGGTTGCGGACTTAATGGCCGAATAGGCCGCTTGGCGCCGTTTTGAGGAACGGGTGACCGAGGCAGAGCAGAAGCTGAAGGACACCGCCCGTAAGTGTGAGTCCTTAGAAGAGGAAAATAAGGCGGAGGGGACCGAACTCGCCAAGGCTCTTCAAGACGCCAAGCAGGCACGGTACGAGTCCTGCGCGGTGCGTGAGGAAATCCATCAAGCCGGACAGATAGCAGCTGGTAAGCCCTTTCCATTAGAGGATAAATTTGGGTATCGGGGGTATGCCTTGCTTAATCGACTATGGAGTTCTCCAGGCGCATATGCGGATCTGCCGAAGAGTGCTGCGGATGCCGCCCATTTCTTTCGGGCCCAAGAGGGGTACGCAACGGAGAAGCTTTTCTGGTCGCATTTTGCGGGGAGGAGTGTCCCGCACTGCTAAATGACTAGATGGCACAATGGGCGAAGCTGCATAAGATGTCCAGCGCGGCCACGAAGGACATCATAGTCCAGTCATGGCCGACCGAAGCTATTCTAGACAGCTACTTCGGCCTTGTGCGGCGTCTCTTCAATGCGCTGCCCTGAATCGACACCGTCAAGAGGTGGTCCTGCATAGAAGGAGCGCGAATGGCCTTCGCCCGTGTTAAGATGCACTGGGAGAAGATGAAGGCCGAAAAGGTGGCAGTTGAAGGCCCGCCCAAAAGCAAGGACCATCGCACACCGGAGCGCTATTTTGAGGACATACTAAAAGGTGCCCGCCTTGTAGAAGGCCAATGCTCGAAGGATGTAGTGTTCGAGTGAACGAGTCCGAACTATTCGGGAGTTTGTATATGAACTAAGGCTTTTGTAATATATTCATGCATTTATGAAGGGTTTTATCCTCCTGTGCGGCCGTTTTTATATCTAAGAGTTCCTAGCCGTCGGCTTCAACCACCATGTAGATACTACTAGGGTGTTCGGAATTGCGCATGACAACACTTATCCCAACGTCTTTGTCCATGAAGGAGATGTTAGCGCGGTGAACCAGGCAATCAGACTATGCCATTTTCATGCTCTCACTTAGCCATAGGAGTTTGACGACGGGTCTACAAAGTAGCCCCTGGTGTATACGCGGCTATCCCAATGCGGATGCTTTGCATATGTGACCGGAGAACAGTCCTTCGTGTAATATGGAAAATATCGCTAAAGATTTTAGTAAGTCATCGAGCGGCTGACAGCTCTCGTCGCATCATGACAGTCAGTTTTCGGCTTTCTCTACTGAGGTGCTTAACCGGATGAACCGGAAACACAATCGCAGTAGTTCTCCCTTTACTACCCTAGCCGATCAGATGGAACGTAAGGTAGCAAACGCAGGAGCCGGGTAACCCAACTATTGACCAAAGACATGATTCAGAGCCGATGCATATAGTGCCGAGCTCAGGATGCTGAATTGTGCTATAAAGCTGTTTGGACTTTTTGTTTGGCAACACATGTGTTGCCATATAGAGCCCCTGGCAATTTATGCGGAGGTGTGTGCGTGAGACAACTAAAGAGACGGAATAAAGTCTATAAGTAAAGACGATACCGAAGAAGAATTTTGTTTACTGGAGTCTGGTTGATACGGGAAAACGTACTCTCATAGAGGGTACCATAATCACCAAGGTCATTTTACATGCCGAGGGTCTAAGGCTAAGGAAAAAAGGCTTTATACAGGTTCTTGAGTGAGGTTGTGGTCTACGAAGTCCTTTGCACCTTCCTGCCGCACGTCTGCGCCGCTTTCGCCTGAGTAAGAAAAGATTCCTTGAGAGGAATGGTTTTCGACTATTTGTACGGAACTGGGCTCGGAGAGAGTCCTTGTGAGTCCATAGGATGAGCAGGTTTTGACGCACCTGTGGTAAAAGATAAAAAATTAAAGAAAAGGGGAAGGTCGTATAGGGTCAAGCCGTACTATAGGCATGTTCATATTGTGCCTCCGCAGATGCCCAAGGTACTTTGAGTGCGTAATTATGCACGCGTGGTACAGTTTTCGCGGATATACATGGCGATCGATGGAGGCAAAGCTGCTAATCTAGCTCTGGAATTGCCGAGCTGTTAGCATGTAGAATTGGCCGGCCTTCTGTAATAGAGTCGCGCGGCTTAATAGCCGATGAGGTGTGCGGCTTGACAGGGCCGCTTTGTACTTCGGCCACAATGGCTGCGGTATGCTCCTCAGTACGGAGGGAGCGTTCCCTATTTCCGTTGATTGTAATGACGCCGCATGGACCGGGCATCTTAAGATTTAGATAGGCATAGTGCGGTACCGCATTAAAGCGGGCGAAAGCAGTTCGTCCGAGCAGTGCGTGATAGCCGCTGTGGAACGGGACGATATCAAAGGTCAAGTCTTCTCTTCGGAAGTTGTCCGGCGAGCCGAAGACGACTTCCAGCGTGATTGAGCCCGTGCAGCAGGTCTCTACACCAGGTATTCCTCCTTTAAAGGTAGTTTTAATGGGCTTGATTCTTGACGGATCGATGCCCATTTTTTGGACAGTGTCTTGCTAAAGTAGATTGAGACTGCCGCCGCCGTCCATGAGGACTCGCGTGAGATGGAATCCATTGATGATTGGATCGAGGACCAGAGCTGCTGAACCTCCATGAACGGATACTGGTTGGGTGGTTCTTTCAATCGAAGGTGATCGGGCAAGCCGACCATGGGTTGAATTTTGGGGCGACCGGCTGTATGGCGTAGACGTCCCATAATGCGCGCTTGCGCTCCCTCTTAGGGATATGTGTGACATATATCATATTCACTGTTTTTACCTCGGGGGAAATTGCTTCTGTCCCCTAGTGTTCGGTTGACGAGGCTCTTGGTCATCGTCGTCGCTGGGCAACCCTTTCCCCTTCTGTTCGGCGTTGAGTTTGTCGTCCTATTTAAAGACCCAACAATTTCTGTTGGTGTGATTGGCGGGCTTATCGGGGGTGCCATGAATCTGGCAGGGCCGATCAAGTATTCGGTCTAAACTGGATGGGCCATCTCTATTTTCCTTGAATGCCTTTTTCCGTTAACCGGGTTTGGAGCCACTGAATCCGGCGTTGACCGCCGTGTCTTGGGTTCCTTCGTTATTGTTTTGGCGCTTGTGTTTGTTGCATCGTGGCTTGCCATTGCCGTCCCTGGGTTCAGAGGTGCTATTACTTCTACAAGCAAGCCAGCTATCCTCTCCCGTGCAAAAGCGGGTCATAAGTGCGGTAAGGGCTACCATGGACTTCGGCTTTTCTTGGCCGAGGTGTCGGGCGAGCCACTCATCTCGGATGCTATATTTGAAGGCCGCGAGGGCTTCGGCATCCGGATGCTACCTCTTGAGCACCGCGTTGGTTTTCCCTTGAAGAGGAAAGTTTGATGCAGTAAAGCAGCGTAAGCATTTCCCTCAGTTTTTGAGAACCAAGGTATCAATCCAGTAGGAGGCCATGCACGAGTCTCTCGCACCTACACAAACAAATAAAATCCTCGCAACCAACGCAATAAAGGGGTTGTCAATCCCTTCACGGTCACTTACGAAAGTGAGATCTGATAGATATGATAAGATAATATTTTTGGTATTTTTATGATAAAGATGCAAAATAAATAGAGCAAAATAAAAACGGCGCAAGAAATAGCTTGTTAACGGGAGATTAATATGATGGAAAATAGACCTGGGGGCCATAGGTTTCACTAGTGGCTTCTCTCGAGAGCATAAGTATTACGGTGGGTAAACAAATTACTGTTGAGCAATTGACAGAATTGAGCATAGTTATGAGAATATCAAGGTATGATCATGTATATAGGCATCACGTCCGAGACAAGTAGACCGACTCCTGCCTGCATCTACTACTATTACTCCACACATCGACCGCTATCCAGCATGCATCTAGAGTATTAAGTTCAAAAGAACAGAGTAACGCTTTAAGTAAGATGACATGATGTAGAGGGATAAACTCATGCAATATGATATAAAACCCATCTTGTTATTCTCAATGGAAACAATACAATACGTGCCTTGCTGCCCCTACTGTCACTGGGAAAGGAAACCGCAAGATTGAACCCAAAGCTAAGCACTTCTCCCATTGCAAGAAAGATCAATCTAGTAGGCCAAACCAAACTGATAATTTGAAGAGACTTGCAAAGATAACCAATCATACATAAAAGAATTCAGAGAAGATTCAAATATTGTTCATAGATAAACTTGATCATAAACCCACAATTCATCGGTCTCAACAAACACACCGCAAAAGAAGATTACATCGAATAGATCTCCACAAGAGAGGGGGAGATCATTGTATTGAGATCCAAAAAGAGAGAAGAAGCCATCTAGCTAATAACTATGGACCCGAAGGTCTGAAGTAAACTACTCACACATCATCAGAGAGGCTATGGTGTTGTTGTAGAAGCCCTCCGTGATCGATGCCCCCTCCGGCGGAGCTCCGGAAAAGGCCCCAAGATGGGATCTCACGGGTACAGAAGGTTGCGGCGGTGGAATTAGGGTTTTGGCTCCGTATCTAGTAGTTTGGGGGTACGTAGATATATATAGGAAGAAGAAGTATGTCGGTGGAGCAACATAGGCCCCACGAGGGTGGAGGGTGCGCCTGGGGAAGGGGGGGGGGTAGGCGTGCCCCCTACCTCGTGCCTTCCTGGTTGCTTTCTTGAAGTAGGGTCCAAGTCCTCTGGATCACGTTCGTTCCAAAAATCACGTTCCCGAAGGTTTCATTCCGTTTGGACTCCGTTTGATATTCTTTTTCTACGAAACTCTGAAATAGGCAAAAACAGCAATTCTGGGCTGGGCCTCCGGTTAATAGGTTAGTCCCAAAAATAATATAGAAGTGTATAATAAAGCCCAATAATGTCCAAAACAAAATATAATATAGCATGGAACAATAAAAAATTATAGATACGTTGGAGACGTATCAAGCATCCCCAAGCTTAAGTCATGCTCTTGCTCGAGTAGGTAAATGATAAAAACAGAATTTTTGATGTGGAATGCTACTTGGCATAATTTCAATGTAATTCTCTTAATTGTGGTATGAATATTCAGATCCGAAAGATTCAAGACAAAATTTTAATATTGACATAAAAATAATGATACTTCAAGCATACTAACTAAGCAATTATGTCTTCTCAAAATAACATGGCCAAAGAAAGTTATCCCTACAAAATCATATAGTCTAGCTATGCTCTATATTCATCACACAAAGTATTTAAATCATGCACAACCCTAATGACAAGCCAAGCAATCGTTTCATACTTTTGGTGTTCTCAAACTTTTTCAATCTTCATGCAATACATGAGCGTGAGCCATGGACATAGCACTATATGTGGAATAGAAGGGTGGTTGTGGAGAAGACAAAAATGACGATCATCACACTTTTATTTACTTACAACTCAAAAATTACAACTCAATACTTAGAACAAAATATGACTCTATGTGAATGCCTCCGGCGGTGTACCGGGATGTGCAATGATGCATGAGTGACATGTATGAAAGAATTATGAACGGTGGCTTCGCCACAAATACGATGGCAACTACATGATCATGCAAACAATATGACAATGATGAAGCGTGTCATAATAACGGAACGGTGGAAAGTTGCATGGCAATATATCTCGGAATGGCTATGGAAATGCCATAATAGGTAGGTATGGTGGCTGTTTTGAGGAAGGTATTTGGTGGGTTTATGGTACCGGCGAAAGTTGCGTGATACTTGAGAGGCTAGCAATGGTGGAAGGGTGAGAGTGCGTATAATCCATGGACTCAACATTAGTCATGAAGAACTCACATACTTATTGCAAAAATCTACAAGTTATCAAAACAAAGTATTACGCGCATGCTCCTAGGGGGATAGATTGGTAGGAAAAGACCATCGCTCGTCCCCGACCGCCACTCATAAGGAAGACAATCAATAAATAAATCATGCTCCGACTTCATCACATAACGGTTCACCATACGTGCATGCTACGGGAATCACAAACTTCAACACAAGTATTTCTCAAATTCACAAATACTCAACTAGCATGACTCTCAGATCACCATCTCCATATCTCAAAACAATTATCAAGTATCGAACTTCTCATAGTATTCAACAAACTCATAAGAATTTTTTTACTAATCTTGAATGCCTATCATAATTAAAGAAAATTACCACGCTGTTTTGTAGGACTCTCAAAATAATATAAGTGAAGCATGATAGAAAAATTGTTTCTATAAAACAAATCCACCACCGTGCTCTAAAAGATATAAGTGAAGCACTAGAGCAAAAACTATATAGCTCAAAAGATATAAGTGAAGCACATAGAGTATTCTAATAATTTTCAAATCATGTGAGTCTCTCTCAAAAGGTGTGTACAGCAAGGATGATTGTGGTAAACTAAAACGCAAAGACTCAAATAATACAAGACGCTCCAAGCAAAACACATATCATGTGGTGAATAAAAATATAGCTCCAAGTAAATTTACCGATAGGCAAAGACGAAAGAGGGGATGCCTTCCGGGGCATCCCCAAGCTTAGGCTTTTGGGTGTCCTTGA
Organism: Triticum urartu; assembly: GCF_056163025.1. Classification (NCBI taxonomy): domain Eukaryota; kingdom Viridiplantae; phylum Streptophyta; class Magnoliopsida; order Poales; family Poaceae; genus Triticum; species Triticum urartu. Next base: position 613,667,517 of record NC_141877.1, read on the forward strand.
ATTTTACCTTGGGGTGCCATGGGTATCCCCAAGCTTAGGCTCTTGCCACTCCTTGTTCCATAATCCATCAAAACTTAACCCAAAACTTGAAAACTTCACAACACAAAACTCACAATAGAAAATCTCGTGAGCTCCGTTAGCGAAACAAAACAAAACACCACTTCAAGGTACTGTAATGAACTCATTCTTTATTTATATTGGTGTTAAACCTACTGTATTCCAACTTCTCTATGGTTTATAAACTATTTTACTAGCCATAGATTCATCAAAATAAGCAAACAACACACGAAAAACAGAATCTGTCAAAAACAGAACAGTCTATAGTAATCTGTAGCAAACCAAACTTCTGGAACCCCAAAAATTCTAAAATAAATTTCTGGACGTGAGGAATTTATCTATTAATCATATGCAAAACGAATTAACTAAATATCACTCTCCAAATAAAAATAGCAGCAATTCTCCTGAGCGCTAAAGTTTCTGTTTTTTACAGCAAGATCAAAAAGACTTTCCCCAAGTCTTCCCGACAGTTCTACTTGGCACAGACACTAATTAAACACAAAAAACACAACCAAAACAGAGTCTAGATAAATTATATATTACTAAACAGGAGCAAAAAGCAAGGAATAAAAATAAAATTGGGTTGCCTCCCAACAAGCGCTATCATTTAACGCCCCTAGCTAGGCATAAAACCAAGGATAGATCTAGGTATTGCCATAATAATAGGATAGATCATGAAAAATCATTTCATATTCTCTACGTTCAGCAGCAAGTTTTCTTTGAGGCAAGCAAAAGTAACCAAAAGGGCTAAATTTAATGGACAGAAGTCCCCAAGATCAATTTTGGGAGGTATAGGTTCCTCCTTTGGCCCTTCATATTGCACAACCAATTTATCATTATAAGCATTCTTTTGACAAAACTTCGTGAGCCTATACTCAAGAGAATATCCTAGCTCATTATTTCAAATAGCAAAATCATTATTAAGTTCGGAAATTCTATCAACTAGAACATTGGTAGGAACCTTTTTTCTAAGGTTCTCATTAAAAGCAACATAGTCTAAAGATTGAAAACGCATTATTTCCTCTTGATCAAAGAGGATTGCCTCTATGGGAGGACGGACAACGTCCACCCTATAGTGCGCAAAGTTTTCTTTGGCCTCTTCTATTATAAATTGGAACTCATGATCCAAAAAGATAGTAGCGGCACGCTTAACAGAAGAATGCTCAATATTAGAAAAATTCTAGGAAAATCCTTTTTATGCAAGGATGCATGTGCATAAATTGCCTTTCAAGTTCAACTAAAAGCATGGCATAGCGTCCGCAAGACTACTAGTTCTATGAAGAATAGAACTACCCATAGAAGGCAAAGCACCAGCACAAGTAAAGAAATCTTGGACAACTCATTTTCCAATAATATTACCACTACCGATTCAGAATTTTTTTGTATGTAAGATAGGGGGTTCTTCAGCGGGAGCATCAGAATTTTTGCATGTTATTATTATTGTCCATATCGACCATAATATCCCAAATTTTAGACATAACGGCAGAAAGTGCGAGGAGCAAAAGAAATAGGGAGGCGAACAGAAAAGAGAGGACGAATAAAATGGCAATGATGAAGTGGGGCAGAGGAAAACGAGAGGCAAATGGCAAATAATGTAATGCGAGGGATAAGAGTTTATGATGGGTACTTGGTATGTCTTGACTTGTGCGTAGACTCCCCGGCAACAGCACCAGAAATGGCTCGTTGTCTGGAGTCAAATCTTGACTTGACTTGGCGCGAATCTCCCCGGCAACGGCGCCAGAAATCCTTCTTGCTACCTCTAGTGGAATCCTGATTTATTCTTTCATTAACTATGGGTTCCTTCTCCTTAATATTTTTCAAAGTGACTCCTACTTTAGATCCATATTGAGTAATTGGGTTGTGGATCTTTTTATCCAAATTTTTAATTAACTCTACGGTAGCAACTTTATTTTCAATAATTTCAAGTCTTTGAATTACATTCTCCAAAGTTAACATAGTTCCATTAACCAAAAGAGGGGGTGAGCCAAACAAATCTATCATAGGATTATAAGAATCAAAAGTATGGCTACCCAAGAAATTCCCTTCGGTAATGGTATCAAGGATATATCTGTGCCAAGGAGTAGCGCCTACATAAAAATTGCAGAGAAGAACGGAAGTAGATTGCTTCTTGGTAGATCTATTTTGAGCATTGCAAATTCTATACCAAGCGTCTTTTAGATTTTCTCCTTCCCTTTGCTTAAAATTAAGAACTTCATTTTCGAGAGACAACGGAGAAGATAGGGGACTAGCCATAACGACAAGCAAGCGTTCCAACACACAAGCAAACAAGAAACGGGCAAAAAGAGGCAAATAGGGAAAGAGAAGGAGGACGGAGAGAGAGGGCAAACAAAACGGCAAGGGTGAAGTGGGGGAGAGGAAAACGAGAGGCAAATGGCAAATAATGTAATGCGGGAGATAAGGGTTTGTGATGGGTACTTGGTATGTTGACTTTTGCGTAGACTCCCCGGCAACGGCGCCAGAAATCCTTCTTGCTACCTCTTGAGCACTGCGTTGGTTTTCCCTTGAAGAGGAAAGGGTGATGCAGTAAAGCAGCGTAAGTATTTCCCTCAGTTTTTGAGAACCAAGGTATCAATCTAGTAGGAGGCCACGCACGAGTCCCTCGCACCTACATAAAATCCTCGCAACCAACACAATAAAGGGGTTGTCAATCCCTTCACGGTCACTTATGAAAGTGAGATCTGATAGATATGATAAGATAATATTTTTGGTATTTTTATGATAAAGATGCAAAGTAATTAAAGAAAAATAAAAATGGCGCAAGAAATAGCTTGTTAACAGGAGATTAATATGATGGAAATTATACCCGGGGGCCATAGGTTTCACTAGTGGCTTCTCTCGAGAGCATAAATATTATGGTGGGTAAACAAATTACTATCGAGCAATTGACAGAATTGAGCATAGTTATGAGAATATCTAGGTATGATCATGTATATAGGCATCATGTCCGAGACAAGTAGACCGACTCCTGCCTGCATCTACTACTATTACTCCACACATCGACCACTATCCAGCATGCATCCAGAGTATTAAGTTCAAAAGAACAGAGTAACGCTTTAAGTAAGATGACATGATGTAGAGGGATAAACTCATGCAATATGATATAAAACCCATCTTGTTATTCTCGATGGCAACAATACAATACGTGCCTTGCTGCCCCTACTGTCACTGGGAAAGGACACCGCAAGATTAAACCCAAAGGTAAGCACTTCTCCCATTGCAAGAAAGATCAATCGAGTAGGCCAAACCAAACTGATAATTCGAAGAGACTTGCAAAGATAACCAATCATACATAAAAGAATTAAGAGAAGATTCAAATATTGTTCATAGATAAACTTGATCATAAACCCACAATTCATCAGTCTCAACAAACACACCGCAAAAGAAGATTACATCGAATAGATCTCCACAAGAGAGGGGGAGATCATTGTATTGAGATCCAAAAAGAGAGAAGAAGCCATCTACTCCCTCCGTCCTGGTTTATTAGACCAAAAGACAACTTCTCGTAGACCAAGACACATAGTAATTTGCTCATATTAATTCTTTCATTTCACTCCCAATGCACTCACTCACATGCACGCAGCCAATGAAAAAGCACGCATGAAGTGTATTAATTTTTCATCCATGACACCAACAACAATGGCTTGCAATGCAAGCAATGAAATGGTTGCATGCATGCACCTTTCCAAAGCGGGGCCTTACAAAAGGGGTCATGCTTGTGATGCTGAGATGCCTAAAAAACCCAGACAGAGGGAGTAGCTAATAACTATGGACCCGAAGGTCTGAAGTAAAGTACTCACACATCATCGGAGAGGCTATGGTGTTGATGTAGAAGCCCTCCGTGATTGATGCCCCCTCCGGTGGAGCTCCGGAAAAGGCACCAAGATGGGATCTCAAGGGTACAGAAGGTTGCGGCGGTGGAATTAGGGTTTTGGCTCCGTATCTGGTAGTTTGGGGGTACGTAGGTATATATAGGAGGAAGAAGTTCGTCGGTGGAGCAACATGGGCCCCACGAGGGTGGAGGGTGCGCCTGGGGGGGGGGGGGGGGGTAGGCGCGCCCCCTACCTCGTGCCTTCCTGGTTGCTTTCTTGATGTAGGGTCCAAGTCCTCTGGATCACGTTCGTTCCAAAAATCACGTTCCCGAAGGTTTCATTTCGTTTGGACTCCGTTTGATATTCTTTTTCTGCGAAACTCTGAAATAGGCAAAAACAACAATTCTGGGCTGGGCCTCCGGTCAATAGGTTAGTCTCAAAACTAATATAAAAGTGCATAATAAAGCCCAATAATGTCCAAAACAGAATATAATATAGCTTGGAACAATAAAAAATTATAGATACGTTGGAGACGTATCACCGGACAATCCACAATCTGGTTCTTTTTGATTAAGAACCTGGTCCAGAGCTGTCGGGCTGATTCTCCGGGTTGCTGGATTATGTTACTAAGATCATCGGCGTATGGGGGCCGAACATAGGTACCTTGGAAGTTGTCTCTGAATGCGTCCTCCAAGTCTTCCCAGCTACCAATAGAGTTTTCTAGTGGGCTGTTCAGCCAGTGCCGTGCTGGCCCCTTGAGTTTTAGGGGGAGATACTTGATGGCATGTAGATCATCACCGCGTGCCATGTGAATGTGGAGAAGAAAATCTTCAATCCATACCACAGGATCTGTTATGCCATCGTATGATTCGATGTTGACGGGTTTAAACCCTTCTGGGAACTGGTGCTCCATTACCTCATCGGTGAAGCATAGGGGGTGTGCAGCGCCTCTGTATCAGGCAACGTCACGGTGTAGTTCGGATGAAGTCCGTATGCGGTTTTCGGCCCTGGTGGGGTTGTGTTTGTCGTGCCAGGCCTGATGGCCGTCTTGTCGCTCTTGGGCACGCCCCCTTGATCCATAGATTGACCTGGTCTGGCCGTCTCTATTGTCCAGGTCCTGACGTAGGTCATAAGTGTATCCTCGAGCTGTTGTTTCTCTACTTTTATGGCATGGTGGTGCAGGCTGGTGTTCGGCTTGAGTTGTCATTCTGTCCCGGCCACGTGGTGGTCGGTCAGGTCCGTCAGCCGCGTTACGCGTGGGTGGTATGGGCTCCAGCGCCTCATCATCGAATTGGGGTAGCAGTTTACGCTTCGGGTAACTCTTTGTTGGACGTTCGAGGCCGTATTCTTCGGCTGCCAGGATATTAGTCCATCTGTCATTGAGCAGATCTTGGTCAGCTTGAAGCTGTTGCTGCTTTTCTTTATGCTTCTTGAAGTGGATATTAGCCGGCGCTTAAAGTTCTCTTGTTCGAGGGGTTCCTCTGGCACGATGAAATCTTCATCGCCGAGGCTCACGTCGTCCTCGGAGAGTGGTACATAGTTGCTATCCTCTGAGTCTTCGTTCCTTGCTTGATCGTCAGGGTCAATTTGCCCGTCCTCCTGATCATCTTGTTCGGATGTTGGTTTGATGGGGTCTTCTTGGTCTTCGGCGTTCTCTGGAGTGTCATCGTCTCCGGTGCCGATATTGCTGTCTTTTTCGCGACGCGATTTAGAGCGGCGCTGCTGACGTTGACGCTTTGGTGGTATCTCAAGAGGTTCGTCCTTGACTGGATCCTTCTCATCATCATCGTCGCCTTCTTTAGGTGTGCCCACCATGTACACGTCGTATGATGAAGTGGCCATCCAGCGTCCTGTGAACAGCGGGTTTTGGGCTTGCTCCTCTCTGGCATCATCGTCCATACCGTTGATGTCTTCGGAGGCATAGTCGAGCATGTCGGTTAGATCCTCGACAGTGGCTATAAAGTGGGTGGCAGGTGGGAAGTAAAATTCCCTATTTTCAGCCCCTAGTCCGGGCTGGGCGCAGTTCGGAAGCGGTTCGTCTTTGATGGCGAGGGATCGCATTAAGTCTAGAGCCTCGTTTAAGAGCGATGTTTGGATGGGGACCAAAGTTCCCTGTCCGAGCTTGCATGACGCGGACTTCGAGGGTTTGGAGCTAGTGTCCGGAGAAGAGCCCGGCTTTGTGATGACTGCCGGTGGCGCTATCCTCTCTGGTTCTCCAGTGTTGGGCTCTATAGCCACAGAGAGTCCATCGGGCTCTAGACTCCCATCTTCAAACCTGGTGACGCGCTCTAGATCTAAGGCCGGAGCGGTGGTTGGAGCCGCGAACCCTTGGAATATCAAGTCTCCTCGGATATCAGTGACATAGTTCAGATTTCCAAAACTGATCTGGTGACCAGGGGCGTAGCTGTCGATCTGCTCCAGGTGGCCAACCGAGTTGGCGCGCAGTGCGAAGCTGTCGAATACAAAGATATAGGCGGGGAGAAAAATCTCCTTCCCGATAGCATTGTTGTAGATGATCGATGGAGCCATCGAGCCTTTCGACGGCAGCACAATGGAACTCTCAATGAAAGCACCAATGTCGGTGTCAAAACTGGCAGATCTCGGGTAGGCGGTCCTGAACTGTGCGTCTAAGGATCAAAGGTAACAGGAGACAAGGGACACGATGTTTACTCAGGTTCAGGCCCTCTTGATGGAGGTAATACCCTACGTCTTGCTTGATTTACTTTGATGAGTATAGTGGTTACAAGATTTGATCTAGCATGAGATTGTAATGGCTAAACCCTAGATGTCTAGCTTGTATGATTATGATTGCCTCTATGGACTAAACCCTCCGGTTTATATAGACATCGGAGGGGGCTAGGGTCGTACAAAGTCGGTTTATAGAGAAAGGAATCTTCATATCCGAACGCCAAGCTTGCCATCCACACAAAGGAGAGTCCCATCCGGACATGGGGGAAAGTCTTCTATCTTGTATTTTCACATCCCATTAGTCCGGCCCATGTTACATAGCCCGGACGCTCGAGGACCCCCTAATCCAGGACCCCCTCACATATCACCCACGATGAGGAGAACTTCGTCCGCGCCTTGCGCAAGGCCCACCACAACATCCCACCACTCCTCGGTCTCTACCCCGACGACATGCACCGTTGGCTCAACTTCATTCCCACCACATCAGGCGCGATGAATATTCAGGCCCCACCGTTGGCCTCTTATGGTCGCCCACCACCCGGTTACCACGGCTAAGTCTACACCCACGATCACATGCTCCTTCAAGCCACGAGCGACGACGACAACTAAGGCAAGCTCCTTTGTGTTGGATCCACTAACCGGCGAGCATAACCTCATTCTGTCGTGCCTAGTTTCCTTCAGGGACAGGGCTGCGGTGTTGCACTGGTCTGCGAATCCAATCATTGCCACTCGTCAGCAACCCATGCCGTCTTCGCGTAGAGCGAGTGCATGGCTACATGCCTGTTGGCTGCTGGCACCGCCCATGGATGGCGCCCATCCACACCTTTGTGTGCATCTATAGCTCTGTGACTGGAAGCTAGGGCGGCCGCCCAATAGCCACCATGAGCGCGAGGTGCTTGTTCAATTCAAAGCCGAGCGTGTGGCCCGGAATGGAGCCACTGTGTTTTGGATGACCGGGAAGTGCAGCAACTTGCTAGAATGTCACCTGGAGACAAAGAGACTTCTATTGATGGAGACACCGGATGTTATTGAGGGCAATGACTTTGGAGGGAGAATTTTCTAGCCAAGCCGGTTTCTACCAATGTCTTGCTAGCTAATTAAAATGTGCGATGTGTTCATGTACACATATCAGATACAAAGTATTTCATTCATTTTCTTTATCATATGTTATTTATCCTTTCTTGCTGCAGAACCACCCACTGTTTTGGTGCAAAACTTTGTTGTACTCAATATATTTTATTCTTTCGCCCCACGGTCCATCCACAGATACTTTTAGATTGATCCTAAAATTTAGAACACTTTAATATTCGAATCAATGATCCGATTTACAATCTGTTTGCAGATTTGTGTTCGTGACATTTAAATCTTTAAAACAAGATTGATCTTGGACATGTTTTGAAGAAGTTTAAACTACAATTTGATATCATAATGAAACTTATGTGACATACATGATGATACATTATGGAAACTGAAGTGAAAAAATAATGGAAACATGCAAAAGGGAATGTAGTAAACCATAATGAAACTTATATCAAATCTGAGATGAAATATAATGCATTGTGGAATGAAACAATAGCAAACACCAGCAATGTATGACAATATGTAAAACTTGCAATGACATGGAAATCAAATTATATAGAAATATGTGGAAAGAACACTTTTACAGTGTAGCCCAACCATGAAAGATAATTTAATAAAATGATATGAAAACTTATTTGAATACTCTAAAAAATAGAAATGAAATAGTTCTGAAACCCGAAATGAAAAGGCAATGAAAACCTGTAATTAAAAAATAATTAGTAATGTAAAAATACAATGAAACACAAATGAACTAGTTTCATATAAGCTCAATATTGTTTCAAAATTTTAATTTGATTTTTTTGGTAAGTGTTCAAAATTGGTCTCGTTTTAAAGATTTAAATATCATGCATTCTTCTATCCTGACATTTTGTCAATCGGATATTTGGTGGAAAAGATATAGCTGATACAAACTATATAATCAAACTGAAAAGCATGGATGGGTCAATGTAATACTACCTTTTGGCTTCAAACACACCACTAGTCACTTTGCTATGGGGCCTTCTCTCTATATGTCCCTGAAAGAAATATGCCCTAGAGGCAATAATAAAGTTTTTATTTATATTTCCTTATATCATGATAAATGTTTATTATTCATGCTAGAATTGTATTAACCGGAAACTTAGTACATGTGTGAATACATAGACAAACAAAGTGTCACTAGTTTGCCTCCACTTGACTAGCTCGTTGAATCAATGATGGTTATGTTTCCTAACCATAGACATGAGTTGTCATTTGATTAACGGGATCACATCATTAGAGAATGATGTGATTGACTTGACCCATCCGTTAGCTTAGCACGATGATCGTTTAGTTTGTTGCTATTGCTTTCTCCATAACTATAAATTTTCCTATGACTATGAGATCATGCAACTCCCGAATACTGGAGGAACACTTTGTGTGCTACCAAACGTCACAACGTAACTGAGTGATTATAAAGGTGCTCTACAGGTGTCTCCGATGGTGTTTTTTGAGTTGGCATGGATCAAGATTAGGATTTGTCACTCCGATTGTCGGAGAGGTATCTCTGGGCCCTCTCGGTAATGTACATCACTATAAGCCTTGCAAGCAATGTAGCTAATGAGTTAGTTACGGGATGTAGCATTACGGAACAAGTAAAGAGACTTGCCAGTAACGAGATTGAACTAGGTATTGAGATATCGACGATCAAATCTCGGGCAAGTAACATAACGATGACAAAGGGAACAACGTATACCGTTATGCGGTTTGACCGACAAATATCTCCGTAGAATATGTAGGAGCCAATATGAGCATCCATGTTCCGCTATTGGTTATTGACCGGAGACATGTCTCGGTCATGGCTACATAGTTCTCGAACCCGTAGGGTCCGCACGCTTAACGTTCGGTGATGATTGGTATTATGAGTTTATGTGATTTGATGTACCGAAGGTTGTTCGGAGTCCCGGATGAGATCACGGACATGACGAGGAGTCTTGAAATGATCGAACCGTAAAGATCGATATATTGGAAGGCTATATTCAGACATCGGAAAGGTTCCGAGTGATCCGGGTATTTTTCAGAGTACCGGGGGAGTTACAGGAATACGGGAGTACATATGGGCCTTAGTGGGCTTTAAGGGAAAAAGAGGAGAAGCCACGAGGGCTGGCCACGCGCGCCCCATGGACCTAGTCCGAATTGGACTAGGGGAGGGGTTGCGCCCCCTCTTTCCTTCTCCTCCCCTTCTCCTTCCTCCCCCCTCCTAGTAGGACTAGGAAAGGTAGAATCCTACTCCTACTAGGAGGAGGATTCCTCCACCCCTGGCGCGCCTAGAGAGGCCAGCCGGCCTCCCCTCCGTCCTTTATATACGCGGGGAGGGGGCACCCTAGAACACACAAGTTGATTAGTTTATGTTTTAGCCGTGTGCGGTGGCCCCTCCACCATAATCCACCTCGGTCATATCGTAGCGGTGCTTAGGCGAAGCCCGGCGTCGGTAGCATCGTCATCACCGTCATCACGTCGTCGTGCTGACGAAACTCTCCCTCGAAGCTCTGCTGGATCGGAGTTCGTGGGACGTCACCGTGCTGAACGTGTGCTGAACTCGGAGATGCCGTACGTTCGGTACTTGGATCGGTCGGATCATGAAGATGTACGACTACATCAACCGCGTTCTCATAGCGCTTCCGCTTACACTCTACGAGGGTATGTGGACGACACTCTCCCCTCTCGTTGCTATGCGTCACCTAGATGGATCTTGCATGTGCGTAGGATTTTTTTTAAATTACTGCGTTCGCCAATAGTGGCGTCCGAGCCAGGTCTATGCGTAGATGTTATATGCACAAGTAGAACACAAAGGAGTTGTGGGCGTGGGTATAATCATATTGCTTGCCGTCACTAGTTGATTCTTGATTCAACAGTATTGTTGGATGAAGCGGCTCAGACCGACATTACGCATACGCCTACTTGAGACTGGTTCTACCGACGTGTTTCGCACACAGGTGGCTAGTGGGTGTCTGTTTCTCCAGCTTTAATTGAATCGGATTCAATGAACAGGGTTCTTTCTGAATATCAAAAAGCAATCACTTTACCACGTTGTGGTTTTTGATGCGTAGGTAAGAACGGTTCTTGCTCAGCCCGTAGCAGCCACGTAAAACTTGCAACAACAAAGTAAAGGACGTCTAACTTGTTTTTGCAGGGCATGTTGTGATGTGATATGGTCAAGACATGATGCTAAATTTTATTGTATGAGATGATCATGTTTTGTAACACAGTTATCGGCAACTGGCAGGAGCCATATGGTTGTCGCTTTATTGTATGAAATGCAATCGCCATGTAATTGCTTTACTTTATCACTAAGCGGTAGCGATAGTCGTGGAGGCAATAGTTGGCATGACAACAACGATGCTTCGATGGAGATCAAGGTGTCAAGCCAGTGATGATGGTGATCATGACGGTGCTTTGGAGATAGAGATCAAGGGCACAAGATGATGATGGTCATATCATATCACTTATATTGATTGCATGTGATGTTTACCTTTTATGCATCTTATTTTGCTTAGATCGACAGTAGCATTATTAGATGATCTCTCACTAAAATTTCAAGGTATAAGTGTTCTCCCTGAGTATGCACCATTGCGACAGTTCGTCGTGCCGAGACACCACGTGATGATCGGGTGTGATAAGCTCTACGTTCACATAAAATGGGTGCAAGCCAGTTTTGCACACGCAGAATACTCGGGTTAAACTTGACGAGCCTAGCATATGCAGATATGGCCTCGGAACATAGGAGACCCAAAGGTCGAGCGTGAATCATATAGTGATGTTCACCATTGAAAACTACTCCATCTCACGTGATGCTCAGACATGGTTTAGTTGATTTGGATCACATGATCATTTAGATGACTAGAGGGATGTCTATCTAAGTGGGAGTTCTTAATTAATATGATTAAATTGAACTTTAATTTATCATGAAATTAGTCCTGATAGTATTTGCATAACTATGGTGTAGATTAATTGCTCGCGATGTAGCTCCCCGTTTATTTTTTGATATGTTCCTAGAGAAAAACTAACTTGAGAAATGTTAGTAGCAATGATGCGGATTGGATCCGTGATCTCAGGATTATCCTCATTGCTGCACAGAAGAATTATGTCCTTGATGCACCGCTAGGTTATAGACCGATTGCAGGAGGAGATGCAGATGTTATGAATGTTTGGCAAGATCGATATGATGGCTACTTGAGAGTTTAGTGCACCATGCTTTACGGCTTAGAACCGGGACTTCAAAAATGTTTTGAACGCCACGGAGCACATAAGATGTTCCAAGAGTTGAAATTGGTATCTCATACTCATGCCCGTGTCAAGAGGTATGATACCTCTGACAGAACTTTTCCTACAAGATGGAGGAGAATAGCTCAATGAGTGAGCATGTGCTCAGAATGTCTGAGTACTACAATCACTTGAATCAAGTGGGAGTTAATCTTCCTGATAAGATAGTGATTGACAAAGTTCTCTAGTCACTATCACCAAGTTACTGGAACTTTGTGATGAACTATAATATGCAAAGGATGACGAAAGTAATTCCTAAGCTCTTCGCGATGCTGAAATCAGCGAAGGTAGAAATCAAGAAAAGCATCAAGTGTTATGGTTGACAAGACCACTAGTTTCAAGTAAAAGGGCAAGGGAAAGAAAGGGAACTTCAAGAAGAATGGCAAGAAAGTTGCCACTCCCATGAAGAAGCCCAAAGCTAGACCCAAGCCCGAAATTGAGTGCTTCTACTGCAAAGGAAATGGTCACTGGAAGTGGAACTGCCCTATATACATGTTATTGATGTGTACTTTACTAGTGTTTATAGAAACACCTTAGTATTTCATACTAGTTCAGTTGCTAAGATTAGTAACTCAAAATGGGAGTTGCAGAATGAATAGATACTAGTTAAGGGTGAAGTGATGATGTGTGTTGGAAGTGGTTCCAAGATTGATATGATCATCATCACACACTCCCTATACTTTCGGGATTAGTGTTGAACCTAAATAAATGTTATTTGGAGTTTGCGTTAAGCATGAATATGATTTGATCATTTTTATTACAATATGGTTATTCATTTAAAGTCAGAGAATAATTGTTGTTCTGTTTACATGAATAAAACCTTCAATGGTCATACACCCAACTTGAATGGTTTATTGAATCTTGATCGTAGTGATACACATATTCATAATATTGGAGCCAAAAGATGCAAAGTTAATAATGATAGTGCAACTTATTTGTGGCACTGCCGTTTAGGTCATATTGGTGTAAAGCGCATGAAGAAAATCCATGCCGATGGGCTTTTGGAATCACTTGATTATGAATCAGTTGATGCTTGCAAACAATGCCTCATGGGCAAGATGACTAAGACTCTATTCTCCGGAACAATGGAGCGAGCAACAAACTTGTTGGAAATAATACATACTGATGTATGCAGTCCGATGAGTGTTGAGGCTCGCGGCAGGTATCGCTATTTTCTGACCTTCACAGATGATTTGAGCAGATATGGGTATATCTTCTTGATGAAACATAAATCTGAAGCATTTGAAAAGGTTCAAATAATTTCAGAGTGAAGTGGAAAATCATCGTAACAAGAAAATAAAGTTTCTACGATCTAATCATGGAGGAGAATATTTGAGTTATGAGTTTGGTCTTCATTTGAAACAATAGTTTCGCAACTCACGCCACCTGGAACACCGAAATGTAATGGTGTGTCCGAATGTCATAACCGTACTTTATTAGATATGGTGCAATCTATGATGCCTCTTACCAAATTACCACTATCGTTTTGGGGTTATGCATTAGAGACAGCTGCATTCACGTTAAATAGGGCACCGTCTAAAAATCCGTTGAGATGACACCGTATGAACTGTGGTTTAGCAAGAAACCTAAGCTGTTGTTTCTTAAAGTTTGGGGTTGCGATGCTTATGTGAAAAACTTTCAGCCTGATAAGCTCAAACCCAAATCGGAGAAATGTGTCTTCATAGGACACCCAAAGGAGACTGTTGGGTACACCTTCTTTCACAGATCTGAAGGCAAGATATTTTTTTGCTAAAAGTGGATCCTTTCTAGAGAAGAAGTTTCTCTCGAAAGAAGTGAGTGGGAGGAATTTAGAACTTGATGAGGTAATTGTACCTTCTCCCGATTTGGAAAGTAGTTCATCACAGAAATCAGTTCTGGTGATGATCTCTACACCAATTAGTGAGGATGATAATGATGATGATCATGAAACTTCAGATCAAGTTACTACCAAACCTCGTAGGTCAACTAGAGTACGGTCCGCACCAAAGTGGTACGGTAATCCTATTCTGGAAGTCATGTTACTAGACCATGACGAACCTACGAACTATGAGGAAGCGATGATGAGCCCAGATTCCGCAAAATGGCTTGAAGCCATGAAATCTGAGATGGGATCCATGTATGAGAACAAAGTATGGACTTTGATTGACTTGCCCGATGATCGGTGAGTCATTGAGAATAAATGGATCTTCAAGAGGAAGATGGACGCTGATAATAGTGTTACTATCTACAAAGCTCGAATTGTCGCAAAAAATGTTTTCGACAAGTTCAAGGTGTTGACTACGATGAGAGTTTCTCACTCATATCGATGCTTAAAAGTCTGTCTGAATCATGTTAGCAGTTGCCGCATTTTATGAAATCTGGCAAATGGATGTCAAAACTGCATTCCTTAATGGATTTCTTAAAGAAGAACTGTATATGATACAACAAGAAAGTTTTGTCAATCCTAAAGGTGCTAACAAAGTGTGCAAGCTCCAGCGATCCATCTATGGACTGGTGCAAGCATCTTGGAGTTGGAATATATGCTTTGATAAAGTGATCAGATCATATGGTTTTATACAGAATTGCGGTGAAGCCTGTATTTACAAGAAAGTGAGTGGGAGCTCTATAGCATTTCTAATATTATATGTGGATGACATATTGTTGATTGGAAATGAGATATAATTTCTTGATAGCATAAAAGGATACTTGAATAAGAGTTTTTCAATGAAAGACCTCGGTGAAGCTGCTTACATATTGAGCATCAAGATCTATAGAGATAGATCAAGACGCTTGATATATTTTCAATGAGTACATACCTTGACAAGATTTTGAAGTAGTTCAAAATGGAACAGCCAAAGAAGGAGTTCTTGCCTGTGTTGCAAGGTGTGAAGTTGAGTAAAGACTCAAAACCCGACCACGGCAGAAAATAGAAAGAGAAAGAAAAGTCATTCCCTATGCCTCAGTCATAGGTTCTACAAAGTATGCTATGATGTGTACCAGACCTATTGTGTACGTCACCATAAGTTTGGCAAGAGGGTACAATAGTGATCCAGGAGTGGATCACTGGACAGCGATCAAAAATATCCTTAGTGGAATAAGAAAATGTTTCTCGGTTATGGAGGTGACAAAGAGTTCGTCGTAAAGAGTTACGTCGATGCAAGCTTTGACACCGATCTGGATGACTCTATGTCTCGATCTAGATACATATTGAAAGTGGGAGCAATTAGCTAGAGTAGCTCCGTGCAAAGCATTGTAGACATAGAAAATTTGCAAAATACATACGGCTCTAAATGTGGCAGACCCGTTGACTAAATTTCTCTCACAAGCAAACCATGATCACTCTTTGGGTGTTAATCACATAGCGATGTGAACTAGATTATTGACTCTAGTAAACCTTTTGGGTGTTAGTCACATGGAGATGTGAACTAATCACATAAAGATGTGAACTATTGGTGTTAAATCACATGACGATGTGAACTAGACTATTGACTCTAGTGCAAGTGGGAGACTGAAGGAAATATGCCCTAGAGGCAATAATAAAGTTGTTATTTATATTTCCTTATATCATGAAAAATGTTTGTTATTCATGCTAGAATTGTATTAACCGGAAACTTAGTACATGTGTGAATACATAGACAAACATAGTGTCACTAGTTTGCCTCTACTTGACTAGATCGTTGAATCAATGATGGTTATGTTTCCTAACCATAGACATGAATTATCATTTGATTAACGGGATCACATCATTAGAGAATGATGTGATTGACTTGACCCATCCATTAGCTTAGCACGATGATCGTTTAGTTTGTCGCTATTGCTTTCTCCATAACTATACATGTTCCTATGACTATAAGATCATGCAACTCCTGAATACCGGAGGAAAACTTTGTGTGCTACCAAACATCACAACGTAACTGGGTGATTATAAAGGTGCTCTACAGGTGTCTCCGATGGTGTTTGTTGAGTAGGCATGGATCAAGATTAGGATTTGTCACTCCGATTGTCGGAGAGGTATCTCTGGGCCCTCTTGGTAATGTGCATCACTATAAGCCTTGCAAGAAATGTAGCTAATGAGTTAGTTACGGGATGTAGCATTACGGAACGAGTAAAGAGGCTTGCCAGTAACGAGATTGAACTAGGTATTGAGATACTGACGATCGAATCTCGGGCAAGTAACATACCGATGACAAAGGGAACAACGTATACCGTTATGTGGTTTGACCGACAAAGATCTTCATAGAATATGTAGGAGCCAATATGAGCATTCAGGTTCCGCTATTGGTTATTGACCGGAGACATGTCTCGGTCATGTCTACATAGTTCTCGAACCCGTAGGGTCCGCACGCTTAACGTTCCGTGACGATTGGTATTATGAGTTTATGTGATTTGATGTACCGAAGGTTGTTCATAGTCCCGGATGAGATCACGGACATGACGAAGAGTCTCTAAATGATCTAGCCGTAAATATCGATATATTGGAAGGCTATATTCGGACACCGGAAAGGTTCCGAGTGATCCGGGTATTTTTCGGAGTACCGGGGGAGTTACGGGAATACAGGAGTACATATGGGCCTTAGTGGGCTTTAAGGGAAAACGACGAGGGCTGGACGCGCGCCCCCCAGGTCCTAGTTCGAATTAGACTAGGGGAGGGGTTGCGCCCCCTCTTTCCTTCTCCTCCCCTTCTCCTTCCTTCCCCCTCCTAGTAGGACTAGGAAAGGAGGAATCCTACTCCCACTAGGAGGAGGATTCCTCCCCCCTTGGCGCGCCTAGAGAGGCCGGCCGGCCTCCCCTCCCTCCTTTATATACATGGGGAGGGGGGCACACTAGAACACACAAGTAGATCAGTTGATCTTTTAGCCGTGTGCGGTGGCCCCCTCCACCGTAATCCACCTCCACTAGTAGAAAACAGGGCTTTGGTCCAGGCCGGGTCAGCCCATTAGTCCCGGTTCAGTCCAGAACCGGGACCAATGGGGGCATTGGACCCGGTTCGTGAGCCCAGGGGGCCAGCCGGGCCACGTGGGCCATTGGTCCCGGTTCATCTAGACCTTTTGGTCCCGGTTGGTGGGACGAACCGGGACCAATGGGCCTCGCTCCTGGCCCACCACCATTGGTCCCGGTTGGTGGCTTGAACCGGGACCAAAGGCTCTCCTTTGGTCCCGGTTCAAGCCACCAACCGGGACCAATGAGGTGCCTATATATACCCCCTCGCGTAAGAGCAGAGCACACTGCTCTACTTTTTTCTGGCCGAGGGGAAGAGGGCTTGGTGGTGCTCTAGCTCACCTCCTATGCACACAAGGTGTTCGATGGAATGCCCGAGCCACACTACTTAAGATTTCTCCTCCCCAAGCTTGACCTCCAAGCTCCATTTTCCACAATATTTGTCTAGGTTTAGCGGCCCGTCACGCCCCGTCCCCATCTTCACCGCCATCGATCACCCGCGCCGAGCTCATCGCCGGCACCACCGTGGTGAGCCTCTTGTTTTTATCTTCTTTCTGAACGGAAAAATATTCTTACTTGTATGTTTACATAGATACTTGTATTATTTTCTTACTTTTATTATTGCATCTTATATAGTGCGATGGTTTTGGTATCCGCCCCCGTCGGCCCTCGTCCTATCTATGATTCAGATGTGGTATATATATTATCTTTATAAGTATTGGTTCATTTATTGTTTATGAAAATTTGCCGACCAACGTGACATAGATTTTATTTATGTAGGATGTATGTGAATAGGAAATGCCAACCGACCCTATTGTCGAGAGGTTAAATTTAGTTGAAGAAGAAAACAATTTGTTGAAGGAAAAAATAAAAAAAATTGAGGAGGAGAAGATGATATTGGAGTTGCATGTTGCGGATGTCGTCGATGATCACAAGATCAAGATGGATGCAATGCGCTTGAAGATTAGAAAGATTAGAAAATATGCCATTCATACCGAGGCTTGGTATCATTATGCCGTTGGATCAATTGTTACCTTGGTTGCGATTATGATCGCATTTGTTTTTGCATTGAAATGTTTTACATAGTTTCAATGTATGGTTTAATTAATTAGATGCTCTGGAGAGCTATATGTTGTTAGATGAGAACTATGTATGCACTTTGGTTTTAATGTGATGATGAACTTCTATTAATTTGGACACTTAATTATATATAGTGCACGCAGATGAACCGGCAATGGATGTACGGTGACAGACACACCTGCAAGTACATTAAGGGCGTGCATGAGTTTCTCGATGCGGCTGAGGCAAACAAGCAGAATGGTTTTATGTGTTGTCCATGCACTGAATGTGGGAATACGAGGTCTTACTCTAACCGTAAAATCCTTCACTCCCACCTGCTTTATAAGGGTTTCATGCCACACTATAATGTTTGGACGAGGCACGGAGAAATAGGGGTTATGATGGAAGACGGCGAAGAAGAAGAGTACGATGACAACTATGTGCCCCCTGAATACGGTGATGCTGCAACGGGGGGAGCTGGTGAAGATCAAGAGGAACCAGACGATGTGCCCAATTATGCTGCAACGGGTGAAGCTGCTGAAGATCAAGAGGAACCAGACGATGTGCCCGATGATGATGATCTCCGCCGGGTCATTGTCGATGCAAGGACGTAATGCAAAGTCAAAAGGAGAAGCTGAAGTTCGATCGCCTGTTAGAGGATCACAAAAAAGGGTTGTACCCCAATTGCGAAGATGGAAACACAAAGCTCAGTACCGTACTGGAATTGCTGCAGTGGAAGGTAGAGAATGATGTGGCTGACAAAGGATTTGAGAAGCTACTAAAAATATTGAAGACGAAGCTTCCAAAGGATAACGAATTACCCGGCAGTACATACGCAGCAAAGAAGGTCGTATGCCCTCTAGGATTGGAGGTGGAGCAGATACATGCATGCCCTAATGAGTGCATCCTCTACCGCGGTGCATACAAGGATCTGAACGCATGCTCGGTATGCGGTGCATTGCGGTATAAGATCAAACGAGATGACCCTGGTGATGTCGACGGTGAGCCCCCCAGGAAGAGGGTTCCTGCGAAGGTGATGTGGTATGCTCCTATAATACCACGGTTGAAACGTCTGTTCAGAAACGAAGAGCATGCCAAGTTGATGCGATGGCACAGTGAGAACCGAAAGAAAGATGGGAAGTTGAGAGCACCAGCTGACGGGTCGAAGTGGAGAAAAATCGAGAGAAAGTACTGGGATGAGTTTGCAAAGGACCCAAGGAATGTATGGTTTTCTTTAAGCGCGGATGGCATTAATCCTTTCGGGGAGCAGAGCAGCAATCACAGCACCTGGCCCGTGACTCTATGTATGTATAACCTTCCTCCTTGGATGTGCATGAAGCGGAAGTTCATTATGATGTCAGTTCTCATCCAAGGCCCTAAGCAACCCGGCAACGAAATTGATGTGTACCTAAGGCCATTAGTTGAAGAACTTTTACAGCTGTGGAATGGAAACGGTGTACGTACGTGGGATGAGCACAGGCAGGAGGAATTTAACCTAAAGGCGTTGCTGTTTGTGACCACCAACGATTGGCCCGCTCTCAGTAACCTTTCAGGACAGACAAACAAAGGATACCACGCATGCACGCACTGTTTAGATGACACTGAAAGTATATACCTGGACAAATGCAGGAAGAATGTGTACCTGGGCCATCGTCGATTTCTTCTGACCAACCATCAATGTCGAAAGAAAGGCAAGCATTTCAAAGGTGAGGCAGATCACCGGAAGAAGCCCGCCATGCGTACTGGTGATCATGTACTTGCTATGGTCAATGATTTACACGTAATCTTTGGAAAGGGTCCAGGCGGACTAGCTATTCCGAATGACGCTGAGGGACACGCACCCATGTGGAAGAAGAAATCTATATTTTGGGACCTACCCTACTGGAAAGACCTAGAGGTCTGCTCTTCAATCGACGTGATGCATGTGACGAAGAACCTTTGCATGAACCTGCTAGGCTTCTTGGGCGTGTATGGGAAGACAAAAGATACACCTGAGGCACGGGAGGACCTGCAACGTTTGCACGAAAAAGACGGCATGCCTCTGAAGCAGTATAAAGGTCCTGCTAGCTACGCTCTTACGAAAGAAGAGAAAGAAATCTTCTTTGAATGCCTGCTCAGTATGAAGGTCACGACTGGCTTCTCGTCGAATATAAAGGGAATAATAAATATGCCAGAGAAAAAGTTTCAGAACCTAAAGTCTCATGACTGCCACGTGATTATGACGCAACTGCTTCCGGTTGCATTGAGGGGGCTTCTACCGGAAAACGTCCGATTAGCCATTGTGAAGCTATGTTAATTCCTCAATGCAATCTCTCAGAAGGTGATCGATCCAGAAACGTACCAAGGCTAAGGAGTGATGTGGCGCAATGTCTTGTCAGTTTCGAGCTGGTGTTCCCACCATCCTTCTTCAATATCATGACGCACGTCCTAGTTCATCTAATCGACGAGATTGTCATCCTGGGGCCTGCATTTCTACACAATATGTTCCCCTTTGAGAGGTTCATGGGAGTCCTAAAGAAATATGTCCGTAACCGCGCTAGGCCAGAAGGAAGCATCTCCATGGGCCATCAAACAGAGGATGTTATCGGGTTTTGTGTTGACTTCATTCCTGGCCTTAATAAGATAGGTCTCCCTAAATCGCGGTATGAGGGGAGACTGACTGGAAAAGGCACTCTTGGAAGTGACTCAATAATATGCAGGGACGGATATTCTTGGTCTCAAGCACACTACACAGTTCTACAGAACTCTACCTTGGTGACCCCGTATGTCGATGAACACAAGAACAATCTGCGCTCCAAACACCCGGAGCAGTGCGATGACTGGATTACATGTTAACACATCAGGACTTTCAGCAGTTGGTTGGAAACACGTCTCAGAGGTGATAACACTGTTTGTGATGAGCTGTACTTGTTGTCCAGGGGACCATCTTTGACTGTATTGACTTACAAAGGATACGAGATAAATGGGAATACATTTTACACGATCGCCCAAGATCAAAAGAGCACCAACGAAAACAGCGGTGTCCGCTTTGATGCAGCAACCGAGAGGGGAAAGGACACATATTATGGTTACATAGTGGACATATGGGAACTTGACTACGGACATGATTTTAAGGTCCCTTTGTTTAAGTGCAAATGGGTCAATCTGTCAGGAGGCGGGGTACAGGTAGACCCACAGTACGGAATGACAACAGTGGATCTGAAAAATCTTGGGTACACTGACGAACCGTTCGTCCTAGCCAATGATGTGGCACAGGTTATCTATGTGAAGGACATGTCTACCAAACTGGGAAAAAGAAAAGATAAGGAAGCGAATACATCATACGATGAGCCAAAGCGCCACATAGTTCTTTCGGGAAAAAGGGACATCCAGGGAGTGGAGGGCAAGACAGACATGTCTGAAGATTATGAAAAGTTTCGTGAAATTCCTCCCTTCAATGTCAAGACTGACCCAAGCATCCTGATAAACGATGAAGATTATCCATGGTTACGGCGCAATAAGCAAATGACACAAGCGAAGAAAAAGTGAAGACTTTCTCCCGCAACTATTATGATGATACCATGCCAACTTTGTAACACACGAGTATGCTATGCCAACTTTTTCAGAGTTCATTTGAAAACTATGAATTTAGGTCGAATTTTCTCTATAGGTGCATCTATGTTCATTTTTTAGTAAAGTTAATCACAAACTTGTGATTCACACAAATTTCAAAGAATTCAAATTTTAACTATTCAAATTTGAAAACTAATGGCACTAACAAAAAGTTTATAATTTTTCTAAAACTAATGGCACTAACAGAAAGTTTATAATTTTGCTGACCTAAAAGCAAAAAGAAATAAAAAATAAAGCAAAAAACAAAAGAAAATAAATAATGTAGAAAACAAAACAAAAAATCTGGAAAACAAAAAAATAGCAACAATAAGTATTTTTTTTGTAAATAGAAACAAAATAAAATAAATAAAGCAAAAAGAAAACAAAAAAACTAAAAAAGTGTTTTTAAATTTGAAAACTAATGGCATTAACAGAAAGTTTATAATTTTTCTAAAACTAAAAGCAAAAATATTAAAAAATAAAGCAAAAAACAAAAGAAAATAAATAATGCAGAAAACAAAACAAAAAAACTGGAAAAAATAGCAACAATAAGTATTTTGTTGTAAGTAGAAACAAAATAAAATAAATAAAGCAACAAAGAAACAAAAAGACTAAAAAAGTGTTTTCAAATTTGAAAACTAATGGCACTAACAGAAAGTTTATAATTTTTCTAAAACTAAAAGCAAAAAGAATTAAAAAATAAAGCAAAAAACAAAAGAAAATAAATAATGTAGAAAACAAAACAAAAAACTGGAAAAATAAGCACTAAAAGCAAAAAAAACTAAAAAAGTGTTTTCAAATTTGAAAACTAATGGCTTTAACAGAAAGTTTATAATTTTTCTAAAACTAAAAGCAAAAAGAATTAAAAAATAAAGAAAAAAGCAAAAGAAAATAATAATGCAGAAAACAAAACAAAAAAACTGGAAAAAAATTAAAAATAGCAACAATAAGTAAAGAAAACAAAAAAACAAAAAAAGTGTTTTCAAATTTGAAAACTAATGGCACTAACAGAAAGTTATAATTTTTCTAAAACTAAAAGCAAAAAGAATTAAAAAAATAAAGCAAAAAACAAAAGAAAATAATTAATGCAGAAAACAAAACAAAAAAACTAGAAAAAAAATTAAAAATAGCAACAATAAGTAAGTAAAACAAAAAAAACAAAAAAATGCCTCCTAGTGAGCCCCCACGGCCTGAATACGACTAGAAACCCTACCATGGGCCAGGATTCAGACCCGCGGGAGACCCAGTAGGCCCAGAGGCACAGACAGTGGATTTAGGCCCGTAAGCCTGCAGTAGAGAGGAGCTTGAAGTGGTCGGCTCGGCAGAGCTTATAAATCACTCCAAGCCCCTCTCGGCTAGCGAGGTGGGACTAAACATCCCACCGCACTGCGCCAGTTCTAGCACACAACCTTTGGTCCCTGTTGGTGCTAGCAACCGGGACTAAAGGGAGCATTGGTCACGGTTCGTAGCACAAACCGTGACCAATGCCCCCCTTTCGTCCCGGTTGGTGCTACCAGCCGGGACCATAGGCCGCCGCTTCCCGCCCTTTGGGCTGCTGAAAAGAGGCCTTTGGTCCCGATTGGTGGCACCAACCGGGACTAAAGGGGGGCATTGGTCACGGTTTGTGCCACGAACCGTGACCAATGCCTTTGCTATATAACTAGCACTTGTGAAAATTTCCATTCAGTTCATCTTCCCTGCCCGACGCCACTAGGCTGCCCCTCTGCGCCTCGCCGTCGCCGTCATCGCCCCTGCCTCCGACGCCGTCCTGCGCCGCCCAGACGCCGTCGCCACCCCCCGCCGCTCCGACTCCATCGCCGCGCGCCACCCCACGCCATCGCGGTCACCTCCACGCGCCGCCCCGCGTCGCACCCCTACGCCGTCGCTGCCCCGCGTCGCCACCACGACGCCATCGCCGCCTCGCCTTTGCCTCGCCGTCGCCGCCCCGCGCCGCCGTCGCCTCTCGCTTTGGTCAGGGCCGGCACCGCCCCCTCTTCCCCCCTGTTTTTAATTTTTTTGCAAATTCATATATGTTTTTTCCTGATTATATGTATATGTATAGTATATGTATGTGTGTATATGTATGCAAAAGATAGATTAACAGAAAAATAGTATTTTTTTCTGTTCATAGATTTTTTTGGTGATATTGATTATTGTAAATATGCAAATGTTTGCATATTCATATGAACAATGAATTAGGCAAAACCTTTACTTTTTTTTTTCTAAAATTTCTATTTGAACATTATTTAAAAAAAACAAGCAATACTACTTCATGTATTTTTAAGAAGGGAGAAGAAGAAAAAGAATGAGAGGAAAAAGGAAATAAGAAGAGGAAGAAAGGAGAAGAAGAGGGGAGAGGAAGACGAGGAGAAATAAATAAGAAGAAGAAAAAAGAAGAAAAAGAAGAGGAGAAGAAGAAAGGAATAGAGGAGAAGAAGAGAAAAATAGAATATATATACTATTTTTCTCTTCTTCTCGTCTATTCCTTTCTTCTTCTCCTCTTTTTTTCTTCTTCTTTTTCTTCGACACGTGGGGGGGGGGGAGGGGTCGATATACCCCCTCCCGATAACTTCAACACGAGGGGGGGTCGATATACCCCCTCCCCGATAATATTATTTTCCATGTACGTATGTCGTGTCGATATAAACTACCGATAACTTCAACACGAGGGGGTGTCGATATATATACCCCCTCCCCGATAATATTATTTTCCCGCATGTACGTATGTCGTGTCGATATAAACTCCTGATAACTTCAACACGTGGGGTGGGGTCGATATACCCCCTCCCGATAACTTCAACCCATGGGGGGTCGATATACCCCCTCCCGATAACTTCAACAGGAGGGGGGGGGTCGAACATGAGAGGAAGAAGAGGATAAAAAAGAAGAGGAAGAAGAAAAAAAGAGGAGAAGAAAGAACAGAGGAGTTCTTCTCCTCTATTCTTTCTTCTCCTCTTTTTTTTTTCTTCTTCTTCCTCTTTTTTTATCGGGAACGAGGGTCGTCGAGGGTCGCCGAGCGGTAGAGGAAACCCTAAATAGCAAGTATCGTCGGTGTGAGATACATGTGGCCGTCGGTGTCGGACAGTACATCCACGTCCCACAAGTGACGCGGGCTTCGACGCCCACGTCACTTGTGGGACGTGGATGTAGTGTCCGACACCGACGGCCACATGTATCTCACACTCACGATACTTGCTATTTAGGGTTTCCTCTACTGTTCGGCGACCCTCGACGACCCTCGTTTCCGATAAAAAAAGAGGAAGAAGAAGAAAAAAAGAGAAGAAGAATGAGGGTCGTCGAGGGTCAGGGTCGCCGAGCGGTAGAGGAAACCCTAAATAGCAAGTATCGTCGATGTGAGATACATGTGGCCGTCGGTGTCGGACAGTACATCCACGTCCCACAAGTGACGCGGGCTTCGACGCCCACGTCACTTGTGGGACGTGGATGTAGTGTCCAACATCGACGGCCACATGTATCTCACACCGACGATACTTGCTATTTAGGGTTTCCTCTACTGCTCGGTGACCCTCGACGACCCTCGTTCCTGATAAAAAAAGAGGAGAAGAAAGAATAGAGGAGTTCTTACTCCTCTATTCTTTCTTCTCCTCTTTTTCTTCTTCTTCCTCTTCTTTTTTTATCCTTGAAGCGTTGTCGAGGCCACCCCAAACCCTAGAGAAGCAGCGTCAAGGCCACCCAAACCCTAGAGAAGCAGCGTCGAGGCCACTAATTAATATTAGTTCTACTTTTGCCACCAATATATCCATCTGTCATGTTTGAATAATAATTGCCATGTTGTAAATATTTGTAGAAACTATGGACACCGCCCGAGACGAAGTACAAGAAGAGTTGTTGGGGGACATAATCGCACGAGGAAGTGATGCCGTCTGCTCGTTGTTTCTCAACGACACCGATGGTCTGGAAGCAGCTGGCTATGATTATGATGGCTCCGGTGACCTAATGCCGGTGCAAGAAGGAGATCGTGAGGACGGCTCTGGTGACCCAATGCCGGTGAAAGAAGGAGACCGTGATGACGTCTCCGATGACCGAACCGAGTCCGGCCAGGTATATATATTAGTTAAGCTTCTGCTGACTAGCTAATTGATGCATTCATTGTTTTGGTATGTACACATATTAATTAATTCTTTGTTCTTTTTTCTAGCCCTTCGGATCGAGCACAACTTCGGTAAAGAGACGAGGCCCGAAGAAAAAGTTGAGCTCGGATGAAAAGTTTGAGATCATAGCAATCGCGCCCGACGACCAACCGATTGAACCCCTCCGGACAAAGAGCGCATTTGTTGCTCAGTGTGGGGTTTTGGTTAGGGACAAGATCCCGATCAGCATCCAGCAATGGTTAAAGCCGGCTACAGAAGACCCTGAGGTGTCTTATGTCAATGGTATGCAGAAAAATGATCTTTGGACTGAGCTGAAGTAAAATTTCACCCTACCGCCAGAGGATGATCCGGAGAAGCCAGTTAAAGAGCAATTAATCAAGTCTTCTGCTCTTAAGAGGATGGCAGAACTATTCAGGAGGTGGAAGAAAGAGCTGAATAAGTTTGTCGAAAATAAAGAGACACCAGAATTCAAGGGCAGATATGAGAAGATCAGAGATCACTGGCCCACATTTGTGGCACACAAGACATCGGAAAAGAGTAAGAAGATGTCGGCGACAAACAAGCAAAATGCTGCGAAGACGAAGCATCACCATCGCACGGGGTCAGGTGGCTACCTCGTAGCCCGGCCTAAGTGGGCCAAGACTGAGAATGATCTGGTTGATAAAGGGATTGAACCAGAGACAATTAACTGGCCAGACCGTTGCCGGACTTGGTTCTTCGGGGCTGGAGGAACCTTCGACCCTGTATCAGGGAAGTGCATTTGGACGAACGATCAAATGAACATACCAATCAAGAAGCTTCAGCAGTATATCGAAGCAGCGCAGTAAGGGACGTTCTTTCCAGACAGAGAGAATGACGAGCTCACAATGGCCCTCGGGAATCCTTTGCACCCTGGACGGACACGAGGCATGCCAGGCTCCATTCCGTGGAAGGTTGGGTTTCCGGACGCAGGCGGTTACAAATGCCAGGATAGGAAGAAAAAAGTGCAGCAGACCCAAATGCAAGCGCTGCAAGCAAGGGTACAAGCGATAGAGGAATGAGAAGCAAATCGCAGCAAACGAACCGCCGAAGCTTCCCCCGAAGCTACCCCGCCATCTCAGCGGAGAAGCAGCGTGGCTTCCACCGAGCTGCTTCAGCCGGAGCATGTCTTGACGGCTCCTGCCAGCTATCCCGTGGATGCTATCACGGAGTCTCAAAATTGCCACCTTATGACGCAATGGATGAATTTGAAGGTCAAGGCGGCTGTTGGCTCTGTTTAACCTACTGAACCCAGCGCAACTTTTCACTGCCGGCCGATTCCAGAAGGATATGCTAGGGTGATGGTGGATGAAATAACGAAGGGATTTGAGGACCTCCAGCTTGACCACCCTACCGGTGAAGGGGAGACTAGGCTGGGTTCTGCTCTAAAGACTCCATGCCTATGGCGGAAGGAGCTCATCAACCTTCCGAACTGGACGCCTCCGCCTCCTCCTCCTCCTCCGGCGAGTGAGGGCACTCCGCCTCCTCCACCGCCTCCTCCTCCGGCAAGTCAGGGCACTCCGCCTCCTCCACCGCCTCCTCCTCCGGCGAGTGACGATCAGGGCACTCGGCCGGCTCCTTCTCCGACGCGTGGCGGCACTCCGCCTCCTTCTCCGCCTGCGCTGGAGCGCCCGAGCAACCAGCCTCCTCCTTCTCCGCCTCGTCAGCAAGGGCGGAAGAGACCTGCCGCCGCTCCGGCTGCTCCGGCGCGTCGTAGTCCTTCTCCTCCGCCTCGTAAGCAAGTAAAGAAGACAGCCGCTCCGTCTGCTCTGCCGGCGTCTAGCAGTACAGCCAGAGGCAGGAGGACATACAGATTCGGTCCTTCCCTGAAGACTCCAGAGAAGTTACCATACGAGGACCCCGGAGGAGAATGCAGAGATCGCGCGAGAAGAAGTGAGGAACTTCTTTGAAGGGGTGAAAGAAAAGAAACATCCACCTCCAGAGGAGAAGGTAGATCCGGTGAAAGCGAAGCGCACTCTGGCTGCCCTGACAAAACCACCCAAGTCTCCGCCAAAAGGAAACTATGAGCGCATTATTGGAAAGGAATTTGTCGAAGCGGAGCGGTCGGGAAGTACTGTCAGTGATCAAAGGCTGAAAGAACGATGAGCTGGGAAACAAA
Organism: Triticum urartu; assembly: GCF_056163025.1. Lineage (NCBI taxonomy): Eukaryota > Viridiplantae > Streptophyta > Magnoliopsida > Poales > Poaceae > Triticum > Triticum urartu. Next base: position 613,695,269 of record NC_141877.1, read on the forward strand.
TTGCACAGCTCGGCGAACAAGCGAAGCAATCGTGCCCCCCGCTCAAGGTGCCTAGCGACATCGTCGCTAATGATCCGAGGATGGTGCCCGGTTATAGCAATCTTGGAGATTACCTGCCCGACGATGTACATTATGATTTCATGGAGGTGCGGATACAAAGATACGAGTACGGGAAGCCTCTCGTCAAAGATGAAAGATCTCTATCAACGATGATGCGAAGATTGCATGATTGGTACTTGAAAATCTGCAGAGAGTCTGGGGGGAGGAGTACTTTGTATGTGAGAGTTAAAAAGGAGCATGACCTCGTTGGAATTGATCTGTTGCCTGTTCCATTTGAGGAGTTCTTTCAGTTTTTCAATCAATTGGCCCTCGATAAAGCAACGGTCACCTGCTACTGTCTGTAAGTAGTACTACTTCTGTCATTAAGTCTCTCTATATAGCTCAACTCTTTCATTGCATGTATTTAATTATCCTCACTATATTATGCAGACTGAAGATCGCCGAATTGAAGAAAAGACAAGTCGGTGATATTGGGTTCATTAACACATATCTCATAGATGAAACTGAGGTTAAATTTCATCCCGCAAATACAGATCGAGGCCAACTTGCTACGATCGTTGATAATAAATGAAAACAAAGATATAATACTCTTTCATTACAACTTCAAGTGAGTGTTACTGTCTTGTGCGTATTCGGTTTCCCTTATATATTAGTCAAGGTTATAGTAATGTAATTGATGAGTTATGCATGCGTGTGCAGTTTCCACTATATTCTCCTAGAGATTAAGTTTGAGCAGGGACTAGTAACCGTCTTAGACTCAAGACAAAAAGATCCCCAGGACTATGTGGACATGACTCAAATGCTCGAGAAGTAAGTTAAATCGATCATTATCAACCACATCAGCAACTTTGTTCATTTCCTGATATATCAAGTAATTGTTTTCTTTGTCTAGCAGGGTTTGGAAAAAATTCACCAAAAAAGCTCCGGGACTCCCGAAGAAGCTGCAATTTAGACACCCAAAAGTAAGTACTATAGTAGCATGTTCTGCGCATCTCCTATTGATTCAAGCGCTAGTTTCATCAATACCATTTGGCATTCTTGATTATCAGTTTGATTGACCTCTATTTCTTATAAAGTGGTTGTGGCAGGAACAAGGGAATAATTTCTGTGGATACTACATTTGCGAGTCCATCCGCCACACGACCTGAGCGGGGCTACTCTGACTAACAGTATGAAGTGCGTAAATAACAACATTCACAATTTTATTTTATTACCATCATTTGTGTTGAGTTTCATTCATTCATTTATATATATATATATATGTATTGACCCCCTTCTTCAAATTAGATATTTCGGAAGCGGGATGAACTCCTAGCACCAGCTCGCATGCGAGCAATTCAAGAGGAATTGGCGGCATTCTTTCTTGACCACGTGATCGCTGAAGACGGAGAATACTATGTGGACCATGAGTCCTTATGTTAGGAGATTATATTTGTAAGAGATAATTATTGTATATATGTAGCCGGTAGTGTCGGATAGATATACGAGAACTTGTTGTTCGACCAATCTCTCGGAGAAGGAGAGGTGGTCGATATCACTTCTCTCTGTATGCATATATGTTCATGACGATCTTCTGTTTCCTTCGTTTGCTTACTAGCTAGCTAGCGTGTCTAGTCCTCTCTATACGTATGTATAGTACGTAGCGTCGACTAAGCACGGACATAAGAGAGGACACTTCTCTCTATTAATTATAGCTAGCTAACACAATATATGAAACACCTAAATTAACCCCCAAAACCCCCAAACCCCCCCCTTAAAAAAAACAAAAACCCCAGCCACAGAAATGCTGACGCGTGGATGCCTATTGGTCCCGGTTGGTGCCACCAACCGGGACCAAAGGCCCTCCTGCCTGGGCTCCGCGCACATGCCACGTGGAGGCCCATCTGTCCCGGTTCTGGATTGAACCGGGACTAAAGGGACAGTGCATTAGTGCCGACCCTTTAGTCCCGGTTCAGGAACCGGGACAAAAGGCCCTTACGAACCGGGACAACAAGCCCTTTTTCTACTAGTGCTCGGTCATATCGTAGCGGTGCTTAGGCGAAGCCCTGCGTCGGTAGCATCATCATCACTGTCATCACGCCGTCGTGCTGACGGAACTCTCCCTCGAAGCTCTGCTGGATCGGAGTTCGTGGGACGTCACCGAGCTGAACGTGTGGGCTGAACTCGGAGGTGCCGTATGTTCGGTACTTGGATCGGTCGGATCGTGAAGACGTACGACTACATCAACCGTGTTCTCATAGCGCTTCCACTTACGGTCTACGAGGATACATGGACGACACTCTCCCCTCTCGTTGCTATGCATCACTATGATCTTGCGTGTGCGTAATTTTTTTTTGAAATTACTGCATTCTCCAACAGTCCCACACGTCACAGAGTTCGGTAAGAAGTCTAGATGGATTGAAGGAGACATAAGGTAGTATGATGTATATGTGTTAGACAATAGCAATTGATAGAGTAATACAAGCACGCATCTAGAGAAATGATGGATGACATCAACCTATTCCGCTAGAAATTATTTTCAAAATGACTTTCTTCTCACGCCGGCTAAGGACGCGTGTATGGGTTTGGCTGCTTTGATTGGCAAATTCGTCATGTTGTTTTTGTGGGATGGTGGCGCCTGGATTCACTGTATTGTTTTTAGACTCAACGATGTCTTTCCTTCCATGCTGATGTCTGGTACGAGAATGGTGGCGATGCCGATACGAGAATGATTATGATGGGATCTTCCATTTTGATGTAGAGTACCTTCAGATTTTGTTCTACCGAAATCCACTTAAAACAATTTTTAATCTAATTTAACCTTGTCATGAAGTATATTTTAATCTAGTGAAAAATTTCTGACATTACAAATATTTCAGGACCTACCAATATTATTTAATATTAGACAATTTCATTAAACTTTGAATATTGACCGCAGGTCATTGCGTTCTTCGAGGAGTTGGATCCCATTCACTTGTGGGCAGTAGAACGAGGTGTCTTCATAATTAGATTAGAGTTCAGACATCATTACGAGTGGTTGAAATGGGTCAGCTCTTGTCCGATGTTTATCCCTACTCCGCCTTCTATTCAACAACTATGTACCCTTACTTTATAGTAAACCTATCTAGACAACACATAGCTACTATATATATAGTAATTTTTGTGGGTAGTTTATGTTGATAACGCATTTGCTTATCCATCAACTGACCAGCATGTCTTAGGTTTTATGCACATCATGGCTAGAATGTTTTGGAGAGACCTACATATTTTGTTTTGGAGGATAAGGAAGAGATCCTACCATTCAATTAGATATTTCTAATTAAATAGGAAAAGTTTCGTAAGGAGCTTGGGCCAAGAGGTTGGGAAATCAAAGGAACTGGTCTACATGTTCACGGGAACCTTGTGGTTACATGTCTAGCTCAATAATTTATGTTCTTAAAGGAATTAGCCATCTGCTTGTAGATTTTCACAGCTCCATTACATAATATCTTCTCTACATGACATATGTCTAATATAATTTAAAATAAATTGTTTCCATACTTGGCATTGTCCTATTTTTTCTATTGTATTATTAAATTAACTACTTTGATTTTTTTTGTTTTTAGAGGATCCTGGCTATGTTATGTGGCTACACTGTGGCAGCTACATCTAGTTTGTGTTTAATCCAAAGGCTTGTTAGCTCAATATATATTTGTCTGGCTAATTGAGAAATTTCCTCTGATTGTCATATGGGGTACTTGATTCTTTTTCTTGCCCCATTTCAAGAACATATGGGATTAGGTGTCTTATGTGCGGGTGGGAAAAGGAGACAAGATTAAATAATCCAAAGGGAAATGAATAGACAATGGGATATTTTGTATTCCCGGATCACGTGTGTTATTTCAAATGACTTCTTATAATTAATGTATAACTTGGTACATGATAATGAGGTGCCCTTGATCCATAGAATGTAATATATGTGTGGTTGCCCAAAATATAATTTATATATTATTCACATTTAGTTTAAAGGGGTCCTATATTACTCAATAAACTATATGAGAAATGATGATCAGATTTGGTTATGCTGATTTGTTCAACAGACGCATGGCTGTCCTTTTATATGTCACCTAATATGTTGCAAATGTTCATGTTTTATCGAGCAAAGACACTTATCATATCTTTAATTAACACGTTGTGTATCTTTCACTTCTATTATTTTACTACTAGTAAACTTGCACGTGCAATGCACGTATCCGCCCAAAGAAAATCCTTGCTCATAGAACCCTTTTAAGCCATCTATGCTCATAAAACCCTTCTAGGCCATCTATATTCTATTGTTTGGAGAACAACATGCCATGTATATTGGCTATTGCAGAAGTTAAAAGAGTTGGCTTGAGACAACTTTGCTAAATTTAGCAATATATATGTGTGTGTCTTAGGGCAATCTCCAATGCACCTCACCGTTGTTAGCAAGTGGAACCACTATGCAGCCACTGTGTTTAGGTAATTAGGAAAAAAAGAATATATATGATTAAACATGTTGACCGCCTCCACGAGGGCCTTGCTTGGGTCGACTGTTTTCGCCTGGCTGGCCATATGTGACACTTCGCGTCCTCTATGCCCTGTGCCTTGCTATGTACTCTCTCCTTCCATATATCTCTTTTGGCCCTTGTAATACCCCCTGACCATCTTGGCAATTTGGGCATTTTTAAATTCAAAAAGTTATATTGGATTTACCATGGGATCACCAATCAGAAAATTATGATTTACTCAACTATTGATTCAACATCACTCGGCAACATAATGGGTGTGGTAGGCGAAAAAATATAACAACCTGAATTGTAATGAACAAAGGATCTAGCTGACAACGTTAAGTGGGCACAAGGACAACTGAATCTTCAGAATTAGTGATTGCAGCAATATAACATGACACAGAAAACAATAATCAACCTGACCCTGCTTCCTAGTTCGATTTCAACAAAGTATTACGAAGAGTCATGTTAAATTGAATTTTGAACTATACCATATGAAAAGCCGAGCAAGGCTAATTGCCCATCTTGTAGGTTCATGTAAAATTTATACAGAAAGTTCATCAGAAAATTTGGTGCCCATTTTTCTAGCAAAATTGATCAAATAGGAGGAAGGCAAGCTAACTGCTATAGGTCAATCAAAAGCTTACACACCATGTTTCAAGAAAACACAGAAATAATCCAATTGAGTAGCATCAAACAAATGAAAGCTTGCAGTCGAGTGATACAGATATGGTGGATGATTGCATGTAACTAAAACATGTAACAGAAGGGAAAGAGTTTTGTAAAGAATGCACATAACCTATTTAATCATATTCCTTCTACTCTTACATCCAAATGTTGCACAATCCGTGTGGAAAGAACTGATAATAAATTCATACATGACATGCTACGTGTAAGCTATATATGAAACAAGATCAAGATTCAAAAAGGTATATGTTAGATTTGTAAGAAACTGTCCACCTTTAATTATAATTCAGAAAATACCCGATTCAAGTGACTACCTTGATTGAAGAACTAACTGGTTACAGATTTAACAACTGCCACTCCTATCCACCCTTTCTTCCCTTGAGTCTTAACATAGACAATATTCATCTTACAAACAAGAAATAGCTTTATAAGGATGTAACCCTTAGGATCAAAAGCTTGCAGATCAAATTCTATAGACCTTTAAAAAAATCTTGGCAGACAACATGGGCGCAGCTCTCTATCTAAAACCATTCTTAAGAGAACAGAAAAAAAGAACATTTGCAACATTAACAGTTGAGCAATCAAAAAGGATATTTCTATGTTACAGTGCATGTCATATTTCTCATGCACTATTTTTTTCTTCAGATTTCTTACTTCTTGTTATTAGTACTTCATTATTCTGAATTCCTACTTAGTGTTATTAATTTAGTAAAGATAACATGCATTGCTGTTTATTTTTCAATAATAAGTATAGACAGGGAAGAAACTCATGCGCACACTCTCCAGCTATAAGAATAACTAATGCAATAAGACACTGATCAGGGCATACCAATATTTAAGTCTTGTCAGACCACAATAAGAGAACAATCAGTCACATGTTGATACTTGATTTCAGTAATAAGAAGGATCACAAGTTCGACATAAAAAATGAAGTCCATTTAGTTACTGGAGTTACAAATTCAAGGTGGTGCCTTAACTTGCTGCCGGCTTCGAGGTTGTGACCTCCCCTCCCCTTCTTGGTTATTCCTTTCCCCCCTCTTCGTTTCATTGAGCTCATCCCCACTTCTATTTTCCTCTTCATCATCCTGCAGCAAAACAACAGAGTTTGAGATGCATCAGACTTTCACAAATCACAATGTAACTCTGGAACTTCATATAATATTTCTAATTACCATGTAGTAGAGTCCAACCTATATACAGATATAATTAGGATTTGCATAATTACTTTCTTCCATGCAGTACAGTCGGGCATCTTAGATCAAACGTCTGCAAGTTTTGCAACCTCAATATTGTGGATCTGCACAAGTAGCAGTTGTAGTGCCCTGCCCACACCTACTAATTTGAGGAAGCAAGAACCTCATTGTAGGACGGACAGAAGGAATCTCAGCGAAGTAGTAGTGTAGTACTTACATGCAGACCATCGCATCGGTGGCGTCGGGTGTAGGAACTCTTCATAGGTGGCGCAGAGGAAGAACACATCTGCTAAGGGAGGAGCTTCTACGTTGTTGCGGCGTGGTGGAGTCTTTGTTGCCGACCGTGTGGAGGACGGAGGAGTCGCCGTCGGCCGCGTGGGGGACGGACGTCGAGCGCCACAGGAGAGGCGGTCGGGCAGCCGTCGACGGTGAGGCGCGATGGAGGCGGACGGGAAGCAGGGCCGCAAGGGGCTGTCGGCGAGGATCGGCGCCGTAGAGCAGGGCCGTGTGGAGAGGTGCACTGGTAGAAAAAGGGCTTGTTGTCCCGGTTCGTAAGGGCCTTTAGTCCCGATTCCTGAACCGGGACTAAAGGGTCGGTACTAATGGCCTGACCCTTTAGTCCCGGTTCAAACCAGAACTGGGACTAAAGGCCCTCCACGTGGCCGGTCCACCTTTAGTCCCGGTTGGTAACACCAACCGGTACTAAAGGAAATTTTCTGATTTTTTTTGAAATTTTTTTTGAAATTTTTTTATTTTCAAATTTCTGAATTATTTTAACCTCTAATCTCTAATCACCCCTCATCACTACTCAATATAATTTCTAATCACCCCTCATCATTCCAAATCATCTAACTTCCCAGACGGTCACCCATCCTCCCACTCCCCCAATCTGAGCACGCTTAACTTCCGGGTTCTATTCTCCCTCGTTTCCAAGTCTGCACTCGTTGTTTTCCTGACAATAGTAAGATGTCAATCCTATTAACCCTCAGGAGTTTAGTTTGAGCATGAAGTCACACATTTTACTGTTTGAGTTTGAAACTATTCTTCTAAAAAACAATAATTTTTTAGTAACACTAATATTTCTTGAATAAGTAGTTTGACCATTGTTTGACCACAGTTTGACGATAGTTTGACCAGATTTGACCAAAATTCAAAAAAAAGAAATAATTATTTAATAACACTAATATTCTTGAATAATTATTTAGTAACACTAATACTTCTTGAACAATTAGTTTGACCAGATTTAATGAAAATTAAAAAAAACCGAAATTTGAGCATAACTTTTTTCCTTTTGGAATTTGAGGATTCTACAAATTTGCAAACAGGCCATAGGCCGTCTCCATCGGATGTAACTTTTCGAGTAGATGATTTTTCATATAAAAAACTTTTTAATCCGAGTTCGTATGCAAAAGTTATGCCCATTTTACAAATTCCAAAGAGATTTTGTAAATAAAGTTGAAATTCATATTTGTAAATTTCCCAACAACTAGACCACATATCACATGGGAAACTTATTTTATTTTATTTTTTGACATTTCCATCATTTTCTTTTGTTTTTTCTAAAACTGAAAAGGCGGTCCACGGGGGAGGGGGGGGGGGAGTTTGAAAATGGAACCTTTAGTACCTGTTCGTGCCATGAACCGGTACTAATGCCTCAAAGCCCATTAGTCCCGGTTGGTGGCACCAACCGGGACTAAAGGTCTATCCTTTAGTACCGGTTGGTGCCACCAACCGGGACTAATGGGCATCGCACCCTTTAGTCCAGGTTCGTGGCACGAACCGGGACTAAACGGCCCAGGTGAACCAGGACTAATGCCTTAGCCGCACGAACCGGGATAAATGCACCCATTGGTCCCGGTTCTGGACTGAACCGGGACTAATGGGCTTACCCGGCCTGGACCAAAGCCCCCTTTTCTACTAGTGGTGGGGATCATCACTGGCGAGTAGAATCACATGTGCGCATGGAGGGCGACTGCTCATGATGGGTTCGTCTGCCATGGTGAGGGAACTAAGGGAGGCGGTTTGCTTCACGGGGGAGGGGAGCCAACTTGTTTTTGGGAACGTCTTGTTTTAGCCCAACCGATCGTGCATGCGTGCAGGTTCTTTGAAGGCTACAAACGTGGAGTGGCATGGTGAGTAATTAGAACGTAAAACGCGTTTAGTGTGATGGAGCGATGTAGACCATCAGATCACATGATTTGATGGATGAGATAAATTGGTTCTCCGCCCTTTCATGCTTTTATAGGGGTAGTAAATAAGACGGTTGCCTACATTATTCTACAATTATTAATTTCAGACACGCTTCTACTAGCAGTGGGTGCAAGGTCTGTTTAAGTACACTGCCAAAATGCTAATTCAAGATTTGTACATGATTGGCGGTTGTCTAGTTTAAATTAATGTAGCTAGTGCACCCTTGATGGCTTTCATACGAATCTCGATTTTTATAGGAGGAATATTATTTTGAATATAAACCTCTTAGATTGTTTGTAGAAGATTCAAGTAATATACATTCTAATTGCATTTTTACATACTTTGTGAGGCTTCTTACATAATTTTTAGTTTTAATCATAAATATTACTACTTATATCAACTATTGAAGTATATATATTATCTCCTCTTGTATAATGTATTTTTCATAAAAAACTGAGGTTCTACATTTGCGACATGGTTGTGTAGACAGATCTTAGAAAAAATTATGTGGTGACCACATTGCGAGACATGGATACAACATGCATCCATTACCTAAAAGTTCAGTTGGGAACTTCTAATGCAAAATACGCAAATACTCCTCGTAGAGATTGATGAAACAAAACTCACACTATATTCTTGTTGAATTTAAGGAATAGCTAGCCCCTCTAAATTAAATCAAACAGAAATGGTTTTGCACCTATACACTGGGAGGTGGATTTTGAAATGTCACAGCAGTTAAGCCTTTATATCTATATTGTAGTGCTGATTGATAGAGTTTGAAATCAACCTACTTCTATGTTCATGTTTGCATATAAGTGTACATGCAATTTTCACGTTTGTATGGTACATGTGCCCGCATGTGAGTATAAAATGAATGCAGTTGGTGGATGAGAACATTATATATTTTCTCTTGCACTTGATTTAATATAAATTACACCATCACAACATAATATACTCCAACTGAACAGTATATCTTTTTTGATGGATCTTATGCATTTCATGTTTATTAATGCAGCCAGTAAAGCCATTTTTTAACGATGTATATCAAGAGACAATATTGCAAAACAACGATCATTTTTATTAATGGCGAAAGCAAACTCCGTCTTTCAAAACAATATTCAATGTTCAATCTGGTTAGCAACTCAATTGCCTAGTGTTATTGAGTTTTCTTGAAGAGAGATGTTGTAGTTGTATGCAGCCTGTGATAAGACTAACTAGAAGAGCTAGTAACGGATATATTAACTAACAAAGAGTAGAGGAAGGGCTTGTTGAGCAACGCATATTAAGAGTTGTGTTGTAGATTTATGGAGTTTTCTTAAAAAGAGATGCTGCAATTGTGTGCATTTAGTTTTTCCTTGACCAAACTGTATTTTAATAAATAAAAAGGTGAATAATGGGCATACCAGATGAATCACCAATTCTGTTGTGGAATGGAACAACAGTTTTATAATGAGCTTCATGTGTGTTACACACACACACACACACACACACACACACACACACACACACACACACAGACACACACACACACGCACACACACACACACACATTTGCAAAAATGGTCTAGAATAGCAATGCACTTTTAAAGAAGACATGTAATTATTTTCTTCTGTTTCATACATCTTTGTCATTTGATTTTCTTTTGTTTCAATTAGGTGGAAAAACTAGTGCTCCAGGTGATGGAGGTGAAAACTAGCCATGGTGGTGATACCTAGTTTATTGTCACTCCATAGGTGATGCCCGCTGCATCCTATGCACACCGTGTTTTGCTTTCCTAAAGTTCTTTTATGACTTATTATTATGTGAGTAATCTTTATTTATGCAAATTTTTATTATGTCTGGTTTGGTTGCCAATTCTGCTAGTAGGATAGCTTGATATAATATTTTATAAGGTACCTCTATATAGAGAGTTACATGCCGAAAATCCATAGGAGTGGACGGGCTCGCGTGCTCACGGAATCGGCGAGCACACGTTCGTACGAGGATATGGGCCATGGGTGTAGGCAGCACGTAAATTAAGTATTCCCTCGTGCAGACCCACATGCACAGCAACACAACTGAGTTTAAATCGTTTACTGCAGACGTGACGTGCTGTAGTTGCCTCCCATGATAACGGCATCCAAGAGCAGCAAAACTGACGTCCGGCAGACCGCTTCTTGATGGTTTACTCTCACAATCATTTCTTAAGGAGCCAAAATGCTAGAGACACTTCCTCTGACAAAGAAAAGGCTATGAATGCACAACGTAAAAAACAGCGAAGCGAGCGCTATTTTTTTCTTTCTTTTACTTTTTTTTTACATTTATGTGTTTTCATTGCTCTTTGTGTAAAATACATGTTTAAAACAATGTTCACGTGCATAAAAAAAGGTTATGGATACAAAAATGTTCATGTTTATTTTGAAAAATACGTTTATACCCATAACAAACAAATGTTCATCGTGTGTTAAGAATGTTCATCTCGTCTTTAAAACTTGTTCATATTTTATTCAGAGTCTCTTCTAAAAAGTTTGTCATGTATTTAAAAAATGTCACTCATAAAAAATTATAGTATATTTAAAAAATGTTCATGAAAATTGTCATTGTGTGTTAACACTTTCTGAAGTTGTGTCAACACTTTTTAAAAGGTGTTCATCACACATTAGACAACCGTCCATTGTGTATTTAAAAAATGTTCATTGTGCATTAAAAAGTGTTTCATCACAAATTAGGCAACCATTCATGGTGTATTTAGAAAACGTTCATTGTGCGTTTAAAAAGTGCTCATATTGTAATTCAAAAATATTTACCGTTCACTAAAAAGTGTTCATTGTGTAAGATGAAGGAAAGCAATAATGAATCAAATCTACCATGCCTAATTCCACGTTCTTCCTCTCAAACCTCTGCTATGCCATGGGCACCAGTGACGAGTCTACCTCACAGGAATGACCTCAAATTGGTAAGTTTTTTTTCTCACCCCAAGGCCGTTTGCGCACCGCGGTCCAGGAAGGTTGGCTTCCTGTTCCGACGGAACGTAGTCACTTCACTGTCACCGCAAAACACCATGCAGCCGTTTTGATATACGGGCCCAGCCCTGTATGTGAATAATTTACGTCTTCAAAACTTCACCTGTTTCAACGATCAATTAATGCCACCTCCGGTCATGCGGTATTTCATTGGCCCAAATAAGAGTATAAGACGAGCACGTGCGCTCGTCCGCGCTATGGCCCACCTATATTGTATAATAGAGAGCAGTATTTTGACTCCTATGTTACTGAATTAAGCGGCTAGCACAGTGGGACGGCTGCTCCATCCATTCTACTCATTGTTCGCCTCCTATTGTTTGGCACTTGTGTGCCTAACAAACTAAACAACAACAACACATGCACATCACTCACGGACCATGTGTCAGGAAGGCGGGGTTGCAACATGATCTGTCTTCTGACTGAAATGTGGACCATGTTGAATCCTAGGATGAGTTCTCATAAGGATATGTGTGTTAGATTGCAAGATGACCCGTGTTGCGACCGAAACATGGACCATGTTGCAATCCCATGCCCGTGTAGGATGCGATGCGTCACAGTCAGGGGTTGGCGGCGACCAGATCAGCGTTGGTGTCCTCGGACGCCGGGATGGTGTCGTAATGACGAAGTATTCGGAGCCGGAGTTGGAGCCGCAACCGCCGGAGAGGTCCTTGTCAGAGGTGATGGAGGAGACGGCCATGGGCATGCCAGCCACCAGGGGCACTTCCAGCTTGCGCCCTCGTCCTACATGCACGAGCTCTACCTCAATCCCATCCATGGCCGCGGTGCTGGGATAGGGTTTCACACGTGCACGCGCGCGAGAGAGAATGGGTAGAAGAACGTGTTTCTTCTGGGGTTGTGTTGTGACTCAAACATGGATCATGTTGTAATCCAAGCTAAGTTCTTACAGGGACATTTATCACACACGCGAAATGGCGGATGACGAGATGAAAATTAGTTGGATGAGCCATAGCGTTTCTCAAAACATAAAGTGGTAGAGCTTGTCTGTAAAATTCACTTTTAGACATGTACGGTCTACCCAAAAAATTGGGATTTGGGATTTTTTTTTGCAAACATATTATAGTTCGTCTATTTTGTTGAAACATTTAAGTGGTAGTTTGGAGAAACAAAACGTGAAGATTCTTCTCACGAATCTTAATGCAAAAGCGAAGAGAGGGTGTAATTAGAATAGTAAGTACTCCCTTCGTTTTTAAATATTTGTCTTTTTAGAGATTTTAAATGAACTACCACATATAGATATATATATAAACATATTTAAGAGTGTAGATTCACTTATTTTGCTTCATATATAGTCACTTGTTGATATCTCTAAAAAGACAAATATTTAAAAACAAAGTGAGTAATAAGTGCAGAGACAGAGCTGGCGAGCTGGCTATAGGCGAGGCGCAGCCAGCGCGTTTCCCTCCTGCGTTTCTTTCTCTATTCGTTTTGCCTTGCCTTGGGTCAGATCTCTCACTCGTCTCCTCCATCTTTCTACCTAGCTAGTCTCTCAACTCTCAAGCCCTAGCCCTAGGCAACCGCCCTGATGGAGAATGAGCGTCTCGACGCCGGCGACCAGCCCACCCTGCCGCCGCAACCACCCAAGCACCTAGCGGACGACATGCCCTGCAACGTCTTCCACCGCCTCCCGCCGGAGCCTATCGCCCTCGCCTTTGTCTGCTAGTCCGACAAACCGTGGCGGCGCGTCGTCCACGACGAGAACTTCCTCCGCCCGTTCCGCATGGCCCACCACAACATCCCATCTCTCCTGGGTCTCTACTCCGACGACGTCCAACGGTGTTGAGTAACATGATTGTATTAAGAAACATATGATAAATTAAAAATATTTTGGTTTATTTTATACTTCAAGTAGATCATGTACTTTTATATATATGCTCATGAGATTAAAGCAATACAAAAAAATATTTTATCAAATCCTTTTCTTCCTTTTAACATGGTACCAATCTAATCACGATCCAAACCCTAGTGCCGCTGTTTCCGCACCCGCGTGCCGCCCCCGGGGCGGTCGGCCTCCATGACCGCCGCCAAGGGCCGCGTCGCCCGTACCTATGGTTCGTCCGCCGGTCATGTTGGCCGGCTGTCCTAGAGAGTCTTTTTCTCGAACCTTTGCTCCGGATTTTTTCACTCTCTCGCCGGTCATTTTGATCAGGATTTTTATTTTTCGTTTTCTCATCTAATCTTGATCAGTTTGCGTCGCCCGCCCCAACCGTCGACCCCCGTGCGCCTCTACTCCAACCCCGTCGCGACCAGCTGGCCTCTCTTCCGACCCCACGTCCACGCACGCCAAGGTGGCCCGTCAAGGCCAGTCGCCGTCCACGCGTCGGTTCGCCTGTCGCCCTGCGCCCGCCGTCACCGCCCTGCTCCGACCGGGAAACCTGCATCGTCCCGACCCGGCGGCCTCGCGACATACGACGGCCAATCATAGTGGTCGCTCGTGCGCCGACCCGCCCATTGATCCACGTCACCCGCCTCTGCCGCGTCTGCACGGCGGCTTGGCGGTCTACCTCGCCGGCCTCGTCCTTGGTTGCGTCGGGACGGCTGCATCAGGCTCGTCGGCTGCCTCAACTCAGGCACCGCTACTCCGTTGGTCGCTCGGGCCTCGCTGCCCGGGCGCCGGCGCTGCTTTGGCAGCCTGGGTGCCGGTGCTGACAAGCTCATCCGCACGATGTCCCCCACGCCTCCACCGAGCGGCGTCCCCGACCTCGCGCACGATCGGATTGATCACCTGCTTGCCGCCGCGATTCGCCCCATCTACGCCGCGCGACCAACCTGGCCTGTCAGTTACGTGCGCCTCCGCAGGTCCCGTGAAGATTGTCCCCGAGTTCAGCGCGCCCCTCCGTCGATCGAGAAACGGGCTTTCGCTGCGTGGCCCCGTCTGGCCGCAGCACCGCCGCCCTGTGGTTCTCCTCGCGGCTGATCGACTTGCACGTCGCCGCTGCGTCACCCTACGGACCGTAGTGCCGCGATACGCAGTCCCATCCACCGCCTCGAGGCCGTCCCCGCGGTTGCACCGACCCGTGCTCCGCCGCTGCACCGCCCCTTCAAGCCGTCGCGTCACGGCCCGCGGTCCCTGCCGCTGCCCGGTGGTCTTCCTGCCATCGCCCCGACCTGCCCGTCGCCGCTGCGTCGCCCCTTTGGGCCGTAGCGCCACGGCCTGCGGTCCACTGTGCCATCACCGCTCGTCGACCTCCCATGCACTAGTAGAAAAAGGGTCAAACGTGAAGCACAATAGTGCCGGTTTGAATTTCAGCCGGCACTAATGTGTACAATAGCACCGGTTCGTGGCGGCGATCAATAGCACCGGTTCGTGGTGACCTTTAGTACCGGTTCATGCCACGAACTGGTACTAAAGCTGTGTCAGCCTGCGGTCAGGCTATGGCCCCACCATCACCATTTAGTGCCGGTTCGTACCACGAACCGGTACTAATGAGGTTATGGCAAGCTGTTTTTAGTCCCACCTCGCCAAGAGAGAGGGACTAGGAGCGGTTTAGAAGCCCTGAGTGCAGAGACGATGAAGAAGAGGCTCAATGCTCACGTTGCTTAGCTTCAAGCCTTCAGGAATATGGTAGATTGCACGGAGCTACGCGCAGTGCAGTTTACACTATTCTAAAAGGCTTGAAGCAAATTAACGAGCATTGCACCTCTTTTTTATTTTTAATAACTTATTACAACTCCGGACTTCTTCTGTTATGGCAAAAACTAATTGCACGTCGGCATTTCTTTTTTTAAAACTTCGGTTATAACTCCAGACTTTGACCATCAAGTTTTGTAGAAAAGAAAAAATAGCAGAAAAGAAAAAACTATAGCTAAAAAGAAAAAAGCTATATAAAAAAACTACTCAGAAATAAATAGAAGAAAATAAATATAGCAGAAAAGAAAAAACTACTCAGAAATAAATAGAAGAAAAAATAAAGCAAAAAAGAAAAAAAATTATATTTTCTATTTTTCAATCGTTCACAAAATGACCATGAAATTGAAAATCACTACAAAATGAACTCTGAAAATGTTGAATTTTGGCAAACTAGATGAATAAAACTACTCACAAATAAATAGAAGAAAATAAATATAAAAGAAAAGTAAAAACTATACAAAAAACTACGCAGAAATAAATAGAAGAAAATAAAGCAGAAAAGAAAAAAACTATAAAAAAAATTGGGGCGCTGGCCTGTGGGCCTGCTAGGCCCACAGGCGTGCAATTACAGGCCTTAAAGGCCCAGCAGACTCACAGGGCATCACACGAAGACGCAGAGTTTAGGCCCACAAGCCTGCTATATAGAGGAGTTCGAAGAGGTAGCCGCGGCTGGGTTTATAAACCAGTGCGGCTGCCCTTCGCCCGGCGAAGTGGGACTAAACTTTGGGATGGCAGCGCGAGGCCTTTAGTACCGGTTGGTGGCTCCAACCGGTACTAAAGACCACCGTTTAGTACCGGTTAGAGCCACCAACCGGTACTAAAGGCCTACTCTTCCCGCCTCTTGGCCTGGCCAAAGTTGGTCTTTAGTACCGGTTGGTGGCTCCAACCGGTACTAAAGGCCTCTCCTATATATACAACACTTACGAAAATTCAGTTAGATCTCCCCACTTCTTTCGTCTCCAACCTCTCGCGCGCCGCTCGAACCCGTCCTCGCCGCCCGTCGCCCGTCGTCCGTCGTCGTCGTCGTCGTCGCTGTCCCCGCCGCCGCCCATCATCGTCGCCGTCTCGCGCCGCCGCCCCAAACGCCGCGCGCCGCCGTCCGTCGTCGTCCCGCCGCGGTCCCGTACGTCTCTCGCTCTCGCGTATACCCGCCGCGCCGCCGTCCGTCGTCGTCGCACCCGGCCCGTACGGCAGCGCCCCCGCTCGTACGTACGGGGCGGCGGCGTACGGGGCCGCACACATACACACACATATATACGTACACACTACACACATACACACATACACACACATTTTTTTTCTTTATTTCTGTTTTTTAGAAAAGTTAATTAGATGATCGAATGTTTGATTAATGTCGAATGTTAGATAGATAGAAAATTGTCGAACTAGAGATTTGAACTAGTTGAATAATTAATATAACTAGTTTATTTTTAGTAAGAAAATTATCGAACTAGTTTATTTAGGTATATGAGATTTGAACTAGTTCAATAATTAATATAACTAGTTTATTTTTAGTAAGAAATTGTCAAACTAGTTTATTTAGGTATATGAGATTTGAACTAGTTCAATAATTAATATAACTAGTTTATTTTTAGTAAGAAAATTTAGGTATCTGAGATTTGATACAGTTTATTGAAAAATAGTTGACAACTAATTTGTAATAGGTGTTTAATGTTTCACCTATATGAACATAGGAAATGTCATCTGACGACGAAAAAGATTTCATTATGTGCGAACACTGTGAAGACCAGCGCGGCCTGTGCGACAAAAATTTCCTTGTTGATGGTAGGCGCTTCAGCATCAAGCTGGATGAGACATTCGAAGTTGACACAGTAAGTCACTTTGTCAACTATTATTTGAATGCAAAACTTATGCTTCATGCAAGAAGTTGACACAGTAAGTCACTATTCCACTAGCGCATCCCCTGTCATGCAAGAATTTTTGTCTTGGATAAGATAGGTTTTAGTGCTATAGATGATATGGAGGTAAAGAGAGTTTACTTGAAGACGGAACATGGGTATACTTTCAACGTCAAATTATATAATGGAGACACATACATCCATTTTGAATGCAAAACTTGGCAAGCACTATGCAAGGCTTATGCATTTGAGCCTGGTATGGTTGTCACCTTTGATATTCATCCGAAAGATGATATTGAAGGTAATATAGACATCTGGGTCGATGTGCAAACGCCTCCAGTTCTATCATTATGTGAGTTTTTCTCAACCATGCATGCATATGTTTATGTCTTTGATACAGTTTATTCAAAAATAGTTGAAAACTAATTTGTATTGTCAGCTTATTTCAGTTCAAGCAAACATGTCCGGCGCTTGGTAGACAGGACCTACTACTGCCCCGGGCTCAACTAAACTGCGAGGAGATAAGTCATTATGTTTCATGGCTTGAGGATCTTAATACTGTCAAGACAAATTTTTTTCCTGAACTTAGAAATATTAGTACTCAAAACGTGCGACCAATGGTGATCGTATTGAACTACGGTCACATCTATAATCGAAAGATGGTAAGATTTTAACTATTTTTTCTTAATTAATGCATCTTTTGCATACATTATTTTTGAAGCTAAACTTTCATTGCTTAGTATATTAATTACTATACGATGTTTTTCAACAGGGACTTCCGATGACGATTGTGCCTCAGTGGATCGAGACTAAAGGTGACATGTCAATGGTTAGCTTAAGGCCAAGATATCCTACATTGCACATGAGTGCATTCAGGATTTCTGAAAGCGAAGAATGCTTAATAGTGAAAGATTGGAGCAAAATTGTTAACGATCGCAGAGAAGTACTAGGGGGCAGCAAGGAGAAGCGCAACCCAAGATTAGGAGACAGATTCATCTGCATGCTCCAGTATGATGAATCAGGAGAGCTATACATGTTTTATGCTATTCTATCTGAGAGGGAGCAGCACTAGTTCATGCTCTTAATTAGTGTCTCATGTCCGTGTCCTGAACTTCGATGTTGGTGATGATTATGTTGAACTCGATGATATCTTTGCTTCTGTTACAAAGTGAATATCTCCTCTTTAAGCTAGCCAGTGTTGGTGATGATTAGATAGCTAGCGGTAATGACTATGATGATTAAATAGTGGTAATTAGACGACTATGATGATTTTTAGCTAGCTAGAGTTTATTTATTTATTAATATACGATGATGATGATGATGACGACGACTACAACTCATTATAACGTAAAACAATCCTAAATTAAATTGATAACACAAATTTAATTGAAAAATACAAAATAAAACAAAAACCCACAAACATTTAGTACCGGTTGGTGTTACCAACCGGTACTAAAGGGCTCCCGGCCCCCGGAGCTGGCTCGTGCCACGTGGTTTCCCTTTAGCACCGGTTCGTGCTGAACCGGTACTAAAGGGGGGGGGGCTTTAGTGCCCACACTTTAGTGCCGGTTATGGAACCGACACTAAAGGGTCTTACGAACCGGTGCTATTGCCCGGTTCTGCACTAGTGATGGTATGCGCCGTGTCGTCCCCCTTGACGCGGGAACGCCACTATCCGCGCTGGTCTTCGTCACGCTGTCATGGTTCTTCGCCTACTTCGAGCACTGCCGCCGCACTCCTAACCTAGCCGCCACCGCCACTCTTCTTTGGCCACCGCCGCCGCTACCTCTGTAGCCGCCGCAGCCGCCCGTCCATCCCCTTCGTCTTCGTCCAGCACCAACCCGTCGCCAGTGTCGCCGTCATCTACCCCGACCGCTTCATCTACTCCGACAACCATGGGCGACATTGGCCCCACGCCGATTGGAGCCGCAACCGTCGTTGAGTCCTTCTCTGCTGGCCTCTCCGACTTCTTCGACATGGTGTACACCTCGTGTAGGTTCCAGTCTACGCATGCCCGATGCTGGCAACACCGATACGTGCATTCATCCACCACGTGTCCCCGGGCCTGGCATGCCTGGTCGGCGCTTCGTCAATTTCATCTTCGTCCGTCTACGCCTGCCCGGTGCTGGCAACACTGGTGCGTGCCTTCATCCACGATGAGTCCCCGAGCTTGGCAAACCCGCCGCAACACGTTGTCAACCACATATTCTTCCCAGCGCACCACTACTTCGACACCACTACGCCCATGCTAACTCGGCGCCCCCTTGCGCCCGCGGCTCCACGACGACTTCCTCGACACCAGCCACCCCGACTCGACATCGACCACGACATTCTTTGCATGACTACCTCGACCACGGCTACATCACCCACGCTCTCGGCTACATCGACAAACGGCACAAAGGGCTACCGCCTTGCTTGAGCAACCTCGTCAGTTTCCACTCCAGCCACGACTCCGCGATGCATCGACCGTTACGACTGTGGGGTGTGTGTCCGTCGGCTTGCCTTCGGATTCTTCTCCAGTCTCATTGTCTGCGTCGCTACCGTTGTGACTGCGGGAGGATGTTGAGTATCGTGATTGTATTAGGAAACATAGGATAAACTAGAAATATTCTGGCTTGTTTTGTACTCCAAGTAAATCATGTACTTCTATATATATGCCCATGAGCCTCAAGCAATACAACGAACTATTTCACCAAATCTCTCTCTCTCTCTCCCTTCTAACACACGGCTCACTTCACTCCACCCGCACCATGAAAGGATAGATGAATCTGCCGGCCCCGCCGTTGGCATCTGCCGTGGACCTCCGCTCTGGTTTCCACGGTTATGGCTGCAGCCACGGCCACGTGCTCCTCGACGCCTCCAAGGACGACAACATCCACGGTGAGCTCCTTGTGTGGGACCCCCTGACTGACGAACATAACCTCATCAAGGTTTTGGTTACCGGTCGAAATTTCGAGATTTCCCATTGTTACCGCGTATTTCCGTGCCCCTCGGTAAATCCACGTACCAAGCAAAAAATACCAGTTTTTTGAATTTTTTTGAATTTAAACACTCGATTCATAGTAAAATACTTTGGATCTAATTAATGACATGAGAGTTTGTTCTCGCGTGTTGGTAGCAACCTAGTTCTGTTTTGAGAGGTC
The DNA here is from genome assembly GCF_056163025.1 of Triticum urartu. NCBI lineage: Eukaryota > Viridiplantae > Streptophyta > Magnoliopsida > Poales > Poaceae > Triticum > Triticum urartu. The sequence goes on from NC_141877.1 coordinate 613,715,543, forward strand.
TCTGGTTCAAATGTTCATTCATTAACTTATTTGAATTCAAAATTCAACTATAAAATTCGTTTGAAATATTCTCGGTATTTTTCGGTAACCGTGGTAACCGCACTTACCAGTCCCCCTGGGTAAAAATGCCTCATTCGGTAACCAAAACTTTGAACCTCATTCCATCAGCGCCCGGTTTCGTCCGCGGACAGAGCTACGGCGCGGGGCTGGTCTGCGACGCTGATCACGCCCACCACGGCGACTGCCACTCGTCGCCATTCCGCGTCGTCTTCGCGTACATCGAGTACATGCCTTCTGGGCCCTTCCACCCTCCCAGTCCCATCCGCATCTTCGCGTACGTCTACAGCTCCATGACCAGAAGCTGGGGCGGTCGCCCGGCAGCCGTCATGCGCGCGCGAGAGGTGGTACTTCAACAGGAAGCCGAGCGTCGTGGCCGCCTCGTGTTCTGGATGACGGGAGAGGGCCGCAACGTGCTCAAATTTCACCTCGAGACAGAGAGGCTTCTACTGACGGGGACACCGGATGCTCGAATTTCACCTCGAGACAGAGGGCCGCAACGTTCTCGCGCCGGCTCAGGACGCGCGGCTGGGTTTGGCCGGTGTGATCGACAACTTCTTCGTCGTGTTGTTCTCGTGGGATGATGGCGTCTGGGTTCACCGAGTCCTGCTTAGACTCAACAATCAATTTCCGTTTCATGCTGGTGCCGATGCCGATGCTGATGGGCTCTTCGGTATTGACATACCCACGTACTCTGGTGCTGAGGATGGTCTTTCGGATGATGACGACGACGCAACACAATCAAAGGCAAGGTCTTTCGGATTTTGATCTATCAAAAGCCATTTCATATAATGAATATTTAAAATAAATTAACTTTGTTTTGAAATTAGATTGAATCTTGTCTTCAGTTTTGAGTATATATACAGATACAATGGTATGTATCCACTGAATTTTTGTACCTTGGTCACAGGTGATCGGGTTCTCCGAGCAGTTGGATTCCATTTTTTTGAAGGCGGAACCGGGAGTTTTCATGATCAGCTTAGAGTCCAGGCAGCATCAACGTGTGCTTGAAACGGATCAGCACTTCTCCCGTGTTTATCCCTATTATTCCACATTCTATACAGCAGGTATATATATCCTTACTTTATGGTAGATATATATTTAGCCTGGAATGCCTAGCTAGTATAAAGTATATATTGGACAAGCGATGAACGTTGACTTTCTTTTCTAGATCGAATTCCATGGTTTGTGACTACATAATATCTTCTGTACAGATCATATGTCGAGTGTAATTTTTGCGCATATTGCTTCTGCACTTGGAAGTGGATACTAGTTTCTTCCAGACGGAACCGGCCGGTTGTGTTCATGCGCAACTAAGAGTCTAGGCAACTTGAGTTGATGCTTGAGATGGATCGGTACTTCTCCCAAATCCACCTTCCACACAAGAGGTACAATTATATTAGATATAGATATTGCTATCCTAAAATAACTAAAATGTGAATGTTCCAACTTCAGTTTCGCTAGAAGTGCAACTTAAACATTTTCACCAAGCAGGCAACTTGGTAGTAGAAAAACTGATTTATGTCAGGAACATTTATTCAAGGACATGGATGTAATCTGAAAACTGTAGGCCCCGAAATAGAGAGAGATGGGGGTGTGGGGGGAGTGGCTTTTAATCAAACTAGATGATTCCCCGCGCGTTGCGGCGGGAACATCTGCATATAAACTGATGTGAATATTATTTTTTACTATGGATTATTGAATCTTTGAAGTTTGCAATTTAGTAATTCAAGGAATATTTAATTATTTCACAAAAAAGAGGCAAAAGGAAGATTGATGAGGAGTTGTCAAACAAAAAATATTGGTGCCACTCAACTGGAATTTTAGCTTCAATTGAAATCCAACTCGACTCATATCCACAAAGATAAATATTGCAGTCATCAAAACGATACAGTCAATACTAAATTATCCCCCGAAGAGCCATTGTTATGTTCATCACGCCATTAATCATTGGACAGAAATTGCAAAATGCAATAACTGAGAAAAACCTAAAGACCTACTATATGGTGAAGTGGTGATTAGATCTGATAAAAAATCAACAGAGTTGTAGCCTCCAAAATATGAATAAACATGTTCAAATTTGATTTGTTGCCTCTGAAATCTGAATAAACATGTTCACAGAGAAGGAAAAATGAGAGGAAGTAGGGGATATACAGTGAAATAAATAAATACAACATGAAGTTAGTCTTGTGTTTATATGTGGACTTCTCAATGGCTGAAACCTACTGTCCGAGAACAGCAACAACAATCATCATTCCTGAACGTCTGCAAGAATGAGCCTAGAATTAAACCAATCAGTCAGGAATTCACAATGCATCCGAAGCAAACAACTGGGCAAGCAAAAAACATCATATGTTCGTGTGCATTACTAAGCAGAACTACCACATCGAAATAATAGCCAAGGAGAATAGCTTACAACCATGTCCGTTGGTGCTAGCGATGTCTGATGGAGATAACTGAATAAGAATGGAAGAGGCAAGCAGAACTGTAAAGACCCTCTCCTCTCCCTCTCCCAGCGTACACTATGTTGTTCGCTCGCTGAGCTCCACACCAAAGCAAAGGGAGGAGGGACCAAGGGGACGGGTAGTGGCACGATCCTTGATGGCGCTGAAACGGTGTGGGGTGGGTGCCGAGGGTAGTGCCGGACGGTCAAAGCCGGTGCGGACGATCAGATATGGTTGGCCAGGCAAAGCCAATGAGGAGCACCAGAGGCGCTGCGGGCATGCGGCGGCGCCATCTAGGCGCAACGTCGTGGCAGGCCGAAGTTGTAGCGAGGAGTAGTGAGGCGCAGCGGACGTGCAGCGGCGCCGTCCAGGCCTGACATCATGGCCAAGCGAAGCGGACGTGGGGCACCAGGGACGCGCTGTAGGAGTGCGGCGGCGCCTTCCAGGCATGGCGTCGTGACTTGGCGAAGATGAAGCAGGGCAGCAGGGAGGCGCTGTGGGCGTACGTCAGTACCGTAGCACCGTCGACGTTGAGGCGCGGCATCAATATCCATCTCGGTGTGGTGATGAGGCTAAACACCTCCGAGCTCAATTCTGGTGGAGACGACTCAATTACAAATAGGAGAAGAATGAGATGTGTAGATCAAACACTGTGTTACCCATGCATCGGGCCCTTTGACTACTCATTTACTATAGAAGATGGAAGAACAAACAACCAAGGGACAGCTGATCCTTTCCCCTATCCCATAAATAAAAGTGTTAGTGGAAGAACAAACGATTAATGATTAAGTAAAAGTTGTGTCGCACTATTTTTTTTCTGAGATGGAATGTGTGGGGCATGTGGGGTGACGTGGATAGCTTGCATGTGTAGATAAATTAGATAGTGGGGGTGAACTTTTTAAGTATATAGGATGTGATAGATGTAGCATCATACATGGCTCGACATATTTATCCATGACTAAACACATCACACACAATTCCCTTTCTTAATCCTGTGTGATGGTCATTTGTGACACATTGTTTGTTTCCTGGTATTCATTTCACAATGGTTTCTTGCATGATACCATCCTCGGCATTGCACTAGAAATCCACACTTATGATAAGGAACAGACTTGGATCAAGTTATGTATTATACATTACATCCCCAAGATCTGGACAGGACTATCCACACAATGACTCCAACACAAGGAACAACTACCACCTCGCCGCTCTCATGGTCGAGACATCTAACTAGCACCCATACATTCTCGCACCTACCACTAAGCTACTTCAACACCCACCATTTGGAGCCACCGCTCCGTACTCAAGGACCAACCTTAATTACCATTTACCAGCCTCCTGCATGTGCATAACAATGATTTTCGTGCAGCTTAGATATGTGTGGAGTAGCAATGGACGGATGCACCTGGTCCAACGCCGAGGCCACCGGTCATATATAGCCACAAACCAACACATTGTTTGGATTCGGTAGTGAGCTATGCTGTCAAAGCCATGTCCGAGCTGGCCTCGACCACTGCCCAAGGCACCTGACCCACACCAACGTTGGACACCATGCTTGGGGAAGAAGTAGCGAGAGACAAATAATGGTCAAGGAGCATGAAGGAAAATATAGAGGCTTGGCTGCCACCACGAGTCGGGCGATGGAGGATACATGGGGAGGGACACAGACAAAGGGTTGGCCGCGACATGGATCCTAGTCCTACTGAGTCGTCCAAGTGGGGATGACACAAGGTCGAATAACACCGCTTCCTCAACTATAGTATTCCATAAAAACTTGAAGTGGTAGAGCTTGTTCGTAGAATTCACTTTTACATATTTACGATCAACACGGGATTTTTTGAGAACATTGTAGTTTTTCTGTTTGTTGATAAGTTTCAAGTCTTAGTTTGGAGAAACAGGCAGCAATATTTTCCTCGCGGGTGAACACGAAACGAAACGCAAAAATGAGCAGAGAGTGTAACTACCACACGTCGCATTTAAAACTTTCCCCAGCAGGCAAAGCTGTCGAGCTATTCATGGCACACCCTTGTGTTTCTTTCGCGTTTCTTTTGCCTTGGGTCAGATCTCAGTTATCTCCTCCTTCATCTTCCTAGCTAGTCTCAAGCCCTAGCCCTAGATAACCGTTAACTGCCGGCATGAAGAATGAGTGTATCAACGCCGGAGACCAGCCTACCATGCCGACGCAACCACCCAAGAACCTTAGAGCATCTCCAGCCGCGCCGCCCTAACTGACTCTCCCCAAGCGTTTTTGCCGCGCCGGCGCCGAAAAGACAGCCCAGTCGTCCCCCAGAAGCCCGTTTTTCGCCGGCTCGGGCTGAAACTGGTGCCGGCGGACCCAGGCAGAACCCGGCGCCCTGGGGGCACCTAGGGCCCCGACACAAGCGAAAAAGGGCGCGTGGGTCTGCCCTGTCGGCGAGTCTAGCGCCTATTCCCGCCGTTTCTTCCTGCTTTTCCCCCACTTCCCTCCCATTTTCTCCTTTCCTCCCGCCAATCTCCCTCCCGCTCGCCTCCTAGCCGGCCGCCATGCCACCGAAGAAGTGCGTAGCCCCCCACGCGGCGGCAACCGCGACCGCCTCCGTCGCCCAGCCGAAGCAGAGGAAGCCAAGGGCGCCGCCGTCCAAGCCACCGGGCATAACAAACGCTGAGTGGAGGGCGGAAGTTCAGCGATGGGAGGCTGTCACCGCCGACTGGCGCAACAGGGCCATTGCCAAGAAGGCCCGTGACAACGCGGCGCGCGCGGTTGCGGCTGCCGCTTCGGCGGACCAAGCCGAGGCCGAGGCGACTCGCGCGGGGATAATGAATCCACCCGGCAGCCACGCCCAGTACGCTCCCTGGGGCCAGCAAAGCGTCGGCTCTCCGTCGCCGCAGCCGTGGGGATCGCCCTCGCCGAGCTACGCCGACGGGGACGCGCATGGTGGGTTCAACCCAAACATCATCTTTTCCCATGGACACCCAGCCCAGCGCATGCCCTCGCCCGCCTTCGCTGGCGTGCAGTACCCTCCATACAATTACTCGCCGCCCGCCTACGTGTCCTCCCCGACGCCCCATCTACGCCGTTGCGCGCTGCCCTTCTCGCACCTCGGCGACACCGACGAAACCGAGGGCGACATGGACGACATCATGGCCGCAGGTTCGGCCGCGGCCGCCGCGTCTCCCGGGTTTGTCACCCAGGACGAGACGGTGGATCTTAGCGGCGGCATGGACGGCGAGCTCGGCTACGTATACGGCGAGGACGAGCAGGAGGAGCAGGAGCAGGAGGAGGAGGAGGAGGAGCCGGCGCCTGTTCCGGCGAATGGGCGCAAGAAGAAGAAGCGGGCGGCCAGGTTAGGCGAGTCACGCATCAAGTGGGCGTCCAAGAAGGAGGAATGCCTCGCCGAAGTATGGAAAGTCGTCTGCCTCGATCCGACCACTGGACTTGCGATCGCCGGACTTGTGTGACGTCTTTTGAGAGTGGGAACGACCAAGTTCGAATTTTTCGCGTCCTGGGTGTTGGGGAACGTAGCAGAATTTTAAAATTTTCTACGCATCACCAAGATCAATCTATGGAGTCATGTAGCAAAGAGGGAAAGGGGAGTGCATCTACACTACTAGGGAAAAGGCTAGCAGCAGTGCGGGTTTTAGGTGTATCAGTAGCGCGGGTACCGGCGCTACTAATAAGGCGCTACAGCTAACACGTAGCAGTAGCGCGTGCTCACAAGCGCTACTGCTACACAAGTGTAGCAGCAGTGCTCCTAGTGGAAGCCCGCTACTGCTAATAGCTATAGCGTGCTTCTCCTGTACGCGCTACTGCTACTACCGCGCTGCTGCTAACTTTTCTCCACTCGCTACTGCTAATTTTAGTAAAAAAAATTCGGCATATTTGTTTTTTATTTGAACATGCTTTATAGAAGAATCTTTAGCACATACAAATGTCATCATGATACACATACAAATGCCTGCGAGACCACAGATGTAATCATAGCATGTACATATAAATAGTCTCATCATAATCATCATCCAACACAAAGTGGTATCTTGTCATCATCTCGAAAATAGCGATACATGCAAGTCTCGAATACTTGCAACTACAACGTCATCCGTCTAAACAAAGGTATACGCGAGAAGAGCTATCACTATGAGTGAGAGCGGAACTATGCAGTACACGAGGTGGCGGTTACGAGTCCTCTCTCGCGCTAGCGTGAACCTCAAGTAACTAGCTTCTCCTTCTTGTCTGCTTTTGAAGCCTTTATGGCTGGCGCCCGAGAACCCATTCACTTGCGCCTGACACTGATGCCACTCGTTGTACATCCCCGGAACCTTCCCTTTGTACACGACATAGCACTTCCATCTCGCCATCAAGAAACTAGGTACCTGTTAGAGATGCATGTTCATGAAGAGGATGTACAATCATATATATGCAACAAAATATACTAGAGCAACACCGAAAAAGAAAGGGTTAGCAACTAGATGCATCATACAGTACGCAAATTAATTAACTAGAGGTACGCATATCATCGTACGCAAACTAACAAAGTAGCGTTACGCAAGTTCGGCAGGGACCGTGGACATCACAAAGTTTCATCGCTACAAAAAGTACACAAGTTCAACCGACACATATCATCATCATCGGCATCATAAATCACTAGAAGTTCCATCCTTCCATATCATCGAGGATGGACCCTAGCTTCTAACGGCGTGAGGTCTAGACGTTGCATGCCTATGCGAGTTCGGACGTCAGCTCGCGATATAGGGCCGTGGTGGAACATCCCCTTCTCATCGACGAATTCTTTCATGATGATCATCGCAATGTCGCTTTGGATGCGAAAGAAGTCATCTCTAAGTTTATAATCCGCTTCTCCATGAGATTCTAGCCACTTGTGGATATGATCATCATTTCTGCTTCTCATGCAAAGCTTTTGGTGATCCGTGTTGAACTGAATCATGAGATAGACGATGTAGAATCCATCCTTCTTGCTTGATTTTGGGACATGGATGCAGGAGAAGTTAGTTTTATGCGCGAAACCCATCTTCTTGTTCCTTTGTTTCCTGATCTGCATGTGGCCACCTCTAATGCTGAAGCCTTGGAGAGCATCATCTAGAATATTCATTATGTGGGTGTAGTCTTTTTTCTCGTAGTCTCTGGAAGGGTCAAAATACACGGCGTGGGAGACTTGCGGGTAAAGAACGATAAGGACGGCGCGCCCGTTGCTGCGGGGAAAAGACACCTCAAATTATTCCCCATAGAGAGAGAAGGAATGATTGAAATGTATGAAAGGGTTGTCCGGAACTGACTTACTTTGGATGATAAGGCACGCGGACAATTTCCCGGTCCTTATTCTGTACCATGAAGTTTTGGAGGTACTCCCTAGCAGTTTCATGCTCAAAGTCGCCGAGACTCAAGAAAGACTCGTGCATGTAGTACGGATCCACCACACAGATTTGTGAGACTTCTTCACTCTTCATGACGGAGCTCATATGTAGCGCAAAAAGGCGGACGATTGTAAAATCGAGCCGCCTTGTCAGAAACATCTCAAAGATATGGTCAAACCGCAGGAAGAACACCTCCGCGGGCCGTGTCTCGACGTAGCACTTCCCCTCAGGCACACGAGCCGCGTATGTCGGATATCCTGGATCCTTTGAGGCTAGTAGGCTTTTCTCAGTCGACAACACATGGTCGTGCAGTCTCCTGAGATCCCCTGATAGTGCCTCCAGCGGTTTCGCTGCTAGCATCGGCTCGTCCGTGAGATGGAACATGGCCGCACCTTTCACGGGTACACGCTCTTCAGAATGCATCGTCTGGCTGCTATGTGCTCTGGCTTGTTTGGAGGCAGCTATCTTCCCCGATCTCTTTCTCTCCTTTTTCTTGGGCACACCTTCTAGACCCTTCCTTAACCCCTGCCCCAGTGTTCCCGGGCTAAGTACTGTACGACGCTCGCGCCCGGCTAGTTGAGCCTGTGTTGAGGCGGCATCTTCAGGCGTGTCCTGTGAGGATTTCACGAAGAGAGACTTTTTGCAATCCCTGCTACGACCTTCCTGCCCGGGCATATCATCCATATCCTCATTAGCAAGCTGATATCCCAATTCGTCATATGGTTGACTCATCAATTCTATGTCACAGTCATACGCGTTTGTATTGAGGAAATCCATAGGGTCGACCTCTGTCTCATCATCCATTCTCTGTTCTACAAGACAAATTACATCAGCCAGTACTACCCCTTCATCATGTCGTCCGCCGCTCTCACCCGGCACTATAGGAGCTGGTAATTGCGTAGGCGAGGTGGTGGTCTCCGCACATGCTTGTTGATGTGTGGTTATTGGTGTGCTCTCGGCCGGCTCCAGACGAATAAGATTCTTCGGCCATAGCAGCACCCAACCCTTGCAGCTTCCAATCCGCGGCGGGGTCTCGTCGTCCGCTCCCACATGCTGTACTGGAGGAGGCAAATCCTCGTGCCCTGATTTCATGCTGGACAAGCTAACCCTGAAGTGCCCAGCAGGGATCGGCTGGTTGTGGAATGTGGGTTGCAAGGGGTCCATTATCATCCCCTTTCCCACGTCCACCTTTTGGTCTTTGATCAAGTAGAGTATGGTGCACGGGGTTTCTTTCGCCTGCAAACACATATGTCTGTGGCGTAAAACATCTGAAAGGCAACAAAAATAGAATATTATATATATATATATATGTTGGTGCGACATGTAATTACCGTGATGGCGTCGAGCTCAGCCAAAGACGAAGGCCCACCGAGCGCGCCAGAGACTGAGGACGGGCTGCTATGAGCGGGAGCGGCTGCGAGAGGAGGCCCAGTTGCATGGGCAAGTGATGGTGCGATGGTGTTGTTGTTCATGGAGTTGCTCCTGACGAAACTGGGCAACGGGAAATCATGTACCGTCTTGTCTGGATTTTCCTTCGTCCAGTTGATGATAACTGGAACCAAGTTAGTAGCGAAATCATTTCTGCAGGTAGTTACAGCTGCATTGACTGCCTGCTGTAGCAACTCATATTTGTCCTCGGCTGCTTTTTTCGCGTCCTCAGCTGCTTTTTTCACAACCGCAAGCTTCACCTTCGCGTCGATGTCCGCCTAACTAAACTTCTTTTTCTGCTTCTTGGCCTCTGGGCCCTCGTTGTAAAACACCTTCCACGTGGCGCCGTCTCCAGCGCCGTGCACACGACTATATTGCAGCCGCTGGCCCAAAGGGAGTCCCTTAAGTTCGTTCAAGGCCCGGTTGAGAGGGGTGTCCCACTTGGGCCTCATCGTAGAAGTAGGCCTTTCAGCTGCAAGCTGGTGTTGCTTCTCTAGTAGTCTAATCAATTTCCTCGTGATCTGGTCTGTGTAAAAAACCTTTTTCTCCTTGTCCCACTTGTAGCGGGCCCTGATGAAGTCACGCTCCAAGGGGTTGGTGAACTTTGCGAAGGGGTCTGGGAGACCTGCGGCTTCACGTTCCACGTCCTCCTTATCCCATATGGGCCTTTTACCGAGGTAGCCACGGCTTCCAAGGCGATGCTTCCCCATGTTCCTTTGCTGAAGGCTCTTGAATTTCGCAGCCTTAGCCTTGGCGTCCTCGGTAGCGCAAGTGTCCTTGAACATTTCTAACTCCTCTTCCGTAAGTGTCGGATTTTCCTCCAGAATCTTGGACAGGGGTTCCTCAGCCTCAATAGCTCGTTTCACCCTCCCTTTCCAGGAGGCCAAATCATTGCTGAACATGCCCATGGCGTGATTGTTAATCTTTTTCATCTTTGGATCATCCCACGGTTGTTCTATGTTATCATCCCGGTCGGGGAACTTGAATCTCTTGTGCAACTTCGTTAGGAGCAACTGTGTCAAATGTTCTTTACTCCTTAAGTCATCGTGTAAGTGCATCTAGTGACACCCCTAGTTGGTTTTGGAGTATTGACGACAAACCTAGTTGAGGGACTAATGTGTTTGCGAGAATTGCAGGATAACACAGGTAGAAGTCCCTCATTGATTCGGTTTTACTACCAGAGATGACCCCTAAAAATGTATGAAGACATTGAAGCCAGAGGTGGTATGTGAAGACATTCACATTGGAGACTATGACAAGAGAAGACATCGCATGAAGACTATGGAGCGCGAAGACTTAGTTCTTTCGTCGTTCTTTTTCTTCTTTGTTGAGTCATAGGAACCACCGTACTGTTAAGTGGGGTCCAATAGAACCAGTCGGAATGACTGAAGTGATGCTTAACCAAAATCCTATGTCTTCGAGTGAAGACTATGAGAGCAAATCTTGTCTAGAGTTGGATAAGTCAGCTTTGCTTGTAGCCCAAGTAAAGTTGCCGTGTGTGTTTGAAATCTGACCGTTGGAACACGTGTCAGTTCCTTAGTGACCCAGGGTCATTTCGGACAAATCAGGTCGGGTTGCCTAGTGGCTATAAATAGCCCACCCCCTACAACCATAAACGGTTGGCTGCTCAGAGTTAGAGTACGGCTTTTGTCGTTTAAGAGCAACCCACCTCAAAGCCTTTGAGAGAGAATTCCTTGCGAGGATAAAGCCCTAAACACCCAGAGCCAAAGAGTGTTAGGCATCACTTAAGTCTTCCTGTCTGTGTGATCTGAAGACTTATTACACTTGAGGACTGTGAATCCTCCAGCCGGTTAGGCGTCGCGTTCTGAGCATCCAAGAGTCATTGTGGATCGCCGGTGAACGAAGTCTGTGAAGGTTTGGGAGTCTACCTTGAAGACTTACCAGAGTGATTGGGCGAGGTCTATGTGACCTTAGCTCAAGGGGAATACGGTGAGGACTGGGTGTCCTGAGCTGCGTGTTCAGGACTGGGTGTCCGGGACTGTGTGTCCTCAGGTTTAAATACCTAGCCGCCCTAACCAGACGTACAACTGTCACAGCAGTTGGAACTGGTCTACCAAATCTTTGTCTTCACCAAGCTCACTGGTTTCATCCTTCCCTTCCCTTTACTTACTGTTGGTCCTTGTGAAGACATTGTATGATTGCATTATCTTTTGTCTTCACTGAGTGACTACTTGTTCTGATTGGCTTCACAATATCTTCCTACCTGATCTTTACTGCCTAGCTGCTATTAGTCATTGTGCTTTCACTACATTGAATACTTGACTATGGTTTTCCTAGTGTAGTCTACCTTCCGCTGCATGGTAATAGGTTTATGTCTATCGTTTGTCTTCGAAACTTCCATGTTTTGAAGACTTTCATAAAAATCGCCTATTCACCCCCCTCTAGTCGATCACTAGCACTTTCAATTGGTATCAGAGAAAGGTACTCCCTTGTTCTGTGTGATTCAGTTTAACCACCTGGAGTTTTAGCTATGTCGACTGCAGGGATAATTAAAGTCTCCGCTGCATGCCCCGTCTTCGATGGAACTGAATATCCCTACTAGAAGAATAAGATGCGCATGCATCTTGAAGCCATTGATGTCGACCTATGGTATGTCGTCAAGAATGGCGTTCCCAAGGCTGGTGAAGGTGTCACTGCTGTTGATGTCAAGAAGTTCGTTCAACTGGACTCCACTGCCAAGAACATTATCTGTGGTCATCTGAACAAAGGACAATATGGCCGCGTGAGTGCTTTGGAAACATCTAAGCTAGTCTGGGACTGGCTCTCCAAGGTCAACGAAGGCGTCTCAACCCAGAGAGATCAGAGAATCAGTGTCCTTGGCAACCTCTTCAACAGCTTCAAGAGAAATGACAATGAGAATGTCCAGCTCACGTTTGATCGACTCACTAACATCACAAATGAGCTTCAAGCCCTCGGCGCCACTGAGATCACCAAGCATGAAGTCGTCAAGACACTCCTGAGATCACTTGATAGCTCGTTTGACACCCTAGCCCTGATGATTCAAGAACGTCCTGACTTCAAGACACTCGATCCGTCTGACATACTTGAGAGGCTCAACACACATGAGTTTCAGCTTTATGAGAAAAGAGATATCTACGGTCCCAACTATGGGCGAACTCGTGCCTTGAAGGCAAAAGCTGTCTCCTCATCTGAAGAAGAATCTGATAGCAGTTCTGATGATCCTGAAGACATTAGAAAGGAGCTTGCTATGCTTGTGAAGAAGTTCCAAAAATTCACCAAGAAGAAAGGCTTCAGAAAGTCCTGACGATCAAGCTCAAGGAATGATGAAGCTTTCTGCTCATGACTACAAGAAGAAAACATGCCACAAGTGCAAGAAACCTGGCCACTACATCTCTGAGTGTCCGCAGTGGGACAATGAGAACAAAAAGAAAAAGAAGAGCAAGGAGTATGATTCTGATGACAAGAAGAAGAAGTAATACTCAAAGTCTTCTTCCAAGTCCTCCTCAAAGTCTTCATCACACAAGAAGAGCTCATATGGCAAGGCACGTGCATTTGTTGGCAAGGAAATGGATTCAGAGGAGGAGTCCGCTTCTAAGGAGGCGGAGGTGGAGTCTGAGGAGGAGTCCGATTCTGGCGTTGCGAGTCTGGCTACAGCATACGTTGCCAAGTCCATCTTCAACACTGAAGACAATGACTTCATCACCGACACCGATGCAAATGACAAGGACTACTCTGCTCCTACCTACTGCTTCATGGCACACGGTGCCAAGGTAAACACACGCACTACTCACTATCAAACATCTAGTGAAGATGACTCTGATTGTGGTTCCAAACCTAGCTACAAAACACTTGCTAAAATTGCAACTAAACAACAGAAAGCTATGGAACATATTCAGAAACTGTTAGACAAAAGCGATAATCTGTTAGACGCTGAAATGACTCGATCTCAGTCCTTAATTGAAGAAATAAAAAATCTTCACGTTAAGTATGAGGAACTTGAAAGTCGTCATGAAACACTCTCAACAACTCATGAAAAGCTTTCCTATGATTATCTTCTAAGGAAGCAAGATCTTGACAAATTGAGAGCGGCTCATGAAGATCTTCAAAAGGAAAACGAGTCACTTCGCGCTGAACGGATCAGTCCCGCTCAGGAAGGATTTGAACCACCATGTCTTAAATGCCTTGAGCGTGATAACGCTACTTCTGTTGCTGGGTGTTCTACTGCTGCTACTATTGCAATATCTTCAACTGTTGATGTGGTAACTAACCCCTCTGCTGAGGATACCACTGCTATTGCTGATGAGAATGCTAGGTTGAAGACATTGCTTGAAACAGGGATGTACAAAAGTCTCAAAGGGCATCAGACACTATGTGATGTCCTCAAAAGGCAGATCCTGAACCGAAACCCTAGGAAAGAGGGTGTTGAGTTCGAAAGGAAAATGAATGCTGATGGCTCTTACTGGAAACCTGAGCAGTACCCCAAAACCACATGGGTTGTTGCAAAGGAACCTTCAGCGGTTCCATCCACCCTATCTGGCTTCACTTGTGCTAATCCCATTGTTATTGATGAATCCTTTGATGCAAACTATAAACTGTTTAAGAATCAGAATGGTGAAGTGTTTGCCAGGTATATTGGTAGTAACTGCAGGAATGGGCCGCCTATGAAGAAAGTCTGGGTGCCGAAAAGGTGTTTGGAGAATCTTCCTGTGAATGTCGTCATGACACCACAAGTGAAGAAGACAAACCCCAGACCACAGGCTTCATATGGTCCAAAGGCTTCATACAGATAGAGGACTCACCTGAGTCGCACTAACGCAAATGTTTTGCAGGGAAACCTTACTCAGGCCTATGAATATGAGCGCGTTTCATCAAACCTCCATGTTCATAAGACCAAAAACTATTCTGCTTATCCTTATGAGTACTATTGTCCACCTGCAAGACTTTTTGCTAGGGTTTCTCAGATGCTGCACTTAGACTCATTGCTTCGAAGCCACCCTTGAAGATGTGGGTGGCTAAGAAAGCTTAACTCTCTTTTGCAAGGAAAGGTCTCCAGCCGAAAACCAATATCGTCTGAAGCCATTGCTGGGGACCTTAAACATCTTGTAGGGCGCAAGATCAAATGCCCAAATGGTCTTATTATGTATTTTGTTCCTGAGTCGCTTGCCACTTGACCTATCAGTCCTAACCTCGATCTAAGCTTTCATAATCCACTTGCTCGTCAAATGTTTATGCTTCACAATTCTCTTCGTGAAGCCTAACCCCCTAACTGCACTGTAGGGTACGACACCAGCTGCTTCAGAATGGATTATTGATAGTGGGTGTACTAATCACATGACTGGCAAGCAAAGCCTTCTCATGGACTCAACCTTACGTCCATCTGACAAAAGTCACATCACATTTGCTGACACTGGTAAAAGCAAGGTATTTGGTCTAGGTAGAGTTGCAATCTCAAAGGATCAACACATGGATAAAGTCATGCTTGTTGAATCCCTTGGTTTCACCTTAATGTCTGTCTCAATGCTCTGCGATTTAAACATGATTGTGATGTTTGGAAAATATCGTTGCCTTGTTCTAATGGAATCTGACAAGTCTCTAGTGTTTGAAGGGTATCGGAAAGATGATTTGTACGTGGTAGATTTCTCAGCAGGACCACAACTTGCCGTATGTCTTCTAGCAAAAGCTTCTGAATGCTGGCATGAGGAACCTCCACACCCTTGCAAGGAAGAAGCATGTCATAGGCATCGAGGGCGTCAAGTTCAAGAAGGATCACTTATGCGGTGCCTGTGAAGCAGGAAAGATGATGACGGCCAAGCATCCCTCGAAGACAATCATGACAATGACTCAACCCTTCGAACTGCTCCACATGGACCTTTTTGGTCCCACTCATTACTCAACTCTTACTACTACTACTTGTCTCTATGGCTTTGTCATTGTTGATGATTATTCAAGATATACTTGGGTGCATATAATCCTCTACAAGACTGAAGTGCAGGATGTCTTCAGACGCTTCGCCAATCGAGCCATGAACAACTATGGCGTCAAGATCAAGCACATCAGAAGTGACAATGGCATTGAATTCAAGAACACTGGTCTAGACACTTATCTTGATACTTTGGGCATTACACATAAATTCTCAGCTCCGTACACACCGTAGCAGAATGGCGTCGTGGAACGCAAGAACATAACACTTATTAAGATGGCCCGGACGATGCTTGATGAATACAAGACTCCAAGAAAGTTCTATCCTGAAGCCATTGATACTGCATGCCATATCATAAACCGTGTTTATCTTCACAAGCTTCTCAACAAGACATCCTATGAGCTCCTTACTGGCAAGAAGCCAAATGTCAGTTACTTCAGAGTATTTGGTGCCAGGTGCTGGATCAAGGATCCACATCACACTTCAAAATTTGTGCCAAAAGCACGTGAAGGTTTTATGCTTAGATATGGAAAGGATTCGCACTCCTACAGAGTCTTCAACCTCTTCCATTATAAAGTGGTTGAAGCAGTGGATGTGCGGTTCGATGAGACTAACGGCTCACAAAGAGAGCACCTGCCAAATGTGCTAGATGAAGTTCCATCCAGTGAATCAATCAAACTTATGGGAACTGGAGAAATCATACCTTCTGAAGCTCATCCTGAAGAGGAACTTATCATCTCCACACCTGATCAACCTGAAGACAATGATCAAACTGAAGATAATGCTCAGCCTGAAGACAATCCTTCTAACGATGACAATGATCAGCAAGAGCAAAATCTTCGTCCTGTACATCCTCGTGTCGCAAATGAAGTACAGATTGAGAGAATAATTGATAGCATCAATGCACCAGGTCCACTCACTCGTTCAAGGGAAACACAGCTAGCAAATTTCTGTGGGCACTTTGCATTTGTCTCAATATCTGAACCAAGAAAGTTGAAGAAGCCTTCATGGAACCTGAATGGATTCAAGCTATGCAAGAAGAGCTTCAATAGTTTGAGCTGAATAATGTATGGGAACTGGTTAAGAGTCCTGATCCTCGCAAGCACAATATAATTGGCACCAAATGGATATATCGCAACAAGCAAGATGAGCATGGTCAAGTTGTCAGAAACAAAGCTCGTCTCGTTGCTCAAGGGTACACTCAAGTTGAAGGGATTGACTTCGATGAAACATTTGCTCCTATGGCTAGACTTCAAGCCATACGCATACTGCTGGCCTATGCAAATCATCATAACATTCTTCTGCATCAAATGGATGTGAAGAGCGCTTTTCTCAATGGCAAGATTGCCGAAGAAGTGTATGTTGCACAACTGCCTGGCTTTGAAGATCCAAAACATCCTGACATGGTGTACAAGCTCAACAAGGCGCTGTATGGCCTCAAACAAGCCCCTCGGGCTTGGTATGACACACTCAAATACTTCCTGAAGAGCAAAGGCTTCAAACCTGGTTCCCTCGAACCCACTCTCTTCACGAAGACATATGATGTTGAACTGTTTGTGTGCCAAATATATGTGGATGACATTATCTTCGGCTGCACCAATCAGAAATACACGGACGAGTTTGGATATATAATGCAAGAGCAATATAAGATGTCCATGATGGGTGAGCTGAAGTTCTTCCTTGGTTTTCAAATACGTCAGCAATGCAACGGCATCTTCATATCTCAAGATAAGTACCTCAAAGATTGCCTGAAGAAATTTGGGATGCAAGACTGCAAAGGCTTCACAACTCCAATGCCAGCCAAACATCATCTGGGTCCTGACGACAATGGTAAAGAGTTCGATCAAAAGGTATACCGCTCCATGATTGGTTCCTTACTTTATCTATGTGCATCTAGGCCAGATATTATGCTTAGTGTTTGCATGTGTGCTCGATTCCAAGCGGCACCAAAGGAATCGCATCACTTAGCTGTGAAGCGAATTCTTCGATATTTGGCTCACACCCCAACACTAGGATTATGGTATCCAAAGGGCTCAGAGTTTGATCTGGTTGGATTATCGGATGCTGATTATGCTGGTGACAAGGTGGATCGCAAGTCTACATCAGGCACATGTCATTTTCTGGGACGATCACTTGTATGTTGGTCTTCAAAGAAGCAGAACTGTGTATCTATCTCCACTGCTGAATCTGAATACATTGCTTCTGGATCTTGCTGTGCTCAGCTTCTATGTATGAAGCAAACACTCAAAGATTATGGCATTCATCTGAAGCAAGTGCCACTCTACTGCGACAACGAAAGCGCCATCAAGATTGCCAACAACCCAGTTCAGCACTCGAAGACAAAGCACATTGAAATTCGTCATCACTTTCTCAGAGATCTTGTTGTGAAGGAAGATATTGATATCATACACGTCAACACTAAAGAGCAATTGGCAGATATCTTCACCAAGCCCTTGGATGAGAAGAGGTTTTGCAAGTTACGGTGTGAGCTAAATATCTTGGAATCCTCAAATGTCCTGTGATCAGGCACACATCCTAACACTTATGCATATTGATGACTTAGATGGTGCAACACACGAAGTAAAGTATATCTTCAATCAATGAAGACTTACATTCTAAGTGTGAATACATTAATGTGGAATTTGACTTCGGAGCGCCACGATAATTGTGCGCCGTGTCTGAGTCTAATACTTCCTATACGGTGGGTAATGCCACCACCAAAATTTTCTATTTGAAGTGTTTCACTCATGGCGTTACGTTTGGTATGTCTTCACATTTGGTTTGGCTTCAATCTCAACTTGTCTTCGTGATTATCTTCACTATGTTGATTTGATTGCCTTTCTCATCTCTCTCTCTCTCTCTATATATATATACTAGTGTTCTGTCCTCTACAACATTCACTTATAGCTATGTCTTCTTGTTGAATCTTTTGAACTAAATGAATGTGATCGGACCCTAACCTCTCTATGCTTTCTATCTCAAACTCTATCTCTCCAAATCATATGCATTCTATTGAAACTATCGAATATCTTCTCTGCGTCCTTGTCAGCAGAAGATACAGAGACAAACATTAAGTCCGTTTTCAATGCTAATTCCTTCACCTGAAACCCGGAGAAGTGGGAACGACCACCCGACAATCCAGGCGTGCGTGGGAACGTGGAACAACCTCCGACATGTTGCATGATGGCCACGTGTCCTTCAGATGTGAATCGCCAAGGGCACCTGTGTAATAACACTATGCCGTCCCTGTTCTATAAATACATGCCTCACCACAGTCATTATCCTTTCTTCCACTCTCGCACAAACCCTAGCACCACCGCTCGCCCTCGACGACGCCGGCGACGAAGCGCTTAGTTGCCGCGACCTCACCGACGCCGTCTTCACGCTGGCCGTAGATATTGTCTTCTCCGCCGTCGCCGTAGGTGTCCTCCGTCGCCAACTTAGGGCACGGACGATCGAACTGCTCGGCCTCCTTTCCCACTCCGTCTTGCAGTTCTTCGTGTGGTAAATAAAACTTCCTTTTTACGGCCCCTTTGATCCTATAGATTCATCCCTTTCTACTACAAGCAGTTTCTGTTCACACTAGTTGAATCTATTTCATACTGCATCACATAATATGCCTAGTATGTTCACTTGTGCTTCACAAAGTAGTTAGATTCCTCACTTGTACTTATTTGTGGATTCGTACAAATCTGGAACCAACTCTCTATCTATGAGTGAATGTCTTCGCACTATGAGGTCAATGTCTTCTAAACTGATTTATCTTCAAAGTCTTCTGAGAATGCATATGACCTCTTCCCCTTCCCTTGCACCTTAATGCTGTCACAAGTACATGTCCGTGGGAGAATCCCTTGGTTCTCATAGTCTGCATTCATTTGCAGAATTCTTACAACATCATATAAATTCTCCCGAAGCCAGTTCCTGTTTGACCAGCAAGCGGAAGCCTTTGAAACCTTTGAACGTGTTGAAGCCATTCAGTTTGAAGTTCATGGCTATAGAGAAATCTACAAGGAAGGGAGGCAGACAGCGCCGTGGAAACACTGCTAAGGACCTGCCACCAGATCTCTATGAGCAATACAAGTCAGATGCAGAAGAAACCTATGGAGAACGCAAGAACCGAATCCAATGGATTCGAAGACATTGGTCAGAGGAATAGTTCAAGTACAGATTCGTCACCGATGAATATGCTGAGAAGAGTGCCATCAAGGGCCCATGGGGAGATATCATATACAAAGGTCTTCAGCCCAAATCACAGTCCGAAGCTATTGCTCAAGGCTTTTACCCCTGCATGCTTCGTGGACCTCAGCCTGCTAATGCCGACCCATCCTCTCTGTTATGGTATCGCGAAGACAATCTCTTCAAGCGCAACTATCAGTTTGCATAGAACTCTGGCAAGGAAAACAAGAAGTCATTGGGATTAGACTTCAACCCAGGCCCCTCTGCGCCACGTGCTGATGGCTCACGAGAAGCTGAACCCAATCTGGTTGGGCCCTTCTACAACCTAGAAGGTCTCATCACTCATATCATGGTTCAAGGGACAGCCGTGGATGAGCCTGCAGATGACGCTGAATCTGATGAAGCGCCTGCACCATCGAGGCCAAAGAAACTGAAGAAGCCTAAAGCTTCAAAGCCTGCTCCTGCCCCAAAGGTCTCACATGCGAAGCCACTGGCTACTGCACCTCCTGAAGACAGTGTGCAGTCTGAAGATCTATCACGTATCTCCAAGAAGACTGAGATGAGAAAGAATACTGATCAGGCACTGACTGCTGATGCTATTCTGCGCAATGACACCATTGATCTGTCCAGCGTTGAAGATCTTGCAGATAACGCTCTTGAGCAACTGATCAAGAGTAAGGAAGAAGCAGAGATCTTCAATGATTTGCCTCTCTTTGATGTGGCAATCATCCATAACTTCATTGATGAGTGGTTTGACACGCCCAACCTCAGCTTTGAAGATCAGCAGCTTCCAATTGGCCTCAGTGTCGCCTTCACTGGCGCCATTGCTTCTGAGCTATCTTTAGCTCAGCGCATCATTAAACCGAAGCAAAAGATCGACTATGAGAAAGCTCAGTTCAAGAAGCACATGGCCAAGCTCAGCGTGCAAGATGTGAAAAACTTCAAGATTATGCTGCACGAGCTCAAGGAAGCCTTTCTCAAGAAGCGTGAAGAAGCTTAAGGTTCTCGTGAGCGCATGAAGAGCCTAGCTGACAAGTGTGTGCAAGCCTACAATGAGGTTGAGAAGCGCAAGGCTCTTGGTCGTCCTGGCATCGACCCAAGAATGGCTGCAAAGAAGAAGAAGCCCTCAACTGACCAATCTGCACCTTCAAGGCAGGAAGAACCTCGCATAGTCTTCCCAAGAAGCATGACTGGCTCGAAGCCAAAGGTCAGGTCAACCGCTTCAGAACTGAAGAAGATGAGGACTGCCAAAGCTGAAGCCAGAAAAAGGAAAAATCGTGAAGCTTCTGATGTTGCTCCCTCTAAGAAGAAGCGCAAAACCAAGAAGGATCGGGCTACTCCCACAGAGCCCTTAGTTGTTGAACCTATCTCAATGGTTCGCCCTGCATCTGAACACCACGAGCGCCAACTGATTGTTCATGAGCCTGCTTCCACAGAGGCTCCTGATGCTAAAGACATTCCAGCAGTTGACCCCACCGCTGATGAAGACATTGGTCACCAGGACAATGTTGAAGATGATGAAGTCCTTCCTCAGATCGAGCACCAACTGGTATCATCGCCTGTGCTTACGCACAGCGAACTCATCAGCATTGGTCGTCCCCTGACGCCAACTGCTCAGGATGCATCATGGGCTGATCACCCACAGAGACAAGACACTCCAAGCTCTCCCCAAGCAACCCATCAGTGCAAGAAGAGGATGACTTTGAGGCCCAGCCAACTCCATCTCCACAGGCGTTGCCTGCGCTATGCAGGATTCACAAAGGACCAAGGTCTCAAGTCCCTCTTACGAGAGTTCCAGAAGGAGAAGTGCACCACCAATCTGTTGCATGTCAAGTATTTCCAGATGCCACTCCTACTGTGACTGTCTCTGAGTCTGAAGCCAAAGGTGCTGAAGACAATCCGGCTGCATCAGCCGATGACAAACAAGAAGAAGATCGTGTCCCTACACCCCCAAACTCTGAAGAAGCTGTTCCTGAAGTGAACGTGTCTGTGCCCTACTCTCCAGCTCATCAAGTGGAGGTTGAGAATCTTGAGGCTGCCACCACCAACACAAATGAAGCCAATGACGTAGTCATGGCTGATGCAAATGTGGAGCCTGCACCAACCAATGTGCCAGAGGCCACTGAAGCCAATGATGCAACTGTAACAGATGTGCCACCTGACGCTTCTGTTGATGCCACTGCTCCTGTTCCACCACCAAGGCCACACACTATCGAGCAAGCATTCAACTATGGACAACTTGTCACTGTCAAATGGCCTTTTCTGACTCCTCCGCCTGCTGCTGGTCCTCAGTTTGACTATCACGTTGAGCACAGGCCTCAGGTTCAGAAGCCAATACCAAGGTTGCCCAGGTTCCCAGGCATTGCATCTTCTCCCGGATCGTTCAATATCAATGGCTTCAAGGCACACAACACCTTCTTTAATAGCGCCAAGAACCCCTACACCAAGGCAAGAATATCTTCAGATCGGTTCTGGAGTAATCAGCAGCGCAGTTATTACTCATGCATTCTGTACAATCAAGGTCGCATTTTCCCACATATGCGTCTTGACACTGATGCCATAACTGGACTGCCCTGTTTGGAAGAAGCTCTGGATTGCTTCAGAGAGTCAGGCTTGCTGCAGTTCGTCACTGATAAGGAGCACTGGAATGAAGAATTGCTGCTCCAATTCTATGCCACTCTTCATATCCGTGGCTACAACGGGGATCCGAAGACTTGGGTCCTTGAGTGGATGATAGGCAATGTTCATCATGAAGCCAAAGCCTTTGATATCATTGAGCTTACTAGCCTGCCCACTCCAGGAGATCTGTATGAACCTGGTTGTCAGCTTCACAGTGCTGCTATGGAAAGCATCTTCCACAAGCCTGAGCCCAATATGAGTCAGATGCTTAGCATGATGAAGCCGTTGCCTCTAGATGCTGAATATCCTAAGGAGTTCTATGTTGAAGACCTTGAGTATCTGCCACGTACCATCTATCACATCATAAGGCGAACTCTCTGACCCATCAAAGGACATTCTCCACATGCCAAGCTAGAAGGCACAATGAAGACGTTGGTCTTTCA
The DNA here is from genome assembly GCF_056163025.1 of Triticum urartu. Taxonomy (NCBI): domain Eukaryota; kingdom Viridiplantae; phylum Streptophyta; class Magnoliopsida; order Poales; family Poaceae; genus Triticum; species Triticum urartu. The sequence continues at coordinate 613,737,961 of NC_141877.1, forward strand.
TATTCTTCATGGCAAAAGCTTCAATGCACAAGACTTCTTTATTCGCCAGCTTGCTGCATCAGGATCTGACATTTTTGGCTTGAAGTTTTATGCTCCATGGATAATGCGGCTGATCACACTACACTCAGCTGTCACCTATCAGCCCTCTGCTCGCAATCATCGGATCTTTCTGCCTGACGTCGATATGTCAGTTGAAGCCATCTATCCAGAGCCTGCCAAGGAGCCTCTTAGTCTTCAGAATGCTGCGAATCAAAGCTTCTCTCAAAACATTGAAGGAGTTCAAGTAGTCTCTCGTGTTTATCCTCTAGCTGGCTCTACACGTGCACCTCACTGTGCCCTCACTGAAGCCACTGACAGCACCATTGCCCAACGGCCTAAGAAGCGATCCCGTGTTCTCAATGACCGAGAGCTTCTGGTTGCCCTTCATCAGAAACAAGATAGGCATCATGACTGGCTGAAGCGCCAAATGCAAAGCCTCTTGGTGGACGTAAACATGATTCGCAATCTTGCCACCAAGAATGCCTTTGTTGCCCATGAAACCTGTCGGCGTACATGGAAAGGGCTGACGTTATGTGCTCTGAGGATGATCTTCAAGAGGATGGCTTCTCTGAACGCTTCAAGTTTGACTCAACACCTCCAAGAAGGACTATGTTGCGACGAACTCCGTCTCTTGAAGACTCTGAGTTCTCTTCCTCCGCGGCAACTGTGAATGCCAGAGTGATCGATGACGAAGACGATGCTACTTCACCGTCCCCTACTTCTGCACGCATCGACACTGCCCCGAGTTCGTCTGCATCGCCTAACAACATCGATGACCTTGCTGCTTCACCTACTCCTCATGGGAACGAGTAGATGCTCTATGACTTCAAACCTTTTTGGTCCTTACTAACAAAAGGGGGAGAAGCATATGAGTTTGATAGTATTCAAGCGGGTCCATATGGGCGGTTGCTTTATATTTTGCCTAGTGTTTACAACTCTCGTTTTGATACATTTGGTTCTTTGAGTTGTAACACTTAAACTCAATGGTCGTCTGCTACTTATTTGCTATTCTGTGATGCGATGATAAATTCCGCATGTGCGACGATAAATTACGCACTTAGATCATTTTGCAGACGTCCATTTTTCATTATGCATGTTATTATCTTCACATACTTTTCATGCATGATGAATTGTCATCATAAGTTGAAGAGGATCTCCACAAGTACAACCTGCCATGTGCATTTGCATTCCAAAAGCAAATTACTTATATGCACATCTTCAGGGGGAGCCCTTGCAACTTATGAAGACAATCCCCTATCCTTTACAATTTCACATATTATATTCCCCGTTGAAAACTTCAACTAGTTTGTCATCAATCACCAAAAAGGGGGAGATTGTAAGTGCATCTAGTGCCACCCCTAGTTGGTTTTGGAGTATTGACGACAAACCTAGTTGAGGGACTAATGTGTTTGTGAGAATTGCAGGATAACACAGGTAGAAGTCCCTCATTGATTCGGTTTTACTACCAGAGATGACCCCTAAAAATGTATGAAGACATTGAAGCCAGAGGTGGTATGTGAAGACATTCACATTGAAGACTATGACAAGAGAAGACATCGCATGAAGACTATGGAGCGCGAAGACTTAGTTCTTTCGTCGTTCTTTTTCTTCTTTGTTGAGTCATAGGAACCACCGTACTATTAAGTGGGGTCCAATAGAACCAGTCGGAATGACTGAAGTGATGCTTAACCAAAATCCTATGTCTTCGAGTGAAGACTATGAGAGCAAATCTTGTCCAGAGTTGGATAAGTCAGCTTTGCTTGTAGCCCAAGTAAAGTTGCCGTGTGTGTTTGAAATCTGACCGTTGGAACACGTGTCAGTTCCTTAGTGACCCAGGGTCATTTCGGACAAATCAGGTCGGGTTGCCTAGTGGCTATAAATAGCCCACCCCCTACAACCATAAACGGTTGGCTGCTCAGAGTTAGAGTATGGCTTTTGTCATTTGAGAGCAACCCACCTCGAAGCCTTTGAGAGAGAATTCCTTGCGAGGATAAAGCCCTAAACACCCAGAGCCAAAGAGTGTTAGGCATCACTTAAGTCTTCCTATCTGTGTGATCTGAAGACTTATTACACTTGAGGACTGTGAATCCTCCAGCCGGTTAGGCATCGCGTTCTGAGCATCCAAGAGTCATTGTGGATCGCCGGTGAACGAAGTCTGTGAAGGTTTGGGAGTCTACCTTGAAGACTTACCAGAGTGATTGGGCGAGGTCTGTGTGACCTTAGCTCAAGGGGAATACGGTGAGGACTGGGTGTCCTGAGCTGCGTGTTCAGGACTGGGTGTCCGGGACTGTGTATCCTCAGGTTTAAATACCTAGCCACCCTAACCAGACGTACAACTATCACAACAGTTGGAACTGGTCTACCAAATCTTTGTCCTCACCAAGCTCACTGGTTTCATCCTTCCCTTCCCTTTACTTACTGTTGGTCCTTGTGAAGACATTGTATGATTGCATTATCTTTTGTCTTCACTGAGTGACTGCTTGTTCTGATTGGCTTCACAATATCTTCCTACTTGATCTTTACTGCCTAGCTGCTATTAGTCATTGTGCTTTCACTTCATTGAATACTTGACTATGGTTTGCCTAGTGTAGTCTACCTTCCGCTGCATGGTAATAGGTTTATGTCTATCGTTTGTCTTCGAAACTTCCATGTTTTGAAGACTTCCATAAAAATCGCCTATTCACCCCCCTCTAGTCGATCACTAGCACTTTCACATCGTTATTGATGCTCGCGCATTCTCATAGGATGCATCCTACTTGGTTCCCATAGCACTTGCAAGGTTCTTCCGGCTCTAACGGCTCAAACTTGCCAGGTGCCATGTTTGTGATCACAAGTCGTGCAATCCCTAGTTTGTTAGGTTTTCGTATCCTCTGCTTCTTATGCTTCCTCTTTTCGGTAGCGGCATCGGCGCCGGTACCTTCCCCGCTGGTATCTTCCCTGCCGGTACCTTCCCCACCGGTCTCGGCGCCGCCATCGGTGCCGGTGCCGGCGCCGTCGGTGTCGATGTCGGTGTCAGTACCATCATCGAGGCAGACCTGCAAACCTTGCTTAGCAGTCAAAAAGTCGAGGTAGTCTTGTTCACCCTGATAATCCATCTCGTATGCATCTTGGTCAGAAGGCCCAGTTTCTTCGTTGTTCGACATGTTTCCTATGATTAAGTGTCCTCATTTATTTCTAAAAGTATGAATAAATGAGAAATGACATAAAAAATAAATCTATGTGCCAGCACTCGATATGCCAACTATGTAGCACAAATCATGCCTTTATTCACGGGAAATTTCGGCATGACCTTTGCTAAAAAATGGACATATCGAGCGCCTAAAATTCACCGGAACAGAAATGAATCAACATTCCGGCGTAACATAGGCCACTCGGATCATTTACCAAAACATGACATGTCCAGAACATGACATATCCACATATCACATGTCCAGTTCAAATTTGCATATAAATTCATCTAATTTTGAAACCTATCTAAATTCATAACTAAATACATAACCTAATTAACATAACTAAAACCTAAGTAAATTAACCGAAGAACCCTAGCTAGCAGAGAGAGAGGGGGGGTGGTTTACAGAGGGTGCAGGGGCGAGGAGGCAGGTGAAGAATAACTTATTCTGCACCCTGGGTGATGAATAGTATCACTATATATATATAGTGGCACTATTCTAATCCCAGGATTAGAATAACTATTTGGATCACAGCAGCCCTATATAGAGCACGAAGACAGATTCCCGAACTTCCCTGGACTGCCGGCCCAGCCCGACAGAATCCCACCTGGACCCCTATCCCGACAGAATCCCACCTGGACCCCGATCTCGATCGAGCCGTCCCTCCCCAACCCCCTCCTCGCCGCTCCTCCCCTCGATCTCCGCCGTGATTCGCCGCCGAAAATCCGCCGGATCCAGTGCCTCCCTTCCTTCTCCAGATCCTGGCCGACTGGATCGAGCTTCGCCCCCTCCGACTCCACCTCCTGCCCGACCGTCGGCGCGGGCGAGCGAGCGACGGCGGACACCGACGTGAGGGAGCCCGCGTCGCCTGGAGCCGGTGGAGCCGGCGAAGCCGCCGGATTTCTGCGACGAACGGCCACCATGGACTTCCGGAAGCCTCATCCTCGGTCCATCGTCACCGCCAGACGGCTTGGCAGTGCTCGTGACGGCCAAGGCGCAACCTACGGCGAACAGCGCACCCAAGGAAGCATCTCGGCGGTGGAGGCCGCATCGGCGGCGCCTTCAAATCTAAGAACGGTATATGAATTTCCTCCCTGATCTTGCCTTCTTCCTCAATCTTGCCTTCTCTGACCTTCTTGCTTCGTGCAGATGAACTTCGCGCCCCCTGCAAGACATGGATTGCCATCGAATTTCTCTCATACCTCCACGACGAATTGTTCTCAAGGTGGCCTATCAGCTGCTAGAAAAAGGTTGGCTGACCTTCTAGCCAGGGTATGGTTGAACTTCTTCCTTCCGTCGGTTTGTTATTTGCTTACAGCTATGTGAAGTTCAGGTGGTGTGTGAGAATCAGTCCAGGCTACAACAAATTTTTTAAAATCTGCCTGCCTGCTTACAACCATGTGAAGTTCTGGTAGTGTATGAGCCTCAGTCCACGCTACAAAAACAACATTGTAAAATCTGCCTGCCTGCTTACAGGCATGTGAAGTTCAGGTAGTAGTGAGCCTCAGTCCAGGCTACAAACACTATAAAATATGCCTGCATTCAGATTCACATGTGCAAAAAGCCATGTGAAGTTCAACTAGTAAGTGTGCTAGAGTTCAGGTTGGTATGTGTCGGTGTCAAAACCGGCGGATCTCGGGTAGTGGGTGGTGACCACCGAGTCCGGCATGAATTTCAGCTAGAAGGTTCCGCCCTTCCTCTTCCGAGATGCACCTTTGAAGGACTCCGGTAGTGCTTTTCTTATAAAGCTCTCCCTCATGGACTCTATAGGCTTTAGATCGCCGCACTATGCAACGGGCCTCGTTTTGGTCCTCCAGGAGTTCCTGCCTAGTAAGGTAGGCTCGGAATGGTTCTGTCCACAGGGCGATAACCGCCATTATTACGTGGGCTGAAGGTGTAATTTCATTGGCAGAGCCTCCAATTGTGTCAGATTGTTCGGCGTCGAGTGGTGCGGCTGGGTCCGGGCTGTTATTTGCGGGTTCCCCCTCCCATGCTACGGATGGCTTGAACAATCTTTCCAAAAAGATGTTGGGGGGGACTGCATCGCGTTTTGCTCCGATGCGTGCCAGGATGTCCGCTGCCGGATTGTTTTCTCGGGCTATATGGTGAAACTCCAGCCCTTCGAACCGAGCTGACATTTTTAGGACGGCGTTGCGGTAAGCTGCCATTTTTGGGTCCTTGGCTTCGAAGTCTCCATTTATTTGGGATATCGCGAGGTTTGAATCCCCGCGTACCTCTAGGCGCTGGATACCCATGGATACTGCTATCCGGAGACCATGTAGGAGGGCCTCATATTCAGCTGCATTGTAGGAATCCGTGTACATGATCTGGAGCACATATTGGACTGTGTCTCCTGTGGGGGACGTCAGGACGATGCCAGCCCCCAGTCCAGCCAACATTTTGGAGCCGTCGAAATGCATAATCCAGTTTGAATATGTGCCGTACTCTTTAGGGAGCTCGACCTCCATCCATTCTGCGACGAAGTCGGCCAAAACTTGCGATTTAATAGCTCGTCGTGGCTTATAGGTTATATCAAACGGGAGAAGCTCGATGGCCCATTTTGCAATCCGGCCCGTTGCATCGCGGTTGTTGATAATATCGTTGAGTGGTACTTCCGAGGCTACTGTTATGGAACACTCTTGAAAGTAGTGTCGTAGCTTCCGGGATGCCATGAATACCGCGTATGCAATCTTTTGATAATGCGGGTACCCTGATTTGCATGGAGTGAGGACAGTGGATACGTAGTAGACCGGCCTTTGAAGGGGGAATTTGTGTCCATCCGTTTCCCGCTCGACAACGAGCACTGCGCTGACAACTTGATGTGTTGCTGCAATGTACAATAACATAGGTTCGCCGGTGTTTGGCGCGGCCAGGACTGGGTTTGTTGCCAATATGGCTTTTATTTCATCAAGTCCGGCCGTGGCGGCATCCGTCCACTCGAAGTGTTCGGTGCGCCGAAGGAGGCGATAGAGGGGTAGTGCCTTTTCTCCCAAGCGGGAGATGAAGCGGCTTAAAGCCACCACGCGTCCGGTTAATTTTTGTATTTGTTTGAGGTCCTTTGGGATATCCAATTGTGACAAAGCTCGGATCTTGGCTGGATTTGCTTCAATTCCTGTACCGGATACAATGAAGCCCAAGAGCTTTCCGGCTGGAACGCCGAAGACGCATTTTTCCGGGTTGAGCTTGATGTCATATTTTCAGAGGTTATCGAATGCAAGCCTCAAGTCGTCTACTAGAGATTCGACATGTCTTGATTTGACGACCACATCATCCACATACGCCTCCACTGTTTTGCCGATCTGGTTTGCCAGACATGTCTGGATCATGCGCTGATATGTTGCGCCGCGTTTTTCAGCCCGAAGGGCATTGTGTTGAAGCAGAATGGGCCGTATGGTGTGATGAATGCTGTTGCGGCTTGGTCTGATTCTGCCATCTTGATTTGATGGTAACCGGAGTATGCGTCGAGGAAACACAACGAGTCGTGTCCTGTGGTGGCATTGATAATTTGATCGATACGGGGGAGGGGGAAGGGATCCTTTGGGCAAGCCTTGTTAAGGTCTTTAAAATCGACACACATGCTCCAGGATTTGTCCTTCTTTGGTACCATCACCAGGTTTGCTAGCCAGTCCGGATGTTTTATGTCTCTAATGAATCCGGCCTCCAATAGCTTGGCTAGCTCCTCTCCCATAGCCTGTCTCTTGGGTTTGGAAAAACGCCGAAGGGCTTGTTTGACAAGTTTGAATCCTTTTAGGATATTTAAGCTGTGTTCGGCCAGCCTACGTGGGATCCCTGGCATGTCTGAAGGGTGCCAGGCGAAAATGTCCCAGTTCTCTCGTAGGAACTCTCGCAGTGCGGCGTCTACATCAGGGTTCAGTCGTGCCCCGATGGAAGCTGTTTTAATGGGGTCCGTTGGATGGACCTGGAATTTGACTATTTCGTCAGCTGGCTTGAAGGATGTGGATTTGGATCTCTTGCCGAGTATCACATCATCCCTGTTAACCGTGGAGCGCAGCGCAGTCAGTTCCTCGGCCGCTAAGGCTTTGGATAGTGCCTCAAGGGCTAATGCGGCCGTCTTGTTTTCGGCGCGGAGTGCTATCTCCGGATCACTACCTAGAGTGATAATTCCGTTCGGCCCGGGCATCTTAAGCTTCATGTACCCGTAATGGGGTATTGCTTGGAAGATTGTGAATGCTTCCCGCCCTAGTAAAGTGTGATATCCGCTTTTGAACGGGGCCACCTGAAACATGACTTCTTCGGACCTGTAATTATCCGGCGTGCCGAACACCACATCTAGTGTGATTTTTCCTGTGCAGCGCGCTTCCCGACTGGGGATTATTCCTCTAAAGGTTGTTCTTCTTCGCTCAACGCGGTTCCAGTCTATTTCCATTTTTTGAAGGGTTTCCTCATAAATGAGGTTCAGTCTGCTGCCTCCATCCATGAGCACCTTGGTGAGGCGAAAGCCGTCCACTATGGGACTGAGGACCAATGCGGCTGGTGCTCGGGCTGTTCGGAATCTAGGTCATCACTTGCGTTGAAGGTAATGGTAGTGTCGCTCCATGGATTTATTGTTACAACTTGATAGACTTCGGCGAGGCTGCGGAGTGTTCTTTTCGCACATTGTTTGATGCGAAAGTCTCGAAGACTGTGAGAACGGTACTGGTGTCCTTGGTCTGGCTTTCTGCGGCCTCCGGAATTAAGAGGTCCTCGCCGATTTTGGCCACCTGCCGGAGTATCCAACATGCTCTAAGGCTGTGAGTTGGTCTGGCGTCCTCTGTACTGTGAATTCTACAGGGTCCATCAAGTCATCTTTCCAGTACGGTTCCATGCCCTGTAGAGGGTTTTGGCTTTTTGGTGTTTATCCCGGGTGTCCTGTGATAATGCACCCTCTTAGTTCGGACAGGATTACTATTCAAGGCCGGATTATCCCAAAAATTTATTTCGGTTTTCCAGGCGCTTTCCATCGCACAGTATTTTTGTACTATGGACGCCAAGTCAGCGAAGCGTGTGATATCACGACGACTTACGGCGTTAAGGATTCCCTTGCCCGTGCAATTACTGCAGAAAATTGAGATTGCGTCTTCCTCGCGGCAATCCTTTATCCTGTTCATAACCAGGAGGAATCTGGTCCAGTAATGATGTACTGTTTCTTCGGGCCTCTGCCTGATTTCGGAGAGATCGCTTATGATCGGGTGGGCGGGTGTCGTTGAATCTGAAAGCTCACCCAATCCAAGATTCGGAGGCCGAAGAGTTTCCGAACTCTGAAGTTCGGATTCTTGGATGTTCTCCAGTGAATCTGGCCCAGTGCCTGATCCTAAGCTCAGGTCTTGAGTTACATCTCCCCCTCCGCGGGTATCCGGCTTGGAGGGGTCGGGAATTCGGACGTAGCTAGTCCTTAAAATAGATGAAGGGTCGCCGCACTGCGTCTCTACCACGACAACGTGGTGGGTGACTTGGGGAGAGTTAATATCTCTTAGATCGGGTTTAAGCCCAACCTGGTCGTAATCCGTAGCGACCCCCAGGGCGGCGATGCGATCCAAGAGCTTGTTTACGGAAGAGAGCTCCATTGGATCTAGCTGCTCGACGAGCTCCGAGCTGACGTGTAGGTTGCTTTTGATGACCCGAGAGGTCACCGTCGACGCAACAGCCGAACAGGCGGTCATGAGGAAACCACCTAGCCGGAGGGTTTGGCCGATAGCCAAGGCTCCCTTAGCAACGGCGCCGTCTTTGAAGACGGGAGGAGGCATCCTTCCTGATTGTGACGGCACAGAGGAACTCTTAATGAAAGCACCAATGTCGGTGTCAAAACCGGCGGATCTCGGGTAGTGGGTCCCGAACTGTGCGTCTAGGCCAGATGGTAACAGGAGGCAGGGAACACGATGTTTTACCCAGGTTCGGGCCCTCTTGATGGAGGTAAAACCCTACGTCCTTCTTGATTAATATTGATGATATGGGTAGTGCAAGAGTAGATCTACCACGAGATCAAGGAGGCTAAACCCTAGAAGCTAGCCTATGGTATGATTGTTGTATATGGAGTTGATTGCCTACGGACTACAACCCTCCGGTTTATATAGACACCGGATAGGGTTAGGGTTACATAGAGTCGGTTACAATGGTAGGAGATCTTGAATATCCGCATCGCCAAGCTTGCCTTCCACGCCAAGGAAAGTCCCATCCGGACACGGGACGAAGTCTTCAATCTTGTATCTTCATAGTCCTGGAGTCCGGCTGAAGGTATAGTCCGGCTACCCGAACACCCCCTAATCCAGGACTCCCTTAGTAGCCCCCGAACCAGGCTTCAATGACGACGAGTCCGGCGCGCAGATTGTTCGGCATTGCAAGGCGGGTTCTTCTCCAAATCTTGTGTACCTGTAGGAATAATGTCCGATTTTTCTAATGTAGTGCTCCTCAGCCTCCACACCCAATAATGGCCGTCTTCCACGTGTCAAACGAATGCGAAAAGCTGAGGCGTTTTTACATCCACACCCCTAGCCGTATAAACAAGCCGCCTATTTAACGGGATGGGGATTTAGGTCCAAACCACATCTTCTCCTTTCCGCGAGTTATCATCAGAGCGCTTCCAGCAAAGGTCCATTCCAACATGACCAGCCGTCGCAGCTCCTCCCCTCGCCCCTCCGGTCCCAAACCCGGGGACTGGGAGAGTTGCACCATCCCGCATAGCGAGTTAGTGTCGCTTCAGGACAAGGGATTTCTCCCTCAGGCATACATGGTCCCGGTCCGAGCCGGTCTCGCCACCTACAATGGCGGAAAACAAGCGGAGAGCACCCCCAATCCTTCTAAATGAGAGCGGGTGTGCCTCGTCCCCTATCTAATAAGGGGACTGGGATTTCCAATTCATCCATTTCTCCGCGGGCTTCTGGAGTTCTATGGCCTCCAGCTGCACAATCTCACGCCCGCCTCCGTATTGCATATTGCGGGTTTCGTCGCCTTTTGCGAGCTATTTTTAGGCGTTGAGGCTCATTTCGCGCTGTGGAAGAGGTTATTCTGCCTGGTGCCCCGTTCTCAAGAGGGGTCCATACACCAAGTGGGCGGAGCCGAAGTATGGCGCATCGCCGGGACCGGATACCTATCCGGAAGCCCAAAGAAGGCGTTCGAGGACTAGCCTTCGGAATGGTTTTACATAGATGACGTCCCGCTACCGGACCCTATCCGGGTCGGTCTCCCTGAGTTCAACAGTGCTCCATTGAAGAAACGCTTGAGCTGGCGCCCGCGGAGCTCTCAGAGAGAAAGTGACAGAGACGTCCGTTACCTGATGGGCCGGATAAGACTGTTGGCTCATTCCTGACTAACCATGATTGGAGTCATGGCTGCATGCATTATGCGGGGGGTGCAGCCGCTTCAATATAGAGGCCACCCCATGTGGGATTTCAACGGGGAGGATGACGCCACCCGTTACGGTCGTAAGGGGCCGGCCTCAGCTGCCGCTCTAGTAAAGATCTTATCCTCTTTGTACAAGGGAGAAAAGGAGGAGTTCCTCCGCGTCAACCCGTAGGCCGGATTCAGTATGTACGATCCTCCAAGTTGGGTAAGTGAACAATTGCGCTTGCCCGTTTGTTTTATACTCCCATGGTTAGATAGGTAGTCTGACGACTTCAATGCAGGAACTGCGACAGGAGGTGAAGGATATAAACAGCCGCCCTCCACAGCCCGAGGACCCAGAACGGTCCCTCGATCCGGACTCCAAAGAGGATCCGGACATATCGGTGGAGCTTATCGACGGGGTGTTCCATCAGCTAAGCAAGGAAAATACCTTGGTAGCCATCACGGCTGATTACCCAGGGTTAATCCCGGCCTCCCAGGTGACAGAAACCGGAGTCTCATTCCCTTGAGAGAGATTCCACTCTCATGTATTCCGGTGTTTCTGACGACAACCGTGTTTTGCAGGGGAGATTTCCGAGGAAGGAGGCCGAACCTGCGGCGGCTAGCCAACGAGGGGCCGCAGGGCCTCGTGGGACAAAAAGGAATGCTGTCCGGACTGAGATGCCGGTGCAAAGGTATAGCGCACGCCCTGCTTCCCTGGTGTTATTCTGTCAGGGCATATTAATGTTCGTGCTATCTTCAGCACGAATAGACCTCGCCGGACTACATCCGGAGAGGTTGCCAATCGCGCCTCCACCAGCCAGGCTCCAACGTCTGGCCAGGAAGCGGAGGCGAGTACAAGGCGCGCACCAGACGCTCCTCCGACAGAGGATGCGGACAGGCTGTCTGCCACAAATTCTGAAGTAGAGAGTGTCATGAACCACAGGCGTCGCCGGAGAGTTCTACGCGACGCTTGTTTCTCCCAAGAGGCTTTAGATGCCTTTAATTCAGGAGATGCGTACCTCCGTGCCGCTCAAAATGGTTTAGCCAGAGCCACGGAGCAGTATGTAAAAGACATATGGGTAAGAAAATTTTGGTTAAACATATATATGCCAGTAGCCCCCGAGACTTGAAGCAGTTAGAGCAACTGATTTAAGGATCATTTAATATGCAGGTTCTTACAGAGAAGAATACCGTACTGTCCCAGGAGCTGGAAAAGTGCAAGGCCCAACTAGAGGCCGCACTAGCCGCAGCAGGGGAGCCCAAAGAGACCCCCTCAGGTAAGATACACTTCGAAAGATTAGTATTGTGCGGTGTGGGTGCAAATCTAACAAATCATATTGCAGATGGCGCCGGACTCAATCCGGACAAGCAACAATTCTTACGCCGGCTAAAGGCCGGTGAGAGTACGTTGACAAAGGTGAGGCGAGAGAAGAATGATCTGCAGGATGCCAACACCAAGCTGGACGTCAAACTTAAAGATGTTCGTGGCCAGCTGTCGGACTCCACGAAGGAGAATCAGCGGCTTCGACGTGGCATTTTTAGTAAGTGCTTGAACGAACTTCAAAAAAAAAAGTTCGGCGAGGAAGTCGACTAACAGAGTAATGTCTGTAGGTATGCTCACAGGTCATCCTGCAGAGGAGATGCCCGGTTCTACGGGTGACCTTCTTCCCGAACTCTTGCAACTGCATGAGCGAATTCGGCAGGCGATGCGGGGTATTGCCCAAGCCTTATGGCCTGCCCACTCCGTGCCCGAGGGCCTTGGAGAGCTTGCGGAGAAGCTGAAGGGAGCTCAGAGGCGCTTCCGTTGTGGAAGATATCGGCCTGCCGACAAGGCGCTAGGGAGGCCTGGGCCATGGTGAAGACCCGTTTTACGAAGTCTGACCCAAACCACATGGCCGAGGTCGGACCAGTGGGGCCTGACGGGAAGGAGATCCCTGTGAGCTTAGTATACGGCCAAGTAGAGTTGGCCGCGAAGTATTCCCAGCATGACTGTAAATTAGACAGCCTGTTAGATGGTATAGAAGAGGAATACAATCAGTCAGAATGATTATGTAATTTTGAATTGACATGTGTAATGCCTTCTAGCCGGATTGTAGATCGTTTGTCGTTGCCGACCTTTTCGCTTCAACCTCGGGACCTGACGGTCCGGAGTGTGTGCGAATACCATAGCGGTTATATAAGAACCGGGGTATGCGTGGAGACTAGGCGTAGGGGTCATTAGTGCTTTATCAGACAAGTGCCCAACTAGTTATGTTATATTACATGGTTAGTAAGAAACATCTTCCAGAAAGAATAGTTCCGTTAGGGGTTCCTTTCGCTGGGAGGCATGCCCTAAAGTGCATGTCCGGACTGCGTGAAAAGACGCAGAAAAAAAGCATCTGGGGGCGCATAAAATGAGTAAAAAGATCATATTTTATTTCACCGACCGAATATTCCCTTAAGGACGCTAGCTTTCGGCTTCACCCAGTCTGAGGTACACATCCGGCTGACCCGGCAGTAACAATCGCAGAGGTGCTCCCTTTACCGCCTAGCCGAACAATCAGGAATGTAGGGGTAAGCACAGGAGCCAGGTAACCCAGCTTGGCTAAAACATAAGTCATATCGATGCATATAATGGTGAAGAAAAAGGTACATGCGGAAGTTTGACGCATGTGTTGGGCGTGAAGCCCGTATAAATAAGCTTCTGTTAAAGAAGCCCCCAGGTTTAATGAGCGCAAGTGGCGTGTCACTAGATGAGCCTTTAAGGGCTATAAAAGAAAAGAGGGGAAGGAGAGAAATGTAAGACAGAAAAATGCAAAAAATGGACAAAGGAAGGAGACGAACAGAGAGTCCGGCGCTAGGCGTAGAATCTTCGGAGACGGGTGGCGTTCCACAGATTCGGCTCGAGTCGGTTATCCGACGCATCTCGCAGGCGGTACGCCCCACCAGTCAGGACTTGGTCGATTATGAATGGACCTTCCCACTTGGGCTTGAGTTTTTCCTTTTTCTTATCCGGCAGGCGTAGAACTAGTTTGCCAACATTGTAATTTTTGGCCCATACTTCTCTGCTTTGATATCTTCGGGCCTGCTGTTGATAAAATGCGGAACGAGCTTTTGCCACGTCACGCTCCTCCTCCAAGGTGTCCAAGTTGTCCTGCCGATCGAGCTCGGCTTCTCTTTCTTCGTACATGCGCACTCTAGGTGAGTCATGAATTATGTCGCAGGGCAGAACTACCTCTGTGCCGTACACCATAAAAAATGGTGTGTATCCGGTGGTGCGATTTGGCGTGGTCCGCAGCCCCCATAGCACGGAGTCGAGCTCCTCTACCCAGTGCTTGTTAGATTCCTTGAGGGACCGCACTAGTCCGGGTTTAATGCCGCTCATGATAAGACCATTTGCACGTTCGACCTGGCCGTTGGTTTGTGGGTGATAGACGGAAGCATAATCGAGCTTGATGCCCATGTTTTTGCACCAGAGTTTTACCTCGTCGGCGGTAAAGTTTGTACCGTTATCGGTTATGATGCTGTGGGGGACACCATAACGGTGTACAACCCCGGATATGAAGTCTATCACAGGTCCGGATTCGGCCGTTTTAACAGGCTTGGCTTCTATCCATTTGGTGAATTTATCCACCATGAACAGTAAGTATTTTTTCCTATCGGTCCCACCTTTAAGGGGTTCGACCATGTCAAGCCCCCAGACCGCAAAAGGCCAGGTGATGGGTATAGTTTGGAGTGCGGTGGGTGGCATATGGCTTTGGTTGGCAAAAAGTTGGCAACCAGCGCATCGTTGGACTAGGTCCTGAGCGTCTGCCCGGGCCGTCGGCCAATAGAAGCCTGTACGGAAAGCCTTGCTAACAAGGGACCGAGCAGTGGCATGGTGACCACCGAGTCCGGCATGAATTTCAGCCAGAAGGTTCCGCCCTTCCTCTTCGGAGATGCACCTTTGAAGGACTCCGGTAGTGCTTTTCTTATAAAGCTCTCCCTCATGGACTCTATAGGCTTTAGATCGCCGCACTATGCAGCGGGCCTCGTTTTGGTCCTCCGGGAGTTCCTGCCTAGTAAGGTAGGCTAGGAATGGTTCTGTCCACGGGGCGATAACCGCCATTATTAGGTGGGCTGAAGGTGTAATTTCATTGGCAGAGCCTCCAATTGTGTCAGATTGTTCGGCGTCGAGTGGTGCGGCTGGGTCCGGGCTGTTATTTGCGGGTTCCCCCTCCCATGCTACGGATGGCTTGAACAATCTTTCCAAAAAGATGTTGGGGGGACTGCATCGCGTTTTGCTCCGATGCGTGCCAGGATGTCCGCTGCCGGATTGTTTTCTCGGGCTATATGGTGAAACTCCAGCCCTTCGAACCGAGCTGACATTTTTAGGACGGCGTTGCGGTAAGCTACCATTTTTGGGTCCTTGGCTTCGAAGTCTCCATTTATTTGGGATATCACGAGGTTTGAATCCCCGCGTACCTCTAGGCGCTGGATACCCATGGATACTGCTATCCGGAGACCATGTAGGAGGGCCTCATATTCAGCTGCATTGTTGGAATCCGTGTACATGATCTGGAGCACATATTGGACTGTGTCTCCTGTGGGGGACGTCAGGACGATGCCAGCCCCCAGTCCAGCCAACATTTTGGAGCCGTCGAAATGCATAATCCAGTTTGAATATGTGCCGTACTCTTTAGGGAGCTCGACCTCCGTCCATTCTGCGACGAAGTCGGCCAAAACTTGCGATTTAATAGCTCGTCGTGGCTTATAGGTCATATCGAACGGGAGAAGCTCGATGGCCCATTTTGCAATCCGGCCCATTGCATCGTGGTTGTTGATAATATCATTGAGTGGTACTTCCGAGGCTATTGTTATGGAACACTCTTGAAAGTAGTGTCGTAGCTTCCGGGATGCCATGAATACCGCGTATGCAATCTTTTGATAATGCGGGTACCCTGATTTGCATGGAGTGAGGACAGTGGATACGTAGTAGACCGGCCTTTGAAGGGGGAATTTGTGTCCATCCGTTTCCCGCTCGACAACGAGCACTGCGCTGACAACTTGATGTGTTGCTGCAATGTACAATAACATAGGTTCGCCGGTGTTTGCGCGGCCAGGACTGGGTTTGTTGCCAATATGGCTTCTATTTCATCAAGTCCGGCCGTGGCGGCATCCGTCCACTCGAAGTGTTCGGTGCGCCGAAGGAGGCGATAGAGGGGTAGTGCCTTTTCTCCCAAGCGGGAGATGAAGCGGCTTAAAGCGGCCACGCGTCCGGTTAATTTTTGTATTTGTTTGAGGTCCTTTGGGATATCCAATTGTGACAAAGCTCGGATCTTGGCTGGATTTGCTTCAATTGCTCAACCGGATACAATGAAGCCCAAGAGCTTTCCGGCTGGAACGCCGAAGACGCATTTTTCCGGGTTGAGCTTGATGTCATATTTTTCAGAGGTTATCGAATGCAAGCCTCAAGTCGTCTACTAGAGATTCGACATGTCTTGATTTGACGACCACATCATCCACATACGCCTCCACTGTTTTTCCGATCTGGTTTGCCAGACATGTCTGGATCATGCGCTGATATGTTGCGCCGGCATTTTTCAGCCCGAAGGGCATTGTGTTGAAGCAGAATGGGATGTATGGTGTGATGAATGCTGTTGCGGCTTGGTCTGATTCTGCCATCTTGATTTGATGGTAACCGGAGTATGCGTCGAGGAAACACAACGAGTCGTGTCCTGTGGTGGCATTGATAATTTGATCGATACGGGGGAGGGGGAAGGGATCCTTTGGGCAAGCCTTGTTAAGGTCTTTAAAATCGACACACATGCTCCAGGATTTGTCCTTCTTTGGTACCATCACCAGGTTTGCTAGCCAGTCCGGATGTTTTATGTCTCTAATGAATCCGGCCTCCAATAGCTTGGCTAGCTCCTCTCCCATAGCCTGTCTCTTGGGTTTGGAAAAACGCCGAAGGGCTTGTTTGACAAGTTTGAATCCTTTTAGGATATTTAAGCTGTGTTCGGCCAGCCTACGTGGGATCCCTGGCATGTCTGAAGGGTGCCAGGCGAAAATGTCCCAGTTCTCTCGTAGGAACTCTCGCAGTGCGGCGTCTACATCAGGGTTCAGTCGTGCCCCGATGGAAGCTGTTTTAATGGGGTCCGTTGGATGGACCTGGAATTTGACTATTTCGTCAGCTGGCTTGAAGGATGTGGATTTGGATCTCTTGCCGAGTATCACATCATCCCTGTTAACCGTGGAGCGCAGCGCAGTTAGTTCCTCGGCCGCTAAGGCTTCGGATAGTGCCTCAAGGGCTAATGCGGCCGTCTTGTTTTCGGCGCGGAGTGCTATCTCCGGATCACTAACTAGAGTGATAATTTCGTTCGGCCCGGGCATCTTAAGCTTCATGTACCCGTAATGGGGTATTGCTTGGAAGATTGTGAATGCTTCCCGCCCTAGTAAAGCGTGATATCCGCTTTTGAACGGGGCCACCTGAAACGTGACTTCTTCGGACCTGTAATTATCCGGCGTGCCGAACACCACATCTAGTGTGATTTTTCCTGTGCAGCGCGCTTCTCGACTGGGGATTATTCCTCTAAAGGTTGTTCTGCTTCGCTCGACGCAATTCCAGTCTATTTCCATTTTTTGAAGGGTTTCCTCATATATGAGGTTCAGTCTGCTGCCTCCATCCATGAGCACCTTGGTGAGGCGAAAGCCGTCCACTATGGGACTGAGGACCAATGCGGCTGGTGCTCGGGCTGTTCGGAATCTAGGTTCATCACTTGCGTTGAAGGTAATGGCAGTGTCGCTCCATGGATTTATTGTTACAACTTGATAGACTACGGCGAGGCTGCAGAGTGTTCTTTTTCGCACATTGTTTGATGCGAAAGTCTCGAAGACTATGAGAACGGTACTGGTGTCCTTGGGCTGGCTTTCTGCGGCCTCCGGAATTAAGAGGTCCTCGCCGATTTTGGCCACCTGCCGGAGTATCCAACATGCTCTAAGGCTGTGAGTTGGTGTGGCGTCCTCTGTACTGTGAATTCTACAGGGTCCATCAAGCCATCTTTCCAGTACGGTTCCATGCCCTGTAGGGGTTTTTGGCTTTTTGGTGCTTATCCCGGGTGTCCTGTGATAATGCACCCTCTTAGTTCGGACGGGATTACTATTCAAGGCCGGATTATCCCAAAAATTTATTTCGGTTTTCCAGGCGCTTTCCATCGCACAGTATTTTTGTACTATGGACGCCAAGTCAGCGAAGCGTGTGATATCACGACGACTTACGGCGTTAAGGATTCCCTTGCCCGTGCAATTACTGCAGAAAATTGAGATTGCGTCTTCCTCGCGGCAATCCTTTATCCTGTTCATAACCAGGAGGAATCTGGCCCAGTAATGATGTACTGTTTCTTCGGGCCTCTACCTGATTTGGGAGAGATCGCTTATGATCGGGTGGGCGGGTGTCGTTGAATCTGAAAGCTCACCCAATCCAAGATTCGGAGGCCGAAGAGTTTCCGAACTCTGAAGTTCGAATTCTTGGATGTTGTCCAGTGAATCTGGCCCGTTGCCTGATCCTAAGCTCAGGTCTTGAGTTACATCTCCCCCTCCGCGTGTATCCGGCTTGGAGGGGTCGGGAATTCGGACGTAGCTAGTCCTTAAAATAGATGAAGGGTCGCCGCACTGCGTCTCTACCACGGTAACGTGGTGGGTGACTTGGGGAGAGTTAATTTCTCTTAGATCGGGTTTAAGCCCAACCTGGTCGTAATCCGTAGCGAGCCCCAGGGCGGCGATGCGATCCAAGAGCTTGTTTACGGAAGAGAGCTCCATTGGATCTAGCTGCTCGACGAGCTCCGAGCTGACGTGTAGGTTGCTTTTGATGACCCGAGAGGTCACCGTCGGCGCAACAGCCGAACAGGCAGTCATGAGGAAACCACCTAGCCGGAGGGTTTGGCCGATAGCCAAGGCTCCCTTAGCAATGGCGCCGTCTTTAAAGACGGGAGGAGGCATCCTTCCTGATTGTGACGGCACAGAGGAACTCTCAATGAAAGCACCAATGTCGGTGTCAAAACCGGCGGATCTCGGGTAGTGGGTCCCGAACTGTGCGTCTAGGCCGGATGGTAACAGGAGGCAGGGAACACGATGTTTTACCCAGGTTCGGGCCCTCTTGATGGAGGTAAAACCCTACGTCCTGCTTGATTAATACTGATGATATGGGTAGTACAAGAGTAGATCTACCACGAGATCAAGGAGGCTAAACCACAGAAGCTAGCCTATGGTATGATTGTTGTATATGGAGTTGATTGCCTACGGACTACAACCCTCCGGTTTATATAGACACCGGATAGGGTTAGGGTTACATAGAGTCGGTTACAATGGTAGGAGATCTTGAATATCCGCATCGCCAAGCTTGCCTTCCACGCCAAGGAAAGTCCCATCCGGACACGGACGAAGTCTTCAATCTTGTATCTTCATAGTCCTGGAGTCCGGCTGAAGGTATAGTCCGGCTACCCGAACACCCCCTAATCCAGGACTAGCAGTCCAACCATTCAAAAACTTCAAGAAGGTTGAAGTTTTTTAATTGTAGACAGTATTTCCCCTTTGCAAAACAAGAAGTTCAGGTTGTGGAGAGTGCTAAGTTCAGGTACATATAAGTAATCAAATACTATAGAATTAAAAAACATGATGTGAAGTTCATTCTGTGAAGGGTGCTTAGTTCAGGTACAAAGGCATCGGCAGATGCTCAGCTCAGTGCATAGTGTGATGGCTCTCACCACTTTTATATGAGAAGTTCAGGCTGTGAATAATGCTAAGTTCAGTTACAAAGGTATATGCAGATATAACTTGTGTGCTAATAGACATTTTTTCTTTTATGTCAGCAAGACGAGAGACGCATGAAGAAGCTTAGAAGTTCCCAACAGCAACTACACAATCCAAAGCCTGTACGCGTTGCACCACCCCCTCAATGGGTCACACCTCAAACGCATCAACAGCATTACCAACCTGCTCCAGACCAAAAATGGATGACACCCGAAACACATGGATACTTCCAAGATGCTGGGTCGCAGCCCTATCCGCACACGTTTGCGCCTCCACCTAATTGGGTGACGTCGGAAATCCCCCGCGGATTCTTTGTATCCACAAGCAGGCTCCCAAGCACGCCGATGGAGGAGGGGGTTAGCTCAAGTCCTGCGTGTAACTCTGGAGGTTATCCTGGTGTGCCTCATCAATGCCAAAGCGAAGCAACTAAACCGGATCCCAGGACAAATACAATAGCAACACACACACGGAGGAGAGTGATCTGCACACTAGCACCGTTTGATCCTGCTGCTGCTGCTACAAGTTAGAATTCTATGGGGCATAAGGTAGATGGATTGCTTCACAAAACAAAAGACCAAACCAAGACCAGGATCGCAATACCTCCACAACCACCTCAAGCAAAAAGGACGCAAACAAGAGAGAGGCCATCTTCAGCCCTCCTTCCTCCTCGTGATCCACTGCTGCATCCTGCTATGATTACTCCGCCATGCCCCATCCCAGAGGGACAGCAGCCGACACCGGCGGAGTTGCAATCATACACGCACGTAAGTGAAACAAAAAATATTTATATACGCATCTTGTATTATCTGCACATTTTCTGCTCCCTCCAGAATAACAAGTTCATAAACTGCATTTTAACGTGCTGTTTGGATTTTTTTTCTTTTTCTGCAGACGCCGGATCTACCGGATTATCTAATACCAAGACTAAAGATGCGATTCAAAGATGTAGAGAAAGCAAGGGAATTTTATAACAGATACGCCAGGCACGCTGGTTTTGGAATCAGGAAGACGGGTGGAATTGAAAACCACAAGTATTTTGTTTGCGCCTTCCAAGGGATACACACATCTTCTGTTTCAGAGGGCAACAGGAAGCGAAACAAAACATCGCAGAGGACGGGCTGCAATGCAATAATGAGGGTGAAGGTGCAGGAGGATGGCACATGCGTGGCAGTGGACATTGAGTACAATCATAATCACCAGCTCATGCAAACTGATGACATGCTGGTATTTTTGCACTCACACAAGAATTATGACCCCACTATTCTGGAGTATGTAAAGCTCCTGCAGTACCATGATGTCAAGAACACAACAATCATGTCCATGCTATCTGAAAATGAAGATAGAAGCTACTTCCTAAGCATGACCAGACGAGACCTCCTAAACCAGTAAGTATTCAAACACCCACATGCTGCAATGTAAAAATAGCATCCTAGCACACAACCCCTTTGATAGCAAAAATAACAAATGCATGTTGGCGTGTGATTTGCAGGAAAGCCATGAATGCAAGGAAAGATGATTTGGATGATGTATTAAAACTTTTTTCATTCTTCAAAGACATGAAGGCAATAAATGATGAGTTTTTCTATGACATCCAAGTGGACAAGGACAAGTCAATTAAAAACATTTTCTGGTCCAATGCAAGCTGCCGAGGAGCCTATCAAGACTTCGGCGATTGTGTAACATTTGACATGACTTACAAGACCAACAGATTTCATATGCCCCTAGGAGTGTTTGTTGGAAGAAACCATCACTTGCAGTCAACGATATTTGCTGTTGCCCTTATAAGAGACGAAGATGCAAAGTCATTCAAGTGGCTGTTTGATACATTCCTACGGTGCATGAACAACAAGCACCCAACTTGCATTCTAACAAGCACCCAACAAGCACCCAAGTTTCATCATCTTTTCAGTCTATGGGTCTCTGTTGATTGGGTACATTTATTTTTTCTGAAAAAATGTAAAGAATGCAGTTCAACCACTGTTAGCACAGAAGTCCAACTAGCAATACAAGAAAGCTAAATTATCTGTCACATGTTTAGAAAAAAAGTAGTTATGAATGTGAATTTGAAGTACATGAATCATAGAAGTTGAAGGACGAAGCTGTTAGATAAAAATATGTAGCATGTTCAGAAAAACATAGTTATTTATGTGAAGTTCAATCACTGCTACCACAGAAGTTCAACAACACTGCTGTAAGAAATTTTTTGAGTGTGACACTACTAGTTTTTCCTACTACTAACTGTGAAGTTCAAGCACTGGTACCACAGAAGTTCAGCAACACTGCTGTAAGAAAAAAATACATGCGACATTCTTAGATAGCCATACTACTAGATGTGAAGTTCAATTACTTGTGCAACATAAGTTCACCATCAGTACAAAAAAGAATCAAGTTTCATTTTTTTAATTCGATCAGACCAGTGCCCATCGATGGCGAAAGCTATACCACAATCATTTCCAAACACCGTCCACAAGCTATGCCGTTGGCACATATTGAAGAAGTACAGGGAATACCTCGCGTTCTTGTACAAAAAGTATAAAACATTCAAAGAGGAGTTCACAGCTATATTGAACTGGCCGCTGATGCCAACGGAGTTTGAAGATGCCTGGGCTGAACTCGTGCACAAGTACCACCTGGAGAACGACCAGATGATGATGCAGCTCTGGAGTGATAGGAAGATGTGGATTTCAGCATATTACAAGAACATTTTCTGTGCTAGAATGACTTACACACAATGAAGCGAGAGCATGAACCACGTGCTAAAGAAAGGGTTTGTCAAGGGGACCCAGAACCTACACAAGTTTGCT
Organism: Triticum urartu; assembly: GCF_056163025.1. NCBI lineage: Eukaryota > Viridiplantae > Streptophyta > Magnoliopsida > Poales > Poaceae > Triticum > Triticum urartu. The sequence continues at coordinate 613,760,060 of NC_141877.1, forward strand.
AGGCGGGTCAATGCTTGCATACAAACTCGGATGCAGAAGGAGAACGAGCAAACAATGACCAGCATGGTATAATGACAAGTACAAAACACCACCATCATGTTCTGTTTACCTTCAACATGTGCACTTTGAATTTAAAAAAATGAAACCCATGATTCTGCTTCGACTAATATCTTACTTTTTGACATGTGCAGACCAATCCTGTGACAAAGACAACTTACGGCTATGAGGAGCACATGTCTATCAAGTACACGAGAGCCGTGTACACCGAGATGAGGAATAGGATGAGAAAGGCCACGCTATTTCGCGCAAAGCGTACAGCAGAGTCCACTAAGTACCTTGTGTACTACCACGACAAGCCTGGCCATGATGATGAAGAAAGATTTTCCTGGTCAAAGCATGAATTCCAGGTTGTAGCTGACCCAGACAATGAAATATACGAGTGTGAATGCAAGCTCTGGACACACACAGGTGAGCGGGAAAACAAACTCATTAAATAGCTAGACTAGTAGTATCATATCAAAATTTATGAAACTCATTGCGGGCTCACAAACTATGTATTCTGCATTCATCGCAAAATGCAGGCCTGTTCTGCCTTCACATCATGAGCATACTGGACTACCTGAAGCCTGACAAATTTCCAAACAAGTATATCCTCAAACGGTACACAAAGACTGCAAAATCACAGCCAACCTTTGATACAAGGGACTACAACACAACCGCATCAGATGGCAGCTCAAGGCTATCGAAGCAAGACATCTTGCTGCAGCTAAATTTGATGGTTAACAAGAAAGCGATGAGATGTGACCAGCAGTATGACAGAGCCTACTATGTTCTCAAGAGGCTCGTGGAAGAGCTTGATGCAATACATTCAGCAAATCGAGCGGATGCTGACGAAAGGATGGCTGAAGAGGACGCTGAAATTGAAGATGACCTTCACTATTATGCAGCTGAAATGCTCAACGTCGCCGCTGAAGCCAACCAATGCAAGCAGGGTGATGGCCAATCAATGGAGCAGCGGCAACAAGAGACGATGAAACTGCCCCTGTATTCTGAAACAAAGTGTAGGAAGAAAATTACTGCAACAAAGAAAAGTGACAAGAGAGCGCAAATAAAGGCACCACCTACAGGAAGAGTCGTGGTGCTCGATGAGAATGGAGTGCCACTTGGACACAGGAAATGTAGTGTGTGCAACCAGGTTGCGGGACACAACAAGCTGAACTGTCCAACACTCTTGGAAAGAAACAATGCCGAGGAGGTCAAGCAACCCAAATCTCAAAAACAGCAACCCAAAGTTATGGAACAAAAGAAGGGACCACACCCACATAAAGCAAGCACCAGACTTTGTAGCATATGCAAGGAGTATGAACCACATAATGCAAGAACATGCCCGAAGCGAGCAGATGTTGAAAAGACAAGAAAAAAGCCAGAGAAGAAACAGAAAGCAAAACCCAAAGCCAGCAACAAGAAAGAGGTGGAAGAGGTAGAGGAAGACGAAGACGAAGACACCGTTGAAGAAGAGGAAGACGAAGACGAAGACGAAGACACCGTCGGAGAAGAGGAAGACGAAGAGGAAGAGAACGATGAAGAGAAAGAGGAAGAGGATGATGAAGAGGAAGAGGAAGAGGACGATGAAGAGGAAGAGGTACATGTCAAGCAAAAACCTATACAACCAAAGCCTAGGAGGAGCGCAAGGCTGATGAACAGTTAGAATAGGTCAATTAACACAATGCAAACTTATGTCATGTCAATGTCCAGAAATATTATGTCATCCCCTTTTATTGTTGAACTTTCAAAGAAGTCCTGGTAACATACACTGTGAAGTTCACGTAGTATTACTGAAGAAGTCCTGGTAGGTATGAGATGAAGTGTTGTGCTGATGATGTACTGCATGAAAGAGCAAGCAGTAATAAAATGAAAAACGTACACTGTGAAGTTCAAGTAATATTACTGCAGAAGTCCTGGTATGTTATGGGATGAAGTGATGTGCTGGTGATGTATTGCATGGAAGTGCAAGCAAGAACAAACATGGAAAACATATACTGTGAAGTTCAAGTAAGCTTACTGTAGAAGTCCTGGTATATTATAGCAGGAGGTGCTCGTGTTGTATTCCATAAAAGTGCAACCAGCAAATAATCATATAGTATTGAAGTTCAGGTCAGCTTATAGAAGAAGTTCTGGTATATAAAAATCGATGTAGGAAAAAAATATGCTTAAAAAATAAAGTTTCACCGCATAAACTAAGGTTAGCAAGCCTAAGACAACGCATTCAAATGTGAAGTTCTGCTTGGATACGTGAAGAAGTTCATGTACAATGCCGACAAAAGATAAAGAAACGTCAACAATATTTCTGCACAGATTTACATATGAAATACGTTCGCACTTGAAAAAAACACAAAAAACAAATATAGATTCTACGCAAAAGCATACATATTGGTTGGGGTTGAAAATTACAAATACATTACACAACACAGAATATCCTCTTCATCTGAAACCAGCAGCCCATACACATCTCAAAGCAGAAGTTCAAGTCTACGATCATATGTTGGGAGCCCGAAAATAAACAACACAAAAAAATCAAGAAGTTAACACAAAACCGAGGCAGAAGTTCTGGTGCATCTGTTGGGGCAAAAACATTCAACACGTGGATACTGAAAAACGACGCAGTACATTGAAATTCACAAAGCCAAATCATTCTTCACACCAAATGCATTTGTCCACTATATCATAAGTAATAGTGCTGCACCTATAGATACACAAATCACTAAAAACATTCTTACAACCAAATCTTTACGGAATTGTTCCAATCATTATCAAACCTAAAAATCTGTATGAAATCAAATCTACAGATGAAACTAATGCTTCGAATTCACGGACCAAAGGACTGGATCTCTTTAGGGAGCTCTGAATGCACGACTTCATTCTTCTCGCTAAAAATCAGAGTGTGCATGAACTCAGCCTTCCAATCATCTCCAGCAGCCTGCAAACAAAAGAAAGGTGAAAACGATGTTTTAGTAACGGATATCTAAAACCACAGCAGGAGCGTCTCAGCAAAAACACACAAGAATAATCAAAGGATGATGAGACAAGAACAAAGAAACAACATACTTCCACATCACCAAAATCCTCAACAATCTCATCGCCATCATACGAAGAGCTGAACTTCATGGCAAAGAAACCACAATCATTACTCTTCTGCTTCGGGACATCGATGAAAGTCGGCCTCTTTGCAATAGTCACCGAGTTAGGCTGCTTGCTCGCCTTGTATGTAGCCTTGCCGTACACCTCCTCGAACAACCCAACAAATCTCTTCATCTGCCGGAAATAACAAAATTAGATGAAGTCAAAAACATGTTAACCAAAATAGTTAAGTTCAGGTACATAGAAAAGCGACACTTGCATAAGATCCACCTAAACAAAATAGCAGAAGTTCAACTTCAAAATGACAGATAGTTCAAGCAGCATTACCAAAATAGAGACAACAACATATTTTGTCAACACAAGGCATAATAAACTTCGTGTCAAACAAGAGATGTGAAAGGAGGTTCAGGCTAAGAAACACTCACGATATTTTGACAGTCCCTGTGGAAACTCGATCGCGACGTTTGCATATTATCGTAAGAAAACCTGCCAAGAATGAAAGGACCGGTGAACACAAACTATAAAAGCATATGTACTGAAGAACCGGCATGAACAAAAACTTTCTTGACAAACTCAGCAAAAGGATGCACATGAAATTAAAAAAAAGCAAGAGTTATGAAAACCTAACCAGCTTTGCGTTAAGAAGGTCTTCTTCCTTGCGAACAAACATTGGGAGGAGACCAGCAGATTTTTTGCATCAAACTTTGGAACTGTTGCACCGAAGAAATCATACTCTAGGCAGTACTGTGCATTCACAAAAACACAATTAAAACACCTCCCAAATGCTACTACAACAAAACTAAGGCAAAAAGAAGGAGATAGGGGTGCAAAGAACTAAAACCTGTATGAAGTAGGGACTAAGTACAACCCTGTCAGCACTAGTGAATATCTCAGAGGTCTCCGGCTTATCCTTCCACAAATTTATGAGATAATCCATTATGTCTCCTTCCATCTGCTGCCCTTCACCGAAAAGCGTATAAAGGACACGTCCTGTGAGGTCAATCACATTCGCATGGATGGTAAACATGCAGTAGCTTATCCTGCAGAATACAAAAGGATGGTAAAAAAATATTAGAAGTTCAGATACAACAACAAAGAGAAGTTCAGACACTATAACTCAAAAGGCAAGAGGAGACATAAAACAGAAGTTCAGATACTACAACAATGGCAGTTCAGACAATACAACAACAGAAGTTCAGACACTACAACTCCAAGGCAAGGGAGCGACAGATGAGGGTAACTCACTCAGAATACTTCTGCAGACCGTCTTTACTCAACACATACTATTTCAACTTCCGGGCCTCGGATAGATGAGGGTAACTGTATTTTTTCAGGGGAGCGAAGGAGAACGCCACTTCAAAGGCAATCTTGATGCTCTCTTGGAGGAAGTTATGTTCCCAGACTCAACTGCCGGTTTCCTCCTGGTGATCAAAACATTCGTCCCACCTCTACCAGCAATAGTACTAGCAGCACATTTAGCATTCTTCGGGTAAGCAATCTTCTCAAAATCATCATCGGACGAAATCACTTCTACTTCGGCTGCTTCGACTGCATCAGCCTTCCTGTAGCAAGGGGTTTTTGGAGTACCACGAATACCACCAGCCTGCTTCCCCAACTTGGAAGGAATAAGGGTCCAAGGTCTATCATCTCCTATGGGAGCTGTACTCATCGGTTCCTACCTAGGCTGGTATTCCTGTGACCCGAGGAATGAGTAGTGGTAATCGGTCAGCTCCAACGGTTCCACTGTCAAAAGAAAAAAGGAAGAGAAAACATCACCATTAAATACAACTGAAGTTCAGGAACATCACAATGTGCAGTCCAACTAATAAAGATGAAATGGTTACTACTCAAGCTGACCTAAAAAAATTAGTTGCAGTAAAAAACTAAATGAAGTTCAGGCACAACCAGAGGCACAGTTCAAGATAAACCGATGAACTGTAAATCATTCAACTACAGCTAACAAAACCATAGAAAGGCATCATCTCTGAAGTTCAATTATAAAAGAAATCCTCATGTCCATTTAAGGAAAACGAAACACACAAGCAAAATTAAAAAACATAGAAATGAAGTTCATGTACAAAGAAAATGCTCCTCTCCTTCCGAAACCAGCAGCCCAGCCAGACCTCAAGCAGAAGTCCATGTTCAGAGAAAAATATGAAGTTCAGGTAGAATAAAAGATGCAGTGCAGGTAAGCAGTACAAGTACCAAAATACTTACATGTGTAGTAGCCAAACAGAGCTTGGAAGTCTGTCTCAAACAGGTTAGAAGAAGCGATTGAGTACAGCCACGTCTTCCTGATATCCCCGATATTCTCATGGGAATAATTTGCAAGAACCCCGTCATGATACGAATTAACATTCGTAAGCATGAAGAATCCGCAGTCGATACTGCCATCAAACGAAGTAAAAGAAATAGTGTTAGGACAGAAAAAGAAAGCCAACGAATTAAACACGTCGCAGCTTAAGTACAACTACAGTTAAACAGATGTGATAAAGAGAAAAAGTCGAACTCATACTTGTTTTGCTGCTGGGGGACATCAATCCAATCCAGAGGGAAATTGTCGATGCTAATAGGACTGAAGGGTGTCTCCCTGTCATTGCTGGCATCCTTCCAAAGCCTCTTGATATTGTCGGTCATCTGTCGAAACAGGCGTACCGCACATTCATCTTTTGGTCCATAGTAGGAATCGAGAAGCTGGAACCTTGAATTCTTCAGGTCAAGGAACACCGACACCCAATGATCGACACCACCCATGGAAGCAGGAAGCTCAGGCGGGTCAAAAGTAGGGAAAACAACCTGAAGCATCATAAACACACGAATCATTAAAAAATGAGAATTAATATCAAAACGGTACAAAATAAAAATAAAACAAATATTAACACAGTGGATCGCACTTCAAAACTAATACAGAGGCAAAGAACAAGATATTGCTTACCAAATCATGTGCATCCATGCTATCTGGACCACTCGCCATGAATTACTTCCTCACACGGGAATCAAAATGACCTCTGAAAATCTTGTACTAAAATAATGCAGACAACACCAACATATGAAAAAATACAAAAATGAGACGAACAAGTTTTAACTAAAATGGTAAGGAACAAAACAGAAAAGAAATCACTGTATGGTTGACTTACACAAACCCAATACGGCAGGATGAGTTTATCCGATCCCTGGTACTTCGCACATAGACAATAGAGTGCACACTCAGCCACATTAGATGTAAGCATTCCGCGAGCACCAAAAGATATTGCGACTTCTTGAACAGAAGCTTCACACTCCTTGTTTCGGAACATAATCATTGATCTAAAACAAGTGAATAGAAAGTAAAACAAGTTAAGCAGCAGGAACTTAGGAAGTTCATAACACATGTTAGCACAGAAGTTCAGCTATATCACAACAGGCAGTGCAGTACAAAAGAGGCCAGAAGTTCAGCGCCAGAGAAGCAAAAAAACAAGAAGTTCAGGTACATAGAGTTGAGAAGTTCAGGTATGAAATCACAGGCAGTTCACAGGGGGTACATGGATGATGTAAATGTTGAGCAGCTGCACTCACCTCTTGGAACGATTGTTCCTAAGCCTAGTTACACTGTAATAAAAGTCATCAACCTTCTTTCGCACGACAGCAAGGTCGCTATCTGCTCACCAAAAAAAATAGCAATTAACAGCAACACTCAAAGCACATAGATTCACGACAGTTTCAATTAAGACCAACATTCAAGCACAAACATTCAAAACATAAGCACATCTCAGCTGCTACATCAGAAAAGATAAAAAACAGCATCATAGACATCACAACCCATGCATTACAAACATCCACTCACATAGCAAACAGGTTCACTTAACATTCTTTACAACCCACACGACAAATAACAAACCAGAAGTTCAACTTAGACCACACAGGCAGTTCACAGGGGATATCATGGACTAAACCAAAACAACAAAGAGGGAAGGGAATGGGGAAAGAAGAGAGAAGCATGCTCCTCTCTTCATGGATCCTTGCCTAGACCAGTGGCAGCACTAGAATGATCAACCTCCTCTCCATAGCTATCGCTTTCGGTATCTTCATCGTCATCTCTAGCAGACATTACAGCGTCGTCAGGAAGGACACCAGCAGCAGCTGGAGCAGCTGGAGAATCTAAAACAAGAAAAACTTTTGGTTGTGCCTGTACAACATTAACATCAACTGATGGCTCTGCTACAGGAGACTTCTCCGGGCTTGCAGCAGCACTACCACCAGTTTCAACAGCAGACTCAACAACATCTTTCTCCAAAATGATGTCTCCAGTTGCCTTGCCCTGCTCAGCATTTGAAACCTCGGCGACAATGGACGACTCAGGTTCAGTCAGGACCACCCCGTCGGAGCAGCCGGTGCCTGAGACGGACATGTCTGCAACCTTCTCTGGAGGAACACTAACATCATCATTCTGCTGCTGCAAAAAGAAATAGAAAGTCATTACAAAGGGCTGACTGAACCTCATGCACAGGAGCAGCAAGTCCGTCTCAGGGGCAACAAGACAAAATGGACAAGAAAAATGGTACCTCATTTTCACTGCCATGAACCTCATCGACTATTACGCCACTAGCCGGAGCAGGTTCATGCACAGGGGCAGCCTCATGCACAGGAGCAGCTTCATGTGCAGGTAAAACATCCTCCTCAACCCTAGCATCATCATGAACAACCTAAAAAATAAAAAAATCATTTAGAAAACAAATACCTAATCAGCAGAAGTTCAGATTGCACAATCAGAGAAGGTCAGCTATCACAACTGACACATAATGGAAGTCCAAAATATAGTAAACATAGCAAGTCAGATATCAAACTACTCTAAGATACAAAAGGGAACAAAAAAGGGCCAGTCATCGAAGTCATGGAAGTTCAGGTGCTGTAGCAGTTGAAGTTCAGGTTCAATAAACAGATAAGGTCACCTAGGAACACTAGTGCTAAAAAGAAACAGTGTACGACACATCAAATCAACAACGCTCGCCTATGACCACAAACAGTAATAACTGAAAGCTAACATTTAACATTGAACATTAGTGCAAACCTCTTTGGTATGCTCCACGTGGCCTCCTTCACGACCCGAATGAACAGAATCCTGCCCCTGAATCTGTCTCACAACAACACTTGCCTCATCTTCAAAAGGCTTGCAACGAGCATCCTGCATTTCCTTGAACAGCCCAACGCTAGTTCGGAGGTGGGAAGTGCTCTGACGAAGCTCTTCAAGAAATTTAGCTTCAATACATAAGACCTCCTTCGAAGACTCAGCATCAAACCCGTGCCCGGGAGGAAGAATCCCATCAACGCGATTAAGACGCTCAGCAGTCGAAGGAACATGAGCCAACTCCCCACAAACAGTTTCAAGAAGACTGTCAATCCTAACCAGAGAAACACTGGCAGCTTCAAACAAATCCTCGCAAGAAACGCCACCTGCAGCACTCACACGGGCAGAAGAACCTCCTGGATCTACAGGGTGCACCAGTATTAACATCCCGGGAGAATTCAAATAATGGGGAACTTCCACTCCCTAGGCCGGCAGAATGAGGCATAGTTAGAACAGGACGTTCGATAACCCTAAAGAACACAACCTTAGCCTGTGTCTTCCACTGCATACAAAAACAAAAGTCAACGCGTTAGAAAACAAATGAAGGAACATGGGAACAAAAAATATACAAGACAATACCAGAAGTTCAAGGAAAGAATAAAGCATAGAAACACTCACAGGCAGTCTCCCAAACACCCAGTTGGCTGGGTCATCATCACCTTTCGTGACCAAGTCAGCCGCAGCAAGCTCAAGAAGCTTGGCCTGATCCATGAAATTGATGCAAGGGGTCCTCAAGTCAATATTAGGCGTCTTGCCAATGATAAGGCAGTCCAGGTACATAAGAAGCGGCACGATGGCACAGCCTGTGACAGCTTTTCCTCTGCTAGTACCTTGCTGATACCTAACAACAGCACTCCGAATATCTTCAACAACCAACTGGCAGTAGTCCATGTCTGCCATATCCTCAAACACAAGGTTCTTGGCCATTGATGCCTCCCTGGACACTCGTGTAGACGTTCCAGAGATAACCACCTTCATGAAAACAATAAGGTAAAACACCTGCAGAGCAAGATCATCCTTCATCTCATCCTTCACAAGTTCAGCAAGGATATTCCGCAAATCCTTTGTCTTGATGTCGTCACTCCTATCATACCCAAGCTTGCCCTTCAACCTCATAACAGCATCATCGAAACCATCATTCGAGGGTCTAGGGGGGGTACGATTACCTTGAGGGAACCCAAAGAGATGGTGAATAGTATCACTTGTAATACGTATAACCTTGTTCACCTCACCCATGTCCAAAATCATGGTTGAAGGGTCAATCCTTGTGTAGATGTTGCCCATCAAAGGACGAGAAATGTTGGAATCAACCTTCAAGTCAAACACACAACCAAAACCTGCCTTGATAACCCTCGCCTCGTGCCTATCTTGTAGCATTTTCGCACACGTCTTGACCTCTCCTAGTGAGCAGCGAACCGTCTTGTTAAAACATTTCGCCTCACCTCCTCCTTGGCCACCTTCTTCGGGCGCTTTGCCTCCTCTCTTCCTCCTCTCAGGCCGCTGCACAAGCTGATACTGAAAAAAATACATTGACAAGGAAAAAAGGCAGAACAATGAGACACACAACCTTCACCAAAATTCAACTTATGCCTACATATACGCACTACATCTTAGAAGTCCAACCATGTTTACATAGGCAGTACAACCATGTATGCCCAGAAGTTAACATGCTTTCGAAAATGTTGGAAATTTACAAAAAGCAGAAGTTCAACCATGTATACCAAGGCAGTAATCAAACATGTATCTCAGAAGTCCAACTATGTCTACATAGGCAGTACAACCATGTATGAACACTAGACAACATGCTTTCAAAAAAATGTTGGAAATTTACAAAAGCAGAAGTTCAACCATATATACCAAGGCAGTAATCAAACATGTATCTCAGAAGTCCAACTATGTCTACATAGGGAGTACAACCATGTATGAACACTAGTCAACATGCTTTCAAAAATGTTGGAAATGTAAAAAGCAGAAGTTCAACCATATACACTAAGGCAGTAATCAAAACATGTATACAAAACAAGTTGAGCTAATTTCTTCATGTATATACCCAGAAGTCCAACTATGTACACAAAGGCAGTAATACCGTAAAAGCAAAACACGTCGGCTAATTTATTCGTCTATATTGAGATGGAGCAGAAGGTCAGCTATGTATGCCAAGGCAGTGCTAAAAACAATAAAACTACAGCAACAGCGACAAATGCTCTAAAAAATAGTAAACATGAGATAGTCATACCTGATTAGCGGCAGCAGCATGATCGACGTCGTCCTCATCATCAGCATTGAAATCAGCACCATCCTTGTCCTCTGGATTAACACGAGAACGCTTCTTCACACCCTTGTTAACCTTTGCAGGTGGAACCTTGCGCTTCACGCCGCATTTCTTCCCCTTACCAGATGCACCAGCACCAAGCGGAGAAGGTGTAGGCGCGGCAGTGGCAAGCACACGAGGACTACGACATGGCGTATCACCAAGGCCCAACCCTTCATCTTCAACAACTTCTGCAGGCCTTGAAACACGTGGGCTCCTCCGAGGAGTAACTTCACCAACTACTAGCTTCCTCGCAGTAGTCTTCTTGATTCTCTTCTTAACAGGGACAACCGTGCCATCACTACCACACGGCACGTCTTCCACAATAGTGAGCTCAGCCGCATGAACAGATCTAGGAACATCAGAACCTTTCTCAAGGCAGGCCGCCCTCTTCTTGTCAAAATTTTCTTGCTTCTTCCTCTTACGTTGGTCCTCCAGGAGAAGATGAAAAGGCACATCCTCGAGTTGCGTGACAGGTTCAGTGCCATCAACAGACTGCTACTGCGTCTCTGACATCTGAAGAGAGCACAAAGGATCCGGAACGGAATCACAACCTTTGACTAAGGGAGCCCCCTCCTCAGCTATAGCAGGGTTTTCTGATAAACCCAACTCAGATAAAACATCGTTGATGTTGTTCACAGCTTCCTCCTTTGTGGACACATCTGCAAAAAACACAAAAAATCAAAGCAAAAAATAAAAAAAGTCATGAAGAAAAACAAAAACAAACGACATGAACAAGCTAAAAAAACATGGCTGAAAAATTTAAAATGAAAAGAAAAGGGGTTTCACATACTAGGTGAAGCAAGAGCTGTAGAAGCAAGATCCTCGAGGCTTGAAACATTCTCAAGGCTCGAAGCAACCTCGGCAATCAAAGTCAAAGGGATAATGGGTGATTTAGCCGCATCAGATATTGGTGCATCAGTATTAACCTCTGAAGCTCCATCTTGATCGCAGGAATTTTTTTAGAACTATTCAACTCATCACCAACTATAAAAAATGCAAGTAAAAAGGCAGCTGCGTTCTAATGCACAATCCTACATTAAAGGGACTTCTACTTTGACAACAATGTCCAATAACAAGAAGTTCAACAATACCTAACAAAGCAGTAAACACAACAAACAAACTAAAATCTACACACTAACTATAAAAACAATCTACACTCAGAGGGGCTACTACATATAACATGAATGTCCAAAAGTTCAACGATATATTACAAAGTAGTAAACACAAAATGTGCATAACAGAAGTTCAACCAAATTTCATTATGAACAAACAATAACTAAAACCAGAAGTTCAACTATGTGACCCAAGCAAATAGCACATAAAAAATATGTAGCATGACCAGAAATAGTATTTCACAGCCAAACTAAATATCAATACCATGAACATGATAACAAATAAGAAAACAAAAGATATACACTATAGATATGAATCATTTGGGAACTCCAACAACACTTGGTGGCATAGTTTCACCTGCAAATCATCAACTAAAAAGTAAAGCAACACTACTAACTCAAGCTAAGGGTAAAAAGCATACACATAACCTTTCTTAGAAGTTCACACTAATAAGAATGGCAGTCCAACAAGAAAATTAAATGAAGATATGGGTAGACATATATAAGAATACTGCTTTAAAATACAAGATCCAACTACATTAAGATACCTGGAGAAGGTTTGGAAGCCATGACAACACAACGCCCTTGACGAATGAAACTCCCAACCCTAGAACAACCTACTGAAAACAGGGGATAGAATGCATATAGTTAGTAGGCAGAAAATCATACAACAAATACAAAAAACAACTAAATGAAACCCTAGGATGAAACAACTAGATAATATCAACAAGTATGAAAACATGAACAGTAGCACATATAGGCAAGCACAAACAAAAAAAGAATCCAGAAACTAACTAGCATGTGACAGACACAATCTAGACTTCGAAATCAATAATACTAAGACAATTAGATACATCAGATTCAGCATGAACCATCACACCACACCCTCTCTCACATGCATCTAAATGCTGAAATCACCAAAGGGGAAATGAAATCCAATCAACTCTGAATGGAGAAATAGCACACACAAGCATCTCATAGACAAATCTGACCACGGGGGAATGGAATCCACCAACCACACGCACAAGAACCCTACCTAATCTCCCATCAAACCATCAGAAGAAGGGGGTAGGAGGCGGACGCGAGAGCACACAGGAGGCGGACTCGATAGATCTGGCGAAACTAAAAGCAGGCATTAGGGGGGTGGGGGGCAGCATTTGTACCTCTCGAAACAACCCCCGCACACACGAATCCCGCGGCGGTTCTTCCACTCCCCACGACGCCGTGCGCACCTTGCAACCGCGCAGGCAGTTGCCGCCCTTGCTTCAGAGTAGAATAGAGCGGGTTGGGCGAGGGAGAGCGGGGCGTGGGGAGAAATAGGAGCGGGGGCGTGCACCGGTTACTCCAGCATGAGGGTAGGGGACAGGGGCGGAGAAATCGGGGGGGTTGGAGGCGAGGAAGGCAGCGGAGCGACGGAGAGGGGGAAGAGAGCGAACGACAGGGGGAGAGGGGTTTTCTGATAGGTGGTGATGAGGGAGGTGCTCATTTAATGCCTATCTGTCGTGGGAATTGCAGCGCCACTGAATTTACAGTTTTACCCCCCCCCCCCAACAGCTAAAAAAGTAAATACATCTATAGATAAATGAATGCACCATTTGAATGCATCTATTATAATGAGATAACTTCACACGATAGCACTGTTGATATCCTTAAAACCAAAAATAGATGGCAAATGCACTACAAAGGAAGAAAAATACATACATAAATATGCACCTAAAAACAACAGAAAGAAGTTCAAAAAATAAAGAACATAAGTTCAAGTACTCTAATAAAAGAAGTAATGGCATAAGAATAAATAAACCCTAAGAAACAAAATGAAGAAGTTCAAGTACAAAAACAGATGAAGTTCATATCTAACACTAAACCATAATAACCCTAAACCCTAAAAACCCTAAGATAGATAGTGGGGTCACGGATGTGACGGACTCGCCTCCGCATGCGACGACGCGGCACACTGCGTCGTCGCCTGCTCCGGCTCGTTCCTGTCTCGGCCTCGCAGGGGGAGGGGAGGGGGGGCCCGACCCCCTCCCCCCTGCTCGGCCTCGCGCTACCGCATTGGTCAATACACGCAATGCCGATTTCAATATCTACAAAATATTTAAATCCAAAAAATAAGAACCTCAAATTTAACATGTTGAAAACGATTATCACACTGAAGTTCAGGATAGTTATTCAGTGAAGAACAACAACTATTATAAGTACAAATAACATACTAGAAAAAATAAAAAAATACGCATATCCATCGCCCAATTACATGGCTGTTCACGGGACTAAGTCAAAAAAATCCAAACGAATGCAAAGAATGAAAAGTAACATAAAAAAGAAGGAAATACATAGGAATTGCTTTATAACTTTGCAAAGAAGGAAAAAGCAGAAGTTCACGTATAAAGAACATAGAAGTCCAGCTTCTACAAACGACCCTTACATGATCTGGAAAAAGTGCATGCATACTTGGGCTAATCCCATGATTGCTCACGAGACAAAAGTATAAAAAGGAACATCTGAAGAATTAAAAATATGAAAGGAAACCAAACAAAGAAAAATATAGAGCACCATGTGCCTTCGCCTTGCAAATGTGGAATATAATCTGGAAAACCAGAAGTTCAACCATTAAATTAAAAAAAGAGAAGTCCAGATCTTACCAAAGATAAGTGGATGATCAAAAAACTATACCAAAACATAGACTAAAGGAAAAAGAGGGTGCATGTTCCTGTGGTCCAGCTCCACGCTTACAAACTAGCTACAACAAAAATTGCAGAAGAAAATCTAGTAAGGGTTTCTGATACAAAGGACTTGCTGCATTATCTTGCAGCGAAAAGAAAAAAGAAGTTCAGGTATGACAACACAGAAGTCCAGCACAGAAACTCAGACAGACCCAACAGGATCCACCTGATCCTCCCCCGATCCCGATCCCGAGCCGCTCCAGCCCCGACAGGATCCAACGAAGGAAAAGAAGAAGTTCAGGTATGAAAACGCAGAAGTCCAGTTTGTACAACGACCATTAGAAGATCTAGAAATAGTGAACAAATGAATTCGTCCAAAGCATAAAATCATCTACACAAGATTGCAACACGTGTGCACCCCCTTGGAAATGATGTGGCAACTACCTTTCGACAACTGAAAGGACCAGAGGGTAAATTTCAAAACCGCTAAAATAACATGTGCAGAAACCCGCAGGAGTGCCAACATCAAATCGCTAGAAATCAAACCATAAGGACCCTCCCGATTAAAATTTACGGATTAGTAAGCCTCGAATTTCACTAAAGTACGCAAATCAGGCAACAAACTTTAAAGAAAAAACGAGAAATCAATAGAAGTGCGGGTTGCATCTCGGGCGGATGAAGAACATGGGCGATTTCAAATTTGTTTCAAATAACAAAGAATTTGTGCTCCAAACTCGTACTAAAACCTAATCCCCATCGTTCCAGAACTTCGACAACATCCAAAAAATGCATTAAACTTGTAACAGAAACAAGTTCATCACGACCCCGAGAGCAAATGCGCCAACATGCTAGAATCCGAATCAAAACAATCATTTAGACTCTAAAAAACGTGTCCACATTACACTTACATCACAAAAAACACGAATGATTAGAAAAACTCGCAGGGAAAGCCACGATTGCAAAGATAGCCAGAAGGTCAGGTTAGTACACAGGGAAGTTCAGGCGCGTTACTCAGGCAGTTCAGGTTGTGATCAGAATATTATTCTGATCCCGTGATCAGAATAGTGTTTATGTATATATATATAGGCACTATTCTACTCATGGGATTAGAATAACTATTTGGATCATGGCGCACTATATAGGAGCGATCTGCTGTTACCGAACTTCACAAACCGCCGACAGCAAACAAAAAAGAAACTATCCACCCCGCGTCGTCGCCCCACTCCTCCATGCGGGCGATTCCCACTACCCATCCCCGAGCGTCGCCGGCCTCCAACTCCCCGGCGAATCCCCCCAGATCCACCGCCACCACGCGACGACCAGCTCCCCTGCCAAGGATTCGGTGGGATGGTGCCGGCCCGATCCCCTGCTGCGACCAACCACCTCTCGCTCCGCCCTCCACTATGGTCGTCGGCGGCGGCCTTCTAGCCGCGCTAGAGCTGCCCTCGCCTGGATCCGGCCCTGCACAAACCCCTCGCCTGGATCTGACGCCTGCGCCGCCCTCGCGCCTGCTTCCGGCCGCTGCGCCGGACCTGCTTCCGGCCGCCGCGGAACACCTGCCCTAACCACCTCTGCCCCGCCCCCAACCTCCCTTGCGGCGCCAACTTCCCTCCCGTCCGGTGCGACCTTCGCTCTACTCCGTCGCGGCCTTCCTTCAACTCTGGCTTGGCATGCCCTATGCTCCGACGTGCCCTCCTGAACACTCCGCCTCCCGCCACAATCTTACTGCCGCTGGCCACCGGAACCCGGCGTGCTGCCGGTGATCCCATCGCCACCGCCTTCTAGGGGACCCTGTGAACTCCGTTTGTCGCCTCTGCACCCCCGCAGCTTCCTCTTCCTATAGGCGGCCACGGTCCTCCATGGAGGACTCCCTCTATCGCCTCTGCACGTCCTACCTCGACATCCCTCGCGGGTGACCTACATCGGCGCCTCTCATCAATCATTCTCGTCATCTCTTCTAGTCCGCGGGTGCACTCCTAGACCTCTCAGCCCACCATGCCCCGCTGCCAAGCTCTTCGGGTTTCATTGGCGTTACCGCGGGCAACCACGCACACCTCCGGGCATGGTCGTGGCGCCTCCCGTAACAGCTTCAGTGCAGTCGCGGCCGTCACAAGCACCTCCCAGCTGCAGTTGTGCGCCCCCATTGTCCATCTTCGGAGCTTTTCGGTCAACAAAGCTTATCCCTGGGTCGCGGTTGTCATCAGGGTCAGCTGCTACCACACGCAGATCCCCCGACCTTCATTGCTTCACAGCGGCGACCTTCCTAGAGAATCGTCGGCGGCCTTCATTGTGTGCGGCCGACCACACACAAAACTGCAGCGCTCCACCAGTCTCACGTCTGTACGTGGCATCGTGGTTGGCAACCTACCACACATTGCTGCTCCGTTCCATCTCTTCCCTGCATTCTACCTCCGCTCCACACTCCTGCCCCATGCTCTGCTGCCAATGCATTGCTACTCATGAGGTTATTTGGGCAGACAAAGCCACAAAGGAGAGAAGAAAAGGGGCAACTGGAGAGAAAGCAACCACGTCTATCCTTGTTCCATGTGGTGACTGGACCTATGCCTCGATTCCTCCTAAACTGTTGCTTCCGTAATTTCTCTATTTTCACGTGAATTTTTGGCTTCTCTTACAACTGTTCCAATATGTCTGGATTTCTAGCAGAAGTTCATGTACAATACTGACTGTGTGTGAGTTCACATATGCCAATTTCCATGAGAGAAAAAAGACCAAAAAATGTGATTTCCAAAATAATTGTAAATCAGCACTTTTTTTGTGAATGTGTACATTCAGAAAAATGCGTGTGTGAATATAGGCTGCTGGACATGTCCAATACAATGTCCATTGTGCAGCAGTACAAAAATATGTGTTTTTTCAGGGGGTTTTCTTACTCGTGTAATATTGTATTTACTATTTGGCCTTTATATCACTCAAAAAATTAATTGGTAGATTTCTGAATGCTGGTACATGAAAAAATTGATTAAAAGATAAACATAAAAAACATCATATAATTTTGAGGGCTTGCAAAAGAAAAGAGAAATATTTCTGACTAAGTCAAAGGTTCTCGTTCATATGGTTCTATTCGATCGCATGTTGAAGTCAAAGGAATTTTGTCGAGGAAGCTTAAATACACTGTCTCAGGAAAACACCAAGATTTAAAGAATACATTAAGCATGAATTAAAAGAATTTTTTCCTTTGAATTTCAATTAAATAATTTTGCTCGGAAGTTCAAGTACACTCTCTTAGGAAATTATCAACAATTCAAAATCAAAATACATGATATAGTGAATTAGAATAAAAGTATGATAAAACTTTTTTGCTAGGATCACCGTGAACATCACATCGGAAAGAAAATTTAAAAATTGAATAAATGCAGGCAGAGAGTTGCATCTACTCTTGTCTAGTATAATTTTTTTCAAGCTATTTAGTTCAAGTTATACTCGTCCACAAAAAATCGGACAAAACCCTCGATGTTCTTTCTCAACTATAATATACCAAGAATATGAATCAATAACAAATTGGACTTTTGGTGGTGTGCACGTGATGTTGACATGCCGAAAATGAAGTTGTTTAATGTTTGTAAAAAAACTCATATTTTCCCAAATACTAAAGATTGAAATGAAGAAGTTTAATTTAAAATCGGAGTAGCTCAATGTATATAAAAACTCAGGTTTTCTCATGACTAGAGAATAAAACCAAGAAGTTCAATTGGAAGAAACGGAGCAGTTTGATATTTATTTGAGAAAAATCAAAAAATTCTAGTTTCTAAAGAATTAAACCAACCTGTTCAATTCGAAATAACGAAGAAGTTCGATGTTTTGAAAAAACTTCAATTTTCACATTTCTAAAAAAACACAATGAATTTCAAATAAAAAAGGTAGAGCGGTTCAAACTATAAAAAACTCAGATATTTTCACGTAATCGAGAGAAGTTCAGATTGATAACTGCCAGAAGTTCACATACTACAAGGTGTGCATTTTGTATGAAAAAAAGAATAAAAATGCAAAGGCTAAAAGTTTTGTTGCTAGAAGTTCAAGTACTCGGCCCGGGAAAGTTTAAAAACTCTAGTGTCAGAGGTTGAACAAAAAATCTGTGACAGAAGTTCAAGGTGAAAACAGCGGGAAGTCCAACTACTACATGGAATGCATTTCAGATAAGAATATAAGAATAGAAAACAAAAGTCTTAAAAGGTTTGTTGCAAGAAGTTCATGTGCTCCTCCTAGCATAGTTCAAAATTCATGTGTGAGACGTCCGTCATTCATTTACATGTTGAAAAAAGGCAAAAACAACGTTGTTTTGCAATTTAAAAACCGCTCTCAAATGACAACGAATTTGTAACACCTATCTACATGAAAAACTTGCTGCTATTCATAAGCTTCCCACCGGGTATATTATGTGCCACATTTCGATGGACGGTTTAAAATGTATACCATTTAAAACACGTTTTGATGTATTCAAAAAATTCTTACCTGTTGAAATAAGTTCATGGTGAAAACAACGAGAAGTTCAAGTACTGCAAGGAATGCATTTCAGGTGAGAATAAAAACATAGAAAAATAAAAGCATAAAAGGTTTGTTGAAAGAAGTTCAAGTGCTCTGTCCAGGGAAATTCAAAAATTCTTGCGAGAGAGGTTCACCTCATATTTCCATGTTCGATTTTCTCGTATAAAAATCGAATACAATTCTTTACTCGAAAATATGAAAAGGTGAAGTTCAAATTGAAATAAGAGAGAAGTTCGGAGTTTATTGAAACCTAGGATGTACCTATTCAATAAATAAAAAACACAACGACATTTTTTGCACTTTTAAAAACAACTGATAAACAAAAAAAAGGTTGCTAGAAGTTCAAGTGCTCAACGATTAAAAGTTAAAAAAATCTTGTGAGAGAGGTTCACCGTGTATTTAGATGTCCAAAATACATAAAAAATATATGTTGTTTTTTGTGTTTTAAAATAATTCTCTCAAACCAGAGAGAAGTTCAAAGTGATAACAACCAGAAGTTCATGTACTACATGATGTGTATTTCATATAAGCAAAATACAATAAAGTGAAATAGAGTGAAGTTCAAATAGACATGTCCCAGAAGTTCAACTACTTCACGCAGTGCAAAAAACAACAAGTCAAAAACAGAGCGAGGTTCAAACAAACATGCCCGAGAAGTTCAACTACTTCATGTAGTGCGTTTCCATTCGCAATGAAGGCATAAATCATGATCTCGTCATTTCTCTAATTTACTTCAAAACAACAGGAATATCATTTGTGTAAAATCAAGTCCTCGGTCGAAGAAAGTTAACAAATATATTATTAGGGAGGTTTGTACAAAGAGAATATCATTTGTGTAACACCAACAAAAATGGATAGGAAAATTAAAAACAAAAATACGTCACAGAAGTTCAACGAGAAAACAGCACGAAGTTCGACAACTATAGTGAATGAATTTGAGATGAAAAACTTTTAAAATTGTCGCGAGTATGAAAAAATGATCAACATAGGAAAGTTGCATGTTTACAGCAGCTTTCCATCGGTATATCACTTGCTCAATTACGGTGAGTGGATGGAGAGCTACGAGCAGTGGATGTAGAGCTACGGGCAAAAAAATCACATGAAAAACAGAGTGAAGTTCAAGTAGACATGCCGAGAAGTTCAGGTTCTTCACGCGCTGCATTTTCGAAGAATCTGTTTCGCGATAAAGGCAGAATGAACGATCTTGCCATTTTCGCGATAAAGGCAGAATGAACGATCTCGCCATTTTCCATCGGTATATTATTTTCCCCATTCCGATAAAGTTTGTAGAAATTACGGCAAAAATACGTTTTTAGCCATTTTCAAAACTGACATAAAACCGCAATGAATTTGGAGAAACAATATATACAAAAAAGTTTGCATTTCTTCAAACTTTCCAACGCCATATCATTTGCTCCATTTGGACGTACGGTTAAAAAATTAGCTTGAAAATACGAACTCGGTGGAACTTGTACCGTTTTCTAAATTACTTTTAAACCGTTCAAAATTAGAAAAAACTTCCAACATAAAATAGTAGCGCATTTTCATAAGCTTTCCAACGCCATATTATTTGCCTCGATTGGATTAGCCATTTAGAAATGACATCAAAAATACAAACTCGGGTGTTCCATTTGCAAAATTCTACGATTTTCGGAATTACTCTTTAACAGTAGGGAATTAGACAAAACTTTCAACATGTGGAAGGAGCGGTTTTTCAGCAGCTTTCCAACGCCATATTATTTGCCTCATTCCGATAAACGGTTTAAAAATGTGATCAAAAATACGATTCATGTTTTCTGTAAGAAGAAAAAACGGTTTTCAAAACTGCTCTTAAACCGCTTACATTTTGCCAAAAATTTGACGTGTGTCATGATACTGATGTCCATAGCTTTCCAACGGTATATCGCAAACCCCATTTGGACACCTTTTAGCTGAAGTTCAACCTAGTACTTGGGGAAGGTCAGGCGCGTTACTCGGGAAGTTCATGTTGTGATCAGAATATTATTCTGATCCCATGATCAGAATAGTGTTTATGTATATATATATATATATATATATATATATATATTACATCATTTGACCGATTCCTCAGCGCTGACGTTTTCGTTTTTGAGTCAGCTTCTTTCCCTTCTTGTTAGTCGAAGAATAATTGAGCCCCTCATTGTGACTTTGCCTTTTCCGTGGAGTACGATTTTTCTTAGGTAATGTAGTATTGATTCTTCTTTTGACGTATAGTTCATCATCATCGTCATCTTCCCTCATTGGGTTGCCGTACTGATCATAGTCTTCCTCGTTGGCGACTCCATCCATTCCAATGATGTTCCTTTTGCCTCTCCTCACGACAACACGACTGGGATTGCATGGGTCGGTTATGAAGAAGCATTGTGTCACGTGCTTAGCGTGTACCCATGGCTCGTTTTTTGCGATAGAGTTAACGGTAGCGCTCTTGGCGTCGGGTATAGTCATCGTAGTGAAAATCCGGTTTTCTCTTTCGACATTCTTAGCCCATCTGACACGGAACGTCGTCGTGTTGTGCAGTCCAGAGTAGTCAAGCTCCCAGATCTCCCCGACCCTTCCATAAAATCGTTCAGTTGCGCCGTTGTCGCTGCCGGTCATGCATTCCATCGTCACCCCTGATAGAACGTGTATCCATTGATATCATATGCCTGATAGGTTACGAGGTTGGGCGAGGGGCAATGTGCTAAGGCGTATATGAGCAATCCATCCTTAGATCCCTCCTCCGGGGGATTAGCAATAATATGCTCTTTGAACCAATGCATGAAAGTGCAGTTGTGCTCTCTAGTAACTTCGGCGTCTGTCTTGCATACCCCCCGGTCACGATACTGCTTTGCGATAATTTCTTTGTGAAGTGCCACGAAAGGATCTACCTCATCTAGATGTTGTAGCACTACCAAGTTTGCTCTGTCAAAGTCGCCGCGTCGATCTGAGTATGCCACGTGCAATTCCCTGCGACCATTGCAGTGACCTTCTCCTTCGAGCCTCCCATCGTACTTGTTAACGGGCAAACCAACACTAACACCAGGCGGCTAGTCTGCGCCATATAGAAAATTCTCACAGAAAGAGATGCACTCTTGTGTCAAATAGCCCTGGACGATGCTTCCATCCGGACGAGACATGTTACGAACGAATCCTTTGATGATCCCATTCATCCTCTCAAACGGCATCATGTTGTGCAGGAATGATGGCCCCAGGTCTATTATGTCATCCAAAATATGGACACATAGATGCACCATGACATCAAAGAACGCGGGTGGGAAGTACGTCTCAAGCTCATTCAGTATCACAACGATCTCTTCATGTAGCCTTCGGAGCTGTTTCACACTGATCAAGTTTCGAGATGGTGTTGAAAAAGTTGTAGAGACCAATAAGCGTGTCACGGACGTGCTTGTCCATTATCCCTCTAAGGGCAACAGGGAGTATCTGCGTCATCATCACATGACAGTCATGGGACTTCATCCCGCTAAACCTTTTCTTGTCCGTGTCTAGATATCTGCTTATCTTGCCACAGTAACCGGAACTAACTTTGACTCCGGTAAGTCACTTAAAGAATTGATGGATCTCAGCCTGACTTAAGGTGAAGCAAGAAGGTGGGAAATAATCCTCTTTCTTTATTTTCTTGCCCTTCTTCTCCCGTGCCTTTGTCTCCGTCTCTGTCTCATCTGACATTTTACGGGGCGGCATGTCCAGATCTTCCCTGATTTTCAAATCTTGCAAGTCTTTTCTTGCCTTCGACTCATCCTTGGTCTTATCCGGCATGTTCATCAGTGTTGCGAGCAAGCTCTCAAGGACATTCTTACAGATATGCGTTTGATCAAGGCAATGAGGTATGTCGAGTTTGTGCCAGTACTCCAAGTCCCAGAACACATACCTCGTCTTCCAAACCTTCAGCAGCGGCTCCGGCGCCTTTCTCATCGTCTTTCCCGACGTGGGGCACTCCTTCCAGTTTTCAACAGCTCATCGATTTCGGCACCGCTCCGCTTACGTGGAGGTCCTCGATGCTCAGCATGACCATTGAATAGATCTCCACGGTTTCTCCAAGGGTCGTCCTGTTCGAGCCATCTTCGATGCCCCATGTACACGATTTTCCCAGACCCGCCATCTTTCCTTGACGTTAGCTGCTGAGACATCGTATCATCCATGCACCGCGTGCATCCGCAATATCCATGGCACACCTGGCCTGCCACATATCCGTAACCGAGATAGTCCTGCACTGTCGTGATCAGCGCGGCTCTCATGTTGAAATACTCGCCTTTGCTGGCATCCCATGTCTTGGCCGGTGTTTTCCATAACGTGTCTAACTCCTCTTGAAGTAGCCCCAGATACAAATTAATATTATTTCCTGGTTGTTTCGGCCCTTGAATAAGCATGCTCATGTGAATGTACTTTGATTTCATGCACAACCAGGGGGGAGGTTGTAGATCCATACAAACACGGGCCATGTGCTATGGTTGGTGTTCTGATTGTCAAACAGATTCATGCCATCGGTACACGTGTCGAGCACGATGTTCCTTGCATCACATCTAAAATACTGATAGAAGCTGTTCAACGCTCTCCACTGGCTTCCATCCTTGACGTGTCTCAGCTTCGGATCATCTCCATCATCGGGCTTCTTCCTCTCCGCGTGCCAGCGCATTAGCTTTGCTTCCTTGGGATCTACAAAATACCTCTGGAGATGGGGAGTGATCGGTAAGTACCATACCACTTTCTGGGGACATTTCTTCCCAACCTTCTTGTATCGAGAAGCATTGCACACCGGACAGCTTGTTTTTTCCGCGTGCTCCTTCCGATAAATTATGCAATCGTTGATGCATGCATGGTATCTAACGTGTGGCAGATCAAGAGGGCACACGATCTTCTTGGCCTCATCAACACTACTAGGACATAGATTACCCGCGGGAAGAACATCCTTTAGGTACTTGAGATGCTCATCGAGGCTAGTGTCGGTCCATTTGTTTTTAGCCTTCGTCTTCAGGAGTTGGAGCGTGAAACTCAAGCGGGTCACCTCAGGATTGCAACCATCATACAATGGAGTGTTCGAGTCTACCACCAGTTGCTCTAGCTTAGCCTCCTCTCTAGAAGAGGGAGAGTAATGGGGGGAGAAGTATTGAGGAAGAAGAAGAGTGAGAGAGGGAGGATGTGGGAGGTAGGGGAAAGGGAGGAGAGGAGATGGGGAGGGGGAGGTGGAAAAAGGTGGTGGGTGCTGCGTCTTAGCAGTAGCGCGGGAGCAAAAGTGCACTGCTTCTAAGAGCGTAGCGGCAACGCGCTTTCCTATCACACGCTACTGCTAAACGGGCCAACCGTGTGGACAATTTCAAAATTAGCAGCAGCGACATGACTAAAAAGAGCGCTACTACTATGGCATTAGCAGCAGCGCGCTTCCTGATGCCGCGCTATTGGTAAACTTAGGTCGTTGTGTACTGTCGGTGGATTTTTGTAGCAGCGCGGTTTAAACATCACGCGCTACTGCTAGATTTGCACCAGTAGCGCGCTTTCCGTAACCGCGCTGCTACTAATTAGCAGCAGCGCCTCTTTTTATGCCGCGTTGCTGCTAAGATTCTATGTATAAGGTTTTCCCTAGTAGTGCTACATAACCTTGTAGATCGCGAGCGGAAGCGTTCAAGAGAACGGGGTTGATGGAGTCGTACTCGTCGTGATCCAAATCACCGATGACCAAGTGCCGAACGGACGACACCTCCACGTTCAACACACGTACGGTTGGGGAAGACATCTCCTCTTCCTTGATCCAGCAAGGGAAGGAGAGGTTGATGGAGATCCAGCAGCACGACGGCGTGGTGGTGGAAGCAGCGGTGATCTCGGCAGGGCTTCACCAAGCTCCAACGAGAGAGAGAGAGGTGTTACGAGGGGAGAGGGAGGCGCCAAGGGCTTGCACTGGTAGAAAAAGGGCCTATAGTCCCGGTTCGTAAGGGCCTTTAGTCCCGGTTCAGGAACCGGGACTAAAGTGTCGATACTAATACCTCCACCCTTTAGTCCCGGTTCAATCCAGAACCGAGACTAAAGGCCCTCCACG
This sequence comes from Triticum urartu, assembly GCF_056163025.1. Lineage (NCBI taxonomy): Eukaryota > Viridiplantae > Streptophyta > Magnoliopsida > Poales > Poaceae > Triticum > Triticum urartu. Next base: position 613,784,943 of record NC_141877.1, read on the forward strand.
TGGGCAGTGCGCAGAGCCCAGTCAGGAGACCCTTTGGTCCCGGTTGGTGCCACCAACCGGGACCAAAGGGTCTCCTGACTGGGCTCTGCGCACTGCCCACGTGGAGACCCTTTGGTCCCGGTTGGTGGCACCAACCGGGACCAATAGGCATCCACGCGTCAGCACTTCTGTGGCTGGGGTTTTTGTTTTTTTTTTGAAAGGGGGGGGGGGGGGTTGGGGGTTTTAGGGGGTTAATTTTAGGTGTTTCATATATTGTGTTAGCTAGTTATAATTAATAGAGAGAAGTGTCCTCTGTTATGTCTGTGCTTGGTCGACGCTACGTACTATACATATGTATATAGAGAGGACTAGACATGCTAGCTAGCTAGTAAGCAAACGAAGGAAACAGAAGATCGTCATGAACATATATGCATATATACAGAGAGAAGTGATATCGACCACCTCTCCTTCTCCGAGAGATTGGTCGAACAACAAGTTCTCGTATATCTATCTGACACTACCGGCTACATATATACAGTAATTATCTCTTACAAATATAATCATACGGACTCAGGGTTAACATAGAATTCTCCGTCTTCAGGGATCACGTGGTCAAGAAAGAATGCCGCCAATTCCTCTTGAATTCCTCGCATGCGAGCTGGTGCTAGGAGTTCATCCCGCTTCCGAAACATCTAATTTAAAGAAGGGGGTCAATACATATATATATGAATGAATGAAACTCAACACAAATGATGGTAATAAAATAAAATTGTGAATGTTGTTATTTACGTACTTCATATTGTTCGTCAGTGTAGCCCCGCTCACAGGTCGTGTGGCGGATGGACTCGCAAACATAGTAACCACAGAAATCATTCCCTTGTTGCTGCCACAACCACTTTACAAGAAATAGAGGTTAATCAAACTGATAAGCAAGAATGCCAAATGGTATTGATGAAACTAGCGCTTGAATGACTAGTAGATGCGCTTAAAATGCTACTATAGCTAGTACTTAGTTTCGGGTGTCTAAATTGCTGCTCCTTCGGCAGTCCCGGAGCTTTTCTGGTGAATTTTCTCCAAACCCTGCCGGACAAAGAAAACAATTACTTGATATATCAGGAAATGAACAAAGTTGCTGATATGGTGGATAATGATCGATTTAACTTACTTCTCGAGTATTTGAGTCATGTCTGCATAGTCCTTGGGATCTTTTCGTCTTGTGTCTAAGATGGTTACTAGTCCCTGCTCAAGCTTAATATGTAGGAGAATATAGTGGAAACTGCACACGCATGCATAACTCATCAATTACATTACTATAACCTTGACTAATATATAAGGGAAACCAAATACGCACAAGACAGTAACACTCACTTGAAGTTGTAAGGAAGGAGTATTATATCTTTGTTTTGATTTATTATCAACGATTCTAGCATGCTGGCCTCGGTTTCTGCGGCATGAAATTTAACCTGAGTTGCATCTATGAGATTTGTGTTAATGAACCCAATATCACCGACTTGTCTTTTCTTCAATTCGATGATCTTCAATCTGCATAATATAGTGAGGATGATTATAAATACATGCAATGAAAGAGCTAAGCTATATAGAGAAACTTAATGACAGAAGTAGTACTACTTACAGACAGTAGCAGGTGACAGTTGCTTTATCGAGGGCCAATTGATTGAAGAACTGATAGAACTCCTCAAATGGAACAGGCAACAGATCAATTCCAACGAGGTCATGCTCCGGTTTAACTCTCGCATACAAAGTACTCCTCCCCCCAGAGTCTCTGCAGATATTCAAGTACCAATCATGCAATCTTCGCATCATCGTTGATAGAGATCTTTCATCTTTGACGAGAGGCTTCCCGTACTCGTATCTTTGTATCTGCACGTCCATGGGGTCATAATGTACTTCGTCGGGCAGGTAATCTGCAGGATTGCTATAACCGGGCACCATCCTCGGATCATTATCGACGTTGTGGCTAGGCACCTTGAGCGGGGGGCACGATTGCTTCGCTTGTTCGCCGAGCTGGGCAATTTGTTTCCCAGCTCATCGTTGTTTCAGCCTTTGATCACTGACAGTAGTTCCCGACCGCTCCACTTCGGCAAATTCCTTTCCAATAATGCGGTCATAGTTTCCTTTCGGCGAATCAGACTTCGGTGTTTTTGTCAGGGCAGCCAGAGTGCGCTTCACTTTCACCCGATCTACCTTCTCCTCCGGAGGTGGATGTTTCTTTGCTTTCACCCCTTCAAAGAATTTCTTCACTTCTTCTCGCGCGATCTCGGCGTTCTCCTCCTAGGTCCTCTCGTATGGTAACTTCTCTGGAGTCTTCAGAGAAGGACCGAATCTGTATGTCCTCCCGCCTCTGGTTGTACTGCTAGACGCCGACCGAGCAGACGTAGCGGTTGTCTTCTTTACTTGCTTAAGCGGCGGAGGAGAAGGACTACGACGCGTCGGAGCAGCTGGAGCGGCGGCAGGTCTCTTCCGCCCTTGCTGACGAGGCGGAGAAGGAGGAGGCGGGCTTCTCGGGCGCGTCGGCGCAGGCGGAGAAGGAGGTGGAGTGCCGCCGCGCGCCGGAGAAGGAGCCGGACGAGGGCCCTGATCGTCACTCGCCGGAGGAGGAGGAGGCGGTGGAGGCGGAGTGCCCTGACTCGCCGGAGGAAGAGGAGGAGGCGGTGGCATCCAGTTCGGAAGGTTGATGAGGTCCTTCCGCCATAGGCATGGAGTCTTCAGAGTAGACCCCAGCCGAGTCTCCCCTTCACCGGTAGGGTGGTCAAGCTGGAGGTCCTCAAATCCCTCCGTTATCTCATCCACCATCACCCTAGCATATCCTTCTGGAATCGGCCGGCAGTGAAAAGTTGCACCGGGTTCAGTAGGATAAACAGAGCCAACAGCCGCCTTGACCTTCAAATTCATCCATTGCGTCATAAGGTGGCAATTTTGAGACTCCGTGATAGCATCCACGGGATAGCTGGCAGGAGCCGTCAAGGCATGCTCTAGCTGAAGCAGCCCGGTGGAAGCCACGCTGCTTCTGCGCTGAGATGGCGGGGTAGCTTCGGGGGAGGCTTCAGCAGTACGTTTGCTACGATTTGCTTCTCGTTCCTCTATCGCGTCCACCCTTGCTTGCAGCGCCTGCATTTGGGTCTGCTGCACTTTTTTTCTCCTCTCATGGGATTTGTAACCGCCTGCGTCCGGAAACCCAACCTTCCACGGAACGGAGCCTGGCGTGCCTCGTGTCCGTCCAGGGTGCTCAGGATTCCCGAGGGCCATTGTGAGCTCGTCGTTCTCTCTGTCTGGAAAGAACGTCCCTTCCTGCGCTGCTTCGATATACTGCTTAAGCTTACTGACTGGTATGTCCATTTGATCGTTCTTCCAAATGCACTTCCCTGTTTCAGGGTCCAGGGTTCCGCCAGCCCCGAAGAACCAAGTCCGGCAACGGTCTGGCCAGTTAATTGTCTCTGGTTCGATCCCTTTATGAACCAGATCATTCTCAGTCTTGGACCACTTAGGCCGGGCTACGAGGTAGCCACCTGACCCCGTGCGATGGTGAAGCTTCTTCTTCGCAGCATTTTGCTTGTTTGTCGCCGACATCTTCTTACTCTTTTCCGATGTCTTGTGGGCCACAAATGCGGGCCAGTGATCTCTGATATTCTCATATCTGCCCTTGAATTCTGGTGTCTCATTATTTTCGACAAACTTATTCAGCTCTTTCTTCCACCTCCTGAATAGTTCTGCCATCCTCTTCAGAGCAAAAGACTTGATTAATTTCTCTTTAACTGGGTTCTCTGGATTATCCTCAGGTGGTAGGGTGAAATTTGACTTCAGCTCAGTCCAAAGATCATTTTTCTGCATATCATTGACATAAGAGACCTCAGGGTCTTCTGTAGCCGGCTTAAACCATTGTTGGATGCTTATCGGGATCTTGTCCCTAACCAGAACCCCGCACTGAGCAACAAATGCGCTCTTTGTCCGGAGGGGTTCAATAGGTTGGCCGTCGGGCGCGATTGCTATGATCTCAAACTTTTCATCCGAGCTCAACTTTTTCTTCGGGCCTCGTCTCTTTACCGAAGTTGTGCTCGATCCGGAGGGCTAGAAAAAAGAACAAAGACTTAATTAATATGTGTACATACCAAAACAATGAATGCATCAATCAGCTAGTCAGCATAGGCTTAACTAATATATATACCTGGCCGGACTCGGTTCGGTCACCGGAGCCGTCCTCATGTTCTTCTTCTTGCACCGGCATTAGGTCACCATAGCCAGCTTGTTCACCCTGTCCTTCCAGACCATTGGTTTCGTTGAGAAACAACGAGATGGCATCACTTCCTTCTCACTTCCTTCTGCGATTATGTCCCTCAACAACGCTTCTTTTGTTGCTTCGTCTAGGGCGGTGTCCACAGTTTCTACAAATATTTACAACATGGCAATTATTATTCAAACATGATAGATGGATATATTAGTGCCAAACGTAGAACTAGCTACCTAACCATAGTAAGCTATCGGGAGGGGGTATATATCGACAATGACGACACTACATCTATGTCCCTCGACGCCCCTCGTTCCCGACAAAAAAAGAGGAAGAAGAAGAAAAATAAGAGGAGAAGAAAGAATAGAGGAGAAGATCTCCTCTATTCTTTCTTCTCCTCTTTTTTTCTTCTTCCTCTTCTTTTTTTATCCTCTTCTTCCTCTCAGGTTCGATAGGATCGCCGAGGGGTTGGGAGGTTGCGTAGTGTCTCAGGATTCAACAAAACCATGTCTTCATCATTAGGCGAAAGTAACATGTGCATGATGGTACGAAGCTCTTCAAAGTTGTTCTGGAACGGACTCCCAGATAGGATAATCCGCCTTTTGGTACAAAGTTCAGCAAGAGCCTTCCGAATATCGCTATTTGGAAGGCCTTTGCTGAATTGGTACCAAAAGGCGGATTATTCTATCCGGGACTCCATTCCAAAACAACTTTGCAGAACTTCGTACCAACATGCCCTGGTTACTTCCGGCTAATGATGAAGGCATCGATTTCTTCAATACTTTGACACTAGGAAACCTCTCTCTACTTCCGGCTAAGAAGAAGAAGAAGAAGAAGAAGAAGAAGAAGAAAAGAAGAAAAAAAAGAGGAGAAGAAGAAAGGAATAGTGGAGAAAAGAGAAAATAGAATATATTCTATTTTCTCTTCTTCTCCACTATTCCTTTCTTCTTCTCCTCTTCTTTTTCTTCTTTTTTCTTCTTCTTATTTATTTCTCCTCTTCTTTTCGGTAGAGGAAACCCTAAATAGCCAGCAAGTTTCGTGGGTGTGAGATACATGTGGCCTTCGGTGTCGGACACTACATCCACGTCCCACAAGTGACGTGGGCGTCGAAGCCCGCGCCACTTGTGGGATGTGGGTGTAGTGTTCGACACCGACGGTACATGTATCTCACACCGACGATACTTTCTATTTAGGGTTTCTCCTCTACCGCTCCTCGACCTCTCGACGACCCTCGTTCCCGATAAAATAAAGAGGAAGAAGAAGAAGAAAAAAGAAGAAAAGAAAGAATAGAGGAGAAGACTTCCTCTTCTTCCTCTCCTCTTCTTCTCCCTCTTCTTCCCCTTCTTCCTCGCCTCTCTCATGAATGTCCGACGTTCTCGACCCCCCCCCACGTGTCGAAGAAAAAAAAGAAGAAAAAAAAGAGGAGAAGAAGAAAGGAATAGTGGAGAAGAAGAGAAAATAGAATATATTCTATTTTCTCTTCTTCTCCACTATTCCTTTCTTCTTCTCCTCTTCTTTTTCTTCTTTTTTCTTCTTCTTATTTATTTCTCCTCGTCTTCCTCTCCCCTCTCGGCGACCCTAGACCCCCTCTCGACCCTCAACCCCCAGGCGACCGTCGACCCCTCTCTTTTTTTTCTTTCTCTTCTATTTTATCCTCTTCTTCCTCTACCGCTCGGCGACCCTCGACGACCCTCGTTCCCGATAAAAAAAAGAGGAAGAAGAAGAAAAAAATAGGAGAAGAAAGAATAGAGGAGAAGATCTTCTCCTCTATTCTTTCTTCTCCTCTTTTTTCTTTTCTTATTCCTCTTCATTTTTTATCCTCTTCCTCCTCTCATGTTCGACGACCCTCGACCCCCTCTTCTTCTCCCTCTTCTAATTCATTTGTTCATATGAATATACAAACATTTTCATATTTACAATAATTAATATCACCAAAAAAAATCTATGGACAGAAAAAAATCCTAATTTTTCTAATCCTAATCTTTTGCATATATAACATAGCTAGATATATATATACACAGAGAACATATGTATACATATATATAGAAAATCCTAATATTCTTCTCCCTCTTCTAATCCTAATCTTTTGCATATATACATGAACATAGATATATACACAGAGAACATATGTATACATATATATAAAAAACAAGCATATATATATGAAAAACAAGCATATATATATATGAAAAAAATCTAGGGCGCCGGCCAGACCAGAGGAGGACCGCGGAGTCGGCGGCAAGGATGGCGACGGGGCAGTGGGCGCACGCTTGGGGTAGGAGACGCGGGCGACGGCGACGGCGGGCCGGGGCGGCGGGCGTCGGGCAAGGGGCCGGCCGGCGCGGCGACGGGGGCAGGGACGAGGGCGACGGCGACGGGGGCGCGGCGACGGGGGCAGAGACGAGGGCGACGGCGACGGGGGCGGGCCGAGGCGGCGTGCGTCGCGGGTGACGGCGACGATGGGCGCGGGCGACGGCGACGATGGGGGCGGGCGGCGTCGGGGCAGCCTGGCGGCGTCGGCAACTGCAACTGCAAGATGAGAATGAAAAGTTCCAAAGTGTGGCCTTATATAGCAGAGGCTTTAGTCCCGGTTCGTGGCAGCAACCGGGACTAAAGGTGGGCATTAGTCCCGGTTGCTGCCACGAACCGGGACCAATGGCCTCTTTTCGGCAGCCCAAAGGGCGGGAAGCGAAGCCCATTGGTCCCGGTTGATGGCACCAACCGGGACTAAAGGGGGGCATTGGTCACGGTTCATGGCACAAACCGTGACCAATGCCCCCTTTAGTCCCGGTTGGTGCCACCAACCGGGACCAATGCCCTTGTGCTGCCCGCGCCCATAAGTTTAGTCCCACATCGCTAGTTGAGAGCGTCCGGCACTGGTTTATAAGCTCTGCTGCCTCCTCCCTCTCGAACTCCTCTGAATAGCAGGCCTATGGGCCTAATTTGACACTGCTTTGCCTGTGGACCTATTGGGCCTTCTGCGGGCCTGAATCCTGGCCCATGTAGGGTTTCTAGTCGTATTCAGGCCGTGGAGGCCCAGTTGGTGGCATTTTTTTGGTTTTTTCTTTTTTATTTCTATATTTTTTTTGGTTTTTTATTTTTTTATTTCTACTTAAAACTAAATACTTACAGTTTTTTAGTGATTTCTTTTTTCTTTTAGGTCACAAAAATTATAAACTTTCTGTTAGTGCCATTAGTTTTAAATTTTAAATAGTTTAAATTTGAATTTTTAAAAATTTGTGTGAATCACTAGTTTATGAATAACTTTACTATAAAATTAGAATTTTTTTCTTCTTTGCTATTTATTTTTTATTTATACTTACAATTAAATATTTATAGTTTGATTTTAGGTCACACAAATTATATTCTTTTTGCTATTGAAGAATATTATAGTTTTATTTTAGTTGATCATAACATAATATTTTAATTGATTGTTTTTATTTTCATAAAAGTTTTGTAGTTCATTCTGTTTGCTATTAATTCATTCTTTGAGCTAAATGACTCTGAAATTGGAAAGCATTTCAAAATGAACTCTGAAAAGGTTGAAAGTTGGCATGGTATCATCATTTCACCCACATAGCATGTTCCAAAAAGTAGAGAGGGTTACGACAAAAACTTGATGCACTTCGTGTACAAAATGGACAATCACTTTCGAAGTATCAAAGTTTTGAACCATAAGACATGAAAGCATTTCAAATGAACTCTGAAAAAGTTGAAAGTTGGGATGGTATCATAATTTCACCCACATAGCATTTGCTTATTCCGGGAGAAAGTCTTCACTTTTTCTTTGCTTGTGTCATTTGCTTATTGCGCCGTAACCATGGATAATCTTCATTGTTTATCAGGATGCTTGGGTCAGCCTTGACATTGAAGGGAGGAATTTCATGAAACTTTTCATAATCTTTAGACATGTCTGTCTTGCCGTCCACTCCCAGGATGTCCATTTTTCCTGAAAGAACTATGTGGCGCTTTGGCTCATAGTATGATGTATTCACTTCCTTATCTTTTCTTTTTCTCGGTTTGGTAGACATGTCCTTCACATAGATAACCTGTGCCACATCATTGGCTAGGACGAACGGTTCGTCAGTGTACCCAAGATTTTTCAAATCCACTGTTGTCATTCCGTACTGTGGGTCTACCTGTACCCCGCCGCCTAACAGATTGACCCATTTGCACTTAAACAAAGGGACCTTAAAATCAGGTCCGTAGTCAAGTTCCCATATGTCCACTATGTAACCATAATATGTGTCCTTTCCGCTCTCGGTTGCTGCATCAAAGCAGACACCACTGTTTTGGTTGGTGCTCTTTTGATCTTGGGCGATCGTGTAAAATGTATTCCCATTTATCTCGTATCCTTTGTAAGTCAATACAGTCAAAGATGGTCCCCTGGACAACAAGTACAACTCATCACAAACAGTGTTGTCACCTCTGAGACATGTTTCCAACCAACTGCTGAAAGTCCTGATGTGTTCACATGTAATCCAGTCGTCGCATTGCTCCGGGTGTTTGGAGCGCAGACTGTTCTTGTGTTCATCGACATACGGGGTCACCAAGGTAGAGTTCTGTAGAACTGTGTAGTGTGCTTGAGACCAAGAATATCCGTCCCTGCATATTATTGAGTCTCTTCCCAGAGTGCCTTTTCCAGTCAGTCTCCCCTCATACCGCGATTTAGGGAGACCTATCTTGTTAAGGCCAGGAATGAAGTCAACACAAAACCCGATAACATCCTCTGTTTGATGGCCCATGGAGATGCTTCCTTCTGGCCTAGCGCGGTTACGCACATATTTCTTTAGGACTCCCATGAACCTCTCAAAGGGGAACATATTGTGTAGAAATACGGGCCCCAGGATGACAATCTCGTCGACTAGATGAACTAGGACGTGCGTCATGATATTGAAGAAGGATGGTGGGAACACCAGCTCGAAACTGACAAGACATTGCGCCACATCACTCCTTAGCCTTGGTACGATTTCTGGATCGATCACCTTTTGAGAGATTGCATTGAGGAATGCACATAGCTTCACAATGGCTAATCGGACGTTTTCCGGTAGAAGCCCCCTCAATGCAACCGGAAGCAGTTGCGTCATAATCACGTGGCAGTCATGAGACTTTAGGTTCTGAAACTTTTTCTCTGGCATATTTATTATTCCCTTTATATTCGACGAGAAGCCAGTCGTGACCTTCATACTGAGCAGGCATTCAAAGAAGATTTCTTTCTCTTCTTTCGTAAGAGCGTAGCTGGTAGGACCTTTATACTGCTTCGGAGGCATGCCGTCTCTTTCGTGCAAACGTTGCAGGTCCTCTCGTGCCTCAGGTGTATCTTTTGTCTTCCCATACACGCCCAAGAAGACTAGCAGGTTCACGCAAAGGTTCTTCGTCACGTGCATCACGTCGATTGAGGAGCGGACCTCTAGGTCTTTCCAGTAGGGTAGGTCCCAAAATATAGATTTCTTCTTCCACATGGGTGCGTGTCCCTCAGCGTCATTCGGAACAGCTAGTCCACCGGGACCCTTTCCAAAGATTACGTAGTGTAAATCATTCACCGGTGCGCATGGCGGGCTTCTTTGAAATGCTTGCCTTTCTTTCGACATTGATGGTTGGTCGGAAGAAATCGACGATGGCCCAGGTACACATTCTTCCTGCATTTGTCCAGGTATATACTTTCAGTGTCATCTAAACAGTGCGTGCATGCGTGGTATCCTTTGTTTGTCTGTCCTGAAAGGTTACTGAGAGCGGGCCAATCGTTGATGGTCACGAACAGCAATGCCTTAAGGTTAAATTCCTCCTGTTTGTGCTCATCCCACGTACGTACACTGTTTCCATTCCACAGCTGTAAAAGTTCTTCAACTAATGGCCTTAGGTACACATCAATTTCGTTGCCGGGTTGCTTAGGGCCTTGGATGAGAACTGGCATCATCATGAACTTCCGCTTCATGCACATCCAAGGAGGAAGGTTATACATACATAGAGTCACGGGCCAGGTGCTCTGATTGCTGCTCTGCTCCCCGAAAGGATTAATGCCATCCGCGCTTAAAGCAAACCATACATTCCTTGGGTCCTTTGCAAACTCATCCCAGTACTTTCTCTCGATTTTTCTCCACTGCGACCTGTCAGCGGGTGCTCTCAACTTCCCATCTTTCTTTCGGTTCTCACTGTGCCATCGCATCAACTTGGCATGCTCTTCGTTTCTGAACAGACGTTTCAACCGTGGTATTATAGGAGCATACCACATCACCTTCGCAGGAACCCTCTTCCTGAGGGGCTCGCCGTCAACATCACCAGGGTCATCTCGTCTGATCTTATACCGCAACGCACCGCATACCGGGCATTCGTTCAGATCCTTGTAGGCACCGCGGTAGAGGATGCAGTCATTAGGGAATGCATGTATCTTCTCCACCTCCAATCCTAGAGGGCATACGACCTTCTTTGCTGCGTATGTACTGTCGGGCAATTCGTTATCGTTTGGAAGCTTCTTCTTCAATATTTTCAGTAGCTTCTCAAATCCTTTGTCAGCCACAGCATTCTCTGCCTTCCACTGCAGCAATTCCAGTACGGTACCGAGCTTTGTGTTGCCATCTTCGCAATTGGGGTATAACCCTTTTTTTGTGATCCTCTAACATGCGATCGAACTTCAGCTTCTCCTTTTGACTAATGCATTGCGTCCTTGCATCGACAATGACCCGGCGGAGATCATCATCATCGGGCACATCGTCTGGTTCCTCTTTATCTTCAGCATCTTCACCCGTGGCTGCATCATTGGGCACATCGTCTGGTTCCTCTTGATCTTCACCAGCTCCCCCCGTTGCAGCATCACCGTATTCAGGGGGCACATAGTTGTCATCGTACTCTTCTTCTTCGCCGTCTTCCATCATAACCCCTATTTCTCCGTGCCTCGTCCAAACATTATAGTGTGGCATGAAACCCTTGTAAAGCAGGTGGGAGTGAAGGATTTTCCGGTTAGAGTAAGACCTCGTATTCCCACATTCAGTGCATGGACAACACATAAAACCATTCTGCTTGTTTGCCTCAGCCGCATCGAGAAACTCATGCACGCCCTTAATGTACTCGCGGGTGTGTCTGTCACCGTACATCCATTGCCGGTTCATCTGCGTGCATTATATATAATTAAGTGTCCAAATTAATAGAAGTTCATCATCACATTAAAACCAAAGTGCATACATAGTTCTCATCTAACAACATATAGCTCTCCAGAGCATCTAATTAATTAAACCATACATTGAAACTATGTAAAACATTTCAATGCGAAAACAAATGCGATCATAATCGCAACCAAGGTAACAATTGATCCAACGGCATAATGATACCAAGCCTCGGTATGAATGGCATATTTTCTAATCTTTCTAATCTTCAAGCGCATTGCATCCATCTTGATCTTGTGATCATCGACGACATCCGCAACATGCAACTCCAATATCATCTTCTCCTCCTCAATTTTTTTTATTTTTTCCTTCAACAAATTATTTTCTTCTTCAACTAAATTTAACCTCTCGACAATAGGGTCGGTTGGCATTTCCGATTCACATACATCCTAGATAAATAAAATCTATGTCACGTTGGTCGGCATAATTTTCATAAACAATAAATGAACCAATAGTTATGAAGATAATATACATACCAAATCCGAATCATAGACAGGACGAGGGCCGACGGGGGCGGATACCAAAACCATCGCACTATATAAGATGCAATAATAAATGTAAGAAAATGATACAAGTATCTATCTAAACAGACAAGTAAGAATATTTTTCCTTTCAGAAAGAAGATAAGAACAAGAGGCTCACCACGGTGGTGTCGGTGATGAGATCAGCGCGGGTGATCGACGGCGGTGAAGACGGGGACGGGGCGTGACGGACCGCTAAATCTAGACAAATCTCGAGGAAAATGGAGCTTGGAGGTCGAGCTTCGAGAGGAGAAAGTTTAAGTAGTGTGGCTCGGGCATTCCATCGAACACCTCATGTGCATAGGAGGTGAGCTAGAGCACCACAAACCCCTCCCCTCGCCGGCCAGAGAAAAACAAAGCACTGGAGTGCTCTGGTCGCGGGCGAGGGTATATATAGGCACCTCATTGGTCCCGGTTTGTGGCAAGAACCGGGACTAAAGGGGAGCCTTTGGTCCCGGTTCAGGCCACCAACCGGGACCAATGGTGGTGGGCCAGGAGCGAGGCCCATTGGTCCCGGTTCGTCCCACCAACCGGGACCAAAAGGTCCAGACGAACCGGGACCAATGGCCCACGTGGTACGGCCGGCCCCCTGGGCTCACGAACCGGGACCAATGCCCACATTAGTCCCGGTTCTACACTGAACCGGGACTAATGGGCTGAGCCGGCCTGGACCATAGCCCTGTTTTCTACTAGTGTTGGGTGCGGCTGCCCTCCCTCCCCCCCACTATATATAGGGCCCCTAGGGGGGCGCCGGCCCTAGGAGATCCAATCTCCAAGTGGGGGTGGCGGTCAAGGGGGGGGGACTTGCCCCCCAAGTCAGGTGGGGCGCACCCACCCCTAGGGTTTCCAACCCTAGGCGCAAGGGGAGGCCCATGGGGGGTGCACCAGCCCACCAGGGGCTGGTTACCCTCCCACTTCATCCCATGGGGCCCTCCGAGATAGGTGGCCCCACCCGGTGGACCCCCGGGACCCTTCCGATGGTCCCGGTACAATACCGATTACCCCCGAAACTTTCCCGATGGCCGAAACTGGACTTCCTATATATAAATCTTCACCTCCGGACCATTCCGGAACTCCTCGTGACGTCCGGGATCTCATCCGGGACTCCGAACAACTTTCGGGTTACTGCATACTAATATCTCTACAACCCTAGCGTCACCGAACCTTAAGTGTGTAGACCCTACGGGTTCGGGAGACACGCATACATGACCGAGACGACTCTCCTATCAATAACCAACATCGGGATATGGATACCCATTTTGGCTCCCACATGTTCCACGTTAATCTCATCAGATGAACCATGATGTCGAGGATTCAATCAATCCCGTATTCAATTCCCTTTGTCAATCGGTACGTTACTTGCCCGAGATTCGATCGTCGGTATCCCAATACCTCGTTCAATCTCGTTACCGGCAAGTCACTTTACTCGTACCGTAATGCATGATCCCGTGACCAAAAACTTGGTCACATTGAGCTCATTGTGATGATGCATTACCGAGTGGGCCCAGAGATAACTCTCCGTCATACGGAGTGACAAATTCCAGTCTCGATCCATATCAACCCAACAGATACTGTCGGGGATACCTGTAGTATACCTTTATATTCACCCAGTTACGTTGTGACGTTTGGTACACCCAAAGCACTCCTACGGCATCCGGGAGTTACACGATCTCATGGTCTAAGGAAATGATACTTGACATTGGAAAAGCTCTAGCAAACGAACTACACGATCTTGTGCTATGCTTAGGATTGGGTCTTGTCCATCACATCATTCTCCTAATGATGTAATCCTGTTATCAATGACATCCAATGTCCATAGTCAGGAAACCATGACTATCTATTGATCAACGAGCTAGTTAACTTGAGGCTCACTAGGGACATGTTATGGTCTATGTATTCACACATGTATTATGATTTCCGGATAACACAATTATAGCATGAATAATAGACAATTATCATGAACAAGGAAATATAATAATAATCATTTTATTATTGCCTCTAGGGCCTATTTCCCATAGTCTCCCACTTGCACTAGAGTCAATAATCTAGTTACATTGTGATGAATCGAACACCCATAGAGTTCTGGTGTTGATCATGTTTTGCTCGCGGAAGAGGTTTAGTCAATGGATCTGCGACATTCAGATCCGTATGTCTCCATCTTGAACATTTCCACGAATGGAGTTGAAGCGACACTTGATGTGCCTGGTCTTCTTGTGAAACATGTGCTCCTTGGCAAGGGCAATACCTCCAGTGTTGTCACAAAAGAGAGTGATCGGCCCCGACGCATTGGGTATGACTCCTAGGTCGGTGATGAACTCCTTCAACCAGATTGCTTCATGCGCTGCCTCTGAGGCTGCCATGTACTCCGCTTCACATGTAGATCCCGCCATGATGCTTTGCTTGCAACTGCACCAGCTTACTGCCCCACCATTCAAAATATACATGTATCCGGTTTGTGACTTAGAGTCATCCAGATCTGTGTAGAAGCTAGCATCGACGTAACCCTTTACGACGAGCTCCTCGTCACCTCCATATACGAGAAACATATCCTTAGTCCTTTTCAGGTACCTCAGGATGTTCTTGACCGCTGTCCAGTGTTCCATGCTGGGATTACTTTGGTACCTTCCTACCAAACTCACGGCAAGGTTTACATCAGGTATGGTACACAGCATGGCATACATGATAGACCCTATGGATGAGGCATAGGGGACGACACTCATCTTTTCTCTATCTTCTGCCGTGGTCGGACATTGAGCTGAGCTCAATTTCACACCTTGCAACACAGGCAAGAACCCCTTCTTGGACTGATCCATATTGAACTTCTTCAATATCTTATCAAGGTATGTGCTTTGTGAAAGACCTATGAGGCGTCTCGATCTATCTCTATAGACCTTGATGCCTAATATGTAAGCAGCTTCTCCAAGGTCCTTAATTGAAAAACACTTATTCAAGTAGCCCTTAATACTGTCCAAAAGTTCTATATCATTTCCCATCAAAAGTATGTCATCCACATATAATATGAGAAATGCTACAGAGCTCCCACTCACTTTCTTGTAAACGCAGGCTTCTCCATACGTCTGCATAAACCCAAACGCTTTGATCATTTCATTAAAGCGAATGTTCCAACTCCGAGATGCTTGCACCAGCCCATAGATGGAGCGCTGGAGCTTGCATACCTTGTTAGCATTCTTAGGATCGACAAAACCTTCCGGCTGCATCATATACAATTCTTCCTTAAGAAATCCATTAAGGAATGCCGTTTTGACGTCCATTGCTAACATGATTCAGACAGACTTCAGCTTCGCTACAGGTGAGAAGGTCTCATCGTAGTCAACCCCTTGAACTTGTCGATAACCCTTAGCGGCAAGTCGAGCCTTATAGATGGTAACATTACCATCCGCGTCCGTCTTCTTCTTAAAGATCGATTTATTCTCTATCTCTCGCCGATCATCGGGCAAGTCTGTCAAAGTCCATACTTTGTTTTCATACATGGATCCTATCTCGGAATGCATGGCTTCAAGCCATTTGTTGGAATCTGGGCCTTCCATTGCTTCTTCATAGTTCGAAGGTTCACCGTTGTCTAACAACATGATTTCCAGGATAGGGTTGCCATACCATTCTGGTGTGGAACGTGTCCTTGTGGACCTTCCAAGTTCAGTAGCAACTTGATTCGAAGTACCTTGATCATCATCATTAACTACCTCTCTAGTCGGTGCAGGCACCATAGGAACATCTTCCCGAGCTGCGCTACTTTCCGGTTGAAGAGGCAGTACTTCATCGAGTTCTACTTTCCTCCCACTTACTTCTCTCGAGAGAAACTCTTTCTCCAGAAAGGACCCGTTCATGGAAACAAAGATCTTGCCTTCATATCTGAGGTAGAAGGTATACCCAATGGTTTCCTTAGGGTATCCTATGAAGACGCATTTTTCCAACTTGGGTTCGAGCTTTCCAGGTTGAAGTTTCTTGACATAAGCATCGCATCCCCAAACTTTTAGAAACGACAGCTTAGGTTTCTTCCCAAACCATACTTCATACGGTGTCGTCTCAACGGATTTAGATGGTGCCCTATTTAAAGCGAATGTAGCTGTCTCTAGAGCGTATCCCCAAAATGATAGCGGTAAATCAGTGAGTGACATCATAGATCGCACCATATCCAATAGAGTGTGATTACGACGTTCGGACACACCGTTACGCTGAGGTGTTCCAGGCGGCGTGAGTTGTGAAACGATTCCACATTTCCTTAAGTGCATACCAAATTTGTGACTTAAATATTCTCCCCCACGATCTAATCGTAAGAATTTTATCTTTCGGTCACGTTGATTCCCTACCTCATTTTGAAATTCCTTGAACTTTTCAAAGGTCTCAGACTTGTGTTTTATCAAATAGACATACCCATATCTACTTAAGTCATCAGTGAGAGTGAGAACATAACGATAGCCACCGCGAGCCTCAATGCTCATTGGACCGCACACATCAGTATGTATAATTTCCAATAAGTTGGTTGCTCGCTCCATTGTTCCGGAGAACGGAGTCTTGGTCATTTTACCCATGAGGCATGGTTCGCACGTGTCAAATTATTCGAAATCAAGAGACTCCAAAAGTCCATATGTATGGAGCTTCTTCATGTGTTTGACAACGATGTGACCAAGGTGGCAGTGCCATAGATATGTGGGACTATCATTATCAATCTTACATCTTTTGGTATTCACACTATGAATATGTGTAACATCACGTACGAGATTTATTAAGAATAAACCATTGACCAGCGGGGCATGACCATAAAACATATCTCTCATATAAATAGAACACCCATTATTCTCGGATTTAAATGAGTAGCCATCTCGTATTAAACGAGATCCAGATACAATGTTCATGCTCAAAGCTGGCACTAAATAACAATTATTGAGGTTTAAAACTAATCCCGTAGGTAAATGTAGAGGTAGCGTGCCGACGGCGATCACATCAACCTTGGAACCATTCCCGACGCGCATCGTCACCTCGTCCTTCGCCAGTCTCCGCTTATTCCGCAGTTCCTGTTTTGAGTTACAAATATGAGCAACTGCACCGGTATCAAATACCCAGGAGCTACTACGAGTACTGGTAAGGTAAACATCAATTACATGTATATCACATATACCTTTAGTGTTCCCGGCCTTCTTGTCCGCTAAGTATTTGGGGAAGTTCCGCTTCCAGTGTCCCTTTCCCTTGCAATAAAAGCACTCAGTCTCAGGTTTGGGTCCATTCTTTGACTTCTTCCCGGCAACTGGTTTACCGGCCGCGGCAACTCCCTTGTCGTCCTTCTTGAAGTTTTTCTTACCCTTGACTTTCTTGAAACTAGTGGTTTTATTGACCATCAACACTTGATGTTCCTTTTTGATTTCCACCTCCGCTGATTTCAGCATTGAAAATACTTCAAGAATACTTTTCACCATCCCCTGCATATTGTAGTTCATCACAAAGCTCTCGTAGCTAGGTGGGAGCGACTGAAGGATTCTGTCAATAACCGCCTCATCTGGGAGGTTAATGTCCAGCTGGGACAAGCGGTTGTGCAACCCAGACATTTTGAGTATGTGCTCACTGACAGAACTATTTTCCTCCATCTTACAACTGTAGAACTTGTCGGAGACTTCATATCTCTCGACTCGGGCATGAGCTTGGAAAACCATTTTCAGCTCTTCGAACATCTCATATGCTCCGTGTTGCTCAAAACGCTTTTGGAGCCCTGGTTCTAAGTTGTAAGGCATGCCGCACTAAACGAGGGAGTAATCATCAGCACGTGACTGCCAAGCGTTCATAACGTCTTGGTTCTCTGGGATGGGTGCTTCACCTAGCGGTGCTTCTAGGACATATGCTTTCCTGGCAGCTATGAGGATGATCCTCAGGTTCCGGACCCAGTCCATATAGTTGCTGCCATCATCTTTCAGCTTGGTTTTCTCTAGGAACGCGTTGAAGTTGAGGTTGACATGAGCGTTGGCCATTTTATCTACAAGACATTTTGCAAAGGTTTTTAGACTAAGTTCATGATAATTAAGTTCATATAATCAAATTATTTAATGAACTCCCACTCAGACAGACATCCCTCTAGTCATCTAAGTGATACATGATCCGAGTCAACTAGGCCGTGCCCGATCATCACGTGAGACGGACTAGTCATCATCGGTGAACATCTTCATGTTGATCGTATCTTCTATACGACTCATGTTCGACCTTTCGGTCTTCCATGTTCCGAGGCCATGTCTGTACATGCTAGGCTCGTCAAGTCAACCTAAGTGTATTGCGTGTGTAAATCTGGCTTAGACCCGTTGTATTCGAACGTTAGAATCTATCACACCCGATCATCACGTGGTGCTTCGAAACAACGAACCTTCGCAATGGTGCCCAGTTAGGGGGAACACTTTCTTGAAATTATTGTGAGGGATCATCTTATTTAAGCTACCGTCGTTCTAAGCAAATAAGATGTAAAACATGATAAACATCACATGCAATCAAATAGTGACATGATATGGCCAATATCATTTTGCTCCTTTTGATCTCCATCTTCGGGGCGCCATGATCATCGTCGTCACCAGCATGACACCATGATCTCCATCATCATGATCTCCATCATCGTGTCTTCATGAAGTTGTCTCGTCAACTATTATTTCTACTACTATGGCTAACAGTTAGCGATAAAGTAAAGTAATTACATGACGTTTATGTTGACACGCAGGTCATAAATAAATTAAGACAACTGCTATAGCTCCTGCCGGTTGTCATACTCATCGAAATGCAAGTCGTGATTCCTATTACAAGAACATGATCAATCTCATACATCACATATATCATTCATCATATCCTTTTGTCCATATCACATCACATGGCACATGCTGCAAAAACAAGTTAGACATCCTCTAATTGTTGTTGCAAGTTTTTTATGTGGCTGCTATAGGTTTCTAGCAAGAACGTTTCTTACCTACGCCAAAACCACAAAGTGATATGCCAATTTCTATTTAGCCTTCATAAGGACCCTTTTCATCGAATGCGATCCGACTAAAGTGGGAGCGACAGACACCCGCTAGCCAACTTATGGAACTAGTGCATGTCAGTCGGTGGAACCAGTCTCACGTAAGCGTACGTGTAAGGTCGGTCCAGGCCGCTTCATCCCATGATGCCACCAAATCAAGATAATACTAGTAACGGCAAGTAAATTGACAAAATCAACGCCCACAACAACTTGTGTTCTGCTCGTGCATAGAAACTTTGCATAGACCTAGCTCATGATGCCACTATTGGGGAACGTAGCAGAATTTTAAAAGTTTCTACGCATCACCAAGATCA
Organism: Triticum urartu; assembly: GCF_056163025.1. Lineage (NCBI taxonomy): Eukaryota > Viridiplantae > Streptophyta > Magnoliopsida > Poales > Poaceae > Triticum > Triticum urartu. Next base: position 613,804,163 of record NC_141877.1, read on the forward strand.
ATCTATGGATTCATCTAGCAACGAGGGAAAGGGGAGTGCATCTACATACCCTTGTAGATCGCGAGCGGAAGCGTTCAAGAGAACGGGGTTGATGGAGTCGTACTCGTCGTGATCCAAATCACCGATGACCAAGTGCCGAACGGACGGCACCTCCGCGTTCAACACACATACGGTTGGGGAAGACGTCTCCTCTTCCTTGATCCAGCAAGGGAAGGAGAGGTTGATGGAGATCCAGCAGCACGACGGCGTGGTGGTGGAAGCAGCGGTGATCTCGGCAGGGCTTCGCCAAGCTCCAACGAGAGAGAGAGGTGTTACGAGGGGAGAGGGAGGCGCCAAGGGCTTGGGTGTGGCTGCACTCCCTCCCCCCCACTATATATAGGGCCCCTAGGGGGGCGCCGGCCCTAGGAGATCCAATCTCCAAGGAGGGCGGCGGCCAAGGGGGGGACTTGCCCCCCAAGTCAGGTGGGGCGCCCTCCACCCCTAGGGTTTCCAACCCAAGGCGCAGGGGGAGGCCCATGGGGTGCGCACCAGCCCACCAGGGGCTGGTTCCCCTCCCACTTCAGCCCATGGGGCCCTCCGGGATAGGTGGCCCCACCCGGTGGACCCCCGGGACCCTTCCGGTGGTCCCGGTACAATACCGATTACCCCTGAAACTTTCCCAATGGCCAAAACTGGACTTCCTATATATAAATCTTCACCTTTGGACCATTCCGGAACTCCTCGTGACGTCCGGGATCTCATCCGGGACTCGGAACAACTTTCGGGTTACCGCATACTAATATCTCTACAACCCTAGCATTACCGAACCTTAAGTGTGTAGACCCTACGGGTTCAGAAGAAACGCAGACATGACCGAGACGACTCTCCGGTCAATAACCAACAGCAGGATCTGGATACCCATGTTGGCTCCCACATGTTCCACGATGATCTCATTGGATGAACCACGATGTCGAGGATTCAATCAATCCTGTATTCAATTCCCTTTGTCAATCGTACGTTACTTGGCCGAGATTCGATCGTCGGTATCCAAATACCTCGTTCAATCTCGTTACCGGCAAGTCACTTTACTCGTACCATAATGCATGATCCCGTGACCAAACACTTGGTGACATTGAGCTCATTGTGATGATGCATTACCGAGTGGGCCCAGAGATACCTCTCCGTCATACGGGGTGACAAATTCCAGTCTCGATCCGTATCAACTCAACAGATAATTTCGGAGATACCTGTAGTGTACCTTTATAGTCACCCAGTTACGTTGTGACGTTTGGTACACCCAAAGCACTCCTACGGCATCCGGGAATTACATGATCTCATGGTCTAAGGAAATGATACTTGACATTGGAAAAGCTCTAGCAAACAAACTACACGATCTTGTGCTATGCTTAGGATTGGGTCTTGTCCATCACTTCATTCTCCTAATGATGTGATCCCGTTATCAATGACATCCAATGTCCATAGTCAGGAAACCATGACTATCTATTGATCAACGAGCTAGTTAACTAGAGGCTCACTAGGGACATGTTATGATTTATGTATTCACACATTTATTATGATTTCCGGATAACACAATTATAGCATGAATAATAGACAATTATCATGAACAAGGAAATATAATAATAATAATCATTTTATTATTGCCTCCAGGGCATATTTCCAACACTGGGGGCGGCGCCTGGGGACGTGACTGGAAGCTAGGTCACCGCAGGGGCCGAACTAGCGCCGGTTCGCCCCTAGACCGCTATTTTTTAGCGCCCTAAGGGCCGAACGGCTGGAGATGTTCTTATGGCGACCTGCTCCACAACGGCTTCCGCCTCCTCGGCGCATCCCGTCAGAGCCCAGAGCCTTCGCCTTTGTATTCTCATCCCGCAAAACGCGGTAACGCATCACCCATGACGAGGAGAATTTCATCTGCTCCTTCCGCAAGGCCCACCACAACATCCCACCACTCCTTGGTCTCTAATCCAACGACATCCACCGTTGGCTAAACTTCATTTCCACCATAGCCGGCGTGATGAATATTCGGGCCCCACCGTTGGCCTCTTGTCGTCGCCCACGAATTCAGTTACCGCGGCTACGGCTACACCCATGGTCGTGTGCTCCTTGAAGCCATGATGTGTCAGATCCACTAACCGGCGAACAAAACCTCATTCTGTCGTGCCTAGTTTCCTCTGGGGGGCAGAGCTGCGGTGCAGCGCTGGTCTGCGACTCCAATCACTGCCACTCGTCATCATCCCATGTCGTCTTTGCGTACTGCAAGTACGTGGCCACATGCCTTCTGGCTGCTGGCACCCGTCCATGGATGGTGCCCATGCGCACCTTTGCGTGCATCTACAGCTCTGTGATCGGAAGCTGGGGCGGCCGCCTAGAAGCCACCATGGTCATGAGGTGCTAGTTCAATTCAAAGCCAAGCGCATGGCCTGGAACAGAGCTGTTGTGTTCTGCATGACCGGGAAGTGCAGCAACTTCCTAGAATTTAACTTGGAGAAGCAGAGGCTTCTACTGACGGAGACACCGGATGTTATAGAGGGCAATGACTTCGGACTGAGAATTTTCTAGCCGAGCTAGTTTCTACCAGTGTCATGCTAGCCATTTGAAATGTGCCAAGTCTTCATGTACACATATCAAATACAAAGTATTTCATTCATTTTGTTTATCATATGTCATTTCTCCTGTCTTGCTGCAGAACCACCCACTGCTTTATGAGGTGCAGAACTTTGTTGTACTCAATATATTGTATTCTTTAACCCCCACGGTCCATCCACACATACTTTTAATTTGATCCTAACATTTATAACACTTTTTAATTTCGAATCATAATGAAACTTATATCAAACCTGAGATGAAATATAAATGCATTGTGGAATGAAACAACAACAAACACTTGCTAAAGGGAATGTATGAAAATAATGAAAATGTGTAAAACTTGCGATGACACGGAAATAAAATCATATAGAAATATGTGGAAATAACACTTTTAGTGCCTATCCCAACCATGAAAGATAATTCAACAAAATGATATGAAAAATTATTTGAATACTCTAAAAAATAGAAATGAAATAGTTCTGAAACCTGAAATGAAAAACTGTACCGAATAAATAATTAAACATGCAACAATACAATGAAACACAAATGAACTAGTTTAATATAAACTCAATATTGTTTCATATTTTGATTTTTTTTGAAAAGTATTCAAAAATGGTCTTGTTTTGATGATGTAAATATCATGAATACTGATATCCTAACATTTTTTCAATCGGATATTTAGTTCAAACGAACTATATAATCGAATTGAAAAGTGTGGGTGGGTCGATGTAATTCTACCTTTTAATTCCGAACATGTCCACTAGTCACTTTGCTATGGGGCCTTCTCTCTATATGTCACACACGTCACAGAGTTGGGTAAGAAGGTTAGATGGATTGGAGGCAGAAGGTATTATGATGTATATGTGTTAGACAATAGCGATTGATATAGTAAGACAAGCACACATCTCGGGAAATGATGGATGGCATCAACCTGTTCCGCTAGAAAATCTTTTCACAATGATTTTCTTCTCACGCCGACTAAGGACGCGTGTATGAGTTTAGCTGCTGTGATAGGCAAATTCTTCATGTCGTTTTTATGGGATGGTTGCGCATGGATTCATCGTATCACTAATACATGTCCAATTTATCTATAATCTTTTATTGTTCCATGTTATTATAGTATCAATCTTGGATGTTTTATATGGAATTATATATCATTTTGCCGGACTAACATATTAACCTAGTGCCCAGTGATAGTTGTTGTTTTTTGCTTGTTTTTGGCTCTTCAGGAAATCAGTACCAAACGGAATCCAAATGCTACAAAACTTCTTGACGATTTTTTGTGGACCAAGAGAGACCCTAGAAGGTTCGGAAGAAGACTAGAGGAGCCATGAGGGAGCGACAAGCTCACCAGGCGTGCCCCAAGGGGGGCACCCCTTGGGCTTGTGGGCCCCTCATGGCACATCTTGACCTAACTCTACATCTATAAATTCTCAAATATTCTCATCACATCAGAGAGCCACACGAAACACTTTTTTGCAGTTGCAAGTCTCTGTTCTTCCCAGATCCCATCTGGAGGCCTTTTCGGTACTCTGCCGGAGGGGGAATCGATTACAGAGGTCTTCCATATCAACCTTGGTGCCCTTCTGATGATATGTGAGTAGTTTACCAAAGACCTATAGGTCCATACCTATTAGCTAGAGTGCTTATTCCCTCTCTTTGATCTTCAATACAATGTTCTCCTCAATGTTCTTTGAGTTATGTCTGATGTAATTCTTTTTGTGGTGTGTTTGTTGGGGTCCCAGGAATTGTGGATTTATGATCAGATTATTCATGAATATTATTTGAGGTTTCTCTGAATTACTTTATGCAAGATTGTTACAGCTTTGTATTTCTCTCCAATCTGTTTGTTTGGTTTGGCCAACTAGATTTATGTTGCAATGGGAGAGGTGCTTTGTAATGGGTTTGATCTTGCGGTATTCCATAACAGTGACAGAAAGGGAAAGGACATGTATTTGTATTGTTGCCGTTATGGATAAAACGATGAGGTTTATTCATATTGCTTCGATTTAGTTTGTCTACATCATGTCATCTTGCTTAAAGCGTTACTCTATTTTTATTAACTTAATAATGCTCTAGATGCATGCTGGATAGCGGTTGATTGGTGGAGTAAAAGTAGTGTATGTAGGCAGGAGTCAGTCTACTTGTCTCGGACGTGATGCCTATATCCGTGATCATTGCCTTGAATATCTTCATAACTATGTGCTTTTCTATCAATTGCCCAATAGTAATTTGTTTACCCACTGTATGCTATGTGTTCGAGTGAGAAGCCTCTAGTGAAAACTATGGCCTCCACGTCTACTTTTATCATATATAAAATCCAAAAATACCTTGTTGTAATTTCATTACCATTATTTTATTTTGTGTTTTTATTTTTTTATCTACCACTATGAGATTTAATCCTTGCAAATAATCTCTGAGGGGATTGACAACCCCCTTGATCGTGTTGGGTGCAAGTATTTACTTTTGTGTGTGCATGTACTGGTAACGAGGTTCTGCATGCTTCTCCTACTGTATTGATAACCTTGTTTCTTAACTGAGGGAAACACTTATCTCTACTGTACCACATCATTATCTCCTCTTCGAGAAAATCCAAACGCAACTCTCAAGCGGCAGTCACTACTACTAAATAACTTATAGGTGGAGGATTAATAGTAGCGAGCATTAATACACAATGCTACTGCTAATTTGCAGCAGCGTGGGGTGGCAACACGCGCTACAGGAAAAAGTAGCAGTAGCGTGGGCTCAACAACAAGCGATGCTCATAGGTGGTCCCCACCATGCCCACTGGGGCTGCCTATAGTAGCAGCGCGGCCGATGAAAGCCCGGCTACTGCTAAACAGATAGCAGTAGCACGGGGCCCATGCTACTTGTGAGCTGCGTTGGGATTTCCTCAAAGAGGAGAGGATGAAGCAGTACAGTAGAAATAAGTATTTCCCTCAGTTATGAAACCAATGTTATCAATCCAGTAGGAGAACCAAAAAAACACTATATACACATCACCGGCACACAAACAACAAATACTCGCAACCCAACGCGTAGAGGGGTTGTCAATCCCTCAATGGATATGAGTAAGATTAAATTGTATAATTTTTGATAGATAGATTGAACAAAATTACAGCAAGGTGTTTTTAGTTTTAATATATGACAAAAGATAGACCTGGGGCCATAGTTTTCACTAGAGGCTTCTCCCATGAAAATAGCATACGGTGGGTAAACAAATTACAACTAGGCAATTGATAGAAAAGCAAATAATTACGACGATATACAAGGCAATGATCATATATAGGCATCACGTCCGAGACAAGTAGACCAAAACAATTCTGCATCTACTACTATTACTCCGCACATCGACCACTATCTAGCATGCATCTAGTGTATTAAGTTCTTGAAAAAAATGGAGTAATGCCTTAAGCAAGATGACATAAGCTAGACTAGATAAACTCATGTATGAATAAACCCCATCGTTTTACCCATGATAGCAATGATAGATCTGATCATAAACTCACAATTCATCGAATCCCAACAAACACACCGCAAAAAGTCATTACATCAAATAGATCTCCAAGAACACTGAGGAGAACATTGTATTGAAGATCAAAAAGAGAGAAGAAGCCATCTAGATACTAACTATGGACCCGTAGGTCTGTGGTAAACTAATCACACATCATCGGAGGACAGCAAGGATGATGAAGAGCCCCCTACGTAATCGAATACCCCTCAGACAGAGTACCGGAGAAGGACTCCAGATGGTATCTCATGGTTCTGGAACTTGTGGCAGCGAAAAAAATATTTTGGGTGTCTCTCTGATGTCAGGGGAATATTTGAGTATTTATAGAGGTGGTATTAGGGTTTGATGTGCCATGAGGGGCCCACAATCCTAGCCCCCCACCCCCCGGCGTGCCCATAGGGCTTGTCGCTCCCTCGTGGCTCCTCTGGCCTCCTCCCGAACCTTCTAGGGCATCTTGTGGTCCAGAAAAAATTAATCCAAAGTTTTTTCTCTGTTTGAACTTTGGACTTCATTTGATATTGATTTTCTAAAAAGCCAAAAAAAATGCAAAAAAATAGCAGTTGGCACTAAGCAATGAGGTAATAGTTTAGTCCCAAAAATAATATATATTTGCATCTATTGAAATATAAAACATCCAAAATTGATACTATAATGGCATGTAACAATCAAAAAGATACATTGGAGACGTATCAGCCCAATACAGCACTGCAACTATGGTTGCACTCTGCCAGCTGGTGGGTCCCACCTAGCAGCGCTGCTAGGCATGCATTACACGCTACTACTAATGGGCTTAGTAGTAGCACGGGCCCTATCCCCACGCTACTACTAAGTCAACCTTATCCCTCTCCAACCTTATCCCTCTCCCTCACCCATTGACTTTCTCACTCCCTCTGCCTCCTCCCGCCGTCGCCGCCTCATTATCGCTGCCGTCCTCCCTCCTCCTTCCTCAGTAAGCCGTTGCCCTGCTCCCAATGCCCTCCTCCGGCCGCCATCCACCCTCCTCCCGCTCTCTCCTCCTGCTTCCTCCAACATCCCTCCTCGTCCGTCTGCCCTCCTCCTCTCTCCTCCCTCCTCTCTCCTTCCTCCTTCTCCTCCTCCTCCTACATCATCCTCCTCCCCTCTTCTCCCTCCTTCGCCTCCTCCTCACTATATGCAACATAGTTAGTTTAGGTATAGAAATGTATTGGACTGCTATATGAGAAATCTAGATATATGCAAGATAGTAAATTTAGGTACAGAAATTTTTAGTAATAGGAAACTTTAGTAAAATAATTTAGTAATAGAATATTTTAGGTATAGAAATGTTTTGGAATGCTATATCAGAATTTTTGTAGGTATCAAATTTAGTAATAGAAACTTCTAGAAAAAATAGTAATAGAAAATTTTCAATATAGAAATGTATTGGAATGCTATATGAGAAATTTTTAGGTGTCAAATTTAGTAATAGAAGTTTTTAGTAAAAAATAGGTATAGAATTTTTAATAAAATATATAAATGTATTGGACACTTTAATTATTTTTATGTCATTGTCACTTTGTCATCAATGAATGCTATTTGAGATTCGATGATCTAAAGTTTTCACTCGGGGGAATATGCAGGCTTTGTAGTGATCATCACCGGAGCTTCCTCTAGTTCCTCTACAGCCGTGTCGGCGAGCTAAAATTGCACCTCCTCCTTCTCTTCTCTCGGACATGTCTATGATGATATTTGGACATTTATTGGTTGTGTCTTTGGACAAGTGGCCTATGTTTGCAGGGAACACCTCTGACTGGCCTATGTTTTTTTGGAATGTTGATTCATTTCTGTTCTGGCAAATCTTAGGCCCTTGATATGTCCTATTTTAGAAAAGGTCGTGCCGAAATTTTCCATGGATTTTAGCATGACTTGTGCTATAAAGTAGGAAATATCGAGTGCCCGTGATTTGCGAGAACATGAATTAAATGACATTTTCGTAAACCTGTTGGGGAACGTTGCATGGGTAAAAAACCTATGCTCACCAAGATCAATCTAGGAGATGCACATCTATGAGAGGAGAGTGGTATCTACAGACCCTTGTAGACCGGAAGCGTTAACGATCTAGAGATCATGGTTGATGTAGTCGTACTCGTGTCGAGATCCAATCCGATCCAAGTATCGCACGTGCGGCACCTCCGAGTTTAGCACACGTATGGCTTAGCGGCGTCCTCTCCTTCTAGATCCAGCAAGGGAGGGAGAGGAGGTGGATGAGATCTGAACCAATACGATGGCGTGGTGGTGGTGGTGGCAGCGGAACTCCGGCAAGGCTTCGCCGAGCGCGTACCAGTGAAACGTGGGAGGAGTTCGGAGAGGTAACGGGCAAGGGTCGAAGGGCGGCTGCCCCCAACGCCTCCCCACATTTATATAGGCGTGGAGGGGGCTGGTGACTTGCCCACCAAGGCCCTAGAGTCATTGGTCAAAGGGGGAGAAAGGAAATCCCTCCTTTCCTTCCCCACCAATCGCTATCCCCCCTTTTTAGGGATCCTGGTCTTATCCCTTCGGGATATGATACTATTCCTTTTAAGGGAGGATCTTGGTGCCCCTAGAATAGGGTCGTGGGAACTTTCCCCACTACCCGCATTCATGTGGGTCCGCATGCAGGTGGGCCCCACTCCGGAACCTTCTAGAACCTTCCCTGTACAATACCAAAAAACTTGAACTTTTCCCGAAACCCCGACAACAACTTTCCATCTATGAATCTTTACCGACTATTTCGGAGCTCCTCGTGACCTCCCGGATCCCATCCGGGACTCCGAACAACCTTCGTATTTTCCATTATTAATATCTCAATACTACCCTAGCGCTACCGAACGTTAAGCGTGCGACCCTACGGGTTCGGGAATATGCAGACATGACCGAGACTCCTCTCCAGTCAATAACCAATAGCAGGAACTGGATACCCATATTGGTTCCTACATATTTCACGAAGATCTTTATCGGTTGAATCATGATGTCAAGGATTCAGCTAATCGCGTATGAAGTTCCCTTAGTCCATCGGTATGTTACTTGCCCGAGATTTGATTGTCGGTATCTCCATACCTAGTTCAATCCCGTTACTGGCAAGTCTCTTTACTCGTTCCGTAATATAGGATCCCGTGGTTAACTCCTTAGTCGCATTGCTTGCAAGCTCATTGTGATGTGGTATTACCGAGTGGGCCCCGAGATACCTCTTCGTCATACGGAATGACAAATCCCAGTCTCGATCCATGCCAACTCGGTTATGTTGTAGAGAATCTTTATAGTCACACAGTTACGTAGCGACGTTTGATACACACAAGGTACTCCTCTGGTGTCAGTGAGTTGCATGATCTCATGGTTATAGGAACATATACTTGACATGCAGAAAACAATAGCAATAAACTTGATATGACCATATGCTGCGTTTATAGTTTGGGTCTTGTCCATCACATCATTCTCCTAATGATGTGATCTCGTTATCAAATGACAACTCATGTCTATGGCTAGTAAACCATAGCCATCTTTGATCAACGAGCTAATCCGGTAGAGGCTCACTAGGGACATGTTGTTGTCTATGTATCCTGATACCTCTCCAACGTATCTATAATTTTTTATTGTTCCATGCTATTATATTATTTGTTTTGGATGTTTAATGGGGTTTAATATGCACTTTTATATTATTTTTGCGGCTAACCTATTAACCAATGGCCCATTGCAAATTGTTGTTTTTTTGCCTATTTCAATGTTTCGCAGAAAAGGAATATCAAACGGAATCCAAACAGAATGAAACCTTCACAAGGATCTTTTTTGGAACAAACGCAATCCAGGAGACATTGGAGTGGAGGTCAAAGAAGCCACGAGGTAGGGCGGCGTTCCCCCACCCTCGTGGGCCCCTCGTAGCTCCACCGACCTACTTCTTTCGCCTATATATACTCTTATACCCTACAAACATCCAGGGGAGCCACGAAACCACTTTTCCACCGCCGCAACCTTTTGTACCCGTGAGATCCCATCTGGGGACCTTTTCCGATGATCTGTCGGAGGGGGATTCGATCACGGAGGGCTTCTACATCAACACCATAGCCTCTCCCATGATGTGTGAGTAGTTTACCACAGACCTTCGGGTCCATAGTTATTAGCTAGATGGCTTCTTCTCTCACTTTGGTTCTCAATACAAAGTTCTCCTTGATGTTCTTGGAGATCTATTCGATGTAATACTTTTTGCGGTGTGTTTGCCGAGATCCGATGAATTGTGGGTTTATGAGCAAGTTTATGTATGAACAATATTTGATTCTTCTTTGAATTCTTATATGCATGATTTGATATCTTTGCAAGTCTCTTCAAATTATCAGTTTGGTTTGGCCTACTAGATTGATCTTTCTTGCAATGGGAGAAATGCTTAGCTTTGGGTTCAATCTTGCGGTGCTCGATTCCAGTGACAGAGAGGGAACCGACACGTATTGTATTGTTTCCATCGAGGATAATAAGATGGGGTTTATATCATATTGCTTGATTTTATCCCTCTACGTCATGTCATCTTGCCTAATGCGTTACTCTGTTCTTATGAACTTAATACTCTAGATGCATGTTGGATAGCGGGTCGATTGTGGAGTAATAGTACGTAGTAGATGCAGAATCGTTTTGGTCTACTTGACACAGACGTGATGTCTATGTTCATGATCATGCCTATATATTCTCATAACTATGCGCTTTTCTATCAATTGCTCGGCAGTAATTTGTTCACCCACCGTAATATATGCTATCTTGAGAGAAGCCACTAGTGAAACCTATGGCCCCCGGGTCTACTTTACATCATATAAGTTTCCAATCTACAATTCTAGTTTATTATTTATTTTCCAATCTTTACTTTCCAGTCTATACAAAAATACCAAAAATATTTATCTTATTATCTTTATCAGATCTCACTTTTGCAAGTGGCCGTGAAGGGATTGACAACCCCTTTATCGCGTTGGTTGCAAGGTTCTTATTTGTTTGTGCAGGTACTAGGCGATTTGCGTGTAGTCTCCTAATGGATTGATACCTTGGTTCTCAAAAACTGAGGGAAATACTTACGCTACTTTGCTGCATCACCTTTTCCTCTTCAAGGGAAAACCAAGGCATGCTCAAGAGGTAGCATATCCACACATGTATTTGAGTTTCCAGTCAATACAATTATAGCATGGATAATAAATGATTATCATGAACAAATAAATATAATAATAACCACTTTATTATTGCCTCTAGGGCATATTTCTAACAAAACCACATGCCATTTTTTATGTCATTACTTGGTATAAGTAACAGGTTGATTATCATTCTGTCTGGGCTCCTTGTGTGACTTTCAGTCTGTTCTTGAAGGAAGGATGCCACCATATGCTATTGAAATATCATAGAGGAAGAACCCCGAATGTTGTCGTGGAGGTCATTTCCTCTCCTTCTCTTCTCGTTATATACCTTGGTAATGCATGAGAGAAGGGGAAGCAACCATCACTGATGGTTGAAATATCTGTGAGGGAGTGTCCACCATATAGTGTTGAAATATCAGAGAGAAACAGTCCTCACTTTTGTCGTGTTGGTCGCTTCTCCTTCGTTCCCATGTGCTAGATAATTTGGTGTAATGCACTCGGGAAGGAAGGGAGGAGCGACCATCACCGACGGTTGAATATATCAGAGAGGGAGTGCCCACCATATACACCACGTACATCAGATGAGAGTTGATGCGGCTTGAAGCTATGTCGGTATTTCCCCAAAGAGGAAGGGATGATGCAGCACAACAACGGCAGGTATTTCCCTCAGTGATGAGACCAAGGTTATCGAACCAGTAGGAGAACCAAGCAACAATACATAAATGACACCTGCACACAAATAACAAATACTCACAACCTGACGTGTTAAAGGGGTTGTCAATCCCTTTCCGGTAACGGCGCTAGAAATTGGCAAACAAACGTGAATAAATTGTATTAGATTGATAGATCGAACGCCAAATAAAATAAATAAGAATAAATTGCAGCAAGGTATTTTTGTATTTTTGGTTTAATAGATCTGAAAAAATAAAAGGCAAATAAAATAGATCGCAAAGGCAAATAATATGAGAAAGAGACCCGGGGGCCGTAGGTCTCACTAGTGGCTTCTCTCGGGAAAAATAGCAAACGGTGGGTAAACAAATTACTGTTGGGCAATTGATAGAACTTCAAATAATCATGACGATATCTAAACAATGATCATTATATAGGCATCATCTCCAAGATTAGTAGACCGACTCCTGCCTCCATCTACTACTATTACTCCACACATCGACCGCTATCCATCATGCATCTAGTGTATTAACTTCATGGAGAAACAGAGTAATGCAATAAGAACGATGACATGATGTAGACAAGATCTATTTATGTAGAAATATACCCGATCGTTTTATCCTTAGTAGCAACGATACATACGTGTCGGTTCCCCTTCTATCACTGGGGTCAAGCATCGTAAGATCGAACCCACTACAAAGCACCTCTTCCCATTGCAAGATAAATAGATCAAGTTGGCCAACCAAAACCCAAATATCAGAGAAGAAATATGAGGCTATAAGCAATCATGCATATAAGAGGTCAAAGAAGATTCAAATAACATTCATGGATAAAAAGAGATAGATCTGATCATAAACTCAAAGTTCATCCGATCCCAACAAACACACCACAAAAAGAGTTACATCATATGGATCTCCAAGAGACCATTGTATTGAGAATCAAACGAGAGAGAGGAAGCCATCTAGCTACTAACTCCAGACTCGATGGTCTACAAAGAAATACTCACGCAACATCGGAGAGGCACTAATGGAAGTGGTGAACCCCTCCGTGATGGTGTCTAGATTGGATCTGGTGGTTCTGGACTCCACGGCGACTGGAATTGATTTTCGTTGACTCCCCTAGTGTTTCTGGAATATTGGGGTATTTATAAAGCAAAGAGGTGGTCCGGGTGGCACCCGAGTTGGGCACAACCTGTTGGGGAACGTAGTAATTTTAAATTTTTCCTACGCACACACAAGAACATGGTGATGCTTAGCAACGAGAGGGGAGAGTGTTGTCCACGTACCCTCGTAGACCGAAAGTGGAAGCGTTAGCACAACGTGGTTGATGTAGTCGTACGTCTTCACAATCCGACCGATCCAAGTATGGAACGCATGGCACCTCCGAGTTCAGCACACGTTCAGCTCGATGACGTCCCGCGAACTCCGATCCAGCAGAGCTTCATGGGAGAGTGCCGTCAGCACGACGGCATGGTGATGGTGATGATGTTGCTACCGACGCAGGGCTTCGCCTAAGCACCGCTATGATATGACCGAGGTGGAATATGGTGGAGGGGGGCACCGCACACGGCTGGGAGAGATCAACTGATCAACTTGTGTGTCTGGGGTGCCCCCTGCCCCTGTATATAAAGGAGTAAGGGGGAGGAGGTGCGGCCAGGCAAGGGACGCGCCAGGAGGAGTCCTACTCCTCCTGGGAGTAGGACTCCCCTCCTTTCCATGTTGGACTAGGACTTGGGGGGAGAGGAGAGAGAGGGAAAAGGAAAGGGGGGGCGCCGACCCCCCTCCTTGTCCAATTCGGACTGGGGGGGGGGGGGGGGAGGGGCGCGCAGCTGCCCCTTGGCCTCTTAAGGCACATTAGGTTACCGGCGGGTTCCGGTAACCTCCCGGTACTCCGGTAAAATGCCGATTTCACCTGGAACACTTCCGATGTCCAAACATAGGCTTCCAATATATCAATCTTATCTTGTTATCCTCGATGGCCAATATATCAATCTTATCTTGTTATCCTCGATGGCAACGATACAATACGTGGGTGTAGTTGAAATGGCGGCTCTCTCCTCTCCTCTCCCACCTCTCCTCTCCCACCTGCTCTCCACCACCAACCATGGATCTCAGTAGCTTCCCTCAACATGGAAGGATTATTGCACTGGGATTTTACTCCTGGCCTTGCTTTGGCCGATCAGGTGAGAAGGAAGTTTGGATCAACAGTCCATTTTTCTCCCTCTCGAGACACCAAGGAGTTCTTTTTGGTTGTTTCATTCTCTTCAGCCTCCTTCCCCCTCACGGTGGATTCTGTTGGAATTGCTTTGCAATGTTGCATTGGAGGCATTTGTTCTGGTTTTAGAGTGACTCCCATCTCTGCAAGATCTTTCCGGTTTTCTGTTGCCAACAACAAGGTGGGGCATTTCATATATGGGCTCAAGGATTGCATTTGGCCTGACTTTGTATGCCATTTCCACTTGTTTAATGGTCGTTTCTCCAAAGCCCTTCATGTTGATTCTCATTGGCATGTGGATACACAACTTGGGGAAATCTTACTCCGTCAACTGGTGGAGATTAAAGCTCCATCGAACCTTTCAAATATGATCCAACCTTTGGATCACTCTTCTGCCACGGAGCTAGCAAAATTTGGTTTGGTTAATCTGGTTGCTTGGAACTTTTCTGATAAAAATGCACATGAAGCTTCATCATCTGCCAATGTTCCTCATGATGCTCCGAATCAAAAAATTCAAATTCAATTTGGATCGTTGGAGCTAGTAACTCAGCCAGGCATGATCAACGCTAAGCGTAATGATCGTTTATCCTTAATGGAGGATTTTATTTCTCAGGAGGAATCTGAGGTCATTAATTCCCGTCAATGTCTGTGTTTCAGGACCTTTAATTGCCCTATTAATTTGGTTTATCCTCCTTTGCCGCTATGCTTCCTCAATTCGGCATTCAAATATGCACCGCCACATGAGTCCTGGCCACCTTTCCTCTCGGCTAAACATAAAGCAGATTTGGCTCAGGCGGCATATTCTTTATTTGATATCAATAATCTGGCCACAAATTGGGCGGCTCTCTGTAGTAGATGCCTTCAATGGGGACACAGCAGGATTAACTGCCAAGCTCGTCTCATATGTATTAACTGCTCCGGCCCAGACCATAAGGCAATTGCATGCCCCAAACGCGCCACGCCTGCATCTTTATATGCAACTGAATCAATTTGCACAGAGCGTATCAATCTTCCAAATATGACGCTTCCCAAAAAGGCTACAGCCCCGGTCAAACAATGCAGCACAACCGTCCGATGTGCAACTTGCGGTGCCTACAGCCACGTGGATGCATCCTGCTGGAAACGTCGCTTCAGCTTGAAATGGAAATGGGTACGGAAGGTAACCCACACACACTCCGCCTCCGTTCTCGCTTCGTCTTCCACCTCAATAATCCAAAAGCCCCAGCTCTGCTCCATCCCATCGGTAGTACCTGCTCTTGCCCTGTCTCATAGCCCCTCGCCCATGGTGAACTACCCCTTCAACCCAGTCCCCTTCCTCCCGCCCGAGTTTTCTGTTGAGCCCGGTCCGGCGGACCGCGTGGTGCATAGCGGCATGGTGGTTGGCCCCATTGCTCCTCTCAGCCATGAGTTCTTGGCGATTGCAGAGACGAGCCATTATGTCCCTCTGCATCGTCGTGCTCTGATCCGCAACCAGATCGTGGCCCTCCTACACGTAGCGCAACTCTTCACTACTGAGGTCAGTGATCATCCTTTTGGGGTTGGAGTCTTTGGCTTTATCGACTCGTTCTTGAGAGATACGGCTGTCGCCACGACGTTTGAGCTTGAAGAGGAAGATCTGCTTGTCACTTTCGTTCCCCATAATGAAGCTCTTAACCGTCATACAACCTCGTTGGGTCCTCAAGTTTGGTTGATGTTCTTTGGCTTCCCTTATGACTATCAAACTGATTATTACATCACTAAGGCTGCAGGTGGTTTTGGCTCCCTTGTTTCCTGGTACAATCCAAGACAAGATCGCAGATTCATGCTGCTGAAAGTTAGAGTGCTCCGCATGCGTTTGATCCCGAAGAGTTTTGTTGTGTGGCAACTCGGAGGTGCCAGGGACTGTTGGACAGTTCAGATCACAATCCTTCGAAGCATTGATGGCCATGGACTGCTACCTGAAGTTCCGCCTGCTGATGAAGAATTACCACCCCCTGACGGCGAGCCTCACCCTTTGTTTGGCCCTGACCTTACTGCAGAACAGGTTTATCAGCAGCAAGTGCACAACTGGCTTGTGCAGAATGGTGCTCCTCCCCCTGGCAATGGTGGCGGCCAGGGCGATGCCCACAATGCTCAGGGTGATGGCACTGTGGCCTGGGATGCGTGGCCTGCTCCCCCGCCCCTTGTCATGCCCCCACACCTTGTAAATTACCAGGCATGGCTTCATGCTCAAGGCCTCACATTTCAAGATGGTATAGTTCCTGACAACAATATCACTGACAATGCATTTCAAGCCTGGAATAATTCAATCACCGTGACTGACAGTTCAAGCTCTGAGTCTTCTGACCTTGCTATCGAGCAACACACACTGATTGTGCTACCTGCTCCTCCTGTGCCTTCTGCTGCCCTGACCATCTCGGTGTCTATGCATAATCAAGGGATCTCTTTTGGCTTCTCTGCTCAAGGTGATGAGCTTCTTGCTGTTCTACTGGATGACCCAATCCCGCGCCGCAACCTAAATACCTTCATTTTCCAGGCGCTTCGTCCGATAATTGCAACATTCGGCCCCTGGAGCTCTGGTTATGGCCTGCGTTCACCGTGCTCGAAACTTTGAGTTCTTGTCACAGCGGATTGTTTAGGCATTAGATTCATGCAACAGCCTTTGTCTGTGCTGCCTGAGCCTCCAACCGTGCATATTGAAGAGATCCACCCTGTTCCAGAGATTTTGGATGGCTCTGAGAATGCTGCTGTCGAGGAATATTCTCTCCCTCTGGAACCTGCTAGTTTAAACAGCCTTACAACCCTGCCAGCGTCTGAAAGTGCCACTTTACTGTCTGCTGAGACTGTCAACATGCTCCAGCCAGCTTCTGATGACAGTCTATCTAGGCTACCTGATACAATTGATCCTACCCATGATACCTTGGTTGCCCTTCCAACTCAGCCACGGGCCCGCCCCAGACGCTCGCGACCTGCTGCTCCTCTCTCCACAGTGGATGTTCGACGTAGCACACGCTCGAACAAATACAATGGCTTCAAGGTCCCACCGCTTACTGACACCCGTGGGTACACCTCCAAGGTCAAGCCCAGGTTGGCTCCCTCCTTTGGATCTTCAAGCTCTGCTCCTTCTGCGGATGATGGCATCCCCCCTCCAACACCGATATCAACTCTGCAACAAATTGGCATCAACAGGTGCGCCATTCCAGAAGCTGAGCTCACTGCTGAAGCTCTTCTCTCTCTGCCGGATGTTTCTGCTCCAACAACTTCAGGTACTCCTGTCGTTCAAGATCAGGAGGAGGGCACCTCTACTCCTCTCCAGTAAGTCTGCATCCGTGCCATGCCCTCTTTACGCTGCTGGAATGTTCTCTCATGGAACATCAGAGGCTTAAACTCTGAGAAGAAACGTTTAGCTCTTAATAATGCGATCCTCTCAAGTGGCTGCGCCGTAGTTTGTCTTCAGGAGACCAAGTTGCCTGATGTTACTCCTCCTTTTGTTAAAACTTGCTGTCCTCGTCAGTTTGATCAGTTTGCTTTTGTTCCTTCGCGTGGTGCCTCGGGTGGGATTCTCACCATATGGAAAAGCTCTGTTTTCTCCGGCACAGTAGTTTCAAACGACACGCATGCACTAGTTATCTCTTTCGTCAGTACTCAAACCTCTCAAACCTGGACACTAGTGAATGTTTATGGTCCATGCGCTGGCGAAGATCGCGATACTTTTACTAATTGGCTCTATGATGTGAACATTCCTAATGGTCAGGACTGGCTACTCCTCGGTGATTTTAACTATATGCGTGCACCTGAAAATCGTAACAAGCCTGGGGGAAACATGCAAGACATGCTCACCTTTAACGACATCATACATAAACAGCAACTTATTGAGCTGCCAGTACAGGGCCGTGCTTACACCTGGAGTAAGATGCAAAATGATCCCCTCCTCGAGCAAATTGACTGGTTTTTTACTTCGCTTAACTGGACCACGGTTTACCCTAAAACCTTGGTGAAACCCCTTGGTAAACCGGTTTCTGATCATATCCCTTGTGTTGTCAATATTGAGACCAAGATTCCCCGCAGTAAGATTTTCCATTTTGAGTCCTACTGGATCCTTCACCCAGGATTTATGGATGTTGTGCGAAATGTTTGGGAAAGGCCTGTTAAGTCAGAGAATGCTGCCACTAAACTTTGCCGCAAGTTCAAAGCCCTGAGACATGCATTGAAACACTAGAGTAAGAACATATCCCTCCTCTCTATTGCTATTTCTAATCGCAATTGTGTACTGGCTGACCTTGACGAGCTTGAAAACAAAGCGCACTCACTATACCAGAGGCTAACTTTAGAACAATTCTAAAAACTCACTTGATCAGGCTCCTCCAGTACCAAAAGCTTTATTGGAAAAAACACTGCACTATTAGGTGGATCAAATTTGGCGATGAAAACACTAAGTTCTTTCAAGTCATTGCAACAGAAAGATACAGACATAATAACATTACGAGCTTACGTGACGATAGTGGTGCTATAATTGAAGATCATACTAGTAAAGAGGCCCTCTTGTTCCTCACTTACAAAAATCGTCTGGGCTCCACTTCAGCCTCTGAGATGAAATTCTCTCTGCCAGACCTCATCAGAAGATTTGATAATCTTGATGTTCTGACTGAGCCGTTCACACAAAAAGAAATTGACCAAGTTGTTAATGACATGCCTCCACATCGTGCACCTGGCCCTGACGGTTTCAGTGGTGCTTTTCTCAAAGCTTATTGGCCTATCATCAAGCACGATTTTTATGACCTTTGCGCTCAATTTTATGATAGCACCCTGGACATTAACAGCATCAATGATGGGCTCATCACATTAATCCCTAAAGTCAACTCCCCGGAAACAGTAAATGATTACAGACCGATCACGCTTTTGAACTGTTGCCTCAAGCTGATTACAAAACTTCTAGCAGATCGGCTACAATCAAGGATTTTGGACTTAGTTCGTCGCAATCAATATGGCTTCATTAAGGGGAAGACTATCCAGGATTGCCTTGCCTGGGCTTACCAGTATCTACACCAATGTCAAAGCTCGGGCAGACAGATCATTTTGCTCAAACTTGACTTTGCAAAGGCCTTTGACACAATTGCTCATGACCCGATGATCCAGATTATGCATCATATGGGCTTCAACGACAAATGGATTTCTTGGATCCAATGCTTATTCTCCTCTGGGCTCTCTTTTGTCCTTCTCAACGGGGTGCCAGGCCGCCAATTCCAATGCCGCTGTGGTGTCCGACAAGGGGACCCTTTGTCCCCCCTCATTTTTGTGCTCGCTGCGGATTTATTAGATTCTTCCATAAATGATGCTTTCAGACAAGGTAAAATCGAGCTCCCCTTTCCTTGTGTTGAACAAACTGACTACCCCGTTATTCAATACGCCGACGACATGTTGATAGTCCTAGCTGCATGCATCCGTCAAGCTTCTTTGGTCAAGGAGATCCTATCGGATTACGCCACCTCTATTGGTTTGAAAATCAATTTTCACAAGTCCACTTTGATTCCGATCAACCTCGACCCCTCCTCTGCGGATGTTCTTGCAAGGGTTTTTGGCTGTAATGTTGGCACGCTGCCTTTCACCTATCTTGGCCAGCCTCTGGTACCACTCGGCCTACAGTCCAAGACCTCATGCCTCTTGTTTGCTGGTTGGAAAGGCGTCTAACGTCAACCATTGCTATGATGACTTACGGTGGCAGATTATCCTGGCTGAATGCTTCAGTCACATCTCTTCTTATATTTGCCATGTGTACACTCAAATTTCCACCCAAGCTTCTTGAAATCCTAGACAAAATCAGAAGACGCTGTCTCTGGACTAAGAAAACTGAGCAAGGTGACAAATGCTCCTCTCTTGCGGCTTGGAACATGGTCTGTCGTCCCAAAGATAAAGGTGGGCTAGGAGTGATCGATCTCAAAATACATAATGAAGCCCTGCTCCTAAAATTCCTCCATAAATTCTACAATAAACTGGATGTGTCCTGGGTTCACCTGTTATGGGACAATCTCTACGTCGACAAAATACCTCATGAAGTGGACCAGGCTGGCTCTTTCTGGTGGCGCGATATTCTAAAACTGACACCAACCTTCAGGGGCATCTCTCATGTTCAGTTGGTAGATGGAAGGACCACCTTGCTTTGGAAAGATATTTAGGCGTGTGATGTGCTGCATGACTCCCACCTACGTGCCTTCTCTTTTGCGCTGCATGAAGATATCTCGGTTGCTGACTTCTGGGCATCCAATGATCTGCATGAAACCTTTCAACTCCCTGTATCTCCAACCCCGCTGGACGAAATCCGAGACATGCAACTAACGTTGACCAAGATTTTCCCTTCCACGTCAAATACTGATGTTTGGCACTACGTGTGGGGCGCGGCTGAGTTTCGACCTAAGGATTACTATTCTTTCTTCTTTAGAGATGCTCATGCCGATCCCATGTTCAAGCACCTATGGAAATCAAAATGTACAATGAAGTTGAAGGTGTTTGGATGGCTGCTTTTCATGGACAGGCTCAACACACGCAATATGTTGAAACGGAGGCACTACAACATTGGTGACGATTTTAATTGCCTTCTTTGCGGGCTGCCAATTGAAGAAACGGTGGACCACATGATCTTCACTTGTGATTTTAGCAAGATCTGCTGGACCAAGCTTAGCATTCATTGGCCCACTTTTGATAACCGTCTCACTGCCATCAGATTAAACAGAGACTCGTGGCCTGACCCATTCTTCATGGAAGTTTTTCTCACTGCTGCGTGGAGCATATGGAAGGAGAGGAATAACAAGCACTTCCGAGGAGTTGACCCTACCATTGGGTCCTGGCTGTCACGCTTCAAAAACGACCTGGGTCAGCTACAATATAGAATCAAGGAGGCCCATAGAGGCTCATTTGTAAACCTTTGTAACACTCTAGGTTGATCCTTGTTGGCTCTTTTCTCTCTTGGTTCCCCCCGTGGAGGACTGGTAGTTTGCCTCTCCCCTAAGCCATGGAGAGGGGTGGTAGTTGGTTGGTTGTGTTTGGCATTGTATATGTCTATGTAAACACCCCATTTATATAGATATATATAAATCACAGTGGGAGTGCTCTCCCACTGTCAATTCTCTCAAAAAATATCAATCTTCATGTCTCGACCATTTCGAGACTCCTCGTCTTGTCCGTGATCATATCCGGGACTCCGAACAACCTTCGGTACATAAAAATATATAAACTCATAGTGAAACTGTCATCGTAACGTTAAGCGTGCACACCCTATGGGTTCGAGAACAATGTAGACATGACCGAGACATGTCTCTGGTCAATAACCAATAGCGGAACCTGGATTCTCATATTGGCTCCTACATTTTCTACGAAGATCTTTATCGGTCAGACCGCATAACAACATACGTTGTTCCCTTTGTCATCGGTATGTTACTTGCTCGAGATTCGATCGTCGGTATCTCAATACCTAGTTCAATCTCGTTACTAGCAAGTCTCTTAACTTGTTCCATAATACATCATCCCGCAACTAACTCATTAGTTGCAATGCTTGCAAGGCTTAAGTAATGTGCATTACCGAGAGGACCTAGAGATACCTCTCCGACATTCGGAGTGACAAATCCTAATCTCGAAATACGCCAACCCAAAAAGTACCTTTGGAGACACCTGTAGATTACCTTTATAATCACCCAGTTATGTTGTGACATTTGGTAGCACACAGAGTGTTCCTCCGGTAAACGGGAGTTGCATAATCTCATAGTCATAGGAACATGTATAACTTATGAAGAAAGTAATAGCAACAAACTAAACGATCAAGTGCTAAGCTTATGGAATGGGTCAAGTTAATCACATCATTCTCCTAATGATGTGATCCCGTTAATCAAATGACAACTCATGTCTATGGCTAGGAAACATAACCATCTTCAATCAACGAGCTAGTCAAGTAGAGGCATACTAGTGACACTCTGTTTGTCTATGTATTCACACATGTATTATGTTTTCGGTTAATACAATTCTAGCATGAATAATAAACATTTATCATGAAATAAGGAAATAAAAAATAACTTTATTATTGCCTCTAGGGCATATTTCCTTCAGTCTCCCACTTGCACTAGAGTCAATAATCTATATCACATCGCCATGTGATTTAACATCAATAGTTCACATCACCATGTGATTAACACCCATAGTTCACATCATCATGTGACCAACACCCAAAGGGTTTACTAGATTCAATAATCTAGTTCACATCGCTATGTGATTAACTCCCAAAGAGTACTAAGTTGTGATCACGTTTTTCTTGTGAGAGAAGTTTAGTCAACGGGTCTACCACATTCAGATTCGTAAGTATTTTGCAAATTTCTATGTCAACAATGCTCTGCACTAAGCTACTCTAGCTAATTGCTCCCACTTTCAATATGTATCCAGATTGAGACTTTGAGTCATCTGGATCAGTGTCAAAACTTGCATCAATGTAACCTTTTACGACGAACCTTTTGTCACCTCCATAATCGAGAAACATATCCTTATTCCACAAAGGATAATTTTGACCAATGTCCAGTGATCTACTCCTAGATCACTATTGTACTCCCTGGCCAAACTCAGGGCAGGGTATACAATAGGTCTGGTACACAGCATAGCATACTTTATAGAACCTATGGCTGAGGCATAGGGAATGACTTTCATTCTCTCTCTATCTTCTGCCGTGGTCGGGCTTTGAGTCTTACTTAGTTTCACACCTTGTAACATAGGCAAGAACTCTTTCTTTGACTGTTCCATTTTGAACTACTTCAAAATCTTGTCAAGGTATGTACTCATTGAAAAACTTATCAAGCGTCTTGATCTGTCTCTATAGATCTTGATGCTCAATATGTAAGAAGCTTCACCAAGGTCTTTCTTTGAAAAACTCCTTTCAAACACTCCTTTATGCTTTGCAGAATAATTCTACATTATCTCCGATAAACAATATGTCATTCACATATACTTATCAGGAATGATGTAGTGCTCCCACTTACTTTCTTGTAAATACAAGCTTCACCGCAAGTCTGTATAAAACTATATGCTTTGATCAACTTATCAAAGCGTATATTCCAACTCCGAGATGCTTGCACCAGTCCATAGATGGATCGCTGGAGCTTGCATATTTTTTTAGCACCTTTAGGATTGACAAAACCTTCTGGTTGCATCATATACAACTCTTCATTAATAAATCCATTAAGGAATGTAGTTTTATTAATCCATTTGCCAGATTTCATAAAATGCGGCAATTGCTAACATGATTTGGACAGACTTAAGCATAGATACGAGTGAGAAACTCTCATCATAGTCAACACCTTGAACTTATCGAAAACCTTTTGCGACAATTATAGCTTTGTAGATAGTAACACTACTATCAGCATCCGTCTTCCTCTTGAAGATCCATTTAATCTCAATGGCTCGCTGATCATTGGGCAAGTCAATCAAAGTCCATACTTTGTTCTCATACATGGATCTCATCATAGATTTCATGGCCTCAAGCCATTTCGCGGAATCTGGGCTCATCATTGCTTCCTCATAGTTCGTAGGCTCATCATGGTCAAGTAACATGACCTCCAGAACAGGATTACCGTACCACTCTGGTGCGGATCTCACTCTGGTTTACCTACGAGGTTCGGTAGTAACTTGATCTGAAGTTACATGATCATCATCATTAGCTTCCTCACTAATTGGTTAGTAGTCACAAGAACAAATTTTTGTGATGAACTACATTCCAATAAGGGAGCAGGTACAGTTACCTCATCAAGTTCTACTTTCCTCCCACTCACTTCTTTCGAGAGAAACTCCTTCTCTAGAAAGGATCCATTCAAAGCAACGAATAACTTGCCTTCGGATCTGTGATAGAAGGTGTACCTGTCGTGGAATTGTCACGGCAGATGTCCTCTTGCAAGGACTTCATCGTG
This sequence comes from Triticum urartu, assembly GCF_056163025.1. Classification (NCBI taxonomy): domain Eukaryota; kingdom Viridiplantae; phylum Streptophyta; class Magnoliopsida; order Poales; family Poaceae; genus Triticum; species Triticum urartu. Next base: position 613,828,156 of record NC_141877.1, read on the forward strand.
GAGCCATCGCAACTAGGAAGCTTAAAGGGTTTAATAGGGACAAAGGACACGCGAGGTTTATACTAGTTCAGCCCCTTGTGGTGAAGGAAGGCCTACGTCTAGTTGGGTTGGAATTGCTTGAGGTTTCGATGACCAGGGAGCGAGATACGCTATGCCCGGTTCTCGATCTCTTGTTTCTTGCCCTAAGCCGCCGGCAGGTCATCCCCTTATATACACGGGTTGATGCCCTGCGGCCTGCAGAGTCCCTGCCGGCTCATAAACAGTGTCCGGCTCGGTGACTACTTAATTCTACCTTATGATACAAGTCATGCCATCATGGCGGTTTACCACTATGGGCCTTAAGTCGCCTGTGGGCTTTAGACCCTTTATTGAACCACCATCTTCATGCTTAATCTTGGGCTTCTTCTGATGAATCCTTCTTTGCGTAACCCGGCCCCTCCTGGGCGGCTTACACAAATAGTTATATCCCCAACATTAGGCCCCAGATTGATTTGAACCGGTTCATGTCAATCTTAAAATACCTTAAGAAACAAGCCTTCAGTATTCTTGTCTGCGCAAAGGTTTTAATCCGCCATGACATCATCTTCTGGATCTGCATTAACCCATCGTGACATCATCTTCAATTAAATTCATATTTTACTCCATCATATCTTCCAACGGATCTTTGCCTTTACTGACCATTCCAAAAAACGAGGCGTCGGGGTCGCTGGATAATGATGTTCGGTCCCCACGTTTCTCGCGCCGTTTCAGTCGGCCCTTCCTTATAAATAGGTGCAACCTAGGTCTTTCCCATTCTCCTTCTTCGGTCGTCTTCCTCCTCGCACTGTTTGTCTGCCGCTCGAGCTCTGCCGCCGCCGCCGCAGATTTCCTCGTCTTCTCCAACTCAGGCCGCTGCATCAACCTGACTTGACCAGAGAAACGCGATGGAACCCTGCAACAGCTCTGCATCCGTAAGTCCTTTTCCTTCCCTGCTTTTAGATCTGCATTGCCGCCTCCCGTGTTCGTCGGTGTTCATCGCCGCCCGTTGCAAACCCTTGATAGTTTTCCTCTCCAGTGCTCCTTTTTGATCTTTAGACAGTTAGAACTACTGCGGTGGCTGTTCCGCACCCATCTCGAATAGAAACAGATCTCATTTCCCTTGTTTAAAGGCCTCTTTCGAGTGTATGAACTTCTCTGCACTGGTTTTAGGTCTAGAAATTTTTCTTTTCAGAACGATCGTTTGATCCAAAATAATAGCTGCAACTTGCGAAACCTGTTTGTTCCACACTTAGCCAAAAAACGGCATCTGTCGACTCTGTTTCAGCCATAGTAGTTCATGTGACCGGTTTAAGATAATACTGACTGTCAGCACTGCCTTCTTTTGGCGACTTAAGACAATTTTCATCATCTTTAATACTTGTAGCTGTTTAAACATTATCACACAACCACCTGTATGTCATTAGGCCCCTACTTAAGACGCCATCTCAGACAACCCAATAATGCTTATTTTCCGGGTTATAATAAACCGGAAAATTTCCTTTATCTTGTTGTAGGCTTCAATTTACTCAATGGCACCCAAAGCTGTTAAACCTCCGATTACCTGCAACTGGGTCCCATCCATTGTTATAGAGAGCAAACTGTCAGAGTTTGTGAAGTCCGTCCATCTGCCCAAGAAGGACGTCATGTCTTATCGTGCTCCTGACCCGTCTGGAGAGAAACCTCAACCCAAGGAAGGGGAGGTGATCATTTTTACCGATCACATGAGCCGGGGATTTGCTCATCCCGGTTCAAAATTATTTAGAGACGTTTTGCACTTCTTTGACTTAAGACCTCAAGACATCGGGCCCAACTCCGTGTCAAATATCTGCAACTTTCAAGTTTTCTGTGAGGTTTACCTTGGAGAAGAACCAAGCCTACTTCTGTTCAGGGAATTGTTCTATTTGAACCGGCAGAATGGACGGGCCAACGGACCCAGTCTGGAGCTTGGTGGCATATCAATTCAAAGGCGGAGAGACTGCCTGTTCCCTTATGCTGAATTGCCGAGTCATCCAAAGGACTGGAACCAGACATGGTTCTACTGCCAAGATACTTCTCCGGCTGGTGAAAATCCACTGCCCGACTTCCGCGCATTGCGCCTTGAACCTACTCACCCGCTGCTGGATAAGTTGACAGCTATTGAATGCCTGCCACTCACTCCCAAAATCAAGAGGATTAAAGCTCTTTTAGGGAACGGCTTAGATGGCATTGACTTGGTCCGAGTCTGGATTGCTTGGAGAATAATTCCGTTAAGCCGCCGCCCCAGCTTAATGTGTAATTATTCAGGCGAGAAGAATGACCCTCAACGTCATAATCCCTGACGACTTAGCAGATGACGTAGTGGAAGCTACAACTCAGTCCTTGTTGAAAGAGGGCATAGTGAATAGTAACGCCTTCGGCTTACTACCTTTTTGCCAGAAGAACCCGGCCCCTGCAGTAAGTTTCCAGCCATCGGGTTATGTTTTATCATGTTAGGCTGTATTCTTACGCATAACCAGTTATAACCTTTTACAGGTAAATGATAGCTTCTGGAACACGGAATATGATCATGAGGCGGCCAAGAAAGCCAGGGCGGCCAAGAGAGCCGAAAAGAAAACCACCAAGCCCACCACCTCAAGGAAAAGGAAGCCAAGCGCCTCTGAGCTGTTTCAGCTTGATGATACTGATGATAATGAGGAAGAGGTAACCTTTAAATTTCACTTTCTCCTTTATTTCTACCTTACTGATGCTAACCTTCTTTCAGGAAGACACGGGAAACAGCCAACCCGTCGAGCAAGAGGTAATTGTAATCTCCTCCGACTCCGAGCTTCAGCCGCATCAGAAAATTCGAAGAGTAACTCGGAAAATAAGATTTTCCCATCCTTTGGCTTACCAAGATCCTAACTTTCTTTTGAAGCAACATATTTATGAGAGCCGGAGGCAGACCCGGACCAGCAAAGACGCAGAACTCTCCTCCGGCTTACCTGATGTGACCAGGAAACGCCAGACTGAGGTTATCTCTGATTTACACCTTCTTTTTCCTTTGGCGGGTTTCATTTGTTAGCCTCTCCATTATTCTGACTCCAACTATCAGGATATTTCACCTTCCTCCGGTGAGTCTATGCAGTCCAACATGCCAGCCTTCAAAACTGCTCCCGGGTATTATAAACTTGTTGTACATTATGCTTTATTTTAGTCATATTTGCTGTATTTAACCTGTCTACCCTTTCCCACAGTGTGCAAGTAAAGCCCAGCAAAAGGGCAAAAAAGAATAAGCCGCCCCAAGAGCCGGTTGTGACCGAACCAGAGCTGGGCACAGCTGCTCCTGATGCCTCTGCTCATGAGCCGCTGCCTCAACCGTCTCATGATGTTCCTATGTCTTCCTCTGACCCGCCTACTGAACAAACCTTCAACAATTTTGGTAACCCGGAGGCTCCTAGCCCCGCCAAGGCAAATGATCAGGAAGTTGAAATTCTCAAGACTCTGTTTGTTGAGCCGGCACAGCCGTCTGTACTTGCCGAGTGTTCTAAAGAGGAATTGGTGGAACACCGGAAGGCCAAGCTGGACGTTGCTGACTATACTCATTTGAGTATTGGAGAGATTGTCTCCGGCTATATCAATCAAGTACAAAGCAGCCGTGACCTGGAAATTGACATGGTGAAGCAGATACAGCAAAAATCTGAGGTATGACTTATGCTAGCTTACTTTTAATCACACTTACTGTACCAGCCCCCATGTCTATTGCTTATGAATAAATATGCTGTAGACTTAGAAAAATTGTTAGAGCTACTTCCCCGGCTTAAAGAAAAAAATAATTGAACCGGATGTAACACAATACCTTTAACTTGCGATATACATTAGCCCCCAAGTGCCAAATATCTTTTCTTGCAAGGTATTTGGGACTTAATATTCAGGACCAGCTTAATAATTTAGAAAGCTTCGGTATACATTAGCCCCCAAGTGTCAAGTATCTTTGCTTGCAAAGTGCTTGGGACTTAATAGTGCTTACCGTAACTTTACTACTATCCGGTGCAATGCAGGCCACCATAAGTAAATTTGAATCGGAGATTGCTGATTTGAAAAATCGCCTGGTAACCCAGGAAAGTGAAATTGAAAAGGCCAACTCCAAATTTGAATTCGGCATCTCTGAACAAGAGAAGTTGAAGCAAAATTTTGAATCAGAGAAGAAAATTTGGGCTGATGAAAAGGCTGCACTGGTGACCCGGGCCGAGACAGCAGAGGCATCGCTTGCAGAAGCAACGGCCGAACTGTCCGACTTAAAGCGCTAGATATCTCGAATGGTTTCAGCAATCTTCGGTGAGTGACTTACTCAAACCTTCAACGCTGCAAAACTCCTTGAACGACCATTTCAGTTGTCTCCTCTGACTCACCTTATGCTTGATAACGCAGGCCCCAGGAGCACAAATCTTAAGAAGAACATGGTGATCAAGCTGAAGGCGGTTTATACTCTGGTGGAACAACTCTACACCGGGTCACAACGTGCTCTGGCCATTGTGGCTTTATCAAACGATGTTCCTTATCTCCTGCAAGATATGCTGAAGTGGCTTGCTGTGCTACCTCAGCGAATCCAAGAGTTAATGCGAGCATCTGCAAGAGCCGGAACTATAGCCGCATTGAGCCGGGCCAAGGCGTGGCTTCCAGAACTAGACCCCGCTGATATTGCTCTTGGGTATCCAAGTTTAAAGGAAGATGGCACCGTGTTTAATGATAAGGATTTCACCGCCTGTGTGAAGGATATACGTCCGGTGGCTACTCTTATTAGGAATGATACTGACCTCACCAAGTGTCAGCCAGGTTATGACAAGGAGAATCGGAGAATCCCCATGCCGCATTACGACGATGTCAGCTTGATCCCTCCAACCCGTAAGCACACCTTTGCTCCTGAAGTCGACCCAACCGGTTTAATAGATGATGAAGCTGAGTTTGAAGCCTTGAGTGTCATTGAATGGGCCTCATCATCCTTCCAGGACAAAGCAGCCGGCGGAGAGATGGAGAAGGATAACCCGGGGGCTTCAAGTCAACCCCAAGAGTAGCTTGTCAGGCGCCACCTGCTTATGTCATCATAGAAAACAATGCATCATTCAGACTCGGAGAGTCTTGTAATAAAGTAGAAGATACCTTGAGTTTTGCTATGCCTTTGCGCATGCTTATGGCCCTTAATACTTGCATAAGCCGCCGCCATTATTCTCTTTGTAGTTTGTATGAATCTGTTATGTCCTTTGCAAAAAATACCTTGCATTGCCCTGTAGTGCTCACAGCTGTTTTTTCCGGCTTATATAAACCAACCCCTGAGGGTAAACTTAACTCTTGAAAATTGGCACATATAAGTTCACCTGGTTCTTAACAACCTGATGTAACTAACATTAATTCTGGAAGATTGTAATGTATTCCATTGTATCTTCAAGAGGGTCACAAGATACCTAATGTTGGCACTTGTAAAATATTATGAACAAAATTCAAGGGTTTCTGATTCGAATACGATCAGTAACCCGTTCCAAAGGGGTTGAGCTAAGATTCGGATACGATCTGTTAGCCCCAGTGGCTGTGGCGATGCCAATCAAGTGGGTATCGACAGCTAGGTTCTCTTTGGTTCGAATACGACCTATGTTTGAACAGGAAGCCCCCAAGTGACCATAAGATTTGTTTAATGATGCTGATTCGAATACGATCCACGTCAGACCCAAAAGGAGTTAAGCTATGATTCAGATATGATCAAGAAGCCCCCAAGTGGGTTTGGCAGTATGCCGATCAAGCGGGTATCAACAGCTATGTTCTCTTTGGTTCGAATACGACCTATGTTTGAACAGGAAGCCCCCAAGTGATCAACGGCTAGATTCAGATATGATCATAAGCCGGACCAAAGGAAAGCCGGATTCAGATATGATCCGCTTCTCCTTGGTTATCTCCACCACCTGACAAGGAAAAAACACATAAACCTTTTTAGGAGTGGAAAAAAGGACAGAGGTCCTGCTTTATTGCTTTAGATAATATACATAGTATAAGTATATACACATTAGAGCTGACGGCTCAAGTATAATAAGGCCGAAGATGAGCAATATTCCACGGCCGACGGGTCTCCTCCTCCGACTTACGTGAGTCTTTGTGCTCTCGAACGTCGATAAGGTAGTATGATCCATTGTTCAGATTCTTGCTGACCAAAAAGGGTCCTTCCCAAGGAGGGGATAGCTTGTGCATGTTAGATTGATCCTGGATGAGTCGGAGCACTAAGTCACCTTCCTGAAAGGTTCTGGACTTAACCCGGCGGCTGTGGTACCTACGCAGGTCTTGTTGGTAAATCGCCGAGCGGGCTATTGCCAAGTCTCGCTCTTCATCCAACAGGTCAAGTGCATCTTGCCGAGCTTTTTCATTGTCTTCCTCAACATAAGCCACCACACGGGGTGAATCGTGACGGATGTCACTTGGCAGGACCGCCTCTGCTCCATACACCATAAAGAAAGGCGTGTAACCCGTAGATCTGTTAGGTGTAGTATTGATGCTCCAGAGTACAGAAGGTAACTCCTCCACCCAAAAACCCGGCGTCCGCTGTAAAGGGACCAAGAGCCGAGGCTTGATACCCTTCAAGATTTCCTGATTGGCTCGTTCTGCTTGACAATTTGATTGAGGGTGAGCTACAGCTGAAACGTCAAGCCGGATATGCTCTCGTTGACAGAACTCTTCCATAGCTCCTTTGGAAAGGTTAGTACCATTATCAGTTATGATGCTGTGTGGAAAACCAAAGCGAAAAATCACCTTTTTCATAAAATGGACTGCTGTGGCTGCATCACATTTACTGACTGGCTCCGCCTCCACCCACTTTGTGAACTTGTCAACCGCCACCAAGAGGTGAGTCTTTCTGTCCTTAGATCTCTTGAAAGGCCCGACCATATCAAGCCCCCAGACTGCAAACGGCCAGGTGATTGGAATCATCCTCAATTCTTGAGCCCGCACATGGGTTCGTCGTGAGAATTTCTGACATCCGTCACATTTACTGACCAGGTCTTCCACATCAGCACGAGCCGTCAGCCAATAAAACCCATGACAGAAGGCTTTAGCCACAAGAGATTTTGAGCCGGCATGATGACCACAATCACCTTCATGAATTTCACGAAGGATCTCCTGACCCTCTGTAAGTGATACGCAACGTTGAATCACTCCAGTGATGTTGTAATGATGTAACTCGCCATTGACAATTGTCATGGACTTGGACCGCCGGACGATTTGTCTTGCCAAGGTCTCGTCCTCCGGCAACTCTCCCTGGGTCATGTAAGCCAAATAAGGCACTGTCCAATCCGGGGTAACGTGGAGAGCCGCCACCAGCTGTGCCTCCGGGTCTGTTATTGCCAGATCTTCTTCTGTAGGTAACTTAACAGAAGGATTATGCAAAACATCAAGAGAAGTGTTAGGCGGCACCGGCTTACGCTGAGACCCCAGCTGGCTTAAGGCATCCGCCGCCTCATTCTTCCTTCGATCAATGTGTTCCACTACGTAACCCTTGAAATATCCAGCCACAGCATCGACTTCACGACGGTAAGCCGCCATGCGGGGATCTTTAGAGTCCCACTTGCCTGACACCTGTTGAGCCACAAGGTCTGAGTCTCCTAAGCATCTTACCCAGCTCAAGTTCATCTCTTTGGCCATCCGGAGACCATGGAGCAGGGCCTCACACTCAGCTGCATTGTTAGTGCAAGGAAACATAAGCCGGAGCACATAACAAAATTTGTCACCTCGAGGGGAAGTTAATACAACTCCAGCCCCCGAGCCTTCCAACTGTCTGGACCCATCAAAGTGAATAATCCAATAAGTGTTATCGGGCTTCTCCTCGGGTGCCTGTAGCTCTGTCCAGTCGTTGATGAAATCCACCAAAGATTGAGACTTAATGGCAGTGCGCGGCGCGTACTTCAGACCATGAGGCCCGAGTTCGATGGCCCATTTGGTGACTCATCCTGTAGCCTCTCTGTTCTGAATAATGTCTCTCAAGGGGGCAGAACTTACCACAGTGATAGGGTGACCTTGGAAGTATTGCTTCAGCTTCCGGCTTGCCATGAACACCCCGTAAACAAGTTTTTGCCAATGAGGATATCTTTGCTTTGACTCGATGAGTACCTCACTGACATAATAAACCGTCCGTTGAACCGGGTGTTCCTTACCAGCCTCCTTGCACTCTACCACAATCGCCACACCGACGTCTCGTGAATTAGCAGCCACATATAACAGCAAAGGCTCTTTGTCAATGGGAGCCGCAAGAACGGGCGGCTCAGATAACTGCCTCTTCAAATCCTCAAAAGCAGTATTAGCAGCATCGATCCAGACAAAGGTGTATGCCTTCTTCATTAATTGGTACAGCGGTAGGGCCTTCTCACCTAACCGGCTTATGAACCGGCTCAAAGCGGCAACACGACCCGCCAATCGCTGAACATCATTAATACATGCCGGTTTAGCCAAAGAAGTGATTGCCTTAATCTTCTCCGGATTAGCCTCGATGCCCCTATTTGAGACCAAGAATCCCAAAAGCTTGCCTGCAGGCACACCAAATACACACTTCTCCGAGTTAAGCATCATTTTGTAAACCCGGAGATTGTCAAAAGTTTCTCTGAGATCAGATATCAAGGTTTCCGCCTCTCTGGATTTCACTACTATGTCATCCACATAAGCATGAACATTGCGCCCAATCTGATCGTGAAGACAATTCTGTACACACCGTTGATAAGTTGCCTGGGCACTCTTGAACCCAAACGGCATAGACACATAGCAGAAGGCTCCAAACGGGGTGATGAAAGCCGTTTTCTCCCGGTCCTTAACTGCCATCTTGATCTGATGATAGCCAGAATAAGCATCCAAAAAACTCAAACGTGCACAACCTGCCGTAGCATCAATGATTTGATCAATACGGGGGAGAGCAAAAGGATCAGCCGGACAAGCCTTATTTAGGTCCGCGTAATCTACACACATCCGCCAGGTGCGGTTTTTCTTGAGTACGAGCACCGGGTTAGCCAACCATTCCGGGTGAAAAACTTCAACAATAAACCCAGCCGCCAAGAGCCGGGTGACCTCTTCTCCTATAGCTTTTCGTCGCTCTTCATTGAATCACCGCAGAAATTGCCTGACCGGCTTATACTTTGGATCAATATTAAGAGTGTGCTCAGCGAGTTCTCTCGGTACACCCGGCATGTCAGAAGGTTTCCATGCAAAGATGTCCCGGTTCTCACAGATGAACTCGATGAGCGCGCTTTCCTATTTAGGATCCAAATTGGCACTGATGCTGAATTGCTTATTTGAATCGCCCGGAGTGAAATCAACAAGCTTAGTCTCTGCAGCCGATTTAAACTTCATGGCCGGGTCATGCTCCGTAGTCGGCTTCTTGAGAGAAGTCATATCTGCCGGGTCAACGTTATCTTGATAAAATTTGAGCTCCTCTGCTGCCCAGACAGACTCGGCGTAAGCCGCATCGCCTTCTTCACACTCCAGGGCCACCTTTCGGCTTCCATGCAGTGATGGTACCCTTGTAACCCGGCATCTTGAGCTGTAGATACACATAACACGACCGTGCCATGAATTTGGCATAGGCCGGCCGTCCGAACAAAGCGTGATATGGACTCTTGATTTTGACCACCTCAAAAGTTAACTTTTCCGCCCTAGAGTCATGCTCGTCTCCGAAGGCCACCTCTAGCTCAATCTTCCCCACAGGATACGCCGACTTACCGGGCACCAGTCCATGGAAGACGGTGTTGGAAGTCTTTAAATTCTTGTCAGTCAAGCCCATGCGCCGAAAGGTCTCGTAATAGAGGATGTTGATGCTGCTACCTCCATCCATGAGCACCTTAGTAAACTTATAACCACCAACTTGCGGTGCCACCACTAGGGCCAGTTGACCCGGATTATCAACCCGGGGAGGGTGATACTCCCTGCTCCAGACAATAGGCTATTCTGACCACCTGAAGTAACAAGGGACTGCCGGTTCAACAGAATTCACAGCCCTCTTATGAACTTTCTGATCACGTTTGCACAAATTTGTGGTGAACACGTGATACTGCCCACTGCTTAACTGTTTTGGATGGCTCTGATAACCCGACTGCTGCTGCTGCTGACCTCCTTGACCAGACTGCTGTTGATTATAACCACCCTGGTTTCCCTGAAAACCGGATCCTGAACCACCGCCCGGGCCATGAAAGCCGCCGGCTCCTGAACCGCCGCCTGGGCCTTGATTGCCATCAAATGTGTTATAATTCTTGAAAGCTTTCATGATTGCGCAATCCTTCCATAAATGAGTCGTTGGTCGTTCCCGGGTGCTGTGTTTCGGGCAGGGTTCATTGAGTAGTTGCTCGAGAGACCGACCTGACCCACCAAACCGGGGTGGCTTTCCTTTGCGCATCTGATTGTTACCCTGTGCATTGGCCACAAATTCCGGGTTACTGTCCGCCTTACGCTTATTGCCTCCTTGACTCGTCGGGTTATGCTGCTGACCCTTTCCATTACCGTTCTTCTTTCCCTTCCCTGTCTTTTCCTCATCACACGCGGGATCCTTGGTACTATCAGAATCGACATACTTGACTAAAGCCGCCATCAGCGTCCCCATATCGTTGCAATCACGCTTAAGGCGCCCCAGCTTCTGTCTCAGAGGCTCAAAACGGTAATTCTTCTCCAGCATGAGAACTGCTGAGCCGGCATCCATCTTGTCAGACGAATGTATTATATCCTTGACCCGGCGCACCCAATGAGTCATAGGTTCACCTTCTTCCTGCTTACAATTTGTCAGATCCACAATTGACATAGACTGCTTGCAAGTATCTTTGAAGTTCTGGATGAAACGGGCTTTTAGCTCCGCCCATGAACTAATGGAGTTGGGTGGCAAACCCTTTAACCAAGAACGGGCCGTTCCGTCCAGCATCATGGTGAAATATTTAGCCATCGCCTCATCACTAACCTCTAACAGCTCCATAGCCATCTCATAACTTCCAATCCATGCCCCAGGCTGTAAATCAGCCGTATAATTCGGCACCTTCCGAGGCCCCTTGAAATCCTTGGGCAGACGTACATTACGTAGAGCCGGTACCAGACAAGGAACTCCTCCGGTTCTAGTAGCAACCCCCGCTTCAACGGAAGTCGTCGGGTAAGCCGGTGAGTTCTGTTGGGCTGCTAGCTGAGCCGCCAGCTGAGCCGCCCGCTCGTCCTCCTAACGTATCCGATCCTAAACTAGGTTATACCCGCCGGGCTGGTTCCGGCGCTGAGCGTTACTTGACAAGGCCTCTGACTCCATGTGTCTACTGTAACTCGGGCTCCGATTTTGACGAGGCGGAGCTAACCAGGGCGGAGGAGTCGAGTGAAACCTATCCCGGCTGTAGGAGTAGGTTTCTTGCTGAGCCAGGGCTGTTTGGACAAGTTCTCTGATCTTCCGGGTTTCCACTGCTGTCGGATCATACCCATCTACCGAGAGAGCCGCCAAACGTGTTGATGCTGCGATTAAGTTCTCCATGGGGTTTGATAAGTGACCCTGCGGTATTGGTACATAATTGGGCGGTGCCATATTGCCGTGAGGCGGTGCCATCCCCTGAGGCCGGACTGGACCTCCCGCTCTGGATGTAATAAGCTGATTCGCACCTGGCGGGTTACTTGGGCCGGCCCCGGGTGTAGCAAAGAGATTCCGAGGATCATAATTCTGAGGTAAACGGGACTGCGTTTTCTGATGTCTCCTCCTCATTACCTCATTAGATGCGTTTAGGCTCAACGTGAGCTGCAAGGCTTCTGCCTGAAGTTGTTGTGCCCGTACGTCCAAAGCCGCCCGCTCTTCTGCTAATCTAGCGTCCTCAGCTGCTAAGGTTTCTTTGACCCGGGCGATCTCGTCGCGAACCTGAGCCACCTGAGCCTCATGCTCAGATTGGTTCGTAGGGATGACTGTAACAGTTAACAGAGCCGTAAGCTTATCCATGAGATCCATCAGTACCTGAGCCGGTGAGCGCATGAGGCCTCCTGCCCCGGCTGCTCCTAACCCGGACGTTATCGCCGCTGAAGCCGTAGAATTTTGACCGGGTTGAGTACCAGCCATGAAGACTCCTGCCCGGTTTGGCGACTCTGAGAGGTCAGGAATAGTGCTGCCATCGGAACAGCCCCCAAGCACGCAATCTTGAACTTGATACAGCGAATCTATTGAGCCGGCGGATGAATCACCGTCAGAGCGGATGGCCGGCTCACCATCACCTTTAGATCCTTCAGGAAGTTCACCTCCACGGATGCAACCCACAAAGGCACGCTTCATGACGGGTTGAGCTCGGGTGGGTTTCGCACGCTGAGCCGTCTTGACGAGGTCGGTGCAGTTGTCCGGCTCAGGGCCCGGCTCACCAATTCGGCCGATGAAGACGTGAATTCCGCCAAAGGGGACCCGATAACCATACTCAATTGAACCGGCATCGGGGCCCCAGCCTTCGTCGTCGATGTAGAACTTGCCGCGACGACTCTTGGTCATCCGGCCGACTGCGTATCCCTTGAGCCCTTCGAAGCTGCCCTTCAAGAACTCGAATCCACCGTGCGCTGGCCCCACGGTGGGCACCAACTGTCGTGGAATTGTCACGGCAGATGTCCTCTTGCAAGAAATTGATCGTGGAGCCATCGCAACTAGGAAGCTTAAAGGGGTTAATCGGGACAAAGGACACGCGAGGTTTATACTAGTTTAGCCCCTTACGTTGAAGGAAGGCCTACGTCTAGTTGGGTTGGAATTGCTTGAGGTTTCGATGACCAGGGAGCGAGATACGCTATGCCCGGTTCTCGATCTCTTGTTTCTTGCCCTAAGACGCCGGCGGGTCGTCCCCTTATATACACGGGTTGACGCCCTGCGGCCTGCAGAGTCCCTGCCTGCTCACAAACAGTGTCCGGCTCGATGACTAGTTAATTCTACCTTATGATACAAGTCATGCCATCATGGCGGTTTACCACTATGGGCCTTAAGTCGCCTGTGGGCTTTAGACCCTTTATTGAACCGCCATCTTCATGCTTGATCTTGGGCTTCTTCTGATGAATCCTTCTTTGCGTAACCCGGCCCCTCCTGGGTGGCTTACACAAATAGTTATATCCCCAATAGTACCCAACATTTTCTTTTGGGTATCCTATGAAGACGCACTTCTCCGATTTGGGTTTGAGCTTATCAGGTGGAAACTTTTTCACATAAGCATTGCGACCTCAAACTTTAAGAAACAACGGCTTAGGTTTCTTGCCAAACCATAGTTCATATGGTGTCGTCTCAACGGATTTAGATGGTGCCCTATTTAACGTGAATGCTGCTATCTCTAATGCATAACTCCAAAATGATAGTGGTAGATCGGTAAGAGACACCATAGATTGCACCATATCTAATAAAGTATGGTTATGACGTTCGGACACACCATTACACTGTGGTGTTCCGGTGGCATGAGTAGTGAAACTATTTCTCATTGTTTTAACTGAAGGCCAAACTCTTAACTCAATTATTTTACCTCTGCGATAATATCGTAAAACTTTTATTTTCTTGTTACGATGATTCTCCACTTCACTCTGAAATTCTTTGAACTTTTAAAATGTTTCAGACTTGTGTTTCATTAAGTAGATATACCCATATCTGCTCAAATCATCTGTGAAGGTCAGAAAATAATGATACCCGCCGCGAGCATCAACACTTGTTGGACCGTATACATCAGTATGTATTATTTCCAATAAGTCAGTTGCTTGGTCCATTGTTCCGGAGAACGGAGTTTTAGTCATGTTGCCCATAAGGCATGGTTCGCAAGCATCAAGTGATTCATAATCAAGTGATTCCAAAATTCCATCAGTATGGAATTTCTTCATGCGCTTTATACCAATATGACCTAAACGGTAGTGCCACAAATAAGTTGCACGATCATTATTAACTTTGCATCTTTTGGCTTCAATATTATGAATATGTGTATCACTACGATCGAGATCCAACAAACCATTTTTGTTAGTGTGTATGAACATTGAAGGTTCTATTCATGTAAACAGAACAACAATTGTTCTCTAACTTAAATGAATAACCGTATTGCTATAAACATGATCAAATCATATTTATACTCAATGTAAACACCAAATAACACTTATTTAGGTTCAGCACTAATCCCGAAAGTATAGGGAGTGTGCGATGATGATCATATCAATCTTGGAACCAATTCCAACACACATCATCACTTCACCCTTAACTAGTCTCTGTTCATTCTGTAACTCCTATTTCGAGTTGCTAATGTTAGCAACCGAACAAGTATCAAATACTCAGGGGCTACTATAAACACTAGTAAGGCACACATCAATAACCTGTATATCAAATATAACCTTTGTTCACTTTGCCATCTTTCTTATCCACCAAATATTCAGGGAATTTCCGCTTCCAGTGATCATTTCCTTTGCAGTAGAAGGACTCAGTTTCAGGCTTTGGTCTAGCTTTGGGCTTCTTCACATGAGTGACAACTTGCTTGTCATTCTACTTGAAGTTCCCTTTCTTTCCCTTTGCCCTTTTCTTGAAACTAGTGGTCTTGTTAATCATCAACACTTGATGCTCTTTCTTGATTTCTACCTTCATCGATTTCATCATCATGAAAAGCTCGGGAATTGTTTTCATCATCCCTTGCATACTATAGTTCATCACAAAGTCCTACTAACTTGGTGATGGTGACTAGAGAATTCTGTCAATCACTATTTTATCTGGAAGATTAACTCCCACTTGATTCAAGCGATTGTAGTACCCAGACAATCTGAACACATGCTCACTGCTTGAGCTATTCTCCTCCATCTTTTTAGCTATAGAACTTGTTGGAGACTTCATATCTCTCAACTTGGGTATTTGCTTGAAGTATTAACTTCAACTCTTGGAACATCTCATATGGTCCATGACGTTCAAAACGTCTTTGAAGTCCCGATTCTAAGTCGTTTAAGCATGGTGCACTAAACTATCAAGTAGTCATCATATTGAGCTAGCCAAATGTTCATAACATCTGCATCTGCTCCTGCAATAGGTTTGTCACCTAGAGGTGCATCAAAGACATAATTCTTCTGTGCAGCAATGAGGATAAACCTCAAATCACGGATTCAATCCGCATCATTGCTACTAACATCTTTCAACTTAGTTTCTCTAGGAACATATCAAAAATAAAACAGGGGAGCTAAACGCGAGCTATTGATCTACAACATAGATATGCTAATACTACCAGGACTAAGTTCATGATAAATTAAAGTTCAATTAATCATATTACTTAAGAACTCCCACTTAGAAAGACATCCCTCTAATCTTCTAAGTGATCACATGATCCAAATCAACTAAACCATAACCAATCATCACGTGAAATGGAGTAGCTTTCAATGGTGAACATCAATATGTTGATCATATCTACTATATGATTCACGCTCGACCTTTCGGTCTCAGTGTTCCGAGGCCATATCTGCATATGCTAGGCTCGTCAAGTTTAACCTGAGTATTCTGCATGTGCAAAAACTGGCTTGCACCCATTGTAGATGGACGTAGAGCTTATCACACCCGATCATCACGTGGTGTCTGGGCACGACGAACTTTGGCAACAGTGCATACTCAGGGAGAACACTTTTATCTTGAAATTTAGTGGGAGATCATCTTATAATGCTACAGTCAATCAAAGCAAGATAAGATGCATAAAAGATAAACATCACATGCAATCAATATAAGTGATATGATATGGCCATCATCATCTTGTGCTTGTGATCTCCATCTCCGAAGCACCTTCATGATCACCATCATCACCGGCGCAACACCTTGATCTCCATCATAGCATCGTTGTTGTCTCGCCAATCTTATGCTTCCACGACTATCGCTACCGCTTAGTGATAAAGTAAAGCATTACAGGGCGATTGCATTGCATACAATAAAGCGACAACCATATGGCTCCTGCCAGTTGCCGATAACTTGGTTACAAAACATGATCATCTCATACAATAAAATTTAGCATCATGTCTTGACCATATCACATCACAACATGCCCTGCAAAAACAAGTTAGACGTCCTCTACTTTGTTGTTGCAAGTTTTACGTGGCTGCTACTGGGCTTAGCAAGAACCGTTCTTACCTACGCATCAAAACCACAATGATAGTTTGTCAATTTGATGCTGTTTTAACCTTCGCAAGGACCGGGTGTAGCCACACTTGGTTCAACTAAAGTTGGAGAAACTGACACCCGCCAGCCACCTGTGTGCAAAGCACGTCGGTAGAACCGGTCTCGCGTAAGAGTACGCGTAATGTCGGTCCGGGCCGCTTCATCCAACAATACCGCCGAACCAAAGTATGACATGTTGGTAAGTAGTATGACTTATATCGCCCACAACTCACTTGCGTTCTACTCGTGCATATAACATCAATGCATAAAACCTGGGTCGGATGCCACTGTTGGGGAATGTAGTAATTTCAAAATTTTCCTACGCAGACACAAGATCATGGTGATGCATAGCAACGAGAGGGGAGAGTGTTTTCCACGTACCCTCGTAGACCGAAAGCGGAAGCGTTAGCACAACGCGGTTGATGTAGTCGTACGTCTTCACGATCCGACCGATCCAAGTACGAAACGCACGACACCTCCGAGTTCAGCACACGTTCAGCTCGATGACGTCCCGCGAACTTCGATCCAGCAGAGCTTCACGGGAGAGTTCTGTCAGCACGACGGCGTGGTGACGGTGATGATGTTGCTACCGACGCAGGGCTTCGCCTAAGCACCACTATGATATGACCGAGGTGGAATATGGTGGAGGGGGGCACCGCACACGGCTGGGAGAGATTGACTGATCAACTTGTGTGTCTGGGGTGCCCCCTGCCCCTGTATATAAACGAGCAAGGGGGAGGAGGTGCGGCCAGGCAAGGGGCGCGCCTACTCCTCCTGGGAGTAGGACTCCCCCCTTTCCATGTTGGACTAGGACTTTGGGGGGAGGAGAGAGAGGGAAAAGGAAAGGGGGGCGCCAACCCCCCTCCTTGTCCAATTTGGACTGGGGGGAAGGAGCACGCGGCTGCCCCTTGGCCTCTTCTCCACTTCCTCCACTAGGCCCATTAGATTACCGGGGGGTTCTGGTAACCTCCCGGTACTCCGGTAAAATGCCGATTTCACCCGGAACACTTCCGATGTCCAAACATAGGCTTCCAATATATCAATCTTCATGTCTCGACCATTTCGAGACTCCTCGTCATGTACGTGAGCACATCCGGGACTCCGAACAACCTTCGGTACATCAAAATATATAAACTCATAATGAAACTGTCATCGTAACGTTAAGCGTGCGGACCCTATGGGTTCAAAAACAATGTAGACATGACCGAGACATGTCTCTGGTCAATAACCAATAGCGGAACCTGGATGCTCATATTGGCTCCTACATTTTCTACGAAGATCTTTGTCGGTCAGACCGCATAACAACATACGTTGTTCCCTTTGTCATCGGTATGTTACTTGCCCGAGATTCGATCATCGGTATCTCAATACCTACTTGAATCTCGTTACTGGAAAGTCTCTTTACTCATTCCGTAATACATCATCCCGCAACTAACTCATTAGTTGCAATGCTTGCAAGGCTTAAGTGATGTGCATTACCGACAGGGCCCAGAGATACCTCTCCGACAGTCAGAGTGACAAATCCTAATCTTGAAATACGCCAACCCAACAAGTACCTTCGGAGACACCTATAGAGTACCTTTATAATCACCCACTTATGTTGTGACGTTTGGTAGAACACAAAGTGTTCCTCCAGTAAACGGGAGTTGCATAATCTCATAGTCATAGGAACATGTATAAGTTATGAAGAAAGAAATAGAAACAAACTAAACGATCAAGTGCTAAGCTTATGGAATGGGTCAAGTCAATCACATCATTCTCCTAATGATGTGATCCTATTAATCAAATGAAAACCCATGTCTATGGCTAAGAAACATAACCATCTTCAATCAACGAGCTAGTCAAGTAGAGGCATACTAGTGACACTCTGTTTGTCTATGTATTCACACATGTATTATGTTTCCGGTTAATACAATTCTAGCATGAATAATAAACATTTATCATGAAATAAGGAAATAAATAATAACTTTATTATTGCCTCTAGGGCATATTTCCTTCACAACCCACCAGGCGCGCCCTGGTGGGTTGTGCTCCCCTCGGAGCACCCCAGGCGCTTCTCTGGCCCATTGGATGTCTTCTGGTCCTAAAAAATCCACAAAATGTTTTGCTGTGTTTCGACTCTGTTTGATATTGATTACATGCGATGTAAAAAAGTTGCAAAAAATAGCAACTGGCACTTTGCACTATATCAATAGGTTAATACCAAAAATGATATAAAATGACTATAAAATGATTATAAAACATCCAAGAATGATAATATGACAACATGGGACAATAAAAAATTAAGGATACGTTGGAGACGTATCAGCATCCCCAAGCTTAATTCCTGCTCGTCCTCGAGTAGGTAAATGATAAAAACATAATTTTTGATGTGGAATGTTGCCTAACATGTCATCGCATATTCTTTTCTTTATAGCATGGACATTCGGACTTTTATATTGTTCAAAACAATAGTCTAGTTTTGACATGTTAACTTAAATACTTAAGCATATCAACAATCAATCAAGTGTTTCAAAATATCAACGCTAAAATAAGTTTTCCCTAGCCCATCATGCTCAATCATTGACCCATTCATGAAACACACTCGCATATTAGCTACACCCAATGCTCAAGTACAATCATAGTGCCCCTAGTAGGTGCTTTATAAGAGAAGATGGATACTAAAATTCAAAAATAAAAATTTCATAAAGTGAAAGAAAGGCCCTTCGCGGAGGGAAGTAGGGATTTGTAGAGGTGCCAGAGCTCGAAGCGAAAATTTAGAGATAAAAACATTTTGAGAGGCATACTTTTCCCAGCGACGAAATTAAAGTTTATTCCTTTTTCTACCTTACTAACACTTTCACTTAGAGTTCCCAACACTTTCCATGCTAGATATATCATAGGCTGTTCCCAAGCAGAAATTAAAGTTTATTCCTTTTTCTACCTTACTTTCACTTTCCATGGCTAACCGTATCCACGAGTGCCTTCCATACCAATACTTTCCAAGGAATTGATTATTTGACAACATAAAGTAAATTAATTTTTCATTTTGGTACTGGGCATCCCTAATACCTTTGCCTTACTCTCGTGCAATGACAAGTGAATAAACACTCATTGTGAGAATAACACATCTAGCATGGCAAATATTAGCCACCCCTCACTGCCTCGCGAGCGGTACAAGCACACAAAAGAGAAATTTATTTTGAATATTAGAGATGGCACATACAAATTTGCTTAGAACAGCAAAAGAATACCGCATATAGGTATGTATAGTAGACTCATGTGGCAAAACTGGTTTAAAGGATTTTGGATGCACAAGTAGTGATCATACTTAATGCAAAATGAAGGCTAGCAAAAGATTGAGAAGCGTCCAACCAAGAAACGAATAATCTCATAAGCGAGCATTGAGCATAATTAACACTAAATGATGCACCACAAGTAGGATATAATTTCATTGGATAATTATTGACTTTCATGCTTGCACAGGGAATCACAAACCTTAACACCAATATTCTTACTAAAGCATAATTACTCATCAAGATGACTCACATATCACATCATCATATCTCAAAACTATTACTAAGAATCAAGTTTATTTTGTCCAATGATCTTCATGAACGTTTTTATTATATCCTTCTTGGATATCTATCACTTTGGAACTAATTTTCATGTCTTGCTTTTGACAAGCTCAAACAAATATAAGTGAAGATCATGATCATAAAATTTCTTTCTCTCAAATTAATTTAAGTGAAGCAAGAGAGAATTTCTTGAAAATTTTACCAACTCTCAAATAAATCTAAGTGAATCAAGAGAGCATTTCTTCAAAAATACTAAAGCACACCGTGCTCAAAATGATATAAGTGAAGCACTAGAGCAAATCCATAGCTCATAAAAATTTTAAGTGAAGCATAGAGAATAATTCTAACAAGTCATGGCATAATTTTGGCTCTCTCAAATAGGTGTGTCCAGCAAGAAATCAAAACTTAAAACACAAAATAAAACAAGCAAAGACTAATATCATACAAGACTCTCCAAGCAAAACACATAGTATGTGACGTATAAAAATATAGCTTCGAGTAAAATACTGATGGTCGTTAGAAGAAAGAGGGGATGCCACTCGGGCATCCCCAAGATTAGTTGCTTGCTCTCTTTGGATAATAGCTTGGGATGCCGGGGCATCCCCAGTCTTAGGCTCTTCTTACTCCTTATTCCTTCATCCATCGTAACATAACCCAAAACTTGAAAACTTCAATCACACAAAACTCAACAAAACCTTCGTGAGATCCATTAGTATAAGAAATCAAATCACTACTATAAGTACTGTAGCAAACCAATTCATATTTTATTATTGCATTATACCTATTGTATTCCAACTTTTCTATGGCAAAAACTCATCAAATAAAGCCGTAGAATCATCAAAACAAGGACACAACGCAAAGAAAACAGAATCTGTCAAAAACAGAACAGTCTATAGCAATATGGATATTCTGAATACTTCTGTAACTCCAAAAACTCTAAACAATTCGGAAGACCTGGGAAATTTGTATATTAATCTTTTGCAAAAAGAATTGGTATTTTACCTCTCTCTGGTTAGAAACGAGAATTATTTTCGTGAGCGCATAAGTTTCTGTTTTTCAGCAAGATCAAACAACTATCACCCAAGAAGATCCTAAAGGCTTTACTTGGCACAAACACTAATTAAAACATAAAAACCACAATAATAATAGTAGCATAATTGTGCTAACACTCAAGAACTAAAAGCAAAAAGTAAAAATAAATTTTATTCATTGGGTTGCCTCCCAAAAAGCGCTATCATTTTACGCCCTTAGCTGGGCATAAAGCAAGGATCTAAGTTTTGTCATCTTTGTTTCGAGATCCATAAGATGCCCTCATGATTGATTCATATGGTGTCCTAATTACTGTTCTAGGGAAGTGTTCCATACCCTTCCTTAGTGTAAATTGAAATTTAATATTGAGTTATTTCATATCAATCACGGCTCCGATAGTGCATAAAACGGTCTACCAAGAATAATTGGACAAGATGGATTGCAATCAATATCAAGAATGATAAAATTTATGGGCACATAATTCCTATTTGCAAAAATAAGAAAATCATTAATTCTTCTCATCAGATTTTTAATAGTAGTGTCCGCCAAGTGCAAATTCAAAGAGCATGATTCAATATCGGTAAGACCAAGCACATCACATAAAGATTTCAGAATTGTAGAAACACTAGCACCCAAGTCACACAAAGAAAAACACTCATGATTTTTAGTCTTGACTTTTATAGTAGGTTCACATTCATCATGTAATTTTCTAGGAATGGAAACTTCTAATTCCAACTTTTCTTCTAAAGCTTTCATCATAGCATCACCAATATGTTTAGTAAAAGCTTTATTTTGTTCATAAGCATGGGGTGAAGTTAGCATGGATTGCAACAAAGAAATACAATCTATAAAAAAGCAACTATCATAATTAAAGTCTTTGTAATCCAACAGAGTGGGCACAACACTAGTTAAAGTTTTGACCTCTTCAAACCCACTTTTATCAATTTTCTCAACAAGATTTTCACCCTCTGAATTATCAGGACGCCTTCTAACTAAAGTTGACTCGTCTTCAGTCCCTTTTCCATCAGTCTTAACTTTAATAAACACGAAATCAATAGACTAAACACCAATCATTTTAAGATCTTTTTCACTTTTGCGAAAGCAATCACTAGAAAATGCTTTTAAAAAAATTCTCTTCTAGCTCTAAGCATAGTTGTTATTTTCTTACATTCATCCATAGAAACATAAAGAGATTTAATTGATTCCTCAACTTTAGTCACAAAAATTTTCATCTTGAGATTTTCTACATCATGAGAAATTCTATCAACACTTCTAGACAAATCATCAATCTTATTCAACTTTTCTTCTATGGTAGTGTTGAAAAAAAATTGTGTGTTGATAAATTCTTTAATATTATTCTCAAGATAAGAGGTGTTCCTATCATTATTATAAGAAGGATTTCCATAGGGATTACCATAATCATTAGAGGAATTGCTAGGAAAGGCCTAGTATTAAAATTACCTCTAGAAGCATTGTTGTTGAAATTATTTCGAGAGATAAAATTCACACCTACGGCATCACTATTTTGCTCAATCAAAGTAGACAAAGGCATATCATTGAAATCAATAGGAGCACTTTTACTAGCAACCAATTTCATAAGAGCATCAACTTTTTCACTCAAAGAAGAAATTTCTTCAACCGAATAACTTTTTTACTAGTAGGAGCCCTTTTGGTATGCCATTGTGAAAATTTTGCCAAAATATTATCAAGCAATTTGGTGGCTTCACCCGAAGTAATTTCCATAAAAGTACCACCCGCGGAGGAATCTAAAAGATTACGAGAAACAAAATTCAACCCCGCATACAAATTTTGTATGATCATCCAAGGATTTAACCCATGAGTTGAGAAATTCCTTAGCAACATTTTCATCCTTTCCGAAGATTCTGCAACATTCTCATGTTCAAGTTGCTTGAAATTCACGATCTGGGTTCTAAGGGAGATAATTTTTGTGGACGGAAAATAATTAGTGATAAAAGCGTCTTTGCACTTATTCCAAGAATCGATACTATTACGAGGAAAACAAGAAAACCGGATTTTTGCAGAATCACGCAAAGAAAACGAAAATAATTTCATATTCACAATATCATTGTCCATGTATTTTTTTCTTTTGCATATCGCATAATTCCCCAAAGGTATTAATATGGGACGCGACATCCTCATTAGGAGTACCAGAAAATTGATCTTTCATAACAAGATTCAGCAAAGAAGTATTAATATCACAAGACTCCGCACTAGTGGCGGGAGCAATCGGAGTGCCAATAAAATCATTGTTGTTGGTATTTGAGAAATCACACAAGTTGGTGTTCTCTTGAGCCATGATGACTACGCAACAAGATTGCACTCAAAAATAGATCCTGCAAGAAAATAATGAAAGAAAATGAGGGCGGATTTGTGAAGTGGGGGAGAGGAAAACAAGAGGCAAATGGAAAATAATTTTAATTGCGAGGAGATGAGATTTGTGATTAGGAACCTGGTATATGTTCAAGATCCTCCCCGGCAATGGCGGCAGATATTCCTTTTGATGCGGCTTGAAGCTACGTCGGTATTTCCCAAAAGAGGAAGGGATAACGCAGCATAGCGACGGTAGGTATTTCCCTCGGTGATGAGACCAAGGTTATCGAACCAGTAGGGGAACCAAGGAACAATATGTAAATGACACCTGCACACAAATAAAAAATACTCGCAACCCGACGTGTTAAAGGGTTGTCAGTCCCTTTCGGGTAACGGCGCTAGAAATTGGCAAACAGACGTGTATAAATTGTAGTAGAGTGATAGATCGAACGCCAAACAAAATAAATAAGAATAAATTGCAGCAAGGTATTTTTGTATTTTTGGTTTAATAGATCTGAAAATAAAAGGCAAATAAAATAGATCGCAAAGGCAAATAATATGAGAAAGAGACCCGGGGGCCGTAGGTTTCACTAGTGGCTTCTCTCAAGAAAAATAGCAAATGGTGGGTAAAAAAATTACTGTTGGGCAATTGATAGAACTTCAAATAATCCTGATGATATCCACGAAATGATCATTATATAGGCATCACGTCCAAGATTAGTAGACCGACTCTTTCCTGCATCTACTACTATTACTCCACACATCGACCGCTATCCAGCATGCATCTAGTGCATTAACTTCATTGAGAAACAAGGTAATGCAATAAGAACGATGACATGATGTAGAAAAGATCTATTTATGTAGAAATATACCCCGTCGTTTTATCCTTAGTAGAAACGATACATATGTGTCGATTCCCCTTCTGTCACTGGGGTCAAGCACCGTAAGATTGAACCCACTACAAAGCACCTCTTCCCATTGCAAGATAAATAGATCAAGTTGGCCAAATGAAACCCAAATATCGGAGAAGAAATACAAGGCTATAAGCAATCATGCATATAAGAGATCAAAGAAGATTCAAATAACTTTCATGGATAAAAAGAGATAGATCTGATCATAAACTCAAAGTTCATCCGATCCCAACAAACACACCGCAAAAAGAGTTACATTATATGGATCTCCAAGAGACCATTGTACTGAGAATCAAACGAGAGAGAGGAAGCCATCTAGCTACTAACTACGCACCCGAAGGTCTACGAAGAACTACTCACGCATCATCGGAGAGGCACCAATGGAAATAGTGAACCCCTCCATGATGGTGTCTAGATTGGATCTGGTGGTTCTGGACTCTGCGGCGGCTAGAATTGATTTTTGTCGACTCCCCTAGGGTTTCTGGAATATTGGGCTATTTATAGAGCAAAGAGGCGGTCCGAGGGGCACCCAAGGTGGGCATAACCCACTAGGGCGTGCCTGGGACTCCAGCCGTGCCCTGATGGGTTGTGCTCCCCTCGGAGCACCCCCTGGCACTTCTCCAGCCCATTGGATGTCTTCTGGTCCAAGAAATCCACAAAAAGTTTTGTTGCATTTGGACTCCGTTTGATATTGATTACCAATGATGTAAAAAAACATATAAAAAATAGCAACTGGCACTTGGCACTATGTCAATAGGTTAGTACCAAAAATGATATAAAATGACTATAAAATTATTATAAAACATCCAAGGATGATAATATAATAGCATGGAACAATCAAAAATTGTAGATACTTTGGAACGTATCAAGAGTTTTCAAGGAAGACTCGACAGACCAAAAGTCAACCAAAAGTCAACCAGGGTTTATGGAATATTGGGGTTCCAGGTAATTGTTGTAGATTTATAATCTTTGAATTATGAACACAGTGAATGTATGACGATGATAGGATACCAAAGTGTGATTACCGCGGTGATGACCGGGGTACGTGCGACATGCCTCACCTGGAAAATGGTAGGTTCTTCACCATCAAGTTCGATGAGACCATTGATGTCTTTACGATACATAACGATGACAAGTATTTTTTCATAATTAATCATGACTTGTGCTTCTTTGCTTCCATGTGTAATTTCCAGTTTTTACAATTTGACTAGTGCAACCCCTGCCATGCAAGATGGCATGTCTTGCAGAAGTTTGATTTCCAAGATAGTGAGAAAATGGAGACGAGGAAAGCTCAAATTAGGATTCAACATGGTTATGCTTTTCGGGTTAAGCTCTACAATGCAATTAATCACTCACATTTTGGTTGCTCAAATTGAATAGCTCTGTGCAAGGCGTATGGATTTTCAGGAGGATATGCAAATAACCTTCGATATTCATCCTAAAGATGATACTGAAAATATATCAACATTTGGGTGGATGTGGATATGCTTCCAGTTCTACCTCTATGTGAGTTTGTCAAATAAATGTGTTAAGTAATTTATGTTGTTTATTTAAAAATAGTTGATAGCTTATTTCCATTCTTCAAGAAATGTACGAAAGGTAGTAGAAAATACCTACTATACTTATGACTCTGAACTAACTTGCATGGAGAAAAACAATCTTGTCTCATTTATTAATGATGTTGAGACTTTCAAGAAAAAAATGAAATTAACTCAAATTATGCTCAATACGTGCCACTAGTCTACATGTTGAACTATGGTAACATCTATGGAAATAGCATGGAAAGATTTTTCTTACTATTATGCCAACAGTGCATCTTTTTCATACATTCTTCTTAATCTAAACTACATTGCTAACTATGTTATTATTATGTTCTTGAACAGAGGATTATGTGCCTCATATGATGTATATGGAAGGTGACATGGATATTATTAGCTTCTGGCCAAGTCTGCCTACAGTTCATCGTAGTCCATACTCGATTTCTCGAAGAGATGAAGACCTCACAATCAAAGGATGGAGACAAGTTGTGAATGATCGCAGGGAACTACTGAAGGAAATATGCCCTAGAGGCAATAATAAAGTTATTATTTATGTTTCCTTATATCATGACAAATGTTTATTATTCATGCTAGAATTGTATTAACCGGAAACTTAGTACATGTGTGAATACATAGAAAAAACAGAGTGTCCCTAGTATGCCTCTACTTCACTAGCTCGTTAATGAAAGATGGTTAAGTTTCCTGACCATGGACATGTGTTGTCATTTGATGAACGGGATCACATCATTAGATAATGATGTGATGGACAAGACCCATCCGTTAGCTTAGCATAATGATCATTAAGTTTTATTACTATTGCTTTCTTCATGGCTTATACATATTCCTCCGACTATGAGATTATGCAACACCTGAATACCGGAGGAACATCTTGTGTGCTATCAAACGTCACAATGTAACTGGGTGATTATAAAGATGCTCTACAGGTTTCTCTGAAGGTGTTTGTTGGGTTGGCATAGATCAAGATTAGGATTTGTCACTCCGAGTATCGGAGAGGTATCTCTGGGCCCTCTCGGTAATGCACATCACTATAAGCCTTGCAAGCAATGTGACTAATGAGTTAGTTATAGGATGATGCATTACGGAATGAGTAAAGAGATTTCCTGTAACGAGATTGAACTAGGTATGATGATACTGACAATCGAATCTCGAGCAACATACCAATGACAAAGGGAATAACATATGTTGTTATTGCGGTTTGACCGATAAAGATCTTCGTAGAATATGTAGGAACCAATATGAGCATCCAGGTTCCGCTATTGGTTATTAACCAGAGATGTGTCTCGGTCATGTCTACATAGTTCTCGAACCCGTAGGGTCCGCACGCTTAACGTTCAATGACGATTTGTATTATGAGTTATGTGTTTTGGTGACCGAAGTTTGTTCGGAGTCCTGGATAAGATCACAGACACGACAAAGAGTCTAGAAATGGTCGAGAGGTAAATATTAATATATTGGAAGGTAGTATTCGGACATCGGAATGGTTCCGAGTGATTCGGGTATTTTACTGGAGTACCAAGGGGTTACGCGGGGGGGGGGGGGGGGGGGTGGCGCGCGCCCCTCTCCTAGGGAGTCCTAATAGGACAAGGAGGAGGGGGTGCGGCCCCCTTTCCCTTTCCCTCTTCCTCTCCTTCCTTTTCCCTCCGGGGAAGAAAGGAAAAGGATGGGGCGAATCCTACTAGGACTGGCACTACAAGGTTCCGGGTATACTGCAACAAAATCGTTTGTTGCAATACATGTTGTTTCGTGGCGATAAGTACCTATTGCGACGAAACGACATTCATTGGCATCCGTTGCGACTGGACACATGGTAATAGGTTATTACCACGAAAAAGAAATTGTGGCATTAAAGTGTGCTATTGCAACAACCATGCGGAAAGTTGCCACATGTTTCCCGTGGCAACACTCACCTGATGCCACAATTTGATTTGTGGAGATAGCTTTAATGCAACATGTAATGAATTGTGGAGACTGATATCTCGTAGCGATAGACATTTGTGGCAACAACCTATGCCAACGACGGCCATTTCGTGGCGCAATACTCTTCCGTGGCAATAGTCAATTGTGGCAACAAACTATGGCAACAATCCTTGTTTTTGTGGCATTAGGCATGTTGTCATGACCCACTATACTTGTGGCAATAAACTATGGCAACAATCCTTGTTTTCGTGGCATTAGGCATCTTGCCACGACCCACCGCGCTTGTGGAATTAACTTATGGCAACAAACATTCGAATCGTCATAACAGGAAATTGCACCATAGTTGTTTTTATGGCGATAGATAAGTATCACAACAGGTAAAAACTTTGTAGCGAGAAATTATTGCGACAATTTATACTTTCCGTGGCGATACTCTATTTCAACAAACTTACTTTGGTGGCGCCAAACTGTTATCGTATCATGAAATTTTTTGTGGTGCCAAACTATTACAGCAATATAAAGTGCTCTGTTGCAACATCCTAGTGCAACAAAACAGATAGGCGTAGCGAATGAGATATAACGCAACACTATATTCTTAGTGGTGCTAGCATGTGGCAACCGAAAGTGGGTTGTGGTAATAGTCTATTGCAACCGTAAAAAAATATAGGATTTCGATTACAATATTCAAAACCATACGTATAATATGCAGCTTCATAAAATTCATAATTCTCATAGCAAATATCCATCAGATGAAACTCAAATATAATTTAGCCATCCTAATTAACTTTGAAGACTAAACTGCTCGTGATCTAGAGTCCAGTCCAGCTAGTTCTTTGGATCCTGCAATCAGGAAATAAGAAAGTTCTAGTTAATTAGTCGAACATATCATACATCATACAATTATTCTAGCCCCATTATTAAAACCTATCGCCAGATTAACTGGACTAATACTGTGTCAGCAAGCATGTAACTAAGGGATCAGAACAACTATACAAGTGTAAATATCTGAAGCATAACCACAAGTACATCTACTAAAAGCTTCTTTTTGAGAAAAAACATTGCTTTTAACTTAACGGTGTCGGGCTGAATCACCCAAAGCACAGGCACCCACAAGGGCTGGTACATCAGCCTCCCATTCCAAATAGTGGTTAGGTTCTAACATCCTACCAAGACTAGCAAGCTCATGAGCAACAGAGTTTGCCAAGCGACGACATACATTTATTTCATAATAAGAAAACCATAATTTGAGCGCGTACTTGGTATCCTCAATAACAGCAGCATGGGCTGACAAGTCAACCTTATTGATATTAAGTGCTTCCATCAGGAGTTGCGAGTCCATTTAAAAAACGACCCTCACAACCCCCATATCAGCGCAAGAGATACCGCATGGGACATTGCAGTGGACTCATCAGCGAAGGCACGCACATGCTCATGACATCCTGCTCGTGCATACAGAATGGTGCCATCGTCCGATCGTACATCTACTAAAAGCTTCTGCTATTGATTTAAGTTATGACTAGATGTATAGTTTCAGTTAAGTTCATGTCCCTAGCTAGCACATATTCCTTTTTCATTTAAGTTGTGACTCGATGCAGCAACAACACATGGTAAAAGAGAAGAATCAGCTAGCTAATTATGAAGACCAATGACGTATAAAATGCAGGTAAACATAAAGAGAAAGCAAGGTTGTGACTTACCATGGTGCGCCCCTCTTTGTCGACCACCCCCTCTTACCCTCCTTTATATACGGGGGCGGGGGGCACTGGAAAGGCACACCAGTAGTTCTCTTAGCCTTGTGCGGTGCCCCCCTCCATAGTTTACTCCTCCAGTCATAGCATCGTAGTGCTTAGGCGAAGCCCTGCGTGGATCACATCACCATCACCGTCACCACGCCATCGTGTTGACGGAACTCTCCCTCGACCCTCTGCTGGATCAAGAGTTTGAGAGACGTCATCGAGCTAAACGTGTGCTGAACTCGGAGGTGCCATATGCTTGGTACTAAAATTGGTTGGATCGTGAAGACGTTTGACTACATCAACTACATTAACCTAATGCTTCCGCTTTCGGTCTACGAGGGTACGTGGACACACTCTCCCCTTCTCATTGCTATGCAGCTCCTAGATAGATCTTGACTGATCGTAGGAAATTTTTTGAAATTGCATGCTACATAACCCAACAGTGTTATCCAAGCGAGGTCTATGTGTAGATGATATGTACGGAGTAGATCACAATGAGTTGTGGGTGATAATAGTCATACTGCTTACCACCAACATCTTATTTTGATTTGGCGGTATTGTTGTATGAAGCGGCCCGGACCAACATTACATGACCACGTTCATGAGACCGGTTCTACCAACGTGCTTTTGCACACAGGTGGTGGGCGGGTGTCTGTTTCGCCAACTTTAGTTGAATCAAATTTGACTACGACCGGTGCTTGTTGAAGGATAAAACAACACACTTGGCGAAAAATCATTGTGGTTTTGATGCATAGGTAAGAACGGTTCTTACTTGAAGCCCGTAGCAGCCACGTAAAACTTGCAACAACAAAGTAGAGGACATCTAACTTGTTTTTGCAGGGCATGTTGTGATATGATATGGTCAAGATATGATGAGATACAAATTGTTGAATGAGATGATCATGTTTTGTAGAAGTTATCAGCAACTGGCAGGTGCCTTATGGTTGTCGCTTTATTGTATGAAATGCAATCGCCATGTAATTGCTTTACTTTATCACTAAGAGGTAGTGATAGTCGTAGAAGCAATAGTTGGCGAGACGACAATGACGCTAAGATGGAGATCAAGGTGTTAAGCCAGTGATGATGGAGATCGTGATGGTGCGTTGGATATGGAGATCAAAGACACAAGATGATGATGACCATATCATGTCACATATTTTGATTGCATGTGATGTTTATCTTTTATGCATCTTATTTTGCTTAGTATGAACTGCAATAGCAAGCTCCAAAACATGAGCTGGTTCTGCTACAACATGTGAACACGTTGTCCCAGACAAGCGTGACCACGTGGTAGTCTTATAATAAAATACTGCCAAGTTCAGGTTGGGGAACCGTCATCGAGGATAACGAAGTCCTGACATAAGTCATGATTCTTAAGAAGGAACTTCTTCTCCTTGAACAAATCAGTCAGTGGCTTGGTGTGCTAGGAAACACATATAGAATGGAGGCGGCCAACCTATCAAACCATAGAGTACTTCGCACATATGCGTGACTAACTTGGGAAGATTCCAGAGGAAACAAAAACAATCTTTCTCGAATTCACGGAGGCAACTTGCATGGATTGCACGTGAACTAGAGGAAGTCACTTCTTTCATCCAAGCATAAGCTTCATGAACGGAACACGAAGGCATTGCTTATAAAGTTTCCAACACTAGATTGATGTTCAACATGAATCACGGGGGGAACAAAATGTTGTTGATGGGCTCAACAACAACTCACCGGAATTTCCATATCACTGGACTTCCACCATCATGTGAACACGATGATAGTATTGGTCAGACCAAAAGATGTAATGGTGTATTCTCGAGGGATCAACCACGAGTAAGACAACATTACGAGCATCGTTGGTTCTGACTTGACTTGACGATAGCCCATACTCAAGTCAAAGTTTTGACAAGGCAATAGATCCAACAACTGATCACGAGGACCAATTTATGGAGATATCATCTTTCTTCAACACACACACACACAAGGATATCCCTTTGGAATGAACTGAGCCGGACAAGCTTTCATCTTCCAACTCTCCAAAGTGTTGTTCAGCTTAACCAACTAGCTTAGGGTATCCAACACAGATTCTTGGAGAAGGGGTGGTTTACGAGAAACCAACTTGATCACGAGTTCAACATAACAGTCAGGGGGCAACCTGGTGATACTTCCGAGGAAATATTCAAAAAATCACGAACCATCGATATGTTTCTAAGCTCGGGAACAATCTTGCTTTTCAGAGCAAGACGATATGATCAAGAGAGCGAGGGACTGACATAATCCTAACTCATTGATCGAAGAGTGCACCAGGAAAATGGACTAGGTAGCACGATCAATCTTAGGATGATGATTCAATAACCAACACGCTAAGAGAGAAATTATTGTCCATTAGCTACCTAGCAACTAGTTGCTAGGAGTATTGATTTCACACATCATGGTTCACTTGTCGGCATTCCGGTTGCGACAACACGGGACCGAGGAATGAAAAATGATGGTAAGAAGTATCACTGCGTCAAGAATTCATGAGAGAGGGTGCAATTCTCATGAAAATCCTGACATAAAGGGGGTAATACTCTAGGGTAGAACAGAGCAAAAGCTGCATTGGCATTTGATCTGCAGAACACAACTACTTTGACCCAATCCTGGATATGGATAAGGTACTGGAGTTTGATTCTCCTAGTCATTCTGGAATAGAATGGCTTGACAGACCACAAGAATAGCAGGCATCGATGAACACGATCGCACAATTACTCTTGGCTATCATCTGATAGAAGATGGTCGGAATACAACTGAAGAGGAACAACTCGAGGAACATATAATTTTCTGAGTTGTCGATGCATAGATTAGTATGTCGAGCAAAGCTCAACATTTCTTCCGGATAACCCATGCAGATAGGTAGGACTGGAAGATTCACAATGCAGAATGGAGAACTCATTAAGAGCACTCTGGTTGTGATCTTTTGATACAACAGACTTCTGCCATAAGTGGTTCATAGTATTTGGAAGAAGGAAATACCACAGACCTCGAGGACTATCGCAAAGGTTACTAATATCCTAAAGGAACTAGCAACACTATCAACATGAGGTAAGTAGGGTGAATCTCAGGTTCAAGAACCCATGAATAGAATACATACCACTACATGGCATCACGGGATGCTTTTGAGAATAATGGCCAGAATCACACACTGGGGATACAAAACATGGCTAGATCACTAGGTGACTCCCTAAAACACCTAGGTTCATAGTGATAGCTCCAACATATATGTCGAGGCAACAAAGTACCTAAACTCACCGATTAGTGTGATTAATCTGGCCCAAATGGACATCAGGAACAGGAGGAAGGGATTTGCAAATGCATCAGACTATTTAGAAACCTGGGATGACTCGGACAGCATAACGGATGTAGATGCTCAAAAAGATTTGAGACATCCTGCAAAATGGTGGCATAACCACCCAACAACACAATATCAAGGTTCTGAGATCAACTGTCAACATACGGAAGTAATAGGAACGGAACTGAGGCTTAAACCCAACATTCCTAGGCAACGACGGTTTAGTAACACGTCATCCTGATAGATAGATGAGAAGGCCTAGTTCTTAACCCCGTAGAAAGATAAGATGACTCAGATTAGAAGGTCATGAGGATAAGGAGTAAAAAGAGCCTTACGTTCCCTTCCACAATCAATTCCCCTACATAACTAAAGCATTTCTAGACACAACTTCGACCATTTTGGCTTGGTAATCCTACAGGCAGTCAGGCTCTGATACCAACGCTGTCAGGACCCCGATTCCAAGTCACATCGATCTAGCCGGTAACACCTCATATCACTTTGCGGCCTCACGCACGTTATTCCCACGGGTGTCGCCTTACCATGGCCCGGGACCGTATGCGCCTTTTGGCTCACGTATATGATAGTGTCGCTAGCATCCATATGACAGAGAACCCGGGCCGACATGGCTAGTCGTGAACCCAAAGCGGCACTAACCGATGGGGACAGGCATACATGAATCACATCGAGCATGTCAGTCAGCAGCGTGTGAATCCGGTCTGTAGCACTAGGCTAACAGGACTCCGGCAACCCGGGCTGTAGCAGGCTAGGCAGGACTCCGGATGTCACCGCGTGACATTTCCCCGAAGGGACAGACACAGGAACGAAGTGAAACACATGCCGGCCAGTCAAGTGTCCTGAGCAGTAGTGCTGGGCTAGCAGGACTCTGGTGAACCAGGCTGTAGCGGACTACTATGGCTCATGGAAGCACTAGACTACATTTCCCCATAAGAGAGACTGCCAAGGATAAACAACTAGATTGTCGGATCCCACACATACCAAGCATTTCAATCATACACACAATATGCTCGATATGTGTAAATACAACATGGCATCACAACATAACTCTACGACTCAAAGTATTTATTCATTAGGCTCCGAGGAGCGAGGTATTAGAAACATGGGTCTCATGACCCCACATTCAGAGCATACAAGTCAAAACACAAGCGGAACCTTAACATGTATGAGTACAGACATCTACAAATGAAAAAGGCTGAGAAGCCTGGCTATCTACCAGATCCTGCCGAGGGCACAAGATCGTAGCTGAGGTATCAAGCTAAATGTCGAAGTCCACACGGAACTACTAGCGAGACTGACATCTCTCTACAAAACATAAAATAGGAAAACGTGAGTACAAATGTACCCAGCAAGACTTACATCAGAACTAGCTACATATGCATCAGTATCAATAAAGGGGGTGGTGGAGTTTGACTGCAGCAAGCCAGCTTTGACTCGGTGGCTATATTAAACTACGACTGCAAGTAACTCTTTTGAGGTGGCGCACATGAGTCCACATATTCACCATTCAATACACCACTATGGATCCGCTCCCGTCTCCCTACGAGAAGGCCATCCATAGCACTCACACTTATCTTGCGCATTTTAAAGTATCCACTTTCACTTGTCTATGAACTGTTATAGGCAACCCAGAAGTCCATTACCGCGGACACGGCTATTCGAATAGATGATGTTAACCCTGCAGGGGTGTACTTCTTCACACACGCTCCCACCACTTACCGTCGTTTACACGACATGTACTCGGCAACCTTCAAGCGGAAGCCCAACGAGAGTGTCGGCCACGGCCTACCTAAACATTCAAGTCTCTAGTCCAGGTTTATCGCCTATCCAGGTTCCATCCGCAGGGAGTCCGGCCGAGGTTTCCACATACGGCCCCGAATGATGTGTACAGGGTTCCGAGACACCAAACGGGCGCCCGGCATGCCCGGCCACGGTGTATCTACCGCAACATAGCCCACCCCTAGGGTCAGCGCTATGCACGGCCGCCAACACATATCCTATAAACACCAGAAACTAGTTGCAACTCCTGGACAGAGTACTAGGGTGATTAAGAAGCCGAGAGGGTCCATTGGTTTCGGGCCCAATGCGTGGTAGTAACTGTTTCATGGATCACAAACACAGAACTCAGTTCCTGAGGACGACTTCAATGAGACAACCCACCATGTACTCCTACATGGCCTCTCACCGCTACCTTTACCAAATCGTGTTCACACACTTAGCTCTCAACAGTAGGACATGTTTACACACCTCCGATTCATCCCCGATGAATCAGACCTGACTCAACTCTAAGCAGTAGCAGGCATGACAAACAAGCATGAATGAGTAGGCACATCAGGGCTCAAACAACTCCTACTCATGCTAGTGGGTTTCATCTATTTACTGTGGCAATGACAGGTCATGCAAAGGAAAGGGGTTCAACTACCGCAGCATGTAACAGTTGAATCGTTGTTGTCCTAATGCAGTAAAAGAGAGCGGGAGCGAGAGAGTGGGATTTTATCAGAATGAACAAGGGGGTTTTTCTTGCCTGGCACTTCTGAAGATAACATTGAGTCTTCATCAGTGTCAACGATCACAGCGTCGGTACAACGTCTACCGAGAGGGGACAAACACCGAGAACTGAGAAAGAACACAATTAATGCAATGCGATAATATGATGCATGATCATGACATGGCAATATGCTGTGATTTGAGCTAATGCATCTAGCTATGAATTAACTGAAGTTGGTTTGAATACAAGATTCAAATTCAAACTCCATATATGATTAGTTAAATGCCATTTATTTGTTTTGTCCAAAACAGAGGACAAACATTGTTCAAACATGCATGAAAATGCCATAAACAGATTCCTTGAATTTTTCTGATAATTTTTCATATATAATTTATTTCATTTGGAGTTACGGTTTAATTTCTATGAATTTTCGAAGTTTTGGGCATTTTCTGGAATTTCCTGATTATTTTTTAAATACCAAAAAATCATTAATTGCGTCAGCATGACGTAAGAGTGACGTCATCAGGTCAACTGTGGCTGGTCAGGTCAAACCTGACCAGTGGGACCCGCATGTCAGCGTCCTAACTAATTAACAGTGTTAATTAGTGCTAACTAAAAAAACATAATCTAGGGTTAGTCAGGGGCTGGTCCCACATGTCACTGACTCAGGGGAGTCAAACCCCAGTCAAACAGGGGTCAAACCCTACCGGCTTTGAGTCGCCGGCGAGGCCGAGACGGCGGAGGGGCTCGGATTTTGCCCTCCGGCGACCAAATTAGCGGCCGAGACCACTAGTGCGAAGCCCAGGCTCTCGCGCATCCAATAGAACACGCAGGAGACCGTGGGATGGCCGGAGGCGATGACGGCGTCAAGGTCAACGGCAGCCGGAGCACGGGCTCGACGGGTTCGTCGCTACAGTGCATCAGTGAGCAAATGGAGAGGCTGGGCAGCACCGGCTAGACACGGGGAGCACTAAGAGCAGCACGGTGAGGCCAGGGGAGCACGGAGGCTATACGTGCAGCAGCAATGGCGGACGGCGGCACCGGTGCTTGTGGGGAACGGCGCTACGGCATGGGGGCGAGCTTGCTGAATTAGGGGAGAAGGTCAGTGGCTCACAGCGATGACGAGGGGACGCTCGGCGAGGTCAGGGACGATCCGGAGCCGACGAATTTGACGGAGAGGCCGGCGGTCCCAAGGTTGAAGAAGGCATCGATGGCGGCGCTTCGAGGCGTCCGGCGTCACGTGAGTCGACGGAGAGGATGAGGTAGATGAGGCAGAGCTTCTGGACTCGGGTGGAGGGCGAGGAGGTGGCTCTGGGCATGGTGGCAGTGAACGGCGGCGGTGGTTGCTCTCTGGTGAGCTCGGGGAAGGGCTAGAGGCGAGGGGGAGAGCAGAGAGTGAGGGGAGAGGCAGAGGGGATCGAGGGGGGGTCGCATGGCAGCGTCCAGGGCGAGGGGGAGCAGCTGCATGGCTAGCAGGAGGTGGCCGCGGCACGGCTGTGTGCGCGCCACGCACAACGCCAGTAGGCGCGAGGAAGACGACGCGCGAGGGGCTGGGCTGGGCCTAGCAGGCCGGCTGTCTATGGGGCCACTAGTGGGCTGCTAGGTAAGTTGCACAGGTAACCTCTCTCTCTCCTTTGTTAATGTTTTTCAATTTCTCTGTAACTTCTAGGCTTTATTAAAAATACCAGAACGTTTCCAAAAATCCTGAAAATAATTGTGGCCTCTGGTTGGAATATTCCCAACAACCCTCACTTAAGTTCAGAATTAAGAGCATTTAAAATATTATATAGCATTTAAATGCCCAATTGCAAATAACATATGATTTAATTCAAAAATCCAGGATTGCCTAAAAATTTGTGCATCATTTTTGGCAGAGGTTTTCACCTTTATCAAAAATAATGAACTTTTCTAAAGGGCATTCTGGGTTCATTGAAAATATTTTTATTTTGATCCTAATTGCATTTCATTTGGTGCTAGGGCTTGTCATCCCCACTTCAAATTTTCTGAGTAAAGTAGACATGATGCAACACCATATGTTAGCACTAGGCATTACCAGAACATGGGATGTGACAACTCGGGTTAAACTTGACGAGCCTAGCATATGCAGATATGCCCTCGGAACACTAAGACCGAAAGGTCGAACGTGAATCATATAGTTGTTCTGATCAACATAGTGATGTTCACCATTGAAAACTACTCCATCTCACGTGATGATCAGACATGGTTTAGTTGATATGGATCGCGTGATCATTTAGATGAATAGAGGGATGTCTATCTAAGTGGGAGTTCTTAAGTAATATGATTAATTGAACTTTAATTTATCAAGAACTTAGTCCTAATAGTTTTTGCATATCTATGTTGTTGTAGATCAATGGCCCGTGATACCGTTCCTTTGAATTTTAATGCGTTCCTAGAGAAAGCTAAGTTGAAAGATGATGGTAGCAACTACACGGACTGGGTCCGTAACTTGAGGATTATCCTCATTGCTGTGCAAAATAATTACGTCCTGGAAGCACCGCTAGGTGCAAGGCCCACTGCAGGAGCAACTCCGGACGTTATGAATGTCTGGCAGACTAAAGCTGATGACTACTCGATAGTTCGGTGTGCCATGTTTTACGGCTTAGACTTGGAACTTCAAAGACGTTTTGAACGCCATGGAGCATATGAGATGTTCCAGGAGTTGAAATTAATATTTCAAGCAAATGCCCAAGTTGATTGATATGAAGTATCCAACAAGTTCTATAGCTGCAAGATGGAGGAGAACATTTCTGAGTGAACACATACTCAGAATGTCTGGGTACCATAACCACTTGACACAGTTGGGAGTTAATCTTCCCGATGATAGTGCCATTGATAGAGTTCTTCAATCACTGCCACCAAGCTATAAAGGCTTTGTGATGAACTATAACATGCAAGGGATGGAAAAGACAATTCCCGAGATCTTCGCGATGCTGAAGGCTGCGGAGGTAGAAATCAAGAAGGAGCATCAAGTCTTGATGGTTAACAAGACCACTAGTTTCAAGAAAAAGGGCAAAGGGAAGAAGGGGAACTTCAAGAAGAATAGCAAGCAAGTTGCTGCTCCCAGAAAGAAGCCCAAGTCTGGACCTAAGCCTGAAACTCAGTGCTTCTAATCGAAACTGCCCCAAGTATTTGGCGGATAGGAAGGATGGCAAAGTGAAAGGTATATTTGATATACATGTTATTGATGTGTACCTTACTAATGCTCATAGTAGCGCCTGGGTATTTGATACTGGTTATGTTGCTCATATTTGCAACTCGAGGTGACGACGCGCGTCCGAAATAGTTCCAAGGTCGATGTGATCGCCGTCGGCACGCTACCTCCACATCTACCTTCGGGGTTAGTTTTAGAACTAAATAATTGTTATTTGGTGCCAGCGTTGAGCATGAACATTATATCTAGATCTTGTTTGATGCGAGACGGTTATTCATTTAAATCAGAGAATAATGGTTGTTCTATTTATATGAGTAATATCTTTTATGGTCATGCACCCTTGGTAAGTAGTCTATTTTTGTTGAATATCTATCGTACTTATACACATATTCATAATATTGAAGCCAAAAGATGCAAAGTTAATAATGATGGTGCAACTTATTTGTGGCACTTTTGGAATCACTTTTAGGTCATATTGGTGTAAAGCACATGAAGAAACTCCATGCCGATGGCCTTTTGGAATCACTTGATTCTAAACCACTTGATGCTTGCGAACCATGCCTCATGGGCAAGATGACTAACACTCCGTTCTCCGGAACAATGGAGCGAGCCACTGACTTATTGGAAATAATACATACTGATGTATGCGGTCCGATGAGTGTTGAGGCTCGCGGCGGGTATCATTATATTCTGACCTTCACAGATGATTTGAGAAGACATGGGTGTATCTACTTAATGAAACATAAGTATGAAACATTTGAAAAGTTCAAAGAATTTCTAAGTGAAGTGGAAAATCATTGTAACAAGAAAATAAACTTTCTACGATCTGATCATGGAGGTGAATATTTGAGTTACGAGTTTTGTCTTCATTTGAAAAATGTGGAATAGTTTCACAACTCACGCCACTTGGAACACCACAGCGTAATGGTGTGTCCGAATGTCATAACCGTACTTTATTAGATATGGTGCAATCTATGATGTCTCTTACCGATTTACAATATTGTTTTGGGGTTCTGCTTTAGAGATGGCTGCATTCACGTTAAATAGGGCACCGTCTAAATCTGTTGAGACGACACCATATGAACTATGGTTTGGCAAGAAACTTAAGCTGTCATTTCTTAAAGTTTGGGGCTACGATGCTTATGTGAAAAAGCTTCAACCTGATAAGCTTGAACCCAAATCAGAGAAATGCGTCTTCATAGGATACCCAAAGGAAACTGTTGGGTACACCTTTTATCACAGATCCGAAGGCAAAATATTCGTTGCTAAGAATAGATCCTTTCTAGAGAAGGTGTTTCTGTCAAAAGAAGTGAGTGGGAGGAAAGTAGAACTTGATGAGGTAATTGTACTTCTCCCAAATTGGAAAGTAGTTCAACATAGAAATCAGTTCCAGTGATTCCTACACCAATTAGTGAGGAAGCTACTGATGATGATCGTGAAACTTCAGATCAAGTTACTACCGAACCTCGTAGGTCAATTAGATTACGGTCTGCACCAGAGTGGTACGGTAATCCTGTTTTGGAGGTCATGTTACTAGACCATGACGAACCTATGAACTATGAGGAAGCGGTAATGAGCCCAAATTCCGCGAAATGGCTTGAGGCCAAATAATCTGAGATGGGATCCATGTATGAGTACAAAGTGTGGACTTTGGTTGACTTGCCCGATGATCGCGAAGCATAGAGAATAAATGGATCTTCAAGAAGAAGACTGACATTGGCGGTAATGTTACTGTCTACAAAGCTCGACTTGTTGAAAAAGGTTTTCGACAAGTTCAAGGAGTTGACTACGATGAGACCTTCTCACCCGTAGCGATACATAAGTCTATCCGAATCATGTTAGCAATTGCCGCATTTTTTGATTACAAAATTTGGCAAATGGATGTCAATACTGCATTCCTTAATGGATTTCTTAAAGAAGAGTTGTATATGATGCAACCAGAAGGTTTTGTCGATCCTAAAGGTGCTAACAAAGTGTGCAAGCTCCAGCGATCCATTTATGGACTGGTGAAAGCATCTCGGAGTTGGAATATACGCTTTGATAGTGTGATCAAAGCATATGGTTTTATACAGACTTTTGGAGAAGCATGTATTTACAAGGAAGTTAGTGGGAGCTCTGTAGCATTTCTAATATTATATGTGGATGACATATTATTGATTGGAAATAATACAGAATTTTTGGATAGCATAAAAGGATACTTGAATAAGAATTTTTCAATGAAAGACCTCGGTGAAGCGGCTTATATATTCGGCATCAAGATCTATAGAGATTGATCAAGACGCTTAATTTGACTTTCACAAAGCACATACCTTGATAAAGTTTTGAAGAAGTTCAAAATGGATCAGTCAAAGAAAGGGTTCTTGCCTGTGTTACAAGGTGTGAAGTTGAGTCAGACTCAATGCCCGACCACTGCAGAAGATAGAGAGAAAATTAAAGTCATTCCCTATGCCTCAGCCATAGGTTCTATCATGTATGCAATGCTGTGTACCAGACCTGATGTGCGCCTTGCTATAAGTTTAGCAGGGAGGTACCAGAATAAACCAGGAGTGGATCACTGGACAGCGGTCAAGAACATCCTGAAATACCTGAAAAGGACTAAGGATATGTTTCTCGTTTATGGAGGTGACAGAGAGTTTGTCGTAAATGGTTATGTCGATGCAAGCTTAGCATAATGATCATTAAGTTTTATTACTATTGATTTCTTCATGGATTGTACATATTCCTCTGACTATGAGATTATGCAACACCCGAATACCGGAGGAACACCTTGTGTGCTATCAAATGTCACAACATAACTGGGTGATTATAAAGATGCTCTACAGGTGTCTTTGAAGGTGTTTGTTGGGTTGGCATAGATCAAGATTAGGATTTGTCACTCCGAGTATCGGAGAGGTATATCTGGGCCCTCTCGGTATTGCACATCACTATAAGCCTTGCAAGCAATGTGACTAATGAGTTAGTTACGGGATGATGCACTACAGAACGAGTAACGAGACTTGACGGTAACGAGATTAAACTAGGTATGATGATACCGATGATCGAATATCGGGCAAGTAACATACCGATGACAAAGGGAAGAACGCATCACTACTAGGGAAAACCCTAGCAATAGCGCGGGTATTTTGCCTATCAGTAGCGCGGGAGACGCGCTAGTGATAAGGCGCTACAGCTAACGTGTAGCAGTAGCGCCTATCATCCCATGCTACTGCTATACATGGCTAGGAGTAGCGCACTTTAGTGCAGAGCACTGCTGCTAATATCTGCAATGCTTTTTAGCAGGAAGCGCTACTGGTAAGGGAGCACTATGATACGTCTCCAACGTATCTATAATTTTTGATTACTCCATGCTATATTATCTACTGTTTTGGGCTTTATTTTCCACTTTTATATTATTTTTGGGACTAACCTATTAACTGGAGGTCCAGCCCAGAATTGCTGTTTTTTTGCCTATTTTCAGTGTTTCGAAGAAACGGAATATCAAACGGAGTCCAAACAGAATAAAATCTTTGGGAACGTGATTTTCTCACCGAACGTGATCCAGGAGACTTGGACCCTGCTCCAAGGAACAAAAGAGGCGGTCACGAGGGTGGGGGGTGCCCCGCCCTAGGGCGAGCCCCCTGCCTCGTGGGCCCCTCGTTCCTCCTCCGACGTACTTCTTCCTCCTATATATACACACGTACCCCCAAACGATCATAAGAGGAGCCAAAAACCTAATTCCACCGCCGCAACTTTCTGTATCCATGAGATCCCATCTTGGGGCCTCTTCCGGAGCTCCGCCGGAAGAGGGCCGTCAGCACGGAGGGCCTCTACATCATCCTAGCCCCTCCGATGAAGTGTGAGTAGTTTACCTCAGACCTTCGGGTCCATAGTTAGTAGCAAGATGGCTTCTTCTCTCTCTTTGAATCTCAATACAAAGTTCTCCCCCTCTCTTGTGGAGATCTATTTGATGTAATCCTCTTTTTGCGGTGTGTTTGTTGAGACCGATGAATTGTGGGTTTATGATCAAGTCTATCTATGAATAATATTTGAATCTTCTCTGAATTCTTTTATGTATGATTGGTTATCTTTGCAAGTCTTTTTGAATTATCCGTTTGGTTTGGCCAACTAGATTGGTAGTTCTTGCCATGGGAGAAGTGCTTAGCTTTGGGTTCGATCTTGCGGTGTCCTTACCCAGTGACAGAAGGGGCAGCAAGGCACGTATTGTATCGTTGCCATCGAGGATAAGAAGATGGGGTTTATTTCATATTGCATGAATTTATCTCTCTACATCATGTCATCTTGCTTAAGGCGTTACTCTGTTTTTAACTTAATACTCTAGATGCATGCTGGATAGCGGTCGATGAGTGGAGTAATAGTAGTAGATGCAGAATTGTTTCGATCTACTTGTTACGGACGTGATGCCTATATACATGATCATGCCTAGATATTCTCATAACTATGCTCAATTCTGTCAATTGCTCAACAGTAATTTGCTCACCCACCGTAGAATACTTATGCTCATGAGAGAAG
This sequence comes from Triticum urartu, assembly GCF_056163025.1. NCBI lineage: Eukaryota > Viridiplantae > Streptophyta > Magnoliopsida > Poales > Poaceae > Triticum > Triticum urartu. Next base: position 613,870,804 of record NC_141877.1, read on the forward strand.
CCACTAGTGAAACCTATGGCCCCCGGGTCCATTCTCATCATATCAATCTCCATCACTTTAATCTTTCTTTGCTTTTTACTTTGCTTTTACTTTTTACTTTGCATCTTTATACCAAAAATACTAAAATATCATATCTATCAGATCTCACTCTCGTAAGTGACCGTGAAGGGATTGACAACCCCTAATCGCGTTGGTTGCGAGTAGCTATCGCTTTGTGCAGGTATGAGGGACTTGAGCGTGGGCTCCTGCTGGATTGATACCTTGGTTCTCAAAAACTAAGGGAAATACTTGCGCTACTCTACTGCATCATCCCTTCCTCTTCGAGGAAAACCAACGCAAGCTCAAGACGTAGCACGCTACTGCTAACGTTGTTCCCCTCGCTACTACTATTTTTATTACTTTCTTTTTTTTGCATATTTTTTTTGTATTTGAATAGGCTTTATACAATAATCTTTAGCATATCATACACATACAAATGTAATCATAGCATATACATACAAATAGTCTCATCAAATCGTGTCATCATCATAATCATCATCCAACACAAAGTGGTCTCTTGTCATCATCTCAAAAATAGTGATACAATTCTCGATTACTTGCAACTACATCGTCATCCATCTAAAGAATGATATACGCGAGAAGAGCTATCACTTTGAGTGAGAGCGGTCTTAGTCTCAGTCTCAGCGCCGGTCTCAATGCCGGTCTTGATGCCGGTCTCAGTCTCAGTGTCGGTCTCAATGTCGGCCTCAGTCTCTGATGTGACAGGTGGACCCAGCAACATCAACTATTGATCGTCGGCTTCCCTCAAAAATTCCTCGGCCGCCAGGTACACGTTGTCGCAGTCACCAGAACCCTGTCCTTCATCGTTGCTAGCCATGTTTCCTACGATTAAATCTAGTCTAATTATTTCTAGACCTAATAAAATGAATAATGACATAAAAAGGCCAATGCTTTGCAGGAACGTTGACTCCTTCCCGGTGCGGCAAATCCAGGGCACTCGATATGTCCTAGTTTGTAGCACAAGTCATGCCAAAATTCACGGAAAAATTCGGCATGACTTTTGCTAAAAAGTGGACAAATCAAGCACCTGAAATTTGCCGGAATGAAAATGAATCAACATTCCGACAAAACATAGGCCACTCGGATTCATTCCCTGGAAACAGTGTTCAAATATCCATCTTCGACACCGCAACACATGTCCAAATATACACGAGCAACCACATGTCCAAATTTCACAAGCTAATTCAAAAACTAAGTGTAGAAGAAAATTCATTTAACTACTAATAGAACAAAATTCAGTTAACTTTAGTGCTCTATAATGATGAAAGGAAAAAATTTCAGGTAACTACTAATTTCATTCATTTAGGTTATTCATTTAACTTCACCTAATTAACCTACTGTACCACTACTACTAGCAGCACTACTAACCTAATTAACCTAGCAAAACCCTAGTGCCCAAACTAAAAACATCTAATTAACATCTACTAGTACCACTACTGCCCTAACCTAATTAACATCTACTAGTATCACTATATACTACAAGCAACACTGCTACAATATTTTCTTCATTTTTTTCTTTTAAGAAAACATCTATGAAAACAAAAACCCTAATTAAACCCTACTGCCCTAACTAACTTTTGCTGTAAACCAAATATTTTTCTCTAACATCTACTACTTAACATCTTTTGCTCTAAACTATTTTTTTTCCTATAAACTAACTTTTGCTCTTCTAATTTTTGCTCTACAAAGCAGAGAGAGAGAGAGGGGTGGTGGGGGGAGGGGTGGGGGGCTTACAGAGAGGGGAGAGACGGTGGCGGGGAGGTGCTCGGCGACGGAGGCAGGGGGGCTCGGGCTCGGGCAGCGACGGTGCAGGGCGGGCTCAGGTGGAAGTGAGGTCGAGGGCCACCGCGGTGAGGTCAAGGGCGGCCTCGGGCGGCGGCGGTGAGGATGAGGGCGGTCTCGGATGGAGACGGTGAGGTTGCGGGCGTCCATGCTGGGAGGAGACGGCGGCGAAGTGGGGCGACGGCGAATTGGGGAGACGGCGGCGAAGAGGGGCGAGGGATTTGGGGAGAAGTGGTGGCCGGGGGAGGGAAACCGCTGGTTAAGTGAAACATAACGGTAGCGCGTTTCTGAAAACGCGATATAGCTATGTAGACATGACCGAGACCTCTGCTGGATCAACAGTTCGAGGGAGGTCATCAAGTTGAACGTGTGCTGAACTCGGAGGTGCCGTACGTTCGGTACTAAGATCGTTTGGATCATGAAGATGTTCGACTACACCAACCGCGTTAACCTAACGCTTCCTCTTTCGGTCTATGAGGGTACGTGGACACACTCTCCCCTTATTGTTGCTATGCATCTCCTAGATAGATCTTGAGTGATCGTAAGAATTTTTTTTGAAATTGCATGCTACGTTCCCAACAACAACTTGGAGGCAACATGGTACGCAACCCACAAATTGGAGATAGGTGGATGTCTATTCTCCATAGTGGAGATTTAGAGGATATCTTGTTTTATCTTATTTTACCTTAGAGAGAGAGAAGCGGGTCATAACTAATACTTGGCATGTGCTAGAATGATGATGAGTTATTACCTAGGATGATAACCATTAGCTAATGTTGGTCAACTTGTCATGTGCTATATTGATAGTGAGTTATTATATGACTAAGATGATGATTAGGAGGTCGTACTACTTAATTGTCATGTGCTAGAATGATGATGATTTATTATATATATAACTATGGATGACAAGTTGTTATATGACTACCTATGATGATGATGTGTTATTATTATATGACTACTGATGATGAGTTGTTATATTGTAACATCCCAAAATTCTAAATTTTGGAATGTTATATAAGTAGATAGATTTGATTGAGTGCTTGATTGATTGATATGAAATTGAGTGAAATTCGAAACCTTTTTGAAAGTTAAATGAGAGGGAATAAAAGGACTTTCCCAAACTTTCATTTTGCATTCGTGATCTTCGCGAATTAAAATTCGTCTCACCACAAAACCCTGGAGAGAAGATGACATGACTTCTTCCATTTATTTAAATGACAAGGGGTGTTGAAAATATTTGAATTTCATTTGAAAAATATTTCCAACCCAAGAACTTTATGCAACTCAATGATTTTCACGAGCGAAGATAAAATGACTTCTTCAAAACATATGAAATATGAGTTGGGAGTTTCAAAGAATTAAATTCAAAGTTCTTTTGAATTTATTTTCAATTTGGAGTTATTTGAGTTTTATTCAAATTATTTTTCTCCAAAAATAAAAATATATGGAAAATAGGGTAACATGATTCCCTACAGTAGAAGATTGGAGAGAAGTAAAATTTTAAATCATTTTGGTATTTTTAAAATGTTTTTCATTGGATTTTATTAGAACAGTAGCACTATTTGAATTATTTAAATTTGTGTGGATTTTATTTCGCTCTACTAAAATGTTCATGTCGTAGAAAATGTTTTTCTGAAAATTTTGATATATTATATGCCTATATAATATTTTTATTTATTTTGGTTTTGTTATTTTTGTTGTCTGGAAAATAATGTTTTTTGTTAAAAAAACCTCTCTGCCACTGAACTGGGCTGGCCCAACAGGCCGTGGCCCAGCCCAATGCAGCGCGTCTCCGAGCTCCAGCCGGACTCCACCGCGCGCACCCCACGCCGCCATGGGAGGCCGTGCCCGCCCCGGCCTCCTCTGCCCTCTCGCCAACGCCACGGAGTCGCCCCGCGCTCCTTAAATACCGTGCACCGCCGACCCCTCTCTCTCCTCGCTTCGCGCCGCATCTTGCGCCACCGCCGCCGCCACGCATCTCGCCGGAGCCGCCTCCACCCCGCCCCGTCCCGTCGTCGTGGACCGTCGCCGACGCCGCCATCCTCCTCGCCGCGACGCGCCGCTCCTCCCGATGCCTTTGCCCGGCGCCTCCGAGCCCCAGAGTCGCCGTCCCGTCCGTACCCGACGCCACCGCCGTCCTCTCCGTCGCCGGCGACTCCAACCACCGCGGTAACCACCGCCCCTCCTCGTTCGTCCGATCTGGATCTAAGGATCCAGATCCATTTGTTGTTTTTTTTTCTCTAAGCGTTTTTTATTTATTTAGAGAATGTTCGTTTTCTAAACCTCTAGAGCGATTACCTCTCTTCTCTTATGAGCTTATTCAAATATTCCCTTTTAGTGAGACCATACCCCTTTTCCCTTTTGACCACTCGAGGATTTGACTAATGAGACCACTCCAAGAAGGAGAAGATATTGGACAACTAAGACCATTCGGAATGAAGAGGACTTTTACCGTGTATTATAATAATGGAAACTACAACGGTTGAAGATCCCAAAGACTAGGAGAATTTGAAGGCCCTATAGAATTTTCCAGATTTGTATGACCTAGGAAGGCACCTGACGGTGTCCTGGACTAGGGGGTACTCACCACGTCATCTCCTGATCTATTAGATTGGGCCGAGGACCCCCATGGCCGTATACTCATGGGCCAGTTCGGACAGCTGCCGCATACAAGGAAGATTCCACAAGACTTGGCAATCAAGGCAAGGACTCCACCCCACCGGCGTATTCGGCTAGGACTCTTGTTATCCTAGGCCTCCGGTGCATTATATAAACCAAGGCCAGGCTAGTCGATAGATCAACTTCATATACAACAATCATACCATAGGCTAGCTTCTAGGGTTTAGCCTCTACAATCTCGTGGTAGATCAACTCTTGTACTACCCATATCATCAATATTAATCAAGCAGGACGTAGGGTTTTACCTCCATCAAGAGGGCCCGAACCTGGGTAAAACATCGTGTTCCCTGCCTCCTGTTACCATCCGGCCTAGACGCACAGTTCAGGACCCACTACCCGAGATCCGCCGGTTTTGACACCGACATTGGTGCTTTCATTGAGAGTTCCTCTGTGTGATCGACAAAAGGATCGATGGCTCGCCTGCAGATCAACTGCGACTTCGGCATCTTCGTCACCAGCTCGACTGGTCACCTTGGTTCGACCAAGAATTGCACCCCGTGTTCGGATCACCATGTTCGGACGAGGGACTTCATCAAACATCAACTCCAATCTCTATCAAGATCACGGAAGAATCATCCATGGAGCTCGGTGGCTCAACGTCAACATTGCCCTCAAGCGATCGCGCTGTTTTTCTGGACATTGAACTCGTATCTTCTGCCACCACCTCCTCGAGTATCATTTTGACGATCTCTTTGGTGGAATTGTGCGGAATTGAGTCTAAAACAACCCTGCAAAATTTCGTCGAGTTCCGATGGAGGAATCTCTGGCAATCCACGATATAGCGGAGCCCTGTCAAATCTGGACGGGAATTTGGATGTGTTTAGGGCGTGGTGTCCAGCTTCTAGCTCGGACGTCCTTTGGAAGATCCGACCGTTGATCGGCTGCGGAATTCCTGTATCTACCACCTATCAAAATTTCAGCTCGATCCAACCATCCAAACTCCGGAAACCTTCCAATTAGTGCATCACTTTTCGGATCTGTTTTCTGCGCGAAAACGAATCAGACCCAATTTCATCTTTTCTATGAACGGGATTTCGGACATCCCTTTTGAAGGAAGTTTTGTATGCGGTATTGTGTTTTGTTCCCGAACACATCCCACTAACTTTAAGATCTTTTGAACATGATCTTCAACATCATGCTGGTGTCAAACCAGTCCGGCAATATTACTCCACGGTTGCCGACCTGCGCTAGACACGTCGCCACTTTGTTGAGCCGAGCTCAACTTCTTCGGATCATCATCTCGGCAAGCCGAACAAGAGTCCGGCATCGCAAAGGATAAATCATCACCAACATCGCCGCCCCACGGATTACACGGAGCGGGCATACCGGCATCACCGCACGGTCGCTTCATCAAGCCGGCATCGACCATGTCACGACCTGCATCGGCAGGGCCGCACTATTGCTACTTCAAGCTGGTGTCCATCATGCCGACCTACTTCGACTCATCGGCTGACATCGAGGCTTCACCATCTCTTCATCAATTTACTCCGGTAATGGGTGTGCGGATCGAGTCCCGATTTTGGGAATCACCTTCCTTCGGATTGCTACAACAAATAAACCAGGTGCTATTAATCCTAGTATTTTTTGGTTGTTTGGGTTCAATTTTTCCCAAGGAATTATTACTTTGCTTTGTCCATCATATGTACACAGGTCTATCAAATGGTGGCCCCATTAACGACGGTCGCATGGTGGTCCGGTCAGTCTCCGTACATAGTCCGGCGAATGCCGCATCCGGAACTCGAACCGACCTGTGAATTCAGGCTTTGCCACGCCTTTACCGCATCACGTCAACGCCCTGCATCGACATTGACTTCGGTGCCAGGCCATATTTGTTCTATTCCTCACTTTGCATAAATTATTTATTATGCAACATTTTTTTTAATTATCATTATTACTATTATCTAAGGTTTGCACTATTTTTTGTGCATAGGAAAATGATCCGGGACTTCGGCGTCACTCTGCCGGTCTGCATTGACCGTGCTATGTCACCACTTCTTCGTGTCAATCTCTCCGCTCCGCCACCTCGGGACCGGCTTGGGGGATGGAACCTTGCCCCGCATCAAGCTCGGACCGCGTCATCAATACCGAACACATTAACCAGCTAAGTCGCTTTCATGCTTAAAGCTTTAATTTCTAACTTGTGTTCGGTTCGACCAAGCATTATACTTTTTTGGAAAAAAGTTGCTTGTAAATTTTTTTCGTTGTCCAAACTTTGTTTGTGACACACAAATTCAAATACCCAATTCACTTGGGGGCTTCCTTTATGAAGCTTTTCCTCTTGCATGTGATAATACTTGTACGGCTTCGTTCCTTGTTCGTGTATTATGCCATAATATGCACCATATTGACTTAAGCGATTTGCAAGCTGGGTTGTCTGGCTCCTGTGCTTACCCCTACGTTCCTGATTGTTCGGCTAGGGAGTAAAGGGAGCACCTCTGCGATTGTCACGATCGGGTCGCTCGAGCCGAACCTCAGACTGGGTGAAGCCGAAAGCTAGCGCTCTTATAGTTTTCAATGATGGTCGACACACAACGGAACTCACGAGTACAAAAAATCTATTGCACAAGTCTCATAATAACAATGAGCACCGAAGAAAGGTATCGGTGGGGGTACTATTTTCTTCGAAGATGCTTCTTACACTTCACGGTAGTATAGCATAAGTTCCCTGAGCGCACTTTGTCTGTTACAGCCTTATGGCCTGATTGCCTGGTTATTGGAAACACCATCGATATTCTTGACCGATGGAGTACATAACACTTTTCGGTCCTTGACCGAAGAGGGAGAAGCTGACGGTCGGTTAAGACGCGTTTAAAGTTCGGTTGAACAAAGATATGATATAAGTACTTCGGTACATACAATCATTATACATAAAATCTTTTACCCAAGTCACTTGGGGGCTCTTAAAATTTATATGAGCTATTTTATAGTAAATGTGTTTTTTCTTGGTCGTTGCAAAGTCTTTTTCTATCGCTCCTTTTTTCGACACAAGTGTGTGGTCACTAGCCGGGGAGCATAATTTCTCTCTCAAGGCCGCTAGAGTTTAGTTTGCTAAACTGGCCTAATGAGAAGTACTCCGCCTTCAGGATAGGAGGTTGAAGCCGTAGGCTGACCCGCTTGAAGTCTTGAGATAGGATGTGTCATATTAAAGCGCGACAGAAGCACTCCTTTTTTCTAAGACCAATTTTCGGATTGGCACCGAACACTTGATCTTGTTCGGACGTCAAGTTTTTACTGACGTTTGTTTTGGTTTTCCAAGCTTATGGCACTTTTAAACTATTCGTGTGTTTCCAACACAAGTCTCACAGTGCAATGCCGGACACCTTTATATATTCGGCAAAAACATTCTCGGATCTCACTATATATGCATTGGTTTCGAATTGTGTCTTCGGTCAATAGTTGGGTTGCCCGGCTCCTGCGCTTGCCTCCTACGTTCCGCTTTGTTCGGCTAGGCGTGCAAAGGGAGAACCACTGCGATTGTGCTTCCAGCTCACACGGTTAAGCACCTCAGTGGAGAAAGTCGAAAACTGACTGTCACAATACACGTAAACTGGTCAGCGATCCGATAACTGGGTTAAATGACGGGCCACTCATAACAATGGCCGAAGTGTTTACGGCTTGACCTCGACTGTCGCCGAACACTATCGGGGGCTATTAACTGGCCTCACAAACTAAATCCTCGATATTTGCTCTTACATTGGAGCTGAGGTTTCATGATCATGCTTAGCATGACAGCCCAAAGAAAGGAACCGATAGCGGGACTATTTTCTTTGGAAGACATTTCTTCTGTTAAAGAGTAATATAACATATCTCTCTGCGTACCTTTGTTCATAAAACTGTATGGCCAGATTGCCTTGTTTGTCGTAAATCTTTGCCCTCATAAAGGCTTTATAAAGTAGGACAAACACTCCTCGGCTACTAGCCGAGGAGGTGGAAGCCGATGGTCGGTCCACAAAGTTTTGTACAATGCGGATCCAAGCATTAATGACGTAAAGTACTTGGATACATAGAGTCATTACACATAATTTGTGATTTTACTATGGATATCGATGCTTAATTCGGCCACCCGTGCCCGCATTAAGGCTCGGGGGCTACTGGGCTTCGGCCTTATTATTTACAAATATTAAAGGGGCACATCGATCCCCTGATGTGGTGTTGCCACCCGACCAGTGTCTCGGGGGCTACTGCATTGCTTGTCCAATGCAGAAAATTTTATGTGCAATATAGTTTCCGAGGAGATTTTGATCCTCAGGTTGGTCGGCCGCACACAATCTGAGTCTCGAGGACTGAGCACGCCGCTTTTAGTGTCCCGAAGTATTCTGCCAAACTTGGACTTGATCCTCAGGCCGATTTTGCTAATCAACCTGAGTCTCAGCGGCTACTGGGATCAGCGGTCTTACGTCATCCTTCAGGTGCATCTCGGGTTTAAACCGACACACACCTTGAGGGCTACTGGCCATATATCTCGGCAGAGAATAAATTGCAATAATAAAAAATATTGACAAAAACCGGCCCACAGTCGGGGTGGTGCACCACCTCGGAAGCAGTCCGGCATAAAGCTCGGGCGCTAGTGGCTGGCTCCATAGAGGGCATTTCCGGCATTAAGCTTGGCTAAACTCCTTCAACTTTTTTGAACCAAGGTGATATGACACCTCGGATATAGTCCGGCGTTGGAGCTGGGACACTGTCCGGCGTTGGAGCTCGGATACATAGTCCGGCGTTGGAGCTCGGATACATTCCGGCGTTAGAGCTGGGAAGCGGTCCGGCGTTGGTGCTCGGCTGCAAAAGATACCTCGAATGCAGTCTGGAGTTGGAGCTTAGACGCAAGAGGACGCTGCCACCCGGGAACAATTTCAAACCCGAGGTGTGGCATAAAAATAACAAGGCATTGATAAAGGCCAGAAACTTAAAGGGGCTCCTCGGATACCCGACGTGTAAACTCGCCGAATGCATTTCGGCGATCCTCAAGATCGAAGATGAGAAGATTTGTTGAACCAGTTTTCAAGACCGTCAACCGAAGATGAAGAACAGTTCAGAAGAATCGAGGAGCATCCATAACTTGAAGACCGGTTCAGGGGGCTACTGACGGTGTCCTGGACTAGGGGGTACTCACCACGTCATCTCCCGATCTATTAGATTGGGCCGAGGACCCCCATGGCCGTATAATCATGGGCCAGTTCGGACAGTTGCCGCATACAAGGAAGATTCCACAAGACTTGGCAATCAAGGCAAGGACTCCACCCCACCGGCGTATTCGGCTAGGACTCTTGTTATCCTAGGCCTCTGGTGCATTATATAAACCGAGGCCAGGCTAGTCGATAGATCAACTCCATATACAACAATCATACCATAGGCTAGCTTCTAGGGTTTAGCCTCTACAATCTCGTGGTAGATCAACTCTTGTACTACCCATATCATCAATATTAATCAAGCAGGACGTAGAGTTTTACCTCCATCAAGAGGGCCCGAACCTGGGTAAAACATCGTGTTCCCTGCCTCCTGTTACCATCCGGCCTAGACGCACAGTTCGGGACCCACTACCCGAGATCCGCCGGTTTTGACACCGACAACACCCTTATGGAACTTGGTAGACTAAGGAAGCTATCAATACCCGAGATCAAGGTGTAGCGGAGAAAGACTGGAACATGGAGCATTACAACCCAAGGTTTTGTCAAGAAAACCCTAAGGCGAGAGATATCAACTATGGAAGATAGCTCATGGCAATGACAAGGGCAGAAACACGGTTATCCATGATGTCATCACCACTTATACTATGGTCACCGAACTGAGCTAAGCATGCATTTTTTCGGAAGGATTGGATGTTAGAAGGCTGATGGAGCATCTATCAGCAAAAGATGAAGTTTTAGCCTTAGCCGGTGTATCACCATGATCTGGAGTAGTACATCAAGAAGTTTAAGATGGAGCTCCAGGAAGCCGTATTAGACAAGGAAGCATTTCATGAAGAACTCAGGAATCAGAAGCTGAAAGTAGCCAAGCTGGAGGAGCTACAACCTCGAGAATACCGGAGATTTGTCAGGAACTGAAGGACAGTAGGACCATGGCTCATGCCAAGGGTGTTGAAACCCAGAAGTTTGGAACGCAACTCCAGAAATATTAAAGGACGTCACGATAGACTTTGCGACAACAGAAATGATCTAGCAAAAGGATTTGAGAAAGACAAGCATGATCGAAAGAAGCCATTGGAGGCATGAACAAGACTTGAAGAGTTAGACGACCTTGAAGATTTATTGACCTTTAGAAGACCATATCCCTGTCATATACCTACGTTAGATGCGACGATTGTGAGCTGTCATTTGTTTGATGTTTTTTGACAGACACAACAAAAATATGTCTTTTCAAAATTGTTGTTTGCATTGTGTGTACCCCTCTCTATCTCTCTTATCTCACCCCAAACCCATGGACCCAATAGAGGATGAATGAAGATGAGCTTGTATTTTCTAGATCGATGAGTCAATTAGAGATGGACCAATGGATTCAGAACATGGAGAATCATATGAAGAATAACCCTATAGTTGAAAAGGATATGACCCAGCATGCTCTTCAGTGTTTTGAAAGAGGTGCTGCTACTTGGTGGAGGATGTACCAAACCATCAATGGATGGCAAGGAGTAACCACTTGGAAAGATTTTAAGTTGACTTTGCTAAAGTCTCGGTTTGTGTCCCAGAAATTGAAGCCTTCTGGAAAGGATATGAAGAAACGTTGTGCATGCAAGCTTTGTGGAGAAATAGGACACAACCATAAGGAACACAAGGATGAATGCCCTAATTGTGAAGAAAGTCACCCGGATGAAGAATGCCCAACTAGGCAGATTACTTGTTTCTTATGTGAAGGGACTACCCACTACCCTGCACAATGTCACATTTACCCCATGGTACGAAGAACCGTACAGCAGAAGAAAGAAGTAAAGAAAGGAGCCCTTATGGGAATTTTAGAAGAACCCATGATGAAGGAAGATGTCGGTGACACACCCAAAGAAGAACCAATTAAACCCCGCACCAAGTCATGCTATTCATGTGGAGAAGAAGGACACATCTCCCAGAATTGTATGAATGGGTATCTAGTAGAATTCCCGATGGAGGAAGTGGAATATGACCCACAAGAAATAGAAGCCGTGATTGGCATGAAAAGGTCCAGGAAGAGAAGCAGATTGGATTCCAGGAAGGACCTGAGTCATATCACCTGTTACAGGTGCAAGGAGTCAGGGCACTACCTCAGCAGTTGCCCAAAAAGGAAACCTCGAGACTTGCAAGAAGTAATATGTTTTAGTTGTAATGGAGCAAGGCACTTTGCCAGAGAATGACCCAAGGAGAAGGAAACTTGTGCTAGGTAGTTGAGTTTGCAACAAAAGAAATGGAGTAGTAGAAGTGAGAACATTTTCTTTTACATTGAGGTGTTGAGTTGAGGCATGTAATGGAAAAGCGAGAGATTGTGAACATTGGAGAATGAATAAAGTTAGCATCGTTGGTACTGGTATGGATTTTATGAGTTGTTACTCTATGAAGAAGGATTTTGACCATTTTTCAGGATATGAGAAATATGGTCTATGGAAGATTTGTGCATTTTAAGGGTGGTAGTACCCTGTAAGAACCCTTGACCCCTAGAAAAGAAAAGGATACTCCACTGAGTGGATTTTGGACAAAATGAATACGAGTTTTGTCTCGATATGTGTGACACCCCAAGAGTATGTGGGATGAAGTTGGAGACCGTCAGATGTTTGGACCAAATGTGATCAAGGAGTCAGAAGAGAATGTTAAGTTGATTCGAGATAGACTGAAGGGAGCTCAGTCCAGGCATAGGAGTTATGCAGACTCAAAAACTCAAGGAGGTAGTCTATGAGATTGGAGACAGAGCATGTCTTCGTCCCCTCTGCGAGGAGTTAAACGATTTGTAGTTAAGGGTAAGTTAGCCACGAGAATTGTAGGACCATACCGAGTTTTGGAGCGTATGGGAGAAGTGGCCAACAAGTTGGAGTCACCTGAAGGACTGTCAGGAGTTCAGGATGTGTTTCACGTTTCCCAGTTGAAGAAGTGCCATGCAGAGATGGCCAATATTCCCCTGTAAGGACGCTTGACCCCGGAAAGGATAATGATGTTCCACAAAGAGGAGTATGGACTTAATAAGTATAAGTTTTTATCTCGGTATGTGGGACAACCCACGAGGATGAAGAGACGAATTACTATTGGATATAAAGGAGGTATGATGTTGGTATTATGGAACGATTATAACTCCATGATGAGTCTGAGTAATCATGTCCTAGTTTGGTGCCAATAGAAGGAAGGAAGACAGTACAATTGGTTGGATTTAAGAATACTAGGAAGTTGGAAGTTGGAATAATGATCAGTTGCCCGATGATCAGTTGCCCGATGATGAGTCTGAATAATGATGAGATGGGCCATAACCCACAGACCCCAGGACCTGCCAAGAAGCAAGCACATTCTTGCTGAAGGAAAAACCCTGGAAGAAGTTACGATTTTATCGACAGACGATCTTATAGGAGTTACGCAAAACCTGAGGGTTGTGAAGGACCGATAGATGTTTGTTTGGCTTGTAGAATTAATGAATTTATTCGAACTTGGTTCGTCGACAAGAGAAATTCTGCAATGCTTGTGAGGATGACCGAGTGTTAGAATGTGAGATTCACTAAACCGTATACAAGGTAATGATTTGGGTGCGGGGTGGATTGATCACCATACCGACTTATTCTTATTATTCGCCTTGCTATATGGGATGGTAAATCTGAGTGAGTTACCTATACACTAGTAGAAAAGGGGGCAACGGTCCAGGCCGGGTCAGCCCATTAGTCCCGGTTCAGTCTAGAACTGGGACCCATGGGGGCATTGGACCCGGTTCGTGAGCCCAGGGGGCCGGCCGGGCCACGTGGGCCATTGGTCCCGGTTCGTCTGGACCTTTTGGTCCCGGTTGGTGGGACGAACTGGGACCAATGGCCTCGCTCCTGGCCCACCACCATTGGTCCCGGTTGGTGGCTTGAACCGGGACCAAAGGCTCCCCTTTAGTCCCGGTTCATGCCACCAACCGGGACCAATAAGGTGCCTATATATACCCCCTCGCGTAAGAGCAGAGCACACTGCTCTGTTTTTTTCTGGCCAAGGGGGAGAGGGCTTGGTGGTGCTCTAGCTCACCTCTATGCACACAAGGTGTTCGATGGAATGCCCGAGCCACACTACTTAAGCTTTCTCCTCTCCAAGCTCGACCTTCAAGCTCCATTTTCCTCAATATTTGCCTAGATTTAGCGGTCCGTCATGCCCCGTCCCCGTCTTCACCGCCGTCGATCACCCGCGCCGAGCTCATCGTCGGCACCACCGTGGTGAGCCTCTTGTTCTTAACTTCTTTTTGAAAGGAAAAAATATTCTTACTTGTATGTTTACATAGATACTTGTATTATTTTCTTACTTTTATTATTATATCTTATATAGTGCGATGGTTTTGGTATCCGCACCTGTCGGCCCTCGTCCTGTCTATGATTCGGATGTGGTATATATATTATCTTTATAACTATTGGTTCATTTATTGTTTATGAAAATTATGCCGACCAACGTGACATAGATTTTATTTATGTAGGATGTATGTGAATTGGAAATTCCAACCGACCCTATTGTCGAGAGGTTAAATTTAGTTGAAGAAGAAAACAATTTGTTGAAGGAAAAAATAAAAAAATTGAGGAGGAGAAGATGATATTGGAGTTGCATGTTGCGGATGTCGTCGATGATCACAAGATCAAGATGGATGCAATGCGCTTGAAGATTAGAAAGATTAGAAAATATGTCATTCATACCGAGAGCCTTGGTATCATTATGCCATTGGATCAATTGTTACCTTGGTTGCGATTATGATCGCATTTGTTTTCCCATGAAATGTTTTACATAGTTTCAATGTATGGTTTAATTAATTAGATGCACTGGAGAGCTATATGTTGTTAGATGAGAACTATGTATGTACTTTGGTTTTAATGTGATGATGAACTTCTATTAATTTGGACACTTAATTATATATAACGCACACAGATGAACCGAGAATGGATGTACGGTGACAGACACACCTCCGAGTACATTAAGGGCGTGCATGAGTTTCTCAATGCGGCTGAGGCAAACAAGCAGAATGGTTTTATGTGTTGTCCATGCACTGAATGTGGGAATACGAGGTCTTACTCTAACCGTAAAATCCTTCACTCCCACCTGCTTTATAAGGGTTTCATGCCACACTATAATGTTTGGACGAGGCACGGAGAAATAGGGGTTATGATGGAAGACGGCGAAGAAGAAGAGTACGATGACAACTATGTGCCCCCTGAATACGGTGATGCTGCAACGGGGGGAGCTGGTGAAGATCAAGAGGAACCAGACGATGTGCCCAATTATGCTGCAACGGGTGAAGCTGCTGAAGATCAAGAGGAACCAGACGATGTGCCCGATGATGATGATCTCCGCCGGGTCATTGTCGATGCAAGGACGCAATGCAAAGTCAAAAGGAGAAGCTGAAGTTCGATCGCATGTTAGAGGATCACAAAAAAGGGTTGTACAATTGCGAAGATGGAAACACAAAGCTCAGTACCGTACTGGAATTGCTGCAGTGGAAGGTAGAGAATGATGTGGCTGACAAAGGATTTGAGAAGCTACTAAAAATATTGAAGACGAAGCTTCCAAAGGATAACGAATTACCCGGCAGTACATACGCAGCAAAGAAGGTCGTATGCCCTCTAGGATTGGAGGTGGAGAAGATACATGCATGCCCTAATGGCTGCATCCTCTACCGCGGTGCATACAAGGATCTGAACGCATGCCCGGTATGCGGTGCATTGCGGTATAAGATCAGACGAGATGACCCTGGTGATGTTGAGGGCGAGCCCCCCAGGAAGAGGGTTCCTGCAAAGGTGATGTGGTATGCTCCTATAATACCACGGTTGAAACGTTTGTTCAGAAACGAAGAGCATGCCAAGTTGATGCGATGGCACAGTGAGGACCGGAAGAAAGATGGGAAGTTGAGAGCACCCGCTGATGGGTCGCAGTGGAGAAAATCAAAAGAAAGTACTGGGATGAGTTTGCAAAGGACCCAAGGAACGTATGGTTTGCTTTAAGCGCGGATGGCATTAATCCTTTCAGGGAGCAGAGCAGCAATCACAGCACCTGGCCCGTGACTCTATGTATGTATAACCTTCCTCCTTGGATGTGCATGAAGCGGAAGTTCATTATGATGCCAGTTCTCATCCAAGGCCCTAAGCAACCCGGCAACGACATTGATGTGTACCTAAGGCCATTAGTTGAAGAACTTTTATAGCTGTGGAATGGAAACGGTGTACGTACATGGGATGAGCACAGACATGAGGAATTTAACCTAAAGGCGTTGCTGTTCATGACCATCAACGATTGGCCCGCTCTCAGTAACCTTTCAGGACAGACAAACAAAGGATACCACGCATGCACGCACTGTTTAGATGACACTAAAAGTATATACCTGGACAAATGCATGAAGAATGTGTACCTGGGCCATCGTCGATTTCTTCTGACCAACCATCAATGTCGAAAGAAACGCAAGCATTTCAAAGGCAAGGCAGATCAACGGAAGTAGCCCGCCATGCGTACCGGTGATCACGTACTTGCTATGGTCAATGATTTACACGTAATCTTTGGAAAGGGTCCCAGCGGACTAGCTGTTCTGAATGACGCGCTGAGGGACACGCACCCATGTGGAAGAAGAAATCTATATTTTGGGACCTACCCTACTGGAAAGACCTAGAGGTCCGCTCTTCAATAGAGGTGATGCACGTGACGAAGAACCTTTGCGTGAACCTGCTAGGCTTCTTGGGCGTGTATGGGAAGACAAAAGATACACCTGAGGCACGGGAGGACCTGCAACGTTTGCACGAAAAAGACGGCATGCCTCCGAAGCAGTATAAAGGTCCTGCCAGCTATGCTCTTACAAAAGAAGAGAAAGAAATCTTCTTCGAATGCCCGCTCAGTATGAAGGTCACGACTGGCTTCTCGTCGAATATAAAGGGAATAATAAATATGCCAGAGAAAAAGTTTCAGAACCTAAAGTCCCATGACTGCCATGTGATTATGACGCAACTGCTTCCGGTTGCATTGAGGGGGCTTCTACCGAAAAACGTCCGATTAGCCATTGTGAAGCTATGTGCATTCCTTAATGAAATCTCTCAGAAGGTGATCGATCCAAAAATCGTACCAAGGCTAAGGAGTGATGTGGCGCAATGTCTTGTCAGTTTCGAGCTGGTGTTCCCACCATCCTTCTTCAATATCATGACGCACGTCCTAGTTCATCTAGTCGACGAGATTGTCATCCTGGGGCCCGTATTTCTACACAATATGTTCCCCTTTGAGAGGTTCATGGGAGTCCTAAAGAAATATGTCTGTAACCGCGCTAGGCCAGAAGGAAGCATCTCCATGGGCCATCAAACAGAGGATCTTGGTCTCAAGCACACTACACAGTTCTACAGAACTCTACCTTGGTGACCCCGTATGTCGATGAACACAAGAACAGTCTACGCTCCAAACACCCGGAGCAGTGCGACGACTGGATTACATGTGAACACATCAGGACTTTTAGCAGTTGGTTGGAAACACGTCTCAGAGGTGACAACACTGTTTGTGATGAGCTATACTTGTTGTCCAGGGGACCATCTTTGACTGTATTGACTTACAAAGGATACGAGATAAATGGGAATACATTTTACACGATCGCCCAAGATCAAAAGAGCACCAACCAAAACAGCGGTGTCCGCTTTGATGCAGCAACCGAGAGCGGAAAGGACACATATTATGGTTACATAGTGGACATATGGGAACTTGACTACGGACATGATTTTAACGTCCCTTTGTTTAAGTGCAAATAGGTCAATCTGTCAGGAGGCAGGGTACAGGTAGAC
Source organism: Triticum urartu (assembly GCF_056163025.1). Taxonomy (NCBI): domain Eukaryota; kingdom Viridiplantae; phylum Streptophyta; class Magnoliopsida; order Poales; family Poaceae; genus Triticum; species Triticum urartu. The sequence continues at coordinate 613,888,241 of NC_141877.1, forward strand.
CCACAGTACGGAATGACAACAGTGGATCTGAAAAATCTTGGGTACACTGACGAACCGTTCGTCCTAGCCAATGATGTGGCACAGGTTATCTATGTGAAGGACATGTCTACCAAACCGAGAAAAAGAAAAGATAAGGAAGCGAATACATCATACGATGAGCCAAAGCGCCACATAGTTCTTTCAGGAAAAAGGGATATCCTAGGAGTGGAGGGCAAGACAGACATGTCTGAAGATTATTAAAAGTTTCATGAAATTCCTCCCTTCAATGTTAAGGCTGACCCAAGCATCCCGATAAACGATGAAGATTATCCATGCTTACGGCGCAATAAGCAAATGACACAAGCGAAGAAAAAGTGAAGACTTTCTCCCGCAACTATTATGATGATACCATGCCAACTTTGTAACACACGAATATGCTATGCCAACTTTTTCAGAGTTCATTTGAAAACTATGAATTTAGGTCGAATTTTCTCTATAGGTGCATCTATGTTCATTTTTTTAGTAAAGTTAATCACAAACTTGTGATTCACACAAATTTCAAAGAATTCAAATTTTAACTATTCAAATTTGAAAACAAATGGCAATAACAGAAAGTTTATAATTTTTCTAAAACTAATGGCACCAACAGAAAGTTTATAATTTTGCTGACCTAAAAGCAAAAAGATAAAAAATAAAGCAAAAAACAAAAGAAATTAAATAATACAGAAAACAAAACAAAAAAACTGGAAAAAGATAGCAACAATAATTATTTTGTTGTAAGTAGAAACAAAATAAAATAAATAAAGCAACAAAGAAAACAAAAAACTAAAAAAGTGTTTTCAAATTTGAAAACTAATGGCACTAACAGAAAGTTTATAATTTTTCTAAAACTAAAAGCAAAAAGAATTAAAAAATAAAGCAAAAAACAAAAGAAAATAAATAATGCAGAAAACAAAACAAAAAAACTGGAAAACAATAGGCACTAAAAGCAAAAAAAAACTAAAAAAAAGTGTTTTCAAATTTGAAAACTAATGACACTAACAGAAAGTTTATAATTTTTGTGACCTAAAAGAAAAAAGAAATCACTAAAAACTATAAGTGTTTTGTTCTAAGAAGAAATGAAAAAATAAATAGCAAAAAATAAAAAAATGCCTATAATATTTGTTATGACTAACTAAAATTACCAAATTGAGTATAATGATAAAACACAGTAATATTAAATAGCAGGAAAAAGAATGACTAAAAAATCAATGTTTATAATAAAGTTATTCATAAACTAGTGATTCACACAAATTTTAAAAAATTCAAATTTAAACTATTCAAATTTTAAAACTAATGGCACTAACAAAAAGTTTATAATTTTTGTGACCTAAAAGAAAAAATCACTAAAAAACTATAAGTATTTAGTTCTAAGTAGAAATGAAAAAATAAATAGTAAAAAAATGCCACCTAGTGGGCCACCACGGCTTGAATACGACTAGAAGCCCATCCATGGGCCAGGATTCAGGCCCGCAGAAGGCCCAGCAGGCCCACAGGCATAGCGGTGTGAGATTAGGCCAAGAGGCCTGCGGTTCTGAGGAGTTCGATGGAGATGGTGGGGCAGCGCTTATAAACAGGTGCGGCCGCTCCTCAGCTAGCGAGGTGGGACTAAACATCCCACGGCACCGTGGCTTTGGCAGGTGCAGGCCTTTGGTCCCGGTTGGTGGCACCAACCGGGACTAAAGGGGGGCCTTGGTCACGGTTCGTGGCACAAACCGTGACCAATGCCCCCCTTTAGTCCCGGTTGGTGCCACCAACCGGGACCAAAGGCCGCCGCTTCCCGCCCTTTGGGCTGTTGAAAAAGGCCTTTGGTCCCGGTTGGTGCCACCAACCGGGACTAATGCCCACCTTTAGTCCCGGCTTGTGCCACGAACCGGGACTAAAGGCTTTGCTATATAAGTTCACACTTCGGAAATCACTCTCATCTCTCGCAGTTGCCGCCCCGACGCCGACGCCGCTAGGCTGCCCTGTCGTCGCCGTCGCCTCGCCCGTGCCCGTCGTCGCCCGCGCCCTCGCCGTCGCCCGCGCCCCTGCCCCGACGCGCGCCGCCCCGGCCCGCCCCTGCACCGACGCGTGCCGCCCCGGCCCGCCCCCGTCGCCGTCGCCCGCTCCCCTGCCCGGACGCGTGCCGCCCCGGCCCGCCCTCGCCGTCGCCCACGCCCCTGCCCCAACGCCATCCTCGCCGCCGACCCCGCCCGCGCCTCAGCTTGGTCCGGTCGCCGGCTCCCTCCCTTTGCAATTGTTTTTCATATATATATATATATATGCTTGTTATATATATATATATATGCTTGTTTATATATATATATGCTTGTTTTATATATATATGTAATGATTTTTTATAGAATATGATGTTTTTTCATAGATGATCACATATATGATGTATGCACGAATGTGGATGAAATATGATGTTTCTTTGTTCATAGAACATGATGTTATTTTAATTCACAGATTTTTCTGTTCATGAGAGAGGCGGGGACGTTGAGGGATCATAGATGTATTTTTTTGAGAATTTTCTATCGTGCATAGAGGGATTTTAGACCACGGGAGCACCCCCTCCCTATAGTTGCAAAATTTGCTAAGTGATATTAAGAAGTAAGGAAAAGAAGGATAGGAAAGAAAGAAAATAAGAAGAGGAAAGAAATAAGAAGAGGAGAGGAAGAAGAGGAGAAATAAATAAGAAGTAGAAAAAACAAGAAAAAGAAGAGGAGAAGAAGAAAGGAATAGTGGAGAAGAAGAGAAAATAGAATATATTCTATTTTTTCTTTCTTCTCCTCTATTCCTTTCTTCTTCTCCTCTTTTTTTTCTTCTTTTTTTCTTCGATCTTCTCCTCTAGCTATTCCTTTCTTCTCCTCTTTTTATTTTTCTTCGTTTTCTTATGTCTTATTGTGTATATTGCTTCTTTGTGTATATTATGTATATATGTCAGTATATATATTATGTATATTGCTTCTTTTTAGATTTTTTTTCATATATATGTTTGTATTTTGTATTTTATCGGGTCTGTCATTGTCGATATACCCCTCCCGATAACTTCAACACGAGGGGGGGTCGATATATATACCACCTCCCGATAATTTCAACACGAGGGGGGTCGATATACCCTAAATAGCAAGTATCGTCGGTGTGAGATATATGTGGCCGTCGGTGTCAGACACTACATCCACGTCCCACAAGTGACGCGGGCTTCGACGCCCACGTCACTTGTGGGACGTGGATGTAGTGTCCGGCACCGACGGCCACATGTATCTCACACCCACGATACTTGCTATTTAGGGTTTCGTCTACCGCTCGACGACCCTCGACGACCCTCGTTCCCGATAAAAAAATGAGGAAGAAGAAGAAAAAAGAGGAGAAGAAAGAATAGAGGAGTTCTTACTCCTCTATTCTTTCTTCTCCTGTGTTTTTCTTCTTCCTCTTCTTTTTTTATCCTTGAAGCGTTGTCGAGGCCACCCAAAACCCTAGAGAAGCAGCGTCGAGGCCACCCCAAACCCTAGAGAAGCAGCGTCGAGGCCACTAATTAATTTTAGTTCTACGTTTGCCACTAATATATCCATCTGTCATGTTTGAATAATAATTGCCATGTTGTAAATATTTGTAGAAACTATGGACACCGCCCGAGACGAAGTACAAGAAGAGTTGTTGGGGGACATAATCGCACGAGGAAGTGATGCCGTCTGCTCGTTGTTTCTTAATGACACCGATGGTCTGGAAGCAGCTGGCTATGATTATGATGGCTCCGGTGACCTAATGCCGGTGCAAGAAGGAAATCGTGAGGACGGCTCTGGTGACCCAATGCCGGTGAAAGAAGGAGACCGTGATGACGTCTCCGGTGACCGAACCGAGTCCGGCCAGGTATATATATTAGTTAAGCTTCTGCTCACTAGCTAATTGATGAATTCATTGTTTTGGTATGTACACATATTAATTAAGTCTTTGTTCTTTTTTCTAGCCCTCTGGATCGAGCACAACTTCGGTAAAGAGACGAGGCCTGAAGAAAAAGTTGAGCTCGGATGAAAAGTTTGAGATCATAGCAATCGCGCCCGACGGCCAACCGATTGAACCCCTCCGGACAAAGAGCGCATTTGTTGCTCAGTGCGGGGTTTTGGTTAGGGACAAGATCCCGATCAGCATCCAGCAATGGTTAAAGCCGGCTACAGAAGACCCTGAGGTGTCTTATGTCAATGATATGCAGAAAAATGATCTTTGGACTGAGCTGAAGTCAAATTTCACCCTACCCCCAGAGGATGATCCGGAGAAGCCAGTTAAAGAGAAATTAATCAAGTCTTTTGCTCTTAAGAGGATGGCAGAACTATTCAGGAGGTGGAAGAAAGAGCTGAATAAGTTTGTCGAAAATAAAGAGATACCAGAATTCAAGGGCAGATATGAGAAGATCAGAGATCACTGGCCCACATTTGTGGCACACAAGACATCGGAAAAGAGTAAGAAGATTCGGCGACAAACAAGAAAAATGCTGCGAAGAAGAAGCATCACCATCGCATAGGGTCAGGTGGCTACCACGTAGCCCGGCCTAAGTGGGCCAAGACTGAGAATGATCTGGTTGATAAAGGGATCGAACCAGAGACAATTAACTGGCCAGACCGTTGCCGGACTTGGTTCTTCGGGGCTGGCGGAACCTTGGACCTTGTATCAGGGAAGTGCATTTGGACGAACGATCAAATGGACATACCAGTCAAGAAGCTTCAGCAGTATATCGAAGCAGCGCAGCAAGGGACGTTCGTTCCAGACAGAGAGAACGACGAGCTCACAATGGCCCTCGGGAATCCTGAGCACCCTGGACGGACATGAGGCACGCCAGGCTCCATTCCATGGAAGGTTGGGTTTCCGGACGCAGGCGGTTACAAATGCCACGAGAGGAGGAAGAAAATGGAGCAGACCCAACTGCAGGCGCTGCACGCTAGGGTACAACCGATAGAGGAACGAGAAGCAAATCGCAGCAAACGACCTGCCGAAGCTTCCCCCGAAGCTACCCCGCCATCTCAGCGGAGAAGCAGCGTGGCTTCCACCGAGCTGCTTCAGCTGGAGCATCTCTTGACGGCTCCTGCCAGCTATCCCATGGATGCTATCACGGAGTCTCAAAATTGCCACCTTATGACGCAATGGATTAATATGAAGGTCAGGGCGGCTGTTGGCTCTGTTTTTCCTACTAAACCCAGCGCAACTTTCACTGCCGGCCGATTCCAGAAGGATATGCTAGGGTGATGGTGGATGAAATAATGGAGGGATTTGAGGACCTCCAGCTTGACCACCCTACCAGTAGAGGGGAGACTCGGCTGGGTTCTGCTCTGAAGACTCCATGCCTATGGCGGAAGGAGCTCATCAACCTTCCGAACTGGACGCCTCCGCCTCCTCCTCCTCCGGCGAGTCAGGGCACTCCGCCTCCTCCACCACCTCCACCTCCGGCGATTGACGATCAGGGCAATCGGCCGGCTCCTTCTCCGGTGCGTGGCGGCACTCCGCCTCCTTCTCCGCCTGCACCGGCGCGCTCGAGCAGCCAGCCTCCTCCTTCTCCGCCTCGTCAGCAAGGGCGGAAGAGACCTGCCGCCGCACCGGCTTCTCCGGCGTGTCGTAGTCCTTCTCCTCCGCCTCGTAAGAAAGTAAAGAAGACAACTGCTCTGTCTTCTCTGCCGGCGTCTAGCAGTACAGCCAGAGGCAGGAGGACATATAGATTCGGTCCTTCTCTGAAGACTCTAGAGAAGTTACCATACGAGAGGACCCCGGAGGAGAAGGTAGATCCAGTGAAAGCGAAGCGCACTCTGGCTGCCCTGACAAAACCACCCAAGTCTCTGCCGAAAGGCAACTATGAGTGCATTATTGGAAAGGAATTTGTCGATGCGGAGCGGTCGGGAAGTACTGTCAGTGATCAAAGGCTGAAAGAACGATGAGCTGGGAAACAAATTGCCCAGCTCGATGAACAAGCGAAGCAATCGTGCCCCCCCGCTTAAGGTGCCTAGCAAGATCGAAGCTAATGATCTGAGGATGGTGCCCAGTTATAGCAATCTTGGAGATTACCTGCCCGACGATGTACATTATGATTTCATGGAGGTGCAGATACAAAGATACGAGTACGGGAAGCCTCTCGTCAAAGATGAAAGATCTCTATCAACAATGATGCGAAGATTGCATGATTGGTACTTGAAAATCTGCAGAGAGTCTGAGGGGAGGAGTACTTTGTATGTGAGAGTTAAAAAGGAGCATGACCTCGTTGGAATTGAACTATTGCTTGTTCCATTTGAGGAGTTCTTTCAGTTTTTCAATCAATTGGCCCTCGATAAAGCAACGGTCACCTGCTACTGTCTGTAAGTACTACTACTTCTGTCATAAAGTCTCTCTATATAGCTCAGCTCTTTCATTGCATGTATTTATAATTATCCTCACTATATTATGCAGATTGAAGATCGCCGAATTGAAGAAAAGACAAATCGGTGATATTGGGTTCATTAACACAAATCTCATAGATGCAACTCAGGTTAAATTTCATGCCGCAAATACCGAGGCCAACTTGCTACGATCGTTGGTAATAAATGAAAACAAAGGTATAATACTCTTTTCTTACAACTTCAAGTGAGTGTTACTGCTTGTGCATATTCGGTTTCCCTTATATATTAGTCAAGGTTATAGTAATGTAATTGATGAGTTATGCATGCGTGTGCAGTTTCCACTATATTCTCCTAGAGATTAAGCTTGAGCAAGGACTAGTAACCGTCTTAGACTCAAGACGAAAAGATCCCAGGACTATGCGGACATGACTCAAATGCTCAAGAAGTAAGTTAAATCGATCATTATCCACCATATCAGCAACTTTGTTCATTTCCTAATATATCAAGTAATTGTTTTCTTTGTCTGGCAGGGTTTGGAAAAAATTCACCAAAAAAGCTTCGGGACTCCCGAAGCTACAATTTAGACACCCGAAAGTAAGTACTATAGTAGCATGTTCCGCGCATCTCCTATTGATTCAAGCGCTAGTTTCATCAATACCATTTGGCATTCTTGCTTCTCAGTTTGATTGACCTCTATTTCTTGTAAAGTGGTTGTGGCAGGAACAAGGGAATGATTTCTGTGGATACTACGTTTGCGAGTCCATCCGCCACACGACCTGTGAGCGGGGCTACTCTGACAAACAATATGAAGTGCGTAAATAACAACATTCACAATTTTATTTTATTACCATCATTTGTGTTGAGTTTCATTCATTCATATATATATATGTATTGACCCCCTTCTTCAAATTAGATGTTTCGGAAGCGGGATGAACTCCTAGCACCAGCTCGCATGCGAGCATTCAAGAGGAATTGGCGGCATTCTTTCTTGACCACGTGATCGCTGAAGATGGAGAATACTATGTGGACCATGCGTCCGTATGTTAGGATATTATATTTGTAAGAGATAATTATTGTATATATGTAGCCGGTAGTGTCGGATAGATATACGAGAACTTGTTGTTCGACCAATCTCTTAGAGAAGGAGAGGTGGTCGATACCACTTCTCTCTGTATGCATATATGTTCATGACGATCTTCTGTTTCCTTTGTTTTCTTACTAGCTAGCTAGCGTGTCTAGTCCTCTCTATACGTATGTATAGTACGTAGCGTCGACCAAGCACGGACATAAGAGAGGACACTTCTCTCTATTAATAGCTAGCTAACACAATATATGAAACACCTAAATTAACCACCCAAAACCCCCAACCCCCCCCCTTTAAAAAAAACAAAAACCCCAGCCACAAAAATGCTGACGCGTGGATGCCTATTGGTCCTGGTTGGTGCCACCAACCGGGACCAAAGGCCCTCCTGCCTGGGCTCCGCGCACAAGCCACGTGGAGGCCCATCTGTCCCAGTTCTGGATTGAACCGGGACTAAAGGGACAGGGCATTAGTACCGACCCTTTAGTCCCGGTTCAGGAACCGGGACAAAAGGCCCTTGCGAACCGGGACAATAGGCCTTTTTCTACTAGTGATAGTAGAGAGACGACGATATTAAACCTTGTTTGAACTTTAGAATGGTATAAGTATTTTCCCTTGTACAAGGCAGCTTTGCCAACCGTAGGTTATACGGTGAGGTTCAACCCAGACTCATTTCCTGCAGGAGAAACCATAAATTGTTGACCACCATGAGATATCGACAGTTGTTTAGTATTGGCGCCAGACCCGTCAGCTAAGAAGACCCAGTCTCAAAATAACCTTACCAAAATGAAAGGACAGAAGAATTGTGGTAAAAGTTATGCCACTACCGGAAGAGCCCAGAGAAGGAATTTTCCCGAGAATTTGAGAAGACCGGCCCCGTCAAGAATAAGGATGGAAGACATGAGTATTGATGGGACCGTGACAATGTTTCTAAGGGTGGTAGCACCCCAGACCCCCTACGATGATCAATGGATTTTGAGAACACCCCAAACCTAACCTATTTATTGCTAGCCTCTCCAAACCTCGAGGACGAGATTCATTTTAAGGGTGGTAGGTTTGTAAGATCCCAAAATTCTAAATTTTGGAATGTTATATAAATAGATAGATTTGATTGATTGCTTGATTGATTGATATGAAATTGAGTGAAATTCGAAACCTTTTTGAAAGTTAAATGAGATGTAATAAAAGGACTTTCCCAAACTTTCATTTTGCATTCGTGATCTCTGTGAATTCAAATTCTTTTCACCACAAAACCCTGGAGAGAAGATGACATGACTTCTTCCATTTATTTAAATGACAAGGGGTGTTGAAAATATTTGAATTATCATTTGGAAAATATTTCCAACCCAGGAACTTTATGCAACTCAATGATTTTCACGAGTGAAGATAAAATGACTTCTTCAAAACATATGAAATATGAGTTGGGAGTTTCAAAGAATTAAATTTAAAGTTCTTTTGAATTTATTTTCAATTTGGAGTTATTTGAGTTTTATTCAAATTATTTTTCTCCAAAAATAAAAATATATGGAAAATAGGGTAACATGATTCCCTACAGTAGAAAATTGGAGAGAAGTAAATTTGAAATCATTTTGGTATTTTTAAAATGTTTTTCATTGGATTTTATTAGAATAGTAGCACTATTTGAATTATTTAAATTTGTGTGGATTTTATTTGGCTCTACCAAAATGTTCATGTCGTAGAAAATGTTTTTCTGAAAATTTTGATATATTATATGCCTATATAATATTTTTATTTATTTTGGTTTTGTTATTTTTGTTGTCTAGAAAATAATGTTTTTTTAAAAAAGACCTCTCTGCCGCCGAACTGGGCCGGCCTAACAGGCCGCGGCCCAGCCCAACGCAGCGCGTCTCCGAGCTCCAGCCGGACTCCACCGCACACACGCCACGCCGCCGCGCCGCCATGGGAGGCCGTGCCCGCCCCAGCCTCCTCTGCCCCCTCGCCCACGCCATGGAGTCGCCCCGCCCTCCTTAAATATCATGCGCCGCCGACCCCTCTCTCTCCTCGCTTCGCGCCGCATCTTGCGCCGCCGCCGCCACACATCTCGCCGGAGCCGCCTCCACCCCGCCCCGTCCCGTCGCCGTGGACCGCCGCCGACGCCGCCATCCTCCTTGCCGCGACACTCCGCTCCTCCCGGTGCCTCTGCCCGGCGCCGCCGAGCCCCGGAGCCGCCGTCCCGTCCATAGCCGCCGCCACCGCCGTCTTCTCCGTCGCCAGCGACTCCAACCGCCGCGGTAACCACCGCCCCTCCTCGTCCGTCCGATCTGGATCTAAGGATCCAGATCCATTTGTTTATTTTTCTCTCTAAGCGTTTTTTATTTATTTAGAGAACGTTCGTTTTCTAAACCTCTAGAGCGAACGGTTTCATCATTTACGTTCTTTAGTGAGCGTCCGCTCGATATATTTTTCTTTTTCTTTTTAATTTCGGCCAGGGACCTAAATGTGAATATTTTATTTATAGAATAGTCCCAGTTCTTCCAACGGTCACAACTTTTTGCTCGTCTGTCCAAATCCAACGAAACCAACGCCTACTTCATCGTTATGATCCCCTCTATCCAGTAAAAGAACTCAAACATGTTTTTGAAAGTTTAAAATTTGAATTAGACCAGATTCGAATTCAAACTTCTTTTGAACATAAGTTGAGTTCCGTAACTCCGATTTAGTTGATTCTTTTTGCAAATCGAAGCTCTTGACCTAAACTTTATGATAAGGCCAAATTAACATAATTTTGGTACTGTTAGAAATTGTTTTATGTTGCAAGAGTTATTTGCTTGGTTTTGATGTTTTCTGAGCTGTCTTCTTCGTTCTTCCCAATCTTCTGAGTGATTACTTATGTGTGGTTAATATTGCTTGCTCACGATAGATTAAACGGAGTGTGACGAGTAGAAATATCAAGAGTTATGAGTGCGAATCATCTTCATCAATAGTACAAGGCAAGTTCACACTTTGATCATACCCCTTTATCACCCAGTTTTTATGCATTAGTTCCAATCCTCAAACATTGCATGGTTAGGATGGCATTAACATGTGGGTTGGGAAGTAGTTGATGAGGTAGAACATATTGCCCTGTTACATTCAAACCCTTGGGAGTTCCTTCTACGTGTTGCTTATATTGCTATGCTATGCTCGTAGACGTGGTTTGGGTGAGTGAAATCCATGACAGATGTGAGATTGTTAATTAACGGTTCAACTTAAGGTGGCAACTTAAATACACATCTGGGTGGATTGAGGCACCTGGAGTACCCAGTGTTGCCTGTATTTTTGGAAATCCCGGAGTACCCGTGTGGTCTTCCTATGGACCGCCACCGAGGCTCAAAGGGATCATGAGATTGTTCATGCTAGAAACTTCCGTGTGCAGCCACAAGCTATTATGGGCTCTAGCATAGTTGAGTAAGTTATGTGAAGCTCTTGAAGAGGTGGATCAGTAGGTAGTGGGTTGTAGGTTTGGTATGGTCTGCCCGGAGTAGAGAGTTAATTTTTCTGAAAGACTGTATCTCGGTCATCCGTTTCTCAAACACCATGTAGTGCGAGAAATCCAACGGAGGCAATCGAGTCTTGTGGGAAAAAGTGCGTAAACCTCTGCAGAGTGTACAAACTAATCATGATTAGCCGTGTCCCCGGTTATGGACATCTTGAGTCGCTGGTACTTGGATTATCATATTGATCTCATCACGTTACTTAAATAATTTGTTGGGTTGATGATTATTAATTTGGGATTGAGTTGGAAGAACCTTCTCAATGTTTTCAACAAACTTAGTAGTTAAATAAAATATATTCCATTGATGTAGGGAAAAATTGGCTTTTCGCAAAAACATTATAACCATAGAGCCTTCCAGCCAAATATGCATGTAGTGATAGCATTTATTCATCATTATCCTATGGTGTGAACTTTCCAGTACATTCAATATACTGACCCTTTGTGGCCGCAACGTCTCATGTTGCAGGATTCTTACGACGAGTAAGTGATACGTTAGGGTTACGATTTCTACACTCAACTTTGCCGTTGGTGTTGATGGGAATCCACAATCTTGTTGTTACTTCCGCTATTTGGATTGAGGTAATAGTATTTACGTTACTTTATACATGTGATTTACCTCTGTTATAAATCCTCGAGTACTGTGTGTGTCAGCATACCGATCCAGGGATGACACTTAAGCACAGAGACTTGACCGTCTGAGGTCGGGTCGCTACATATATCAGAGGTTATGTAAGAAACACTGATTAGATTAAAGTGGACTGATCCAAGTGAATAAGTTGATTTAGTAGGACGATATGCTGTTTGGATGGAGCCATCCCAATAACATATCGTCCTACTAATTCAACCTGCTCACTTGGATCCGTCCACTTTAATCTAATATGTGTATGATGTGATGAGATTGTATCTGTATGATATGATGAGAGTATTGTATAAAACCTGTGTAAATACATCATAAATACAGGGTAGAAAAAATACACAAAATATTAGCAGTAGTGCTAGTAATGGCGTATAGCAGCAGTGCAGGATTAGCGGTACCGCGGCGTACAAACCTGTGCTACTGATATATACATTAGCAGTAGCGCGGATTAAAACCAGCGCTACTCCTAAAAGTTAGTTGTACGCCCTAACAATAGCACGGGGCCCGCACTACTGCTAGAGTTTTCCCTAGTTGTCTATTGTGTTTAGATTCAATGATCTATTCCCTTGTGGGGATTGTGTTTAGATTTAGAGAAAAGTTCAATTTGTAGTTTGCAGAACCAAAACGTGAAGATTCTTCTCACGCATCTTAACGCAAAAGTGAAGAGAGGGTGTAACAGAAATAGTAAGTTAGTACTACTACCACGCGGCGCATTTAAAAAAAATGAGACCAACCCAAAGGCTAATCCTCGTTGGCTTTTCTTTATAGGAGAAACTCCGTGAGCACCGCACGTCCGTGCCGGGGCTCGAACTCGGGTGGGCTGGCAGCAACCTCAGCTACCCAGCCAATGGGTCGACGCCCCGTCCTCACGCAGTGCATTTACAACTTTCCGCAGCAGAGACAAAGCCGGCGAGAGCTGGCTACAGCGCCTTCCCCTCCTGCGTTTCTTTCTCTATTCAGATCTCTCACTCGTCTCCTTCTCCATCTTCCTAGCTAGTCCCAGCCCTCAAGCCCTAGCCCTAGGCACCCGCCATCATGGAGACATATGTCACGCGCGCGCGCGCACACACACACGCATGCGCGCACGCATGCTTGCAAAAATGTTCTAAAATAGCAATGCATTGTCGTCCTCGGAGGCCGGGATGGAGGTGTGGTAATGGCGAAGTAGTCGGAGCCGGAACCGCAACCGCCGTAGAGGTCCTTGTCAAATGTGATGGAGGAAACGGCCATGGCCGAACATGCCAGCCACTAGGGGCACTTCCAGCTTGTGCGCTCGTCCAACATGCACGAGCTCTGCATCAATCCCATCCATGTCTACAGTGTTGGGATAGGGTTTAGGGCGTGCGCGCGAGAGATAGAATGGGTGGAAGGATGTGTTTCTTCTGGGGCTGTGTTGTGACTCAAACATGGATTATGTTTCAATCCAGGTTGAGTTCTCACGCGGACATATGTCACACGTGCGAGGTGAGAGATGATGTGATGGAAATCAGTCGAATGAGCCATCGCGTTGCCCAAAACATAGTGGGTTTGTAAAATTCACTTTTTAGATATGTACGGCCTACCCAAAAATTGGGATTTGGGATTTTTTTTTCTTTTGCAAACATATTGTAGTTCTTCTACTTTGTTGAAAAGTTTAAGTCGTACTTTGGACAAACAAAACGCAAAGATTCTTCTCAGAAATCTTACCGCAAAAGCGAAGAGAGGGTGTAACCGGAATAGTAAGTAGTGCAACTACGACGCGGCGCATTTACAACTTTCCGCAGCGGACAAAGCTGGGCGAGCTGGCTACAGCGCCTTAAGCTTCCACTCCTGCGTTTCTTTCTCTATTCAGATCTCTCACTCGTCTCCTTCTCCATCTTCCTAGCTAGTCCAGCCCTCAAGCCCTAGCCCTAGGCACCCATCGTCATGGAGAACGAGCGTCTCGACTCCGGCGACCAGCCCACCCTGCCGCCGCAACCACCCAAGCACCTAACGGACGATATGCTCCGCAACGTCTTCCACCGCCTCCCGCCGGAGCCTATCGCCCTCGCCTTCGTCTGCTCGTCCTACAAATCGTGGCGGCGCGTCGTCCACGACGAGGAGAACTTCCTCCGCCCCTTCCGCACGGCCCACCACAACATCCCACCTCTCCTCGGTCTCTACTCCGACGACGTCCACGGCTCGCTTCACTTCACCCGCACCACGAAAGGTGCGATGAATCTGCCGGTCCCGCCGTTGGCATCTGCCGTGGACCACCGCTCTGGTTTCCACGGCTACGGCTGCACCCACGGCCGCGTGCTCCTCGACGCCGCCAGGGACGACAACAGCCACGGTGAGCTCCTTGTGTGGGACCCCCTGACCGAGGAACATAACCTCATTCCATCAGCGCCCGGTTTCGTCCGCGGACAGAGCTACGGCGCGGCGCTCGTCTGCGAAGCCAATCACGCCTACCACGGCGACTGCCACTCGTCGCCATTCCGCGTCGTCTTCGCGTACAGCGAGTACATGCCTCCTGGCCCCTTCTACCCTCCCAGTTCCATCCGCATCTTCGTCTACGTCTACAGCTCCGTGACCAGAAGCTGGGGCGGTCGCCCGGCAGCCGTCATGCGCGCGCGCGAGGGGTGGCACTTCGACAGGAAGCCGAGCGCCGTGTCCAGCAACGGCGACTCCGTGTTCTGGATGACGGGAGAGGGCCGCAACGTGCTCGAATTTCACCTCGAGACAGAGAGGCTTCTACTGACGGGGACACCGGATGCTACACGGGGCGAGGACTTTGTTCTCGCGCCGGCTCAGGAAGCGCGGCTGGGTTTAGCCGGTGTGATCGACAACTTTTTCGTCGTGTTGTTCACGAGGGACGATGATGGCGCCTGGGTTCACCGCATCCTGCTTAGACTCAACGATGCCTTTCCGTTCCATGGTGATGCCGATGCCGATGCTGATGGGCTCTTCGGTATTGACATACCCACTTACTCTGATGATGAGGATGGTCTTTCGGATGATGACGACGCGGATGATGACGACGACGCAACAGAAGCAAAGGCAAGGTCTTTCGGATTTTGATCTATCAAAATCCATTTCATATAGTGAATATTTAAAATAATTTAACTTTGTTTTTGAAATTAGATTGAATGTTGTCTTCAGTTTTGAGTATACATACAGATACAATGGTATGTACCCACTGAATTTTTGTACCTTGGCCACAGGTGGTCGGTTTCTCCGAGCAGTTGGATTCCATTTTCTTGAAGGCGGAACCGGGAGTGTTCATGATCAGCTTAGAGTCCGGGCAGCATCAACGTGTGCTTGAAACGGATCAGCACTTCTCCCGTGTTTATCCCTATTGCACATTCTATACAGCAGGTATATATCCTTACTTTACGGTAGATATATATTTAGCTTGGAATGCCTAGCTAGTATAAACTATATATTGGACAAGCGATGAATGTTGACTTTCTTTTCTAGATCGACTTCCACGGTTTGTGACTACATAATATCTTCTGTACAGATCATATGTCAAGTGTAATTTTTGCGCATAATGCTTCTGCACTTGGTACATTATTTGTTGTTTTTCAGTAGCACTCCCTCCGTCTTTTTATGCAAGGGACATCATGTTTTTTGTTTATCTTCCAACATCAATTTGACCAGCAAAATATGATTAAGGCCACAAAAAGTATATTTGTTTCACATCAGAAATAATTCCAAAGCTATAATTTAGTGCATATAACTTATACCACTAGTTTGTTGGCTAAATATAATCAATGGTCGAATCTAGACTCGAAATATGTTGTGGCCGTGTATATAAAAAGTAAGTGAGTGTTGTGAATTTTTTTGCTTAGTTCGTATGAGTTCTCAGAACAATCAGGATATATTGATTGATCATTGTATCAGCGCATGGTTAATGTTAAGTGGCTACACTGTGAGACACATCTAGTTTGGTGTTTATATTCAAAGGCATATTATCTTCGTATGTACATGTCTTGCTATCTGAGAAACTGGTTAATTTATTTAGTGATACTGGGGTGTACTTCATTTTTATCCTGACCCATCTCATGTACAGATGGGATTAGATGTGTTGCAGGTGGAACTAAAGAGACAAGATAATGTAATCAGAGGAAAATGAATGTCTGATGCAATATTAAGCATTCCTATATCACACGTCATATCACAAGTGATTACTTATAATGAGCACCATGCCACTAATAATTATCATGGTACATGACAGTGACCTATAGTTCACAGAATGTTATCTGAATGGTTTACGAATATATAGTATTGACATTTTTATGGTCCAATGTAATTCAATATACTATATTATATAAGATAGTCAGATTGGTTATGCTGGTTTGAGCAATATTTGCATGGAGACACCCTGTCATCACCTAATATGCTGCTTCTGTTCATGTTATACCTATCATGCAAAGGCATGACATTATTCAATTAATACATAACGTATCTTTCATTTTTTTATTATTTCACTATAAGATGGTCCATTGTCCATAATATTCTAATTCTCAATCAACTTCTGCTAGCAGCAGTCACAAGGTCTGTTCACATACACTACCATAATGCGTATATATGCATACATGATCAAACCTTTTGCGCAGAGAAAACCAGTGTACAAATTAGATGTTATTGACAAGATTAATTTAATCTAACTATCACACTCTTGACTGCTTATCATCCAAATCCCGGTTTGAGTACGAGGATGGTTTTGCAAATACATATAGATTAGCATGGCTATGATTGTTCGTAGAAAATTAATTATTTTGAATTGTGCCCGCCATTTTACATACAAGTCTGTGAACCTTATTACATAATCTATAAGTGTTAACTAATATTAGCAACTTATATCGACTTTTAAGTAATATATAATATCCTTTCGTATTATGTATTTAAAAAAACAACAGATGGTTCTGCATTTGCGACATGGCTATTTATATAGAGCTTACAAAAAAAGATGAGGTGGTTTGATCGTATAAAATAGATGCAGTTACATACATGTGTTGCGTGAAAGTCTACTTGAAATGTCACTAGTAGAAAACAGGGCTATGGTCCAGGCCGGCTCAGCCCATTAGTCCCGATTCAGTGTAGAACCGTGACTAATGTGGGCATTGGTCCCGGTTCGTGAGCCCAGGGGGCCGGCCGGGCCACGTGGGCCATTGGTCCCGGTTCGTCTGGACCTTTTGGTCCTGGTTGGTGGGACGAATCGCGACCAATGGGCCTCGCTCCTGGCCCACCACCATTGGTCCCAGTTGGTGGCCTGAACCGGGACCAAAGGCTCCCCTTTAGTCCCGGTTCTTGCCACAAACCGGGACCAATGAGGTGTACCCTCGCCTGCGAGCAGAGCACTCCAGTGCTTTGTTTTTCTCTGGCCGGCGAGGGGAGGGGTTTGTGGTGCTCTAGCTCACCTCATATGCACATGAGGTGTTCGATGGAATGCCCGAGCCACACTACTTAAACTTTCTCCTCTCGAAGCTCGACCTCCAAGCTCCATTTTCCTCGAGATTTGTCTAGATTTAGCGGTCCGTCACGCCCCGTCCCCGTCTTCACCGCCGTCGATCACCCGCGCTGATCTCATCACCGACACCACCGTGGTGAGCCTCTTGTTCTTATCTTCTTTCTGAAAGAAAAAATATTCTTACTTGTCTGTTTAGATAGATACTTGTATCATTTTCTTACATTTATTATTGCATCTTATATAGTGCGATGGTTTTGGTATCCGCCCCCGTCGGCCCTCGTCCTGTCTATGATTCGGATTTGGTATGTATATTATTTTCATAACTATTGGTTCATTTATTGTTTATGAAAATTATGCCGACCAATGTGACATAGATTTTATTTATCTAGGATGTATGTGAATCGGAAATGCCAACCGACCCTATTGTCGAGAGGTTAAATTTAGTTGAAGAAGAAAACAATTTGTTGAAGGAAAAAATAAAAAAAATTGAGGAGGAGAAGATGATATTGGAGTTGCATGTTGCGGATGTCGTCGATGATCACAAGATTAAGATGGATGCAATGCGCTTGAAGATTAGAAAGATTAGAAAATATGCCATTCATACCGAGGCTTGGTATCATTATGCCGTTGGATCAATTGTTACCTTGGTTGCGATTATGATCGCATTTGTTTTCGCATTGAAATGTTTTACATAGTTTCAATGTATGGTTTAATTAATTAGATGCTCTGGAGAGCTATATGTTGTTAGATGAGAACTATGTATGCACTTTGGTTTTAATGTGATGATGAGCTTCTATTAATTTGGACACTTAATTATATATAATGCACGCAGATGAACCGGCAATGGATGTAGGGTGACAGACACACCCGCGAGTACATTAAGGGCGTGCATGAGTTTCTCGATGCGGCTGAGGCAAACAAGGAGAATGGTTTTATGTGTTGTCCATGCACTGAATGTGGGAATACGAGGTCTTACTCTAACCGGAAAATCCTTCACTCCCACCTGCTTTACAAGGGTTTCATGCCACACTATAATGTTTGGACGAGGCACGGAGAAATAGGGGTTATGATGGAAGACAGCGAAGAAGAAGAGTACGATGACAACTATGTGCCCCCTGAATACGGTGATGCTGCAACGGGGGGAGCTGGTGAAGATCAAGAGGAACCAGACGATGTGCCCAATGATGCTGCCACGGGTGAAGCTGCTGAAGATCAAGAGGAACCAGACGATGTTCCCGATGATGATGATCTCCGCCGGGTCATTGTCGATGCAAGGACGCAATGCATTAGTCAAAAGGAGAAGCTGAAGTTCGATCGCATGTTAGAGGATCACAAAAAAGGGTTATACCCCAATTGCGAAGATGGCAACACAAAGCTCGGTACCGTACTGGAATTGCTGCAGTGGAAGACATAGAATGCTGTGGCTGACAAAGGATTTGAGAAGCTACTGAAAATATTGAAGAAGAAGCTTCCAAACGATAACGAATTGCCCGACAGTACATACGCAGCAAAGAAGGTCGTATGCCCTCTAGGATTGGAGGTGGAGAAGATACATGCATGCCCTAATGACTGCATCCTCTACCGCGGTGCATACAAGGATCTGAACGCATGCCCGGTATGCGGTGCGTTGCGGTATAAGATCAGACGAGATGACCCTGGTGATGTTGACGGCGAGCCCCTCAGGAAGAGGGTTCCTGCGAAGGTGATGTGGTATGCTCCTATAATACCACGGTTGAAACGTCTGTTCAGAAACGAAGAGCATGCCAAGTTGATGCGATGGCACAGTGAGAACCGAAAGAAAGATGGGAAGTTGAGAGCACCCGCTGACGGGTCGCAGTGGAGAAAAATTGAGAGAAAGTACTGGGATGAGTTTGCAAAGGACCCAAGGAATGTATGGTTTGCTTTAAGCGCGGATGGCATTAATCCTTTCAGGGAGCAGAGCAGCAATCACAGCACCTGGCCCGTGACTCTATGTATGTATAACCTTCCTCCTTGGATGTGCATGAAGCGGAAGTTCATTATGATGCTAGTTCTCATCCAAGGCCCTAAGCAACCCGGCAACGAAATTGATGTGTACCTAAGGCCATTAGTTGAAGAACTTTTACAGCTGTGGAATGGAAACGGTGTACGTACGTGGGATGAGCACAGACAGGAGGAATTTAACCTTAAGGCGTTGCTGTTCGTGACCATCAACGATTGGCCCGCTCTCAGTAACCTTTCAGGACAGACAAACAAAGGATACCACGCATGCACGCACTGTTTAGATGACACTGAAAGTATATACCTGGACAAATGCAGGAAGAATGTGTACCTGGGCCATCGTCGATTTCTTCCGACCAACCATCAATGTCGAAAGAAAGGCAAGCATTTCAAAGGCGAGGCAGATCACCGGAAGAAGCCCGCCATGCGCACTGGTGTTCACGTGCTTGCTATGGTCAATGATTTACACTACGTAATCTTTGGAAAGGGTCCCGGTGGACTAGCTGTTCCGAATGACACTGAGGGACACGCACCCATGTGGAAGAAGAAATCTATATTTTGGGACCTACCCTACTTGAAAGACCTAGAGGTCCGCTCCTCAATCGACGTGATGCACGTGACGAAGAACCTTTGCGTGAACCTGCTAGGCTTCCTGGGCGTGTATGGGAAGACAAAAGATACACCCGAGGCACGAGAGGACCTGCAATGTTTGCACGAAAAAGACAGCATGCCTCCGAAGCAGTATAAAGGTCCTGCCAGCTACGCTCTTACAAAAGAAGAGAAAGAAATCTTCTTTGAATGCCTGCTCAGTATGAAGGTCACGACTGGCTTCTCGTCGAATATAAAGGGAATAATAAATATGCCAGAGAAAAAGTTTCAGAACCTAAAGTCTCATGACTGCCACGTGATTATGACACAACTGCTTCCGGTTGCATTGAGGGGGCTTCTACCGGAAAACGTTCGATTAGCCATTGTGAAGCTATGTGCATTCCTCAATGCAATCTCTCAGAAGGTGATCGATCCAGAAATCGTACCAAGGCTAAGGAGTGATGTGGCGCAATGTCTTGTCAGTTTCGAGCTGGTGTTCCCACCATCCTTCTTCAATATCATGACGCACGTCCTAGTTCATCTAGTCGACAAGATTGTCATCCTGGGGCCCGTATTTCTACACAATATGTTCCCTTTTGAGAGGTTCATGGGAGTCCTAAAGAAATATGTCCGTAACCGCGCTAGGCCAGAAGGAAGCATCTCCATGGGCCATCAAACAGAGGATGTTATCGGATTTTGTGTTGACTTCATTCCTGGCCTTAACAAGATAGGTCTCCCTAAATCGCGGTATGAGGGGAGACTGACTGGAAAAGGCACTTTGGGAAGAGACTCAATAATATGCAGGGACGGATATTCTTGGTCTCAAGCACACTACACAGTTCTACAGAACTCTACCTTGGTGACCCCGTATGTCGATGAACACAAGAACAGTCTGCGCTCCAAACACCCAGAGCAGTGCGACGACTGGATTACATATGAACACATCAGGACTTTCAGCAGTTGGTTGGAAACACGTCTCAGAGGTGACAACACTATTTGTGATGAGTTGTACTAATTGTCCAGGGGACCATCTTTGACTGTATTGACTTACAAAG
Organism: Triticum urartu; assembly: GCF_056163025.1. Lineage (NCBI taxonomy): Eukaryota > Viridiplantae > Streptophyta > Magnoliopsida > Poales > Poaceae > Triticum > Triticum urartu. The sequence goes on from NC_141877.1 coordinate 613,908,871, forward strand.
GATACGAGATAAATGGGAATACATTTTACACGATCGCCCAAGATCAAAAGAGCACCAACCAAAACAGCGGTGTCCGCTTTGATGCAGCAACCGAGAGCGGAAAGGACACATATTATGGTTACATAGTGGACATATGGGAACTTGACTACGGACTTGATTTTAAGGTCCCTTTGTTTAAGTGAAAATGGGTCAATCTGTTAGGCGGCGGGGTACAGGTAGACCCACAGTACGGAATGACAACAGTGGATCTGAAAAATCTTGGGTACACTGACGAACCGTTCGTCCTAGCCAATGATGTGGCACAGGTTATCTATGTGACGGACATGTCTACCAAACCGAGAAAAAGAAAAGATAAGGAAGCGAATACATCATACGATGAGCCAAAGCGCCACATAGTTCTTTCAGGAAAAAGGAACATCCTGGGAGTGGACGGCAAGACAGACATGTCTGAAGATTATGAAAAGTTTCATGAAATTCCTCCCTTCAATGTCAAGGCTGACCCAAGCATCCTGATAAACAATGAAGATTATCCATGGTTACGACGCAATAAGCAAATGACACAAGCGAAGAAAAAGTGAAGACTTTCTCCTGCAATAAGCAAATGCTATGTGGGTGAAATTATGATACCATCCCAACTTTCAACTTTTTCAGAGTTCATTTGAAATGCTTTCATGTCTTATGGTTCGAAACTTTGATACTTCGAAAGTGATTGTCCATTTTGTACACGAAGTGCATCAAGTTTTTGTCGTAACCCTCTCTACTTTTTGGAACATGCTATGTGGGTGAAATGATGATACCATGCCAACTTTCAACCTTTTCAGAGTTCATTTTGAATGCTTTCCAATTTCAGAGTCATTTAGCTCAAAGAATGAATTAATAGCAAACAGAATGAACTACAAAACTTTTTTGAAAATAAAAACAATCAATTAAAATATTATGTTATGATCAACTAAAATAAAACTATAATATTCTTCAATAGCAAAAAGAATATAATTTGTGTGACCTAAAATCAAACTATAAGTATTTAATTGTAAGTATAAATAAAAAATAAATAGCAAAGAAGAAAAAAATTCTAATTTTATAGTAAAGTTATTCATAAACTAGTGATTCACACAAATTTTTAAAAATTCAAATTTAAACTATTTAAAATTTAAAACTAATGGCACTAACAGAAAGTTTATAATTTTTGTGACCTAAAAGCAAAAAGAAATCACTAAAAAACTGTAAGTATTTAGTTGTAAGTAGAAATAAAAAATAAATAGAAAAAAATTCTAATTTTATAGTAAAGTTATTCATAAACTAGTGATTCACACAAATTTTTAAAAATTCAAATTTAAACTATTTAAAATTTAAAACTAATGGCACTAACAGAAAGTTTATAATTTTTGTGACCTAAAAGCAAAAAGAAATCATTAAAAAACTGTAAGTATTTAGTTTTAAGTAGAAATAAAAAAATAAAAAACCAAAAAAATGTAGAAATAAAAAAGAAAAAACCAAAAAAAATGCCTCCTATTGGGCCTCCACGGCCTGAATATGACTAGAAACCCTACATGGGCCAGGATTCAGGCCCGCAGAAGGCCCAATAGGCCCACAGGCAAAGCAGTGTCAAATTAGGCCCATAGGCCTGCAGTTCAGAGGAGTTCGAGAGGGAGGAGGCAGCAGAGCTTATAAACTGGTGTTGGGCGCTGTCAACTAGCGATGTGGGACTAAACTTTTGGGCGCGGGGCAGCACAAGGGCATTGGTCCCGGTTGGTGGCACCAACCGGGACTAAAGGTGGCATTGGTCCCGGTTGGTGGCACCAGCCGTGACCATTGCCCCCCTTTAGTCCCGGTTGGTGCCACCAACCGGGACCAATGGCCTTCGCTTCCCGCCCTTTGGGCTGCCGAAAAGAGGCCTTTGGTCCCGGTTGGTGGCTCGAACCGGGACTAAAGGGGGCAATGGTCACGGTTGGTGCCACCAACCGGGACCAATGCTCCGTCTATATAAGCCACACTTGTGAAAATTTTGGTACAGTTTCTTCGATCGCCGCCAGGCTGCCCCTCTGCTCGCCTCGCCGTCGCCGCCGTTGCCCCTGCCCCGCCCCCGAGCGCGCCCTGCCTCGCCGTCGTCGCCGACCCCGAGCCGCCCCGCCATCGCCCTCGCCCTCGCCCTCGAGCTCCGCCGTCCCCGAGCCCCCGAGCTCCTGCCCCGCGCGTCCCCGGCCCGAGCTCCGCCGTCCGCCGCTGCCGAGCGCGCCCCGCCGTCGCCCTCGCCCTCGCCGACCCCGAGCCCGTCCTCGTCGCCGTCGCCCCCGACGCCGGCCGCCCGGGTCTCCTCCCTGATCCCTCCGGGAGAGGTAGCCCATCCTCTCCTTCCTTCCCTGCTCCAAATTTGCAATATATTGATATGATGTAGATGTATGTATGTATGTATGTATGTATGAGTTGGGGAGAAGTTTATAATTTTTGTTCATATATACTGTAGATGCATGTATGTATGATGAATTTTGATATTTTTTTGTTCATATATAATGTAGATGTATATGTATGTATGGAATGATATCGATGGATGTATGTATATAGAACATTCGTAGAAAATATGACCAATGTCCCCCTCCGGTTCACTCGGGAACACTAACTATCTCGGAGAAAAAAATGTTATCGGGGAAAAACATGAGAGGAAGAAGAGGATAAAAAAGAAGAGGAAGAAGAAAAAAAAGAGGAGAAGAAAGAATAGAGGAGAATCTCCTCTATTCTTTCTTCTCCTCTTTTTCCTCTATTCTTTCTCTATTCTTTCTTCTCCTCTTTTTTTTCTTCTTCTTCATCTTTTTTTATCGGGAGGGGTCGACGGTCGCCTAGGGGTCGAGGGTCGAGAGGGGGTCGACGGTCGCCTAGGGGTCGAGGGTCGAGAGGGGGTCTAGGGTCGCCGAGAGGGGAGAGGACGAGGAGAAATAAATAAGAAGAAGAAAAAAGAAGAAAAAGAAGTAGAGGAGAAGAAGAAAGGAATAGAGGAGAAAAGAGAAAATAGAATATATATATATATTCTATTTTTCTCTTCTTCTCCTCTATTCCTTTCTTTTTCTCCTCTTTTTTTTCTTCTTTTTTTCCTTCGACACGTGGGGGGGGGGTCGAGAACGCCAGACATTCATGAGAGAGGCGAGGAAGAAGGGGAAGAAGAGGAGAGGAAGAAGAGGAAGTCTTCTCCTCTATTCTTTCTTCTCTTCTTTTTTCTTCTTCTTCTTCCTCTTTATTTTATCGGGAACGAGGGTCGTCGAGAGGGTCGCCGAGCGGTAGAGGAGAAACCCTAAATAGAAAGTATCGTCGGTGTGAGATACATGTACCGTCGGTGTCGGACACTACATCCACATCCCACAAGTGGCGCGGGCTTCGACGCCCACCTCACTTGTGGGATGTGGATGTAGTGTCCGACACCGAAGGCCACATGTATCTCACACCGGTGATATTGGGTTCATTAACACAAATATCATAGATGCAACTCAGGTTAAATTTCATGTCGCAGCTACCGAGGCCAACTTGCTACGATCGTTGGTAATAAATGAAAACAAAGATATAATACTCTTTCCTTACAACTTCAAGTGAGTGTTACTGTCTTGTGCATATTCGGTTTCCCTTATGTATTAGTCAAGGTTATAGTAATGTAATTGATGAGTTATGCATGCGTGTGCAGTTTCCACTATATTCTCCTAGAGATTAAGCTTGAGCAGGGACTAGTAACTGTCTTAGACTCAAGACGAAAAGATCCCCAGGACTATGCGGACATGACTCAAATGCTCGAGAAGTAAGTTAAATCGATCATTATCCAACATATCAGCAACTTTGTTCATTTCCTGATATATCAAGTAATTGTTTTCTTTGTCTGGCAGGGTTTGGAAAAAATTCACCAAAAAAGCTCCGGGACTCCCGAAGAAGCTGCAATTTAGACACCCGAAAGTAAGTACTATAGTAGCATGTTCCGCGCATCTCCTATTGATTCAAGCGCTAGTTTCGTCAATACCATTTGGCATTCTTGCTTATCAGTTTGATTGACCTCTATTTCTTGTAAAGTGGTTGTGGCAGGAACAAGGGAATGATTTCTGTGGATACTACATTTGCGAGTCCATCCGCCACACGACCTGTGAGCGGGGCTACTCTGACGAACAATATGAAGTGCGTAATAAACAACATTCACAATTTTATTTTATTACCATCATTTGTGTTGAGTTTCATTCATTCATATATATATATATATATATGAATATATATATATGTATTGACCCCCTTCTTCAAATTAGATGTTTCGGAAGCGGGATGAACTCCTAGCACCAGCTCGCATGCGAGCAATTCAAGAGGAATTGGCGGCATTCTTTCTTGACCACGTGATCCCTGAAGACGGAGAATTCTATGTGGACCCTGAGTCCGTATGATTACATTTGTAAGAGATAATTATTGTATATATGTAGCCGGTAGTGTCAGATAGATATACGAGAACTTGTTGTTCGACCAATCTCTCGGAGAAGGAGAGGTGGTCGATATCACTTCTCTCTGTATATATGCATATATGTTCATGACGATCTTCTGTTTCCTTCGTTTGCTTACTAGCTAGCTAGTGTGTCTAGTCCTCTCTATATATGTATGTATAGTACGTAGCGTCGAACAAGCACGGACATAAGAGAGGACACTTCTCTCTATTAATTATAACTAGCTAACACAATATATGAAACACCTAAATTAACCCCGCAAAACCCCCAACCCCCCCCCCCTTTCAAAAAAAAACAAAAACCCCACCCACAGAAGTGCTGACGCGTGGATGCCTATTGGTCCCGGTTGGTGCCACCAACCGGGACCAAAGGGTCTCCTGACTGGGCTCTGCGCAATGCCCACGTGGAGGGCCTTTAGTCCCGGTTCTGGATTGAACCGGGACTAAAGGGGGGAGGTATTAGTACCGACACTTTAGTCCCGGTTCCTGAACCGGGACCAAAGGCCCTTATGAACCGGGACTATAGGCCCTTTTTCTACCAGTGTATAAAACACATAAAATTACTCCCACTAGAGATTGGAGAAACAAAACACATCCTTCTCTTGTTGTATTGAAGCAACACGATGTCTAAACATAACCAATAAAAAGGTGTTTCTCTCTTATAGATTTGGAGGTGGCTTTTGAAAGGTGGCGTCAATTAAGCCAAAAAAAGGTGACTTGGTGGCTTATATATATGGTAGAATTGATGGTTAGGGTTTCAAGTGAACCTGCACCATAGGAACCCCTCAATTCATATTTACTTATACAAGCATACATGCAATATTTCATGTATGTATGAATTATGATACATGTGACGGCATGTGAGTGTAAAGAGGATGGATTGGGTGGATGAACAACTTATTTGTGTTTTATTTATCTTATTTTGATTTCTTGAAATGTATATGTCACCATCAAGTCATAGTATATTCCTCCTGAACTATATACTATATCTATTTTATTGGGACTATCATATTTCATGTTTATTCTTGCAGATCGTAAAGTCATTTTTAATGATGTACAGGAAGACTCAGAGAGCAGCAATATTCAATCAGGTCAGTAACTGAAATATTTAATTCCTTATGATGAACATAATGATATTGGTGTTATGAAGTTGTATTTAGAAGAAGTCTAGCAGTGTATGCAGCAACCGAAATATTTAATTCATTACGGTGAGCTTCACGTATGCTTGGAGATTATTTTTACACAATATATACATATACATTGGTGACCATGTTGTAAAGTAGGAAAATCTCTGATGCAATATAATGACATTAAGGTTTGTGCAAATTTTATGTAGTGTACTTTTTTTCTTTTCCATAAACATACATTTCCATCAGTTGCTTTTCTTCTATTTCTTGTAGCTGAAATAAGCAATATTCCAAGTGATGGAGGTGAAAACTAGTGATATCGTGATGGTGACTGGTGCAGAGGTGAGGACCCACTATGCCCCATGCTCTCTTTATTGCTTTTTCAATGGTATCTTATCACTTAATTATAAATAGTGAGATCTACTAGCTTGTCCCAATGCTTAATTAATAAGTAAAATTTAGTCGCTATTTTTGTTTAGTAGGATCAATTGTTACAGAACTTCATAAGGTACATCTCTCTATATATAATTAAGGAAAAACTTCATTGTATAACATCTGTCCGCATGTACACCTCAATCTTTATCCTGATAAAATGCTTGCATAGTTTTATGAAGGTAATATTTTTGGAGATGAATTTTCCTGCCTGGCTTCATAGCCATCATATTTCCCAGCAACTTTCTTGATCACGGAATGTCTCTTGCCAACAATTTCCTTCCCAAAAGTCTTGTGAATTTCCATACCCAAATATTGCTTTTTATTATTCTAAAATTACAGTTGGCAACACCGGCAAATTTTCAACCATTGTGCTATTGACAAAAATTCTGACCATCCCGAGAAAGGATTATGGCACAAAAAGAGAGTATGGAACTTCATTGCTTTACTATAATGATGAATGCCATGTTGGTTATTCAAGTATAGGTTACTGGTCGAACTAATGATTGAAAATACACGATGATAATGTTCTCGATACATAATTTTGGTTTTAGTATGAACAACAATTTCACACAATTTTACATTGTAGTTATGATTTTCAGGAGACTAACCAAGGAGAGTGTTTATTTGCTAGGTAACAAGAGCCATTTCTCAGGTGGTTTAATATGGTGGAAGTGCTTATCTTCGAATAGTATTCCCCGCCAAGTGTATTGGATCTGTATTATCCCCAACCGTTTGCCTTACCAGTGTTCTCTACATAGTCTTTGAAATACCCACAGGAGGTGAACTTTAAACTTTTGTGAAACAAATATATTTGCATTATGGATATTGCGACATCAACAAATCTGTTTAATTGTACGATTATTCAGATACAGCGCCGCTCACTCATGTGGTTAAATGTTAGTAATTATATAAAACATTTTTGTATCGGGTTATCATTTGCATCCAAATCATTACTCTTTCTTTCGATCGGATCAATCTGCTCCCTACTATGTAAGAGAAATATTTATTGGCTGCTTTTTGGTACAGTAATATGTGTATCTACCTACTACACGTATGAAGATTAAACTCATGCTCCTCGGTCTAGCTATTTGATGAATACTGTGCTAGAGCAGCCTTCGTAGTCCATAAAATATGAGTAGTTGATTGCACGAGACTACATACATAGGTGCATGATTCAAACGAAAATATGTGTACCTTCAGGTCATGTGCACCATGCATGGTTTATCCACAACCCATGACGCACGTACTGATCAAATATATTATCATCCCTTCGCAAAAGAAAATTTATCATCCATGTGCACAATAATATAATCATTTAATATATTTGCAAGCAACAGCAGTATAACTCAGTAACTCCAATACCTTTAATCTATGTTCGGTTACATAGGACACACTAAATATTCTTATAGTGTCTAGCTACATATATAGTAAGAACAAACATTATTTATCCTGGTTAGAGTACAACTACTCTGATCCGTGCAGTCTGTCAGCTTATGTCTTGTCGTCATCCTTATTATTTAAGAAAAAAAAAGTCCCCCCTCCTCCCCGCTTTATATTATAAAGCACACAACCGAACATCCAGCTCGCTAGGGCCACAGCACAGATAAGCCCAAAAAAACAAAAGAAAATGAAAGAGAAATAAATGCCGACACCGGCAGATCAACGAAGAAAGGAAGACCGGCAATCGATGCACCCTCCGACGAAGTACCACCGCACTCCCAGCATCACGAAGCGCCTCGCACCAAGCAGCACCTTCAAGAAAGAATGCGACGCCGCCGTCGTTATTGCCCGAACAAGTTATAGGGTTTCCCCCGGTATGCGAGTGATGATGGGGAAGGGATAAATCCGACACCCCTTGGGAAGGTCCAATGGTGCCCGCAAACGTCACCGCGTCAGCGCCGGACAAGCCGACAAGGATTTCTCCCGATCCACAACCACCACCATCACCCCAGGCACTTCGAGATGCACCACCCCGACAGCCGCCCACCAGCCTATGCCACCACGGTTACTGGACAACCCCGCCGCTTCACTGGAGCTGCCAACACGAGGCCTAGATCGGACAAGGGGACCCCGACCACGGGAGCGACCACAACTCGACCGGGGGGAGGGGACAACCTCCACCGCTGTAGCGGAGCCGACCGGACGCGGCGACGAGGACTTACCGGGCCTCGATGGCCCGGCCGGGTCCACTTGTCGCCACGCTGCAACTCGCCAACCGACGACGTCGTCACCGCCTGAGACCGCCACCACCATGCCAACACCGGGGAACGACGCTGCCGAACACCGGGCCACCGGCCCGCCCCAACCCAGATGGGGCCCAAATGGGCCTATATCTGGGCTGGGCCGGCGCCGCCAGCCACCAGCGCCGCCCCACGGCCAACGGCCGCACCGCCGCCTCAAGAGCCATCGTGGCACGAGCCACACCGACGCTGGCCGAGGAGCACCGCCACCGACCACCACCATCAGAGCATGAGGGGCCGTGCGCGGGGAAGGGCGACGGCGCGGAAACCCTAGGCGGAAGGGTCGCGCGGGGGAGGGCGAGAGGGGGAAGCACTCTCGAAGTCATCCTTATTATCGTCATTACAATCTTTGTCCTCCTCTTCAGCATCACCACAATCCTCCTTCTCCTCCTTAGGACAATCACGATCCTCCTCCTCTTCCTCCTCCTCCTCCTCGTTCTTAGTATCATCACCACTTGTAACCATGCCAACATATGACCATGAGAAGGAGGCCGACATGCAAAGCCAAACAGGCCAAAAATGTGCACTCCTTTGTGGTCAAACCAGCCGGGGACCAAGACGGGGATGTGGACGCCGCAGGGGAGCCAACGATCACTAGATCTCAGCCAGATCCATGTGACTGGCGTCCGAACGAGGCATGGCGCAAGTCGCGATCCAAATGTATAAGAACGCAAAAAACCATAGAAAGGATTAAGAAAACAAACATTTTCATGTTTGATAAAGCAAATAAATATTATTTGTGCGTCATGGATAATCTCGGTGAGAGCAGACAACACATAAGGGTGTGTGGTCGTTTTCCTATTAATAGTGCAGCTGGACTTTTGAGATTTTGGGTTAATTCAGTGGTTTAAAAGGCTAGCTGTCGCTCGTACGGTCGTACCACCTCGACTCATTGTGTCGTCCATGTCGCTGATCGGGAGAGGAGACGACAGATGAACTGCGAAACTAGGGAAGGCGGTTGACGATCAAAAGGTGACACACTAACACTCCGGCATGCGATAATTGAACTGGCAAAGTAATCAGGAGCCAAGACGATCGACCAGTTCCTTATTGTTTTTGATATAGCTTACCACTCATGCCAAGTGGTATCGACCAGTTCCTTATGTACATGCTTGTTGCGCTTTAGCTGATAGGCCAAAGGGGGTAATATGCATGGCACCGTGAGAGCTCCTACTCGATGCTTTCAGCGTCGAATCTTTGATCTGGCACTCGCTACGGGACCAAGCGGGGTTCATTCGGGAAGCCCAGTAGCTATTCGATTTGGTAACTGTTTCCTTCAGCAAGATTCTATTTCCTTCAGCGAGGATATATTTCGTTGAACGGTTTCGAACACAGTACGATGGAAAAAATAGTTGGGTTAAAAAGGGAAAATCATTTCTATAATGAAAAAATATGTTGTAAAAAAATTGTTGATGTTTACAAGTAATATGGTGTAGCTGGGAAAACATCTTAGACTGAGATAGATAATTGAACACAAGAAACACTTCTTCTTGTGAACTAAAAAAACATAGGATCGTGTTTTCTTGATACAGGTGAAAAACCTCCGAAACTCAAAAAAAATCCCCAGTTCAAAAAAGTTCACGCATTTAATAAATTCGTGAATTTGAAAATTTTCATGAATTTTAGAACAATCAGGATTCTGAGGGAAAATGCTCGCAAATTCCAGAAAAATGTTTGCGAATTTGAAATTTTTATGGAGAATAGTTCACAAATTAAAGGAAAATCCATTGACAAAAAATCCAGAAAAGTTCAGGAATTTGAGGAAAAGTTCAAGAAGGTTTGCAACAAAATTCACGAAATTGTTAAAAAATAACAATGTTTGAAATTTTTCGCGAATTTGAGAAAACAAATCAGAGCTAAAAGTTCACGAATTTGGAAAAAAAATCATGAAATATGAAAAAAGTTCGTTAATCTAGAAAAATATTCATGAAGTTTGAAAAACAAATCACGAATTTGAAAAAGGTCAGTGCTAAAAGTTAATGCACTTAAAAAACTTCATGAATTTGGAAAAAGTTCACGGGCTAAAAAATGCACGAAGTTCGAAAACAAATCGTGGATTTGAACAAAAAAAAGTTCACAAATCCGGTGTAAATAATTAGGTGATCCTCACTAAATCTAATTCTCTCGACATACAACTATGCCACCTCACCATGCCACCATGCATGACCTAAATAATTGATCCCTACTAACTAAAATTCTCCTAACATACAAATATGTCATCTCATCATGCCACCACGCATGAGAAAGTAAATGCTAGTTTCAGTTTAGTCTAAAGTAAATGCTAATGTTTCATACTAATAAATCACACTAAAATAATTTCAACAAATTCCCGCAACAAACTGCATCATCTCTAGTTTGAAAATTCCTCACAAAGAAATAAAACAAAAAGGGGGGAAAGGAAGAAAATAAACCAGATCGTACGTGCAGATAAAGGAAAAAGGGTAAAGCCAAGGGGCACACGAAGTTACTAGGTCTTGTACTAAATGTTACGGAAGGAATTTCTAAAAAGTCTCTTTACGGAAGGAAGAAAAAAACAAATCGTATGTGCATTTTTCGGAATCGATTCTACAGAGATGGGTAGGAATCTGTTGTCTTTGTTTGGATTCTGATTTTGAAAGACATAGAATCTGAAAATCACTAGCTGCGGCACAAACAAAGGCAAGTGTGTTTCTAGCCTACTAGCTTTCAGCTTATGTCCCGTCGTCATCCTTATCGTCGTCACCATTATCCTCCTCCTCCATAGTAGCACCACAATCCCCCCCCCCCCTTCTTATCATAATCAAGGCCCTCCTCCTTGCTGGCAGATTCTGCCAATTATTTAGTTGATTTGCCAAAATTCATGGTATAGTAGCTAAATGGGCTTCACCCGTCTCATGCTGATGCTAGCCAGGCCCGGAAGCATGCTCACTAGAAAGCTTCATGCGAGAGGCGTCCTTGAGGGTACCCCACCCCCTTCACCCAGCGAGTGATCCATCTGGCAAGTGCCTATGTAAGACGCCCCCTGAGGGAACATTAGCGTTGTACTCTCTCTGTTTCTTTTTTCGTTTTTTAATATCTCACAACTAGATATGATATAGATATGTCACATCTATTAAAGCCGCTATAATATTCGTGCAAGGGTGATCGTAGGCTCGTGCTGGTTTTCTTGTGCGTCGATTGTCTTGTCCTGGGCTTTGTTGTGTCTTGTGTTCTTTTTGTCTGGGTCTGCTCCATGTAGCATGGCCTTTTTTCATACGGGCTACATGTTGGATTGCAAGAGTCGGGCTAACTCTTTGTTCAAATGGTTTCAACAATCCGTTTTGTGTTATCTCTTCTCACTCTCACTCTTTCTATTTGTTTATCAGACAATTTTTGTTCGGTTTTCTATTTGCTTTATTTTTTATTTTTTATTTTACCTTTTTGAAATTTATTCATTCTAAATTTATGAATTTATTTTTAAATCATGTCTTTTTTGCTGGTGTCAGTTGCTTGTCCATCATCAAACACGAAAATGTAAATATCACTCCTGCCATGCAACTACATGACATCAACATGACTAGAGGTGCTCATTTTGCCTCGGATGAGGCAGTTTTCTGGTCATTTTTATTTGTACGATTCTATTTTTTATTCTGTCCTTTGTGGCTTGCAACTAGACGTAGTGGAACCCAACCGCATGTCATGCCTATTACCACGAATTGTATTGAATCAATATGCAGTTCGACTAGATTTTTCTTTTCAATTGCATGTCCCCCCTCGACATGTCACAGGTCGCATCCTTTTTTTCTAGTTGTAACTCCAACCTCAACATGCAACCGGCCCTGTGTTTTTTTTTTTGTTCTAGTTGCAGTTTCATCCTTGACATGCAACTGGGCATTTTTAGTTGCAAATGCACTCCTGAAACACAATTCAGCCCCGTTTTTTCTATTTTGTAAAATTTAATGTATAATTTTTTGTGAACAATTTTATAAAATTTGATAAGAATTTTAAAAAATTTATGAAAACATTCCAAATTTATGAATATTTTTTGTAAGGAATTTATAAATCACATCTAGATGATTTTGAGGATGTCTCATCTAAGTTTCTCACCGCTCGATTTAGGTTCTGTAATTTTCGTGCAAGGGCTCGATCTCTGCCTCGTTGGTTGATGATTTGTTTGTTGCGCATCTTTTTGTTGGCCTGTTTGGATTCACTTTTGTTGGCCATTTTCGCGGCGCACTGGCAACCCGTTTCGCTTGTTTCTAGGACGTGACGTAGAATTAGAAGAGACAAGAAAAGGGAAGCTCCATCACGCATTCGTTACCTTCCCGGCCGGTACATTTTCACATTGACTCCCATTTCTTTTAAGCTTTACCAAGACAAGGTTTAGCAATGTTTCATCTAAGTTGTTGTTTGTTGGACCTTGCTGCTGTAATTTTCATGCAAACTCTTGGTCTTGCATTGTCGGTCAATGTGTTACCTATGTGGCCTTGGTTCCTTCTGCTCATTTGTCGGCCCGTTCGTGTTGTACGTATGTTATTTTGTTGATCATTTTTCTTCTTGCTCTCTTGTTTGCCCATTTTATCTCGCATGAGTTCTAAAAGTCGAAGAGAAAGGTTATGTCACTTGTCCAAGTTGAAAGTCGACCCTCGAATCATAACTGGGCCCATAGATTGTTTTTCGTCTCAATTGTAAGTCCACCCTCGACTCGTAACTCGGTCCATAATTTTTATTCGTCCTAGTTGCAAGTCCACCTCTACTCGCAACGGCTATGACAGTTTTGTGTAGTTGTTCCAGTTGCAAGTCCACGCTTGACTTGCAACAAGAGCCGCAGTTTTTTCTTCCCAGTTGCAAGCGCATCATTGATTTGGAACTGGGTCTTTGGTTTGTTTTTCATCCCAGTTGCAAGTACATCATCGACTCGTAACTCGACATATAGTTTATAGTTGTCCTAGTTGCAAATGCACCCTCCACTCGCAACTACTATCACAGTTTTGTGCAGTTGTTCTACTCGCTAGTCCACTCTTGACTCCTCTCCACCACTATTTATAAGGGATGAGGAGGTTGTGGTGGCTGAAATTTTTATCCCAAAAGGTAAGTGGCCCCCACATGGAAGTGACTCTCAAAAAGCCACTTCCCTACCATGGCCAACCATCTCTGGGCCCCTTACATGAGGGGCCCACCTCCAACCAAACGAGCATCCACCAAACATGAGCTGGGAGCCCCAACAAAACAGCCCACGAATAGTGCGATCTTGTCCCCTCATGTTGGGACAAGATGTTTTCCGCGACCATTTATTCTGAGAAAATTTCGGAAGGTCCCAGAGCATTTCCGATACCCTTACAAAATTATTCTGTGCATGTTCAAAAACATTTGCAGTATTGTGGTTTAATTCCGAAACATTTTCATTTTCTTCGAAACAATTCCAATAGCTCTGACACACTTTTCTGTCGCCTCCGAAACTTTTCCGGTGACTTTCTTTCTGAATCCCTGTCTAGTATTCAGCAGATAGATGACCCTTAAGCATGTGACCCTGTAGGTTCGGTGAAGTATAAACATGACGGGAACACATTCCGATCAATGATCAATAGTGGAACCGTGGACATCCATATTGACCCCTATACCCACACAAATAAATATTGAAGTGAACATGTAGTTAACTGATACGTATCTGTAATTTTTTATTGTTCCATGCTACTATAGTATCAATCTTGGATGTTTTATATACACTTTCAAGCAATTATATATCATTTTTCGGGACTAACCTATTAACTAAGTGCCCAGTGTCAGTTGCTGTTTTTTGCTTGTTTTTGGTTTTTCAGAATATCAGTACCAAACGAAGTACAATTGGCACGAAAATTTTTCGAGATTTTTTTTTGGAAATAAGAGACCCTGGATGCTTCAGGAGGGGACGAGAAGATGGAGCAGTGGCCCACGAGGCACTAGGGCACGCCCAGGGGATAGGGCGCACCCTGGTGGATTGTGGGGCCCATGTGGCTCCGTTTGACGTAACTCCGCCATTATAAATTGTCTAAAATCTGGAAACCAACAGGGGAGTCCATGAATACTTTTTCCGCCGCCACAAGTTCATGTTCTCGACATATCCCATCTGGAGGCCTTTTCCGGCACTCTACCAGAGGGGGATTCGATCATGGAGGGGCTATACACCATCCTTGCTGCCCTTCCAATGATGTGTGAGTAGTTTACCATAGACCTACTGTTGGGAATCATTGCATGGAAAACAAAAAAATTCTACACACACGCAATGATCTATCCATGGAGATGCATAGCAACGAGGGGGAGAGTGTGTCTACATACCCTCATAGACCGTAAGCGAAATCCCGGTTTGAGTATGAGGATTGTTTTACAAATTATTTTTCACTGTGCCCACCATTTTACATACAAGTCTGTGAACCTTATTACATAATCTATAAGTGTTAACTAATATTACCAACCTATATCGACTTTTAACCAATATAATATATCCTTTGGTATTATGTATTTTTATGAACAACAGATGGTTCTGCATTTGGGACATGGTTGTTTAAATAGAGGTTAGAAAAAAGATAAGGTGATCTATTTGTATAAAATCGATGCAATTCCATACACGTGTTGCGTGAAAGTCTACTTGAAATACAAAACACATAAATTACTCCCACTAGAAATTGGAGAAACAAAATGAATCCTACTCTTGCTGTATTGAAGCAACAACATGTCTAAACATAACCCAAAAAAAGGTGTCTCTCCTTTTACATTTGGAGGTGGCCTTTGAAAGGTTTCATCAACTAAGCCAAGCAAAACGTGACTTGGTGCCTTATATATATGGTAGAGTTGATGGTTAGGGTTTTAATTCATCTTGTGAGTGTAAAGAGAATGGATTGGGTGTAAAGAGAACATGCAATACTTTCATTTATGTATGGTACATGTGACTGTATGTGACTGTAAAAAGAATGGATTGGGTGGATGAGCAAGTTATTTGTGTTTTACTTATCTTATTTTGATTTCTTGCAATGCATATTTCTGAAGGAAATATGCCCTAGAGGCAATAATAATGTTATTATTTTATTTCCTTATATCATGATAAATGTTTATTATTCATGCTAGAATTGTATTATCCGGAAACATAATACTTGTGTGAATACATAGACAAACCAAACGTCACTAGTATGCCTCTACTTGACTAGCTCATTAATCAAAGATGGTTATGTTTCCTAACCATAGACATGTGTTGTCATTTGATTAACGGGATCACGTTATTAGGAGAATGATGTGATTGACATGACCCATTCCATTAGCTTAGCACCCGATCGTTTAGTATGTTGCTATTGCTTTCTTCATGACTTATACATGTTCCTATGACTATGAGATTATGCAACTCCCGACCAATGCAGAAGATAGAGAGAAAATGAAAGATGTTCCCTATGCTTCAGCCATAGGCTCTATCATGTATGCAATGCTGTGTACCAGACCTGATGTGTGTCTTGCTATAAGTCTAGCAGGCAGGTACCAAAGTAATCCAGGAGTGGATCATTGGACAGCGGTCAAGAACATCCTGAAATACCTGAAAATGACTAAGGATATGTTTCTCATATATGGAGGTGACAAAGAGCTCATCGTAAATGGTTACGTTGATGCAAGCTTTGACACTGATCCGGACGATTCTAAATCGTAAACCGGATACGTGTTTACATTAAACGGTGGAGCTGTTAGTTGGTGCAGTTCTAAACAAAGCGTTGTGGCGGGATCTACATGTGAAGCGGAGTACATAGCTGCTTCGGAAGCAGCAAACGAAGGAGTCTGGATGAAGGAGTTCATATCCGATCTAGGTGTCATACCTAGTGCATCGGGTCCAATGAAAATCTTTTCTGACAATACTGGTGCAATTGCCTTAGCAAAGGAATCCAGATTTCACAAGAGAACCAAGCACATCAAGAGACGCTTCAATTCCATCCGGGATCTAGTCCAGGTGGGAGACATAGAGATTTGCAAGATACAGGATCTAAATATAGCAGACCCATTGACTAAGCCTCTTCCACGAGCAAAACATGATCAGCACCAAAGCTCCATGGGTGTTAGAATCATTACTGTGTAATCTAGATTATTGACTCTAGTGCAAGTGGGAGACTGAAGGAAATATGCCCTAGAGGCAATAATAATGTTATTATTTTATTTCCTTATATCATGATAAATGTTTAATATTCATGCTAGAATTGTATTATCCGGAAACATAATACTTGTGTGAATACATAGATAAACCAAACGTCACTATTATGCCTCTACTTGACTAGCTCATTAATCAAAGATGGTTATGTTTCCTAACCATAGACATGTGTTGTCATTTGATTAACGGGATCACGTTATTAGAAGAATGATGTGATTGACATGACCCATTCCATTAGCTTAGCACCCGATCGTTTAGTATGTTGCTATTGCTTTCTTCATGACTTATACATGTTCCTATGACTATGAGATTATGCAACTCCCGTTTGCCGGAGGACCACTTTGTGTGCTATCAAACGTCACAACGTAACTGGGTGATTATAAAGGAGCTCTACAGGTGTCTCCAAAGGTACATGTTGGGTTGGCGTATTTCGAGATTAGGATTTGTCACTCCGATTGTCGGAGAGGTATCTCTGGGCCCTCTCGATAATGCACATCACATAAGCCTTGCAAGCATTTCAACTAATGAGTTAGTTGCGAGATGATGTATTACGAAACGAGTAAAGAGAGTTGCTGGTAACGAGATTGAACTAGGTATTGAGATACCGACGATCGAATCTCGGGCAAGTAAAATACCGATGACAAAGGGAACAACGTATGTTGTTATGCGGTCTGACCGATAAAGATCTTCGTACAATATGTAGGAGCCAATATGAGCATCCAGGTTCCGCTATTGGTTATTGACCGGAGACGTGTCTCGGTCAGGTCTACATTGTTCTCGAACCCGTAGGGTCCGCACGCTTAAGGTTTCGATGACAGTTATATTATGAGTTTATGAGTTTTGATGTACCGAAGTTAGTTCGGAGTCCCGGATGTGATCACGGACATAACGAGGAGTCTCGAAATGGTTGAGACATAAAGATTGATATATTAGACGGCTATATTCGGACACCGGAAGTGTTCCGGGTGATTTCGGAGAAAACCGGAGAGCCGGAGGGTTACCGGAACCCTACCGGGAGAAGTAATGGGCCATATGGGCCTTAGTGGAGAGAGAGAGGGGCAGCCAGGGTGGGCCGCGCGCCTCCACCCCCCTGGTCTGAATTGGACTAGGAGAGGGGGGGGCGGCGCCCCCCTTTCCTTCTCCCTCCCCACTTCCTTCCCCCTCCTAGTAGGAGTCCTACTCCTACTAGGAGGAGGACTCCTCCTGGCACGCCAATAGGGGCCGGCCAGCCTCCTCCCCTTGCTCCTTTATATACGGGGGCAGGGGGCTCCCCTAGACATAAGTTGATCCACGTGATCATATTCTTAGCCGTGTGCGGTGCCCCCTTCCACCATAATCCTCGATAATGTTGTAGCGGTGCTTAGGCGAAGCCCTGCGACGGTAGTACATCAAGATCGTCACCACGCCGTCGTGCTAACGGAACTCTACCCCGACACTTTGCTGGATCGGAGTCCGGGGATCGTCATCGAGCTGAACGTGTGCTAAAACTCGGAGGTGCCGTAGTTTCGGTGCTTGATCGGTCGGGCCGTGAAGACGTACGACTACATCAACCGCGTTGTGCTAACGCTTCCGCTGTCGGTCTACAAGGGTACGTAGATCACACTCTCCCCTCTCGTTGCTATGCATCACCATGATCTTGCGTGTGCGTAGGAAAATTTTGAAATTACTACGTTCCCCAACAGTGGCATCCGAGCCTAGGTTTTATGTGTTGATGTTATATGCACGAGTAGAACACAAGTGAGTTGTGGGTGATATAAGTCATACTGCTTACCAGCATGTCATACTTTGGTTCGGCGGTATTGTTGGACGAAGCGGCCCGGACCGACATCACGCGTACGCTTACGCGAGACCGGTTCTCCCAACGTGCTTTGCACAAAGGTGGCTAGCGGGTGACAGTTTCTCCAACTTTAGTTGAACTGAGTGTGGCTACACCCGGTCCTTGCGAAGGTTAAAACAGCACCAACTTGACAAACTATTGTTGTGGTTTTGATGCGTAGGTAAGATTGATTCTTGCTTAAGCCCGTAGCAGCCACGTAAAACTTGCAACAACAAAGTAGAGGACGTCTAACTTGTTTTTGCAGGGCATGTTGTGATGTGATATGGTCAAGACATGATGCTAAATTTTATTGTATGAGATGATCATGTTTTGTAACCAAGTTATCGGCAACTGGCAGGAGCCATATGGTTGTCGCTTTATTATATGCAATGCAATTGCGCTGTAATGCTTTACTTTATCACTAAGCGGTAGCGATAGTCGTGGAAGCATAAGATTGGCGAGACGACAACGATGCTACAATGGTGATCAAGGTGTCGCGCCGGTGACGATGGTGATCACGACGGTGCTTCGAAGATGGAGATCACAAGCACAAGATGATGATGGCCATATCATATCACTTATATTGATTGCATGTGATGTTTATCTTTTATGCATCTTATCTTGCTTTGATTGACGGTAGCATTTTAAGATGATCTCTCACTAATTATCAAGAAGTGTTCTCCCTGAGTATGCACCGTTGCGAAAGTTCTTCGTGCTGAGACACCATGTGATGATCGGGTGTGATAGGCTCTACGTTCAAATACAACGGGTGCAAAACAGTTGCACACGCAGAATACTCAGGTTATACTTGACGAGCCAAGCATATACAGATATGGCCTCGGAACACGGGACCGAAAGGTCGAGCGTGAATCATATAGTAGATATGATCAACATAGCGATGTTCACCAATGAAACTACTCCATCTCACGTGATGATCGGACATGGTTTAGTTGATTTGGATCACGTAATCACTTAGAGGATTAGAGGGATGTCTATATAAGTGGGAGTTCTTTAGTGATATGATTAATTGAACCTAAATTTATCATGAACTTAGTACCTGATAGTATCTTGCTTGTTTATGTTTGATTGTAGATAGATGGCCCGTGCTGTTATTCCGTTGAATTTTAATGCGTTCCTTGAGAAAGCAAAGTTGAAAGATGATGGTAGCAATTATACGGACTGGGTCCGTAACTTGAGGATTATCCTCATTGCTGCACAGAAGAATTACGTCCTGGAAGCACCGCTGGGTGCCAGGCCTGCTGCTGGAGCAACACCAGATGTTATGAACGTCTGGCAGAGGAAAGCTGATGACTACTCGATAGTTCAGTGTGCCATGCTTTACGGCTTAGAATCGGGACTTCAACGATGTTTTGAACGTCATGGAGCATATGAGATGTTCCAGGAGTTGAAGTTAATATTTCAAGCAAATGCCCGGTTTGAGAGATATGAAGTCTCCAATAAGTTCTATAGCTGCAAGATGGAGGAGAACAGTTCTGTCAGTGAGCATATACTCAAAATGTCTGGGTATAATAATCACTTGATTCAATTGGGAGTTAATCTTCCAGATGATTGCGTCATTGACAGAATTCTCCAATCACTGCCACCAAGCTACAAGAGCTTCGTGATGAACTACAATATGCAAGGGATGAATAAGACTATTCCCGAGCTCTTCGCAATGCTGAAAGCTGCGGAGGTAGAAATCAAGAAGGAGCATCAAGTGTTGATGGTCAATAAGACCACTAGTTTCAAGAAAAAGGGCAAAGGGAAGAAGAAGGGGAACTTCAAAAAGAACAGCAAGCAAGTTGCTACTCAAGAGAAGAAACCCAAACCTGGACCTAAGCCTGAAACTGAGTGCTTCTACTGCAAGCAGACTGGTCACTGGAAGCGGAACTGCCCCAAGTATTTGGCGGATAAGAAGGATGGCAAGGTGAACAAAGGTATATGTGATATACATGTTATTGATGTGTACCTTACTAATGCTCGCAGTAGCACCTGGGTATTTGATACTGGTTCTGTTGCTAACATTTGCAACTCGAAACAGGGACTACAGATTAAGCGAAGATTGGCTAAGGACGAGGTGACGATGCGCGTGGGAAATGGTTCCAAAGTCGATGTGATCGCAGTCGGCACGCTACCTCTACATCTACCTTCGGGATTAGTATTAGACCTAAATAATTGTTATTTGGTGCCAGCGTTAAGCATGAACATTATATCTGGATCTTGTTTGATGCGAGACGGTTATTCATTTAAATCAGAGAATAATGGTTGTTCTATTTATATGAGTAATATCTTTTATGGTCATGCACCCTTAAAGGAGCTCTACATGTTTAGGAGAATGATGTGATTGACATGGCCCATTTCATTAGCTTAGCACCCGATCGTTTAGTATGTTGCTATTGCTTTCTTCATGACTTATACATGTTCCTGTGACTATGAGATTATGCAACTCCCGTTTGCCGGAGGAACACTTTGTGTGCTACCAAACGTCACAACGTAACTGGGTGATTATAAAGGAGCTCTACAGGTGTCTCCAAAGGTACATGTTGGGTTGGCGTATTTCGAGATTAGGATTTGTCACTCCGATTGTCGGAGAGGTATCTCTGGGCCCTCTCGGTAATGCACATCACATAAGCCTTGCAAGCATTTCAACTAAAGAGTTAGTTGCGAGATGATGTATTACAAAACGAGTAAAGAGACTTGCCGGTAACGAGATTGAACTAGGTATTGAGATATCGACGATCGAATCTCGGGCAAGTAAAATACCGATGACAAAGGGAACAACGTATGTTGTTATGCGGTCTGACCGATAAAGATCTTCGTAGAATATGTAGGAGCCAATAAGAGCATCCAAGTTCCACTATTGGTTATTGACCGGAGACGTGTCTCGGTCATGTCTACATTGTTCTCGAACCCGTAGGGTCCGCACGCTTAAGGTTTCGATGACAGTTATATTATGAGTTTATGAGTTTTGATGTACCGAAGTTAGTTCGGAGTCCCGGATGTGATCACGGACATAACGAGGAGTCTCGAAATGGTCGAGACATAAAGATTGATATATTAGACGGCTATATTCGGATACCGGAAGTGTTCCGGGTGATTTCGGAGAAAACTGGAGAGCCGGAGGGTTACCGGAACCCTACCGGGAGAAGTAATGGGCCATATGGGCCTTAGTGGAGAGAGAGAGGGGCAGCCAGGGTGGGCCGCGCGCCTCCTCCCCCCTGGTCCGAATTGGACTAGGAGAGGGGGGGCGGCGCCCCCCTTTCCTTCTCCCTCCCCACTTCCTTCCCCCTCCTAGTAGGAGTCCTACTCCTACTAGGAGGAGGACTCCTCCTGGCACGCCAATAGGGGCCGGCCGGCCTCCTCCCCTTGCTCCTTTATATACGGGGGTAGGGGGCACCCCTAGACACAAGTTGATCCACGTGATCATATTCTTAGCCGTGTGCAGTGCCCCCTTCCACCATAATCCTCGATAATATTATAGTGGTGCTTAGGCGAAGCCCTGCGACGGTAGTACATCAAGATCGTCACCACGCCGTCGTGCTGACGGAACTCTACCCCGACACTTTGCTGGATGGGAGTCCGGGGATCGTCATCGAGCTGAACGTGTGCTAAAACTCGGAGGTGCCGTAGTTTCGGTGCTTGATCGGTTGGGCCGTGAAGACGTACGACTACATCAACCGCGTTGTGCTAACGCTTCCGCTGTCGGTCTACAAGGGTACGTAGATCACACTCTCCCCTCTCATTGCTATGCATCACCATGATCTTGCGTGTGCGTAGGAAATTTTTTAAATTACTACGTTCCCCAACAATTTCACCATCAAAGCATAGTATATTCCTCCTTAACTATATACTATATCTATTTTATTGGGTCTCACATATTTCATGTTTATGCTTGCAGCTCGTAAAGCCATTTTTGATGACGTACAGCAAGACCCAGAGAGCAGCAATATTCAATCAGGTCAGCAACTGAAATATTTAATTCCTTATGATGAGCATAATATGATGTTGGTGTTATGAAGTTATCTTTAGGATAAGTGTAGCAGTGTACGCAGCAACTGAAATATTTATTTCATTCCGATGAGCTTCGTGTATGTTTGGAGATTATTTTTACACATATGCGCATATACATTGGTGACCATGCATGTTGTAAAGTAGGAAAAGTTCTTATACAAAATAACTACATTAGGTTTGTGAAAATTTTATTTGGTGTACTCCTTTTCTTTCCATCATTTGCTTTTCTTTTTCTTGTAGGTGAAATAATCAATATTCCAAGTGATGGAGGTGAAAACTAGTGATATAGTGATGGTGACTGGTGCAGAGGTGAGGACCCACTATGTCCCATGCTTCCTTTATTGCTTTTTCAGTGATCTCTTATCACTTAATTATTAGTAGATAGATCTGCTAGCTTGTCCCAATGCTTAACTAACAAGTCAAATTTAGTTGCTATTTATCTAGTACGATAAATTGTTACAGAAATTTGTAAGGTACATCTCTCTATATAGAGGTAAGGACAAACATCATTGTATAACATCTGGCCGAAGTGCACCTCAATATTTGTGCTCACAAAATGCTTGCATGGTTTTATGAAGGTAAAATGTTTTTGGAGATGAACTTTCTTGCCTGGCGTCTTAGCCATCATATTTCCTCGCAACTATCTTGATCACAGAATGTTTCTGACCAACAATCCGAAAAGTCTTGTGAATTTCCATACCCACATATTTCTTTTTAGTTTTCTAAAATTACAGTTGGCAGCATGGGTAAATTTTCAACCATTATGCTATTGACAAAATTTGAGCATGCCTGAAAAAGGATTATGGCACAGAGTATGGAACTTCATTGTTTTACTGTAATAGTAAAGGCAATGTGGGTTTATTGAAATACATGTTACTGGTTGAACTAATGATCGGGAGTACACGATGATAATGTTCTTGATACTTAATTTTGGTTTTATGATGAACAACAGTTTCACACAATTTTATTTCTATTTATGATATTCGAGAGACTAACCAAGGAGAGTGTTTACTTTCTAGGTACCAAGAGCCATTTCCCGGGTGGTTTAATATGGTGGAAGTGCTTATCTTCGAAATTCGGCTTGTCCTGCCAGTAATAGTATTACCGTCAAGTGTATTGGATCTGTATTATCCCCGATGGTTTGCCTTATCCATGTTCTCTAAATATTCTTTGAAATACCTACAGGAGGTGAACCTGAACCTTTTGTGACACAAATATATTTGCATTATATGTATATTGTGACTTAAACAAATCTTCTTAATTGTACGATTATTCAGATACGGTGTCGATCACTCGTGCGGTTAAATGTTACTCCCTCCATTTCAAAATAGATGACCCAACTTTATACTAAAGTTAGTACAAAGTTGAGTCATCTATTTTGGAACGGAGGGAGTAGTTATTATATATATCATTTTTGTATCAGATTGTCATTCGCATCCAACTTATTACTCTTTCTCCAGATGGCATCGTTCTGCTCCCTACTATGTCGGAGAAATATTTATTGGTTGTTTTGGTACTGTGATATGTGTATATACATACTACACGTATGAACATCAAATGAAATTATGTATATCTTCAGGCCATATGCACCATGCATGGTTTATCCACAACAGATGATCGTGCGTACTGATCAAATATATTATCATCCATGTGCACAATAATATAATCATTTAAATATATTTGCAAGAAAGAGCAATATATGTGCACAATAATAGTCGGAGCCGGAACCGCAACCGCTGTAGAGGTCCTTGTCAAATGTGATGGAGGAAACGGCCATGGCCGAACATGCCAGCCACTAGGGGCACTTCCAGCTTGTGCGCTCGTCCAACATGCACGAGCTCTGCATCGATCTCATCCATGTCTACGGTGCTGGGATAGGGTTTAGGGCGTGCGCGCGAGAGATAGAATGGGTGGAAGGATGTGTTTCTTCTGGGGCCGTGTTGTGACTCAAACATGGATTATGTTTCAATCCAGGTTGAGTTCTCACGGGGACATATGTCACACGTGCAAGGTGGGAGATGATGTGACGGAAATCAGTCGAATGAGCCATCGCGTTGCCCAAAACATAGTGGGTTTGTAAAATTCACTTTTTAGATATGTACGGCCTACCCAAAAATTGGGATTTGGGATTTTTTTTTCTTTTGCAAACATATTGTAGTTCTTCTACTTTGTTGAAAAGTTTAAGTCGTACTTTGGACAAACAAAACGCAAAGATTCTTCTCAGCAATCTTACCGCAAAAGCGAAGAGAGGGTGTAACCGGAATAGTAAGTAGTGTAACTACGACGCGGCGCATTTACAACTTTCGGCAGCGGACAAAGCTGGGCGAGCTGGCTACAGCGCCTTAAGCTTCCACTCCTGGGTTTCTTTCTCTATTCAGATCTCTCACTCGTCTCCTTCTCCATCTTCCTAGCTAGTCCAGCCCTCAAGCCCTAGCCCTAGGCACCCATCGTCATGGAGAACGAGCGTCTCGACTCCGGCGACCAGCCCACCCTGCCGCCGCAACCACCCAAGCACCTAACGGACGATATGCTCCGCAACGTCTTCCACCGCCTCCCGCCGGAGCCTATCGCCCTTGCCTTCGTCTGCTCGTCCTACAAATCGTGGCGGCGCGTCGTCCACGACGAGGAGAACTTCCTCCGCCCCTTCCGCACGGCCCACCACAACATCCCACCTCTCCTCGGTCTCTACTCCGACGACGTCCACGGCTCGCTTCACTTCACCCGCACCACGAAAGGTGCGATGAATCTGCCGGTCCCGCCGTTGGCATCTGCCGTGGACCACCGCTCTGGTTTCCACGGCTACGGCTGCACCCACGGCCGCGTGCTCCTCGACGCCGCCAGGGACGACAACAGCCACGGTGAGCTTCTTGTGTGGGACCCCCTGACCGAGGAACATAACCTCATTCCATCAGCGCCCGGTTTCGTCCGCGGACAGAGCTGCGGCGCGGCGCTCGTCTGCGAAGCCAATCACGCCTACCACGGCGACTGCCACTCGTCGCCATTCCGCGTCGTCTTCGCGTACAGCGAGTACATGCCTCCTGGCCCCTTCCACCCTCCCAGTTCCATCCGCATCTTCGTCTACGTCTACAGCTCCGTGACCAGAAGCTGGGGCGGTCGCCCGGCAGCCGTCATGCGCGCGCGCGAGGGGTGGCACTTCGACAGGAAGCCGAGCGCCGTGTCCGGCAACGGCGACTCCGTGTTCTGGATGACGGGAGAGGGCCGCAACGTGCTCGAATTTCACCTCGAGACAGAGAGGCTTCTACTGACGGGGACACCGGATGCTACACGGGGCGAGGACTTTGTTCTCGCGCCGGCTCAGGAAGCGCGGCTGGGTTTGGCCGGTGTGATCGACAACTTTTTCGTCGTGTTGTTCACGAGGGACGATGATGGCGCCTGGGTTCACCGCATCCTGCTTAGACTCAACGATGCCTTTCCGTTCCATGGTGATGCCGATGCCGATGCTGATGGGCTCTTCGGTATTGACATACCCACTTACTCTGATGATGAGGATGGTCTTTCGGATGATGACGACGCGGATGATGACGACGACGCAACAGAAGCAAAGGCAAGGTCTTTCGGATTTTGATCTATCAAAATCCATTTCATATAGTGAATATTTAAAATAATTTAACTTTGTTTTTGAAATTAGATTGAATGTTGTCTTCAGTTTTGAGTATACATACAGATACAATGGTATGTACCCACTGAATTTTTGTACCTTGGCCACAGGTGGTCGGTTTCTCCGAGCAGTTGGATTCCATTTTCTTGAAGGCGGAACCGGGAGTGTTCATGATCAGCTTAGAGTCCGGGCAGCATCAACGTGTGCTTGAAACGGATCAGCACTTCTCCCGTGTTTATCCCTATTGCACATTCTATACAGCAGGTATATATCCTTACTTTACGGTAGATATATATTTAGCTTGGAATGCCTAGCTAGTATAAACTATATATTGGACAAGCGATGAATGTTGACTTTCTTTTCTAGATCGACTTCCACGGTTTGTGACTACATAATATCTTCTGTACAGATCATATGTCAAGTGTAATTTTTGCGCATAATGCTTCTGCACTTGGTACATTATTTGTTGTTTTTCAGTAGCACTCCCTCCGTCTTTTTATGCAAGGGACATCATGTTTTGTGTCTATCTTTCAACATCAATTTGACCAGCAAAATATGATTAAGGCCACAAAAAGTATATTTGTTTCACATCAGAAATAATTCCAAAGCTATAATTTAGTGCATATAACTTATACCACCAGTTTGTTGGCTAAATATAATCAATGGTCGAATCTAGACTCGAAATATGTTGCGGCCTTGTATATAAAAAGTAAGCGAGTGTTATGAATTTTTTTGCTTACTTTGTATGAGTTCTCAGAACAATCAGGATATATTGATTGATCATTGTATCAGCGCATGGTTAATGTTAAGTGGCTACACTGTGAGACACATCTAGTTTGGTGTTTATATTCAAAGGCATATTATCTTCGTATGTACATGTCTTGCTATCTGAGAAACTGGCTAATTTATTCTCAATTTATTTAGTGATACTGGGGTGTACTTCATTTTTATCCTGACACATCTCATGTACAGATGGGATTAGATGTGTTGCAGGTGGAACTAAAGAGACAAGATAATGTAATCAGAGGAAAATGAATGTCTGATGCAATATTAAGCATTCCTATATCACACGTCATATCACAAGTGATTACTTATAATGAGCACCATGCCACTAATAATTATCATGGTACATGACAGTGACCTATAGTTCATAGAATGTTATCTGAATGGTTTACGAATATATAGTATTGACATTTTTATGGTCCAATGTAATTCAATATACTATATTATATAAGATAGTCAGATTGGTTATGCTGGTTTGAGCAATATTTGCATGGAGACACCCTGTCATCACCTAATATGCTGCTTCTGTTCATGTTATACCTATCATGCAAAGGCATGACGTTATTCAATTAATACATAACGTATCTTTCATTTTTTTATTATTTCACTATAAGATGGTCCATTGTCCATAATATTCTAATTCTCAATCAACTTCTGCTAGCAGCAGTCACAAGGTCTGTTCACATACACTACCATAATGCGTATATATACATACATGATCAAACCTTTTGCGCAGAGAAAACCAGTGTACAAATTAGATGTTATTGACAAGATTAATTTAATCTAACTATCACACTCTTGACTGCTTATCATCCAAATCCCGGTTTGAGTACGAGGATGGTTTTGCAAATACATATAGATTAGCATGGCTATGATTGTTCGTAGAAAATTAATTATTTTGAATTGTGCCCGCCATTTTACATACAAGTCTGTGAACCTTATTACATAATCTATAAGTGTTAACTAATATTAGCAACTTATATCGACTTTTAAGTAATATATAATATCCTTTCGTATTATGTATTTACAAAAAACAACAGATGGTTCTGCATTTGCGACATGGCTATTTATATAGAGCTTACAAAAAAAGATGAGGTGGTTTGATCGTATAAAATAGATGCAGTTACATACATGTGTTGCGCGAAAGTCTACTTGAAATATAAAACACATAAAATTACTCCCACTAGAGATTGGAGAAACAAAACACATCCTTCTCTTGTTGTATTGAAGCAGCAAGATGTCTAAACATAACCAATAAAAAGGTGTTTCTCTCTTATAGATTTGGAGGTGGCTTTTGAAAGGTGGCGTCAATTAAGCCAAAAAAACATGACTTGGTGGCTTATATATATGGTAGAATTGATGGTTAGGGTTTCAAATGAACCTGCACCATAGGAACCTCCCAATTCATATTTACTTATACAAGCATACATGCAATATTTCATGTATGTATGAATTATGATACATGTGACGGCATGTCAGTGTAAAGAGGATGGATTGGGTGGATGAACAAGTTATTTGTGTTTTATTTATCTTATTTTGATTTCTTGAAATGTATATGTCACCATCAAGTCATAGTATATTCCTCCTGAACTATATACTATATCTATTTTATTGGGACTAACATATTTCATGTTTATTCTTGCAGCTCGTAAAGTCATTTTTAATGATGTACAGGAAGACTCAGAGAGCAGCAATATTCAATCAGGTCAGTAACTGAAATATTTAATTCCTTATGATGAACATAATGATATTGGTGTTATGAAGTTGTATTTAGAAGAAGTCTAGCAGTGTATGCAGCAACCGAAATATTTAATTCATTACGGTGAGCTTCACGTATGCTTGGAGATTATTTTTACACAATATATATATATATATATATACATTGGTGACCATGTTGTAAAGTAGGAAAATCTCTGATGCAATATAATGACATTAAGGTTTGTGCAAATTTTATGTAGTGTACTTTTTTTCTTTTCCATAAACATACATTTCCATCAGTTGCTTTTCTTCTATTTCTTGTAGCTGAAATAAGAAATATTCCAAGTGACGGAGGTGAAAACTAGTGATATCGTGATGGTGACTGGTGCAGAGGTGAGGACCCACTATGCCCCATGCTCTCTTTATTGCTTTTTCAATGGTATCTTATCACTTAATTATAAATAGAGAGATCTACTAGCTTGTCCCAATGCTTAATTAATAAGTAAAATTTAGTCGCTATTTTTGTCTAGTAGGATCAATTGTTACAGAACTTCATAAGGTGCGTCTCTCTATATATAGTTAAGGAAAAAACTTCATTGTATAACATCTGTCCGCATGTGCACCTCAATCTTTATCCTGATAAAATGCTTGCATAGTTTTATGAAGGTAATATTTTTGGAGATGAATTTTCCTGCCTGGCTTCATAGCCATCATATTTCCCAGCAACTTTCTTGATCACGGAATGTCTCTTGCCAACAATTTCCTTCCCAAAAGTCTTGTGAATTTCCATACCCAAATATTGCTTTTTATTATTCTAAAATTACAGTTGGCAACACCGGCAAATTTTCAACCATTGTGCTATTGACAAAAATTCTGACCATCCCGAGAAAGGATTATGGCACAAAAAGAGAGTATGGAACTTCATTGCTTTACTATAATGATGAATGAAATGTTGGTTATTCAAGTATAGGTTACTGGTCGAACTAATGATTGAGAATACATGATGATAATGTACTTGGTACATAATTTTGGTTTTAGTATGAACAACAATTGCACACAATTTTACATTGTAGTTATGATTTTCAGGAGACTAACCAAGGAGAGTGTTTATTTGCTAGGTAACAACAGCCATTTCTCAGGTGGTTTAATATGGTGGAAGTGCTTATCTTCGAATAGTATTCCCCGTCAAGTGTATTGGATCTGTATTATCCCCGACCGTTTGCCTTACCAGTGTTCTCTACATAGTCTTTGAAATACCCGCAGGAGGTGAACTTTAAACTTTTCTGAAACAAATATATTTGAATTATGGATATTGCGACATCAACAAATCTGTTTAATTGTACGATTATTCAGATACAGCGCCGCTCACTCATGTGGTTAAATGTTAGTAATTATATACAACATTTTTGTATCGGGTTATCATTTGCATCCGAATCATTACTCTTTCTTTCGATCGGATCAATCTGCTCCCTACTATGTAAGAGAAATATTTATTGGCTGCTTTTTGGTACAGTAATATGTGTATCTACCTACTACACGTATGAAGATTAAACTCATGCTCCTCGGTCTAGCTATTTGATGAATACTGTGCTAGAGCAGGCTTCGTAGTCCATAAAATATGAGTAGTTGATTGCACGAGACTACATACATAGGTGCATGATTCAAACGAAAATATGTGTACCTTCAGGTCATGTGCACCATGCATGGTTTATCCACAACCCATGACGCACGTACTGATCAAATATATTATCATCCCTTCGCAAAAAAAAAAATTACCATCCATGTGCACAATAATACAATCTTTTAATATATTTGCAAGCAACAGCAGTATAACTCAGTAACTCCAATACCTTTAATCTATGTTCGGTTACATAGGACACACTAAATATTCTTATAATGTCTAGCTACATATATAGTAAGAACAAACATTATTTATCCTGGTTAGAGTACAACTACTCTGATCCCGTGCAGTCTGTCAGCTTATGTCTTGTCGTCATCCTTATTATTTAAGAAAAAAAAAGTCCCCCCCTCCTCCCCCGCTTTATATTATAAAGCACACAACCGAACATCCAGCTCGCTAGGGCCACAGTATAGATAAGCCCAAAAAAAATGAAAGAGAAATAAATGCCGACACCGGCAGATCAACAAAGAAAGGAAGACCGGCAACCGCTGCACCCTCCGACGAAGTACCACCGCATTCCCAGCATCACGAAGTGCCTCGCACCAAGCAGCACCTTCAAGAGAGAATGCGACGCCGCCGCCGTTGTTGCCCGAACAAGTTCTAGTGTTTCCCCCGGTATGCGAGGGATGATGGGGAATGGATAAATCTGACGCCCCTTGAGAAGGTCCGATGGTACCCGCAAACGTCACCGTGTCAGCGCCGGACAAGCCGACAAGGATTTCTCCCGATCCACAACCACCACCATCACCCCAGGCACTTCGAGATGCACCACCCCGACAGCCGCCCACCAGCCTGTGCCACCACGGTTATCGGACAACCCCGCCGCTTCACTGGAGCTGCCAACATGAGGCCTAGATCGGGCAAGGGGACCCCGACCACGGGAGCGACCACAACTCGACCGGGGGGAGGGGACAACCTTGTTGGGGAACGTAGCAGAAATTCAAAATTTTCCTACGTATCACCAAGATCTATCTATGGAGAAACCAGCAACGAGGGGAAGGAGAGTGCATCTACATACCCTTGTAGATCGCTAAGCGGAAGCGTTCAAGTGAACGGGGTTGATGGAGTCGTACTCGTCGTGATCCAAATCACCGATGATCAAGTGCCGAACGCACGGCACCTCCGCGTTCAACACACGTACAGCCCGGTGACGTCTCCCATGCCTTGATCCAGCAAGGAGAGAGGGAGAGGTTGAGGAAGACTCCATCCAACAGCAGCACAACGGCGTGGTGGTGGTGGAGGAGCGTGGCAATCCTGCAGGGCTTCGCTAAGCACCACAGAAGAGGAGGGAGAGAGAGATGCAGGGCTGCACCAACGAGAGATTGAATCGCGTGTGTTATGGGCAGCCCTATGCCTCATATATATAGGGAAGGGGAGGGGCTGCGCCCCCTCTAGGGTTCCCACCCCCTAGGGGGGCGGCAGCCCTAGATGGGGATCAAGGATGGCGGCCAAGAGGGGGAGAGGAGAGGGAGGCGCACCAATATGGGCCTTAAGGCCCATATCCCTTAGGGTTTGCCCCCTTTCCACCTCTTAGGCGCCATGGGCCCTTGTGGGAGGCGCACCAGCCCACTAAGGGTCTGGTCCCTCACCACTCTTAGCCCACGCAAGCCTCCGGGGTTGGTGGCCCCACTTGGTGGACCCCCGGGACCCTCCCGGTGGTCCCGGTACATTACTGATAAACCCCGAAACTCTTCCGGTGACCAAAACAGGACTTCCCATATATAAATCTTTACCTCCGGACCATTCCGGAACTCCTCGTTACGTCCGGGATCTCATCCGGGACTCCGAACAACATTCGGTAACCACATACAAGCTTCCTTTATAACCCTAGCGTCATTGAACCTTAAGTGTGTAGACCCTACGGGTTCGGGAGACATGCAGACATGACCGAGACGATCTCCGGTCAATAACCAACAGCGGGATCTGGATACCCATGTTGGCTCCCACATGTTCCACGATGATCTCATCGGATGAACCACGATGTCAAGGACTTAATCAATCCCGTATACAATTCCCTTTGTCTAGCGGTACGATACTTGCCCGAGATTCGATCGTCGGTATCCCGATACCTTGTTCAATCTCGTTACCGGCAAGTCTCTTTTACTCGTTCCGTAACACATCATCCCGTGATCAACTCCTTGATCACATTGTGCACATTATGATGATGTCCTACCGAGTGGGCCCAGAGATACCTCTCCGTTTACACGGAGTGACAAATCCCAGTCTCGATTCGTGCCAACCCAACAGACACTTTCGGAGATACCCGTAGTGTACCTTTATAGCCACCCAGTTACGTTGTGACGTTTGATACACCCAAAGCACTCCTACGGTATCCGGGAGTTGCACAATCTCATGGTCTAAGGAAATGATACTTGACATTAGAAAAGCTTTAGCATACGAACTACACGATCTAGTGCTATGCTTAGGATTGGGTCTTGTCCATCACATCATTCTCCTAATGATGTGATCCCGTTATCAACGACATCCAATGTCCATGGTCAGGAAACCGTAACCATCTATTGATCAACGAGCTAGTCAACTAGAGGCTTACTAGGGACATGGTGTTGTCTATGTATCCACACATGTATCTGAGTTTCCTATCAATACAATTCTAGCATGGATAATAAACGATTATCATGAACAAGGAAATATAATAATAACTAATTTATTATTGCCTCTAGGGCATATTTCCAACAAACCTCCACCGCTGTAGCGGAGCCGACCGGACGCGGCGACGAGGACTTACCGGGCCTCGATGGCCCGGCCGGGTCCACTTGTCGCCACGCTGCAACTCGCCAACCGACGAAGTCGTCACCGCCCGAGACCGCCACCACCATGCCAACACCGGGGAACGACGCTGTCGAACACCGGGCCACCGGCCCGCCACAACCCAGATGGGGCCCAAATGGGCCTAGATCTAGGCTGGGCGGGCACCGCCAGCCACCAGCGCCACCGCGCCGCCCCACGGCCAACGGCCGCACCGCCGCCTCAAGAGCCACCGTGGCACGAGCCACACCGACGCTGGCCGAGGAGCACCGCCACCGACCACCACCATCAGAGCATGAGGGGTCGTGCGCGGGGAAGGGCAAACTCGCCGCCACCAGCACCACGCGGCTGAGGCCCGGCGGCGCTCGCTGGCAGCGGTAGGAGGAAGGAGCCGTGAGGAGGGGCTGGAGGAGAGCGGCGTCGGGCCCCCCGGTCGCCTCGCCCGGGGAGGCGACGCGGGGGGTACGGGGAAGGGGGGGGTGGAGCGGGAGAGGCAAGCGGCGACGGCGGGCACCGGCCGCGGGGGCGGCTCCGCGCGGGGGAGCCCTCGGCGACGGCGCGGAAACCCTAGGCGGAAGGGTCGCGCGGGGGAGGGCGAGAGGGGGAAGCACTCTCGAAGTCATCCTTATTATCGTCATTACAATCTTTGTCCTCCTCTTCAGCATCACCACAATCCTCCTTCTCCTCCTTAGGACAATCACGATCCTCCTCCTCCTCCTCCTCGTTCTTAGTATCATCACCACTTGTAACCATGCCAACATATGACCATGAGAAGGAGGCCGACATGCAAAGCCAAACAGGCCAAAAATGTGCACTCCTTTGTGGTCAAACCAGCCGGGGACCAAGACGGGGATGTGGACGCCGCAGGGGAGCCAACGATCACTAGATCTCAGCCAGATCCATGTGACTGGCGTCCGAACGAGGCGTGGCGCAAGTCGCGATCCAAATGTATAAGAACGCAAAAAACCATAGAAAGGATTAAGAAAACAAACATTTTCATGTTTGATAAAGCAAATAAATATTATTTGTGCGTCATGGATAATCTCGGTGAGAGCAGACAACACATAAGGGTGTGTGGTCGTTTTCCTATTAATAGTGCAGCTGGACTTTTGAGATTTTGGGTTAATTCAGTGGTTTAAAAGGCTAGTTGTTGCTCGTACGGTCGTACCACCTCGACTCATTGTGTCGTCCATGTCGCTGATCGGGAGAGGAGACGACAGATGAACTGCGAAACTAGGGAAGGCGGTTGACGATCAAAAGGTGACACACTAACACTCCGACATGCGATAATTGAACTGGCAAAGTAATCAGGAGCCAAGACGATCGACCAGTTCCTTATTGTTTTTGATATAGCTTACCACTCATGCCAAGTGGTATCGACCAGTTCCTTATGTACATGCTTGTTGCGCTTCAGCTGATAGGCCAAAGGGGGTAATATGCATGGCACCGTGAGAGCTCCTACTCGATGCTTTCAGCGTCGAATCTTTGATCTGGCACTCGCTACGGGACCAAGCGGGGTTCATTCGGGAAGCCCAGTAGCTATTCGATTTGGTAACTGTTTCCTTCAGCAAGATTCTATTTCCTTCAGCGAGGATATATTTCGTTGAATGGTTTCGAACACAGTACGATGGAAAAAATAGTTGGGTTAAAAAGGGAAAATCATTTCTATAATGAAAAAATATGTTGTAAAAAAATTGTTGATGTTTACAAGTAATATGGTGTAGCTGGGAAAACATCTTAGACTGAGATAGATAATTGAACACAAGAAACACTTCTTCTTGTGAACTAAAAAAACATAGGATCGTGTTTTCTTGATACAGGTGAAAAACCTCCTAAACTCAAAAAAAAATCCCCAGATCAAAAAAGTTCACGCATTTAATAAATTCTTGAATTTGAAAATTTTCATGAATTTTAGAACAATCAGGATTTTGAGGGAAAATGTTCGCAAATTCCAGAAAAATGTTTGCGAATTTGAAATTTTTATGGAGAATAGTTCACAACTTAAAGGAAAATCCATTGACAAAAAATCCAGAAAAGTTCAGGAATTTGAGGAAAAGTTCAAGAAGGTTTGCGACAAAATTCACGAAATTGTTAAAAAATAACAATGTTTGAAATTTTTCACGAATTTGAGAAAACAAATCAGAGCTAAAAGTTCACGAATTTGGAAAAAAAAATCATGAAATATGAAAAAAGTTCGTTAATCTAGAAAAATATTCATGAAGTTTGAAAAACAAATCACGAATTTGAAAAAGGTTAGTGCTAAAAGTTAATGCACTTAAAAAACTTCATGAATTTGGAAAAAGTTCACGGGCTAAAAAATGCACGAAGTTCGAAAACAAATCATGGATTTGAACAAAAAAAAGTTCACAAATCCGGTGTAAATAATTAGGCGATCCTCACTAAATCTAATTCTCTCGACATACAACTATGCCACCTCACCATGCCACCATGCATGACCTAAATAATTGATCCCTACTAACTAAAATTCTCCTAACATACAAATATGTCATCTCATCATGCCACCACGCATGAGAAAGTAAATGCTAGTTTCAGTTTAGTCTAAAGTAAATGCTAATGTTTCATACTAATAAATCACACTAAAATAATTTCAACAAATTCCCGCAACAAACTGCATCATCTCTAGTTTGAAAATTCCTCACAAAGAAATAAAACAAAAAGGGGGGAAAGGAAGAAAATAAACCAGATCGTACGTGCAGATAAAGGAAAAAAGGTAAAGCCAAGGGGCACACGAAGTTACTAGGTCTTGTACTAAATGTTACGGAAGGAATTTCTAAAAAGTCTCTTTACGGAAGGAAGAAAAAAACAAATCGTATGTGCATTTTTCGGAATCGATTCTACAGAGATGGGTAGGAATCTGTTGTCTTTGTTTGGATTCTGATTTTGAAAGACATAGAATCTGAAAATCACTAGCTGCGGCACAAACAAAGGCAAGTGTGTTCCGAGCCTACTAGCTTTCAGCTTATGTCCCGTCGTCATCCTTATCGTCGTCACCATTATCCTCCTCCTCCATAGTAGCACCACAATCCCCCCCCCCCCTTCTTATCATAATCAAGGCCCTCCTCCTTGCTGGCAGATTCTGCCAATTATTTAGTTGATTTGCCAAAATTCATGGTATAGTAGCTAAATGGGCTTCACCCGTCTCATGTTGATGCTAGCCAGGCCCGGAAGCATGCTCACTAGAAAGCTTCATGCGAGAGGCGTCCTTGAGGGTACCCCACCCCCTTTACCCAGCGAGTGATCCATCTGGCAAGTGCCTATGTAAGACGCCCCCTGAGGGAACATTAGCGTTGTACTCTCTCTGTTTCTTTTTTCGTTTTTTAATATCTCACAACTAGATATGATATAGATATGTCACATCTATTAAAGCCGCTATAATATTCGTGCAAGGGTGATCGTAGGCTCGTGCTGGTTTTCTTGTGCGTCGATTGTCTTGTCCTGGGCTTTGTTGTGTCTTGTGTTCTTTTTGTCTGGGTCTGGTCCATGTAGCATGGCCTTTTTTCATACGGGCTACATGTTGGATTGCAAGAGTCGGGCTAACTCTTTGTTCAAATGGTTTCAACAATCCGTTTTGTGTTATCTCTTCTCACTCTCACTCTTTCTATTTGTTTATCAGACAATTTTTGTTCGGTTTTCTATTTGCTTTATTTTTTATTTTTTATTTTACCTTTTTGAAATTTATTCATTCTAAATTTATGAATTTATTTTTAAATCATGTCTTTTTTGCTGGTGTCAGTTGCTTGTCCATCATCAAACACGAAAATGTAAATATCACTCCTGCCATGCAACTACATGACATCAACATGACTAGAGGTGCTCATTTTGCCTCGGATGAGGCAGTTTTCTGGTCATTTTTATTTGTACGATTCTATTTTTTATTCTGTCCTTTGTGGCTTGCAACTAGACGTAATGGAACCCAACCGCATGTCATGCCTATTACCACGAATTGTATTGAATCAATATGCAGTTGGACTAGATTTTTCTTTTCAATTGCATGTCCCCCCTCGACATGTCACAGGTCGCATCCTTTTTTTCTAGTTGTAACTCCAACCTCAACATGCAACCGGCCCTGTGTTTTTTTTTGTTCTAGTTGCAGTTTCATCCTTGACATGCAACTGGGCATTTTTAGTTGCAAATGCACTCCTGAAACACAATTCAGCCCCGTTTTTTCTATTTTGTAAAATTTAATGTATAATTTTTTGTGAACAATTTTATAAAATTTGATAAGAATTTTAAAAAATTTATGAAAACATTCCAAATTTATGAATATTTTTTGTAAGGAATTTATAAATCACATCTAGATGATTTTGAGGATGTCTCATCTAAGTTTCTCACCGCTCGATTTAGGTTCTGTAATTTTCGTGCAAGGGCTCGATCTCTGCCTCGTTGGTTGATGATTTGTTTGTTGCGCATCTTTTTGTTGGCCTGTTTGGATTCACTTTTGTTGGCCATTTTCGCGGCGCACTGGCAACCCGTTTCGCTTGTTTCTAGGACGTGATGTAGAATTAGAAGAGACAAGAAAAGGGAAGCTCCATCACGCGTTCGTTACCTTCCCGGCCGGTACATTTTCACATTGACTCCCATTTCTTTTAAGCTTTACCAATACAAGGTTTAGCAATGTTTCGTCTAAGTTGTTGTTTGTTGGACCTTGCTGCTGTATTTTTCATGCAAACTCTTGGTCTTGCATTGTCGGTCAATGTGTTACCTATGTGGCCTTGGTTCCTTCTGCTCATTTGTCGGCCCGTGTTGTACGTATGTTATTTTGTTGATCATTTTTCTTCTTGCTCTCTTGTTTGCCCATTTTATCTCGCATGAGTTCTAAAAGTCGAAGAGAAAGGTTATGTCACTTGTCCAAGTTGAAAGTCGACCCTCGAATCATAACTGGGCCCATAGATTGTTTGTCGTCTCAATTGTAAGTCCACACTCGACTCGTAACTCGGTCCATAATTTTTATTCGTCCTAGTTGCAAGTCCACCTCTACTCGCAACGGCTATGACAGTTTTGTGTAGTTGTTCCAGTTGCAAGTCCACGCTTGACTTGCAACAAGAGCCGCAGTTTTTTCTTCCCAGTTGCAAGCGCATCATTGATTTGGAACTGGGTCTTTGGTTTGTTTTTCATCCCAGTTGCAAGTACATCATCGACTCGTAACTTGACATATAGTTTATAGTTGTCCTAGTTGCAAATGCACCCTCCACTCGCAACTACTATCACAGTTTTGTGCAGTTGTTCTACTCGCCAGTCCACTCTTGACTCCTCTCCACCACTATTTATAAGGGATGAGGAGGTTGTGGTGGCTGAAATTTTTATCCCAAAAGGTAAGTGGCCCCCACATGGAAGTGACTCTCAAAAAGCCACTTTCCTACCATGGCCAACCATCTCTGGGCCCCTTACATGAGGGGCCCACCTCCAACCAAACGAGCATCCACCAAACATGAGCTGGGAGCCCCAACAAAACAGCCCACGAATAGTGCGATCTTGTCCCCTCATGTTGGGACAAGATGTTTTCCGCGACCATTTATTCTGAGAAAATTTCGGAAGGTCCCAGAGCATTTCCGATACCCTTACAAAATTATTCTGTGCATGTTCAAAAACATTTGCAGTATTGTGGTTTAATTCCGAAACATTTTCATTTTCTTCGAAACAATTCCAATAGCTCTGACACACTTTTCTGTCGCCTCCGAAACTTTTCCGGTGACTTTCTCTCTGAATCCCTGTCTAGTATTCAGCAGATAGATGACCCTTAAGCATGTGACCCTGTAGGTTCGGTGAAGTATAAACATGACGGGAACACATTCCGATCAATGATCAATAGTGGAACCGTGGACATCCATATTGACCCCTATACCCACACAAATAAATATTGAAGTGAACATGTAGTTAACTGATACGTATCTGTAATTTTTTATTGTTCCATGCTACTATAGTATCAATCTTGGATGTTTTATATACACTTTCAAGCAATTATATATCATTTTTCGGGACTAACCTATTAACTAAGTGCCCAGTGTCAGTTGCTGTTTTTTGCTTGTTTTTGGTTTTTCAGAATATCAGTACCAAACGAAGTCCAAATGGCACGAAAATTTTTCGAGATTTTTTTTTGGAAATAAGAGACCCTGGATGCTTCAGGAGGGGACGAGAAGATGGAGCAGTGGCCCACGAGGCACTAGGGCACGCCCAGGGGATAGGGCGCACCCTGGTGGATTGTGGGGCCCATGTGGCTCCGTTTGACCTAACTCCGCCATTATAAATTGTCTAAAATCTGGAAACCAACAGGGGAGTCCATGAATACTTTTTCCGCCGCCACAAGTTCATGTTCTCGACATATCCCATCTGGAGGCCTTTTCCGGCACTCTACCAGAGGGGGATTCGATCATGGAGGGGCTCTACACCACCCTTGCTGCCCTTCCAATGATGTGTGAGTAGTTTACCATAGACCTACTGTTGGGAATCGTTGCATGGAAAACAAAAAAATTCTACACGCACGCAATGATCTATCCATGGAGATGCATAGCAACGAGGGGGAGAGTGTGTCTACATACCCTCATAGACCGTAAGCGAAATCCCGGTTTGAGTATGAGGATTGTTTTACAAATTATTTTTCACTGTGCCCACCATTTTACATACAAGTCTGTGAACCTTATTACATAATCTATAAGTGTTAACTAATATTACCAACCTATATCGACTTTTAACCAATATAATATATCCTTTGGTATTATGTATTTTTATGAACAACAGATGGTTCTGCATTTGGGACATGGTTGTTTAGATAGAGGTTAGAAAAAAGATAAGGTGATCTATTTGTATAAAATCGATGCAATTCCATACACGTGTTGCGTGAAAGTCTACTTGAAATACAAAACACATAAATTACTCCCACTAGAAATTGGAGAAACAAAACGAATCCTACTCTTGCTGTATTGAAGCAACAACATGTCTAAACATAACCCAAAAAAAGGTGTCTCTCCTTTTACATTTGGAGGTGGCTTTTGAAAGGTTTCATCAACTAAGCCAAGCAAAACGTGACTTGGTGCCTTATATATATGGTAGAGTTGATGGTTAGGGTTTTAATTCAGCTTGTGAGTGTAAAGAGAATGGATTGGGTGTAAAGAGAACATGCAATACTTTCATTTATGTATGGTATATGTGACTGTATGTGACTGTAAAAAGAATGGATTGGGTGGATGAGCAAGTTATTTGTGTTTTATTTATCTTATTTTGATTTCTTGCAATGCATATTTCTGAAGGAAATATGCCCTAGAGGCAATAATAATGTTATTATTTTATTTCCTTATATCATGATAAATGTTTATTATTCATGCTAGAATTGTATTATCCGGAAACATAATACTTGTGTGAATACATAGACAAACCAAACGTCACTAGTATGCCTCTACTTGACTAGCTCATTAATCAAAGATGGTTATGTTTCCTAACCATAGACATGTGTTGTCATTTGATTAACGGGATCACGTTATTAGGAGAATGATGTGATTGACATGACCCATTCCATTAGCTTAGCACCCGATCGTTTAGTATGTTGCTATTGCTTTCTTCATGACTTATACATGTTCCTATGACTATGAGATTATGCAACTCCCGTTTGCCGGAGGACCACTTTATGTGCTATCAAACGTCACAACGTAACTGGGTGATTATAAAGGAGCTCTACAGGTGTCTCCAAAGGTACATCTTGGGTTGGCGTATTTCGAGATTAGGATTTGTCACTCCGATTGTCGGAGAGGTATCTCTGGGCCCTCTCGGTAATGCACATCACATAAGCCTTGCAAGCATTTCAACTAATGAGTTAGTTGCGAGATGATGTATTACGAAACGAGTAAAGAGAGTTGCTGGTAACGAGATTGAACTAGGTATTGAGATACCGACGATCGAATCTCGGGCAAGTAAAATACCGATGACAAAGGGAACAACGTATGTTGTTATGCGGTCTGACCGATAAAGATCTTCGTAGAATATGTAGGAGCCAATATGAGCATCCAGGTTCCGCTATTGGTTATTGACCGGAGACGTGTCTCGGTCATGTCTACATTGTTCTCGAACCTGTAGGGTCCGCACGCTTAAGGTTTCGATGACAGTTATATTATGAGTTTATGAGTTTTGATGTACCGAAGTTAGTTCGGAGTCCCGGATGTGATCACGGACATAACGAAGAGTCTTGAAATGGTTGAGACATAAAGATTGATATATTAGACGGCTATATTCGGACACCGGAAGTGTTCCGGGTGATTTCGGAGAAAACCGGAGAGCCGGAGGGTTACCGGAACCCTACCGGGAGAAGTAATGGGCCATACGGGCCTTAGTGGAGAGAGATAGGGGCAGCCAGGGTGGGCCGCGCGCCTCCTCCCCCCTGGTCTGAATTGGACTAGGAGAGGGGGGGCGGCGCCCCCCTTTCCTTCTCCCTCCCCACTTCCTTCCCCCTCCTAGTAGGAGTCCTACTCCTACTAGGAGGAGGACTCCTCCTGGCGCGCCAATAGGGGCCGTCCGGCCTCCTCCCCTTGCTCCTTTATATACGGGGGCAGGGGGCACCCCTAGACACAAGTTGATCCACGTGATCATATTCTTAGCCGTGTGCGGTGCCCCCTTCCACCATAATCCTCGATAATGTTGTAGCGGTGCTTAGGCGAAGCCCTGCGATGGTAGTACATCAAGATCGTCACCACGCCGTCGTGCTGACGGAACTCTACCCCGACACTTTGCTGGATCGGAGTCCAGGGATCGTCATCGAGCTGAACGTGTGCTAAAACTCGGAGGTGCCGTAGTTTCGGTGCTTGATCGGTCGGGCCGTGAAGACGTACGACTACATCAACCGCGTTGTGCTAACGCTTCCGCTGTCGGTCTACAAGGGTACGTAGATCACACTCTCCCCTCTCATTGCTATGCATCACCATGATCTTGCGTGTGCGTAGGAAAATTTTGAAATTACTACATTCCCCAACAGTGGCATCCGAGCCTAGGTTTTATGTGTTGATGTTATATGCACGAGTAGAACACAAGTGAGTTGTGGGTGATATAAGTCATACTGCTTACCAGCATGTCATACTTTGGTTCGGCGGTATTGTTGGACGAAGCGGCCCGGACCGACATTACGCGTACGCTTACGCGAGACCGGTTCTCCCGACGTGCTTTGCACAAAGGTGGCTAGCGGGTGACAGTTTCTCCAACTTTAGTTGAACTGAGTGTGGCTACGCCCGGTCCTTGCGAAGGTTAAAACAGCACCAACTTGACAAACTATTGTTGTGGTTTTGATGCGTAGGTAAGATTGATTCTTGCTTAAGCCCGTAGCAGCCACGTAAAACTTGCAACAACAAAGTAGAGGACGTCTAACTTGTTTTTGTAGGGCATGTTGTGATGTGATATGGTCAAGACATGATGCTAAATTTTATTGTATGAGATGATCATGTTTTGTAACCAAGTTATCGGCAACTGGCAGGAGCCATATGGTTGTCGCTTTATTATATGCAATGCAATTGCGCTGTAATGCTTTACTTTATCACTAAGCGGTAGCGATAGTCGTGGAAGCATAAGATTGGCGAGACGACAACGATGCTACAATGGTGATCAAGGTGTCGCGCCGGTGACGATGGTGATCACGACGGTGCTTCGAAGATGGAGATCACAAGCACAAGATGATGATGGCCATATCATATCACTTATATTGATTGCATGTGATGTTTATCTTTTATGCATCTTATCTTGCTTTGATTGACGGTAGCATTTTAAGATGATGTCTCACTAATTATCAAGAAGTGTTCTCCCTGAGTATGCACCGTTGCGAAAGTTCTTCGTGCTGAGACACCATGTGATGATCGGGTGTGATAGGCTCTACGTTCAAATACAACGGGTGCAAAACAGTTGCACACGCAGAATACTCAGGTTATACTTGACGAGCCAAGCATATACAGATATGGCCTCGGAACACGGAGACCGAAAGGTCGAGCGTGAATCATATAGTAGATATGATCAACATAGCGATGTTCACCAATGAAACTACTCCATCTCACGTGATGATCGGACATGGTTTAGTTGATTTGGATCACGTAATCACTTAGAGGATTAGAGGGATGTCTATATAAGTGGGAGTTCTTTAGTGATATGATTAATTGAACCTAAATTTATCATGAACTTAGTACCTGATAGTATCTTGCTTGTTTATGTTTGATTGTAGATAGATGGCCCGTGCTGTTATTCCGTTGAATTTTAATGCGTTCCTTGAGAAAGCAAAGTTGAAAGATGATGGTAGCAATTATACGGACTGGGTCCGTAACTTGAGGATTATCCTCATTGCTGCACAGAAGAATTACGTCCTGGAAGCACCGCTGGGTGCCAGGCCTGCTGCTGGAGCAACACCAGATGTTATGAACGTCTGGCAGAGCAAAGCTGATGACTACTCGATAGTTCAGTGTGCCATGCTTTACGGCTTAGAATCGGGACTTCAACGATGTTTTGAACGTCATGGAGCATATGAGATGTTCCAGGAGTTGAAGTTAATATTTCAAGCAAATGCCCGGTTTGAGAGATATGAAGTCTCCAATAAGTTCTATAGCTGCAAGATGGAGGAGAACAGTTCTGTCAGTGAGCATATACTCAAAATGTCTGGGTATAATAATCACTTGATTCAATTGGGAGTTAATCTTCCAGATGATTGCGTCATTGACAGAATTCTCCAATCACTGCCACCAAGCTACAAGAGCTTCGTGATGAACTACAATATGCAAGGGATGAATAAGACTATTCCCGAGCTCTTCGCAATGCTGAAAGCTGCGGAGGTAGAAATCAAGAAGGAGCATCAAGTGTTGATGGTCAATAAGACCACTAGTTTCAAGAAAAAGGGCAAAGGGAAGAAGAAGGGGAACTTCAAAAAGAACAGCAAGCAAGTTGCTACTCAAGAGAAGAAACCCAAACCTGGACCTAAGCCTGAAACTGAGTGCTTCTACTGCAAGCAGACTGGTCACTGGAAGCGGAACTGCCCCAAGTATTTGGCGGATAAGAAGGATGGCAAGGTGAACAAAGGTATATGTGATATACATGTTATTGATGTGTACCTTACTAATGCTCGCAGTAGCACCTGGGTATTTGATACTGGTTCTGTTGCTAACATTTGCAACTCGAAACAGGGACTACAGATTAAGCGAAGATTGGCTAAGGACGAGGTGACGATGCGCGTGGGAAATGGTTCCAAAGTCGATGTGATCGCGGTCGGCACGCTACCTCTACATCTACCTTCGGGATTAGTATTAGACCTAAATAATTGTTATTTGGTGCCAGCGTTAAGCATGAACATTATATCTGGATCTTGTTTGATGCGAGACGGTTATTCATTTAAATCAGAGAATAATGGTTGTTCTATTTATATGAGTAATATCTTTTATGGTCATGCACCCTTAAAGGAGCTCTACATGTTTAGGAGAATGATGTGATTGACATGGCCCATTTCATTAGCTTAGCACCCGATCGTTTAGTATGTTGCTATTGCTTTCTTCATGACTTATACATGTTCCTGTGACTATGAGATTATGCAACTCCCGTTTGCCGGAGGAACACTTTGTGTGCTACCAAACGTCACAACGTAACTGGGTGATTATAAAGGAGCTCTACAGGTGTCTCCAAAGGTACATGTTGGGTTGGCGTATTTCGAGATTAGGATTTGTCACTCCGATTGTCGGAGAGGTATCTCTGGGCCCTCTCGGTAATGCACATCACATAAGCCTTGCAAGCATTTCAACTAAAGAGTTAGTTGCGAGATGATGTATTACAAAACGAGTAAAGAGACTTGCCGGTAACGAGATTGAACTAGGTATTGAGATATCGACGATCGAATCTCGGGCAAGTAAAATACCGATGACAAAGGGAACAACGTATGTTGTTATGCGGTC
Organism: Triticum urartu; assembly: GCF_056163025.1. Taxonomy (NCBI): domain Eukaryota; kingdom Viridiplantae; phylum Streptophyta; class Magnoliopsida; order Poales; family Poaceae; genus Triticum; species Triticum urartu. Next base: position 613,953,531 of record NC_141877.1, read on the forward strand.
TGACCGATAAAGATCTTCGTAGAATATGTAGGAGCCAATAAGAGCATCCAAGTTCCACTATTGGTTATTGACCGGAGACGTGTCTCGGTCATGTCTACATTGTTCTCGAACCCGTAGGGTCCGCACGCTTAAGGTTTCGATGACAGTTATATTATGAGTTTTGATGTACCGAAGTTAGTTCGGAGTCCCGGATGTGATCACGGACATAACGAGGAGTCTCAAAATGGTCGAGACATAAAGATTGATATATTAGACGGCTATATTCGGATACCGGAAGTGTTCCGGGTGATTTCGGAGAAAACTGGAGAGCCAGAGGGTTACCGGAACCCTACCGGGAGAAGTAATGGGCCATATGGGCCTTAGTGGAGAGAGAGAGGGGCAGCCAGGGTGGGCCGCGCGCCTCCTCCCCCCTGGTCCGAATTGGACTAGGAGGGGGGGGCCGGCGCCCCCCTTTCCTTCTCCCTCCCCACTTCCTTCCCCCTCCTAGTAGGAGTCCTACTCCTACTAGGAGGAGGACTCCTCCTGGCACGCCAATAGGGGCCGGCCGGCCTCCTCCCCTTGCTCCTTTATATACGGGGGTAGGGGGCACCCCTAGACACAAGTTGATCCACGTGATCATATTCTTAGCCGTGTGCGGTGCCCCCTTCCACCATAATCCTCGATAATATTGTAGTGGTGCTTAGGCGAAGCCCTGCGACGGTAGTACATCAAGATCGTCACCACGCCGTCGTGCTGACGGAACTCTACCCCGACACTTTGCTGGATCGGAGTCCGGAGATCGTCATCGAGCTGAACGTGTGCTAAAACTCGGAGGTGCCGTAGTTTCGGTGCTTGATCGGTTGGGCCGTGAAGACGTACGACTACATCAACCGCGTTGTGCTAACGCTTCCGCTGTCGGTCTACATGGGTACGTAGATCACACTCTCCCCTCTCATTGCTATGCATCACCATGATCTTGCGTGTGCGTAGGAAATTTTTTAAATTACTACGTTCCCCAACAATTTCACCATCAAAGCATAGTATATTCCTCCTTAACTATATACTATATCTATTTTATTGGGTCTCACATATTTCATGTTTATGCTTGCAGCTCGTAAAGCCATTTTTGATGACGTAGAGCAAGACCCAGAGAGCAGCAATATTCAATCAGGTCAGCAACTGAAATATTTAATTCCTTATGATGAGCATAATATGATGTTGGTGTTATGAAGTTATCTTTAGGATAAGTGTAGCAGTGTACGCAGCAACTGAAATATTTATTTCATTACGATGAGCTTCGTGTATGTTTGGAGATTATTTTTACACATATGCGCATATACATTGGTGACCATGCATGTTGTAAAGTAGGAAAAGTTGTTATACAAAATAACTACATTAGGTTTGTGAAAATTTTATTTGGTGTACTCCTTTTCTTTTCCATACCTTTCCATCATTTGCTTTTCTTTTTCTTGTAGGTGAAATAATCAATATTCCAAGTGATGGAGGTGAAAACTAGTGATATAGTGATGGTGACTGGTGCAGAGGTGAGGACCCACTATGTCCCATGCTTCCTTTATTGCTTTTTCAATGATCTCTTATCACTTAATTATTAGTAGATAGATCTGCTAGCTTGTCCCAATGCTTAACTAACAAGTCAAATTTAGTTGCTATTTATCTAGTACGATAAATTGTTACAGAAATTTGTAAGGTACATCTCTCTATATAGAGGTAAGGACAAACATCATTGTATAACATCTGGCCGAAGTGCACCTCAATATTTGTTCTCACAAAATGCTTGCATGGTTTTATGAAGGTAAAATGTTTTTGGAGATGAACTTTCTTGCCTGGCGTCTTAGCCATCATATTTCCTCGCAACTATCTTGATCACAGAATGTTTCTGACCAACAATCCGAAAAGTCTTGTGAATTTCCATACCCACATATTTCTTTTTAGTTTTCTAAAATTACAGTTGGCAGCATGGGTAAATTTTCAACCATTATGCTATTGACAAAATTTGAGCATGCCTGAAAAAGGATTATGGCACAGAGTATGGAACTTCATTGTTTTACTGTAATAGTAAAGGCAATGTGGGTTTATTGAAATACATGTTACTGGTTGAACTAATGATCGGGAATACACGATGATAATGTTCTTGATACTTAATTTTGGTTTTATGATGAACAACAATTTCACACAATTTTATTTATATTTATGATATTCGAGAGACTAACCAAGGAGAGTGTTTACTTTCTAGGTACCAAGAGCCATTTCCCGGGTGGTTTAATATGGTGGAAGTGCTTATCTTCGAAATTCGGCTTGTCCTGCCAGTAATAGTATTACCGTCAAGTGTATTGGATCTGTATTATCCCCGATGGTTTGCCTTATCCATGTTCTCTAAATATTCTTTGAAATACCTACAGCAGGTGAACCTGAACCTTTTGTGACACAAATATATTTGCATTATATGTATATTGTGACTTAAACAAATCTTCTTAATTGTACGATTATTCAGATACGGTGTCGATCACTCGTGCGGTTAAATGTTACTCCCTCCATTTCAAAATAGATGACCCAACTTTATACTAAAGTTAGTACAAAGTTGAGTCATCTATTTTGGAACGGAGGGAGTAGTTATTATATATATCATTTTTGTATCAGATTGTCATTCGCATCCAACTTATTACTCTTTCTCCAGATGGCATCGTTCTGCTCCCTACTATGTCGGAGAAATATTTATTGGTTGTTTTGGTACTGTGATATGTGTATATACATACTACACGTATGAACATCAAATGAAATTATGTATATCTTCAGGCCATATGCACCATGCATGGTTTATCCACAACAGATGATCGTGCGTACTGATCAAATATATTATCATCCATGTGCACAATAATATAATCATTTAAATATATTTGCAAGAAAGAGCAATATATGTGCACAATAATAGTCGGAGCCGGAACCGCAACCGCTGTAGAGGTCCTTGTCAAATGTGATGGAGGAAACGGCCATGGCCGAACATGCCAGCCACTAGGGGCACTTCCAGCTTGTGCGCTCGTCCAACATGCACGAGCTCTGCATCGATCTCATCCATGTCTACGGTGCTGGGATAGGGTTTAGGGCGTGCGCGCGAGAGATAGAATGGGTGGAAGGATGTGTTTCTTCTGGGGCCGTGTTGTGACTCAAACATGGATTATGTTTCAATCCAGGTTGAGTTCTCACGGGGACATATGTCACACGTGCAAGGTGGGAGATGATGTGACGGAAATCAGTCGAATGAGCCATCGCGTTGCCCAAAACATAGTGGGTTTGTAAATTTCACTTTTTAGATATGTACGGCCTACCCAAAAATTGGGATTTGGGATTTTTTTTTCTTTTGCAAACATATTGTAGTTCTTCTACTTTGTTGAAAAGTTTAAGTCGTACTTTGGACAAACAAAACGCAAAGATTCTTCTCAGCAATCTTACCGCAAAAGCGAAGAGAGGGTGTAACCGGAATAGTAAGTAGTGTAACTACGACGCGGCGCATTTACAACTTTCGGCAGCGGACAAAGCTGGGCGAGCTGGCTACAGCGCCTTAAGCTTCCACTCCTGGGTTTCTTTCTCTATTCAGATCTCTCACTCGTCTCCTTCTCCATCTTCCTAGCTAGTCCAGCCCTCAAGCCCTAGCCCTAGGCACCCATCGTCATGGAGAACGAGCGTCTCGACTCCGGCGACCAGCCCACCCTGCCGCCGCAACCACCCAAGCACCTAACGGACGATATGCTCCGCAACGTCTTCCACCGCCTCCCGCCGGAGCCTATCGCCCTTGCCTTCGTCTGCTCGTCCTACAAATCGTGGCGGCGCGTCGTCCACGACGAGGAGAACTTCCTCCGCCCCTTCCGCACGGCCCACCACAACATCCCACCTCTCCTCGGTCTCTACTCCGACGACGTCCACGGCTCGCTTCACTTCACCCGCACCACGAAAGGTGCGATGAATCTGCCGGTCCCGCCGTTGGCATCTGCCGTGGACCACCGCTCTGGTTTCCACGGCTACGGCTGCACCCACGGCCGCGTGCTCCTCGACGCCGCCAGGGACGACAACAGCCACGGTGAGCTTCTTGTGTGGGACCCCCTGACCGAGGAACATAACCTCATTCCATCAGCGCCCGGTTTCGTCCGCGGACAGAGCTGCGGCGCGGCGCTCGTCTGCGAAGCCAATCACGCCTACCACGGCGACTGCCACTCGTCGCCATTCCGCGTCGTCTTCGCGTACAGCGAGTACATGCCTCCTGGCCCCTTCCACCCTCCCAGTTCCATCCGCATCTTCGTCTACGTCTACAGCTCCGTGACCAGAAGCTGGGGCGGTCGCCCGGCAGCCGTCATGCGCGCGCGCGAGGGGTGGCACTTCGACAGGAAGCCGAGCGCCGTGTCCGGCAACGGCGACTCCGTGTTCTGGATGACGGGAGAGGGCCGCAACGTGCTCGAATTTCACCTCGAGACAGAGAGGCTTCTACTGACGGGGACACCGGATGCTACACGGGGCGAGGACTTTGTTCTCGCGCCGGCTCAGGAAGCGCGGCTGGGTTTGGCCGGTGTGATCGACAACTTTTTCGTCGTGTTGTTCACGAGGGACGATGATGGCGCCTGGGTTCACCGCATCCTGCTTAGACTCAACGATGCCTTTCCGTTCCATGGTGATGCCGATGCCGATGCTGATGGGCTCTTCGGTATTGACATACCCACTTACTCTGATGATGAGGATGGTCTTTCGGATGATGACGACGCGGATGATGACGACGACGCAACAGAAGCAAAGGCAAGGTCTTTCGGATTTTGATCTATCAAAATCCATTTCATATAGTGAATATTTAAAATAATTTAACTTTGTTTTTGAAATTAGATTGAATGTTGTCTTCAGTTTTGAGTATACATACAGATACAATGGTATGTACCCACTGAATTTTTGTACCTTGGCCACAGGTGGTCGGTTTCTCCGAGCAGTTGGATTCCATTTTCTTGAAGGCGGAACCGGGAGTGTTCATGATCAGCTTAGAGTCCGGGCAGCATCAACGTGTGCTTGAAACGGATCAGCACTTCTCCCGTGTTTATCCCTATTGCACATTCTATACAGCAGGTATATATCCTTACTTTACGGTAGATATATATTTAGCTTGGAATGCCTAGCTAGTATAAACTATATATTGGACAAGCGATGAATGTTGACTTTCTTTTCTAGATCGACTTCCACGGTTTGTGACTACATAATATCTTCTGTACAGATCATATGTCAAGTGTAATTTTTGCGCATAATGCTTCTGCACTTGGTACATTATTTGTTGTTTTTCAGTAGCACTCCCTCCGTCTTTTTATGCAAGGGACATCATGTTTTGTGTCTATCTTTCAACATCAATTTGACCAGCAAAATATGATTAAGGCCACAAAAAGTATATTTGTTTCACATCAGAAATAATTCCAAAGCTATAATTTAGTGCATATAACTTATACCACCAGTTTGTTGGCTAAATATAATCAATGGTCGAATCTAGACTCGAAATATGTTGCGGCCTTGTATATAAAAAGTAAGCGAGTGTTATGAATTTTTTTGCTTACTTTGTATGAGTTCTCAGAACAATCAGGATATATTGATTGATCATTGTATCAGCGCATGGTTAATGTTAAGTGGCTACACTGTGAGACACATCTAGTTTGGTGTTTATATTCAAAGGCATATTATCTTCGTATGTACATGTCTTGCTATCTGAGAAACTGGCTAATTTATTCTCAATTTATTTAGTGATACTGGGGTGTACTTCATTTTTATCCTGACACATCTCATGTACAGATGGGATTAGATGTGTTGCAGGTGGAACTAAAGAGACAAGATAATGTAATCAGAGGAAAATGAATGTCTGATGCAATATTAAGCATTCCTATATCACACGTCATATCACAAGTGATTACTTATAATGAGCACCATGCCACTAATAATTATCATGGTACATGACAGTGACCTATAGTTCATAGAATGTTATCTGAATGGTTTACGAATATATAGTATTGACATTTTTATGGTCCAATGTAATTCAATATACTATATTATATAAGATAGTCAGATTGGTTATGCTGGTTTGAGCAATATTTGCATGGAGACACCCTGTCATCACCTAATATGCTGCTTCTGTTCATGTTATACCTATCATGCAAAGGCATGACGTTATTCAATTAATACATAACGTATCTTTCATTTTTTTATTATTTCACTATAAGATGGTCCATTGTCCATAATATTCTAATTCTCAATCAACTTCTGCTAGCAGCAGTCACAAGGTCTGTTCACATACACTACCATAATGCGTATATATACATACATGATCAAACCTTTTGCGCAGAGAAAACCAGTGTACAAATTAGATGTTATTGACAAGATTAATTTAATCTAACTATCACACTCTTGACTGCTTATCATCCAAATCCCGGTTTGAGTACGAGGATGGTTTTGCAAATACATATAGATTAGCATGGCTATGATTGTTCGTAGAAAATTAATTATTTTGAATTGTGCCCGCCATTTTACATACAAGTCTGTGAACCTTATTACATAATCTATAAGTGTTAACTAATATTAGCAACTTATATCGACTTTTAAGTAATATATAATATCCTTTCGTATTATGTATTTACAAAAAACAACAGATGGTTCTGCATTTGCGACATGGCTATTTATATAGAGCTTACAAAAAAAGATGAGGTGGTTTGATCGTATAAAATAGATGCAGTTACATACATGTGTTGCGCGAAAGTCTACATGAAATATAAAACACATAAAATTACTCCCACTAGAGATTGGAGAAACAAAACACATCCTTCTCTTGTTGTATTGAAGCAGCAAGATGTCTAAACATAACCAATAAAAAGGTGTTTCTCTCTTATAGATTTGGAGGTGGCTTTTGAAAGGTGGCGTCAATTAAGCCAAAAAAACATGACTTGGTGGCTTATATATATGGTAGAATTGATGGTTAGGGTTTCAAATGAACCTGCACCATAGGAACCTCCCAATTCATATTTACTTATACAAGCATACATGCAATATTTCATGTATGTATGAATTATGATACATGTGACGGCATGTCAGTGTAAAGAGGATGGATTGGGTGGATGAACAAGTTATTTGTGTTTTATTTATCTTATTTTGATTTCTTGAAATGTATATGTCACCATCAAGTCATAGTATATTCCTCCTGAACTATATACTATATCTATTTTATTGGGACTAACATATTTCATGTTTATTCTTGCAGCTCGTAAAGTCATTTTTAATGATGTACAGGAAGACTCAGAGAGCAGCAATATTCAATCAGGTCAGTAACTGAAATATTTAATTCCTTATGATGAACATAATGATATTGGTGTTATGAAGTTGTATTTAGAAGAAGTCTAGCAGTGTATGCAGCAACCGAAATATTTAATTCATTACGGTGAGCTTCACGTATGCTTGGAGATTATTTTTACACAATATATATATATATACATTGGTGACCATGTTGTAAAGTAGGAAAATCTCTGATGCAATATAATGACATTAAGGTTTGTGCAAATTTTATGTAGTGTACTTTTTTTCTTTTCCATAAACATACATTTCCATCAGTTGCTTTTCTTCTATTTCTTGTAGCTGAAATAAGAAATATTCCAAGTGACGGAGGTGAAAACTAGTGATATCGTGATGGTGACTGGTGCAGAGGTGAGGACCCACTATGCCCCATGCTCTCTTTATTGCTTTTTCAATGGTATCTTATCACTTAATTATAAATAGAGAGATCTACTAGCTTGTCCCAATGCTTAATTAATAAGTAAAATTTAGTCGCTATTTTTGTCTAGTAGGATCAATTGTTACAGAACTTCATAAGGTGCGTCTCTCTATATATAGTTAAGGAAAAAACTTCATTGTATAACATCTGTCCGCATGTGCACCTCAATCTTTATCCTGATAAAATGCTTGCATAGTTTTATGAAGGTAATATTTTTGGAGATGAATTTTCCTGCCTGGCTTCATAGCCATCATATTTCCCAGCAACTTTCTTGATCACGGAATGTCTCTTGCCAACAATTTCCTTCCCAAAAGTCTTGTGAATTTCCATACCCAAATATTGCTTTTTATTATTCTAAAATTACAGTTGGCAACACCGGCAAATTTTCAACCATTGTGCTATTGACAAAAATTCTGACCATCCCGAGAAAGGATTATGGCACAAAAAGAGAGTATGGAACTTCATTGCTTTACTATAATGATGAATGAAATGTTGGTTATTCAAGTATAGGTTACTGGTCGAACTAATGATTGAGAATACATGATGATAATGTACTTGGTACATAATTTTGGTTTTAGTATGAACAACAATTGCACAAAATTTTACATTGTAGTTATGATTTTCAGGAGACTAACCAAGGAGAGTGTTTATTTGCTAGGTAACAACAGCCATTTCTCAGGTGGTTTAATATGGTGGAAGTGCTTATCTTCGAATAGTATTCCCCGTCAAGTGTATTGGATCTGTATTATCCCCGACCGTTTGCCTTACCAGTGTTCTCTACATAGTCTTTGAAATACCCGCAGGAGGTGAACTTTAAAGTTTTCTGAAACAAATATATTTGAATTATGGATATTGCGACATCAACAAATCTGTTTAATTGTACGATTATTCAGATACAGCGCCGCTCACTCATGTGGTTAAATGTTAGTAATTATATACAACATTTTTGTATCGGGTTATCATTTGCATCCGAATCATTACTCTTTCTTTCGATCGGATCAATCTGCTCCCTACTATGTAAGAGAAATATTTATTGGCTGCTTTTTGGTACAGTAATATGTGTATCTACCTACTACACGTATGAAGATTAAACTCATGCTCCTCGGTCTAGCTATTTGATGAATACTGTGCTAGAGCAGGCTTCGTAGTCCATAAAATATGAGTAGTTGATTGCACGAGACTACATACATAGGTGCATGATTCAAACGAAAATATGTGTACCTTCAGGTCATGTGCACCATGCATGGTTTATCCACAACCCATGACGCACGTACTGATCAAATATATTATCATCCCTTCGCAAAAAAAAAATTACCATCCATGTGCACAATAATACAATCATTTAATATATTTGCAAGCAACAGCAGTATAACTCAGTAACTCCAATACCTTTAATCTATGTTCGGTTACATAGGACACACTAAATATTCTTATAGTGTCTAGCTACATATATAGTAAGAACAAACATTATTTATCCTGGTTAGAGTACAACTACTCTGATCCGTGCAGTCTGTCAGCTTATGTCTTGTCGTCATCCTTATTATTTAAGAAAAAAAAAGTCCCCCCCTCCTCCCCCGCTTTATATTATAAAGCACACAACCGAACATCCAGCTCGCTAGGGCCACAGTATAGATAAGCCCAAAAAAAATGAAAGAGAAATAAATGCCGACACCGGCAGATCAACAAAGAAAGGAAGACCGGCAACCGCTGCACCCTCCGACGAAGTACCACCGCATTCCCAGCATCACGAAGTGCCTCGCACCAAGCAGCACCTTCAAGAAAGAATGCGACGCCGCCGCCGTTGTTGCCCGAACAAGTTCTAGTGTTTCCCCCGGTATGCGAGGGATGATGGGGAATGGATAAATCGGACGCCCCTTGAGAAGGTCCGATGGTGCCCGCAAACGTCACCGTGTCAGCGCCGGACAAGCCGACAAGGATTTCTCCCGATCCACAACCACCACCATCACCCCAGGCACTTCGAGATGCACCACCCCGACAGCCGCCCACCAGCCTGTGCCACCACGGTTATCGGACAACCCCGCCGCTTCACTGGAGCTGCCAACATGAGGCCTAGATCGGGCAAGGGGACCCCGACCACGGGAGCGACCACAACTCGACCGGGGGGAGGGGACAACCTTGTTGGGGAACGTAGCAGAAATTCAAAATTTTCCTACGTATCACCAAGATCTATCTATGGAGAAACCAGCAACGAGGGGAAGGAGAGTGCATCTACATACCCTTGTAGATCGCTAAGCGGAAGCGTTCAAGTGAACGGGGTTGATGGAGTCGTACTCGTCGTGATCCAAATCACCGATGATCAAGTGCCGAACGCACGGCACCTCCGCGTTCAACACACGTACAGCCCGGTGACGTCTCCCATGCCTTGATCCAGCAAGGAGAGAGGGAGAGGTTGAGGAAGACTCCATCCAACAGCAGCACAACGGCGTGGTGGTGGTGGAGGAGCGTGGCAATCCTGCAGGGCTTCGCTAAGCACCACAGAAGAGGAGGGAGAGAGAGATGCAGGGCTGCACCAACGAGAGATTGAATCGCGTGTGTTATGGGCAGCCCTATGCCTCATATATATAGGGAAGGGGAGGGGCTGCGCCCCCTCTAGGGTTCCCACCCCCTAGGGGGGCGGCAGCCCTAGATGGGGATCAAGGATGGCGGCCAAGAGGGGGAGAGGAGAGGGAGGCGCACCAATATGGGCCTTAAGGCCCATATCCCTTAGGGTTTGCCCCCTTTCCACCTCTTAGGCGCCATGGGCCCTTGTGGGAGGCGCACCAGCCCACTAAGGGGCTGGTCCCTCACCACTCTTAGCCCACCCAAGCCTTCGGGGTTGGTGGCCCCACTTGGTGGACCCCCGGGACCCTCCCGGTGGTCCCGGTACATTACCGATAAACCCCGAAACTCTTCCGGTGACCAAAACAGGACTTCCCATATATAAATCTTTACCTCCGGACCATTCCGGAACTCCTCGTTACGTCCGGGATCTCATCCGGGACTCCGAACAACATTCGGTAACCACATACAAGCTTCCTTTATAACCCTAGCGTCATTGAACCTTAAGTGTGTAGACCCTACGGGTTCGGGAGACATGCAGACATGACCGAGACGATCTCCGGTCAATAACCAACAGCGGGATCTGGATACCCATGTTGGCTCCCACATGTTCCACGATGATCTCATCAGATGAACCATGATGTCAAGGACTTAATCAATCCCGTATACAATTCCCTTTGTCTAGCGGTACGATACTTGCCCGAGATTCGATCGTCGGTATCCCGATACCTTGTTCAATCTCGTTACCGGCAAGTCTCTTTTACTCGTTCCGTAACACATCATCCCGTGATCAACTCCTTGATCACATTGTGCACATTATGATGATGTCCTACCGAGTGGGCCCAGAGATACCTCTTCGTTTACACGGAGTGACAAATCCCAGTCTCGATTCGTGCCAACCCAACAGACACTTTCGGAGATACCCGTAGTGTACCTTTATAGCCACCCAGTTACGTTGTGACGTTTGATACACCCAAAGCACTCCTACGGTATCCGGGAGTTGCACAATCTCATGGTCTAAGGAAATGATACTTGACATTAGAAAAGCTTTAGCATACGAACTACACGATCTAGTGCTATGCTTAGGATTGGGTCTTGTCCATCACATCATTCTCCTAATGATGTGATCCCGTTATCAACGACATCCAATGTCCATGGTCAGGAAACCGTAACCATCTATTGATCAACGAGCTAGTCAACTAGAGGCTTACTAGGGACATGGTGTTGTCTATGTATCCACACATGTATCTGAGTTTCCTATCAATACAATTCTAGCATGGATAATAAACGATTATCATGAACAAGGAAATATAATAATAACTAATTTATTATTGCCTCTAGGGCATATTTCCAACAAACCTCCACCGCTGTAGCGGAGCCGACCGGACGCGGCGACGAGGACTTACCGGGCCTCGATGGCCCGGCCGGGTCCACTTGTCGCCACGCTGCAACTCGCCAACCGACGAAGTCGTCACCGCCCGAGACCGCCACCACCATGCCAACACCGGGGAACGACGCTGTCGAACACCGGGCCACCGGCCCGCCACAACCCAGATGGGGCCCAAATGGGCCTAGATCTAGGCTGGGCGGGCACCGCCAGCCACCAGCGCCACCGCGCCGCCCCACGGCCAACGGCCGCACCGCCGCCTCAAGAGCCACCGTGGCACGAGCCACACCGACGCTGGCCGAGGAGCACCGCCACCGACCACCACCATCAGAGCATGAGGGGTCGTGCGCGGGGAAGGGCAAACTCGCCGCCACCAGCACCACGCGGCTGAGGCCCGGCGGCGCTCGCTGGCAGCGGTAGGAGGAAGGAGCCGTGAGGAGGGGCTGGAGGAGAGCGGCGTCGGGCCCCCCGGTCGCCTCGCCCGGGGAGGCGACGCGGGGGGTACGGGGAAGGGGGGGGTGGAGCGGGAGAGGCAAGCGGCGACGGCGGGCACCGGCCGCGGGGGCGGCTCCGCGCGGGGGAGCCCTCGGCGACGGCGCGGAAACCCTAGGCGGAAGGGTCGCGCGGGGGAGGGCGAGAGGGGGAAGCACTCTCGAAGTCATCCTTATTATCGTCATTACAATCTTTGTCCTCCTCTTCAGCATCACCACAATCCTCCTTCTCCTCCTTAGGACAATCACGATCCTCCTCCTCCTCCTCCTCGTTCTTAGTATCATCACCACTTGTAACCATGCCAACATATGACCATGAGAAGGAGGCCGACATGCAAAGCCAAACAGGCCAAAAATGTGCACTCCTTTGTGGTCAAACCAGCCGGGGACCAAGACGGGGATGTGGACGCCGCAGGGGAGCCAACGATCACTAGATCTCAGCCAGATCCATGTGACTGGCGTCCGAACGAGGCGTGGCGCAAGTCGCGATCCAAATGTATAAGAACGCAAAAAACCATAGAAAGGATTAAGAAAACAAACATTTTCATGTTTGATAAAGCAAATAAATATTATTTGTGCGTCATGGATAATCTCGGTGAGAGCAGACAACACATAAGGGTGTGTGGTCGTTTTCCTATTAATAGTGCAGCTGGACTTTTGAGATTTTGGGTTAATTCAGTGGTTTAAAAGGCTAGCTGTCGCTCGTACGGTCGTACCACCTCGACTCATTGTGTCGTCCATGTCGCTGATCGGGAGAGGAGACGACAGATGAACTGCGAAACTAGGGAAGGCGGTTGACGATCAAAAGGTGACACACTAACACTCCGGCATGCGATAATTGAACTGGCAAAGTAATCAGGAGCCAAGACGATCGACCAGTTCCTTATTGTTTTTGATATAGCTTACCACTCATGCCAAGTGGTATCGACCAGTTCCTTATGTACATGCTTGTTGCGCTTCAGCTGATAGGCCAAAGGGGGTAATATGCATGGCACCGTGAGAGCTCCTACTCGATGCTTTCAGCGTCGAATCTTTGATCTGGCACTCGCTACGGGACCAAGCGGGGTTCATTCGGGAAGCCCAGTAGCTATTCGATTTGGTAACTGTTTCCTTCAGCAAGATTCTATTTCCTTCAGTGAGGATATATTTCGTTGAACGGTTTCGAACACAGTACGATGGAAAAAATAGTTGGGTTAAAAAGGGAAAATCATTTCTATAATGAAAAAATATGTTGTAAAAAAATTGTTGATGTTTACAAGTAATATGGTGTAGCTGGGAAAACATCTTAGACTGAGATAGATAATTGAACACAAGAAACACTTCTTCTTGTGAACTAAAAAAACATAGGATCGTGTTTTCTTGATACAGGTGAAAAACCTCCTAAACTCAAAAAAAATCCCCAGTTCAAAAAAGTTCACGCATTTAATAAATTCGTGAATTTGAAAATTTTCATGAATTTTAGAACAATCAGGATTTTGAGGGAAAATGCTCGCAAATTCCAGAAAAATGTTTGCGAATTTGAAATTTTTATGGAGAATAGTTCACAAATTAAAGGAAAATCCATTGACAAAAAATCCAGAAAAGTTCAGGAATTTGAGGAAAAGTTCAAGAAGGTTTGCGACAAAATTCACGAAATTGTTAAAAAATAACAATGTTTGAAATTTTTCGCGAATTTGAGAAAACAAATCAGAGCTAAAAGTTCACGAATTTGGAAAAAAAATCATGAAATATGAAAAAAGTTCGTTAATCTAGAAAAATGTTCATGAAGTTTGAAAAACAAATCACGAATTTGAAAAAGGTTAGTGCTAAAAGTTAATGCACTTAAAAAACTTTATGAATTTGGAAAAAGTTCACGGGCTAAAAAATGCACGAAGTTCGAAAACAAATCATGGATTTGAACAAAAAAAAGTTCACAAATCCGGTGTAAATAATTAGGTGATCCTCACTAAATCTAATTCTCTCGACATACAACTATGCCACCTCACCATGCCACCATGCATGACCTAAATAATTGATCCCTACTAACTAAAATTCTCCTAACATACAAATATGTCATCTCATCATGCCACCACGCATGAGAAAGTAAATGCTAGTTTCAGTTTAGTCTAAAGTAAATGCTAATGTTTCATACTAATAAATCACACTAAAATAATTTCAACAAATTCCCGCAACAAACTGCATCATCTCTAGTTTGAAAATTCCTCACAAAGAAATAAAACAAAAAGGGGGGAAAGGAAGAAAATAAACCAGATCTTACGTGCAGATAAAGGAAAAAAGGTAAAGCCAAGGGGCACACGAAGTTACTAGGTCTTGTACCAAATGTTACGGAAGGAATTTCTAAAAAGTCTCTTTACGGAAGGAAGAAAAAAAACAGATCGTACGTGCATTTTTCAGAATCGATTCTACAGAGATGGGTAGGAATCTGTTGTCTTTGTTTGGATTCTGATTTTGAAAGACACGGAATCTGAAAATCACTAGCTGCGGCACAAACAAAGGCAAGTGTGTTTCTAGCCTACTAGCTTTCAGCTTATGTCCCGTCGTCATCCTTATCGTCGTTACCATTATCCTCCTCCTCCATAGTAGCACCACAATCCCCCTCCTTCTTATCATAACCAAGGCCCTCCTCCTTGCTGGCAGATTCTGCCAATTCTTTAGTTGATTTGCCAAAATTCATGGTATAGTAGCTAAATGGGCTTCACCCGTCTCATGCTGATGCTAGCCAGGCCCGGAAGCGTGCTCACTAGAAAGCTTCATGCGAGAGGCGTCCTTGAGGGTGCCCCACCCCCTTCACCCAGCGAATGATCCATCTGGCAAGTGCCTATGTAAGACGCCCCCTGAGGGAACATTAGTGTTGTACTCTCTCTGTTACTTTTTTCGTTTTTTAATATCTTACAACTAGATATGATATAGCTATGTCACATCTATTAAAACTGTTATAATATTCGTGCAAGGGTGATCGTAGGCTCATGCTGGTTTTCTTGTGCGTCGATTGTCTTGTCGTGGGCTATGTTGTGTCTTGTGTTCTTTTTGTCTGGGTCTGGTCCATGTAGCATGGCCTTTTTTCATACGGGCTACACGTTGGATTGCAAGAGTCGGGCTAACTCTTTGTTCAAATGGTTTCAACCATCCGTTTTGTGTTATCCCTTCTCACTCTCACTCTTTCTATTTGTTTATCAGTCAATTTTTGTTCGGTTTTTTATTTGCTTTTATTTTTTATTTTAAATTTTACCTTTTTAAAATTTATTCATTCTAAATTTATGAATTTATTTTTAAAATCATGTCTATTTTGCTGGTGTCAGTTGCTTGTCCATCATCAAACACGAAAATGTAAATATCACTCCTGCCATGCAACTACATGACATCAACATGACTAGAGGTGCTCATTTTGCCTCGGATGAGGCAGTTTTATGGACATTTTTATTTGTACGATTCTATTCTTTTTTTCTGTCCTTTGTGGCTTGCAACTAGACGTAATGGAACCCAACCGCATGTCATGCCTATTACCACGAATTGTATTGAATCAATATGCAGTTGGACTAGATTTTTCTTTTCAATTGCAAGTCCCCCTCGACATGTCACAGGTCGCATCCTTTTTTTTCTAGTTGTAACTCCAACCTCAACATGCAACCGGCCCTGTGTTTTTTTGTTCTAGTTGCAGTTTCATCCTTGACATGCAACTGGGCAGTTTTTTTAGTTGCAAATGCACTCCTGGCAGACAATTCAGCCCTGTTTTTTTTTCCTATTTTGTAAGATTTAATGTATAATTTTTTGTGAACAATTTTATAAAATTTGAAAAGAATTTTAAATTTTTTATGAAAACATTCCAAATTTATGAATATTTTTTATAAGGAATTTATAAATCACATCTAGATGATTTGGAGGATGTCTCATCTAAGTTTCTCACCACTCGATTTAGGTTATGTAATTTTCGTGCAAGGGCTCGATCTCTGCCTCGTTGGTTGATGTTTTGTTTGTTGTGCATCTTTTTGTTAGCCTGTTTGGAATCACTTTTGTTCGCCATTTTCGCGGCGCACTGGCAACCCGTTTCGCTTGTTTCTAGGACGCGATGTAGAATTAGAAGAGACAAGAAAAGGGAAGCTCCATCGCGCGTTCGTTACCTTCCCGGCCAGTACATTTTCACATTGACACCCATTTCTTTTAAGCTTTACCAATACAAGGTTTAGCAATGTTTCGTCTAAGTTGTTGTTTGTTGGACCTTGCTGCTGTATTTTTCATGCAAACTCTTGGTCTTGCATTGTCGGTCAATGTGTTTCCTATGTGGCCTTGGTTACTTCTGCTCATTTGTCGGCCCGTTCGTGTTGTACGTATGTTATTTTATTGATCATTTTTCTTCTTGCTCTCTTGTTTGCCCATTTTATCTCGCATGAGTTGTAAAAGTCGAAGAGAAAGGTTATGTCACTTGTCCAAGTTGAAAGTCGACCCTCGAATCATAACTGGGCCCATAGATTGTTTGTCGTCTCAATTGTAAGTCCACACTCGACTCGTAACTCGGTCCATAATTTTTATTCGTCCTAGTTGCAAGTCCACCTCTACTCGCAACGGCTAGTTTTGTGTAGTTGTTCCAGTTGCAAGTCCACGCTTGACTTGCAACAAGAGCCGCAGTTTTTTCTTCCAAGTTCCAAGCGCATCATTGATTTGGAACTGGGTCTTTGGTTTGTTTTTCATCCCAGTTGCAAGTACATCATCGACTCGTAACTCGACATATAGTTTATAGTTGTCCTAGTTGCAAATGCACCCTCCACTCGCAACTAGTATCACAGTTTTGTGCAGTTGTTCTACTCGCCAGTCCACTCTTGACTCGCAACTAGACCTATAATTTGTTTCATCACAGTTTCAAGCCCACCCTTGACTTGCAATTGGGCCTGTGTTTTGTCTTCCATCCTAGTTGCAAGTTCACCCTTGACTTGCAATTGGGCCCATGGTTGTTTCATCCTAATTGCAAGTCGACCCTTGACTCGCAACTAGGCTCATAGTTTTGTAATTGTTCGAGGTGCAAGTCCATCCTAGCTGGAGAGCTCCTCTCCACCACTATTTATAAGGGATGAGGAGGTTGTGGCTGAAATTTTTATCCCAAAAGGTAAGTGCCCCCCACATGGAAGTGACTCTCAAAAAGCCACTTTCCTACCATGGCCAACCATCTCTGGGCCCCTTACATGAGGGGCCCACCTCCAACCAAACAAGCATCCACCAAACATGAGCTGGGAGCCCCAACAAAACAGCTCACGAATAGTGGGATCTTGTCCCCTCATGTTGGGACAAGTTGTTTTCCGCGACCATTTATTCCGAGAAAATTCTGGAAGGTCCCGGAGCATTTCCGATACCCTTACAAAATTATTCTGTGCATGTTCAAAAACAATTGCAGTACTGTGGTTTAATTCCGAAACAATTTTGTTTTCTTCAAAACAATTCCAATAGCTCTAACACACTTTTCTGTCGCCTCCGAAACTTTTCCGGTGACTTTCTCTCTGACTCCCTATCTAGTATTCAGCAGATATATGACCCTTAAGCATGTGACCATGTAGGTTCAGTGAAGTATAAACATGACGGGAACACATTCCGATCAATGATCAATAGTGGAACCGTGGACATCCATATTGACCCCTATACCCACAAAAATAAATATTGAAGTGAACCTTTAGTTAACTGATACATCGCCAACGTATCTGTAATTTTTTATTGTTCCATGCTAATATAGTATCAATCTTGGATGATTTATATACACTTTCAAGCAATTATATACCATTTTTTGGGACTAACCTATTAACTTAGTGCCCTGTGCCAGTTGTTGTTTTTTGCTTGTTTTTGGTTTTTCAGAATATCAGTATCAAACGAAGTCCAAATGCCACGAAACTTTTTCAAGATTTTTTTTGGAAATAAGAGACCCTAGATGCTTCAGGAGGGGACGAGAAGATGGAGCAGTGGCCCACGAGGCACAAGGGCGCGCCCAGAGGATAGGGCGCACCCTGGTGGATTGTGGGGCCCATGTGGCTTCGTTTGACCTAACTCCGTCTCTATAAATTGTCTAAAATCTGGAAACCAACAGGGGAGTTCATGAATACTTTTTCCGCCGCCGCAAGTTCTTGTTCTCGACATATCCCATCTGGAGGCCTTTTCCATCACTCTGCCGGAGGGGGATTCGATCATGGAGGGGCTCTATATCACCCTTGCTGCCCTTCCAATGATGCGTGAGTAGTTTACCATAGACCTACTGTTGGGAATCGTTGCATGGAAAACAAAAAAAATCTACGCACACGCAATGATCTATCCATGGAGATGCATAGCAACGAGGGGGAGAGTGTATCTGCATATCCTCATAGACCATAAGTGAAAGCATTTTACAACGCGGTTGATGTAGTCAAACTTTCTTCGCTCTCCATCGATCGAGTACAGAATGTACGGCACCTCTGAGTTCTGCACACGTTCAGCACGGCGGCATGGTGATGCTGATGGTGATGTGATCCTCGCAGGGCTTCGCCAAAGCACCGCGAGAATATGACTGAGGGTGTAAACTATGGAGGGGGCACCGCATGCGGCTAACAATTGTTGTTGTGTGTGATATCCTCATATATGTATAGGTGGGAGGGAGAGGGGAGAGGCCAAGGGCAGCCCAAGTGGGGCTGAATCCCACTTGGGCTCCTGGCCTGGTTCCGCCCCTCCCTTCCTAGTATAGGCGCCATGGGAATGAAGGGGGAGGTGGCACCCCCCCCCTCCCTTCCTTTCTCCCTTGAGGAGGGGGAGGAAGGAGGGACTTGCCCTCCCCCTTTCCTTTCCCTAGGGCTGGCCGGCCTAGTGGAGGGGCGCACTAGTCCCTCCCTTGGCCCATTAAGCCCATATCTTTGCCACGGATGCCCGGAACCCCTTTCGGTGACCCTATATGTACCCGGTACCCTCCGGAACACTTCCGGTGTCCGAATACCATCGTACTATATATCAATCTTTACCTCTCGACCATTTCGAGTCTCCTCCTCATGTCTGTGATATCATCCAGGACTCTGAACAACATTCGGTCACAAAATCACATAACTCATATAATACTATATCGGCATTGAACGTTAAAGCGTGCGGACCCTACGGGTTCGAGAACTATGTAGACATGACCGAGACACCTCTCCAGTCAATAACCAATAGAGGAACCTAGATGCTCATATTGTCTCCTACATATTCTATGAAGATCTTTATCGGTTGAGCTGTTATGACAACATACACAATTCCCTTTGTCCATCGTATGTTACTTGCCCGAGATTCGATCGTTGGTATCTTCATACCTAGTTCAATCTCATTACTGGCAAGTCTCTTTACTTGTTCCGTAATACATCATCCTACAACTAACTCATTAGTCACTTTGTTTGCAGGGCTTCTTATGATGTGTATTACCGAGAGGGCCCAGAGATACCTCTCCGATACTTGGAGCGACAAATCCTAATCTTGATCTATGCCAACCCAACAAACACCTTCGGAGATACCTGTAGAGCATCTTTATAATCACCCGGTGACGTTGTGATGTTTGATAGCACACAAGGTGTCGTGGAATTGTCACGTCAGATGTCCTTAGTGTTAGGACTTAGTCGCGAGGCCAACGCATCTATGTGGTAGCTTGAGAGGGGTTGAGCGGGACGAGAGACGCGATGTTTTACCCAGGTTCGGCCCCTCACGGTGGAGGTAAAAGCCTACATCCTGCTTCATTGATATTGATGATGATGATCACGGTTACAAGAGTGCTCTATCTCGAGAGCTATTGTCTAAACCTAACTTCTCCAACTTGTGGAACTTGTCCATCTTGTCCCTCTTGGGGTGCCCTACCCCTCCTTATATATGTTAAAGGGGCGGGTTACATGTGGAGTCCTATTAGGATTAGGACTAGTCTACCTTCTAATACAAACCGGATACAAGTCCGGGTCTTAACTCCTTGTAAGGTAAATATTCCTCACGCCTTTCTTCTTAAATCGGCCCACCATTAACATAAACCGGCCTTCTGGGCCTTGTCATTCATCTGACCCATCCGCCGGGTCACCAGTGTGTCATAATGTTCCGGCGGGTTGCTTGTAACCGTCAGGTCAGGGCAGGTCGCTAGTGAATCACCAAGTGTAAACCGGATCTCAAGTAAACAGCCAAGTCAGCCGGGTTATACTTCCGGCCGGTTTACGCCGCGGGGTATATCCCCGACATTAGCCCCCAGTTTAATTTGGATTTATCCATGTTAAACTGATCCTGTAAAACAAACACAAGAACAAACTTGACAGATTATGCTCCGGGTTAAGAATTCTTGTAAACTGGCACCTGATCATCCTTAATTCCTTGTCATTTCATTCTTCTAGAAAATCCAGGCCAATAAACCAGCTTCATACTCAATTTGCTGTCATTGGTTTCTCACAGAGAAATATTGTGAAGAATAATCCACTTGAGTCGGCTTCCAAAGCGCCGACTTAAGAAATATTTGTCTAGAAATACTCATCTGATATTCATCCGGCTTGAAGATGTAGAACTTGCCGGTTTATGATTACCACCATTGTTGGGTTATAAAAACTGATAATTTCGGGTCATGATTGTTGCCAACGCCGGTTCATGATTATTGATGACGCCGGATTGCAGCCACAGGGTCATAATGATTGGTGACACCGGGT
Source organism: Triticum urartu (assembly GCF_056163025.1). Classification (NCBI taxonomy): domain Eukaryota; kingdom Viridiplantae; phylum Streptophyta; class Magnoliopsida; order Poales; family Poaceae; genus Triticum; species Triticum urartu. Next base: position 613,974,378 of record NC_141877.1, read on the forward strand.
CAATCTGGTTTGCTCAAACAGAGAATTTGAAAATATCTCTTCAATAATAATATAATACATGTAGCCCCCAAGTCTTGAGCAGAACAAAGTGATGTCTTAAGACTTGCTTCAATATAAATACTACCAATTTTGAAGAAATCCATCTTGTTCATCCCAGTCACTAGTCAAAATTGAGTATTCCACATATGTAGCCCCCAAGTGTCGGGTTGTCATGCTTGCAGCAACCTGGGACTTGTAATTGCTTGATGCTCATAAAAACTTCAACCAGTGTAGCCCCCAAGGGCCGGGTCATTATGCAATAATGAGCAAGGACTTTGTAAATATAATCTTGTAAACTTTGAACAGCAACGTGTAGCCCCCAAGGGCCGGCTTAGTAAGATAATACTGAACCGGGACTTGATATATACTTCAATGAAAATAACATATTATAATGTAGCTTCCATCGTAGGGCTTGAACCCATGTCCACAAGGTTAAGAGCTTTGTGCTTTACCAACTGAGCAATGGATTCTTCAATATTATGGACGAAAATTGTTGGAAATATGCCCTAGAGGCAATAATAATTTGGTTATTATTATATTTCCTTGTTCATGATAATCGTTTATTATCCATGCTAGAATTGTATTGATAGGAAACTCAGATACATGTATGGATACATAGACAACACCATGTCCCTAGTAAGCCTCTAGTTGACTAGCTCGTTGATCAATAGATGGTTACGATTTCCTGACCATGGACATTGGATGTCGTTGATAACGGGATCACATCATTAGGAGAATGATGTGATGGACAAGACCCAATCCTAAGCCTAGCACAAGATCATGTAGTTCGTATGCTAAAGTTTTTCTAATGTCAAGTATCATTTCCTTAGACCATGAGATTGTGCAACTCCCGGATACCGTAGGAGTGCTTTGGGTGTGCCAAACGTCACAACTTAACTGGGTGGCTATAAAGGTACACTACAGGTATCTCCGAAAGTGTTTGTTGGGTTGGCACGAATCGAGACTGGGATTTGTCACTCCGTGTAAACGGAGAGGTATCTCTGGGCCCACTCGGTAGGACATCATCATAATGTGCACAATGTGATCAAGGAGTTGATCACAGGATGATGTGTTACGGAACGAGTAAAGAGACTTGCCGGTAACGAGATTGAACAAGGTATCGGGATACCGATGATCGAATCTCGGGCAAGTATCATACCGATAGAAAAAGCGAATTGTATACGGGATTGATTGAATCCGCGACATCGTGGTTCATCCGATGAGATCATCGTGGAACATGTGGGAGCCAACATGGGTATCCAGATCCCGCTGTTGGTTATTGACCGGAGAGTTATCTCGGTCATGTCTGCATGGTTCCCGAACCCGTAGGGTCTACACACTTAAGGTTCGATGACGCTAGGGTTATAGGGAATAGATATACGTGGTTACCGAATGTTGTTCAGAGTCCCGTATGAGATCCCGGACGTCACGAGGAGTTCCGGAATGGTCCGGAGGTAAAGATTTATATATGGGAAGTCCTGTTTTGGTCGCGGGAAAAGTTTCAGGTTTTATCGGTAATGTACCGGGACCACCGGGAGGGTCCCGGTGGTCCACCAAGTGGGGCCACCAGCCCCGGAGGGCTGCATGGGCCAAGTGTGGGAGGGGACCAGCCCTTGGTGGGCTGGTGCGCCCCCACCAAGGCCCAAGGCGCAAGGGAGAGTGGAAGGGGGCAAACCCTAGGCTCAGATGGGCCTAAGGCCCACCTAGTGGTGCGCCCCCCTCTCTCCCCCTTGGCCGCCCCCCTAGATGGGATCTAGGGCTGGCCGCCACCCCTAGGGGTGGAAACCTAGGTGGGGGCGCAGCCCCTCCCCTCCCCCTATATATACTTGAGGTTTTGGGCTGCCATAGACACGATTCAATCTCCTTCTTGGCGCAACCCTACCCCTCTCCCTCCTTGTCTCTTGCGGTGCTTGCCGAAGCCCTGCTGGAGTACCACGCTCCTCCACCACCACCACGCCGTCGTGCTGCTGCTGGATGGAGTCTTCCCCAACCTCTCCTTCTCCCCTTGCTGGATCAAGGCGTAGGAGACGTCACCGGGCTGTACGTGTGTTGAACACGGAGGTGCCGTCCGTTCGACACTAGGATCATCGGTGATTTGGATCACGACGAGTACGACTCCATCAACCCCGTTCACTTGAACGCTTCCTCTTAGTGATCTACAAGGGTATGTAGATGCACTCTCCTTCCCCCCGTTGCTAGATTACTCCATAGATTGATCTTGGTGATGCGTAGAAAATTTTGAATTTCTGCTACGTTCCCCAACAGTGGTATCAGAGCTAGGTCTATGCGTAGTTACTATGCACGAGTAGAACACAAAGTAGTTGTGGGCGTCGATATTGTCAATTATCTTGCCTTTACTAGTCTTATCTTGATTCGGCGGCATCGTGGGATGAAGCGGCCCGGACCAACCTTACACGTACGCTTACGTGAGACCGGTTCCACCGACTGACATGCACTAGTTGCATAAGGTGGCTGGCGGGTGTCTGTCTCTCCCACTTTAGTCGGATCGGATTCGATGAACAGGGTCCTTATGAAGGGTAAATAGAAATTGGCAATTCACGTTGTGGTTTTGGCGTAGGTAAGAAACGTTCTTGCTAGAAACCTATAGCAGCCACGTAAAAACTTGCAACAACAATTAGAGGACGTCTAACTTGTTTTTGCAGCAAGTGTTTTGTGATGTGATATGGCCAAAGGATGTGATGAATGATATATATGTGATGTATGAGATCATGTTCTTGTAATAGGAATCACGACTTGCATGTCGATGAGTATGACAACCGGCAGGGGCCATAGGAGTTGTCTTTATTTTTTTGTATGACCTGCGTGTCATTGAGAAACGCCATGTAAATTACTTTACTTTATTGCTAAACGTGTTAGCCATAGTAGTAGAAGTAATAGTTGGCGAGCAACTTCATGGAGACACGATGATGGAGATCATGATGATGGAGATCATGGTGTCATGCCGGTGACAAGATGATCATGGAGCCCCAAGATGGAGATCAAAGGAGCTATATGATATTGGCCATATCATGTCACTATTATTTGATTGCATGTGATGTTTATCATGTTTTTGCATCTTGTTTACTTAGAACGACGGTAGTAAATAAGATGATCCCTCATAATAATTTCAAGAAAGTGTTCCCCCTAACTGTGCACCGTTGCGGCAGTTTGTTGTTTCGAAGCACCACGTGATGATCGGGTGTGATAGATTCCAACATTCACATACAACGGGTGTAAGACAGATTTACACATGCAAACACTTAGGTTGACTTGACGAGCCTAGCATGTACAGACATGGTCTCGGAACACAGAAGACCGGTCGAACATGAGTCGTATAGAAGATACGATCAACATGAAGATGTTCACCGATGCTGACTAGTCCGTCTCACGTGATGATCGGACACGGCCTAGTTGACTCGGATCATGTAATCACTTAGATGAGTAGAGGGATGTCTATCTTTGTGGGAGTTCATAAGATGAACTTAATTATCCTGAACATAGTCAAAAGGTCTTCGCAAATTATGTCGTGGCTCGCGCTTCAGTTCTACTGTTTAGATATGTTCGTGGAGAAAATTTAGTTGAAAGTTGATAGTAGTAATTATGCGAACTAGGTCCGTAAACTGAGGATTGTCCTCATTGCTTCATAGAAGGCTTGTGTCCTTAATGCACCGCTCAGTGTGCTGAACCTCGAACGTCGTCTGTGGATGTTGCGAACATCTGACATACACATTTTGATAACTACGTGATAGTTCAGTTAAACGGTTTAGAGTTGAGGCACCGAAGACGTTTTGAAACGTCGCGAAACATATGAGATGTTTTGAGGGCTGAAATTGGGATTTCAGGCTCGTGCCCACGTCAAGAGGTATAAGACCTCCGACGATTTTCTTAGCCTGCAAACTAAGGGAGAAAAGCTCAATTGTTGAGCTTATGCTCAGATTGTCTGAGTACAACAATCATTTTAATCGAGTGGGAGTTGATCTTCCAGATGAGATAGTGATGTTTCTCCGAATTCATTACCACCAGGCTGCTAGAGCTTCATGATGAACTATAATATATCAGGGACATATATGATGATCCTTGAGATATTCGCGATGTTTGACACCACAAAAGTAGAAATCAAGAAGGAGCATCAATTGTTGATGGTTGGTGAAACCACTAGTTTCAAGAAGGGCAAGGGCAAGAAGGGACACTTCATGAAACGGCAAATCAGCTGCTGCTCTAGTGAAGAAACCCAAGGTTGAACCCAAACCCGAGACTAAGTGCTTCTGTAATAAGGGGAACAGCCACTGGAGCAGAATTACCCTAAATACTTGGTAGATGAGAAGGCTGGCAAGGTCGATAGAAGTATATTGGATATAAATTGTGTTAATGTGTACTTTACTAGTACTCCTAGTAGCACCATGGTATTAGATACCGGTTCGGTTGCTAAGTGTTAGTAAACTCGAAATAAAAGGCTGCGGAGTAAACGGAGACTGGCTAAAGGTGAGCTGGCGATATGTGTTGGAAGTTTTTCCCAAGCTTGATGTGATCAAGCATCGCACGCTCCCTCTACCATCGAGATTTGTGTTTGCATTGAGCATAGACATGATTGGATTATGTCTATCGCAATACGGTTATTCATTTAAGGAGAATAATGGTTACTCTGTTTATTTGAATAATACCTTCAATGGTCTTGCACCTAAAATGAATGGTTTATTGAATCTCGATCGTAGTGATACACATGTTCATGCCAAAAGATGTAAGATAGTAATGATAGTACCACCTACTTGTGGCACTGCCACATAAGTCATATCGGTATAAAACGCATGAAGAAGCTCCATGTTGATGGATCTTTGGGCTCACTCGTTTTTGAAAAGTTGAGACATGCGAACCATGTCTATTGGTTTATATGCATGAAGAAACTCCATGCAAATGGACTGTTTGGACTCACTTGATTTTGAATCACTTGAGACATGCAAATCATACCACATGGGCAAGATGACTGAAAGCCTCGTTTTCAGTAAAATGGAACTAGAAAGCAACTTGTTGGAAGTAATACATTTTGATGTGTGCAGTCCAATGAGTGCTGAGGCATGTAGTGGATATCGTTATGTTCTTACTTCACAGATGATTTGAGTAGATGTTGAGTATATTTACTTGATGAATCACGAGTCTGAATTATTGAAAGGTTCAAGTAATTTTAGGGTGAAAGTGAGAGATCGTCGTGACAAGAGGATAAAATATCTATGATATGATCATAGAGATGAATATCTGAATTACGAGTTTGGCACAGAATTAAGACATTGTGGAAATTGTTTCACAACTAATACAGCCTGAAACACCATAGTATGATGGTGTGTCCGAACATCATAACTGCACCCTATTGGATATGATGCATACCATGATGTCTCTTATCGAATTACCACGATAGTTTATGGGTTAGGCATTAGAGACAACCACATTCACTTTAAATAGGGCACCACGTAATTCTGATGAGATGACACCGTATGAACTATGGTTTAGAGAAACCTAAGCTGTCATTTGTTAAAAGATTTGGGGCTGCGACGCTTATGTGAAAAGTTTCAGGCTGACAAGCTCGAACCCAAAGAGGATAAATGCATCTTCATAGGACACCCAAAACAGTTGGGTGTACCTCCTGTCTCAGATCCGAAAGCAATAAGGGATTGTTTCTAGAATCGGGTCCTTTCTTGAGGAAAAGTTTCTCTCGAAAGAATTGAGTGGGAGGATGGTGGAGACTTGATGAGGTTATTGAACCGTCTCTTCAACTAGTGTGTGGCAGGGCACAGGGAGTTGTTCCTGCGGCACCTACACCAATTGAAGTGGAATCTTATGATAGTGATCATGAAACTTCAGATCAAGTTACTACCAAACCTCGTGGGATGACAAGGATGTGTACTACTTCAGAATGGTATGTAATCCTGTCTTGGAAGTCATGTTGCTAGACAACAATGAACCTACGAGCTATGGAGAAGCGATGGTGGGCCTGGATTCCAAAATGGCTCGAGGCCATATAATCCGAGAGAGGATCCATATATGAAAACAAAGTGTAGACTTTGGAAGAACTACTTGGTGGTCGTAAGGCTGTTAGGTACATATGGATTTTAAAAGGAAGACGGACAATGATGGTAAGTATCACCATTAAGAAATCTCGACTTGTCGTTAAGATGTTTTCCGACAAGTTCAAGGAGTTGACTACGATGAGACTTTCTCACTCGTAGTGATGCTAAGAGTCTGTTGGAATTATATTAGCGATTACTACATTATTTATGAAATCTTGCAGATAGGATGTCAAAACATTGTTTCCTCGACGATTTTCTTGAGGAAAGGTTGTATGTGATACAACCGGAAGGTTTTGTCAATCCTGAAAGATGCTAACAAGTATGCAAAGCTCCAGCAATCCTTCTAAGGACTGGAGTAAGCATCTCGGAGTTGGAATGTATGCTTTGATGAGATGATCAAAGTTTTTGGGTGTATACAAAGTTTATGAGAAATTTGTATTTCCAAAGAAGTGAGTGGGAGCACTATAGAATTTCTAATGAGTATATGTTGTTGATCAAAAATGACGTAGAATTTCTGGAAAGCATATAGGGTTATTTGGAAAGTGTTTTTCAATGGAAAGCCTGGATTAAGCTACTTGAACATTGAGCATCAAAATCTATAAGGATAGATCAAAACGCTTAATGGTACTTTCAAATGAGCACATACCTTGACATGATCTTGAAGGTGTTCAAGATGGATCAGTCAAAGAAGGAGTTCTTGCCTGAGTTGTAAGGTATGAAGTTAATACTTAAAGCTCAACCACGGCAGAAGAAAGAGGAAGGACGAAGGTCGTCCCCTATGCTTTTGTCATAGGCTCCATACGGTATGCCATGCTGAGTACCACACCTGATGTGTGCCTTGCCACATATTTGGCAAGAGGGTACAAAGGTGATCTAGGAGTAGATCACCATATAGCGGTCTAAATTATCCTTAGAGGAATAAGGATATGTTTCTCGGTTATGGAGGTGATAAAGAGTTCGACATAAAGAGTTACGTCGATGCAAGCTTAACACCTATCCGGATAGCTCTGAGTAGAGATACCGGATACGTATAATGCAGCAACAATTTAGAAAAGCTCCAAGTAGAACAGTTATTTGAAATGGCTCCAAATGTAGCGTAGTAGTTGCATCTACAAGATGACATAGAAATTTGCGAAGTACATACGGATCTGAATGCTGCAGACCCGTTGACTGAAACCTCTCTCACAAGCATAACATGATCAAACCCATAACTCTTGGGTGTTAGTCACATGGGGATGTGACCTTGAGTGTTAATCACATATCGATGTGAACTGGATTATTGACTCTAGTGCAAGTGGGAGATTGTTGGAAATATGCCCTAGAGGCAATAATAAATTGGTTATTATTATATTTCCTTGTTCACGATAATCGTTTATTATCCATGCTAGAATTGTATTGATAGGAAAATCAGATACATGTGTGGATACATAGACAACACCATGTCCCTAGTAAGCCTCTAGTTGACTAGCTCGTTGATCAATAGATGGTTACGGTTTCCTGACCATGGACATTGGATGTCGTTGATAACGGGATCACATCATTAGGAGAATGATGTGATGGACAAGACCCAATCCTAAGCCTAGCACAAGATCATGTAGTTCGTATGCTAAAGCTTTTCTAATGTCAAGTATCATTTCCTTAGACCATGAGATTGTGCAACTCCTGGATACCGTAGGAGTGCTTTGGGTGTGCCAAACGTCACAACTTAACTGGGTGGCTATAAAGGTACACTACAGGTATCTCCGAAAGTGTCTGTTGGGTTGGCACGAATCGAGACTGGGATTTGTCACTCCGTGTAAACGGAGAGGTATCTCTGGGCCCACTCGGTAGGACATCATCATAATGTGCACAATGTGATCAAGGAGTTGATCACGAGATGATGTGTTACGGAACGAGTAAAGAGACTTGCCGGTAACGAGATTGAACAAGGTATCGGGATACCGACGATCGAATCTCGGGCAAGTATCGTACCGATAGACAAAGGGAATTGTATACGGGATTGATTGAATCCGCGACATCGTGGTTCATCCGATGAGATCATCGTGGAACATGTGGGAGCCAACATGGGTATCCAGATCCCGCTGTTGGTTATTGACCGGAGAGTTCTCTCGGTCATGTCTGCGTGGTTCCCGAACCCGTAGGGTCTACACACTTAAGGTTCGATGACGCTAGGGTTATAGGGAATAGATATACGTGGTTACCGAATGTTGTTCGGAGTCCCGGATGAGATCCCGGACATCACGAGGAGTTCCGGAATGGTCCGGAGGTAAAGATTTATATATGGGAAGTCCTGGTTTGGTCGCCGGAAAAGTTTCGGGTTTTATCTGTAATGTACCGGGACCACCGGGAGGGTCCCGGTGGTCCACCAAGTGAGGCCACCAGCCCTGGAGGGCTGCATGGGCCAAGTGTGGGAGGGGACCAGTCCCTGGTGGGCTGGTGCGCCCCCCCACCAAGGCCCAAGGCGCAAGGGAGAGTGGAAGGGGGCAAACCTAGGCTCAGATGGGCCTAAGGCCCACCTAGTGGTGCGCCCCCCTCTCTCCCCCCTTGGCCGCCCCCCTAGATGGGATCTAGGGCTGGCCGCCACCCCTAGGGGTGGAAACCTAGGTGGGGGCGCAGCCCCTCCCCTCGCCCTATATATACTTGAGGTTTTGGGCTGCCATAGACACGATTCAATCTCCTTCTTGGCGCAGCCCTACCCCTCTCCCTCCTCGTCTCTTGCGGTGCTTGGCGAAGCCCTGCTGGAGTACCACGCTCCTCCACCACCACCACGCCGTCGTGCTGCTGCTGGATGGAGTCTTCCCCAACCTCTCCTTCTCCCCTTGCTGGATCAAGGCGTAGGAGACGTCACCGGGCTGTACGTGTGTTGAACACGGAGGTGCTGTCCGTTCGGCACTAGGATTATCGATGATTTGGATCACGATGAGTACGACTCCATCAACCCCGTTCACTTGAACGCTTCCGCTTAGCGATCTACATGGGTATGTAGATGCACTCTCCTTCCCCTCGTTGCTAGATTACTCCATAGATTGATCTTGGTGATGCGTAGAAAATTTTGAATTTCTGCTACGTTCCCCAACAAAAACTTGTGTACCTTGAATTGTTGACATGAGCAATTGGTAGCCCCCAAGGGCCGGCTCATTATAATATGATGAGTCGGGTCTTTAATAAGACTAGTAAAAATGACATTGCATTAGCCCCCAAGTGACATGGTGCATGCTTGCAGCGACATGAGACTTGCATGTAATCTCAATTTAAATAATGTAGCCCCCAAGTGCCGGGTTGTAAGCTTGCAACGACTCGGGACTATTCCTTTCATTGTAGAATAAATCATATCCTTTGATAAAATAATAGCCATTGCGCTAAAGCGACTTTGAAAACTTAATAATACCGGTTATTAATAACCATAAAAATCCAGCCATGTTGGCTATTCAAGATAATATAATCCGGTATGAAAACCTTATTCATTCAATATCATAATGAAAATTCAGTCAAGTTTGGCTATTTGAATAATATAACCCAATGATTTATAAGCGCATGATTCCAATGGCGCAATCCAAATATATATACTGGCGACTTATAGTCCAAAGCCAGGCCGGTTTAACAAACCTGTTTCTGCATACAACAAGTTTAAAGTGTCCTGGCGGTTTACCGCCGGACGGGTCATAATGCCCAACATATAACCCGGGTTTATAACCAAGGCTGCACTTAAGAATAATCAAATATGAAATATATCATACCTGTGACATTGAATCACATTGTTGGTTTTACCAACTTTTTGTAGTATAGGTGATAACCCCAATCTTGAGTACTAATAACTCCTTCCATATTGTGCCGGTTTAGGATAAAACCGTATCAGATTGTGATAAACACCGGATTATCCATATTCGATGCTGGCAACTTGTAGTTGAAACCAGGCGAGGTTAATAATCTCCAGATTGTAACTTGTACTAATAACTTATAGTTGACAGCCTAACCGGGTTGAGAAAACTCCGGTTTATAATTGAGTTTGTACTAACAACTGATAGTTGAAAGCTTGCGCCGGGTTAAGAAATACCGGACTGATGAAATGACTTATAGTCTGGCCGGGTCAATGGACGCCGGTTTACCTTAAAACCTTATCAAAGGAGAAGAAACTTTGACAAAAAGCAAATGAAAAAACTTGCAGTCGAGGCTTTTCAAGGGCTGCCAGGCCCAAACTCGAGGCTTTTCATGGGCTGCCAGGCCGCTGAGTTAAACCATTTGACAAAGCCTTTTAAGATGGGCCTCCAACTAACCAATCGTCGTTTTAACTTTGACAAGTTCAGGGTCTGTATAAGAGTAACTTGTCAAACGTTCGGCGGGTCATGCCAGGATTAACCGGATAGGAGTGGCTTACTTGATGAAGACAGGTTAACCCGGGGTTTTAGGTGAATACACCAGGCTTCCAAGCCGTGGGTCGATACCCAATTACAAGGGTCTTTTCAAACTCTTTGTTACTTTACACAAAGAGCCCCCAAGTAACTTTGTGAGCTGTGCTCAATGGGTGCCTATGTTTGAGTTGTGCGTAGCAACAAGACTCTCTTTGGCCCCTTGGGTGTGAAGCTCCCAAGCTTTGGTGTGGCGTGATAGCCGGATTAATGGACAGGACTCCGCTTTGCAAGCAGAAGCTCCCATGTGATATATTTTTGAGCTGTGCTCGCCGGGTGCCTATGTTTGAGTTGTGGTGTGCAACAAACTCTCTTTGGCCCCTGATGATAATATTGTCTTGATAGCCGCATCAAGAGGGTAGTAACGCCATGTTCTCTTTGGTGAATACACCTATGTTTGAATAGGAAGCCCCCAAGTAATCATATGAAGATGAGCCCATAAGGCAGAACACCCATGTTTGAACCGTGCGTCAGGGCAACAGGTCCTCTTAGGCAACCTTTAACTTTTTGCAAGAGATAAATTCTTCTTGAACCGGTATTTTGAACAGGCTATCTAGAGCTTCAAAGCTTTGTGGGAGATAACTTTCCCTTAAACCGGATATTAAACCGAAATCCTTTTTTTAAGCTGGAAATTTTCTGACGGCCTTTAAATTTGCACCAATATGATGGTTTAGGGCCCTGCATTAGACAACCTTGCTAGCCGGAATAATTGCTCTGTTAAAGAAGGCAATATAAAATATACTGGACGGATTTCACCTGATATATCATGCCAGGGGTTATCCATCGTGGAGTTGACGATCACCATGGTGAAGCGGAATTAATCACGGCTGAGTCGGCCGCGGCGTTGTAAACTGGTGCGGACGAGCGAGTTGTTCTCCGCGTTTTAAACCGGCATGGCAGCGAGAGACGGCCACGACGCTGTGAGCCGGTGCGGTCGCGAGAGACGGCCACGGCGTTGTAAGCCGGTGCAGGAGTCCATTTGAGTAACGCGACACGGACGACCACCTATGCCAAATGATGTTGGCGCGCCTCCATCTCCGCAATATAACGACACCTTTGTAATGAATAATGATCCTGCGAAAAAAATACTGTAGACCAAAGTAATTTTTCGCAGATAAATTACTGTACATAGATAAAATAATAGGATGGGTATCACCTGATGTATCTTTCGGAGGAGGTGGCTGCACAGCAATTTGCCAAAACGACGGCCTTCACGTCCAAGCAAAAATCACCACGCACCCATCCAGCTTTTAAATGAGTCGTGCCCCTTGAGCAAGCACACCAGGGCTGCCTCCAGGTGTACTAGTCCCCAGTGTTATCCGTTGTAACACTAATAGTATAATGAAACACGGCGGCTCAGCCGCTCAGCTGAATTGCAGTTCGTATTCGTTACATCCATGGAATATGTAGCAGAATTGATCCATCCAACCACGCCTATGACGCGATGTGTTGACAGTAGTAGTTTGTTTTGGCCCTCCATGTAGTCCCCGCCAAGGAACAAAATTCTCTTGTCTGAACCTTCGACAGAACCTTCAAATGCTTTCTCAAAAACAGGCGGGCACAAGCAGCGACCAAAACTGACTTAACAGCAGGATATACGGTGCATGTACAGGACGACTCAGAAGCCGGTGAAAACAGGGCCACGGCAGCAGAGTCGTTCAAGGCGGATTGGGAGCCCGGCGACTCAAAACGGCCGCTTGTAGAAACAGCGCGAGGCCGGCGGGTTATGCTTATATCGTGAGCCGGATTTGGGCGCGGGGAATGGCGATTCTGTGAGGCGACTCGAGCGCGCTTGTTGAAGCGAAACGGACTGCGTCGGCGGCCGGTGACTCGCCGTGAGGCCGTAGGGACGGCACGGGGCAGTCCGCCAACGCTTGGAAGCCGACTCAAGGCAAAATCAGCGGAGGAGGCAGCCAGCGGGCGGCGACTTGCCCAGGGCGCGGCGGCTCACAGCCTTGCCCCTGCTGCAGTTGAGGCAGGCCGGCTCAAGATCGCGGCGCGGGGCGGAGCAATGGCAGCTCAACGCGCAGCCAGCAGAGGAGGAAACCATGGAGTAAATTGCAAAAAACCATCATAATTGGGGACCCTAATTCAGAAAACCACCACCATTTGAATTTTTTTCAAAAAACCACCACCATTGTACTAACAGTTTTCAGAAAACACTTATCACAGGATTAGAGATGTTTGACGCAAAATCTGACTGCTGGGTCCCACTTGCAAGTGATGACATGGCATGAAAAATTGACTTCGTCCGCATGGACCTTAACTTGATGTGAGCCCACTTGTCAGCATCTCCTATCTCTCTTCGTCCCTTTCTCTGGCATTCCATCGAGCAGTTCGTGAGCTCTCTGCCGGCGGCATCCGGACAAGGAAAGAGAACTGCCTGGGTGGCCGGCGCCGTTTGGATCCGTCGTCGGAGATGTCACGGATCGCTGGAGGTCGGCGGCAAGCGAAGGAAGCAGCAGGTGGCTGGTCGTGGCCGACCCGGGCGGCGCGGTGCGACAGGCGCGCCTGCGTCCCCCGGCGGTGGCAGCCACCGCCTCCAGTCATGCCCATCGGAGTGGAGCCGGGCTGGATCTCCTCATGCCCAGGAGCTGCCCCACAACGCCGGCGAGATCACGAAGTGAAGGAGCCCTCGCGCACAGCAGTGTGCAGCGGGGAGCCACGGCGGTCTCCACTGGATGTCCCTCCCGTCGACCTGCAGGTGGGGGCTCAGGCGGGAGGACGAGGCCGGAGAGGCCCTGGTGCTTGCTGCCGTCGTGAGCTGGTATCCGCCGTTGCCCTCCCGCGTGCTGGATCCGGCGGTCGGCATGCCCGCTGGCACAAGGGGAGGTCGCATCGCCCCGAATTCGCCGTCGGGGCTGCACTCGGGGCCGACACCGCTTGGATTCATCGCCGGGCGGCGCACAGAAGCCGGCAGTGCTCGAATCTGTCGCCGGGACATGGAGAGTGGCGGCGGTCATGGAGCGACGGGGCAGTTGCGGCGCGGTGCCAGGCCGCGGCGGCTTTGCAGCGACGGTGTGGCGTCTCCGTTGACCCGGCCATGTGAGACCTCCTCGTTCAGGCAGTGGGCACCGCCGGCAGTTGGATCCTGGACGGCAGCAAAGGGTGAGTCGGGGTGGGGAGAGATGCGTGAGGTGGGAGGTCGGCTAGTTTTGTTTAGTAGCGGCGTTATCTCGTCCTCGCTACGTGGCACCTGACCATGGGACCCAACGGTCAGTTTTTTGTTAAACGTCTCTAATACAGTGATAATCCAGTGATAAGTGCTTTCTGAAAATTGTTAGCACAATGATGGTGGTTTTTTGAAAAAAATTCGAATGGTGATGGTTTTCTGAATTAAGGTCCTCAATTGTGATGGTTTTTTGCAATTTACTCGAAACCATGCGTGGACGACGCCAGTGGGTATGCGATGTAAGATCTGGCCCGAGGCCACGGCGACTTAAGGCAAAGGGCCATGGCGGCTCGAGGCAAATGGGGGCCAGGAAGCTCGGAACAACAGGGGAGTAGGGCATCTTGGAGCGGCGGGGTCGTGACCTGTGATTCAGACGACGGCCGGCGGCTCGCAGGCAACGGTGACGGGCGGCGGTTTGCAGGCAACCACGACGGCCAGCGGCTCACGGCAGTGGCGGAGATCACTCGATGCCGGACAACTCGGCGCAAGATGCACCCGCAGTGGCGAGGCGGCAAACTGGAGGTAGAGGCGGTTCACAACGGCCGGAGACTTGGAGGTGCGCCGGCGATGGCCAAGGCGTAATGGCAGAGGAGTATCCTATTCAAATTCGGTGGGTCAACGATGCGGGTCGACACAAGAGTCCGAGCCCGTGGTCAATCCGCCCCGGGGTCGTCTTCCATCAGTACTTGGAAATTTTTGATGCTGTAGTGCAATCTTGTCGTCTTCCATCTTCTAATGCAAGTCAATTTTCAGGTCGATGCCGTGGTGGTTCAGTCGTTTGACCCATCCCGAGACGGTCGTGACCCGCACAAGGCGCGGAGCAAGGTGTCCAGTGCAGGACAAATCCAAGGTGGATTCGAGGTGAAGGCGGGGTCGTAGGGCGACTCATCGATTGATTTGACACATCTTTTCCAGAAATCCATCATCTGGGCGACTCGTTGATGGTCTTGGTAACTTGAAAGCAATTAAACTGATCATGAGATGGCGGTTGATCGAAACTGCAACCCTAATTTTCCTCGATCTTAATCTTGTACGCTTTGACTCCAAAGTTTAATCATGTTCCAGATCAAAAAACAATGAACTTGTCGGCTCCTCCTCATCCGACGAAATCGCGAGCTTCTCGAACCCTAGGAGAGATCCCTCCAAGAACTCATCACCACCGTGCGCGAGCCCCACGGTGGGCGCCAACTGTCGTGGGATTGTCACGGCAGATGTCCTTAGTGTCAGGACTTAGTCGCGAGGCCAACGCATCTATGTGGTAGCTTGAGAGGGGTTGAGCAGGACGAGAGACGCGATGTTTTACCCAGGTTCAGCCCCTAACGGTGGAGGTAAAAGCCTACATCCTGCTTCATTGATATTGATGATAATGATCACGGTTACAAGAGTGCTCTATCTCGAGAGCTATTGTCTAAACCTAACTTGTCCAACTTGTGGAACTTGTCCATCTTGTCCCTCTTGGGGTGCCCTGCCCCTCCTTATATATGTTAAAGGGGCGGGTTATATGTGGAGTCCTATTAGGATTAGGACTAGTCTACCTTCTAATACAAACCGGATACAAGTCTGGGTCTTAACTCCTTGTAAGGTAAATATTCCTGACGCCTTTCTTCTTAAACCGGCCCACCATTAACATAAACCGGCCTTCTGGGCCTTGTCATTCATCTGACTCGTCCGCCGGGTCACCAGTGTGTCATAATGTTCCGGCGGGTTGCTTGTAAACCGTCAGGTCAGGGCGGGTTGCCAGTGAATCACCAAGTGTAAACCGTGTCTCAAGTAAACCGCCAGGTCAGCCGGGTTATACTTCCGGCCAGTTTACGCCGCGGGGTATATCCCCGACACAAGGTATTCCTCCGGTGTCCTGGAGTTGCATAATCTCATAGTCGAAGGAATATGTATTTGACATGAAGAAAGCAATAGCAATAAAACTGAACGATCAATATGCTAAGCTAACGGATGGGTCTTGTCCATCACATCATTCTCCTAATGATGTGATCCCATTATCAAATGACAACTCATGTCCATGGTTAGGAAACCTTAACCATCTTTGACCAACGAGCTAGTCAAGTAGAGGCTTGCTAGGGACACAGTGTTTGTCTATGTATTCACACATGTATTTAGGTTTCCAATCAATACAATTCTGGCATGAATAATGAACATTTATCATGAATAAGTAAATATTAAATAACAACTTGCCTCTAGGGCATATTTCCTTCAACTACGGGTCCATAGTTAGTTGCTAGATGGCTTCTTCTCTCTATTTGATATTCAATACAATGTTCTCATCGATGTTCTTGGAGTTCTATCTGATGTAATCACTTTTTGAGGTGTGTTTGTTGGGATCCAATGAATTGTGAGTTTATGATAAGATCTATCCATGAATATTATTTGAGTTTTCTCTGAACTCTTTTATGCATGATTACTATAGCTTCGTATTTCTCTCTGATCTATTGATTTGGTTTGGCCAACTAGGTTGATTTTTCTTGCAATGGGAGAGATGCTCTGTAATGGGTTCGATCTTGCGGTGCTCAATCCCAGTGAAAAAAGGGGACATGACACGTATGTATCGTTGCTATTAAGGGTAAAAAGATGGGTTTTATTCATACGTGAGTTTATCTTGTCTACATCATGTCATCTTGCTTAAGGCGTTACTCTGGTTTTTTTTATGAACTTAATACACTAGATGCATGCTGGATACCGGTTGATGTGTGGAGTAATAGTATTTGATGCAGGCAGGAGTTGGTCTACTTGTATGTGATGCCTATATATGATCATTGCCTTGGATATTGTCATAATTATTTGTTTTTCTATCAATTACCCAACAGTAATTTGTTTACACACCGTATGCTATTGTCAAGAGAGAAGCCTCTAGTGAAAACTATGGCCCCGGGGTCTATCTTTTATCATATATTAAAACAAAAAATACATTACTGTGTTTTTCTTCTATTTATTTTATTTTGTTTTTTTGTCTGAACTATCTATCAAATACCATACAATTTAATCTTGCTCATAACCATCAAGGGATTAACAACCCCTTATCCGCATTGGGTTGCAAGGATTTATTATTTGTGTGCAAGTGCTGCTAACGAGTTGTTGCTTGGTTCTCCTACTGGATTGATAACCTTGATTCTTAACTGTGGGAAATACATATCTTCTAACACTTTGTCCTCAAAAGTTGATGGCAAAGTCATGCCCATGATTAGGAAAACAGAACCATCATGCAACACTTGGGCTAGTATTAGAGACACGAGTAGGAATACATTTTACCATTTATTATTCCACACATGCACACATGAGTTTCCCTCCGAGCCTCGTGGTCATTGCAGACTAGAGAATCATTACAGTTATAGCATGGAACACAAACATCAATTACAAACTTGGAGATACAAAATAACTATTATCATTGCCTCAATATCTCCTATAGGCGGGGGGCACATTTTATTGCAGTTTCAAATCCCTCCTCAACACGCAACTAGGGCAGTGTTTTATCCTAGTTGCAACTCCACCCTCGATATGCAACTGAGGGCCACATTTTTGTCCTAGTTGCAAG
Source organism: Triticum urartu (assembly GCF_056163025.1). Classification (NCBI taxonomy): domain Eukaryota; kingdom Viridiplantae; phylum Streptophyta; class Magnoliopsida; order Poales; family Poaceae; genus Triticum; species Triticum urartu. Next base: position 613,991,598 of record NC_141877.1, read on the forward strand.
TCCATCATCAACACACAAATGGACCCAGCCCATTTTGGTTGATGTTACAAGTTCACCCTCGACACGCAACTGGGGGTGGCGGCGACCCCTTTTTTCTCAGTTGCAACTCCACCCTAGATACGCAATTGGGGGTCTGGCCATTTTTGTCATAGTTGCAAGTCTAGCATTCACACGCAATTGCCCCTAAACCATTTTTCCCTAGTTGTGAATCCACACTCGACACGCAACTGGGGTCACGACCAATTTTTGTCCCAGTTGTAATTTCATCATCGACACGCAATTAGGGGGTTGCTTTTTGTCCCTGTTGCAACTCCACCCTCGGTAGGCAATTGAGGGCCCTAATCATTTTTGTCACAATTGAAAGTGCACCTCGACACCCAATGAGACCTAACCCATTTTTGTCCTAGTTGCAAGTCCACACTCGACATGCAACTAGGGTGTGGGGCGATCCCTTTTTGTCTTAATTGCGACTCCACCCACGATACGAAACTCGGGGCTCGATCTATTTTTGTCGCAGTTGTGAGTCAATCCTCGACATGCAACCCGACCCATTGTCATTCCAGTTGCAAGTCCACCCTCGATACACAACTAGGGGTGGGGCCTGTGGGGTAATCCATTTTTGTCCAAGTTACAATTCCACCCTTGATACGCAACTGGTGGGCCCAATAAACTTTTTTCCTAGTTGCAAGTCCATCCTCCTTGTTTTTATTTTTTCTTTCAAGTTTTCCTTTTTTATTTTTTTTATTTTAAAACTCATGATTTTTTTAATGACAGTTGCATGACATTCATCGAACATGCAACTAGAAGTGTCTCCCTCACCTTTCAATTTCATGCGTCGCCCCCGCTGCACAACTGCACGTCTTCAACATAAGTGCAACAAGCATGTCTTTACCATTTTTAAATACATGATTACAAATTTTTACATGTTTTTGTAACACTCTTTCCAAATAAACATTGTGCTTTTTCTTTATATATAGCTGGATTTTTTAATACATGTTGATTTTTTTTCAAATGCATGATTAATATTTTTTCAATATATGTTTTGAACAGTTTTTCCATTATGTGTTATTTTTTTCAAATAAACATTGAACATTTGTTTGAAAAATAAAAAACATTTTTATACTACATGGACATATTTTACATTTTTATAAACATTTTTTAAATGTCACAAACATATCCTTTTAAATATTACATACATTTTTTTAAAATGGCAGGAAACATTCATTTGGATTACGCAAACATGTTTATGCTGTATAACATTTTTTTTCTAAAGTTTCACATACATTTCTTGAAACGTGTGAGCATTTTTAAATGTCACGAACAATTTTTTGGAATGTTATCAACATTTGTTTACATTGTGCTAACAAAAAAAATCACATTGTGTCAACATTTTTTGAATTTGTGGTGAACATTTTTAAAACATGTGGACACTTTTCTAAAAGTTACATGAACATAAAAAAAGTTTTCATGTATCTCTAAACTATAGATGAATATAAATTTTATACGAGAAACAACATTCTTGTGAACGAGAAGGATGAGCCATCGAACGGAAAAGAGTAAAGAAAAGGAAAAAAGAACGGAGGATAGCCTAGGCTAACCGAACAAAGCTACATAAACCGAACTGAGCGTAAACTAAACTGAACGGGGGCCCAAGACACTAGCGAGGCGGGCTTCCGCCTCGCCGCAAGCACCTGGACAACCGCAAAAAATAAGAACACAAAGAAAAAGAAAGAAACAAGGAAAAAACTGATGAAAATCAACTTAAATGTGACATAACTATGTAGACATACCATTTTTTCACTCCGCATATAAAATTTGTTTGAAGTCAAACTAAGGAAAGTTTGACCAAATTTATCTTAAGAAATATCAACATCTACAACACTAAAGTTATATAGTATAATTTATTTGCTGATGCATCTATTGATATTAATTTCGTATTGTTAATGTTGTTCTTTTTTATAGAGTTGGTCAAACTTTGCAAGGTTTGACTTGAGACAAAATTTATATACAGACTAAAGGGAAACGGAGTTACCGAGTTAGTATTAGGTGGGTCACAGGCCGAGCGGCCCCGCTTCTCCCCCGCGTCGGCCGGCCACCGGGCGCCGGATCTCGCGGACCCTTCCCACCTCGAGGCCCCCGCAGACTCGCATACCAGCGGCTCTGCATGGCTGCTGCTACAACTGTGGAGATGACTGTCACATATCGAGGGACTGCACCAACGAGACCCTGTGTGTGTGCTGTGGAGGATTCAGGCACATCGCTAGGGATTGTGAGGAGCGGAGGAGCTCGTCGCCAGCGGAGGCACCGATGCGCCCGCGGCCGATGCCCCTCCCCCCCCCGGTCCGGCAGGTGGGACCTGCGCTGTCTCTGCAGCAGGTGGTGCTCCCACCGCCCCCAGCGCGCGCAGGGTGGAGCGCCCGTGGAACCAGGTGGTCCGGGATAGGGCGGCTGGTAGTATGGCCGGCCCGGCCTTCTCGGTGCCCTTTGAGCCGGTGGATGCGGCCAGGCCGGTACTCGTCATGCAGCGGCCTGCCGTGGAGGATGTGGGCTGCTGCTACATGGAGGAAGCAAAGGACCTCTGGCAGATGGAGGAGGAGCTGTCCAAAGCAGTGGTGGTCACGATCACTGGTACCAAGCCAGAGGTCGACCTGGCGGCGACGTTGCATGAAGAGTTTCGCATTGGGCCGATAGACATGTCAATTTGGGCGTTCTACACAGAGGATTTCATGGTGCTATGCAGGGAGCAGAGTACACATGATAGGATGGTGAGGCAGGGCGGCTTGTCGCCGTCCTCAACGGCTGGCTTCACGTTGTCACTGCGTCCATGGCTGAGGCAGGCGCAGGCTACCGGAGCGGCGTTGTCGTTCCTGGTGTCGGCGACGTTGGTGGGAGCGCTGACGCACGCGTGCACGAGGAGGACAGCCAACGCGGTCCTTCATGGCCTGGGGATCGTGGTTGGAGTGGTGGACAGCATGGCGCGGAGTGATTGCTCTCTGACTATAGCGCCAGAAAAACTCCTGTCTGCTAGGACTACGTCGGTATTTCCCCAAAGTGGAAGGGATGATTTAGCACAGCGAAGGTAGGTATTTTCCTCAGTGAAGAAACCAAGGTTATCGAACCAGTAGGAGAACCAAGCAACACAACGTAAACAACACCTGCACACAAATAACAACACCTCGCAACCCGACGTGTTAAAGGGGTTGTCAATCCCTTTTGGATAACGATGCTAGAAATTTGTAATAGATTGAAATAATAGATCATGAATGAAATAAAGTGCAGCAAAGTATTTTTGTATTTTTGATTTAATAGATCTGAATAAAATGCAAAGGAAAATTAGATCGCAAGCAAATATATGAGAAGGAAGACCCGAGGGGTCGTAGGTTTCACTAGTGGCTTCTCTCAAGGAAAATAGCAAACAGTGGGTGAACAAATTACTGTTGGGAAATTGATAGAACCTCAAATAATTATGACGATATCCAGGCAATGATCATTACATAGGCATCACGTCCAAGATTAGTAGACCTACTCCTGCCTGCATCTACTACTATTAGTCCACACATCGACCGCTATCTAGCATGCATCTAGTGTATTAAGTTCATGGAAAATGGAGTAATGCAATAAGAACGATGACATGATGTACACAAGATCTATCTATGTAGAGATAGACCCCATCGTTTTATCCTTAGTAGCAACGATACATACATGTCGGTTCCCTTTCTGTCACCGGGATCAAGCACTGTAAGATCGAACTCACTACCGGGCACCTCTTCCCATTACAAGATAAATAGATCAAGTTGGCCAAACCAAACCCAAATATTGGAGAATAAAATACGAGGCTATAAGAGATCGTGCATATAAGAGATGAAAGAAACTCAAATAACTTTCATGGATGTAGAAAGATAGATCTGATCATAAACTCAAAGTTCATCAGATCCCAACAAACACACCGCAAAAGAGTTACATCATATGGATCTCCAAGAGACCATTGTATTGAGAATCAAGAGAGAGAGAGAGAGAGAGAGATGAAGCCATCTTGCTACTAACTACAGACCCGAAGGTCTACAAAGAACTACTCACGCATCATCGAGAGGCACCAATGGAGGTGGTGAACCCCATCCGCGATGGTGTCTAGATTGGATGTGGTGGTTCTGGACTCTGCGGCGGCTGGATCAATATTTCGTTGACGCTTCTAGGGTTTCTGGAATATTGGGGTATTTATAGAGCAAAGAGGCGGTCCGGGAGGCACCCGAGGTGGGCACAACCCACCAGGGCGCGTCTGGGCCTCTTGGGGCACCCTGGTGGGTTGTCCCCTCCTTGGGACTCCCCCAGGTGCAACTAGGGCCGAACATGTTCCTTCTGGTCCATAAAAAATCTCTGTAAAGTGTTGTGGCATTTGGACTCCGTCTGATATTGATTTTCTGCGATGTAAAAAACACGGAAAAAAAGGAACTGGCACTTGGCACTATGTTAATAGGTTAGTACCAAAAAATGATATAAAATGACTATAAAATGATTATAAAACATCCAAGATTGATAACAAAATGGCATGGAACAATCAAAATTATAGATATGTTGGAGACGTATCAGCATCCCCAAGCTTAACTCTTACTCGTCCTCGAGTAGGTAAGTGATAAGAACAAAAATTTTGATGTGGAATGATGTTTATCATGTCATATCATATTCTTTTCTTTATAGCATGGACAATTGGACTTTTTATGTGATTCAAAGCAATAGTCTAGTTTGGACATAATAATTTAGATACTCAAGCATATCAACAAGCAACCATGTATTTCAAAATATCAACGCTAAAATAAGTTATCCCTAGCCCATCATGCTCAAATATTGATCCATTCATGAAACACACTCAAATATTAGCTACACCCAATACTTAAGTATGATCATATTGCCTCCTAGTTGGTGCTTTTTATGAGAGAAGATGGAGTCTCAAATTCAAAAATAAAAATTTCATAAAGTAAAAGAAAGGCCCTTCGCAGAGGGAAGTAGGGATTTGCAGAGGTGCCAGAGCTCAAAGCAAAATATTAGAGATAAAAACATTTTGGTAGGTGTATCCATCCCACCAATGAAAACGACTTAGAGTTCCGAACAATTTCCATGCTAGATATTCCATAGGCGGTTCCCAAACAGAAAATAAAGTTTATTCCTTTTTCCATCATACTTTCACTTTCCATGGCTAACTATATCCACGGGTGCCCTCCATACCAACACTTTCCAAGTTATTATTTGACAACATAAAGTAAATTCATTTTTGTATTCCGGGACTGGGCATCCCTAAGACCTTTGCTACTGTCCTACAAAACTCTGCGCTTGGAGGCCCAACATGAGTCTACAAGAATAAAGTTGCGTAGTAGACATCAAGCTCTTTTCTGGCGCCATTGCCAGGAGGTGAGTGCTTGAAGGTATATCTTTAGATCTTGCAATTGAATCTTTTAGTTTCTTGTTTTATCACTAGTTTGGTTTATAAAATAAAACTACATAAAAATGGAATTGAGGTTGCATCATATTATTGATCATCTTTATGATATCTTTCTTGAAAATGATGGTTCGGAAAGTTGTGCTCAATTGTTAGAAGAAGATGTCAATAAAATGTTTGGCACAAAATATTCGAATGATGAGCATGATTGCAATGTTGTTATTATAAATTCTTTGAATATCCAAAATGCTAATGATGATTTCACAAGTCGTGACAAAAATGTTTCTTATAAGCATGTCAATTTTTGCGGAGTGAATTGGGAGTGCATTTGCACACCAAAAAGGGAAGATAGATTTTGTAAGAAGCATAAATATTTAGAAATGAAAAAGTTGCAACAGAGGCAATATGATTGTGCTGAAAGATGTAACTTTTTTTGCCATCCTTGTGAACTTTGCAATGAACATGGTCATTTAAATCTCCAATGCAAATTGTTTCATGATCAAATCATGTCCAAAAACTGTGATAACTTGATTTCCCTTGAGCATCATAAAGAGCTTAGTATTCTTTTGGGGTATGAAGAAATGAAACATATAACTAAGGGTTTTCTAAATCCCGAGAGATTTCTTGATTTTGATCTAGAGGAAATTTATATGTTTTGTGCGGTAAATTGCATTGAGAATCCTTATATTGCCAACTATCTAAAGACAAGAAAACAAATGGAATATGAAGAGAGTACTAATGAAAGGGAAAATATTTCCCAATACCCTTCTAGTGTTTATTATGTTGAATCAGGTAACAAGGAGGAGCTTCCTATCCAATCAATCTCTTCAACAAAAAGCTTGAAAGAATTAATTAAACCCACACAAGATGTGGTGAAGAAGAAGAAAAAAAAGAAAGAATAAAGGTAAAAAGGTATCTCTCCCAAATAATGTTGCTCCTACCATTGTGCCTCGTGGAAGTGAATCAAATATGTTAATGGAGGATGATGATATTGAGCATGATTTTGTGATACCTACTACTTTATGTAATGATTATGATTGGGAAGACAATGATATCAATTATGATCTTGAAAATCTTTTTAGCACTTCCTTGGAAGAATATGATAATAATGTTCGCTATACTATTGGTGTCATTCATGCTGTTGATAAGAATGATTGTGATGATATGCAAAACCACAAGCTTGGGGATGCTATGTTTATTGAGTATGATATGTTTGAAGATTTATTTGCTGGAAATAATGCTTGTCCTAAGCTTGGGGATGCTTTGCTTAATGAATATGATCCTTTGATTCCTTCTACTTTTTATAAGAAAATTTATTAGGATGATAGCATGCCTCCTATTTATGATGATTACAATATTGATGAAAGTGGATTTGGAGAGGTCATGACTTTATTTAGTGATACATCCACTATTTTGGAAGAGGTTTCAATTGACTATGACTAGAAAGTTGCTATCTATGATGATTATTATGATGACATGTATGCCATAAAGAGTAATAAATCTTCTATGCTTGTGCATCATGAAAAGAGTGTCGTATGTGATAGTTATATTTTTGAATCTATTCATGATGTTTCTGAAAATTATTATGAGGAAGGAACTCATTCTCTTACACATCTCAATAATATCAATTTTCTTCTCTATGTGTTGATTGTTTTGAAGTTGCACTTATTTTTCCTTTCTATGCTAGTTGATTCTTGTTCCCATAAGTTGTCTGCTCACAAACTCCCTATGAATAGGAAGTGGGTTTGACCTAAATGTGCTTCATGATGCTCTTTTCATGTTTCAACTCTTATCTTTGATGCGAGAGCATCATTGAAATCATCATACCTAGCTAAAAGGCATTAAAGAAAAGCACTTGTGAGACAACCCAACATTTACCCCTACTGTTTTTATGTGTTCACATGATTAGGCTACTATAGTAATCATGTTTTATTGCTTTTGTTTCAATAAAGTGCCAAGTAAGACCTTTGGGATAGCTTACGGTGATAGTTGATTTGATCTTGCTGAAAAAACAGAAACTTTTGTGCTCTGGAAAAAATTCTCATTTTTAACAGAAGCGCGATAAAATGCTGATTCTTTTTGCAGAAGATTAATAGAAAATTTCCCATCTTTTCATAATTTTTCAGAATTTTTGGAGTATCGGAAGTATGGTTGGAGTACAAATTACTACAGACTATTCTGTTTTTGACAGATTCTATTCTCTATGCATAGTTTGTTTGTTTTCTAGTTTCCATGGCTTATATGGCACAATATAAATTGTGGAAATGTTATGATACAGTAGGAATTGTGTGAGAACAATTATGAATCTTGTCTTTGACAGTACAAAAAGTGAAGGGGTTTGCTCTTTATCATACTAACCTATCTCACAAAGTTCCGTTAAGTTTTGTGTGATTGAAGTTTTCAAATTTTGGGTGAGATGTCGATATGAGGAGAATAAGGAGTGACAAGACCCTAAGCTTGGGGATTCCCAAGGCACCCCATGGTAATATTCAAGGAAGACCCAAGCAACTAAGCTTGGGGATGCCCCCGAAGGCATCCCCTCTTTCATCTCCAATATTATCGGTAACCTCACTTGGAGCTATGTTTTCATTCGTCATATGATATGAGTTTTACTTGGAGCGTCAATTTATTTTGATTAGGATTTGCTTTCTGTTATTTAGAATAATATTTTGCATCTTTTATTTCAACAAAAGTGGCAAGGATAGCCTTTACCATGCTTATTTTACAAGTCTGCATGTTGCTATTTGAAAACGGAAATTTTACCGCTGTTGAAAAAATTCCCTAGAAAAGTCAGAATGTGATAAAATGTTGAAACTTTTTGAAAAATTATCTTTGATAAATTTCCTACAATGTGGTAAATTTTCATAACTTTTGGAGCTAGGAAAGTATTGATACTCTTGCATTCTTTACAGACTGTACTGTTTTGGCAAATTATAGTTATGTTCGCATATGTTTGCTTGTTTAATGATTCTATTTGAGGATAGGAGTATTAAATATGCAGAGGCATTTAGTATCCAATATTGAATAATAATTTGAGTGATTTGCTACAGTAGAGAATGATAAGGTTTTTGCATTGGTTTATACTAACTTATCTCACGAGTCCTTGTTGAGTTTTGTGTGGATGAAGCTTTTGAGATTTAGGAAAACCGTGATATGAGAAGAATTAAGGAGACACAAAATCTCAAGCTTGGGGATTTCCAAGGCATCCCAATATAATATTTCAAGAAGTCTCAAGCATCTAAGCTTGGGGATGCCCTGGTAGGCATCCCACCTTTCTTCGTCAACAATTATCGGTTAGTATAGGTTGAGCCTAAGTTTTTTGCTTCTTCACATGAGTTGTGCTATCCTTGGAATGTCATTTTGTTTTCTTTTGCTTGCTGTTTGAATAAAATTCTTAGATCTGAAAGTTTTTAAATAAAATATAGTCCTCAAATAGTTACCAGGGAGGCTAGGGAAGCAGCATTCAATACAAGCAATTCAAGAATAATTAGTATAAGGAAGAGAACTTTCACATATAAATACACTATCATGGAAATCTTTTGTGATTGTGAGCCCCCATCAAAATATTATATGCCAAAATTGTTCACATTGGACAAGGAAGACAATGTAATTATTTATGTTTGTTCATATTCACATAGAAGTTATATTATCATAGATCCTTCAACATGTGGTGCTTGCCCCCCCCCCCCCATCTTTGCTAGCCAAAAATTCCGCACCAAGTAGAGATACTACTTGTGCATCCAAAAATCCTTAAACCCAAATCTTATTTTCAAGAGTCCACCATACCTACCTAAGGGTTGAGCAAGATCCTTCAAGTAAGTTGTCATCGATGCAAAAAGGTAATAAAAATTGCTAATAAAAGTGTTAGATCATTTACTGTAAGAGAAAATTGAGCGTTGTACGAACTTGTGATGGCAAAGTAATAAAAGCGACGGACTGCATAATAAAGATTGCTATCACAAGGAGCAATATAACGTGACGTTCTTTTGCACTATGGGATTGAGCATACAAACAAATAAGCGCATGGTAACCTCTGCTTCCCTCTACGAAGGACCTATCTTTTACTTTTATGTATTTACTTTTATGCAAAGAGTCTAAGTTATTCTCTCTATTCTTTTTTATTTTTCTCTTTTGTCAAGCATCATGTGGTGAGGAAAGATCTAGGCACATATGTCCAGTTGAATATAGGTAGCATGAGTTATTATTGTTGATATCACCCTTGAGGTGAATACGTTGGGATGCAAAACAATAAGCCCCTATCTTTCTATGTGTCTAGTTGAAACGTTTTGCTCATGTGTATGCGGTGAGTGTTAACAATCATATAATACTATATGATGGTTGAGTATGTGGAGCTCTTACTTAGACTCTGTTGAATAAGTTGAATTGCAATTGCTTGGTGATTGAGAACATAGGTTGTTGGGTTTCAAGAGAATTCATTGTTTGAACCTTAACATGTGAATGGGTTGCCACTATAACATGAGAAGTTTTATAAGAAAGAATTGTTGTTATGATGCTAGGAAAAGTGATTGAAATTACCACTGATCAAACTTATGCACTTTGCTAGCATTCACACTTCATAAATCATTTCTTTTATCATTTACCTACTCGAGGACGAGTAGGAATTAAGCTTGGGGATGCTGATACCACTACTAGGGAAAAGCCTAGCAGCAGCGCGGGTTTTAGGCCTATCAGTAGCGCGGGCTGGAGCGCTACTGGTACGGCGCTACAGCTAAATGTTAGCAGTAGCATGGGTTAACCCACGCTACTGCTATATCGACTTAGTAGTAGCGCTTTCTCCAAACTGCGCTACTGGTAATTACTAGTAGCGCTTCTCCCTGCACGCGCTACTACTATTATTTCGTATTTTATTTATTTTTTACTTCATGTTTTATTCATACACCTTTATACAAGTTTTCATACAGCAGCAATTTAGAGATTGTTTTTATATCATAATGAGTTATTATATCACTGGGTGAAAGAACCGTGGACTAGTTTCAAGTGGATGGACATCCACTTGAAACTAATCCGTAGTTCCTTCACCCAATGATATAATAAATATCATCGTCGTCATCGTCATCATCATCATCATATCATTAACAACTTATCATCATAATAAATCATTGTCATATAACACCTCCTCATGATCATCGTTTTCATCAATGAGACATCACATAGCAAGTTGGTCACTAGTCATAATCACAACTACTCCTGCATCATCAACTCTAACACATTGTACCACATAATAAATATTGTACCTCATAGGACCTACTACATTCTCTTAGGACCTACTATATTCTCTTAGGTAAAATAGCATAAAACAATATAGCCCCTGACTCTCCATTATGGGGAATGGAGATTATCATGTCTCCAATTCTTGCCTTTCGCACAATGTTCCTTCCGAGTACCTCCTTACGACTGTCCATGCATTTTTTCCATTCTGTGATTTTCATGTCTCCACCTCTTTTAGAAATCCGATATGGACAGGTGAGATTCGTAGGACGACCTGGCTGTATGTTCAAAACATTAAGGCGACCTTTCTGATACATCAGATGAGGCACACAATCATCCAGGATTTTCTGATGAAAAACATAGTAATAACTTCGTAGTTAGCAATGTAGTTAAGTTTTAAAAGAATTTATGCCAAAGATGCACAGATGTCGTAATAGTAAAAAATCTTACCATGGCATCTCCATGGATGTTACCGTAGTTCAACACGTGCACTAGTGGCACGTATTGACCATAATGTGGAGGAGTTTTATTATAGATATTGTAATTCTCAAGATCAGTACAAAATGTGACCAGATGATTTTTCTCCCGATAAGTTAACTCAGATCCATCGGTGTAGTAGGTTCTATCTACCATGTTCCGCACATTGTTTGAACAATGAAAATAAGTTGTCAACTATTTTGAAATGAACAATATAAATTAGTTAATAACTATGTTTGAGAAACTCACATAGCGGTAGAATGGAAGCGTATCAACAAGGACCCAAATGTCCAAATTGTCTTGGTCGATGTTAGGATCACCAAGATCCATGGTGACAAACATACCCTGTTGAAAATCATACATCTTGCAAAGTGCTTCCCAACCCGGGCAACCAAAATGGGATACGCTCTCAGAATTGTAAGATTTACCTCAAAATCCATACCATCATGGGTCATTAGGTTAATTTTCTTTGTTTCATTCCTCTCGTGATCTTCAAAACCCATCCTCACCAAGATATAGCATCTTGCATGGCATGGGATAAGCTAGTCGAATTGTAAAAGACGAAATTACACGTTGAAGTAGTAGAAGTCAAGCTAAATTACGAAAAAAATACTTTGCATCGTAGCTTACCGTGTCACAATCGAAGGCCTCCTTGAGCTTAATGTTGAAGCGCCGACCTTCGTCCAGGTGAGGCCTGTCGCAGAAACCCCGGTCGTCATGGCACCACTCGCACTCCCCCAGGAGACTTTCATTGTCTGAGTACGACATTTCGTATGTTCATAATTCAAATATTAAACTTGTACAATTAAATATATGTACTAAACGAGTATGACATTACACCCCAAGACAACAGTCGGGATTCTTTGGCCTCGAGAGACTTAAAGTCAATCCGAAATATCGTTTAATTATCTTTCTAGAAAATCCAGGCCACTCGATATTTCCTACATATTCTAGCACAAGTCATACCAAAATTCACAGAAAATTCTGACATGGCCTTTGCTAAAACAGGACATATCGAGCGCCTGAAATTTGCCGGAACGGAAATTAATCAACACTCCGGCAAAACATAGGCCACTCGGAGTAACATGAACATGATCAGCTACTTGGGCAACCACATATCCTATTTGAGCAACACAAGATATACATCTTTTTATCTACATCATATCTTATAGGACCCATATTGACATGGAGATTTGGCTTGTCTCACCTCGAGGTCGAAGGGGGTTGGTGACAGGGATGACGGCGGGGATGATGGAGGGGCTCCTTGATTTCTGCAAAAACAAATACCCTATAAATTAAACCCTAGCGAACGACATCAATGCAGGAATTATTGCTTAAACTAAAAAATAACAACAAATGTGACATGTTCAACTAGTTATATTAATTCAAATAGTTCTTACTAAATATAAACTTACTATAAATAGAAATAAACTAGTTCAACTAGTTATATTAATTTTCTTACTAAAAATACATTAGTTCTATTAATTCAACTAGTTCTTACTAAAACTAAACTAGTTCAACTAGTTTATTAATTTACTTACTAATTATTTTAAACACTTACTAAAAACAGTAAAAAAATTACATTATACAAAGTAGGGAGGAGGAGGAGAGAGGAGGGGGGAGGAGGCCGGTGGGATCAGAGGAGGGAGGGGCGGGGTGGAGGGGGAGGGGGCGGCCGGAGGAGGAGGAGGGAGGGGGCGGCCGGAGGAGGAGGGAGAGGAGCGATGGGAGGAGGGCGGCCGGAGGAGGATGGGGGAGGAGGGAGTACCTCGGCGAGGAGCAGCGCGGTGTCGGCGGACCACGTATGGGTTCGGCGCCAGCGAGAACGAGTGAGGGAGTGACTATCCAGGTTGAACCGCTCCAGGATAAGGTAAGTAAGTAGTAGCGCGTTTCAGAGAAACGCGCTGCTGCTACGGGCCATAGCAGTAGCGCTGGTCAGTGGTACACGCTACTGCTAAGTGGGGCTAGCCATCTGCGCCCAGTACAAATATAGCAGCAGCGCGGTTTCACGGAACATGCTACTGCTAAAGTAGTAGCAGTAGCGACCTGTTTTGTCCAGCGCTACTGCTAAGATGCTGTTTATAAGGTTTTCCCCAGTAGTGTACGTCTCCAACGTATCTATATTTTATGAAGTATTCATGCCAATATATTATCATTCTTGGATATTTTACAATCACTTTATAGCAACTTTATATCATTTTTTGGGACTAACCTATTGACCCAGTGCCCAGTGTCAGTTGTTGTTTTTTGCTTGTTTTTCACATCACAGAAAATCAATATCAAACGGAGTCCAAACATCGTGAAACTTTTGTGGATTTTTTATGGGCCAGAGCAGCACCTGGGGGTGTCCTGTGGGGAGCACAACCCACTAGGGCGTGCCAGGGCCCACTGGCGCGCCCAGGTGGGTTGTGCCCACCTCGGTGGCCTCCCGTACCCCTTCTTTGCACTATAAATTCCCAAATATTCTGAAAGCCCTCTAGATTAACCTAGATCAGAAGTTTCGCTGCCGCAGGGCTCCGTAGCCACCGAAAACCAATCTAGACCCGTTCCGGCACCCTGACGGAGGGGGGAATCATCTCCGGTGGCCATCTTCATCATCCTGGCGGCCACCACGATGAGGAAGGAGTAGTCCACCCTCGGGGCTGAGGGTTTGTACCAGTAGTTATGTGTTTAATCTCTCTCTCTCGTGATCTATATCATGGGCTTTGTTAATATAGTCGGATCATATGACGTTTCTCCCCTCTATACCCTTGTTGTGATGAATTGAATCTTTACCCATTGAAGTTTTGTCTTGTTGGATGATGAAAGTGCAACTATCCCTAGGTGGTTTTGGTAATTCATAACAACATATAGCTCATTGAGCTAATGCTATTCCAAGATGATTATTTCAGGAAAGCTCAATGATTGGCATGGCATGGATGTGAAAGTGGAACCCTCAAAATGCTAAGGACAAAGGATTGGCTCAAGCTCAAAAGCTCAAGACTCTTCATTTTATATTTTAGTGATCCAAGATCACATTGAGTCTTTAGGAAAAGCAAATACTATCAAGGAGGGATGAGGTGTTGCTTAATGAGCCTCGTGCATCATGTGCTTAGTGATATGCTCCAAAACCCTCAACTACTTTCCCATATCCACATATGACCTAAACCCTAAGCCAAACTCGGTCCTACCGATTCTTTCTATCCGGCGCCACCGAGTTTCACTTGTCATAAGCCACTGCCAAACCCTAGCAATTCGGTTCTACCGATAGGGATCTCGGTCTCACCGAGATGGGATTGCAAACTCTTTGGTTCCCTTCCGTAACTTTTCGGTCTCACCGAAAGAGCGGATCGGTCCCACCGAGATTGCAATGTAAATTCAGTGTTTCCTTTTTGTAACTTTTCGATCTCACCGAAAGAGCAAATTGGTCCCACCGAGTTTGCCTGACCAACTCTCTGGTTAGCTAATTACCAAATTCGGTCTCACCGAGTTTGTGTAATCGGTCTCACCGAGATTACGTTATGCCCAAACCCTAACCATATCGGTCCCACCGAGTTGCATGTCAGTCCCACCGAAAATCTCTAACGGTCACTAGGTTTACCTTTTCAGTCCGACCGAGTTTATTGATTTGGTCCCACCGAGATTGGAAAACTGTGTGTAACGGTTGGATTTTGTGTGGAGGCTATATATACCCCTCCACCTCCTCTTCATTCGTGGAGAGAGCCATCAGAACACATACACAATTCCAACTCATATGTTCTGAGAGAGAACCACCTACTCATGTGTTGAGACCAAGATATTCCATTCCTATCATATGAATCTTGATCTCTAGCCTTCCCCAAGTTGCTTTCCACTCAAATCTTCTTTCCACAAAATCCAAATCCTATGAGAGAGAGTTGAGTGTTGGGGAGACTATCATTTGAAGCACAAGAGCAAGGAGTTCATTACCTACACACCATTTGTTACTTCTTGGAGAGTGGTGTCTCCTAGATTGGCTAGGTGTCACTTGGGAGCCTCCGACAAGATTGTGGAGTTGAACCAAGGAGTTTGTAAGGGCAAGGAGATCGCCTACTTCGTGAAGATCTACCGCTAGTGAGGCAAGTCCTTCGTGGGCGATGGCCATGGTGGGATAGACAAGGTTGCTTCTTCGTGGACCCTTTGTGGGTGGTTGCTTCTTCGTGGACCCTTCGTGGGTGGAGCCCTTTGTGGACTCGCGCAACCGTTACCCTTTGTGGGTGGAGCCCTCCGTGGACTCGCGCAACCGTTACCCTTCGTGGGTTGAAGTCTCCATCAACGTGGATGTAGGATAGCACCACCTATCCGAACCACGGGAAAAACATCCATGTCTCCAATTGCGTTTGAATTCTCCAAACCCTTCCCTTTACATTCTTGCAAGTTGCATGCTTTACTTTCTGCTGCCAATATACTCTTTGCATGCTTGCTTGAATTGTGTGATGATTGCTTAACTTGTCCTACAATAGCTAAAATCTGCCAAGAACTAAAATTGGGAAAAGGTTAAGTTTTATTTGGTCAAGTAGTCTAATCACCCCCCTCTAGACATACTTTCGATCCTACAAGTGGTATCAGAGCTTTGGTCTCCATTTGCTTTGATCTCCATAGCTTTTGGTGGTCATAGCCTTGGTTTCACAACCTAGGAGAGTATGGCGTCTAGCGAGGGAAATTATCACCGTAGAGGTCCTTACTTTGATGGTACTAATTTTGCTAGTTGGAAGCATAAAATGAAAATGCATATTCTTGGACATAACCCCGCCGTTTGGGCTATTGTGTGTGTTGGTTTGCAAGGTGACTTCTTTGATGGGAAAGAACCAAACCGTGAAGCTACCGCGGATGAGTTGAAGATGTTGCAATACAATGCTCAAGCTTGTGATATTCTCTTCAACGGATTGTGCCCCGAAGAATTCAACAAAATCAGCCGTCTTGAGAATGCAAAGGAAATTTGGGACACTTTGATTGATATGCACGAAGGTACCGACTCCGTCAAGGAATCCAAGTTGGATGTGCTTCAAAGTCAACTTGACAAGTTCAAGATGAAGGATGGTGAAGGTGTCGCTGAAATGTACTCTAGGCTTGCTCTCATCACAAATGAGATTGCCGGCTTAGGAAGTGAAGAGATGACCGATAGATTCATCATCAAGAAGATTCTAAGAGCCTTGGATGGAAAATATGATACCATGTGCACATTAATCCAAATGATGCCCAATTACAAAGATCTCAAGCCAACGGAGGTGATTGGAAGAATTGTTGCTCATGAGATGTCACTTAAGGATAAAGAGGAACTTCACAACAAATCAAGTGGTGCCTACAAAGCCTCATGTGAAGCCCCTACATCATCAAGTGAGAAACAAGACTTCAATGAAGAATTGAGCTTAATGGTGAAGAACTTCAACAAGTTCTACAAGAGTAGAAGCAAAGATAGAAGCTTCAAGTCAAGGTCCTACAATGACAAAAGATGTTCTAGTCGAGAGCGAAACTGCTACAGTTGTGGAAGACCCGGACACTATTCCAATGAGTGTACAGCTCCCTACAAGAGAAGAGAAGATTCTCCAAAAAGAAGAAGCAAAGAATCACCACCAAGAGAGAGAAGGAGTAGAGATGATCGTTATGAACGAAGATACTCACGGAGAAGCAAGGATTCGGAAAGGAAGGAAAAATCATCAAGGAGCTACACAAAACGAAGACATCAAGCTCATGTTGGTGAATGGGTATCCGGCTCCGACTCCGACAGCCACTCCGAGAGAAGTTATCACTCCGACTCCGAAGATACTCAAGATGAAGGTGTTGCCGGTCTAGCACTTGTGTCAACCAACTCCTACGACATATTTGACTCACTAAATGAAGGAATTGGAAGATGCTTCATGGCCAAAGGTCCAAAGGTAACACACCCCGAGTATGTTGATTTCAATAGTGATGAAGATGACTTGTTAGGTGATGATTTGCTTGTTGACAACTCTAGTGATGAATACTATGATGAAACGTCAATTAATCATGCTAATCAAGATAAAACGAATGACAATGATAAGGAGAAGATTGAGGCTCTAACTAAAGAACTAAACACTCTTAAGTTAGCTCATGAAACTATCTTCGAAGATCATCGAGAACTTTTAAGAGCTCATGAGAAATTATGCTTTGAAAAGCTCAATCTTGAGCAAGAGCATGAGTTCTTAAAAGCAATCAATGATGATCTCCGCAAGAAAAGTTCTTCTTACATTGCCAAGCGTTTACTCTTATCCACTTACATGCCTCAAGTCAAGTCTAGTAACAAGAACAAGAAAGATTCTTCCTCTAGCAGTAACAATGATCATGCTAAATCCAATATTGTTGCTTCTAGTAGTTCTCTTGATTCCACTAATGATTCTCTTAGCCAAGTTACACTTGAGCAAGAAAATAGCTTATTGAAGGGAATTATAGAGAAAGGAGTGTACAAAAGTCTTGCCGGGAGTAAGCAATTCGAGGAAATTGTGCGCAAGCAAGGAATGCACCGGAAGAATCAAGGTGTTGGTTTTGAACGAAAGTTCAATGCCAATGGAGTTGATTGGGAAGAAGATCAATACCCCAAGACAAAGTTTGTTCCTCAACAAGAGAAGTATGATACTTGTTTCAAGGGGACACAAGCTCAAGATGATCTTCCACCACAAGACTACAAGCAAAAAGGCAAGGACAAGCTTCAAGAGGAAATTGATGCATTTGAAGAAGCCCCTAAGACCTTAGTCAAGTGGATTCCCAAGACTACTTCAAGTTCCACTTCATCAAGTACGACTACAACTCCAAGGATTCCCATCAAGATGGTGTGGATCCAAAAGAAGAAGAACTAGAGAGTTCTTGAGGGTGACTCCGCCAACATACTTCACTCTTATCATTTTGGCAAGAACAAGTGCAATCAACTTCCACATCTTGCACTAGTTCAAGGAGTCACAAACCCTCTTGTTGGTAAGACAAGGGACAAGGTAACCTAAAAGTTTTCATGGACATCATCTTGTGTGTGCATCACTCTATGTCTATGGATATCCTTGTTTGTTCCTTGTGGGACTAACCCATGTAGGTATTGAAAGTGCAATTCACTCAAATGGATAGCTCCAAGTGATCTACATCAACATTGAGCATCCACATCTTCAACATCTACATGAAGTCATCATCGACAAAACCCGAGGTTAGTTCATCCCTCTTAGGGGGGATATCACATCTAGGGGGAGCTTTACTCTAAGACTTGAGCTAAAGCAACTCTAAAGATGTGAACACAACAATGCTTTATGTAAAAGTGGTAACCCCACTTGAGCTTAAACGATGAGTATGACCTATGATCAAGTGTTCTCACGTGACTCCTAAGTCAATATACTCATATATAGATGACCTTGTCATCGCAAATTGCTTGATAGATGCTAGAATTGGTTGTGCATGCCTTGTCACATATTTCATTTGCCATCTTATTGTGTGAGCATGTTTGTTGCATATTTTACTCATTCGAGGACATCCACTTGTTGTTTTGATTGTTTGGTTTTATTTCCTTTTGCCAAGTGGATGGACAAGAATGCCTAAGAACCTCCTCTAGCTATCTATGCTTTTCTCATCTCAAACTCTATTCATGCTACATCACAAAATTTGATCAAGTCAGATTTGAACCACTCTGTGTGAGGAGCGCTCGGAGTCCCCGATTCGTCATAGACTTAAACTTCCAAAACCTCTTTATGATTCTCGGTCTGACCGATACCCCACTTTCGGTCCTACCGAGATCATTAAGTTGATCTAGGTTTTCGATCTCGGTGCAACCGATTTGAACCTTTCGGTCACACCGAGTTTCAGTAACTGCTTGCAGTTATGAATCTCGGTGCCACCGAGTTGTTCCACTCGGTCACACCGACAGGGTCGGGTTATATATAGTCACGGGCAAAAATTTGGAAATTTCTCCGAACCCCTTCGCCCGCGCGATAGCCTGCTCTGCCAACTTGGTCTCCGGATCGTATCCTCGCTGCCAGCCGCCTCCAGTCGCTGGTCTCCATCGCCGTCAACGGAATTCTACCCCGTCGTTGCCGCCGTAGCGAGTCTCCACCGAACTAGGGTATGGACTCGATCTTTGTGCTATTCTCCAATCCGATTCTTAGCACATTGTGATCATCATGATTCTTGCCATGATTGAAACACTCCTATCCAGTCAATGCGCTCGTAGATTAGTTTTGATTCGAAAATTTTAGGGTTAGGTTTCCGCCGAAACCATCTCGGACCCACCGAGTTGAAAAACTCGGTCCCACCAATTTGGCTTATGCCATTGCACAAGTGAGACTCGGTCTGACCGAGAATTACTTATCGGTGTGACCGATTTTGGAACTTTGTGAAACCCTAGCAGTCTCGGTGCCACCGAACTATGACTCAGTCTGACCGAGTTCACTAGTTTAGGTGCCAAAACTACTTCGGTATCACCGAGTTTAAAATCGGTAGATCCGAGATGAATTCAGTGGGAAACTAAAACTAAGTTTTTGGATCATCCTTTTGCAAAAATCTCTGCATTTTGTGATGCTCATCTATTCTACCTCATCTATAAACTATTCACAGGGTCAGCAGACAGCTTGTTCATCATGTCAGATCAGAGTGACAGCCAGAATGTGTCAGAACAGCAAGTGCACATGAGTGAGGGCACCAGTCCCTCAAGTTCTTCAGATGATGGCAGCAGAAGTACTCCTAGCAATCTACCAAAAGCTGCCACCAGACAGAGAAAGAAGAGAACTTCAGATTCTGAGGATGAGGACTACGTGGCAGAAGAGGAAGCAACTTCCAAGAGAGTTGAACCAGCTCAAGGCACAAAGCCAGGGTTAAAGATCAAAAGGCCAGCAGGTAGGCAGCCTATGTCAAAGGCCAGAGCTCAACTGAGAAGCCCACTCCCATAGAGCCAGTTGCTGCTGAAGGAAAGAAAAGGAAGGAAAGGGTCAAGAAGACCGTAGCCAGAGTGCTTGGAAAGGCTTCCATCATGGAAGAAGAGGAAGAAGAAGAGGTTGCTGCACCAGCACCTAAGGCACCTAAACTTATGGGTGATGCTATAAGATCAGGGGCTGCTGCATCCAAGCCCAAAGAAGCACCCAAAGCTGCCTCCAAGCCCAAGTCTGCACCAAAGAGAAATACGAGGAGCATACCTGCAACTGAGAAGAACAAGGCCCCAGTGCCTGAGACTGTTGTTGAAGAAGATGATGAAGCGCAAGTTCTCAGAAAACTCAAGCCCAAGATCCCAGACCACAACGATGCTCATCATGTGGCTGAGGACATGAAACTCAGGAGAGACTCGGGGCTGAGGAAGTGGAGAGAAGCAGGCCCGTATGCTTCAAGGAGGAGGACTGCTGTTGACTACAGATTTCACACCAAGGAACAGCAGGACTTCTATGAGACAGTGCTGCTTGATAAGAAGCCAATAGTCTGTGATATGAGATGGGTCGACTGGCAATACATCAAAGACAACGAAGAGCACTATCCTGGAGTGCAAGACAGCTTCAATGCTTGTGGAGTAGCAGACTTTGTTGGGCAGAAGCTCACAAAGTGGAACGAGGAGCTTATCATGCAGTTCTACTCCACAGCACATTTTTACCCAGATGGAAAGATCACATGGATGTCTGAAGGTACAAGGTACCAATCAACTGTTGAGGAATGGGCAAAGTTGATCAATGCCCCAGAGGAAAATGAGGATGACTTGGATATCTATTCCAAGAAGAAGATGGACCACAACTCAATGTCAAACATGTACAAGGAGATTCCAAATGAAGCACTTGACACTTTCAAGTTTGGCTCAGTACATTATCTTCTGTGAGGGCTGCCAACTATTAATTGGATTTTGAGGCACACTCTCTTGCCCAAGTCAGGTGATCACAACATGATCAGAGGCCATGCGATCAATTTGCTTCATATATTTGATGTGCCACAGAAGTTCAAGGTGATGAGCCTCATGATAGAGACAATCAAGAGGACAGCAGCAGACCAGAAGAGGAGCTGTGGGTATGCCCCACAAATTTAGGAGCTCATTAACTCCAAGATGGGCACGGGCATATACTTATTGGACAAGGAACACCTGCCCATCCATCCAGATTTTGAGGACAATCAAGTTGTTATGACTGAGAATGAACCATCATCTGCCCAAGCACAAGCAAAGAAGGAGAAGGCAAGGAAGGAGAAAGCTGCCAAGATGCCAACTCAAGAGGAGGCATCTGAATATTTCCTGAAAACCAAACAAGAGCAGCTTGGTTACCTGATTGCATCCACCCTGTGGATTGAGAAAGGACTAGCCACCCTAACTCAGAACCAGGCAAGCTTAGAGAGGATCATGGAACAAAAGTTCTATGACTTGGATGTCAAAGTGACAGAGATTCAGACTGCAGTGGAGCAGCTCCAGGATGACATGCAGGAGAGGAGAGGCAAGACTACAACTGATGCCTTTGCTAGAGTGCCACGAGGTCCGAGGTCGTCTGCAGTGCCAGTTGCTGACATCAGAGCCACCACGTCTGCACCAGCTACAGCCTCAGTTCCACCAGCTCCAGCATCTACTTCAGCTCCAACTCCAGCATCTACTTCAGCGTCTACGGAAGCCTTCGTCCTTGGAGTGATCCGGACTCCACCACCACCTGAAGATCAAGCCTGAGTGTCAAATTAGCACTATGCATTTTCTAGGAACTTTTTGGTAACTTGTTGCCAAATGGGGAGAAAAATGTATAGATCATAGGCTTCGAGAGAGAGGGTGTTGCTTTTTTCTCTCTTGCTTTATTTGGTGGTTTTTCGAACTGTGTTTGCTTTTGAGTGCTTGAGATACTATGTCATTGCTCGTGAGACATTGATGATCATGTGATTGATCATAAGCTACACTTAATGTTTGCTTAATGTTATCATCTTATCTATCTTATGTGATCATTCACTATTCTTGGTGATGAGTGCATGTATTTCATTCTTATCATTTTAAGCGCTCCACCAAGATGTATGTGACATGGAGGAGTAACCCATGACTCTAACTCCTTGTGCATTTGCAGTCCAAAGCAAATTTTAAATATGCACAAATTTAGGGGGAGCTCTTACTTATCACATACTTCTCAAAGCGACGATATATTTCATGCTTATTATCATTTGTCGAAGCTTTGATCTATATGTTGTCATCAATTACCAAAAAGGGGGAGATTGAAAGTGCAACTATCCCTGGGTGGTTTTGGTAATTCATAACAACATATAGCTCATTGAGCTAATGCTATTCCAAGATGATTATTTCAGGAAAGCTCAATGATTGGCATGGCATGGATGTGAAAGTGGAACCCTCAAAATGCTAAGGACAAAGGATTGGCTCAAGCTCAAAAGCTCAAGACTCTTCATTTTATATTTTAGTGATCCAAGATCACATTGAGTCTTTAGGAAAAGCCAATACTATCAAGGAGGGATGAGGTGTTGCTTAATGATCCTCTTGCTTCATGTGCTTAGTGATATGCTCCAAAACCCTCAACTACTTTCCCATATCCACATATGACCTAAACCCTAAGCCAAACTCGATCCTACCGATTCTTTCTATCCGGCGCCACCGAGTTTCACTTGTCATAAGCCACTGCCAAACCCTAGCAATTCGGTTCTACCGATAGGGATCTCGGTCTCACCGAGATGGGATTGCAAACTCTCTGGTTCCCTTCCGTAACTTTTCGGTCTCACCGAAAGAGCGGATCGGTCCCACCGAGATTGCAATGTAAATTCAGTGTTTCCTTTTTGTAACTTTTCGGTCTCACCAAAAGAGAAAATCGGTCCCACCGAGTTTGCCTGGCCAACTCTCTGGTTAGCTAATTACCAAATTTGGTCTCACCGAGTTTGTGTAATCGGTCTCACCGAGATTACGTTATGCCCAAACCCTAACCATATCGGTCCCACCGAGTTGCATGTCAGTCCCACCGAAAATCTCTAATGGTCACTAGGTTTACCTTTTCGGTCCGACCGAGTTTATTGATCCGGTCCCATCGAGATTGGAAAACTGTGTGTAATGGTTGGATTTTGTGTGGAGGCTATATATACCCCTCCACCTCCTCTTCATTCGTGGAGAGAGCCATCAGAACACATACACAATTCCAACTCATATGTTCTGAGAGAGAACCACCTACTCATGTGTTGAGACCAAGATATTCCATTCCTATCATATGAATCTTGATCTCTAGCCTTCCCCAAGTTGCTTTCCACTCAAATCTTCTTTCCACAAAATCCAAATCCTATGAGATAGAGTTGAGTGTTGGGGAGACTATCATTTGAAGCACAAGAGCAAGGAGTTCATTACCTACACACCATTTGTTACTTCTTGGAGAGTGGTTTCTCCTAGATTGGCTAGGTGTCACTTGGGAGCCTCCGACAAGATTGTGGAGTTGAACCAAGGAGTTTGTAAGGGCAAGGAGATCACCTACTTCGTGAAGATCTACCGCTAGTGAGGCAAGTCCTTCGTGGGCGATGGCCATGGTGGGATAGACAAGGTTGCTTCTTCGTGGACCCTTTGTGGGTGGTTGCTTCTTCGTGGACCCTTCGTGGGTGGAGCCCTTTGTGGACTCGCGCAACCGTTACCCTTTGTGGGTGGAGCCCTCCGTGGACTCGCGCAACCGTTACCCTTCGTGGGTTGAAGTCTCCATCAACGTGGATGTAGGATAGCACCACCTATCCGAACCACGGGAAAAACATCCGTGTCTCCAATTGCGTTTGAATTCTCCAAACCCTTCCCTTTACATTCTTGCAAGTTGCATGATTTACTTTCCGCTGCCAATATACTCTTTGCATGCTTGCTTGAATTGTGTGATGATTGCTTGACTTGTCCTACAGTAGCTAAAATCTGCCAAGAACTAAAATTGGGAAAAGGTTAAGTTTTATTTGGTCAAGTAGTCTAATCACCCCCCCTCTAGACATACTTTCGATCCTACAGATGAATATTTAGATATGAGAACACACGATGTATGTCTTGCAGTATGATTACTTGAGGTGACAATGGGGTATCATATTGATTCACTTGATATGTGTTTTGGCATTCAACTCAAGGATTCCCGTGGTGACATTGGGATAATCTATGTATAGGGGTTGATGCATGTTTTTGTTATCTTTTCTCCGATAGAATCTTTGGGGTCTCCTTGTAGTTCTTTGTGTTGGATTGAGTATTATGAATACGAATTTGCTTTGGTATTATTTTAGTACGAACTCTAGGATAGATCGAACAGAAAGAATAGCTTTGTGTTATTTTAGTACGAACTCTTGAATAGATCGAACGGAAAGAAGATTTGAGGTGGTTTCGTACCCTACAAACAATTCCTATCTTTTGTTCTCCGCTAATAGGAACTCGGAGTGATTCTTTATTGCACTTTGAGGGATAATCATATGATCCAACTATGTTAGCAATGTTGAGAGATTGCACTAGTGAAAGTACAAGCCCTAGGCCTTGTTTTTAAGCATTGCAACACCGTTTTTGTGCCCGTTTACTATTTGCTACCTTGCTGTTTTTATTTATTCAGATTATAAAAGTATATATCTACTACCATATTACACTTGTATCACCTGAAGGAAATATGCCCTAGAGGCAATAATAAAGTTGTTATTTATATTTCCTTATATCATGATAAATGTTTATTATTCATGCTAGAATTGTATTAGCCGGAAACTTAGCACATGTGTGAATACATAAACAAACAGAGTGTCACTAGTATGCCTCTACTTGACTAGCTCGTTAATCAAAGATGGTTAAGTTTCATAGCCATGGACAAAGAGTTGTCATTTGATGAACAGGGTCACATCATTAGAGAATGATGTGATTGACTTGACCCATCCGTTAGCTTAGCACTTTGATCGTTTAGTTTACTGCTATTGCTTTCTCCATAACTTATACGTGTTCCTATGAAGATGAGATTATGCAACTCCCGAATACTGGAGGAACACTTAGTGTGCAATCAGATGTCACAACATAACTGGGTGACTATAAAGATGCTCTACAGGTGTCTCCGATGGTGTTTGTTGAGTTGGCATAGATCGAGATTAGGATTTGTCACTCTGTGTATCGGAGAGGTATCTCTGTGCCCTCTCGGTAATGCACATCACTATAAGCCTTGCAAGCAATTTGACTAATGAGTTAGTTACGGGATGTTGCATTATGGAGCGAGTAAAGAGACTTGCCGGTAACGAGATTGAACTAGGTATTGAGATACCGACGGTCGAATCTCGGGCAAGTAACATACCGATGACAAAGGGAACAACATATGTTGTTATGCGGTTTGATCGATAAAGATCTTCGTAGAATATGTAGGAACCAATATGAGCATCCAAGTTCCGCTATTGGTTATTGACCAGAGATGAGTCTCGGTCATGTCTACATAGTTCTCGAACCCGTAGGGTCCGCACGCTTAACGTTCGATGACGATCGGTATTATGAGTTTATGTCTTTTGATGTACCGAAGGTAGTTCGGAGTCCCGGATGTGATCACGGACATGATGAGGAGTCTCGAAATGCTCAATACATAAAGATTGATATATTGGGTGGCTATATTCGGACACCGGGAGTGTTCCGAGAGGTTTCAGATAAAATCGGAGTGCCGGAGGGTTACCGGAACCCCCCCCCCCGGGAAATTATTGGGCCCTTAGTGGGCTTTAGGGGAGGGAGAGGGCAGCAGCCAGGAGGTAGCCCCCCCCCCCAAGGGAGTCTGAATTGGACTAGGGGAGGGGGCACGGCCCCTCTTTCCCTCTCCCTCCCCCTGTTCTCCCCCCCTAGTAGGACTAGGAAAGGAGGAATCCTACTCCTACTAGGAGGAGGATTCCTCCCCCCTTGGCGCGCCCTCCAGGGCCGGCCGGCCTCTGCCTCCCCTCCTTTATATACGGGGGAGGGGGCACCCCATAGACACACAAGTTGATTATTTAGCCATGTGCGGTGCCCCCCTCCACAGATTTCCACCTCGGTCATATCGTTGTAGTGCTTAGGCGAAGCCCTACGCCAGTAACTTCATCATCACCATCATCACGCCGTCGTGCTGACGAAGCTCTCCCGCGACACTCAGCTGGATCTAGAGTTCGTGGGACGTCACCGAGTTGAACGTGTGCAGATCGCGGAGGTGCCGTACTTTCAGTGCTAGGATCGGTCGGATCGTGAATACGTATGACTACATCAACCGCGTTGTCATAACTCTTCCGCTTATGGTCTACGAGGGTACGTGGACAACACTCTCCCCTCTCGTTGCTATGCATCACCTAGATGGATCTTGCGTGTGCGTAGGAATTTTTTTGAAATTACTGTGTTCCCCAACAGTGGCATCCGAGCCAGGTATATGCGTCGATGTTATATGCATGAGTAGAACACAAAGGAGTTGTGGGCGTGGGTATATACATATTGCTTGCCGTCACTAGTTGATTCTTGATTCAATGGTATTGTTGGATGAAGCGGCTAGACCGACATTACGCGTACGCTTACGCGAGACTGGTTCTACTGACGTGCTTCGCACATAGGTGGCTAGCGGGTGTCAATTTCTCCAACTTTAGTTGAATCGGATTCAATGAACAGGGTTCTTTCTAAAGATCAAAAATCAATCACTATACCGCGTTGTGATTTTTGATGCGTAGGTAAGAACGGTTCTTGCTCAGCCCGTAGCAGCCACGTAAAACATGCAACAACAAACTAGAGGAAGTCTAACTTGTTTTGCAGGGCATGTTGTGATGTGATATGGACAAGACATGATGCTAAATTTTATTGTATGAGATGATCAAGTTTTGTAACAGAGTTATCTGCAACTGTCAGGAGCCATATGGTTTTTGCTTTATTGTATGAAATGCAATCGCCATGTAATTGCTTTACTTTATCACTAAGCGGTAGCGATAGTCCTAGTAGCAATAGTTGGCGAGACGACAACGATGCTTCGATGGAGATCAAGGTGTCAAGCCGGTGACGATGGTGATCATGACGGTGCTTTGGAGATGGAGATCAAAGGCACAAGATGATGATGGCCATATCATATCACTTATATTTGATTGCATGTGATGTTTATCATTTATGCATCTTATTTTGCTTAGTTCGGTGGTAGCATTATAAGATGATCTCACTAAATTTCAAGGTACAAGTGTTCTCCCTGAGTATGCACCGTTGCTATAGTTCGTCGTGCCAAGACACCACATGATGATCGGGTGTGATAAGCTCTACGTTCACATACAACGGGTGCAAGCCAGTTTTGCACACGCAGAATACTCGGGTTTAACTTGACAAGCCTAGCATATGCAGATATGGCCTCGGAACACTAAGACCGAAAGGTCGAGCGTGAATCATATAGTAGATATGATCAACATAGTGATGTTCACCATTGAAAACTACTCCATATCACGTGATGATCGGACATGGTTTAGTTGATATGGATCACGTGATCACTTAGCTGATTAAAGGGATGTCTATCTAAGTGGGAGTTCTTAAGTAATATGATTAGTTGAACTTTAATTTATCATGAACTTAGTACCTGATAGTATTTTGCATGTCTATGTAGTTGTAGATAGATGGCCTGTGATGTTGTTCTGTTGAATTTTAATGCGTTCCTAGAGAAAGCTAAGTTGAAAGATGATGGTAGAAATTACACGGACTGGTCCGTAACTTGAGGATTATCCTCATTGCTGCACAGAAGAATTACGTCCTGGAATCCCCGTTAGGTAACAAACCCGTTGTAGGAGCAACACCAGATGTTATGAATGTCTGGCAGAGCAAAGTTGATGACTACTCGATCACGGAATTACGTCCTGGAAGCCCCGTTAGATAACAAACTTATGCATAGGGGTTGGCACACGTTTTCATCTTGACTCTCCGGTAGAAACTTTGGGGCACTTTTTGAAGTTCTTTGTGTTGGTTGAATAGATGAATATGAGATTGTGTGACGCATATCGTATAATCATACCCATGGATACTTGAGGTGACATTGGAGTATCTAGGTGACATTAGGGTTTTGGTTGATTTGTGTCTTGAGGTGTTATTCTAGTATGAACTCTTGAATAGATCGATAAGAAAGAATAACTTTGAGGTGGTTTCGTACCCTACCATAATCTCTTCGTTTGTTCTCCGCTATTAGTGACTTTGGAGTGACTCTTTGTTGCATGTTGAGGGATAGTTATATGATCCCATTATGGTATTATTGTTGAGGGAACTTGCACTAGTGAAAGTATGAACCCTAGGCCTTGTTTCAACGCATTGCAATACCGTTTACGCTCACTTTTACCATTTTCTACCTTGCTGTTTTTTTTATTTTCAGATTACAAAAACCATTATCTACTATCCATATTGCACTTGTATCACCATCTCTTCGCTAAACTAGTGCACCTATACAATTTACCATTGTATTGGGTGTGTTGGGGACACAACAGACTCTTTGTTTATTTGGTTGCAGGGTTGCTTGAGAGAGACCATCTTCATCCTACGCCTCCCACGGATTGATAAACCTTAGGTCATCCACTTGAGGGAAATTTGCTACTGTCCTACAAACCTCTGCACTTGGAGGCCAAACAACGTCTACAAGAAGAAGGTTGTGTAGTAGACATCAAGCTCTTTTCTGGCGCCGTTGCCGGTGAGGTTAGCGCTTGAAGGTATATCTTTAGATCTTGCAATCGAATCTTTTAGTTTCTTGTTTTAGCACTAGTTTAGTTTATAAAAGAAAATTAGAAAAAAAGGGAATTGAGTTTGCCTCATACGCTTCATCTTTTTAATATTTTTCGTGAGAATGATGGAAAGGAAAATTGTGCTCAAGTGCTAGAAGAAGAAGTCTATAAAATGTTTGGCACTAAATCTTTGAATGATGAGCATGATTGCAATGTTGTTAGTATGAACTCCTTGAATATCCATAGTACTAATGATGATTGCACTAGTCATAATGAAAATGTCTCTTATAAGCATGTCAATTTTTGTGGAGTGCATAGAGTTTGCAAGTACACACCAAATAGGGAAGATAGATTTTGCAAGAGGCATAAGTATTTGGAAACTAAATGGTTGCAAGAAAGGCTAGATGTTTGTGCTGAAAATTTAAAATTTCTTCACCATACTTGTGAACTTTGCAATGAACATGGTCATTTAAATCTCAAATGAAAATTGTTTCATGATCGTATCGTGTCCAAAAATTGTGGACTTGATTTCTGTTGCACATCATAATGAACTTAGTTTTCTCTTGGGTTATGAAGAAATGAAACGTATATCTAAGGTTATTCCAGAATTTGCCCTTGATAGAGTTCTTAATTTTGGTCGAGAGGAAATTTATATGTATTGTGCGGTGAATTGCATTGAAAATCCTTATATTGCCAAGTATATAAAGAAAAGAAAACTAATAGAAGATGAAGAGAATACTAACGAAAGGGAAGAGACTTCCCAATATTCTCCTATTATTTCTTATGATGAATCAGGTAACAAGGAGGAGCCTTCTATTCAACCAATCTCATTAATAAGGAGCTCCAAAAATAGGATTGAACCCACACATGATGTGAAGAAGAAAAAGAAAAGACAGAGAAGTAAAGGTAGAAAGGTATCTCTCCCAAATGATGTTGCTCCTATTTCTCATTGTGATGATGATAATTGCTATACTATTGGTGCTATCCATACTATTAATGATGAGAGTGATTGTGCTTATGATATAAAAAGGCCCAAGCTTGGGGATGCTATGTTTGATGAAGCTGATGTTTTTGAGAATATATTTTCTGCAATTAATGTTTGTCCCAGGCTTGGGGATGCTACGTTTAATGAAGATGATATTTTTAGTCTCCCAAGTTTTGATATGCAAATTTATAATGATGATAGCATGGATCCTACTTATGATGATTATATTGATGAAAGTGGGTTTGTAAGAGTGTCAACTTTAGGAAGTAATGATCCCACTATTTTGGAGGATGTTGAATCTTATTATGATAATTATGAAAGTGGATTTGGAGAGGTCATGACTTTATTTAGTGATGATTCCATTATCTTGGAAGATGTTTCAATCGATTATGATGAGAACAAAGTTGCTACTTATGATAATTATTGTGATGATACATATGCTATAAAAAGTAGTGATGATTATATTTATAAAACTTGTTATGATTATGATTAGCCTTTTTCTGAACATTACTCTTTTAATGTGGAAACAATTTATAGTATTCAAGTCTCTTATGATACTCCCACTATTCCGATTGAGAAGAATTTTGCTTATGTAGAGAGTAGTAAATTTTCTATGCTTGTAGATCATGAAAAAGAATGCTTTAGGTGCTGGTTATATTGTTTAATTCATTCATGATGCTACTGCAAATTATTATGAGGGAGGAATATATGCTTGTAGGAATTGCAATAATATCAAGTTTCCTCTCTATGTGCTTAAAGTTTTGAAGTTATGCTTGTTTTGACTTCCTATGCTAGTTGATTATTGTTCCTATAAGTTGTTTGCTCACATAACCTCTATGCATAGGAAGTGGGTTAGACATAAATTTGCTAGTCATATTCTTCATGATGCTCTCTTTATGTTTCAATTCTTATCTTTTATGTGAGCATCATTGAAATCATCATGCCTAGCTAGGGGCGTAAAATGATAGCGCTTGTTGGGAGGCAACCCAATTTTATTTTAGCTCCTTGCTTTTTGTTACTATTTAGTAATAAATTAATCATCTATCCTCTGTTTATGATTGTGTTTTTATGTTTTAATTAGTGTTTGTGCCAAGTAAAGCCTTTAGGATCTTCTTGGGCGATTGTTTTTTGATCTTGCTGTAAAAAACAGAAAGTATGCGATCACGATAATAATTTTCATTTTTTACCAGAGAGCGATAAAATACCAATTCCACTTGCAGTAGATTAATAAACAAATTTCCCAGGACTTCCTAATTTCTCAGGATTTGTGGATTTACAGAAGTATTCGAAACCTACATATTACTACAGACTGTTCTGTTTTTGACAGATTCTGTTTTCTATGTGTTGTTTGCTTATTTTGATGAATCTATGAGTAGTATCGGAAGGTATGAACCATAGATGAGTTGGAATACAATAGATATTACACCAATATGAATTAGAATGAGTTCACAACAGTACCTAAGTGGTGATTTATTTTCTTATACTAATGGAGCTTACGAGTTTTCTGTTAAGTTTTGTGTTGTGAAGTTTTCAAGTTTTGGGTGAAGATTCGATGGACTATGGAATAAGGAGTGGCAAGAGTCTAAGATTGGGGATGCCCAAGGCACCCCAAGGTATTATTCAAGGACAACCAAGAGCCTAAGCTCGGGGATGCCCTGGATGGCATCCCCTCTTTCGTCTTCGTTCATCGGTAACTTTATTTGGAGCTATATTTTTATTCACCACATGATATGTGTTTTGCTTGGAGCGTAATTTTATTTTATTTTGTTTTGCTTGCTGTTTGAATAAAATACCAAGATCTGAAATTCTTAAATGTTAGAGAGTCTTCATATAGTTGCATAATTATATATTCGACTACTCATTGATCTTCACTTATATCTTTCGGAGTAGTTTGTTGTTGCTCTAGTGCTTCACTTATATCTTTTTAGAGCACAGTGGTGGTTTTATTTTATAGAAATAGATGAACTCTTATGCGTCACTTATATTATTTTGAGAGTCCTAAAAAGCATGATAATTTGCTTTGGTTATGAATTTAGTCCTAATATGATAGGCATCCAAGAAGGATATAATAAAAACTTTCATATAAAGTGCATTGAATACTATGAGAAGTTTGATACTTGATGATTGTTTTGAGATATGAATATGGTGATATTAGAGTCATGCTAGTTGAATAGTTGTGAATTTGAGAGATACTTGTGTTAAAGTTTGTGATTCCCGTAGCATGCACGTGTGGTGAACCGTTATGTGATGAAGTCGGAGCATGATTTATTTATTGATTGTCTTCCTTATGAGTGGCGGTCGGGGACGAGCGATGGTGTTTTCCTACCAATCTATCCCCCTAGGAGCATGCGCGTAGTACTTTGTTTTGATAACTAATAGATTTTTGCAATAAGTATGTGAGTTCTTTATGACTAATGTTGAGTCCATGGATTATACGCACTCTCACCCTTCCACCATTGCTAGCCTCTCTAGTATCGCGCAACTTTCGCCGGTACCATAAAACCCACTATTTATCTTCCTCAAAACAGCCACCATACCTACCTATTATGGCATTTTCATAGCCATTCCGAGATATATTGCCATGCAACTTTCCACCGTTCCGTTATTATGACATGCTTCATCATTGTCATATTGCTTGCATGATCATGTAGTTGACATCGTATTTGTGGCAAAGCCACCGTTCATAATTCTTCATACATGTCACTCATGCATCATTGCACATCCCGGTACACCGCCAGAGGCATTCACATAGTCATATTTTATTCTAAGTATTGAGTTGTAATTCTTGAGTTGTAAGTAAATTAAAGTGTGATGATCATCATTATTAGAGCATTGTCCCAGTGAGGAAAGGATGATGGAGACTATGATTCCCTCACAAGTCGAGATGAGACTCTGGACGAAAAAAGAGGCCAAAAAGAAAAAAAAAGGCCCAAAAAATGAGAGAAAAAGAGAGAAGGGACAATGTTACTATCCTTTTTCCACACTTGTGCTTCAAAGTAGCACCATGATCTTCATGATAGAGAGTCTCCTATGTTAACACTTTCATACACTAGTGGGAATTTTACATTATGGAACTTGGCTTGTATATTCCAATGATGGGCTTCCTCAATATTACCCTAGGTCTTCATGAGCAAGCAAGTTGGATGCACACCCACTTAGTTCTTTCGTTGAGCTTTCATACAATTATAGCTCTAGTGCATCCGTTGCATGGCAATCCTTACTCACTCACATTGATATCTATTGATGGGCATCTCCATAGCCCGTTAATACGCCTAGTTGATGTGAGACTATCTTCTCCTTTTGTCTTCTCCACAAGCCCCATTCTATTTCACCTATAGTGCTATGTCCATGGCTCACGCTCATGTATTGCGTGAAGATTGAAAAAGTTTGAGAACATCAAAAGTATGAAACAATTACTTGGCTTGTCATCGGGGTTGTGCATGATTTAAATATTTTTTTGGTGAAGATAGAGCATAGCCAGACTATATGATTTTGTAGGGATAGCTTTCTTTGGCCATGTTATTTTGAGAAGACATGATTGCTTTGTTAGTATGCTTGAAGTATTATTGTTTTTATGTCAATATTAAACTTTTGTCTTGAATCTTATAGATTTAAATATTCTTGCCACAATAAAGAGAACTACATGGATAAATATG
Source organism: Triticum urartu (assembly GCF_056163025.1). NCBI lineage: Eukaryota > Viridiplantae > Streptophyta > Magnoliopsida > Poales > Poaceae > Triticum > Triticum urartu. The sequence continues at coordinate 614,024,941 of NC_141877.1, forward strand.
TTAGGTAGCATTCCACATCAAAAATTATATTTTTATCATTTACCTACTCGAGGACGAGCAGGAATTAAGCTTGGGGGTGCTTGATACGTCTCCAACGTATCTATAATTTTTTATTGTTCCATGCTATTACATTATCAACCTTGGATGTTTTATATGCATTTATATGATATTTTATATGATTTTCGGGACTAACCTATTAACCTAGATCCTAGTGCCAGTTTCCGTTTTTTCCTTGTTTTAGAATATCGTAGAAAAGGAAAATCAAACGGAGTCCAATTGACCTGAAACTTCACGGAACTTATTTTTGAAACGGAAGCAATCCAGGAGACTTGGAGTAGACATCAGGGAAGCTTCGAGGGAGGCACGAGGCAGGGAGGCGCGCCCTACCCCCTGGGCGCCCCCGCACTCGGGGGCCCCTCGTGGCTCCCCTGACCGACTTCTTTCGCCTATATATGTCCATATACCCTAAAAACATCGGGGAGCGGAATAGATCGGGAGTTCCACGCCAGAAGCCTCTGTAGCCACCGAAAACCAATCTAGACCCGTTCCAGCACCCTTCCGGAGGGGGAATCCCTCTCCGGTGGCCATCTTCATCATCCCGGTGCTCTCCATGATGAGGAGGGAGTAGTCCACCCTCGGGGCTGAGGGTATGTATCAATAGCTATGTGTTTGATCTCTCTCTCTCTCTCTCTCTCGTGTTCTTGAGGTGGTACGATCTTGATGTATCGCGAGCTTTGTTATTATATTTGGATCCTATGATGTTTCTCCCCCTCTACTCTCTTGTGATGAATTGAGTTTTCCCTTTGAAGTTATCTTATCGGATTGAGTCTTTAAGGATTTGAGAACACTTGATGTATGTCTTGCATGTGCTTATCTGTGGTGACAATGGGATATCACATGATTCACTTGATGTATTTTTGGTGATCAACTTGTGAGTTCCGTGACCTCGTGAACTTATGCATAGGGGTTGGCACACGTTTTCGTCTTGACTCTCCGGTAGAAACTTTGGGGCACTTTTTGAAGTTCTTTGTGTTGGTTGAATAGATGAATCTGAGATTGTGTGATGCATATCGCATAATCATACCCACGGATACTTGAGGTGACATTGGAGTATCTAGGTGACATTAGGGTTTTGGTTGATTTGTGTCTTTAGGTGTTATTCTAGTATGAACTCTTAAATAGATCGATCAGAAAGAATAACGTTGAGGTGGTTTCGTACCCTACCATAATCTCTTCGTTTGTTCTCCGCTATTAGTGACTTTGGAGTGACTCTTTGTTGCATGTTGAGTGATAGTTATATGATCCAATTATGTTATTATTGTTGAGGGAACTTGCACTAATGAAAGTATGAACCCTAGGCCTTGTTTCAACGCATTGCAATACCGTTTACGCTCACTTCACTACAAGGATACCCCTTGTAAAGCAACACATATTCTACATCGTTTTGACTATTTGTTGCAAAATTCACAGTAGATACGCATATAAACTGTGTAACATATGCGTTGCAGACTTGTAGATCGCGACCCTATCGTGATGCAACAGATCTTATATGTTGCCGTGTATTGGTTGCAAATTGTATTATAAGGCTGTATACATAATTAAATTAGAAAATTAATTGAGCTCAAAAAGAAATCAATTAGACCCGCCGGTACACATAATGAATGTGGCGCGAATTTTTCTTTTGAGGGACACGTGGCGCGAAAATCTGTGCTAACCGTGCGAGCAAAACCAAATAGCGCGAAGTCTACCACTTTTATTTTCTGATCTAGATTGATATTTGCCTTCAAGTCCAGATCGATATAGGTCTACTACGACACAAATCAATCATCCAATCTCCTCTCACTGAGCGCGAAGGCTTGAAGGCGGACAGAGAGGGGAGCAGCGGAAAGGCGGCGACAGACTGCGGAGCAGCGGGAAGGCGGCAACGGACAGGGGAGCGGCGGTTTTGCGGACAACAGAGAAGCAGCAAGGCCGTGGTAGGAGGGCTGGAAGTCGTCTGCTAGCGTACCCTGCTCCTCCGGCCGCCACTCCGGCCTGCCCGCTGTCGGTGCGCTGCTCCTCCGGCCGCCCCTCTTCTCCCTCGCCATGTAGGACGGCGAGACTGACCTCTGAGGTAACCCTCTCTCCTTCCCTTCTCCTCTCATCCAACCAACTTATTAGTGGGCACCTCGAGACATGGCTGTGGGATGTAGGGGATTTGGTAGATGACGAAGGGGATGTATTTCAGAGCTCTACTGTACCACCTGGGCTATGTTCAGTTTTTTGGACTACCCTCGCTGTTCAAACTAATTCCAATAGTCCCTGAAGGGTACCAACATAAGTTCTATAGTTGTTTGGACTACTCCATCAGCTCCCATGACTGCCAACATAAGTGCCATGACATTTGAAGCTAACCTGACTACCCTGGTTGTGCTGTTTTGTACTATAGTTGCTTTTCGTGTGTAGATTACTACTGGAGTAGTGTTGTAACTAGACGTGTTATCGTCTGAGTATTTCACTTTACTTCTGACTAGATTAAGATTTTTTAGGAACGTCTCTTTTGCTCTGCTCTTTCTAGAACTTTAAGTTTGATGAAATTGAATCATAGGTGTAGCTATGTAACTAAATCTGTTATTTTAGGACACCATTGGTGTTAATTGGGTACTGTCTTGTCAAAAGTGTTGTGGACATCAGATTTCGGTTGTATTGATTTTCTAAACAATTGGAGATATGACCCATGATTTTTCGAGGAAAATGCCGAGCATAAATGCCAATGATATGGTTTGTGTATAGTTTCCGTTGATCTCTTTTCTCCATATTTTAATCTTGTTGTTCCAGTTCACAACTGCAGTCTGTTAGGCAATGGTTTGACTGCTTGAAAACTCGTGTTTGTTTCGTACACAGTTACTACAAATGATGAATGTGCCACTTTTTCCTAGTTGGGCTTTGAGTGCAGATTACTACTGGAGGAATGCTCGAATAGGGTGTGCTGCTGTCTGAGGATTTCGTTCATTTTATTTGGGTACTTCTGACTGGAAAGTGTGCCCAGGCGATGTTCAACTGCGTTATTTCTGGACAGTTGGAGTACAGATTTTTTAAGAACATGTCCACTCTGTTTGTTTCTAATCTCTTGTCTTTTTAGGGATTCTCTAGTCTATATTGATCTGCTCTCTCCAGAAGTTCAAACCTTGATGTTCCAACTCCCAACTGCAGTCTATTAGCCTAGCACTGAAAATGGATGTTCGCAGACGATTTATCGACGCTTCGATGCCAGAAAAACAATGACTTAGATCATGTTGTTTCATTGACAGCAGTGACTTATGCCTGATGGATGAACAAGCGTTGCTCTGAATTGGCTAACATAGGCATGGGTTACATGATCTTGTTAGTTTCTTAGCTGTCTTTTAAGAGGGAATTGCTGCTGTAACTAAATCTGTTCTGTGTGTGCATCATTGATGTTATTTGGGCACTTATATGCCATATGTTTAGAATTTTTTTCCTTTTAGTGAATTTTTAGATCAAAGGATTCAGATTGTACAATATGGTTCCAGGTGTTTGGGACTAGCTCAACTTTGGCAGCTGCTGTAGGTGTTGTATCATAATAAAAATTCAGTCGTTCAACAATTGAATTGGACGCTGCTGTCGTACAAGAGGTGAAGACTAGTTATACTATTTACTGCTTGTGATGTACTATGTGTTCACAATTTTTACCTGATTGTACAATGTGTCGACAAATTTACTGTCATTCTGTGTTGTTGGATGTAGTTCACCATTGTTAGGAAATGGTGTACAATCTCGTTTCCTGTAACCTGAACCAAAGATATATTCAAATGATTTCACTAGTTTTGTAGCCTAAATAACTTGCAATCATGTTTGCCTATAGCCTACAGTTTATGAACTAGAAAAAAGTATACATTTCTTATATTGTGTTGAAAAATGATATAATTGTGAATTTCAGTGGTGCTACTTAAATGTGAATGGGTTGATGTTACCGAAGGAAAAGGTATGCAAATAGATAAGTATGGGTGTAGACTTGTGAATTTCTCTAGTCTAATTCACACTTGTAAAAAGGCAGAGGATGAACCTTTTGTATTTGCAAATCAAGTTGACCAAGTGTTCTACGTGGATGACCATCTTTATCCAGGATGGTCAATTGTTTTGAAGATGAAGCCTCGAGATAATTTTGATATGGTGAAGAATAGAATGATGTGGAAACATAACCTTATCATGTTTTTTTTGGCGCGTGAACCTTATCATGTCAGAAATGTTTTTGAGCTTTTTGATATTGCCGATCAGAAATAAAATTGGATGAGAAGAGATATAGAGGGAGAAACTGTAGATGCTCGTATAGTGCCAAGTGATGACACAGTACCTCAATAAAGGCCAGCTTCCAATGTGATTCTGTTATTTACATTCTTAGTATCATCTGCTACAACTTATGACATTTTGGTCATGAAACTTACTACTATGTTGCTTCTACATGCAGGTTCAATGGATAATGAAAGCCACCGTTCTGAAAATGTGGAACCTAGTTGAAGTGACGAATTTATTGTTGTTATTTGCTATTTTTTTCTTTTATGTCCATTTACTTTATAATTCGGAGAACAAGATTTGTTGATCTGACTGGCCTAAAGTATCAATACTTGATCCTAAATACGTTGGTGTTGGTTATTATTCCTACACATGCTTACACATGTTCATATTTACCTACATCCAGGTTGTTGCTTATCTCTTAAACATCATACATGTGTTAAATAGGCTGGTTCCACGAACTCAAGCAATACATCGGTGTTGATTGTCTTGCCAATATATCATGAGGGCATCTGTAACTTGGAGGGCAACAACAGTAGAGTGTTAATGTTAATCTCTGTGCACCAGAATAATGTAGCTGTAGCTTTTCTTCAGTTAGTTGTAGCGTTTCTTCAGTTAGCACGGAAAAGACTTGTTCAGCACAGAAAATACTCTGTCGTGCGTGTCTCTGTTCTTTGCTACTATGTGTGCGTGAGTTGAATTCAAGCTCATCGTTCAATATATTTTGTCTGGTGACCAAAATAAAAAAAAATCCTAAACTACCCTATACTTATCTCTGACCTCGTACGCTTGGCCGGCGGCACCGCCTTTGTCGGAGTCGGGCTTCCAGACATGGAAGGGCGCGAGGTCGCGACAGGGCTTCTTGGTCGTCGCCTGACGCTCGCGGATGATCCGTGGCTGGACTTACCGGAGATGGCGGCGGCGGAGGTGGTCTTGCTTAGAGACCACTGCTTGCCGTACTTCAACATCTCATCAAGACGATACTTTCTTGTCTCCGTTGTGGTCTTCGACCGGTCGATGACCCGGGCCGTCGTGCCCAATCACATATATCCGGCACTAAACAGGAGCGGAGACCGGGGTGAGATAGCTCCGCCCGCCTGTCTCCTGGCGCTCGTGGAGGAGCTTCTCCACTTCCTCCTCCACCACACGGAAGGCCTTCGCAGTCGTGCCCCTGTCGCCGGCGGTGCAGGTGTCGCTTAGCGGCCACTCGTTGCCAATCTTGGCGAACTGCCAGTCGAGGTGGCGGTGGCGTTGTGTGGTCGGAGTCGGGCTTCCTTTGTCGAAGTCGGGCTTACAGACGTGGAAGGGCGCGAGGTCGCGGCAGGGCTTCCTGGTCGTGGCCTGACGCTCGGGGATGATCCTGTTCGCTTGCTCTTGCACCGCGCGCAGTGCGGCTGCAGGCCTGCGGCCGCCGCTGACGTGGGCATGTGGAGAGATTGGTGGTGGGACTTACCGGATGTGGCGGCGGTGGAGGTGGTCTTGCCTAGAGACCACTGCTTGCCGTACTTTAGCATCTCCTCATCGAGATGACACTTTCTTGTCTCTGCTGTAGTCTTCGACTGGTCGATGACCCAGACCGTCGTGTCCAGTAATGAGGAGTCGGTGCTGTCATGGCTACTGAGGTAGTGGAGGATTGATGCTTGTCCGTCGATTCGGGTGTAGTGGCTGTGCAGAGGTGAGGACGGCTCCACCTTCATGCGACGCCCAATTTGGACGTCGCGTTGCATGTGTGGGGTATGATGGATGACAATTAGTGATCTTGGAAGATAATTATACATGTAGCTTGGAACATGGAAGCCAAGAAATTTCTTGTGTTTTGGATTAACTTTTTTATATTGTTTGAGCAATACAATTCATTTTTACTTCACCTATTTTTTATGCTCCATTTTTACTTCACCTATATTGCACTGAATTTGTACAAACATAGAAGAAGAACGTTCTGTTTTGTGCCTGTCATGGGCCAGATAATAATAACAATATTTATAATTTGTTTCGATCCAAATTATTACTAGACTCCATCGTATTTATTTTTTGGTTTGGCTCCCATTTCCTCCCTTTCCCTCCGTTCTCTCCCGCCAATAGCGACTAATCTGGCAAAAAATGTACACACGCTTAATTACCGTGGCCCACCTGTCATAGGAATCTAGGACGTAGACTAAAATGAGTCAAAGAGATCGCGATGAGGTAACTACGCAAATAAAATAGGAAACCTCCCCCATATCAGCACGGTTCCCTTCCTCGTCTGGTATTGGATTCAGCTCACGCCCGGCGGCCGGTGGCGGAGGCATCACCACAAGCTGAGTAAGGTTAGTTGTGGATCTGTTCTCCTAGAATTCATCCCCCTCTTGCTACCTACTCTACCAATTTGTGCTAGAAATCTATTCACATCTCTCCTGCCAGGAAAATCTGGCTGGTACATGGTGGCAGCAATCCTTCGAGTTCATCTAGTCATTGCCCTGCTTCTTATCCCATCTCATTGCTGCAATTCATGCCCTCTGTATTGGTTGTTAGCTGTTTTTTCACCCACCAACGGATATACAGAGATCACGATCCTAGTTTAATCTGAAATTGATTCAGATGTTCGGTTTACTCATTGCAAAATTTACCATTGTTTCAGACTGTCTATTTTCGACTGCAAATCAATTCATCTTCAGTCAAATTATCAGCCAATCACAATCATACAGTTGTATGTAACTAAAAAGGAATGTCCGCTGACGCTCTGTATGTATGTATGCTAGCGAGTCTCATTCATTTGTTCCAAAAAGACCAAATGAAACTGAAGTAGCCTAGGCCTACCAGTAGCACATCAATATGCCTAGTTACTGAGAAACATTGAACAAACACTTGAGAAAATCTGAAATCTAAAACAGGGCAATTAGTACACACAATGAAATCTGAAAGAAAATGTTGTGTACTAGCACTGTTACTTGCCAGAAATTACTACATTCAGTAGTACAGTTACAACATGGCAGAGGAGAATTTCCATGTAAATTATAGTAGTATTACAGTAGAAATCAAAGTTGAATTACAGTGAGTTTTACAATGTATTTTCTGTAGATTTCTCTAGCATTACTAAGGTTCATCACTAAGAATATTCAACAGAACAGAGAAAAAAAAGAGCCATGGGTAATGCTCTGTTGGAACATGTGCAATAAATTTGACCGAAATTACAACAGTTCAGTAGTACTACTCTGTCCAATCATGCGCACTAAATCTTGCAAGTCTTAACTAGAAAGCCATCTTAGGGAAGGGGAAGGAGAATTAGTGGTGGGAGTTTACTGCGGGGTTCGGCTTGGGAAATAGACATTTAGTCTCATTCCCTTGTTTGGTGCACGCCGGGAATTACTTGTGAGAATCAAGAGGGAGTGTGGGTACAGTAGACATAAAAAACATCTGCCTGTCATTGCACATAATATTTGGTCTGATTAAATACAGCAGCTCTGATCGTTTTTAAGCACATTCATACAACTAGCACACAATACACTTCTCAGACCTGGCTTTTAATCTCATATGACTGGATTCTTGTCATGTTGTAACAGATATGTCACGAACAAGAACTAGCGTTGTTGAATCCAATGAAGAATATATGATGGAAGAACCGATTGAACATCATAACTGTGCTGAAGAAGATGTCGAATCATCTTATGTCCATGAAAGAACTACTAATGATGAAGAAGTCTTCACCGATTATGATGATGTTGATGCAGATGAAAATGAAGATGGTAAGTTGTTGCTCGTTCCTTACTGATTGTAACATGTAATTCATGGTTTTATACATTCAGCTGAAAATGCAGAAACAAAAGAGTGTAAGAAGATGAAGCTGAAATATATTTGGAACCTTCCAAAAGGGAAAAGGATAATGGTTCGCTGCAATGACCTAGATCATCCAATCGGAAAAGAGGCTAAACATCTTAGGGACTTTCTTGGCTTCGGTTGATGGACATACTGAAGGAAATATGCCCTAGAGGCAATAATAAATGTTATTATTTTATTTCCTTATATCATGATAAATGTTTATTATTCATGCTAGAATTGTATTATCCGGAAACATAATACTTGTGTGAATATATAGACAAACCAAACGTCACTAGTATGCCTCTACTTGACTAGCTCGTTAATCGAAGATGGTTATGTTTCCTAACCATAGACATGTGTTGTCATTTGATTAATGGGATCACATCATTAGGAGAATGATGTGATTGACATGACCCATTCCATTAGCTTAGCACCCGATCATTTAGTATGTTGCTATTACTTTCTTCATGACTTATACATGTTCCTATGACTATGAGATTATGCAACTCCCGTTTACCGGATGAACACTTTGTGTGCTACCAAACGTCACAACGTAACTGGGTGATTATAAAGGAGCTCTACAGGTGTCTCCAAATGTGAATGTTGGGTTGGCGTATTTCGAGATTAGGATTTGTCACTCCGATTGTCGGAGAGGTATCTCTAGGCCCTCTCGGTAATGCACATCACATAAGCCTTGCAAGCATTACAACTAATGAGTTAGTTGCAAGATGATGTATTACGAAGCGAGTAAAGTGACTTGCCGGTAACGAGATTGAACTAGATATTGAGATACCGACGATCGAATCTCAGGCAAGTAACATACCGATGACAAAGGGAACAACGTATGTTGTTATGCGGTCTGACCGATAAAAGATCTTCGTAGAATATGTAGGAGCCAATATGAGCATCCAGGTTCCGCTATTGGTTATTGACCCGAGACGTGTCTCGATCATGTCTACATTGTTCTCGAACCCGTAGGGTCCGCACGCTTAAGGTTTCGATGACAGTTATATTATGAGTTTATGAGTTTTGATGTACCGAAGTTAGTTTGGAGTCCCGGATGTGATCACAGACATGACGAGGAGTCTCGAAATGGTCGAGACATAAAAATTGATATATTGGACGGCTATATTCGGACACCGGAAGTGTTCCGGGTGATTTCGGAGAAAACCGGAGAGCCGGAGGGTTACCGGAACCCCCCGGGAGAAGTAATGGGCCATATGGGCCTTAGTGGAGAGAGAGAGGGGCAGCCAAAGGTGGGCCGCGCGCCTCCTCCCCCCTGGTCTGAATTGGACTAGGAGAGGGGGGGCGGCGCCCCCCTTTCCTTCTCCCTCCCCACTTCTTTTCCCCTCCTAGTAGGAGTCCTACTCCTACTAGGAGGAGGACTCCTCCTGGCGCGCCAATAGGGGCCGGCCGGCCTCCTCCCCTTGATCCTTTATATACGGGGGCAGGGGCACCCCTAGACACAGAAGTTGATCCACGTGATCATATTCTTAGCCGTGTGCGGTGCCCCTTCCACCATAATCCTCGATAATATTGTAGCGGTGCTTAGGCGAAGCCCTGCGACGGTAGTACATCAAGATCGTCACCACGCCGTCGTGCTGACGGAACTCTTCCCCGACACTTTGCTGGATCGGAGTCCGGGGATCGTCATTGAGCTGAACGTGTGCTAGAACTCGGAGGTGTCGTAGTTTCGGTGCTTGATCGGTCGGGCCGTGAAGACATACGACTACATCAACCGCGTTGTGCTAACGCTTCCGCTGTCGGTCTACAAGGGTACGTAGATCACACTCTCCCCTCTCGTTGCTATGCATCACCATGATCTTGCATGTACGTAGGAATTTTTTTTGAAATTACTACGTTCCCCAACAGTGGTATCAGAGCCTAGGTTTTATGTGTTGATGTTATTTGCACGAGTAGAACACAAGTGAGTTGTGGGCGATATAAGTCATACTGCTTACCAGCATGTCATACTTTGGTTCGGCGGTATTGTTGGACGAAGCGGCCCGGACCGACATTACGCGTACGCTTACGCGAGACCGGTTCTCCCGACGTGCTTTGCACAAAGGTGGCTAGCGGGTGACAGTTTCTCCAACTTTAGTTGAACCAAGTATGGCTACGCCCGGTCCTTGCGAAGGTTAAAACAGCACCAACTTGACAAACTATCGTTGTGGTTTTGATGCGTAGGTAAGATTGGTTCTTGCTTAAGCCCGTAGCAGCCACGTAAAACTTGCAACAACAAAGTAGAGGACGTCTAACTTGTTTTTGCAGGGCATGTTGTGATGTGATATGGTCAAGACATGGTGCTAAATTTTATTGTATGAGATGATCATGTTTTGTAACCGAGTTATCGACAACTGGCAGGAGCCATATGGTTGTCGCTTTATTGTATGCAATACAACTGCGCTGTAATGCTTTACTTTATCACTAAACGGTAGCGATAGTCGTGGAAGCATAAGATTGGCGAGACGACAACGATACTACGATGGTGATCAAGGTGTCGCGCCGATGACGATGGTGATCACGATGGTGCTTCGAAGATGGAGATCACAAGCACAAGATGATGATGGCCATATCATATCACTTATATTGATTGCATGTGATGTTTATCTTTTATGCATCTTATCTTACTTTGATTGACGGTAGCATTTTAAGATGATCTCTCACTAATTATCAAGAAGTGTTCTCCCTGAGTATGCACCGTTGCGAAAGTTCTTCATGCTGAGAGACCACGTGATGATCGGGTGTGATAGACTCTACATTCAAATACAACGGGTGCAAAACAGTTGCACACGCGGAATACTCAGGTTATACTCGACGAGCCAAGCATATACAGATATGGCCTCGGAACACAGAGACCGAAAGGTTGAGCGTGAATCATATAGTAGATATGATCAACATAGCGATGTTCGCCAATGAAACTACTCCATCTCACGTGATGATCGGGCATGGTTTAGTTGATTTGGATCACGTAATCACTTAGAAGATTAGAGGGATGTCTATCTAAGTGGGAGTTCTTTAGTAATATGATTAATTGAACCTAAAATTATCATGAACTTAGTACCTGATAGTATCTTGCTTGTTTATGTTTGATTGTAGATAGATGGCCCGTGCTGTTGTTCCGTTGAATTTTAATGCGTTCCTTGAGAAAGCAAAGTTGAAAGATGATGGTAGCAATTACACGGACTGGGTCCGTAACTTGAGGATTATTCTCATTGCTGCATAGAAGAATTACGTCCTGGAAGCACCGCTGGGTGCCAGGCCTGCTGCTGGAGCAACACCAGATGTTATGAATGTCTGGCAGAGCACAGCTGATGACTACTCGATAGTTCAATGTGCCATGCTTTACGGCTTAGAATCGGGACTTCAACAATGTTTTGAACGTCATGGAGCATATGAGATGTTCCAGGAGTTGAAGTTAATATTTCAAGCAAATGCCCGGATTGAGAGATATGAAGTCTCCAATAAGTTCTATAGATGCAAGATGGAGGAGAACAGTTCTGTCAGTGAGCATATACTCAAAATGTCTGGGTATAATAATCACTTGATTCAATTGGGAGTTAATCTTCCAGATGATTGCGTCATTGACAGAATTCTCCAATCACTACCACCAAGCTACAAGAGCTTCGCGATGAACTATAATATGCAAGGGATGAATAAGACTATTCCCGAGCTCTTCGCAATGCTGAAAGCTGCGGAGGTAGAAATCAAGAAGGAGCATCAAGTGTTGATGGTCAACAACACCACTAGTTTCAAGAAAAAGGGCAAAGGGAAGAAGAAGGGGCACTTCAAAAAGAACAGCAAACAAGTTGCTACTCAAGAGAAGAAACCCAAACCTGGACCTAAGCCTAAAACAGAGTGCTTCTACTGCAAGCATACTGGTCACTGGAAGCGGAACTGCCCCAAGTATTTGGCGGATAAGAAGGATGGCAAGGTGAACAAAGGTATATGTGATATACATGTTATTGATGTGTACCTTACTAATGCTCGCAGTAGCACCTGGGTATTTGATACTGGTTCTGTTGCTAATATTTGCAACTCGAAACAGGGACTACGGATTAAGCGAAGATTGGCTAAGGACGAGGTGACGATGTGCGTGGGAAATGGTTCCAAAGTCGATGTGATCGCAGTCGGCACGCTACCTCTACATCTACCTTCGGGATTAGTATTAGACCTAAATAATTGTTATTTGGTGCCAGCGTTAAGCATGAACATTATATCTGGATCTTGTTTGATGCGAGACGGTTATTCATTTAAATCTGAGAATCATGGTTGTTCTATTTATATGAGTAATATCTTTTATGGTCATGCACCCTTAAATAGTGGTCTATTCTTATTAAATCTCGATAGTAGTGACACACATATTCATAGTGTTGAAGCCAAAAGATGCAGAGTTGATAATGATAGTGCAACTTATTTGTGGCACTGCCGTTTGGGTCATATCGGTGTAAAGCGCATGAAGAAACTCCATACTGATGGGCTTTTGGAACCACTTGATTATGAATCACTTGGTACTTGCGAACCGTGCCTTATGGGTAAGATGACAAAAAACACCGTTCTCCGGTACTATGGAGAGAGCAACAGATTTGTTGGAAATCATACATACAGATGTATGTGGTCCGATGAATGTTGAGGCTCGTGGCGGATATCGTTATTTTCTCACCTTCACAAATGACTTAAGCAGATATGGGTATATCTACTTAATGAAACACAAGTCTGAAACGTTTGAAAAGTTCAAAGAATTTCAGAGTGAAGTTGAAAATCATCGTAACAAGAAAATAAAATTCCTACGATCTGATCGTGGAGGAGAATATTTGAGTTACGAGTTTGGTGTACATTTGAAACAATGTGGAATAGTTTCGCAACTCACGCCACCCGGAACACCACAGCGTAATGGTGTGTCCGAACGTCGTAATCGTACTTTACTAGATATGGTGCGATCTATGATGTCTCTTACTGATTTACCGCTATCGTTTTGGGGATACGCTCTAGAGACGGCCGCATTCACGTTAAATAGGGCACCATCAAAATCCGTTGAGACGACGCCTTATGAACTATGGTTTGGCAAGAAACCAAAGTTGTCATTTCTGAAAGTTTGGGGCTGCGATGCTTATGTGAAAAAGCTTCAACCTGATAAGCTCGAAACAAAATCGGAGAAATGTGTCTTCATAGGATATCCAAAGGAAACTATTGGATACACCTTCTATCACAGATCCGAAGGCAAGACTTTTGTTGCTAAATTCGGAAACTTTCTGGAGAAGGAGTTTCTCTCGAAAGAAGTGAGTGGGAGGAAAGTAGAACTTGATGAGTGAACTGTACCTGCTCCCTTATTGGAAAGTAGTACATCACAGAAACCTGTTTCTGTGACACCTACACCAATTAGTGAGGAAGCTAATGATAATGATCATGAAACTTTAGAACAAGATACTACTGAACCTCGTAGATCAACCAGAGTAAGATCCGCGCCAGAGTGGTATGGTAATCCTGTTCTGGAAATCATGCTACTAAATCATGATGAACCTACGAACTATGAAGAAGCGATGGTGAGCCCAGATTCCGCAAAATGGCTTGAAGCCATGAAATCTGAGATGGGATCCATGTATGAGAACAAAGTATGGACTTTGGTTGACTTGCCCAATGATCGGCAAGCAATTGAGAATAAATGGATCTTCAAGAAGAAGACTGACGCTGACGGTAATATTACTGTCTACAAAGCTCGACTTGTCGCAAAAGGTTTTCGGCAAGTTCAAGGGATTGACTACGATGAGACCTTCTCACTCGTAGCGATGCTTAAGTCTGTCCGAATCATGTTAGCAATTGCCGCATTTTATGATTATGAAATTTGGCAAATGGATGTCAAAACGGCATTCCTGAATGGATTTCTGCAAGAAGAGTTGTATATGATGCATCCGGAAGGTTTTGTCGATCCAAAGAGAGCCAACAAAGTGTGCAAGCTCCAGCGATCCATTTATGGACTGGTGCAAGCCTCTCGGAGTTGGAATAAACGCTTTGATAGTGTGATCAAAGCATTTGGTTTTATACAGACTTTTGGAGAAGCCTGTATTTACAAGAAAGTGAGTGGGAGCTCTATAGCATTTCTGATATTATATGTAGATGACATATTACTAATCGGAAATGATATAGAATTTCTGGATAGCATAAAAGGATACTTGAATAAAAGTTTTTCAATGAAAGACCTTGGTGAAGCTGCCTACATATTGGGCATCAAGATCTATAGAGACAGATCGAGACGCTTAATTGGACTTTCACAAAGCACATACCTTGACAAAGTTTTGAAAAAGTTCAAAATGGATCAAGCAAAGAAAGGATTCTTGCCTGTGTTACAAGGTGTGAAATTGAGTAAGACTCAAAGTCCGACCAATGCAGAAGATAGAGAGAAAATGAAAGATGTTCCCTATGCTTCAGCCATAGGCTCTATCATGTATGCAATGCTGTGTACCAGACCTGATGTGTGTCTTGCTATAAGTCTAGCAGGGAGGTACCAAAGTAATCCAGGAATGGATCACTGGACAACGGTCAAGAACATCCTGAAATACCTGAAAAGGACTAAGGGTATGTTTCTCATATATGGAGGTGACAAAGAGCTCATCGTAAATGGTTACGTTGATGCAAGCTTTGACACTGATCCGGAGGATTCTAAATCGCAAACCGGATACGTGTTTACATTAAACGGCGGAGCTGTTACATTAAACGGCGTGATCTACATGTGAAGCGGAGTACATAGCTACTTCGGAAGCAGCAAACGAAGGAGTCTGGATGAAGGAGTTCATATCCGATCTAGGTGTCATACCTAGTGCATCGGGTCCAATGAAAATCTTTTGTGACAATACTGGTGCAATTGCCTTGGCAAAGGAATCCGGATTTCACAAGAGAACCAAGCACATCAAGAGACGCTTCAATTCCATCCGGGATCTAGTCCAGGTGGGAGACATAGATATTTGCAAGATACATACGGATCTGAATGTAGCAGACCCGTTGACTAAGCCTCTTCCACGAGCAAAACATGATCAGCACCAAAGCTCCATGGGTGTTAGAATCATTACTGTGTAATCTAGATTATTGACTCTAGTGCAAGTGGGAGACTGAAGGAAATATGCCCTAGGGGCAATAATAAATGTTATTATTTTATTTCCTTATATCATGATAAATGTTTATTATTCATGCTAGAATTGTATTATCCGGAAACATAATACTTGTGTGAATATATAGACAAACCAAACTTCACTAGTATGCCTCTACTTGACTAGCTCGTTAATCGAAGATGGTTATGTTTCCTAACCATAGACATGTGTTGTCATTTGATTAATGGGATCACATCATTAGGATAGTGATGTGATTGACATGACCCATTCCATTAGCTTAGCACCCGATCGTTTAGTATGTTGCTATTACTTTCTTCATGACTTATACATGTTCCTATGACTATGAGATTATGCAACTCCCGTTTACTGGAGGAACACTTTGTGTGCTACCAAACGTCACAACGTAACTGGGTGATTATAAAGGAGCTCTACAGGTGTCTCCAAAGGTGAATGTTGGGTTGGCGTATTTCGAGATTAGGATTTGTCACTTCGATTGTCGGAGAGGTATCTCTAGGCCCTCTCGGTAATGCACATCACATAAGCCTTGCAAGCATTACAACTAATGAGTTAGTTGCAAGATGATGTATTACGAAACGAGTAAAGTGACTTGCCGGTAACGAGATTGAACTAGGTATTGAGATACCGACGATCGAATCTCGGGCAAGTAACATACCGATGACAAAGGGAACAACGTATGTTGTTATGCGGTCTGACCGATAAAAGATCTTCATAGAATATGTAGGAGCCAATATGAGCATCCAGATTCCGCTATTGGTTATTGACCGGAGACGTGTCTCGGTCATGTCTACATTGTTCTCGAACCCGTAGGGTCCGCACGCTTAAGGTTTCGATGACAGTTATATTATGAGTTTTGATGTACCGAAGTTAGTTCGGAGTCCCGGATGTGATCACGGACATGACGAGGAGTCTCGAAATGGTTGAGACATAAAAATTGATATATTGGACGGCTATATTCGGACACCGGAAGTGTTCCGGGTGATTTCGGAGAAAACCGGAGAGCCGGAGGGTTACCGGAACCCCCCGGGAGAAGTAATGGGCCATATGGGCCTTAGTGGAGAGAGAGAGAGAGGGGCAGCCAAAGGTGGGCCGCGCGCCTCCTCCCCCCTGGTCCGAATTGGACTAGGAGAGGGGGGCGGCGCCCCCCTTTCCTTCTCCCTCCCCACTTCTTTTCCCCTCCTAGTAGGAGTCCTACTCCTACTAGGAGGAGGACTCCTCCTGGCGCGCCAATAGGGGTCGGCCGGCCTCCTCCCCTTGATCCTTTATATACGGGGGCAGGGGCACCCCTAGACACAGAAGTTGATCCACGTGATCATATTCTTAGCCGTGTGTGGTGCCCCCTTCCACCATAATCCTCGATAATATTGTAGCGGTGCTTCGGCGAAGCCCTGTGACGGTAGTACATCAAGATCGTCACCATGCCGTCGTGCTGACGGAACTCTTCCCCGACACTTTGCTGGATCGGAGTCCGGGGATCGTCATCGAGCTGAACGTGTGCTAGAACTCGGAGGTGTCATAGTTTCGGTGCTTGATCGGTCGGGCCGTGAAGACGTACGACTACATCAACCGCGTTGTGCTAACGCTTCCGCTGTCGGTCTACAAGGGTACGTAGATCACACTCTCCCCTCTCGTTGCTGTGCATCACCATGATCTTGCGTGTACGTAGGAAATTTTTTGAAATTACTACGTTCCCCAACACATACCTCAAGCAGAAAAGTTTGTATCTTGTCAAAGTACACAACAAAATTCTTCAAGTTTCACTCTAGAAAGTATGGTCTCAACTAATATTTATGTTGTGCTACCTGTAAAGAGTGCTTGCTCCTTCGGTTGATGGACTCCGACTTGTTAAAAAAGGACCAAATAATTTATAGAACAAGCCAAGTGGTTCATATGGGGCAGATTTGCAAGCATCAACGACAATTATGTTCTAGATAAGGTTTGTCTACTTAAATACTCTTTGGAACTTGTCATTTCTTACGATTAAGTTCTTACGCTTGAACTTTTGGCAATTACATATACAATACCAAAACTTGATGTATATCATTCTATCCTAGAACAAAGAAACTATGGTTCATAATGGTGGCAGTGCACGACAACTAGAAAAATGTTCTAGTGCACACAAGGTATCTTCATAGTCTCATATACAAAATTATGATCAAACTATAGTGCTCCCATGTTTATGTGTTTACTTGTTGCTATCAGAATGTTGTCAAGAACCAAGAAACTCAAAATTTCAGTGCACTACAAGGGGAAATAGATTCTGCTGCACATAAGGTATATTTTCATTACCATATACTCCCTCCGTCCCAAAATAAGTGACTCAACTTTGTACTACAAAGTTGAGTCACTTATTTTGGGACGGAGGGAGTACAATATTTCCATTGCTTCGATGGTTATGCATCTACTTGTTATCTTGCTATCAGAATGATGTTCAAAACAAAGAAACTTTGCTTGAGAATGTTAGTGCACATCAGGGAGAAAAAACCTCTACTGCAAACAAGATTGTATCTTTCCATAATCACATACAAATTTGTGTTCAGAATATAGTGCTAGATTGTTTATTTGTTTATTACTTCTTTGCTATCAGACTGTTGACCAGACCAAAAAAATAACAAAAAGTGCAGGTAATAAGAGTCTTCAAAGTGGTCCGTTGAGTTGGTTGGGAGTGCCCAAATTCATTTCATATGTTCCCTTGTTTTGTGTCTGTTTTGTCATATGGTAACAATAATTTTCTCTAACAGGTAGGAACTATTGTATTCTTGAAGAGCCTAAAAAATCATAAAGGACGTAGCAAGATTGTAAGTTGTGATAAAAAATTTAAACTTGATGGTGCTCAAATTAAAAATGAATTTTGGGCAGTGCATGTCGATATGGCATTTGTGAAAACTGAAAATTTGGTACGGAGTTGCAAAAACTCCAATACTCTCGGTAATGCAGAAAAAGCAAAGATTGCATGGCCTTCAACATTTGTACATGACTAATATCTTGCCTTTATTACTACTTGCATCATGTCAATGCATTGTGAGTTAACATTTTATTTTGTTTTCTTAATTGTAGATTCAAAATATAAATGGATGAGGATATGGGTGCGTGGCAAGTATACTGCAATGATGATGTCGATGTTCTGTTTCATGATGATGATGGATGCTTTTAGTTTTAGTTATGTTGCAGGAATGACATTCATATTGGATGTTGTTCCTCGCTTAATTTTTAGTTAAGTTGTAGGGATGTCGATGGATGCTTCCAGTTTAAGTTTATGAAAATAATTAGATTATGCATCGCATTTGGATGATGTTCCTCATGTAATATCCACTACTGTAATCCAACAGTTTTATATACTACATGATTTCTTCCTCTCATGAGTATGTTCTCTTATTTTTCCTTTACTTGAAATACATAATTATCACCTTTACATGGACCATTAATTTAATTGCTAGAAACAAATATAATAATAATAATAATATCCACACTGTATATGTACAACACTTGAAGCGTTGGAAATTCTCCGTTGCCAAGCAATAGGATTTTGATTCATGTACATTAAGCACCAACATATAAAAGTGTTGTCAAAATCCGCCTTATCTGTTGTAGTCTTGCAATGGTCCCTTTTACCAATGCTAGTATAAACGTTGCATTATGCGCTAGCAACACTGGATAAGGCTACACATCCTAAACCGTTGGTAAATACTATAGCAGCGCATATTTGGACATTTAGATACAGAAAAATGTGTTACTATAGGGGTGGTCCTGTTGTAGTGCTTTTACCATTTGCTACCTTGCTGTTTTTTTATTTTCAGATTACAAAAACCATTATCTGATATCCATATTGCACTTGTATCACCATCTCTTCGCTGAACTAGTGCACATATACAATTTACCATTGTATTGGGTGTGTTGGGGACACAAGAGACTCTATTATTTGGTTGCAGGGTTGCTTGAGAGAGACCATCTTCATCCTACGCCTCCCACGGATTGATAAACCTTAGGTCATCCACTTGAGGGAAATTTGCTACTGTCCTACAAAACTCTGCACTTGGAGGCCCAACAACGTCTACAAGAAGAAGGTTGTGTAGTAGACATCAGTGATACACATGTTCATAGTATTGAAGACAAACGATATAAGTTTAATAATAATAGTGCAAATTATTTGTGGCACTGCCGTTTAGGTCATATTGGTGTAAAGCGTGTGAAGAAACTCCATGCTGATGGGCTTTTGGAATCACTTGACTATGAATCACTTGATGCTTGCGAACCATGCCTCATGGACAAGATGACTAAGACTCCGTTCTCCGGAACAATGGAACGAGCAACAGACTTATTGGAAATAATACATACTAATGTATGCGGTCCGATGAGTGTTGATGCTTGTGGCGGGTATCATTACGTTCTTACCTTCACAGATAATTTGAGCAGATATGGGTATATCTACTTGATGAAACATAAGTCTGAAACATTTGAAAAGTTCAAAGAATTTCAGAGTGAACTGGAAAATCATCGTAACAAGAAAATTAAATTTCTACGATCTGATCATGGAGGTGAATACTTGAGTTATGAGTTTGGTCTTCATTTGAAACAATGTGCAACAGTTTTGCAACTCACGCCACCTGGAACACCACAGCATAATGGTGTGTCCGAACGTCGTAGCCACACTTTATTAGATATGGTGCGATCTATGATGTCTCTTACTGATTTACCGCTATCGTTTTGGGGTTATGCTTTAGATACGGCTGCACTCACGTTAAATAGGGCACTATCGAAATCCGTTGAGATGACACCTTACGAACTGTGGTTTGGCAAGAAAACCAAGTTGTCGTTTCTTAAAGTTTGGGGCTGCGATGCTTATGTGAAAAGGCTCAACCTGATAAGCTCGAACCCAAATCAGAGAAATGTGTCTTCATAGGATACCCAAAGGAGACTGTTGGGTACACCTTCTATCACACATCCGAAGGCAAGATATTCGTTGCTAAGAGTGGATCCTTTCTAGAGAAGGAGTTTCTCTCGAAAGAAGTTAGGGGAGGAAAGTAGAACTTGATGAGGTAACTGTACTTGCTCCCTTATTGGAACGTAGTTCATCACAGAAATCAGTTCCAGTGATTCCTACACCAGTTAGTGAGGAAGCTAATGATGATGATCATGAAACTTCTGATCAAGTTACTACCGAACCTCGTAAGTCAACCAGAGTAAGATCCGCACCAGAGTGGTAAGGTAATCCTGTTCTGGAGGTCATGTTACTTGACCATGACGAACCTACGAACTATGAGGAAGCGATGATGAGCCTAGATTCCACAAAATGGCTTGAGGCCATGAAATCTGAGATGGGATCCATGTATGAGAACAAAGTGTGGACTTTGGTTGACTTGCCTGATGATCGGCAAGCCATAGAGAATAAATAGATCTTCAAGAAGAAGACTGACGCTGACGGTAATGTTACTGTCTACAAAGCTCGACTTGTTGCAGAAGGTCTTCGACAAGTTCAAGGAGTTGACTATGATGAGACCTTCCCACCCGTAGCGATGCTTAAGTCTGTCCGAATCATGTTAGCAATTGCCGCATTTTATGATTATGAAATTTGGCAAATGGATGTCAAAACTGCATTCCTTAATGGATATCTTAAAGAAGAGTTGTATATGATGCAACCAGAAGGTTTTGTCGATCCAAAAGGTGCTAACAAAGTGTACAAGTGCAAGCTCCAGTGATCCATTTATGGACTGGTGCAAGCCTCTCGGAGTTGGAATATACGCTTTGGTAATGTGATCAAAGCATATGGTTTTATACAGACTTTTGGAGAAGCCTGTATTTATAAGAAAGTGAGTGGGAGCTGTGTAGAATTTCTGATATTATATGTGGATGACATATTGCTGATCGGAAATGATACTGAATTTTTGAATAGCATAAAAGGATACTTGAATAAGAATTTTTCAATGAAAAACCTCGGTGAAGCTGCTTATATATTGGGCATCAAGATCTATAGAGATAGATCAAGACGCTTAATTGGACTTTCACAAGGCACATACCTTGATAAAGTTTTGAAGAAGTTCAAAATGGATCAAGCAAAGAAAGGGTTCTTGCCTGTGTTACAAGTTGTGAAGTTGAGTCAGACTCAGTGCCCGACCACTGCAGAAGATAGAGAGAAAATGAAAGTCATTCCCCCTATACTTCAGCCATAGGTTCTATCATGTATGCAATGTTGTGTACCAGACCTGATGTGTGCCTTGCTATTAGTTTAGTAGGGAGGTACCAAAGTAATCCAGGAGTGGATCACTGGACAGCGGTCAAGAACATCCTGAAATACCTGAGAAGGACTAAGGATATGTTTCCCGTTTATGGAGGTGACAAAGAGCTCATCGTAAACGGATACGTCGATGCTAGCTTTGACACTGATCCGGATGACTCTAAGTCACAAACCGGATACGTATTTTTATTGAATGGTGGAGCTGTCAATTGGTGCAGTTCCAAGAAGAGCGTCGTGGCGGGATATACGTGTGAAGCAGAGTACATAGCTGCTTCGGAAGCAGCAAATAAAGGAGTCTGGATGAAGGAGTTCATATCCGATCTAGGTGTCATATCTAGTGCATCGGCTCAAATGAAAATATTTTGTGACAATACTTGTGCAATTGCCTTGGCAAAGGAATCCATATTTCACAAGAGAACCAAGCACATCAAGAGATGCTTCAATTCCATCCGCGATCAAGTCAAGGAGGGAGACATAGAGATTCGCAAGATACATACGGATCTCAATGTTGCAGACCCGTTGACTAAGCCTCTCTCACGAGCAAAACATGATCAACACCAAGACTCCATGGGTGTTAGAATCATTACAATGTAATCTAGATTATTGACTCTAGTGCAAGTGGGAGACTGAAGGAAATATGCCCTAGAGGCAATAACAAATTTGTTATTTATATTTCCTTATATCATGATAAATGTTTATTATTCATGCTAGAATTGTATTAACCGAAAACTTAGTACATGTGTGAATACATAGACAAATAGAGTGTCATTAGTATGCCTCTACTTGACTAGCTCGTTAATCAAAGAAGGTTAAGTTTCCTAGCCATGGACAAAGAGTTGTCATTTGATGAACGGGATCACATCATTAGAGAATGATGTGATTGACTTGACCGATCTGTTAGCTTAGCACTTTGATCGTTTAGTTTACTGTTATTGCTTTCTCCATAACTTATACATGTTCCTATGACTATGATATTATGCAACTCCCGAATACCGAGGAACACTTAGTGTGCTATCAAACGTAACTACGTAACTGGGTGACTATAAAGATGCTCTACAGGTGTCTCTGATGGTGTTTGTTGAGTTGGCATAGATCGAGATTAGGATTTGTCACTCCGTGTATCCGAGAGGTATCTCTGGGCCGTCTCGGTAATGCATATCACTATAAGCCTTGCAAGCAATGTGACTAATGAGTTAGTTAAGGGATGTTGCATTACGGAACGAGTAAATAGACTTGCCGGTAACGAGATTGAACTAGGTATTGAGATACCGATGATCGAATCTCGGGCAAGTAACATACCGACGACAAAGGGAACAACATATGTTGTTATGCGGTTTGACCGATAAAGATCTTCGTAGAATATGTAGGAACCAATATGAGCATCCAGGTTCCGCTATTGGTTATTGACCAGAGATGAGTCTCGGTCATGTCTATATAGTTCTCGAACCCATAGGGTCCGCACGCTTAACGTTCGGTGACGATCAGTATTATGAGTTTATGTGTTTTGATGTACGGAAGGTAGTTCGGAGTCCCGGATGTGATCACAGACATGACGAGGAGTCTAGAAATGGTCGAGACATAAAGATTGATATGTTGGACAGCTATGTTCAGACACCAGGAGTGTTCTGGGAGGTTTCGGATAAAACCGGAGTGCCGGAGCGTTACCGGACCCCCCCCCCCCAAGGAAGTTATTGGGCCCTTAGTGGGCTTTAGGGGAGAGAGAGGGAAGCATCCAGGAGGTGGCGCCCCCCCAAGGGAGTCCTAATTGGACTAGGGGAGGGGCGCGACCCCTCTTTCCCTCTCCCTCCCTCTCTCCTTCCTTCCCCCTCCTAGTAGGACTAGGAAAGGAGGAATCCTAGTCCTACTAGGAGGAGGATTCCTCCCCCCTTGGCGTGCCCTCTAGGGCCCGCCGGCCGGCCTCCTCCTCCCGTCCTTTATATACGAGGGAGGGGGAACCCCATAGACACACAAGTTGATTGTTTAGCCGTGTGCGGTGCCTCCCTCCATAGATTTCCACCTCGATCATATCGTTGTAGTGCTTAGGCGAAGCCCTGCATCGGTAACTTCATCATCATTGTGATCACGTCGTCGTGCTGATGAAGCTCTCCCTCGACACTCAGCTAGATCTAGAGTTCGTGGGACATCACCGAGCTGAACGTGTGCAGATTGCGGAGGTGTCGTACTTTCGGTGCTAGGATCGGTCGGATCGTGAAGATGTACGACTACATAACCACGTTGTCATAACGCTTCCGCTTACGGTCTACGAGGGTACGTGGACAACACTCTCCCCTCTCGTTGCTATGCATCACCTAGATGGATCTTGCGTGTGTGTAGGAAAATTTTAGAAATTACTGCATTCCCCAACATCACCATCTCTTCGCCGAACTAGTGCACCTATACAAATTACCATTGTATTTGGTGTGTTGGGGACACAAGAGACTTTTTTTATTTGGTTGCAGGGTTGTTTGAGAGAGACCATCTTCATCCTACACCTCCCACGGATTGATAAACCTTAGGTCATTCACTTGAGGGAAAATTGCTACTGCCCTACAAAACTCTGTGCTTGGAGGCCCAACATGAGTCTACAAGAATAAAGTTGCGTAGTAGACATCAGAGCCCCTCCGGCGGTGGGGCAGGGTCTGGCCGCGGACGGTGGTGATGTGGTACACCATCCGTATAGTCAAGATGGCAGAGCCGGTGGTGGATGAGGACGATGATCCAGAGCTGTCGCCGCCGCCTAGCCCGCCGGCTCCACCGTCCGGTGCTGATGAGGGGTTTGATGGGAGAGATCGGCGTGGTCAAGGTGGAGCAGAGGCTAGAACGTGGAGCAGCAGCCTCGCCACCGTTGGCGGGATGCTCCTCAGTGGCGTCAGCGTCGGCGGCGGGGCATGGGCGCGTTCAAAATAAAGTTGTTGCGGGCCAGGAAAGCGAGCATGACACAATGGTGTAGCAGTTGGGCCCTTCTGCACAGTTTGACGAGGCTTTCACCATGGATTCCATGAGGCCAACGACTCAGGAACAGCTGTCTCGGGGCGCGATGACCAGCAGGGTGGATGGTTCTGGAGCGGCCCCATCGGTGTCGACTTGCGCCTTGGGAGATGAGATGAGGGGACGAGAGGAGGTGTGTCTCGCATTGGGATCACTGCCATCTATAATGATGTCCCGCTAGCGTAGACCGTGTGAGCAGGTAGCTCGAGGATTGGAGCTCGTGGATTCGGTTCAGGCGGTGCAGACTAGGGGGATTTTCCTGGTTGGTTGGGTGGAGCTATCGGTGGGGCCAGGGCCGGAGTTGGACCGGTCTGCCATGGGGTCAGACAGGGTGCTAGGCTACTCATTGGCTAGAGACTCCTGTAGACGGATTGGGATGGCGGATTTTGTTGGTCCTCATACATTGTTGGACGCGTCCGGAGCCATGCAACCATCCAGAGATGGACACGTGGACTGCGAGGCGTCAAAGTTTTCATGCACGCAAGGAAGTACGGTTTTCCGGCTACCCTCGCTGGGAGTGCGATCGGCCCGGCATGTGGATCTCGTGGAGGCCTGGGACATGTTCCAGGTGAGTTTGTCGAGGTGTGACAAGCCACCTTCAGAAGTGTCGCCCCATGCACACTAAGGCCGGCCGAACCTATGCTGGTGGATGATGCACATCTCAGGGATAACATGCGCAGATCGATTGAGCCGATCTTGGCAAGGCCGGGGACACGCACTGATGACCCACAGGTATAGGGGATCTATCGTAGTTCTTTCGATAAGTAAGAGTGTCGAACCCAACGAGGAGCAGAAGGAAATGATAAGCGGTTTTCAGCAAGGTATTCTCTGCAAGCACTGAAATAATAGGTAACAGATAGTTTTCTGATAGGATAATTTGTAACGAGTAACAAGTAACAAAATTAAATAAAGTGCAGCAAGGTGGCCCAATCCTTTTTGTAGCAAAGGACAAGCCTGGGCAAACTCTTATATGATGTAAAGCGCTCCCAAGGACACATGTGAATATCGTCAAGCTAGGTTTCATCACGTTCGTATGATTCGCGTTTGGTACTTTGATAATTTGGTATGTGGGTGGACCGGTGCTTGGGTGCTGCCCTTACTTGGAAAAGCATCCCACTTATGATTAACCTCTATTGCAAGCATCCGCAACTACAACAAAAGTATTAAGTTAAACCTAACCATAGCATGAAACATATGGATCCAAATCAGCCCCTTACGAAGCAACGCATAAACTAGAGTTTAAGCTTCTATCACTCTAGCAACCCATCATCTACTTATTACTTCCCAATGCTTTCCTCTAGGCCCAAATAATTGTGAAGTATCATGTAGTCGACGTTCACATAACACCACTAGAGGAGAGACAACATACATCTCATCAAAATATCGAACGAATACAAAATTCACATGACTACTAATAGCAAGACTTCTCCCATGTCCTCAGGAACAATGTAACTACTCACAAAGCATATTCATGTTCATAATCATAGGGGTATTAATATGCATGTAGGATCTGAACATATGATCTTCCACCAAGTAAACCAACTAGCATCAACTACAAGGAGTAATCAACACTACTAGCAACCCACAGGTACCAATCCCAGACTTGGGGACAAGAATTGGATACAAGAGATGAACTAGGGTTTTGAGAGAAGATGGTGATGGTGAAGATGTTTATGGAGATTTCCCTCTCCCGATGAGAGGAGCGTTGGTGATGACGATGGCGATGATTTCCCCCTCTCGGAGGGAAGTTTCCCCGGCAGAACAGCTCCGCCAGAGCCCTAGATTGGTTCCGCCAAGGTTCTGCCTCGTGGCGGCGGAGTCTCGTCCAGAAAGATGGCTTCTGATCTCCATATAGCAGAAGATGGCCATCGGAGGGCCACCAGGGGGCCCACGAGGTAGGGGGCGCGCCCAGGGGGGTAGGGCGCGCCCCCCACCCTTGTGGGCAGGGTGTGACCCCCCTGGTGAACTTCTTGCGCTCAGTATTTATTATATATTCTGAAAATGACTTCCGTGAAGTTCCAGGACTTTGGAGCTATGCAGAATAGGTCTCTAATATTTTCTCCTTTTCCAGCCAAGAATCACAGCTGTCGGCATTCTCCCTCCTTATGTAAACCTTGTAAAATAAGAGAGAATAGGCATAAGTATTGTGACATAATGTGTAATAACAGCCCACAATGCAATAAATATCGATATAAAAGCATGATGCAAAATGGGCGTATCAACTCCCCCAAGCTTATACCTCGCTTGTCCTCAAGCGAAAGCCGAAATCGAAAAATATGTCCACATGTTTAGGGATAGAGGTGTCGATAAAAAATAAAATACGGACATGAGGGCATCATGATCATTCTTAGAACATCAACTTATATAATTCTTGTCATATGATCTCTTATGCTAAAGTAACAATTCAATCACAATTTCAAGTATGAATCATAAACTTCATTGAAAACTAACAAACTATAATCTCATTCTTTGGAGCAATTGCAATTTATCATAACATAGGAAAGAGTCAATATAAGAGCTTTTCAGCAAGTCCACATACTCAACTATCATATAGTCTTTCACAATTGCTAACACTCACGCCATACTTATGGGTATGGAGTTTTAATCGGACACAGAGAAAGATAGGGGCTTATAGTTTTGCCTCCCAACGTTTTACCTCAAGGGTAATGTCAACAATAATAGTTCATGAAAACTCACATCCAATTAGCCATATATACCAGGATCTTTCCAACATGTTGTGCTTGCCAAAAGATAAAATGTAAAAAGGAAGGGTGAAGATCACCATGACTCTTATGTAAGGTAGGAGATAAAGGTAAAAGATAGGCCCTTCGCAGAGGGAAGCAGAAGTTGTCACGCGCTTTTATGGTTGGATGCACAAAATCATAATGCGAAAGAACGTCACTTTATATTGCCACTTGTGATATGGACCTTTATTATGCAGTCTGTCGCTTTTATTTCTTCCATATCACACGATCGTATAAAGCTTATTTCCTCCACACCAATCAATCATACATATTTAGAGAGCAATTTTTATTGCTTGCACCGATGACAACTTACTTGAAGGATCTTACTCAATCCATAGGTAGATATGGTGGACTCTCATGGCAAAATTGGTTTAAGGGTGTTTGGAAGCACAAGTAGTATCTCTACTTGGTGCAAAGGATTTGGCTAGCATGATGGGGAAAGGCAAGCTCAATCATGTTGGATGACCCAAGACAATATAATTTATCTCAGATATAAGAAAACATAACCCATTACGTTGTCTTCCTTGTCCAACGTCAACTCTTTTAGCATGTCATATTTTAATGAGTGCTCACAATCATAAAAGATATCCAAGATAGTATATTTATATGTGAAGACCTCTATTTCTTTATTACTTCCTATTAATTGCAACGATGACCAAAACTATGTTTGTCAACTCTCAATAGCTTTTATTCATCATACTTTTTCTATGTGAGCTCATTACTCTCCATAAGATCCATATGATCTCTTTGTTTCTTTTTATTTCTTTCTCTTTTCTTTTATTCACTTAAGATCCTGGCAAAATAATCAAGCCCTTGACTCAACACTAATCTTTATTATATATAGCTCACGGACTCGATTACATAGAAGGATCATAAAGCAAAACTCACAACTAGATCATACTAAAAACTTTTATTCTACTAGATCAAGATATTACCAAAAGGATCAAACTAAGAAAAACGGTAAAGATAAAAGTGATGGTGATACGATACCGGGGCACTCCCCCAAGCTTGGCAGTTGCCAAGGGGAGTGCCCATACCAGATAATCAATTCTTCTTTGTTGGTGGAGAAGGTGATGGTTTTGTTGATGGCGTAGGCTTCTTCCTTAATTTGCGCTTGAGGACAGAATTTTGGTCCCTTAGGTTCTCGATCTCCTGCTCCAGGCTCAGTATCTTTTTGCATAGTTCCTGCTTGTTTTCTTGCAAGAGGCGGAAAGGGATAAACTCGATCCTAGGTTTCTTTACTCTATCCGGGAGGCTTGACTTTTTGAACTCCACATGCATGTCCCCAGGTTGAGGTAGTGGGACTTCATCTTCATCTGAGCTTGTCTCCTCCTTTCCCTTAGGTCATAGTCCTCTTCTTCTTCCATAGTCCAACCACAATGCTCCACATCCCCATAGACTTTAGGATCTGCAAGGTAGTCAGCCACATAGCTCTCTCCTTCCGAATCCTGGGACGACATGTTGCTCAAATCTGCAGCAGGACAGCTCGAAACAAAGACAGGAGATTTTTGCGTGATACGGTGGTCAAAACCTTCGGGAGGTTATATAATGAATTTTTACCGACCAAAATATGTGTCATGTACGAAAACGGAGTCCGAAGAGCGCACGAGGTGCCCACGAGGTAGGGGGCGCGCCCTCCACCCTCGTGGAGCCCTCGTGTCCTTCCCGGACTGCTTCTTATTTTTCTATTTTTCTAAATATTACAAAACGGAAGAAAATTGCCATTAGAACTGTTTTGGAGTCGGTTTACTTACCATACCACATACCTATTCCTTTTCGGAGTCTGAAACGTTCCGGAAAGTGTCCCTTATGTATTCCTCCGGGGTTACGGTTTCAATAACATTGGTTTCAACATTTATAGGATTACCTGAGATATAATGTTTAATGCTTTGACCGTTCACCACCTTCGGATTTGTGCCTTCGAAGTTGTTGATTTTTATGCCACCGGAACGATAGACCTCCTCGATAACGTAAGGACCTTCCCATTTAGAGAGAAGTTTTCCTGCAAAAAATCTTAAACGAGAGTTGTATAGCAATACATAATCACCTACATTAAACTCACGCTTTTGTGTCATTTTGTCATGCCATCTTTTAACTTTTTCTTTAAATAATTTGGCATTCTCATAGGCTTGGGTTCTCCATTCATCAAGTGAGCTAATGTCAAATAACCTCTTCTCACCGGCAAGTTTGAAATCATAATTGAGCTCTTTAATAGCCCAATAAGCCTTATGTTCTAGTTCGAGAGGTAAGTGACATGCTTTTCCATAGACCATTTTATACGGAGACATACCCATAGGATTTTTATATGCAGTTCTATAGGCCCATAATGAATCATCAAGTTTCTTGGACCAATTCTTTCTAGATCTATTAATAGTCTTTTGCAAAATTAATTTGAGCTCTCTATTGCTCAATTCTACATGACCACTAGACTGTGGGTGATAAGGGGATGCAATTCTATGATTAACATCATATTTAGCAAGCATTTTACGAAAAGCACCGTGAATAAAATGTGAACCACCATCAGTCATTAAATATTTAGGGACTCCAAACCTTGGAAAAATAACTTCCTTAAGCATCTTAATAGAGGTGTTATGATTAGCACTACTAGTTGGAATAGCTTCTACCCACTTAGTAACGTAATCAACAGCAACTAAAATATGTGTATATCCATTAGAGGAAGGAAAAGGTCCCATATAATCAAAGCCCCAAACATCAAATGGTTCAATAACAAGTGAATAATTCATAGGCATTTCTTGACGTCTACTAATATTACCAATTCTTTGACATTCATCACAAGACAAGACAAACTTACGGGCATCCTTGAAGAGAGTAGGCCAATAAAAACTGGATTGCAATACCTTGTGTGCAGTTCTATCTCCAGCATGGTGTCCTCCATAAGCCTCGGAGTGACACTTGCATAGGATCTGTTCCTGTTCATGCTCATGCTCAGGTACACAATGTCTAATAACACCATCTACTCCTTCTTTATAAAGATGTGGGTCATCCCAAAAGTAATGCCTCAAATCATAGAAGAACTTTTTCTTTTGCTGGTATGTGAAACTAGGTGGTATAAATTTAGCAACAATGTAATTAGCATAATCAGCATACCATGGAGCAGTGTGAGAAGCATTTATGACATTTAATTGTTCATCAGGAAAGCTATCATCAATAGGTAGTGGGTCATCAAGCACATTTTCTAACCTAGACAAGTTGTCTGCAACGGGGTTCTCAGCTCCCTTCCTATCAATACTATGCAAATCAAATTCTTGTAGCAAGAGAACCCATCTAATAAGTCTAGGTTTAGCATCTTTCTTTCCCATAAGATATTTAATAGCAGCATGATCCGTGTGAATAGTTACTTTAGAATCAACAATATAAGGTCTGAACGTATCACAAGCAAATACAACTGTTAAGAATTCTTTTTCAGTAGTAGCATAATTTCTCTGAGCATTGTCTAAAGTTTTACTAGCATATTGAATAACATTTAATTTCTTATCAACTCTTTCCCTAGAATAGCACCTACAGCATAATCACTAGCATCACACATAATTTCAAAAGGTAAATTCCAATCAGGTGGCTGAACAATAGGTGCAGAGATTAATGCTTTCTTAAGTATTTCAAATGCTTCTACGCAATCATCATAAAAAACAAATGGTATATCTTTTTGTAATAAATTAGTCAGAGGCCGAGAAATTTTTGAGAAGTCCTTAATGAACCTCCTATAAAAACCGGCGTGACCAAGGAAACTTCTCATACCTTTGATGTCCTTGGGACATGGCATCTTTTCAATAGCATCAACCTTGGCTTTATCAACATCAATACCTCTTTCAGAAATTTTATGCCCCAAGACAATACCTTCATTGACCATAAAGTGGCACTTTTCCCAATTCAAGACAAGATTAGTTTCTTCACATCTTTGCAAAACTCGGTCAAGGTTGCTTAAGCAATCATCAAAAGAAGATCCATAGACGGAAAAATCGTCCATAAAAACCTCACAAATCTTTTCACAAAAGTCAGAAAATATAGCCATCATGCATCTTTGAAAGGTAGCAGGTGCATTACTTAAACCAAAAGGCATACGTCTATAAGCAAAAGTACCAAAAGGGCAAGTAAAAGTAGTCTTTGATTGATCATTGGCTGACACAGGTATTTGAGAGAAACCAGAATAACCATCTAGAAAGCAAAAATGTGTATGTTTGGATAATCTTTCTAGCATTTGATCGATAAAAGGTAAGGGGTAATGATCTTTTTAGTAGCTTTATTTAATTTGCGGAAATCAATTACCATCCTATAACCTGTAATAATTCTTTGCGGGATCAACTCATATTTATCATTAGGAACGACAGTAATGCCTCGCTTCTTAGGGACACAATGGACAGGACTTACCCATTGACTATCAGCAACGGGATAAATTATACCTTCCTCAAGAAGCTTTAGTATTTCCTTTCTTACCACTTCCTTCATCTTAGGATTCAGCGGCCGTTGATGATCACGAACTGGTTTGGCATCTTCCTCTAAATTTATTTTGTGTTGACACAGAGTGGGACTAATGCCCTTAAGATCATCAAGAGAATATCCAATAGCAGCACGGTGCTTCTTCAGAGTTTTCAATAATCTCTTTTCTTCATGCTCTGAAAGGTTAGCACTAATAATAATAGGATATATCTTTTTCTCATCAAGATAAGCATATTTAAGAGTATCAGGTAACGGTTTAAGCTCAAACACGGGATCACCCTTGGGTGGAGGAGGATCCCCTAGGATTTCAACAGGAAAATTGTGTTTTGGGATGGGTTCCTATTTAAAGAATACTTCATCTATTTCCCTTCTTTCATTCATAAACATATCATTTTCATGGTCTAGCAAATATTGTTCTAAAGGATCACTAGGAGGTACAACAATAGAAGCAAGACCAATAATTTCATCTTTACTAGGAAATTCCTCTTCACGGTGTTGTCTACAAAATTTAGAGAAATTCAATTCACGAGACATATCACCTAAGCCAATAGTAACAACATCCTTTTTGCAATCTATCTTAGCATTAACAGTGTTCAAGAAGGGTCTACCAAATATAGTGGGACAAAAGCTATCTTGTGGGGAACCAAGAACAAGAAAATCAGCAGGATATTTAGTTTTCCCACACAAGACTTCAACATCTCTAACAATTCCCAATGGTGAAATAGTATCTCTATTGGCAAGTTTAATTGTGACATAAATATCTTCTAACTTAGCGGGTGCAATGTCATGCATAATTTCTCTGTCTAAGTCAATAGGTATTGCACTAGCACTAGCACCCATATCACATAAGCCATGATAACAATGATCTCCTATTTTAACAGAAATAACAGGCATGCCTACCAAAGATCTAGGTTTATCCTTAGCACAAGGTTTAGCAATTCTAGCAGTCTCATCACGGAAATGAATAACATGCCCATCAATATTATCAGACAAGAGATCTTTAACAATAGCAATATTAGGTTCAACTTTAATTTGCTCAGCAGGTGTATAAGTTCTAATATTGCTTTTACGAACCATAGTTGAAGCTTTAGCATGATCTTTTATCCTAACAGGAAAAGGTGGTTTCTCAACATAAGCAATAGGAATAATAGGATCATTATAAGTGACAGTCTTTTCTTCAACTTTAATAGGTGCAGCTACTTTTACTTCTATGGGAGGATGATATTTAAACCACTTCTCCCTAGGGAGATCAACATGAGTAGCAAAAGATTCACAGAAAGAAGCTACTATCTCAGAGTCAAGTCCATATTTAGTGGTAAATTTACGGAAAACATCGGTATCCATAAAAGATTTAACACAATCAAACTTAGGTGTCATACCTGACTCCTTACCTTTGTCGATGTCCCAATATTCAGAGTTGTGTTTAATTCTTTCCAATAAATCCCATTTGAATTCAATAGTCTTCGTCATAAAAGAGCCAGCACAAGAAGTATCGAGCATGTTGCGATTCTTATCAGAAAACCGAGCATATAAATTTTGAATAATCATTTCTCTTGAGAGATCATGATTGGGGCATGAATATAACATTTATTTAAGCCTCCCCCAAGCTTGGGCGATGCTTTCTCCTTCGCGAGGCCAAAAATTATATATATAATTGTGATCATGATGAACAAGATGCATAGGATAAAACTTCTGATGAAATTCAAATTTCAATCGTTTGTAGTTCCATGACCCCGTATCATCACATAGCCTATACCATGTCAATGCATCTTCCTTCGAAGATAAAGGGAAGACCTTCGTCTTAATAACATCTCCGGGTACACCTGCAATCTTAAATAATCCACAAACTTCATCCACATATATTAGGTGCTCATCAGGATGAATTGTTTTGTCTCCTGCAAAAGGATTAGCTAGCAGTTTTTCTATCATACCCGAAGGAATTTCAAAGCAAACATTTTCATTTTCAGTAGGTTCAGTAGGTTGAGGAGCAACTCTTTGCTCTACTGGTCGGGGTGAAGATACCCCTAACAAGCCCCTCATAGGATTACTTTCCATAGTAACAAGTGACAGTAAATTTCAGCATAATATATAAATTTTTCCTTACCAAATTCCACCTACCAAAGGCGCTTCACTCCCCGGCAACGGCGCCAGAAAAGAATCTTGATGACCCACAAGTATAGGGGATCTATCGTAGTCCTTTCGATAAGTAAGAGTGTCGAACCCAACGAGGAGCAGAAGGAAATGATAAGCGGTTTTCAGCAAGGTATTCTCTGCAAGCCCTGAAATAATAGGTAACATATAGTTTTGTGATAGGATAATTTGTAATGAGTAACAAGTAACAAAGTAAATAAAGTGCAGGAAGGTGGCCCAATCATTTTTGTAGTAAAGGAGAAGCCAGGACAAACTCTTATATGATGTAAAGCGCTCCCGAGGACACATGGGAATATCGTCAAGCTAGGTTTCATCACGTTCATATGATTCGCGTTCGGTACTTTGATAATTTGGTATGTGGGTGGACCGGTGCTTGGGTGCTGCCCTTACTTGGACAAGCATCCCACTTATGATTAACCTCTATTGCAAGCATCCGCAACTACAACAAAAGTATTAAGGTAAACCTAACCATAGCATGAAACATATGGATCCAAATCAGCCCCTTACGAAGCAACACATAAACGAGGGTTTAAGCTTCTGTCACTCTAGCAACCCATCATCTACTTATTACTTCCCAATGCTTTCCTCTAGGCCCAAATAATGGTGAAGTGTCATGTAGTCGACGTTCACATAACACCACTAGAGGAGAGACAACATACATCTCATCAAAATATCAAACGAATACGAAATTCACATGACTACTAATAGCAAGACTTCTCACATGTCCTCAGGAACAAACGTAACTACTCACAAAGCATATTCATGTTCATAATCAGAGGGGTATTAATATACATATAGGATCTGAACATATGATCTTCCACCAAGTTAACCAACTAGCATCAACTACAAGGAGTAATCAACACTACTAGCAACCCACAGGTACCAATCCCAGACTTGGAGACAAGAATTGGATACAAGAGATGAACTAGGGTTTTGAGAGGAGATGGTGCTGGTGAAGATGTTGATGGAGATTGCCCTCTCCCGATGAGAGGAGCGTTGGTGATGACGATGGCGATGATTTCCCCCTCCCGGAGGGAGGTTTCCAGGGCAGAACAGCTCCGCCAGAGCCCTAGATTGGTTCCGCCAAGGTTCCACCTCGTGGCGGCGGAGTCTCGTCCGGAAAGATGGCTTCTGATTTTTTTTCCTCATCGAAAGACTACATATAGCAGAAGATGGCCATCGGAGGGCCACCAGGGGGCCCACGAGGTAGGGGGCGCGCCCAGGGGGGTAGGGTGCGCCCCCACCCTCATGGGCAGGGTGTGACCCCCCTGGTGAACTTATTGCGCTCAGTATTTATTATATATTCTGAAAATGACTTCCGTGAAGTGTCAAGACTTTTGGAGCTGTGCAGAATAGGTCTCTAATATTTGCTCCTTTTCCAGCCCAGAATCCCAGCTGTCGGCATTCTCCCTCCTTATGTAAACCTTGTAAAATAAGAGAGAATAGGCATAAGTATTGTGACATAATGTGTAATAACAGCCCATAATGCAATAAATATCAATATAAAAGCATGATGCAAAATGGACGTATCACGCATGCATGGGGTTCAAACCCGCAAACCCAAGAAGAAGCGGATGCTAGATGTCACACCGCGGAGGAGTGAGAGGATCGTGAAGCATGGGGCCAGCAAGCAGCAACAGGTGCTCATCCGCAAGCTGTGCTTGGATCACGAGGGAGAGGTCATCTCCGAGGAGGCTCTCAGGATGTACCTCAAGCTTTTCAATCGGCCACTCTCGGAAGCTCACATTGCAGCAGTGTTGGCCCTATTCAGGTGGGAGTCACCGCCGGCATCGTTGCTGGACACGATCTAGTCTGCTACCGCCGTGGCCTAGGGGCGGGGATTTGTGGACTTGGTAGGGCATGATCATGAATGCGCAACCTCTAAGGATGCTTGTGTGGAATGTGTGTGGGCTAAATGCCCCGGCACCTAGAGATGCGGTGCGGCACGTAGTGATTGAGGCGAACCTGGGCATTGTTTGCCTTCAGGAGACCAAGCTGCAAGAAATATCAGCAACGGTTGTACAACATTGTCTAGGAAATAAATTTACCAAGTTTTTCTACGTACTGGCGGTTGGTACGCGAGGTGGGATTCTGGTGGCTTGGGACGAGACAATAGTCAGGCTATGAAACCCAAACTACCAGAGTAACTCACTAACGGCAATTGTGAAAGCTACAGGTGTGACGAAGTGGTGGCTTACGTGTGTATATGGACCTCAAGAGGACAGGGAGAAAGTGGGATTTCTACGAGAGCTTGTGGACATTAGAGAGCTACACACAGGCCCTTGGCTAGTAACGGGCGACTTTAACCTCATTGCAAGGCAAGAAGATAAAAACAACGACTTGATCAACCGGAGGATGTTGGGCAGATTGCGAGCCAAGTTAAATAGGCCGGAGTTGAATGAGATGTACTTAAATGGTCGCTGATACATGTGGTCGAACGAACGACACCATGCTATGATGGAGAAGATTGATCACATTTTCATCTCGAATGAGTGGGTGGGATGAGGCATTCCCGATGTGTTTCCTGTCGGCCCTGGGCACAGCAATTTCGGACAATCATTGTCCATTGATGTTGGACATGAATGTGGAGATTAAAACGCAAAGCCTTTTGGGTTAAGGCGGCAAGTTTCATGGAGACGGTGTAGACAGCGTGGAATCTACCCCTCCAGCTTCAAATGACTACCTCACGTTACACTGTAAGCTTAGGGCCATGGCAAAGGCATTGCAGAAGTGGAGTGACCGGTGGATTGGGAATGTAAAGCTATAGATTGCCGTCGCTTTGGAGGTGATCACGCGGCTAGATGTCGCTATGGAGTCACGAGTATTGTCATACGCGGAAAGGGAGCTGCGGAAGTGCTTGAAGCACAAACTACTTGGTCTATGCTCACTGGAGCACTCGATAGCGAGGCAGAGATCTCGGCTACTGTAGTTGCACGAGGGAGATGGTAATACAAGGCTGTTTCATCAGCAGGCTAGCCACAGCCAATGGAAGAATGTGTTGCGTTCAGTCAGGTACAATGGGCAGATTTATTCGGGTCAGAATGAAGTGGCCTCTGCGGTGGATGCGTACTATGGCCGAGCTTTTGGGTGGTGTGAGCCACGACAACACGCACTAAACTTAGAAGGGCTCAACTTACCACAACGAGATCTGGCACAGCTTGAGGAGCCGTTCACACCTGAGGAAGTGGAGAAGGTGATCAAGGAGATGCCAATGGACAAAGCATCAAGGACGGCTGGATTTACAAGAAGGTTCTATGCCATGTGCTGGCACATCATTAAGGTGGATTTCATGAGGGCAATGGATTGTATGTATCGGGAGGACATGAGGGGCATGGTGGCAATCAACAGATCGCTATTGTCTCTACTCCCGAAGAAGGAGGGTGCATTGGATGTGGGCGACTTCTGACCCATAAACTTGGTGCATTGGGCCATTAAGATTTTCGAGAAGGTCCTCTCGACCAGGTTGGCTGTGGAGCTCCCCAATCTTGTGGGAAACCATTAGAGTGCGTTCGTTAAAGGACGATCCCTGCACGACAATTTCATGCTAGTGTAGGGTATGTCGAGGCAGCTACACGCTTTGAGGAATGCGGTTGTTCTACTCAAGCTAGATATTTCAAAGGCATTTGATTTGGTCCAATGGCCATTCTTGTTGGAAGTCTTACATCAGTTCGGATTTGGGCGCAAGTGGAGAGCTTGGATCTGTGGGATTCTTGACACGTCGACTACAAAGGTGATGGCCAATGGAGAGCCAGGAGAAACCATATACAACTGCAAAGGAATGCGACAAGGGGACTCGCTGTCACCCATGTTGTTCATTCTCATGATGGAGCCGCTGCAACGTATGTTTGAGGCTGCGGTGTTACGACAAGTGATGGAGCCGCTGGTAGCGTCGGTCATGAGGCAAAGAATGTCAATATACGCGGATGATGTGGTTCGTTTCTTGTGTCCGAATCAAGTGTACTTGGCAGCATGTAGGGCAATCTTCGCCATGTTTTGGGAAGCTTCAGGATTGCATATCAACATGGGCGCAAGTCAGCTGCTCTACCGATCAGATGCGATGAGCATACCATGGCTTGGGTGAGCCAAGAATTGGGATGCCCGGTGGCATCGTTTCCTATCAAATACCTCGGCTTACCACTCTCCCTAAGAAAACAAACGGCAGGACAGCTACAATACTTGGTGGACAACTTGGCAAATCGTTTATCAAAATGGAGGGCAGCGTAATGCCAAAGAGTGGGAGGTTGACACTTCTACAGTCAGTGGTGTGTGCTATTCCAATACATGCGATGATGGCACTGGACTTACGAATGAAGACAATTCCGGCCATGAACAAAGTGTGCAGGGGTTTTCTGTGGTGCAAGAAGGCCGAGGCAAATGGTGGCAATTGCGCGGTAGCCTGGGAGTCGGTGTGTGCACTGAAGTGGGCAAGAGGACTGGGCATTCCTAACCTGCACTGGTTGAACGTCGCCATGCAAGTGAGGTGGTCGTGGTTGGAACGGGTTGATACTTCTAGACCATGGAGCGAATTCACTATAGAAGTGCCCAAGGAGTCCATGCAACTCTTCCGGACTGCAACTAGAGTCGAGGCTAGGGACGGGAGGACAACCTTGTTCTAGGAGGACAGGTGGTTGGATGGCATGAGGGTGCAGGAGCTGGCCCCAGACTTGTACAAGAGGATTCTGACAAGGATCAGACGAGGAACCATGGTTGGTCAGGTCGCAGCTAATGGAGGGTGGACACATGTTGTCGGTCCGAACATTGATGAGGCTACGCTGCGGCAGTTCCTGGAGTTGTGGAGTAGGTTGGAAGCGTGGGAGCCGCGTGTGGAGGAGCAGGACGTGGTATCTTGGTACTGGGAAACACATGGCCAGTTCACCGTGAGATCAGCGTATGCAAGCAGGTTTTGGGGACGTGAGGAGGTGCCAACATCGAAGCTGATGTGGAAATCTTGGGCACCGTTGGAATGTTGCTTTTTACGTGGTTGGCCCTTAAGAATCGGCGTTGGACCTCGGACCGGTTGGCCAGGAGGGGTTTACCGCACCAAGACGCGTGCCCGTTTTGTGATTCGGAAGAGGAAACTGATACGTCCATTTTGCATCATGCTTTTATATCGATATTTATCGCATTATGGACTGTTATTTCACTTTATGTCACAATACTTATGGCTATTCTCTCTTATGTTACAAGGTTTACATAAGAAGGGAGAATGCCGGCAGCTGGAATTCTGGGCTGGAAAAGGAGCAAATATTAGAGACCTATTCTGCGCAACTCCAAAAGTCCTGAAACTCCACGGAACATCTTAAAACAAATAAAGAAAAATCCTCGCCAAAGATGAAGGCCAGGGGGCCCACACCCTGCTCACGAGGATGGGGGTGCCCCCCCTAGGGCGCGCCCCCCTACCTCGTGGGCCCCCTGGTGGCTCTCCGACGTCCATCTTCTCATATATGAAGTCTTTCGATGAGAAAAAAATAAGAAGGAACCTTTCGAGACGAGACTCCGCCGCCACGAGGCGGAACCTTGGCGGAACCAATCTAGAGCTCCGGCAGAGCTGTTCTGCCGGGGATACTTCCCTCCAGGAGGGGGAAATCATCACCAACGCTCCTCTCATCGGGAGAGGGCAATCTCCATCAACATCTTCACCAGCACCATCTCATCTCCAAACCCTAGTTCATCTCTTGTATCCAATTCTTGTCTCAAAGTCCGGGATTGGTGCTAGTAGGTTGCTAGTAGTGTTGATTACTCCTTGTAGTTGATGCTAGTTGGTTTAATTGGTGGAAGATCATATGTTCATATCCTATATGCATATTATTATCCCTCTGATTATGAACATGAATATGCTTTGTGAGTAATTACGTTTGTTCCTGAGGACAAGGGAGAAGTCTTGCTATTAGTAGTCATGTGAATTTGGTATTCGTTTGATATTTTGATAAGATGTATGTTGTCTAGACTCTAGTGGTGTTACGTGAACGTCGACTACATAACACTTCACCATTATTTGGGCCTAGAGGAAGGCATTGGGAAGTAATAAGTAGATGATGGGTTGCTAGAGTGACAGAAGCTTAAACCCTAGTTTATGCGTTGCTTCGTAAGGGGCTGATTTGGATCCATATGTTTCATGCTATGGTTAGGTTTACCTTAATACTTTTGTTGTAGTTGCGGATGCTTGCAATAGATGTTAATCATAAGTGGGATGCTTGTTCAAGTAAGAACAGCACCCAAGCACCGGTCCACCCACATATCAAATTATCAAAGTATCGAACACCAATCATATGAACGTGATGAAAACTAGCTTGACGATATTCCCATGTGTCCTCGGGAGCGCTTTTCCTATTATAAGAGTTTGTTCCGGCTTGTCCTTTTCTACAAAAGGATTGGGCCACCTTGCTGCATTTTATTTACTTTTGTTACTTGTTGCTCGTTACAATCTATCTTATCACAAACTATCTGTTACCACTTATTTCAGTACTTGCAGAGAATACCTCACTTTATGTCACTTACCACTTATGTTCATGAATGAAAGAAGGGAAATAGAT
Organism: Triticum urartu; assembly: GCF_056163025.1. NCBI lineage: Eukaryota > Viridiplantae > Streptophyta > Magnoliopsida > Poales > Poaceae > Triticum > Triticum urartu. Next base: position 614,065,250 of record NC_141877.1, read on the forward strand.
GAAGTATTCTTTAAACAGGAACCTATTCTGCAACACAATTTTCCTGTTGAAATTTTAGGGGATCCACCTCCACCCAAGGGTGATCCCGTGTTTGAGCTCAAACTGTTGCCTAATAATCTTAAATATGCTTATCTTGATGAAAAGAAGATATATCATGTTATTATTAGTGCTAACCTTTCAGAGCATGAAGAAGAAAGATTATCGGAAAATCTGAAGAAGCATCGTGCTGCTATTGGATATACTCTTGATGATCTTAAGGGCATTAGTCCCACTCTATGTCAACATAAAATAAATTTGGAAGCAGATGCCAAACCAGTTCGTGATCCTCAACGACGTCTGAATCCTAAGATGAAAGAAGTGGTAAGAAAAGAAATACTAAAGCTTCTGGAGGCAGGTATAATCTATCCCGTTGCTGATAGTGAGTGGGTAAGTCCTGTCCATTGTGTCCCTAAGAAGGGAGGTATTACTGTTGTTCCTAATGATAAAGATGAATTGATTCCACAAAGAATTATCACAGGTTATAGGATGGTAATTGATTTCCGCAAATTAAATAAAGATACTAAGAAAGATCATTACCCCTTACCTTTTATTGATCAAATGCTAGAAAGATTATGCAAACATACACACTATTGCTTTCTAGATGGTTATTCTAGTTTCTCACAAATACCTGTGTCGGCTAGAGATCAATCAAAGACTACTTTTACATGCCCTTTTGGTACTTTTGCTTATAGACGTATGCCTTTTGGTTTATGTAATGCACCTGCTACCTTTCAAAGATGCATGATGGCTATATTCTCTGACTTTTGTGAAAAGATTTGTGAGGTTTTCATGGATGACTTTTCCGTCTATGGTTCCTCTTTTGATGATTGCTTGAGCAATCTTGATCGAGTTTTGCGGAGATGTGAAGAAACTAATCTTGTCTTGAATTGGGAAAAGTGACACTTTATGGTTAATGAAGGTATTGTCTTGGGGCACAAAGTTTCTGAAAGAGGTATTGAAGTTGATAAAGCCAAGGTTGATGCTATTGAAAAGATGCCATGTCCCAAGGACATCAAAGGTATAAGAAGTTCCCTTGGTCACGCCGGATTTTACAGGAGGTTCATTAAGGACTTCTCAAAAATTTCCCGGCCTCTGACTAATTTATTGCAAAAAGATATACCATTTGTCTTTGATGATGATTGTGTACAAGCATTTGAAATACTTAAGAAAGCATTAGTCTCTGCACCTGTTGTTCAGCCACCTGATTGGAATTTACCCTTTGAAATTATGTGTGATGCTAGTGATTATGTTGTAGGTGCTGTTCTAGGGCAAAGAGTTGATAAGAAATTAAATGTTATTCATTATGCTAGTAAGACTCTAGACAATGCTCAAAGAAATTATGCTACTACTGAAAAAGAGCTTTTAGCAGTTGTATTTGCTTGTGATAAGTTCAAATCTTATATTGTTGATTCTAAAGTAACTATCCACACTGATCATGCTGCTATTAAATATCTTATGGAAAAGAAAGATGCTAAACCTAGACTTATTAGATGGGTTCTCTTGCTACAAGAATTTGATTTGAATATTGTTGATAGAAAGGGAGCAGAGAACCCCGTTGCAAACAACTTGTCTAGGTTAGAAAATATTCTTGATGACCCACTACCTATTAATGATAGCTTTCCTGATGAACAATTAAATGTTGTAAGTACTTCTCATAGTACTCCATGGTATGCTGATTATGCTAATTATATCGTTGCTAAATTTATACCACCTAGCTTCACATACCAACAAAAGAAAAAGTTCTTCTATGATTTGAGACATTACTTTTGGGATGACCCACATCTTTATAAAGAAGGAGTAGATGGTGTTATTAGACGACGTGTACCTGAGCATGAACATGAACAGATCCTACGCAAGTGTCATCCCAAGTTTTATGGAGGACACCACGCTGGAGATAGAACTGCACATAAGGTATTGCAATCTGGTTTCTATTGGCCTACTCTCTTCAAGGATGCCCGTAAGTTTGTCTTGTCTTATGATGAATGTCAAAGAATTGGTAATATTAGTAGACGTCAAGAAATGCCTATGAATTATTCACTTGTTATTGAACTGTTTGATGTTTGGGGCTTTGACTATATGGGACCTTTTCCTGCCTCTAATGGATACACACATATTCTAGTTGCTGTTGATTACGTTACTAAGTGGGTAGAAGCTATTCCAACTAGTAGTGCTGATCATAACACTTCTATTAAAATGCTTAAAGAAGTTATTTTCCCGAGGTTTGGAGTCCCTAGATATTTAATGACTGATGGTGGTTCACACTTTATTCATGGTGCTTTCCGTAAAATGCTTGCTAAATATGATGTTAATCATAGAATTGCATCTCCTTATCACCTTCAGTCTAGTGGTCAAGTAGAGTTGAGCAATAGAGAGCTCAAATTAATTTTGCAAAAGACTGTTAATAGGTCTAGAAAGAATTGGTCCAAGAAACTTGATGATGCATTATGGGCTTATAGAACTGCATACAAAAATCCTATGGGTATGTCTCCGTATAAAATGGTTTATGGAAAAGCATGTCACTTGCCTCTCGAACTAGAACATAAGGCGTATTGGGCTATTAAAGAGCTCAATTATGATTTTAAACTTGCCGGTGAGAAGAGGTTATTTGATATTAGCTCACTTGATGAATGGAGAACCCAAGCTTATGAAAATGCCAAGTTGTTTAAAGAAAAAGTTAAAATATGGCATGACAAAAGGATACAAAAGCGTGAGTTTAATATAGGTGATTATGTATTGCTATACAACTCTTTTAAGATTTTTTGCAGGAAAACTTCTCTCTAAATGGGAAGGGCCCTATGTTATCAAAGAGGTCTATCGTTCCGGTGCCATAAAGATCAACAACTTCGAAGGCACAAATCCGAAGGTGGTAAACGGTCAAAGAATCAAACATTATATCTCAGGTAATCCCATAAATGTTGAAACCAATATTATTGAAACCATAACCCCGGAGGAATACATAAGAGACACTTTCCGGAATGTTTCAGACTCCAAAAAGGAATAGGTATGTGGTACGGTAAGTAAACCAACTCCAAAACAATTTTTAAGGCAATATTTCTCCGTTTTGGAATATTTAGAAAAATAGAAAAATAAGTAGCAGTCTGGGAAGGACACGAGGGCCCCACGAGGGTGGTGGGTGCGCCCTACCCCCTGGGCGCGCCCCCTACCTCGTGAGCACCTCGTGTGCCTCCCGGACTCCGTTTTCTTGCACGTTACGTATTTTGGTCGGTAAAAATTCATTATATAACCTCCGAAAGTTTTGACTCCCGTATCACGCAAATATCCTCTGTTTTCGTTTCGAGCTGTCCCGTTGCAGATTAAATCAACATGTCTTCCCAGGATTCGGAAGGAGAAAGCTATGTGGATGATTACTTAGCAAATCCAAAGGTCTATGGAGATGTGGAACACGATGGATGGACCACGGAGGAAGAAGAGGACTATGAACCCAAGGGGAAGGAGGAGACGAGCTCAGATGAAGATGAAGCACCATTACCTCAACCTGGGAACATGCACATGGAGTTCAAAAAGTCAAGTCTCCCTAATAGGGTAAAGAAACCCAAGTTTGAGTTTATCCCTTATCGTCTCTTGCAGGAAAATAAGCAGGACCTATGCAAAAAGATATTAACCCTGGAGTGGGAGATTGATGATCTGAGGGATCAAAATGCCGTCCTCAAGCGCAAATTAAGGGAGAAGCCTAAGCCATCAACTAAGCCAACATCACCACCACCTTCTTCACCGACAAAGGAGACATAATCACATGGGTATGGGCACTCCCCTTGGCAACTGCCAAGCTTGGGGGAGGTGCCCCGGTATCGTATCACCATCACAACTCCTATCTTTACCTTTTTCTTAGTTCGATCCTATTAGTAGTATCTTGATCTAGTAGAATAAAGTTTATGGCATGATCTAGTTTTGAGTTTTGCTTTATGATCTCTCTTTGTAATCGAGTCCGTGAGTTATATATAATAAAGATTAGTGTTGAGTCAAGGGCTTGATTATTTTGCCATGATCGTGGGTGAATAAAAGAAAGAGAAAAAGAATAAAAGAAACAAAAAGTTCATATTGATCTTATTGAGAGTAATGACTTCACATAGAAAGAGTATGATGATTAAAAGTTGTTGGGAGTTGGCAGACATAGCTTTGGTCATTGTTGCAATTAATAGGAAGTAATAAGGAAAGAGAGGTTTCACATATAGATATATTATCATTGACATCTTTTATGATTGGGAGCACTCATTAAAATATGACATGCTAAAGAGTTGATGTTGGACAAGGAAGACAACGTAATGAGTTATGTATTTCTTATATATGAGATAAAGTATGTTGTCATGGATCCCCTAACTTGTTGAGCTTGCCTTTCCCCCTCATGCTAGCCAAATTCTCAGCACTAAGTAGAAATACTACTTGTGCTTCCAAAATCCCTAAACCAGTTTTACCATGAGAGTCCACCATATCTACCTATGGATTGAGTAAGATCCTTCAAGTAAGTTGTCATCGGTGCAAAGCAATAAAAATTGCTCTAAACATGTATGATTGATTGGTGTGGGAGAAATAAGGTTTATACGATCTTGTGATGTGGAAGTAATAAAAGCGACGGACTGCATAATAAAGGTTCATATCACAAGGGGCAATATAAAGTGACGTTCTTTCGCATTGAGATTTTATGCATCCAACCATAAAAGCGCATGGCAACCTCTGCTTCCCTCTGCGAAGGGCCTATCCTTTATTATTATCTTCTACCTTATGCAAGAGTCATGGTGATCTTCACCTTTTCTTTTTCATTTTATCCTTTGGCAAGCTCAGCATGTTGGAAAGAACATGATATATATGTCTAATTGGATGTAGGGGAGCATGAACCATTATTGTTGACATTACCCTTGAGGTAAAAGGTTGTGGGGCAAAACTATAAGCCCCTATCTTTCTCTGTGTCCGATTAAAACTCAGTAACCACAAGTATTGCGTGAGTGTTAGCAATTATGGAGGACTAAATGATAGTTGAGTATGTGGACTTGCTTTTTAGCTCTGACATAGACTCTTTCCGATGTTATGATAAATTGCAATTGCTTCAATGACTGAGATTATAGTTTGTTGGAGCCCAATAAGGTTTATGATTTATACTTTTGCATTGTGAATAGATCATCACTTGAACATAACTAATCATATGACAAAATCTATATATGTTGCTGTTATGAGAATAATCATGATGCCTTCATGTCCATATTTTATTTTTATCGACGCCTCTACCTCTAAACATGAGGACATATTTATTGTTATCGGCTTTTCGCTTGAGGACAAGCGAGGTCTAAGCTTGGGGGAGTTGATACGTCCATTTTGCATCATGCTTTTATATCGATATTTATCGCATTATGGACTGTTATTTCACTTTATGTCACAATACTTATGGCTATTCTCTCTTATTTTACAAGGTTTACATAAGAAGGGAGAATGCCGGCAGCTGGAATTCTGGGCTGGAAAAGGAGCAAATATTAGAGACCTATTCTGCGCAACTCCAAAAGTCCTGAAACTCCACGGAACATCTTAAAACAAATAAAGAAAAATCCTCGCCAAAGATGAAGGCCAGGGGGCCCACACCCTGCTCACGAGGATGGGGGGCGCCCCCCCCCCTAGGGCGCGCCCCCCTACCTCGTGGGCCCCCTGGTGGCTCTCCGACGTCCATCTTCTCATATATGAAGTCTTTCTATGAGAAAAAAAATAAGGAGAAACCTTTTGGGACGAGACTCCGCCGCCACGAGGCGGAACCTTGGCGGAACCAATCTAGAGCTCCGGTAGAGCTGTTCTGCCGAGGATACTTCCCTCCAGGAGGGGGAAATCATCACCATCGTCATCACCAACGCTCCTCTCATCGGGAGAGGGCAATCTCCATCAACATCTTCACCAGCACCATCTAATCTCCAAACCCTAGTTCATCTCTTGTATCCAATTCTTGTCTCAAAGTCCAAGATTGGTGCTAGTAGGTTGCTAGCGGTGTTGATTACTCCTTGTAGTTGATACTAGTTGGTTTAATTGGTGGAAGATCATATGTTCATATCCTATATGCATATTATTACCCCTCTGATTATGAACATGAATATGCTTTGTGAGTAATTACGTTTGTTCCTGAGGACAAGGGAGAAGTCTTGCTATTAGTAGTCATGTGAATTTGGTATTCGTTTGATATTTTGATAAGATGTATGTTGTCTAGCCTCTAGTGGTGTTATGTGAACGTCGACTACATAACACTTCACCATTATTTGGGCCTAGAGGAAGGCATTGGGAAGTAATAAGTAGATGATGGGTTGCTAGAGTGACAGAAGCTTAAATCCTAGTTTATGCGTTGCTTCGTAAGGGGCTGATTTGGATCCATATGTTTCATGCTATGGTTAGGTTTACCTTAATACTTTTGTTGTAGTTGCGGATGCTTGCAATAGAGGTTAATCATAAGTGGGATGCTTGTTCAAGTAAGAACAGCACCCAAGCACCGGTCCACCCACATATCAAATTATCAAAGTATCGAACGCGAATCATATGAACGTGATGAAAACTAGCTTGACGATATTCCCATGTGTCCTCGGGAGCGCTTTTCCTATTATAAGAGTTTGTTCCGGCTTGTCCTTTGCTACAAAAGGATTGGGCCACCTTGCTGCATTTTATTTACTTTTGTTACTTGTTGCTCGTTACAATCTATCTTATCACAAAACTATCTGTTATCACTTATTTCAGTACTTGCAGAGAATACCTTGCTGAAAACCGCTTATCATTTCCTTCTGCTCCTCGTTGGGTTCGGCACTCTTACTTATCGAAAGGACTACAATAGATCCCCTATACTTGTGGGTCATCAGAAACGATAAACCACATTTTGCTCACGTGCATGTTCGCCAAGACGGCATGGACGGTGGTTGGAGAGGCACTTGGCAGGACTGACTGGACGCTGAGCCAGGAGGACACACTTGGGGACTGGCTATGTAGTAGAAGTGCGGATAATGCTACGTGCATCAAGGACTTGCGTACAGTGTTGCTACTTGTAATGTGGGAACTATGGAAACATTGCAATGCCATTGTCTTCAACGACGATTCTCCGTCGATCGCGAGGCTCATCGACAAGGTGAAGACGGAGGCCAAGGTGTGGGCTACGGCAAGGCTAATCAAGAGGGAGTTGGAGGGTTTCCTAGGTAGATTGTATAGGTGGGCTATGAGGGGGGAGTAGGGGGAGCTACTACAATAGAAAAAGGGCCACGGGTGCAAAAATAGAAAAAAGAAACATGGTCCATCGGATTATAGATCGACGGTACAGATTATGGAGTGTGGGATCTGTACTCACAGTTACCTAACTTTTGCAAAAAGGTCCCGGCAATTCTGATTGATTTTTGCACACGGGTCACCCCTCTCCCCCATCGCCCTATCTCTTGCACATAGTGGCGGCGGTCCAGATCCGGTGGGACGTCGTCGACTTGCGCAGCGCATTCCCGGTACTCCGGCTCGCAAGTCGTCTGGATCAGCCTCCCTGACACCCACGACGTTGCTCTCCACATCAACCCAGAAGCCTCCGTCCCAGCAGCCACTGCCAAGGTCCACTCCCCCGGGGCACCACCCGGCCTTCACCGCGCCGGACTACGGCGGGTTTGTGGCCGGCCGGAAGACCCATAGCACGGACGTGCCCGAGAGGACGCAGCCTGACGGCCGCAGGTGCCAGGTCTTCTTCCTCGACCCCGACGGAGAGGGATTCGTTCTCGGGTGATGCTTAATGTTCGTTGGATTCCTATTTTCTAAACAGTATTTACAGTTATAATTGTAAATTGAACTTGCTATCTCGGTGATTTCTCTATTCTTGGTCTATACGTCCCAGGATCTAGCAGTGGCATGTTGATTAGTAGTTGTGGTATTGTATATTGCTACTCGCTGATGGCAAGTTTGGTGGATCGATGCTAGGCTCCTTTCCAATCAGCTGAAGCCATGGATTTTTTCTCTATGTTTTGGTTTCGTACTGATTATAGTGTTGTCCTACTCGGCTTTCCTGCTTTCGTTTGGCACTGTATCCGATACCTTCTCAGCTTGCCCAGTCCAGGGGTTACTCTAAACTTGATCTAGTATTAGACTGAAACACTTTTTGAGTTCTTTAGATGTTTCTTTCTTTCTCTGTAGCAAAAGATCGGAGTGGGGAGCACTTTTTTCTTCAAAACAATATTTTGATAATATATCTGAAAACACATGGACAGAAATATTAATCACTGCACAAGCTTGATATGCTTATACTAGATTTTCGAGCAGTTTTGTAAATTGAGATTTCATCCTCTTCTCGGATATTGTACACGGGAACAAACTAATCTCATCTACCCATTAAATTACCTGCATGTGAAGTGGTTGTATGCATAGGACTGAAATTCGTTAGACTTGCAATAGGTGCCACTTCACTGATTTCTGAGAGTTCACTATCTATTTGTCCAATAATGTCATTGAAACTAAAATCATGATAGTTTTGGTTTAGTGAAACAATTGTATTAGCTTTTTGGTCGTACTCATTCGGCTTTTATGACACTACGTTTGTAAAAAGAACAGTTGCAACTTTTTTACCTTTTGTATGTAGAAAAGAAGACTCTCTTTCTGTGTATCTTTTTAATTTGCAACATTAACATTGCAATCTTGGAATTGGGGCTGATTTTCTCAATTTCTGTTGTGCGTATGCTGGATAGATTGAAGCTCGTCGACTAGTAGTACTAAGTTTGTTCTCCGCTATTTTGTTGCTGCATCTTGAACTGAAATGAAGGGAAGTAGTGAGACATCGCCTTCAGGAGAGCCCATAATTGCAAAATTTGTACCAACACTATCAGGTGAGAAGACGCAATCCAAAAAAGCAAGAATATGTTGTCATTACCTAATTTTCCGTTAATCCCTTCTTTGATGTTTTTTGCTTAATATTTGTTTGCAGCCGTGGAATCTGTCAATAGTGTTCAAAATCAAGATTTCAGCGATGCTACCTCTTTTGCAGAGATTAATTCTCCAATGGTTCTCATTGATGATGCGAGTACACCGAAAAAGAAACAAGCTTGCTCTCAATATTGTTCTTCTCAAACCCATGACTTCTTTTCAGTGATTAAATTGTCCAAGTGGCTTCTCTGTCCATGACTTCTTTTGAGGGATTAATTTTTCTCTAATTTTCCTTCCATGTCGTATGTGCAGCAAGCAATCAAATTGTATTGTTTATACTCATATTACCACAAAATCATCATTTCTTTCTTAACATTAAGGAAATGTTAAGTCACAAGATATAATTAGCAGGAAATAACCATTGGAGGGAGTAAATGGCTTACTGTTTTGACCTACTTGCGCTTGATTTGGGATAGACGACCTTCGGTTGCTAACCAGCCATTGAGCCATAAAACTTATAATGTAATATCAATACATCAGTACAGCCGGTCGTAAGCTGTTTGCGTTACGCAAGTCTTCTTGGGATGATGAGCTATGTAAATTGATATAAATGTTCAATTATTGTCAAGCTGTGAATATATTTTGCTGTATGATATTGTTTTCATTTTCTCTTCACTGGTCTGACATGTGCCTTTGTGCTGCAGCATGAAGTTTTTTGCTGAGTGGTGTCTCTCCCAGAATGGCTTACTGTTTTGACCTACTTGCTCATCAATTATTGTCAAGCTGTGAATCATGTTTGCTGAGTGGTGTCTCTCCCAGAACAAGAAGCTTGATGAGCAAGAAGTAGTAGAACTGGAGGGAAATGCTAGAGCTTATCATTTTAAATAGCAATGCATGTTGAGTGATGATCATATTAGTCCTTAATACTTTGTCTTGCTGGCCATGTACTAAAAATAGTGCTACCATGTCTCATCAAGATATGTATGCTTGTGATATGCTCAATCTGGGATTGTCCAGTCTGATGTTTAGTTATGCTTCAAAGGGTGGCTTAATTTGATCTATGTACTCACATATTTGTGATACATATTGACATACTTTGCACTGACAATCGTATTCAGCTTCTTTTTGCATAATTGGTGATGTAGTACAAGCCACGAAAAATACTTTGCAGACTCCATAAGGGTCGTTGGACAAAATGAATGGAGAGGGAGATGAAATACTTGAGGTGGTTGCTGCAAATGTTCTGTTTTATAACTACTTGTTAGTAGGGGTTTTTCGTAAAATGTACATTAAATGGCAGAGATCCATCCACCTGAATCTGTGCCATCTACCTACGATCCAATGGCCCAGGTTCCTTTTTCTATTTTTGCACATGTAGCCCTTTTTTTTATTGTAGTTGCTCCCTGGAGTAGGGTAATTGCTTGTAAGTGGCGTGGGTGCGAGCTAAAAGCCGCACGGACATGTACATGTAACTTGTGGTGAAGGCTTTCTTTGCCTTTCTTTAATATATGATATGTAGACTCGTGCATATTTGAGAAAAAAAGTTTTATCGTTCTTTCGAGATTCGGGGCACGAGGGACTTGTTCATATAGGTTGTGATGCGCTAAGTAGAGAACTGATAAACCTGGATAAAATAACCAATGATACAGTCTTCTTTTATTGATATAGGTAGCGATACATGCGTTCTTTAGCACCGAAAGAACTGTAACAACACGTACTCTAAAATAAAACAAACTTTGGCAAGACTAGTAGAAAACAAAGCCTGAATCTCAAGGTGACCATGGAGAGTGGATCATGCATGCTATAAGATGCTCGCGCAGTAGAAAAATTACTCTCGTAGGCACACGTACAGATTCTTTATCATTGTTAGACCACTCGATCATTACTACTACTAGCTTTCAGCTTCGTTATCATCATCGCCACTATTATCCTTGGCATCATCGGAATCCTCCTCGTCCTCCTTAGCACGATCACAATCCTCCTCCTGATCCGTACTGGTAGTGGCAGATTCTGCCAACAATTCTTTCTTTGACTTTAGGAGCTCGATAAGAGCATGGAGGGCGACATCTGGTTCTTCGCTCCTCATCAAGGTCTCGGCGACCTCTGCAGGCGTCACTTCCACCTCCTCCATCAACGCCTCGATCTGTGGATAGGTGGCATGGTAGTCGATGGAGTGGTAGTTGTTGACGAGAATCCTGAAGGCCTCGGTGGTGCAGTATCCCATGTGGACGTGCATGTCCATCCTGCCGGGCCGTAGAAGCGCGGGGTCGAGACGGTCCTTGTAGTTGGTGGTGAAGACGATGATCCTCTCCTCCCCGCTGGTGGACCATAGGCCGTCGATGATGTTGAGAAGCCCGGACAAGGTTACCTGCTTGTTGTTGTCGTCCTTGGTGGTGCTAGAAGAAGTGTTACTATCATCATCTCGTTGTTTGAGGTCAATGGTGCAGTCGATGTCCTCGATGACGAGGACGGACTGGTTGGTCATCCCGATGAGAAGCTTCCTGAGGTCGGAGTTGCTGTGGACGCCGGTGAGCTCGAGGTCGTATATGTCGAACCTGAGGTGGTTGGCTATGGCGGCGATGAGGCTGGACTTGCCGGTGCCGGGCGGGCCGTGGAGCAGGTAGCCCCTCTTCCAGGCCTTGCCGATCTTCTTGAAGTATGCCTTTCTCTTGATGAACTTGTCGAGGTCGTCGATGACGGATCGCTTGAGCGTGCGGTCCATGGCGAGCGTGTCGAAGGTGGAGGGGTGGTTGAGGTCCATGGGAGACCAGTCGGAGCCGTCGTTCATGTAGATGGTGAGAGGCCTGTCCTTGTCCCTTATCTCCTTGGCGGTGGCGAGGATGTGGGGGACGTATGCTTTGATGGCCTTCTCCTTGTGCTTCTTGTGGAAGGTGAGCTCGTAGTACTGCCTGCCGCCGCCGCGGCCGAGGGTGGTGGAGGAGTCGCCGGGGAGGTCGTGGGAGTGGAGGCTCCATCTGAACTCGGCGCCTTGGTAGACCTCGATCATCTCCTCGCCCTCCTCCATACCGAGGACGAGCTTCTCGGGGTCGTCCTCGTCGTCCAGGCCAAAGCCGCCGCTGCTGAGGCGCAGGCGCTGCACGTCGCGGGTGGCGTTGTAGTTCTCCATGCGCGACGCGAGGTAGGTCTTGACGGAGTAGAAGACGTTGTTGGTGTAATACCCGTCGGTCTTCTCGACGACAATGGTGTGGCGCCACGCCATGCGGGACTGCAGGCCGCTCAGGCAGTAGGAGAGCAGGCTGCGCGCCTCGGGCGGGATCAGGTCGTTGGCGAGGCTGCGCACCAGCATCATGGACGCGGCGACGGACGTGGCCATGGCCATGACCTCTTTGGCCTTCTCGTATGACGCCGACGACGACGAAGCAGGCATGGCGACTTGGGTCTCGATCGAGATCTGGTCGTTCTTCTTGAAAAAGGCCGGCGAACCCGCGTGATTTGATCGAGTCTCGATCTGATTCTGATGGCGCTTCTGCTGTTTTGGGGACCTCAAACTTGGGCTGCCACGGTGCAGTGCCACTTCATATACTAACCCGAGCCTGCCCGAGTTCGTCGCAAAACTGGACTGGAATCCGACACAAACTCAACCTCTCCTAATAAACTGCTGCTCACGGAACAAATTTTCTTTTTTTGCAGGGAACGAAATTTTGCTGAGTTTACTTGCTTATATAATTGACATCCGAATTGCTATTAGAGCATCTCCAACAGCCGCTCAATACGCGGCGCCCAAAAAAGGGTTTATAACACGCAAGTAGTTTTTTTAAAGCCCTAGAAGACGTTTGCTCCAACAAGCGCTATAAAATATGCTGCGCGCGCGAGTCCAACGATCCCAATCAAGCGGTCCCATCTGCAGTAGTCCAGAGTTTGCAGCGCGCGCGACTGGACGCACTAAATATGCTGCATGTGATGCCTTTTTGATGTGTGCGCTGCATTAGTAATAACGTGTGCACGCTTTTTGTGCGGCTGCTGGAGACTTTAAATCAGGTCCGCACGTCGCTTATATAACGCTTTTGTTGGAGATGCTTTTGTACCTTTTTCGCGGAGTTGTTTAGCAAAGAATTGTATATGATTCTGCACCGCAAGGGAAAGGAATAAACCCAGACATAGGCGCTCACAAATATGTGCAAATACTACAGGAAAAATAGTATTTTAACCATGGTGAAGCGTAAGCCGAGTGTTACACTGATTTAGTGTACTTGGCTAAATGTGTACCGGTTTATGGCCTATAAGCCGAGTGGTTATTGGGCACTCGCCTTATAGGTAAGCCGAGAATAAAACAGTGGCACCCGGCAAAAAAAAAAACTGAGAACAGGCGGTGCCACGTGCTCCAGCTGCTATACATGGATCTTGGGTGTGTTTGGTTGCTTCCCTCGTAAAAGTTTGCCTAGCCTGGATCATCCCTGAGACTTGCCTGGACCGTGTTTCGTTGACGTCCTGGGCCATACGAATCAAGCCTGGCCTGCAAGACCTGACAAAGAAATGCCTAAAAACCTAACGTTCACTTGGTATTCAGATCCTACACTCCTACTATCCGTTTGAGGTGCAACTGTTGTTCCTCGAGAGATCCCCCCCTCCCCCCTCCCCCCTCCCCCCCCCCCCCCCGCGTCGTCTCCTCCGAGGCGACCCGGGGGCCAACCCTAGCCGCCGCCACCTAGTCCCCCCGTCTCCCTCCCTCCCTTCGCCGCCGCCAGAGGTGGCCAGCGGCGCGGCCGCTCGGCACCCATGAAGGTGGCGGCGGGGACCTTGGCGGATCCACCCTTCGTGGAGAGCCTCGGCATCCGGGGCGGCGGCCCCGGGCGGCGGCCAGCGGCGTGGCCTGTGCGGCGGGCGGCGCCGCAGGGTGCAGGTGGGCCGCCTTCCCGGCCGCGCGGGCGGCGTGGAGGCGGCAGGCGTCGGCGGCTACAGCAGCTTCCCGTAGGCCGGCTGAACCTTGGAGAATCGGCGTCCTCAACCTCGATCTGCTCCGATCCGCGCCGCCCCTGTTCCTGGTGGTTCCGGTTGCCGTTTTCTGGATGGCGGGTGTGCGGATCTGGTGGTTGGGTGCGGATCCGGGGGAAACCCCTGGCCGGCACGGCAGCCACACTGAAGATGTCGCCTTTGGGCGTCGTTTTCCTTGCTGAAGGCTTCGGTGGGCTTCCTGCACCTCCCACCCCACCCAGCAGCTCAGGTGAAAGCCTAAGTTCCTCGATTCATGGCGACGACGGCACCTTGGTGGCGTGATCCTTCCTGAAGGCGTCGTCAGGGAAGTGCTCAAGTGGTGGTGGAGTTGGTGGTGGTTCGACGGTGGATTGTATTGGTCTGATCTTCATCTTCGGCAACTTGCTCGGGTCCAGGTGTGGAGGGCTTCAACCGCTGGTGCGAGGGGATCGGGGTCCCTCTCTCGTGCCATGGGCTATGGAGACTCCTATCCTTGACCGGTGCGTGGTGCTGCATACTCTTGGCCTTCTCCAGGGTTTTTCAGCGCCTTCATTTCGACAACTCGCGTCCGGTGCTCTGCCTTGCTGCTGCCGGCAACGGTGACTGGGTGTTCGGCTCCCCATTTCGTGTGGGTGTGTTCCTGGTGCCTCCTTTGGCTGCACGGGAATTCTGATCTGGGTTCTAGGGTGAACCACTCTGCAGGCCGCCGGTGCGGCATCCGTCGAGCCCGGGTGAAAGGGTAGGGGCCCTTTGCGGAGGGGAGTCAGGTCATGTGTTGCCCCTGTTTTCCCTCTGGTGACAGTCAGTGAGACAAAACATGCACGATGGTGCCTTCCTCCCATAGCCTTAGTAGGTTAGCTGGTTTCGGCATAGCGGCGTTCGATGACATTGTTCTATGCCTTCGAGTTGTTCTACCGAGCACAATGTATCTTCTTTTCCGCTCTTTGTTTTCTTGTTGTTAGTGGCAGTCATGTAATCCTGGCCGGTTGATGGCTTTGTTAATTCAAAGCCGGGCTCTTCTTGAGCCTTCGTTCTAAAAGACCTGACAAAGAGATTAGCCAGCCTGGCCACCCGGCAGCTCCGCCTGGGTATGACTGCAGCTACGCCGGGTAAAGTCTGTTTTAAACCCTGAACTCGTACGTGTCGTCGATTTTAAACCCCAACCTCCAAATCCCGGAAGTATGTACCCTGAACTCTCTAATCCCAGTCGTTTTAGTCCTTGTTGCCGTATCCAAACGACGAAAGGCCGGGATTGCTGAGTCAGCGAAGCGTGGTGGGGCCGGATCGGTCGCTGGAGAGGCTAAATGGTTGAGCCAGACCAGCTCGCTCCCCTCCTCCCTCACTTCGCCCCTTCCCCTTCTCTCTCGACGCATCACCTCACTCCGCCGCGGCAATGGCGACATTCAGAGGATGATCGCGGCGAGATTGGACGACCACGCCGGCGGCAAAGCAGCGGGTTCATCATCCTCATCCGCCGTAACTGATCTGTTGGTTTCTTTTCTGGCCTCGTGGAGTTAGGTTTAGGGTTTTAAAGGGGGTGAAAGGTGGGGGTTTGGGGCAAAGCTGCAGCATTTTTATTTGATTTTCTGGGGGCGCAATGTAGTGCACATGGAGTGATACAAGATATGCATTGTAGATTAATTCGATTTTGTAGGCATTTAGATCGATTTTGTAATTTTCAGTACTGAAGGTGTCAACTTTGCACACATTTTAACTGTCAGTACTGAAGCATTAGTAACTTATACATGGCTATACATGGCTTGCACTGCAGGTTTTCTTTTTAATCATGGATCCAGCAGATGTGTTGAATGTGAGGTTCCATTATGGGGGTGAGTTCATCCGTATTGGCCCAAGCCTTGATTATGTTGGGGGTGATATTGCAATGTCAGAGATAGAGAGGGATAAGCTATCACTGCCTGAGCTGAAAGGATTTCTAGGAGATCATTTAGCTGTGAAAGAGAGCATGAAGTTTTATTTCCTTATGCCTGGGAGAGAGTTGCTAAATGGGTTATTGTTTTTATATACTGATGAGGGTTGCATGAGGATGTCAGAGCATATTACAGATGGAGGTGTTGCTGACATATTTGTGGAGTACAATGGAGAGCAAGATGAACCACGGGAAGAGGATAGTGTGTCTGATTTTGAAGCAGATGAACTGGATGACCTGCTTAACAATGGCAGTGAGCTTGAACCAGATGCAGTTATCACAACAGAGGAAGAAGATGTTGTGTAGGGCAATGTTCAGCAAGTGAATGCAGTACCAGAGTCACACATATTGGAACATATCTTAGTTCCTAATGAGGGAGGTGTGGTAACTCAAGTGATAAGTAGCCCTGTGAAGAACAATTGCAGAACTGATGATCTGTCCCAAGGTTCTCAAATTCTCAATCCTTCTCAGCCAGTTGCTGCAAGCCAAATTGTAGCTCCAATTCCAGAAGATGCAGGAAATGGTTCAGAGTCCAAAGATTCAGATGATCCAGATTATGTGGCACACACTGATGACAGTGGAGAGGAGTCATAGGTAGTTGAGTTGAGAAAACATGCTAGAAAATTCAAGAAGAAGATGAAACCTTCAGAAATTTGGTTTTCAAAGGAGTCTACAGGTCCAGTTCCTATAGAGCTAGTTGCTAATGTGGAAGAAGTTGTACAGGACTTGGAGTTTGAGTCATCTGATGAGGACTATAGTTATGATGAAGATGAAGATGGCCAGATGGTCAGGAGGAAGAGGCAGTATGTTAGGTTCAACCCAGACACAGAAATTCCACATTTTAGTTTGGGAATGGTTTTCAAGAGCAAGAACCAATTAGTGAAAGCACTAAAGAGGTATGGGCTTGCCACTAAAAGGAGCATATCATTTGTAAAATCTGAGGAGCATAGAGTGAGAGTAAAATGTGATTGGCCTGGTTGCCCCTAGATGCTGTATGGTGCCAAGACAAGTAGATGCTCTAGGTTTCAAATTATTACCTATGAAGATGAGCACAATTGTGCACAAAACAGGGAGAACAAGCTTGTTACTGCTAAGGTGATTGCAAATAGATATGAGCACATTATCCTAGCAAATCCAATGTGGAAAATTGACAGCATTAAAGCCACAGTGCTCAAAGATATGTTTGTTGATGTGCCAGTTTCAAAGTGCAAGGCATCAAAAAAATTGTACTTGATAAACTCATGTGTGGAATGAAAAGTGAATACACAAAAGTGTTTGATTATCAACTAGAACTTCTTAGGAGCAACCCTGGCAGTACAGTGGGCATTACCCTAGATCCAACAGATCTCTAGAAGAACATATTTGAGCAGTTCTATGTTTGTTTTGATGCTATGAAGAAAGGTTTTAAAGCAGGGTGTAGGAGAGTGATTGGCCTAGATGGCAGCTTTTTCAAGGGAGCTTGTCAAGGTGAATTGTTGGCTGCAATTGCAAGGGATGCTAATAATCAGATGTACCCAGTAGCTTGGGCTGTAGTGGAGAAAGAGACCACTGATAGCTGGAAGTGGTTTATAGGTCTGTTAATCAAAGATTTGGAAATTAATGACCAAGGAGCAGGTTGGGTTTTCATTTCTGATCAGCAGAAGGTACTAGCTTTTCTTGAATGCAGAACTACACTGCTTTGTTAAGTAAATAAATGTACTTGCTTTTCTTCATTGCAGAAATAACTTACTAGCTTTTCTTCAATGCTTTGTACTAAACATGTCCTGTTTCACTATTTTCAGGGCTTGATTAACAACATGAGGGACTATTTGCCCAAGGCAGAGCACAGGATGTGTGCCAGACATATATATGCCAACTGGAGGAAGAAGCACAAGGACCATGAGTACCAAAAGAGATTTTGGGCAATTGCTAAGGCTGCAAACAAAGAGGATTTTAACTACAACAAGGCCAGGCTTGCTCAGCTAACTCCTGATGGTGCAAAGGATATCATGAGAACAGAGCCAGTATATTGGGCTAGGGCATTTTTTCCTACAGGAACTAACTGTGAATCAGTAGATAATAATCTTTGTGAGTCATTCAACAATGCCATTCTAGAATCAAGGTTCTATCCAATTATTTCACAGCAAGAGATGATAAGAAAGAAGATGCTTGTTAGGGTGCAGGAGCAGAGAGCCAAAGGGGCAAATTGGAAGGGCAAAATTTGCCCAAATATTTTCAGGAAACTCAAGGTAAGTATTAGATTGAAACAGTACATTGATGTGCTCTGGAATGGCAAGGAGGGGTTTGAGGTGCAACACATGAAGGGCAGAAAAAAGAAATACACAGTAAATCTTGAAAAAAGGATATGCACTTGTGGTTACTTTCAACTGTCAGGTCTGCCTTGTTGTCATGCTATTGCAGCAATTTACAAGAGTGGAAGAAAGGTAGATGACTACATAGACAAGTGCTACTGGATTGAGACATTCAACAAAATTTATGAGCATTGTCTCTAGCCTGTTCTAGGAGAAGAAAACTGGCCTGTGTCTCAAAACCCTAGGCTAGTAGCACCTGGATACATTGCTATG
This sequence comes from Triticum urartu, assembly GCF_056163025.1. NCBI lineage: Eukaryota > Viridiplantae > Streptophyta > Magnoliopsida > Poales > Poaceae > Triticum > Triticum urartu. Next base: position 614,083,571 of record NC_141877.1, read on the forward strand.
CCAGGAGCAAGGAAGAAAAACAATGACAGGAGGAGAGAAGAGGGTGAAGCTCCAAAGGGGAAGAAAATGAGCAAGCATGGCATACAGATCACTTGTGGATCCTGTGGGCATAAGGGACACAATAAAAGTGGTTGTAAAATGAATGAAGATAGAACACAGAAAACTAAATCATATCTTGGGAAAAGAGGGAGAAAGCAAAGGGAAACAGAGGTACTACTATGATAATTGCTCTGTTTTTCTCACTTTTGAACTATGCTTATACATAAGTACTAAGCTCTGTTCATTCATTTCTTTTGTTTGCAGCAAGCTCAGACTGATGGATCAGCTTCATCTAGGTCTAAAGCTCCAAGAGGTAGAGCAAGAACTAGAACAGCAGCAAGCTCTCAAGCTGGCACATCAGGATCTCAACCTACATCATCAACATTCAGAGCTCCTGGAGTGGCAAGCAGCTCTAATCCTGGTGCAAGCACATCTGCTGGGAGAGGAGGAGGGAGAGGATCAAGGAGAGGATCAGGAAGAGGATCAGGGAGAGGTTCAGGGAGAGGATCAGGTGGAGGGTTTGCTCCCTACTTCAATGCTAGTGGCAACTACTGAAGATGTTTTCCACCTAACGGTGGCAATGGCAGCTACTGTAATGCTAGTGGTCTGGATGTCACTTTTGAACTATGTGCAATTGGTACTATGTACTCCTGTTATCTTGACCTTTGGCTCTCACTTTTGAACCATGTAATGTTGGAATTATGAACTAGTTCTCAAGCTTGTCAAGCAGTATATATGCTGCCAACTTAATATGATGCCAAAACATGTTGTCAGAAGCTCCAATTTGTACTGCTGAAAGCACTATTGCAATGAGTCATAACTAGGCATCGACTTGTCGATGAGTCGTAACTAGGCATCGACTTGTCGATGAGTCATAACTAGGCATCGACTTGTCGATGGAGTCGTAACTAGGCATCGACTTGTCGATGGAGTCGTAACTAGGCATCGACTTGTCGATGAGTCGTAACTAGGCATCGACAAGTCGATGACTCAAAATATGCATACTGCCAAGAGCACTCTACAAATGCTGCCAAAAGCCATTTTGTTGCCACTCTCATTTGGCATTTCCATTTGCAGTCACAGAACATATGTTGCCAACATGATCACTTTCATTTTCATTTCAAACATCAATTACATTATATTTCAATACCACTCATATCCATTACATTGCAAAATAAACCAGCAACAAACTTCTAATTTGTCCTATCAGAACTACTGAACTAGAAGGAACCCTACAACTAAACCAGCAACAAAGAGCACCATGCCATAAAACAGAGACTTATACATCTGCATCTCATCTTTCCTATCACATTTGCCTCTCATTTCTGCAAGTAAAGCTTCTTTCTCCTCCAATTCCTCTCTCAGTAAACCAACCTCTCCTTCCCTTGAATGCCCAGCAAGCTCATCCTCCAGCCTCCACACTTTATCCCGTAGATCTCCAAGCAATTGACGAAGAAATGGCATCGTGGGGGTGTCATGCCAGTCGATGAAGCCATGTTGCTCAGCTCATGAACCAAAAACAGAGATTGAGACAAAAAAACAGAGAACAAGAGGACAGGTGACGAATCAGGCATACCTGAGAGTCCACGCAGGAATAGTATCTCCTGCCAGGGTTCGCCGGACTCCAGGATATCCAGCGCGGCGCCTTCCTGCCGCAGCGAGCGCAAATCAATGCCGGCTCGTAATCCATCGCTTGCTCACGATAGGGCACCGGAGATCTTGCTGCCCCGCCTCTCCTTCGAAGCCCACCACCGCGAGAAGACGATGAATCGGCGGAGGAGAAAGACATGGTGGGGCGCAGCGGCGGCGGCGCCGGCAATCGCCACACTCTGTCGCCAAGCGCAGCCGACGAACCCTAGCTCCGTTCCCCACCCTCGCCTGCGCTTCTTATAACAAAAACATAGATGAGAGAGATAGGTAACCCACGTGGACCAAAATAAGTACCAAACCCGGCCTACCGCCCTGCCACGTCACCTAATCCTCTCATTAGGACTAAAACAACTGGGATTAGAGAGTTCAAGGTACATACTTCCGGGATTTGGAGGTTGGGGTTTAAAATCGACAACGCGTACGAGTTCAAGGTTTAAAATAGACTTTACCCAGCTACGCCTGGCATTAGTTTATTATTTCTTTTGCATAGAATCAATGGATGTGGGTTTCTCTGTGTACTAATTGTAGTGTAAATCAACAACAAAATTTTCCAACATTTGAGGTTAGCCTGGCCAGGCAAAATTGTCCAACATTTGAGGCCTAATCCAGGCATGAGTTTTCTTTAGGCACGTTGTCCAGGTCTTGAACCAAACTGGCCCCTTGTCTTGGGCCTGGATCCGGTTGGAGAAGAGGAAAGAAGGCCGATTGTTCGAAATCACTAATTAAGAAGTACTCGTTGCAAAGAACACTCCACTTTCCCAGGTCGCGACAAGTGGCGCACATACAGCGCGCCACTTGTCGCAATCGGGGAGTTTTCCCTTTTTTCGTAGATTCGTTTATTCAAAATGTTTTATCTCTTAAACCGTGTGTCCAAACCTCGCGTCGAGATCTTCAAAACTAGATCCCATGTTGATAGGTTTTGACGAACTTTTTTTCATGAAAAAAATGGACGAAAAAAACCGGGCGAAAAAACCGAACCGGGAGCACGGTTTTTTCCCTTTCCGAAAGAGGCACGCCCGTGCCTCTCGCGAAATCACAACCGTGCCTCTCGTGGAAGCAAAACCGTGACTCTCGTGGAAAGAAAAAAACAGAAAACACATTTTTTTTCGTTTCTGAGAGGCACGACCGTGACTCTCGCGAAAGCACAACCGTGCCTCTCACGAAAGCAAAACCGTGACTCTTGCGAAAGAAAAAAAACAGAAAACGCGTATTTTTTCCCTTTTCGAGAGGCTCGGCCGTGACTTTCGCATAAAAGCACAACCGTGCCTCTTGCGGAAGGAAAACCGTGACTCTCACGAAAGAAAAAAAAACAGAAAAACGCGTTTTGATTTTTTCCTTTCCGAGAGGCACGGCCGTGACTCTCGCGAAAGCACAACCGTGCCTCTCGCGGAAGCAAAACCGTGACTCTCGCGAAAGAAAAAAAAATAGAAAACGCGTTTTTTTTCGTTTCCAAAAGGCACGGCCGTGACTCTCGCTAAAGCACAACCGTGCCTCTCGCGGAAGAAAAACCGTGACTTTCGCGAAAGGAAAAAAACGCGTTTTTTCGTGCAAAAAAAATTTGAATTTTTTTTATCGAAAAGATAAGAAAGACCGGGGGAAACCAAAACGTCAAAAAAACCGGGAAAACCCGTTTAAAAAGCCGAAAACGCATGTGAAAAAATAAAATAAAAAATCCAAAAAGAGCGTCCAGAACGCGACACGTGGCGAATGGCTGAGAGCGCGTCTAGTGACGCTGATCGTTACGAGGCTCCCGAAGAAGCGCTCGTTAACTAGTTCCTCCCCCGATTGTCGCCAGAGGCCACGCTCGGCGACGGAGAGCAGGGTCGGAGCTGGGCCCCGGGCACCCAGGGCCCAGGCCGGGGGAGTGAGAAATTTTTCTGTCTAGTATATGTACAAATTTTTTCATAGGCCCAGGGTTCAGCCCAGTCAAAGGAGGACCAAAGCCAGCGATCCACGAATCAGACAACAGAAGCCAACGATCCATTTCTAAAAAAAAAGAAGCCAGTGATCCACTTCCGGGAAAAGGCAGCGATCCACGCCTGGCCTTTTTTGGTTCATAGGATAGGAATATTATAGTAATAGGAAAATCATAAGAAATGTGATGACATGCATGTCAATTCCTATAAAGAAAGTGATGCCATTTGATGCATAGGATAAGATTTTTTTCATTGAGTCTAGTCTAATCAAAATGTGAAGGATTGATTCCTATTCTATATAAGAATAGGAGTCCATTCCTACAAACCAAAGGGCTTTAAAGAAATTTTTCCTTTGCAAATTCTATCATATGAAATTCCTATAAAAATCCTACAAAACCAAAGCAGGCTCGTATGCACAGGACTCGCGCCGCTACATCCTGCTCGGCCGCCGTGGCGGCTTGCGCGAGGCGCCCTCGCCGTCCACCGGCTGCGGTGTCCCTTGGCTTCCCCAGGCAGGCCCCTGCTCCGCCCCTCTCTGTGTGTGAGAGAGAGAAAGAGGGGTGCCAGCCGATAGATCTGGGAGGATCCAACAACTAAAGATCAGGATCCTTGGGGTGCTTGCGGCAACCACGAAAAATGCAGCATGTTTGCCAAGTATAAGCAGAAGAGTACTTGACAAATATATTTTTTCTTCTTATTATCATTTTTATTTTATTTTATTTGTATTTTTTCTAGTGGTGTACTCCGGCCAGCGCACCCCTTGAGAAGAAACGCCACAGGCAATAAAAGAGCCTAAAACGTGCTTGATGTATTAAATGTATAAAAATGTGATTAATTTATTAACTAGGGCAAACAAGCCTGACGAAATGCAATTTTTTACGTATACCATGTAATGGTGTATGTTGCCTATAGAAAAATATTCAAATTCAAATGAAAACCAAAAATAAAATAAAGACAGCATGAAAAAAATACAGAAAAACACAACTTTTTTTGAGTGAAAGAAAGACACAACTAAACTCTAGAAAAAGGTATCACGGGCCGGCCCATTCTCCTGCGGTACAAAATCTTCTCAGAAAAAAAAGCTTTCTTTATTGGTGAGGGAGACGAAAAGGCCAGCACAACAGAGATGGTCCCGGACACAAATATATTTCCCATGCCATGAACCCATGATTCCCCTATATCTCGCCTTCAGAGTCCAGCTTCCGCCTCACTGAAGGGGCGAGCGAGATGTGCCGAACAACACGTGCGGCAGGCCACAACCTTTTCTTCTGTTTTTGTAACTTTTTCTTAATTTTGTACTTCTATTAATACTTTAAAATATTTTGAATTTACTTATTACAGAAAACACTCTAGAGAAAATATTTGAAGCTTTTTGAACAAGTATTTAAAAATGGTAATCAAGCATTCAAAAAACTGTTGAATGTGTATAGTAAAAATGCTGTTCATGTATTAAAAAATTATGAAACTTTTTTATCGTATATGCAGAAATATTAATCAAGCATTTTCAAAAACCAATTGAATAAGTATTTGAAAAATGTTAATCAAACATTTGAGAAATGTTAGATGTGTAGAGAAAATCTCCCTGGAGACCAGAGACCAGTCCTTGCTTCTCCCCTTTCCTCTGCTCTTTTTACTTTTTTTAGCGAATCTGCTCCTTTTAGTTACTATATGCACGCGCGAATGGGCCGGCCAATACGACGTGGGGGATGGAAAACCTTCAGCGAGAGATGCTACCCTCGCTTAATCCGAGACATAGCGTTCGCGAAAAAAACTGATCCAAATCTGAAACCCTTGCTGGCCGCCGTCTAGTACGGAACATTTAGAATATTTTTGCATACATGAAGGCGAGTACTATCGATGGGGCGTGTGATTGCCGTTGTTCCCCTTGTTTTCACTGTACCCTCCCATGGCGGGAACCACCAGTCTCGCCTTCACCAGCTGCTGTTGCACGCACCGGGCGCTGCTCCTCCTCCACGGGATGGAGGAAGGCGTCGCCGTACAGCGGCAAGCAGCAGACGCCGCCCGCTTGAAATTGGTGAGGATCGTCGTGAGGGTAATAAACCTATTCTTCTTCCTTACCGCTCCTATATCTCGCAATTGGAGAACTTATGGCAATTCGAAAATTTAGATTGTTACTGTTTGAACAATAGACTGTTGATCTTCTATTGGAAGATACACTAAATCATCTTATATAGGAGAGTACTGATCAAATTCTTATGATAGGAGTGGACAACAGTAGAAAATCATGTCTTCGGTCCTTGAAAACAGATTCAGGTGTACTGATCTAATGTCATCTTATTGTATACTACTTTTTTTAAACAGAGGCAAAAGACTTGTCTAATTCATTAATAAAGGAGGAGAGTATTAGAGCATATAACAGTGGCTGCACAATATAGTCCGTCCGTCAACAAAATAAAAACAATAACTACTCTCACGGCATGATAATGCTTCAGGTGCCTAGCTCCTGCCGTGACCTAAAGTTTAGCAAAGTTTAGCTTCATCTTGGATTAGTTTTAGAATGTAGAAGGCCGGCGTTCATTTCTTCCTAAAATCTCTAGCGTTTATCTCGTTCCAAATAGCCCAACCGACAAGCATAGTAAACAATAGTGATAGTAAAGGAAGCCATGGCCTTCCGATTCGGCGTATTGGGCTTCGACATGTTTGTCCACCAATACTTGATGCTGCGCTCCGCCTGCCATTGATGGATCTCGAGAGCCCCTAGGCCAAGCCACTCCTTTACCCATCTCCATATGCGCAAGGTGAACCTGCACCGAAAGAAGAGGTGCGCGAACATCTCGTTTGCCCTTCTATAGAGGGCGCACAGGCCGCAATTCTCCCAACCTCGCTTCTCCAATCTATCCGCCGTCCATATTCTGTTTTGAATCGCTAGCCAGGAGGAGAGCTTGACCTTGGAAGGTGCCCAAACCTTCCAAATAGTCTTGTTCATGGTCGTCGTTGTGGAGCCCAAGAACTGGATCCTATAAGCAGAGGCCGCTGAATACTCACCGTCTGCCTCATATTTCTAGGATATGTCATCATCAATGTCAGAGGGAGTACTATGGAACTATATTCGTTGTCGAGTTGATCAAATTTTGTCATAGAAGCATTAACATGCTTTAAATTCGCATTGTTTGACCGTCACATACAACGTCACAACGTTGGTATGTCTTTTCATGATGCGGTATTTATACAAGGATCCTGAGTATCAGAACCTTTCTACTCTGATTTTCTATGTTTGTTTCTCTCACTCCAACACTGTTCTTTTTCGTTATGGCACGAGAAGATATGGAGATCTACACCTAAGCATATATATCAGGAATTTCAAGGGAATACATGGTTGTAATTTGATTTATACGTGTATAAAAATCGAATCCAGTTGGCTTATTGTGAACATTTTACTTCGCAACTGGACTACATTTTGTTATCTGCATTTTAACTAGAAAAATATTTCAAAGGTTGTTCGCCGATGACACCATCATTATGGTGGAAGGCTCGGAGACGGACATCTCTAATCTCAAGTTCCTCCTCCTCTACTTCCAACAAATGTCTGGCCTCAAGATCAACTTCAATAAGAGCGGTGTGATGGTGATGGGCTACTCTCCAGATGAACGCATGGGCATTGCCAACCGGCTTAACTGTCGCTTGGGCTCCTTCCCCACGACCTACTTGGGGACGCCCATTAGTGACTCTCGGCTCACCGTCGCCGACTTGCGCCCGATCGTGGCCAAGCTGCAGACGCGAATTGAGCCTTGGCAGGGCAGGTGGCTCTCTAAGGCGGCCCGGGCCATTCTCATCAACTCCTCCTTATCCAGCCTCCTCTTGTTCCTCATGAGCTTCCATAGCCTGCACGAGACTCTGCACCATGAGATCGCTAGAGTCCAGTCTCGTTTCTACTAGGCGGGCGACAAAAATAAGCAGAAATACCATATGGCCAGCTGGCCGGACATCTGCAAGCCGCGGGAGAAGGGGGCCTCGGGATCATGTGCTCTAAGCGCGTGCACTGAAGGAAATATGCCCTAAAGGCAATAATAAAGTTATTATTTATTTCTTTATATCATGATAAATGTTTATTATGTTGGGCAACGTAGTAATTTCAAAAAAATTCCTACGCACACGAAAAATCATGGTGATGCATAGCAACGAGAGGGGAGAGTGTTGTCTATGTACCCTCGTAGACCGTTCGCGGAAGCGTTATATCAACGCGGTTGATGTAGTCATACGTCTTCACATCCGACCGATCCAAGTACCGAAAGCATGGCACTTCCGAGTTCTGCACACGTTCGGCTCGGTGACGTCCTCGCCTTCTCGATCCAGCAAGAGGGGCGAAGTAGTAGATGAGTTCCGGCAGCACGACGGCGTGGTGACGGTGTTGGTGAAGAACAATCTCCGCAGGGCTTCGCCTAAGCATTACGAAAACTATGACAGAGGATAAACTAAAGGGGACGGGGTTGCCGGCACACGGCTTGGTGTTTCTTGATGTGTCTTTGGTGCTAGCCTTACCCCTCTATTTATATGTTGAGCCTTGGGGTCGAAACTTGGAGTAAAAGCCTCCACAAAGTCGGTTTCACCCGAAAGGCAAGAGTCCTTCTCGGACTCCAAGGCCGGACGCCATCCAGACGCCAGGGACCCTGGCGTCTGGCCCCTGGACTCCGCAAAACTTCCTTTTGCGCTTTCCAAAAAACCTTGTGGGCTTTCCCCTTTGGCCCAAATAAAGTGTTCTTGTACCCAACCATTTCGGGAAACATCCGGAACTCCTTCCGGTGATTTCCGGAACCCTTCCGGTGACCAAACACTATTATCCCATATATCAAACTTTATCTCCGGACCATTCCGGAGTTCCTCGTCATGTCCGTGATCTCATCCCGGACTCCGAATTACATTCGGTCATCAACATATATAACTCATATAGTACTATATCCTCAACGAACGTTAAGCGTGCGGACCCTACGGGTTCGAGAACTACGTAGACATGACCGAGACACCTCTCTGGTCAATAACCAATAGCGGGACCTGGATGCCCATATTGGCTCCTACATATTCCACGAAGATCTTTATCGGTCAGACCGCATAACAACATACGTTGTTCCCTTTGTCATCGGTATGTTACTTGCCCGAGATTCGATCGTCGGTATCTCAATACCTAGTTCAATCTCGTTACCAGCAAGTCTCTTTACTCGTTCCGTAATACATCATCCCGCAACTAACTCATTAGTTGCAATGCTTGCAAGGCTTATAGTGATGTGCATTACCGAGTGGGCCTAGAGATACCTCTCCGACAATCGGAGTGACAAATCCTAATCTCGAAATACGCCAACCCAACAAGTACCTTTGGAGACACCTGTAGAGCACCTTTATAATCACCCAGTTATGTTGTGATGTTTGGTGGCACACAAAGTGTTCCTCCGTTAAACGGGAGTTGCATAATCTCATAGTCATAGGAACATGTATAAGTCATGGAGAAAGCAATAGCAACAAACTAAACGATCAAGTGCTAAGCTAATGGAATGGGTCAAGTCAATCACATCATTCTCCTAATGATGTGATCCCGTTAATCAAATGAGAACTCATGTCTATGGTGAGGAAACTTAACCATCTTTGATCAACGAGCTAGTCAAGTAGAGGCATACTAGTGACACTCTGTTTGTCTATGTATTCACACATGTATTATGTTTTCGGTTAATACAATTCTAGCATTAATAATAAACATTTATCATGAAATAAGGAAATAAATAATAACTTTATTATTGCCTCTAGGGCATATTTCCTTTAGTCTCCCACTTGCACTAGAGTCAATAATCTAGATTACACAGTAATGATTCTAACACCCATGGAGCCTTGGTGCTAATCATGTTTTGCTCGTGGAAGAGGCTTAGTCAACGGGTCTGCGACATTCAGATCCGTATGTATCTTGCAAATTTCTATGTCTCCCACCTGGACTAAATTCCGGATGGAATTGAAGCGTCTCTTGATGTGCTTGGTTCTCTTGTGAAATCTGGATTCCTTTGCCAAGGCAATTGCACCAGTATTGTCACAAAAGATTTTCATTGGACCCGATGTAATAGGTATGACACCTAGATCGGATATGAACTCCTTCATCCAGACTCCTTCATTTGCTGCTTCCGAAGCAGCTATGTACTCCGCTTCACACGTAGATCCTGCCACGACGCTTTGTTTAGAACTGCACCAACTGACAGCTCCACTGTTTAATATAAACACGTATCCGGTTTGCGATTTAGAATCATCCGGATCAGTGTCAAAGCTTGCGTCAACGTAACCATTTATGATGAGCTCTTTGTCACCTCCATAAACGAGAAACATATCCTTAGTCCTTTTCAGGTATTTCAGGATGTTCTTGACCGCTGTCCAGTGATCCACTCCTGGATTACTTTGGTACCTCCCTGCTAGACTTATAGCAAGGCACACATCAGGTCTGGTACACAGCATTGCATACATGATAGAGCCTATGGCTGAAGCATAGGGAACATCTTTCATCTTCTCTCTATCTTCTGAAGTGGTCGGGCATTGAGTCTTACTCATCTTCTCTCTATATCATTTCCAATTAGTAATATGTCATCCACATATAATATCAGAAATGCTACAGAGCTCCCACTCACTTTCTTGTAAATACAGGTTTCACCAAAAGTCTGTACAAAACCAAATGCTTTGATCACACTATCAAAGCGTTTATTCCAACTCCGAGAGGCTTGCACCAGTCCATAAATGGATCGCTGGAGCTTGCACACTTTGTTAGCTCCCTTTGGATCGACAAAACCTTCCGGTTGCATCATATACAACTCTTCTTGCAGAAATCCATTCAGGAATGCAGTTTTGACATCCATCTGCCAAATTTCATAATCATAAAATGCGGCAATCGCTAACATGATTCGGACAGACTTAAGCATCGCTACGGGTGAGAAGGTCTCATCGTAGTCAATCCCTTGAACTTGTCGAAAACCTTTCGCAACAAGTCGAGCTTTGTAGACAGTAATATTACCGTCAGCGTCAGTCTTCTTCTTAAAGATCCATTTATTCTCAATTGCTTGCCGATCAACGGGCAAGTCAACCAAAGTCCACACTTTGTTCTCATACATGGATCCCATCTCAGATTTCATGGCTTCAAGCCATTTTGCGGAATCTGGGCTCACCATTGCTTCTTCATAGTTCGTAGGTTCATCATGATCCAGTAGCATGACTTCCAGAACAGGATTACCATACCACTCTGGTGCGGATCTTACTCTGGTTGATCTACGAGGTTCAGTAATAACTTGATCTGAAGTTCCATGATCATCATCATTAACTTCCTCACTAATTGGTGTAGGTGTCACAGAAACCGGTTTCTGTGATGAACTACTTTCCAATAAGGGAGCAGGTACAGTTACCTCATCAAGTTCTACTTTCCTACCACTCACTTCTTTCGAGAGAAACTCCTTCTCTAGAAAGGATCCATTCTTAGCAACGAATGTCTTGCCTTCGGATCTGTGATAGAAGGTGTACCCAACAGTCTCCTTTGGGTATCCTATGAAGACACATTTCTCCGATTTGGGTTCGAGCTTATCAGGTTGAAGCTTTTTCACATAAGTATCGCAGCCCCAAACTTTAAGAAACGACAACTTTGGTTTCTTGCCAAACCACAGTTCATAAGGCGTCGTCTCAACGGATTTCGATGGTGCCCTATTTAACGTGAATGCGGCCGTCTCCAAAGCATAACCCCAAAACGATAGCGGTAAATCAGTAAGAGACATCACAGATCGCACCATATCTAGTAAGGTATGATTATGACATTCGGACACACCATTACGCTGTGGTGTTCCATGTGGCGTGAGTTGCGAAACTATTCCGCTTTGTTTCAAATGTAGACCTAACTCGTAACTCAAATATTCTCCTCCACGATCAGATCGTAGAAATTTTATTTTCTTGTTACGATGATTTTCAACTTCACTCTGAAATTCTTTGAACTTTTCAAATGTTTCAGATTTATGTTTCATTAAGTAGATATACCCATATCTGCTTAAATCATCTGTGAAGGTGAGAAAATAACAATATCCGCCACGAGCCTCAACATTCATCGGACCACATACATCTGTATGTATGATTTCCAACAAATCTGTTGCTCTCTCCATAGTACCGAAGAACGGCGTTTTAGTCATCTTGCCCATGAGGCACGATTTGCAAATACCAAGTGATTCATAATCAAGTGGTTTCAAAAGTCCATCAGTATGGAGTTTCTTCATGCGCTTTACACCGATATGACCTAAACGGCAGTGCCACAAATAAGTTGCACTATCATTATCAACTCTGCATCTTTTGGCTTCAACATTATGAATATGTGTATCACTACTATCGAGATTCATCAAAAATAGAACACTCTTCAAGGGTGCATGACCATAAAAGATATTACTCATATAAATAGAACAACCATTATTCTCTGATTTAAATGAATAACCGTCTCGCATCAAACAAGATCCAGATATAATGTTCATGCTCGACGCTGGCACCAAATAACAATTATTTAGGTCTAAAACTAATCCCGAAGGTAGATGTAGAGGTAGCGTGCCGACCGCGATCACATCGACTTTGGAACCATTTCCCATGCGCATCGTCACCTCGTCCTTGGCCAGTGTTCGCTTAATCTGTAGTCCCTGTTTCGAGTTGCAAATATTAGCAACGGAACCAGTATCAAATACCCAGGTGCTACTACGAGCTCTAGTAAGGTACACATCAATAACATGTATATCACATATACCTTTGTTCACCTTGCAATCCTTCTTATCCGCCAAATACTTGGGGCAGTTCCGCTTCCAGTGACCAGTCTGCTTGCAGTAGAAGCACTTAGTTTCAGGCTTAGGTCCAGACTTGGGTTTCTTCTCCTGAGCAGCAACCTGTTTGCTGTTCTTCTTGAAGTTCCCCTTCTTCTTCCCTTTGCCCTTTTTCTTGAAATTGGCGGTCTTATTGACCATCAACACTTGATGCTCCTTCTTGATTTCTACCTCCGCAGCCTTTAGCATTGCGAAGAGCTCGGGAACCGTCTTATTACGAAGCTCTTGTAGCTTGGTGGTAGTGATTGAAGAACTCTGTCAATGACACTATCAACAGGAAAATTAACTCCCAGTTGAGTCAAGTGATTATGATACCCAAACATTTTGAGTATATGTTCACTGACAGAACTATCCTCTTCCATCTTGCAGCTATAGAACTTACTGGAGACTTCATATCTCTCAATCCGGGCATTTGCTTGAAATATTAACTTCAACTCCTGGAACATCTCATATGCTCCATGACGTTCAAAATGTCGTTGAAGACCCGGTTCTAAGCCGTAAAGCATGGCACACTGAACTATCGAGTAGTCATCAGCTTTGCTCTGCCAGACGTTCATAACATCTGGTGTTGCTCCTGCAGCAGGCTTGGCACTTAGCGGTGCTTCCAGGACGTAATTCTTCTGTGCAGCAATGAGGATAATCCTCAAGTTACGGACCCAGTCCGTGTAATTTCTACCATCATCTTTCAACTTTGCTTTCTCAAGGAACGCATTAAAATTCAACGGAACAACTGCACGGGCCATCTATCTACAATCAACATAGACAAGCAAAATACTATCAGCTGGTACTAAGTTCATGATAAATTTAAGTTTAATCAATCATATTACTTAAGAACTTCCACTTAGAAAGACATCCCTCTAATCTTCTAAGTGATCACGTGATCCAAATCAACTAAACCATAACCGATCATCACGTGAAATGGAGTAGCTTTCAATGGTGAACATCAATATGTTGATCATATCTACTATATGATTCACGCTCGACCTTTCGGTCTCAGTGTTCCGAGGCCATATCTGCATATGCTAGGCTCGTCAAGTTTAACCTGAGTATTCTGCGTGTGCAAAAACTAGCTTGCACCCGTTGTAGACGGACATAGAGCTTATCACACCCGATCATCATGTGGTGTCTGGGCACGACGAACTTTGGCAATAGTGCATACTCAGGGAGAACACTTTTATCTTGAAATTTAGTGAGAGATCATCTTATAATGCTGCCGTCAATCAAAGCAAGATAAGATGCATAAAATATAAACATCACATGCAATCAATATAAGTGATATGATATGGCCATCATCATCTTGTACTTGTGATCTCCATCTCCAAAGTACCGTCATGATCACCATCGTCACCGGCGCGACACCTTGCTCTCCATCGTAGCATCGTTGTCATCTCGCCAATCTTATGCTTCCACGACTATCGCTACCGCTTAGTGATAAACTAAAGCATTACAGCGTGATTGCATTACATACAATAAAGCGACAACCATATGGCTTCTGCCAGTTGCCGATAACTCGGTTACAAAACATGATCATCTCATACAATAAAATTTAGCATCATGTCTTGACCATATCACATCACAACATGCCCTACAAAAACAAGTTAGACGTCCTCTACTTTGTTGTTGCAAGTTTTACGTGGCTGCCACGGGCTTAGCAAGAACCGTTCTTACCTACGCATCAAAACCACAACGATAGTTTGTCAAGTTGGTGTTGTTTTAACCTTCGCAAGGACCGGGCGTAGCCACACTCGACTCAACTAAAGTTGGAGAAACTGACACCCGCCAGCCACCTGTGTGCAAAGCACATCGGTAGAACCAGTCTCGCATAAGCGTACGCGTAATGTCGGTCCGGGCCGCTTCATCCAACAATATCGCCGAACCAAAGTATGACATGATGGTAAGCAGTATGGTTTATATCGCCCACAACTCACTTGTGTTCTACTCGTGCATATAACATCAACGCATAAAACCTGGCTCTGATACCACCGTTGGGGAACGTAGTAATTTCAAAAAAATTCCTACGCACACGCAAGATCATGGTGATGCATAGCAACGAGAGGGGAGAGTGTTGTCTACGTACCCTCGTAGACCGTTCACGGAAGCATTATATCAACGCGGTTGATGTAGTCGTACGTCTTCACGTCCGACCGATCCAAGTACCGAAAGCACGGCACCTCCGAGTTCGGCACACGTTCGGCTCGGTGACGTCCTCGCCTTCTCGATCCAGCAAGAGGGGTGAAGTAGTAGATGAGTTCCGGCAGCACGACGGCGTGGTGACGGTGTTGGTGAAGAACAATCTCCGCAGGGCTTCGCCTAAGCACTACGAAAACTATGACGGAGGATAAACTAGAGGGGACGGGGTTGCCGGCACACGGCTTGGTGTTTCTTGATGTGTCTTTGGTGCTAGCCTTACCCCTCTATTTATATGTTGAGCCTTGGGGTTGAATCTTGGAGTAAAAGCCTCCAGAAAGTCGGTTTCACCCGAAAGGCAAGAGTCCTTCTCGGACTCCAGGGCCAGACGCCAGGGTTCCTGGCGTCTGGACCCAGACGCCAGGGACCCTGGCGTCTGGCCCCTGGACTCCGCAAAACTTCCTTTTGCGCTTTCCAAAAAACCTTGTGGGCTTTCCCCTTTGGCCCAAATAAAGTGTTCTCGTACCCAAACATTTTGGGAAACATCCGGAACTCCTTCCGGTGATTTCCGGAACCCTTCCGGTGACCAAACACTATTATCCCATATATCAAACTTTATCTCCGAACCATTCCGGAGTTCCTCGTCATGTCCATGATCTCATCCCGGACTCCGAACAACATTCGGTCACCAACATACATAACTCATATAGTACTATATCGTCAACGAACGTTAAGCGTGCGGACCCTACGGGTTCGAGAACTGTGTAGACATGACCGAGACACCTCTTTGGTCAATAACCAATAGCAGGACCTGGATGCCCATATTGGCTCCTACATATTCTACGAGGATCTTTATCGGTCAGACCGCATAACAACATACGTTGTTCCCTTTGTCATCGGTATGTTACTTGTCCGAGATTCGATCGTCGGTATCTCAATACCTAGTTCAATCTCATTACCGGCAAGTCTCCTTACTCGTTCCGTAATACATCATCCCGCAAGTAACTCATTAGTTGCAATGCTTGCAAGGCTTATAGTGATGTGCATTACTGAGTGGGCCCAGAGATACCTCTCCGACAATCGGAGTGACAAATCCTAATCTCGAAAAACACCAACCCAACAAGTACCTTTGGAGACACCTATAGAGCACCTTTATAATCACCCAGTTACGTTGTGACATTTGGTGACACACAAAGTGTTCCTCTGGTAAACGGGAGTTGCATAATCTCATAGTCATAGGAACATTTATAAGTCATGAAGAAAGCAATAGCAACAAACTAAACGATCAAGTGCTAAGCTAACGGAATGGGTCAAGTCAATCACATCATTCTCCTAATGATGTGATCCCGTTAATCAAATGACAACTCATGTCTATGGTTAGGAAACTTAACCATCTTTGATCAACGAGCTAGTCAAGTAGAGGCATACTAGTGACACTTTGTTTGTCTATGTATTCACACATGTATTATGTTTCCGGTTAATACAATTCTAGCATGAATAATAAACATTTATCATGAAATAAGGAAATAAATAATAACTTTATTATTGCCTCTAGGGCATATTTCCTTCATATTATTCATGCTAGAATTGTATTAACCGGAAACATGATACATGTGTGAATACATAGACAAATAGAGTGTCACTAGTATGCCTCTACTTGACTAGCTCGTTGATCAAAGATGGTTATGTTTCCTAGCCATAGACAAAGAGTTGTCATTTGATTAACGGGATCACATCATTAGGAGAATGATGTGATTGACTTGACCCGTTCCGTTAGCATAGCACTTGATCGTTTAGTTTATTGCTATTGCTTTCTTCATGACTTATACATGTTCCTATGACTATGAGATTATGCAACTCCCGTTTACCGGAGGAACACTTTGTGTGCTACCAAACGTCACAACATAACTAGGTGATTATAAAGGTGCTCTACAGGTGTCTCTGAAGGTACTTGTTGGGTTAGCGTATTTCGAGATTTGGATTTGTCACTCCGATTGTCGGAGAGGTATCTCTGGGCCCACTCGGTAATGCACATCACTATAAGCCTTGCAAGCATTGCAACTAATGAGTTAGTTGCGGGATGATGTATTACGGAACGAGTAAAGAGACTTGCCGGTAACGAGATTGAACTAGGTATGAAGATACCGACGATCGAATCTCAGGCAAGTAACATACCGATGACAAAGGGAACAACGTATGTAGTTATGCGGTTTGACCGATAAAGATCTTCGTAGAATATGTTGGAGCCAATATGAGCATCCAGGTTCTGCTACTGGTTATTGACCGGAGACGTGTCTCGGTCATGTCTACATAGTTCTCGAACCCGTAGGGTCCGCATGCTTAAAGTTTGATGACGGTTATATTATGAGTTTATGTACCGAAGGAGTTCGGAGTCCCGGATGAGATCGGGGACATGACGAGGAGTCTCGAAATGGTCAAGACATAAAGATCGATATATTGGATGACTATATTCGGACATCGGAAAGGTTCCGAGTGATTCGGGTATTTTCAGGAGTACCGGGGAGTTACGGGAATTCGTATTGGGCCTTAATGGGCCATACGGGAAAGGAGAGAAAGGCCTCAAAGGTTGGCCGCACCCCTCCCCATGGGCTGGTCCGAATTGTACTAGGGAGGGGGGCGCCCCCTTCCTTCCTTCTCCTTTTCCCTTCCCTTTCCTTCCCTCCTACTCCTACTACTTGGAAGGGCTCCTAGTTCTACTAGGAAAGGGGAAATCCTACTCCCGGTAGGAGTAGGACTCCCCTAGGGCGCGCCATAGAGAGGGCCGATCCTCCCCCTCCTCCACTCCTTTATATACGGGGGCAAGGGGGCACCCGAAAGACACAACAATTGATCTCTTGATCTCTTAGCCGTGTGCGGTGCCCCCCTCCACCATGATCCACCTCAATCATATCGTAGCGGTGCTTAGGCGAAGCCCTGCATCGGTAGAACATCATCATTGTCACCACGCCGTCGTGCTGATGGAACTCTCCCTCAAAGCTCAGCTGGATTAGAGTTCGAGGGACGTCATCGAGTTGAACGTGTGCAAAACTCAGAGGTGTCGTGCATTCGGTACTTGATCGGTCGGATCGTGAAGACGTACGACTACACCAACCGCGTTGTGCTAATGCTTCCGCTTTCAGTCTACGAGGGTACGTAGACAACACTCTCCCCTCTCGTTGCTATGCATCACCATGATCTTGCGTGTGCGTAGGAATTTTTTTGAAATTACTACGTTCCCCAAAAGTGGCATCCGAGCCAGGTTTTATGCGTTGATGTAATATGCACGAGTAGAACACAAGTGAGTTGTGGGCGATATAAGTCATACTGCTTACCAGCATGTCACACTTTGGTTCAGCGGTATTGTGGGATGAAGCGGCCCGGACCGACATTACGTGTACACATACGCGAGACTGGTTTTACCGCCATGCTATGCACACAGGTGACTAGCGGGTGTCAGTTTCTCCAACTTTAGTTGAATCGAGTGTGGCTACGCCCTGTCCTTGAGAAGGTTAAAACTGTACTAACTTGACAAACTATCGTTGTGGTTTTGATGCGTAGGTAAGAACGGTTCTTGCTCAGCCCGTAGCAGCCACGTAAAACTTGCAACAACAAAGTAGAGGACGTCTAACTTGTTTTTGCAGGGCATGTTGTGATGTGATATGGTCAAGACGTGATGAGATATAAGTTGTTGTATGAGATGATCATGTTTTGTTGAAATTATCGGCAATTGGCAGAAGCCTTATGGTTGTCTCTTTATTGCATAAGATGCAAGTGCCAAATAATTGCTTTACTTTATCGCTATGCGATAGCAATAGTTGCAAGAGCAATAGTTGGCGAGACGACCATGTGACGACACATTGATATAGATCAAGATGATGGAGATCATGGTGTCATGCCGGTGACGATGGAAATCATGATGATGCTTTGGAGATGGAGATCAAAGGCACAAGAAGATGATGGCCATATCATGTCACATATTTTGATTGCATGTGATGTTTATCTTTTATACATCTTATTTTGCTTAGTTCGACGGTAGCTTTATAAGATGATCACTCACTAAATTTCAAGATAAAAGTGTTCTCCCTGAGTATGCACCATTGCCAAAGTTCTTCGTGCCCAGACACCACGTGATGATCGGGTGTGATAAGCTCTACGTCCATCTACAATGGGTGCAAGCCAGTTTTGCACACGCAGAAATACTCGGGTTAAACTTGACGAGCCTAGCATATGCAGATATGGCCTCGGAACACTGGAGACCGAAAGGTCGAGCGTGAATCATATAGTAGATATGATCAACATAATGATGTTCACCATTGAAAACTACTCCATTTCACGTGATGATCGGTTATGGTTTAGTTGATATGGATCACGTGATCACTTAGATGATTAGAGGGATGTCTATCTAAGTGGGAGTTCTTAAGTAATATCATTAATTGAACTTTAATTTATCATGAAATTAGTCCTGGTAGTATTAGCATATCTATGTTGTAGATTAATAGCTCGCGATGTTTCTCCCCATTTAATTTTTATATGTTCCTAGAGAAAACTAAGTTGAAAAATGTTAGTAGCAATGATACGGATTGGACCCGTGATCTGAGGATTATCCTCATTGCTGCAGAGAAGAATTATGTCCTTGATGCACCGCTAGGTGACAGACCTATTGCAGGAGCAGATGCAGACGTTATGAACGTTTGGCTAGCTCAATATGATGACTACTTGATAGTTTACTGCACCATGCTTAACGGCTTAGAATCGGGACTTCAAAGACGTTTTGAACGCCATGGACCATATGAGATGTTCCAGGAGTTGAAGTTAATATTTCAAGCAAATACCCGAGTTGAGAGATATGAAATCTCCAACAAGTTCTATAGCTAAAAGATGGAGGAGAATAGCTCAAGCAGTGAGCATGTGCTCAGATTGTCTGGGTACTACAATCGCTTGAATCAAGTGGGAGTTAATCTTCCAAATAAAATAGTGATTAACAGAATTCTCTAGTCACCATCACCAAGTTAGTAGAACTTCGTGATGAACGGTAATATGCAAGGGATAACGGAAATGATTCCCAAGCTCTTCGTGATGCTGAAATCGATGGAGGTAGAAATCAAGAAAGAGCATCAAGTGTTGATGGTTAACAAGATCACTAGTTTCAAGAAAAGGGCAAAGGAATAGAAGGGGAACTTCAAGAAGAATAGCAAGCAAGTTGCTACTCAAGTGAAAAAACCCAAGTCTGGACCTAAGCCTGAAACTAAGTGCTTCTACTGCAAAGGAACTGGTCTCTGGAAGCGGAACTACCCAAGTATTTGGCGGATAAGAAGGATGGCAAAGTGAACAAAGGTATATTTGATATACAGATTATTGATGTGTATTTTACTAGTGTTCGTAGCAACCCCTCGGTATTTGATACTGGTTCAGTTGCTAAGAATAGTAACTTGAAACGGGAGTTGCAGAATGAACAGAGACTAGTTAAGGGTGAAATGACGATGTGTATTGGAAATGGTTCCAAGATTGATATGATCATCATCGCGCACTCCCTATACTTTCAGGATTAGTGTTAAACCTAAAATAAATGTTATTTAGTGTTTGCGTTGAGCATGAATATGATTGGATCATGTTTATTGCAATACGGTTATTCATGTAAGTTAGAGAATAATTGTTGTTCTGTTTACATGAATAAAACCTTCTATGGTCATACACCCAATGAAAATGGTTTGTTGGATCTCGATCGTGGTGATACACATTTTTATAATATTGAAGCCAAAAGATGCAAAGTTAATAATGATAGTGCAACTTATTTGTGACACTGCCGTTTAGGTCATATTGGTGTAAAGCGCATGAAGAAAATCCATGATGATGGGCTTTTGGAATCACTTGATTATGAATCAGTTGATGCTTGCGAACCATGCCTCATGGGCAAGATGACTAAGACTCCGTTCTCCAGAACAATGGAGCGAGCAATAGATTTGTTGGAAATCATACATACTGATGTATGTGGTCCGATGAATATTGAGGCTCGCGGCAGGTATCATTATTTTCTGATCTTCACAGATGATTTGAGCAGATATGAGTATATCTACTTGATGAAACACAAGTCTGAAACATTTGAAAAGTTCAAAGAATTTCAGAGTGAAGTGGAGAATCATCGTAACAAAAATAAAAGTTTCTACGATATGATCGTAGAAGTAAAATATTTGATTTACGAGTTTGGCCTTCAGTTAAAACAATGTGAAATAGTTTCACTACTCACGCCACCTGGAACACCACAGTGTAATGGTGTGTCCGAACGTCGTAACCGTACTTTATTAGATATGGTGCGATCTATGATGTCTCTTACCGATTTACCACTATTGTTTTGGGGTTATGCATTAGAGACAGCTACATTCACATTAAATAGGGCACCATCTAAATCCGTTGAGACGACACCGTATGAACTATGGTTTGGCAAGATACCTAAGCTGTCGTTTCTTAAAGTTTGAGGTTGCAATGCTTATGTGAAAAAGTTTCAACCTGGTAAGCTCAAACCCAAATCAGAGAAGTGCATCTTCATAGGATACCCAAAAGAAAATGTTGGGTACACCTTCTATCACAGATCCGAAGGCAAGATATTCATTGCTGAGAATGGATCCTTTCTAGAGAAGGAGTTTCTCTCGAAAGAAGTGAGTGGGAGGAAAGTAGAACTTGATGAGGTAACTGTACCTGCTCCCTTATTGGAAAGTAGTTCATCACAGAAATCTGTTCCTGTGACTACTACACCAATTAGTGAGGAAGCTAATAATGATGATCATGTAACTTCAGATCAAGTTACTACCGAACCTCGTAGGTAAACCAGAGTGAGATCCGCACCAGAGTGGTACGGTAATCCTATTCTAGAGGTCATGTTACTTGACCATGACGAGCCTACGAACTATGAGGAAGCGATAATGAGCCCAGATTCCACGAAATGGCTTGAGGGCATGAAATCTGAGATGAGATCCATGTATGAGAACAAAGTATGGACTTTGATTGACTTGCCCATTGATCGGTGAGCCATTGAGATTAAATGGATCTTCAAGAGGAAGACGGACGCTGATAGTAGTGTTACTATCTACAAAGCTAGAATTGTCGCAAAAGGTTTTCGACAAGTTCAAGGTGTTGACTACGATGAGAGTTTCTCACTCGTATCTATGCTTAAGTATGTCCGAATCATGTTAGCAATTGCCACATTTTATGAAATCTGGCAAATGGATAAACAAAACTACATTCCTTAATGGATTTATTAAAGAAGAGTTGTATATGATGCAACAAGAAAGTTTTGTCAATCCTAAAGGTGCTAACAAAATATGCAAGCTGCAACGATCCATCTATGGACTGGTGCAAGCATCTCGGAGTTGGAATATACGCTTTGATAAGTTGATAAAAGCATATAGTTTTATAAAGACTTGCAGTGAAGCCTGTATTTACAAGAAACTGAGTGGGAGCACTACAGCATTTCTGATAAGTATATGTGAATGACATATTGTTGATCGGAGATAATGTAGAATTATTCTGCAAAGCATAAAGGAGTGTTTGAAAGGAGTTTTTCAAAGAAAGACCTCAGTAAAGCTGCTTACATATTGAGCATCAAGATCTATAGAGATAGATCAAGACGCTTGATAAGTTTTTTCAATGAGTACATACCTTGACAAGATATTGAAGTAGTTCAAAATGGAACAATCAAAGAAAGAGTTCTTGCCTGTGTTGCAAGGTGTGAAATTGAGTAAGACTCAAAGCCCGACCACGGCAGAAGATAGAAATAGAATGAAAGTCATTCCCTATGCCTCATCCATAGGTTCTATAAAGTATGCCATGCTGTGTACCAGATCTATTGTATACCCTACACTATGTTAAGCAAGGGAGTACAATAGTGATCTAAGAGTAGATCACTGGACAGCGGTCAAAATTATCCTTAGTGCAATAAGGAAATATTTCTCAATTATGGAGGTGACAAAAAGGTTCGTCGTAAAAAGTTACATTGATGCAAGTTTTGACACAGATCTGGATGACTCTAAGTCTCGATCTAGATACATATTGAAAGTGGGAGCAATAAGCTAGAGTAGCTCCATGCAGAGCATTGTTGACATAGAAATTTGCAAAATACTTACGGATCTGAATGTGACAGACCCGTTGACTAAAATTATCTCACAAGAAAAACATGATCACACCTTAGTACTCTTTGGGTGTTAATCACATAGCGATGTGAACTAGATTATTGACTCTAGTAAACCCTTTGGGTGTTGGTCACATGACTATGTGAACTATGGGTGTTAATCACATGGTGATGTGAACTATTGGTGTTAAATCACATGGCGATGTGAACTAGATTATTGACTCTAGTGCAAGTGGGAGACTGAAGGAAATATGCCCTAGAGGCAATAATAAAGTTATTATTTATTTCCTTATATCATGATAAATGTTTATTATTCATGCTAGAATTTTATTAACCGGAAACATTATACATGTGTGAATACATAGACAAACAGAGTGTCACTAGTATGCCTCTACTTGACTAGCTCGTTGATCAAAGATGGTTATGTTTCCTAGCCATAGACAAAGAGTTGTCATTTGATTAACGGGATCACATCATTAGGAGAATGATGTGATTGACTTGACCCATTCCGTTAACATAGCACTTGATCGTTTAGTTTATTGCTATTGCTTTCTTCATGACTTATACATGTTCCTATGACTATGAGATTATGCAACTCCCGTTTACCGGAGGAACACTTTGTGTGCTACCAAACATCACAACGTAACTGGGTGATTAGAAAGGTGCTCTACAGGTGTCTCCGAAGGTACTTGTTGGGTTGGTGTATTTCGAGATTAGGATTTGTCACTCCGATTGTCGGAGAGGTATCTCTGGGCCCACTCGGTAATGCACATCACTATAAGCCTTGCAAGCATTGCAACTAATGAGTTGGTTGCGGGATGATGTATTACAGAACGAGTAAAGAGACTTGCCGGTAACGAGATTGAACTAGGTATGAAGATACCGACGATCGAATCTCGGGCAAGTAACATACCGATGACAAAGGGAACAACGTATGTAGTTATGTGGTTTGACTGATAAAGATCTTCGTGGAATATGTAGGAGCCAATATGAGCATCCATGTTCCGCTATTGGTTATTGACCGGAGACGTGTCTCGGTCATGTCTACATAGTTCTCGAACCCGTAGGGTCCGCACGCTTAAAGTTCGATGATGGTTATATTATGAGTTTATGTGTTTTGATGTACCGAAGGAGTTCGGAGTCCTGGATGAGATCAGGAACATGACGAGGAGTCTCGAAATGGTCGAGACGTAAAGATCGATATATTTGACGACTATATTCGGACATCGGAAAGGTTCCGAGTGATTCGGGTAATTTCGGGAGTACCGGGGAGTTACGGGAATTCGTATTGGGCCTTAATGGGCCATACGGGAATGGAGAG
Source organism: Triticum urartu (assembly GCF_056163025.1). Classification (NCBI taxonomy): domain Eukaryota; kingdom Viridiplantae; phylum Streptophyta; class Magnoliopsida; order Poales; family Poaceae; genus Triticum; species Triticum urartu. The sequence goes on from NC_141877.1 coordinate 614,107,562, forward strand.
AAAGGCCTCAAAGGTTGGCCGCACCCCTCCCCATGGGCTGGTCTGAATTGGACTAGGGAGGGAGGCGCCGCCTTCCTTCCTTCTCCTTTTCCCTTCCCTTTCCTTCCCTCCTACTCCTACTACTTGGAAGGGCTCCTAGTTCTACTAGGAAAGGGGGAATCCTACTCCCGGTGGGAGTAGGACTCCCCTAGGGCGCGCCATAGAGAGGGCCGGCCCTCCCCCTCCTCCACTCCTTTATATACGGGGGCAAGGGGGCACCCCAAAGACGCAACAATTGATCTCTTGATCTCTTAGCCGTGTGCGGTGCCCCCCTCCACCATGATCCACCTCAATCATATCGTAGCGGTGCTTAGGCGAAGCCCTGCATCTGTAGAACATCATCATCGTCACCACGCCGTCGTGCTGACGGAACTCTCCCTCAAAGCTCGGCTGGATCGGAGTTCGAGGGAAGTCATCGAGTTGAACGTGTGCGGAACTCGGAGGTGTCGTGCGTTCGGTACTTGATCGGTCGGATCGTGAAGACGTACGACTACACCAACCGCGTTGTGCTAACGCTTCCGCTTTCGATCTACGAGGGTACGTAGACAACACTCTCCCCTCTCGTTGCTATGCATCACCATGATCTTGCGTGTGCGTAGGAATTTTTTTGAAATTACTACGTTCCCCAACATGAACATCACCCTCTTATCCCGCTGGCAATGGCGCATTTCACAAGGGCAAAGTGGCCTCTGGCTAGACATCATTCGGAACAAGTACCTGTGTGGGCAACCCCTCGCCTTCTGTCAGAGATCTGGCGGCTCCCAGTTCTGGCAGTCGGTCATCCAACTCCTCTCGGTCCTCCGCATTGGTACCTCCATTTTGGTTGGATATGGAGCGACGACTCTGTTCTAGTTCGACCGGTGGGCGGGAGACACCCCCTTCGCCGCGCGCTTACCCAACCTCTTCTCCATCGCTGTCGTTGTTTTGTCATGGCGGATGTCCTAGAGAAAGGACTTAGTCGTGGAGCCATCGCAGCTGGTTAGCTTGAAGGGGTTAAAGCGGACACAAGGACGCGAGAGAGTTTATACTAGTTCGGCCCCTTCGATGAAGGTAAAAGCCCACGTCTAGTTGTGATGGAATTGATGGGGTTTTGATGACTAGGGAGCAAACAAGCTTCGCCTATGTCTCGAGTTGTTGTCTGTTGTCCTTGAACCGCCGCCGGGTCATCCCCTTATATACACGGGTGACACCCGTCGGTTCACAGAGTCCCAACACCGGTCGATATTCGTATCCGGGTTGGTCTCTCCTTATTCCTAACTTACAATACAAGCTTATATACAACTTCCGGTTTACAGCTACAAGTCTTGAACCGGCTACGGGCCTTAGGCCCTCATCTGCCTTCTTGGGCTTTATCACTTCTGGGACTACCGATGAAGTTGACCCGGCCCAGATAGGCCGGTTTACGCCCAGCAATAATATCCTCAACATTAGGCCCCAGATTGATTTGAACGGGCTCATGTCAATCCTTTAACAAAAACTTCATCTTCAACGTCTTCTCATAAATTGATAAACCGCCATGATGTCATCTTCTTTGATTATTGTAAACCGGAGTGACGTCACCTGTCATAACGAAGATATCCATTATGCTTCTTTATTTAATATATCTACGGAAATCGAGGCGACAGCTCTGTTTCGTGGCCCCTTGATTGTCGCGCCTGACACATGTCTTTTTGCCTTATAAATAGGACCGAAGGGTCATTTCCTTTCTCTTTCCCTTCTTCCCCTTCTGCTTCGTCTTCCTCGCATCGCCCGGCTTCAGAGGTCCGCTGCCACCATCGACCTCTGCCTCAACCTTGGTCGCTGCATCAACCTGGGCGCACTAGAGCGTCGCAGCAACCTTCCGCGTCTTCCTCAGCTCCGGTAAACCTTCTATCCTTTCCCCTGCAGATCTGTTTTAGGGTTTCACAGTTCTTCAGTATTCATCTTCTGCCTCTTGCTCATACGATAGATCTTTAGATGAATCCACAAATCTTTACTCTGTGCAATGATAGTTGTTTGACCTTCACCTTCACTTATGCATCTCAAAACCATAGATCTATATGAACGTTTTGCTCCTTGGTTCGGTACTGCTCCTTTGAACCTCTAAGTATTTATCTCTTTTTTGAACTTGCTTCAGATCCAATGCTATAAGGAAATCTTGTGAAACCTGTTTCTGCGTACTTGTCCATCCACAATGCTTAGATCAGGCGGTTTAACCTTATAGAAATTTTTTCCAAACCGGTATGTGCCATTAGTCCCCTTATTGAACCGCCAGATGCTTGTTGCTTCATAAAACTCCAGTTCAGATAGTTCTATCTCCGGTTTAACTGTGCCCATACCAATGTATCTTGATCAAATGCATTTTTGAACCGGGATCTTCTACCTTGTAGATTCCATCATGGCCAAGCAAGTGTATGAGTGCAATTGGGTTCCTTCTCGCGTCATAGAGGCTCAACTGGACGATTTAGTCCTGATTGGCGCTTTAGGCAGCAAAGATACCATCCATTGGAGGGCTCCTGGCCAAGAATGCCCTCCCACACCTCGAGAAGGAGAGGTTGTTGTTTTCGTAGATCACTTAGCCTGGGGCTTTAAGCCGCCCGGTTCTAAATTTTACCGGGATGTTTTAGCCGATTTCCAACTCCATCCACAAGACACTGGCCCCAACTCTGTTACAAATATGTGTCACTTCCAAGTGCTCTGTGAGGTGTTCTTTCAAGAGGAGCCCACAGTGGAATTGTTCAGAGACCTTTTCCATTTAAACCGCCGTACTGAGTTTACTGATGGCTCTAATACAGAGTTGGGTGGCATGGCGATTCAGAAAAGGAAAGAGGTCACATACCTCACACCAAGCTGCACAGCCACCCCAAAGAGTGGAATCAGACATGGTTCTACTGCAAAGACACCTCCCCTGCTGGTGAGAATCCCTTGCCTGGCTTTCGTCCGGAGCGGCTCAGCAATACACACCCGTTTCCTCAAAGATTGACTGCCCAGGAGAGAAGCAAATATGCTCCCCAACTGTCAAAGCTCAGAGCCTTTATGGCCAACGGTTTAACAGGGGTTGATCTCGCTCGTTGTTGGATATCATGGAGCATACTGCCCCTTAGTCAGCGCTCCGGTTTGATGTGCGAGTATACTAACAGTGTTGATGACCCACTGCGACATTCAAAAATCCAGCTCTCCGATGAAGAAATCACAGAGGCTGTGAATAAGATGATGAATGAACCGGAACACGTCTGCACTAGAACAGGCCTGCTTCCCTTCTGTGCCACCAACAAACCGCCAACTGTAAGACTTTGATTTTTCTCTTTGCTGAATCTGTTATTGATATCTTGTTTAATATCAGTGTATGTGTAATCAGGGCAATGATCCGTTTTGGAGCAAAAAACTGCCGCAGGAGAAACCAGAAAAACCAGACAAACCGGAAAGAGCAACTCGGCAAAAGACTAAAGTTGTGAAGAAGACTGCCCACAGGAAGAGAACCACGACATCTTCTAATCCGGCCCCTGATGATGATGTGGATAATCCGGACTTTGAGGTAGAGCTTGACTCACTTGGTTTATTTTTCATGCGTCTTATTGATGATGATATTTGTCAGGATGATGCCGAAGCCAGCCACGCGGATGTTGCAGAGGTAATTATTCTCTCTTCCGATTCAGAAACTTTACCTTCACAAAAAATCCGTCAGGCAAACCGAAAAGTTAAATTTTCTCATCCTTTTGCTTATCTGGATCCTAAATTTCTTATGAAGACCCAACAATACGAAGCTCGTCGCACAACCCGGCACAGCGGCCAGGTAGTTACCTCCGCCGGTTTACCGAACAGTCCGGTTCGGAAACGCCATTCAGAGGTCTCTAATTTGCTTGTCAGTGCTTGTCCTAAAGCGGGCTGCTTTCGTCAACCTCTTAATCCATATGACTCCGATTACCAGGTTACTTCCCACTCATCTTCTGGCGAGTCGTCGGCTACTCAGCTGCCACCGCTCAAAACGGTGCTTGGGTAAGCTATACTTATTGTGATATTTGTAGTACATCGCCTTAGAACATATGCTGTATTTGATTTTGTTATTCTTCTCAGGGCCAAACCTAGGCCAAGCAAGAAGGCCCGCCTGGACAAGCGGCCGAAGAAGATGTCGTTCTTGAGCCAGGCAAGACACCCGATCTTGAAGCGGCTATTCCTGAGGATATACCCAACGATCCACCGCAGAAAGACGACGATCTTATTGCTGAAGAGAGACCTGCTGATGCCTCAGGTCCTGTCAATCAGCCCACAGACTCCATCTGGATTGAAAGCTCCACCGGTCCAGCAAAAACTACTAACAAGCCAACAGCTCCAGTGCAAACCGGCGGTACCAAGGATGATGAGGTTGTCATTACTGGCACTGGCCATACTGAGCCAAGCAATCCTGTCACTTTGTCCAAACATTCTGCCAAGGAAGAATTTGCTGCCTTTGGCAAAGGCAAGTGGAACGCTGATCTGACGACTTACGCTGCTCTGAACGCCCAAGATATCCATTCCGGCTATCTGAACCGGCTGTATACCAGTCGCGACTATGAAGCCGGTCTGGTTAATATGATGAAAGATAAATATGAGGTAACTTCCATATGCTCCTTCCTGCTTGTATGCTTCCATTATTGCTGACTTTCCTAGCCCCCAAGGGCCCGTTTGTAATATTCTTTCAAACCGGGACTTACTAATATAAATCTTGATGCTTTGAAATTCGCTGATGTAGCCCCCAAGGGCCGGTTCAACTTAGCGTAGTTAAACCGGTACTTTTAAGTAATTGAAATTGCCACATCAGAATATATATGAGCAAATAGCCATTAGCCCCCAAGTGCCAAGTTGAATACTTGTATTGATCTTGGGACTTTGTAAGCAATTGAAAGATGAAGATCGAATATGCATTAGCCCCCAAGTGCCAAGTGCATAACTTGTTATGTGGTTGGTACTTCAATCCTTGTACCGTTTTGTTGAAGTATATAACCGTCTGCATGCAGGCCGAGCTGAAGACGAAAGAAAACCAAATCGCCGACCTCCAAGAAAACCTGAAAACCCAACAAGCTGAAACCTCCAAAGCAAAAGAGGAATTAGCCAGCGTTTTAAGCGCCATGGAGCAGCTTAAGAAGAACTTCAAGAAGAAGCAGGTGGATTGGGCCACTGAAAAGTCCACTTTAATCAAACGAGCAGAAGATGCCGAGGCTACACTAAAACCGGTGGCAGATGAACTGACCAGTATAAAGCGGCACGTGGATACCATGACCACTGCTATCTTTGGTAAACCATTTTGACTTCTGAATTGACTCGGCCTTCTTACAGAGCTGCCGGTTTAACCCTTATGATATTTTTGGGACACGCACGGGTCACTTGGGGTCAGATGTGCGGAAAAAATTGAAAGTTGTCTACACGTTGGTCGAACAGCTGTATACTGGTGCACAGCGGATCATCTGTACCGCATCTCACAACAAACCGGCGCCCACTTTGATTCAAGATACCCCGATGAAACTGCCGGTGCTTCCTGCCCGGGTTGAAGAGCTGAAGAAATCTGCTACTCGAACCGGTGCGATCAACGCCTTAATGCGGGCAAAATCCTGGGTGCCGGATTTTGATCCTATTGAAGCGGCTCAGGGCTATCCCAGCTTGAAAGAAGACGGGTCAGAATTTAGTGAAGCGGATCAGCGAGCCATAAACCGGGAGGTGCGTCTGCTAGCTTGTCAACTGGCTGAAGAAGCAGACTTGTCTTGTTATCAAGCTCAATATGATAATCAGAACAAGCGAAAGCTGCCCCAATTCATGAGTCGGAAAATCTTTATCCCTCCAATCCGTAAGCACACATACGCTCCCGATATTGACCCGTCATTGCTGATCCATGATGAAGCTGTTTTTCAAGCATTAATGGGAATCGACTGGACAACTGTTGATTTCCAGCCACTGGGTAGAGAAACGGAGGCTGAAGCGGTGCATGATGACCCACAACCATCAAGGCAGGGTGGTGACCAAGCTTGAACCGGAAGCCGGTTTTGAAACTGCCTCTCCTTTGCGAAAAACAATGATATCATTATGGGCACCGTGTTGCCTTGTAATAGACTAGCTATTACTTTTGATGTTGATATGCCTTCGTGCATAATTTGTTCTTCCTGTGGTGATGAACTTTCCAAAGCACTTTCTGCAATAAAAAACTCTTCAAGTGCCACCGTGGTTGTACCGTCCGGCGGAATATGATGTCTGCATATATGAAGTCAAAACATCCAAAAAATTCTTAAGTATATAACCAAAATTTTGCGATACATAATACCTGCCATCGTTGAGCATGAAGTTGGCTTGGCCAATCTTGAAGCGGAGTTTTGCAAACCCACACTGTTGGAGGAGATAACAGCTCCTGTATATATATGACGCTGGTTTACCTAGTAAACCGTGCCGGGTTATAATAAACACCGTGTTACTCCATAAGAGGATGCTAACAACAAGGATCAAACCGGGCAAATAGTCTCCGGATTGACGTGAACTGTGTTCCGTCAATTGACTGGTAAAAAACTTTGTCGGTTTAAAAAACGCAATAAGAAGCAAAAAAAACCCTTCAAAAAAAGTGTGAAACAAATGCAATGACAAAAACGTTTGCAAAAAAGGTTTATTTGAGCTGATCAAATGGCGTTACCATGGCCAAACACGACCAAGCTCCCGTTAGGTGTAACTATGGTTCTAGTCAGCTAGGTCCCCAAATGAAACTGTGGCATTTATGCCGACCAAATGGCATGGTCATGGTTCGGGTTCGACCAAGCCCCCAAGTAATTCTGTGGCCTTAGGCCGATCAAGAGGCATGACTGGTTCAGACATGACCAAGTCCCCAAGTGATCTGGTGGCTCTCGCCTATCAAGAGGCATGGTATTGGTTCGGACACGACTAAACCCCCAAGTGATATAACATGATGCTTTTTTAAAAAGCGAACTCAAGGGGTAAACCGGAGGCCGCTTTAGAGCAACTCCGTGTAACCTCACATGATGTAAAGAACAGATACCCCGCTTTAGCTGAGGTTCTGGTTTATTATATTTAATCATAATATATACATTGTCGTAATATGTACATAAGTATAGCCAATGGCTCAGGTATAGTAAGGCCGAAGATGAGCTATGTTCCACGGCCTGTTGGTCTCCTCCTCTGATGTGCGTGAGTCTTTATTCTCTCGAATATCGATCATATAGTACAACCCGTTGTGCAGATTCTTGCTAACCACAAAAGGCCCCTCCCAAGGTGGGGATAGCTTATGCATATTAGTCTGATCTTGGATGAGTCGAAGCACCAAATCTCCTTCCTGAAAGGTTCTAGTTCTGACTCGGCGACTGTGATAACGACGAAGATCCTGCTGGTAAATCGCCGACCGGGCGGCTGCGACGTCACGCTCTTCATCCAACCGGTCCAAAGCATCTTGTCATGCCTTCTCGTTGTCTGCTTCAATATAAGCCGTCACACGAGGTGAATCATGACGGATATCACTGGGGAGAACCGCCTCCGCTCCATAAACCATGAAGAACGGTGTGTATCTTGTTGATCTGTTGGGTGTTGTATTGATGCTCCATAACACAGATGGTAATTCTTCTACCCAACAACCCGGCGTTCTCTGCAAAGGAACCATGATCCGGGGCTTCATGCCTCTCAAGATCTCTTGATTAGCTCTTTCTGCTTGACCATTGGACTGTGGGTGTGCCACTGATGAAACGTCGAGCCGGATGTGCTCCCGTTCGCAGAACTCCTTCATGGCACCTTTGGACAAATTAGTACCATTATCTGTAATGATACTGTGCGGAAAGCCAAACCGGAAAATCACCTTTTTGATGAACTGAACCGTCGTGGCCGCATCACACTTGCTAACAGGTTCTGCCTCCACCCACTTTGTAAACTTGTCAACCGCCACCAGTAGGTGGGTCTTCTTATCTTTGGACCTTTTGAAAGGCCCAACCATATCCAGCCCCCAAGTCGCAAACAGCCAAGTAATTGGAATCATTCTCAATTCTTGAGCCGGTACATGAGCACGTCTTGAAAACCTTTGGCAACCATCACATCGTCTAACCAGATTCTCCGCATCAGCATGAGCAGTTAACCAATAGAAGCCATGGCGAAACGCTTTAGCCACCAGAGACTTTGAACCGACGTGGTGACCACAATCTCCTTCGTGGATCTCACGCAAAATTTCACGGCCTTCTTCAGGAGACACGCAGCATTGAAAAGCTCCTGATACACTGCAATGATGCAACTCGCCATTGATGATAGCCATGGACTTGGATCGCCGAATTATCTGCCGGGCCAGAATCTCATCCTCTGGCAACTCGCCCCGGTTCTTGACGCCAGATAAGGCAGGGTCCAATCCGGAATAACATGAAGAGCTGCCACCAATTGAGCCTCCGGATCAGGAATAGCCAAATCCTCTTCACCAGGGATCTTGACCGACGGGTTGTGCAGCACATCCAGAAAAACATTGGGCGGGACCTGTTTGCGCTGAGAGCCCAGCCGGCTTAAAGCGTCCGCCGCTTCATTTTTCCGCCGGTCCACGTGGTCCACCTGATAGCCTTTGAAATAACCTGCAACAATATCCACCTCACGATGATATGCTGCCATGAGTGGGTCCTTGGAGTCCCAAGTGCCAGACACCTGCTGAGCCACAAGGTCCGAGTCACCGAAGCACTTAACTCGACTTAGATTCATCTCCTTAGCCATCCGGAGACCATGGAGCAAGGCTTCATACTCAGCTGCATTGTTAGTACAAGGGAACATTAAGCGGAGAACATAACAAAACTTATCACCTCGTGGGGAAGTTAATACGACTCCAGCGCCCGAGCCTTCCAACTGCCCGGATCCGTCAAAATGGATGGTCCAATACGTGTGATCCGGCTTTTCTTCAGGTGCTTGCATTTCCGTCCAATCATTGATGAAATCAACAAGTGCTTGAGACTTAACCGCTGTCCGAGGCACATACTTCAAACCGTACGGCCCCAGCTCTATGGCCCACTTTGCAATCCGGCCAGTTGCTTCCCGATTCTGGATGATATCTCCCAAAGGAGCAGAACTAACCACCGTAATCGGGTGCCCTTGGAAGTATTGTTTAAGCTTCCGGCTTGCCATAAAAACTCCATACACCAGCTTCTGCCAATGCGGATACCTTTGCTTGGACTCGATTAGTACCTCGCTGATATAATAGACCGGTCGTTGAACCGGATGCTCCTTACCCGCCTCCTTTCGCTCCACCACAATAGCCACGCTGACCGCCCGAGCATTGGCAGCAACATATAATAGCAACGGCTCCTTGTCAATGGGAGCGGCGAGCACCAGCGGATTGGCCAATTGCCGCTTTAAGTCCTCAAACGCTTCATCAGCGGCGGAACTCCAGGCAAACTGATCCGTCTTTTTCAACATCTGATACAAAGGGATTGCCTTCTCACCAAGACGACTGATAAACCGGCTTAATGCTGCAATCCGGCCGGCCAGTCGTTGAACATCATTGATACACTTTGGTTTAGCCAGGGAGGTGATGGCCGTGATCTTCTCCGGATTAGCCTCAATTCCCCCGTTGGACACCAGAAAACCCAATAGCTTGCCCGCCGGTACACCAAAGACACACTTGTCCGGATTAAGCATCATCTTGTATGTCCTCAGGTTATCAAAAGTTTCCTTCAAATTAGCAATCAAAGTCTCCTTCTCCCTAGACTTAACCACGATATCATCCATGTAAGCATGTACATTACGGCCGATTTGCTTGTGAAGACAATTTTGTACACACCGTTGATAAGTTGCCTGGGCACTCTTGAGCCCGAAGGGCATAGACACATAGCAGAAGGCTCCAAAGGGAGTTATAAATGCCGTCTTCTCCTGGTCCTTAACTGCCATTTTAATCTGATGATAGCCAGAATATGCATCCAAAAAACTTAAACGCTCACAACCCGCCGTAGCATCAATAATTTGATCAATACGGGGGAGGGCAAAAGGATCTGCTGGACAAGCTTTATTAAGATCTGTGTAATCCACACACATGCGCCAGGTGCCGTTTTTCTTGAGGACTAGCACCGGATTGGCAAGCCACTCAGGGTGAAAAACTTCAACAATAAAACCAGCTGCTAAGAGCCTGGCTACCTCTTCTCCAATCGCCTTGCGTCTTTCTTCGTTAAACCGGCGGAGGAACTGTTTCACCGGTTTATATTTAGGATCCACATTAAGTGTGTGCTCAGCGAGTTGCCTCGGTACACTTGGCATGTCAGAGGGCTTCCATGCAAAAATGTCCCGATTCTCACGGATGAACTCGATGAGCGCGCTTTCCTATTTCGGATCCAAGTTGGCACTGATGCTGAACTGCTTGGATGAATCGCCAGGTACGAAGTCAACAAGCTTAGTTTCTGCTGCCGATTTTAACTTCAAGGCCGGATCATGCTCCGTAGTTGGCTTCTTCAACGGAGTCATGTCCGCCGGATCAACATTGTCTTTATAATACTTCAGCTCCTCGGTGGCACAGACCGACTCTGCATAGGCCGCATCTCCTTCCTCACACTCCAAAGCGATTTTGCGGCTTCCGTGAACCGTTATTGTACCCTTGTGACCCGGCATCTTGAGTTGCAAATACACATAACAGGGCCGAGCCATAAACTTGGCGTAGGCTGGTCGCCCAAACAGGGCATGATATGGACTTTGGATTTTCACCACTTCAAACGTCAATGTCTCCGACCTGGAATCATGATCATCCCCAAAGGCCACTTCCAGACCTATCTTACCAACGGGATATGCTGATCTGCCAGGCACTACACCGTGGAATACTGTATTAGACGGTTTGAGATTCTTATCTGTTAGTCCCATACGACGGAAGGTCTCATAGTACAGGATGTTAATGCTGCTCCCTCCATCCATGAGCACCTTGGTGAACTTGTAACCTCCCACCTGAGGCGCCACCACCAGAGCCAACTGACCCGGATTATCGACCTGGGGAGGGTGATCTTCTCTGCTCCATATGATTGGTTGTTCAGACCAACATAGATAACGGGGTATGGCCGGTTCAACAGAGTTGACCGCCCGCCTCTGAACCTTCCGGTCTCGCTTGTCCAAGCTAGTGGTGAAGACATGGTACTGCCCATTACTCAACTGCTTTGGGTTGCTCTGGTAACCTGACTGTTGCTACTGTTGGTTGTAACCACCCTGGTTGTTCTAACTATTTTGACCATTATGTTCGCCCGGATTACCATTGAATCCTGAACCGGAACTTCCTCCACCGTAACCCGGCCCGGATCCTGAGCCACCGCCAGATTCATGATCATACCGAAAATTATTAGAATTCTTGAACTCCTGCATAATAAAGCAATCCTTCCAAAGGTGGTTTGCTGGCGCCTCCTTCGTCCCATGTCTTGGACAGGGCTGGCTTAGCAGATAGTTTAGGCGGTTTGGGTTAGGGTTGGGTGCTCCATTACGATTTTTCGGTCTACCCTTGCGTCGCTGGCCATTGTCCTGTGCGTTGGTATTAGCCACAAAGTCCATGTTACCATCCGCTTTACGCTTGCCTCCACCACCATTGCCTGTCCAGTGATGCTGCTGACCTTTGGAGCTGCTGTTCTTCTTCCCTTTCCCTGTCTTGTCATCATCAGATTCGGGATCCTTGGTACTATCAGAATCAGCATATTTCACCAAAGCGGCCATGAGGGTCCCCATGTCGGTGCAATGACGCTTCATCCGTCCCAACTTCAGCTTCAGGGACCCAAACCGGCAGTTGCCTTCTAGGGTTAATACTGCGGTGTCAGCGTTGATGCGGTCTGAGGAGTGCAACACTTGTGAAACCCGGCGCACCCAATGAGTCGTTGATTCTCCTTCCTCCTGGACGCATGCAGCTAAGTCCACTATCGACATAGGCTGTTTACAGGTATCCTTGAAATTGCTGATAAACCGGGCTCATAATTGGGCCCATGAACTGATAGAATTAGCTGGCAAGCTTTTTAACCAAGTACGGGCCGTTCCTTCAAGCATCATGGTGAAGTATTTCGCACACGCCGCGTCATCCACATCAAGCATCTCCATGGCCATCTCATAGCTCTCCACCCATGTCTCTGGAGGTTGATCCGCCGTGTAATTTGGTACCTTGCGCGGGCCATTGAAATCCTTGGGCAGGCGCACGTTGCGTAAAGCGGGGATAAGGCAAGGCACCCCCAAAGAACTAGAAGTAACACCAGGTTCAGTCAAGGTGGTTGGAAGAACCGGCGTGAGCTGCCGAGCCTGATGCTGTGTGGCTAATTCGGCCTCCCTGCGCCCGCGGGCCCGGTCCACCACTCCCTGGGCATTATCAGCACCACCCGCCGGGTTGTTGTCACGGGGTGCCCCACGTTGTTCATTACTCGACACTGCTGGTTCATCCATATGTCTGCTATAGCTCCGGCTTGGACGGGGGGTCGAGTGGATCCGGTCGCGGCTGTACGAGTACGCTTCCTGTTGGGCCAAAGCTGTCCTCAGAAGTTCCTTGACCCGTCGCGTCTCTACTGCCTGCGGCGAGTCACCTTCAATTGGAATGGCCTCCAGCCGTGCAGCAGCGGCAACAAGATTGTCCATTGGGTTGGAGTAGTGACCCGGAGGTGTTAAAGCAGCCTGAGGTATAACGGTGTTCTGACAAGGCGGGTCCATCTGACGAGGCTGAACCGGTGCACCGGTCCCATGGGCTTCTGCTTGGTTTCCCTCCAGCGGATTGCCAGCTCTTGGTCCTGGAGTGTTGAAAAGGTCTCTAGCCTCGAAAACCGGTGGTAAGCGGGATCGGTGCTTCCTCCTCATGACTTCATGCGACGCGCTCTGGTCCAACATAAGCCTGTAGGCCTGTGCGTCTAAAGCGGCCTGCTCGGCGGCCATCCTGGTGTCCTTAGCCGCCAGATCCGCCTTGGCCTGGGTGATCTGTTCCTTTACCTTTGCAATCTCCGCGTTGTGAACGTCCTGATCCGGTGGATTAACTTCCGCCATAAGCACAGCCAACGCATCAAATAGTTCTGATAGAACCTGAGCCGGCGGGCGCACAGGGCCTCCTGCCCCGACAGCCGTCGCCGCTGCTGAACCGGAGATCGTTGCCGCAGCTGTCGAAGAATGAAGCGCTGCTTGTGTTCCGGCCATGAATATTCCAACCCGGTTGAGCATATCAGAGGGGTCCGGAATACTGTCGCCATCGGAACAGCTCCCAATCCGGCCATCTTGTAGCTGATAAAGAGATTTGGTTTCTCCGGTCGAAGATTCGTCACCGGAACAAACGACGGTCGCGCCGCGAAATTCCGATCCGTCCTCATAACTTCCTCCATGGATGACTCCCACGAAGGCATGCTTTATGGCCGGTTTAACCCAGGCGGATCGCGCACGCTGAGCCGTCTCGACGAGGTCGGTGCAGATGTCCGGCTCAGGGCCCGGTTCACCGATCTTGCCAATGAAAACGTGAATGCTACCAAAGGGGACCCGGTACCCGTACTCAATTGAACCGGCCTCGGGGCCCCGGCGTCGTCGATGTAGAGCTTGCCGCAACGACTCTTAGTCATCCGGCCTACAGCGTAGCCCTCGAGTCCTTCAAAGCGGCCCTCCAAGAACCGGAAACCATCGTGCGATAGCCCCACGGTGGGCGCCAACTGTCGTTGTTTTGTCACGGCAGATGTCCTAGAGAAAGGACTTAGTCATGGAGCCATCGCAGCGGGTTAGCTTGAAGGGGTTAAAGCGGACACAAGGACGCAAGAGAGTTTATACTAGTTCGGCCCCTTCGATGAAGGTAAAAGCATACGTCTAGTTGTGATGGAATTGATGGAGTTTCGATGACTAGGGAGCAAACAAGCTTCGCCTATGTCTCGAGTTGTTGTCTGTTGTCCTTGAACCGCCGCCGGGTCATCCCCTTATATACACGGGTGACACCCGTCGGTTCACAGAGTCCCAACACCGGTCGATATTCGTATCCGGGTTGGTCTCTCCTTATTCCTAACTTACAATACAAGCTTATATACAACTTCCGGTTTACAGCTACAAGTCTTGAACCGGCTACGGGCCTTAGGCCCTCATCTGCCTTCTTGGGCTTTATCACTTCTGGGACTACCGATGAAGTTGACCCGGCCCAGATAGGCCGGTTTACGCCCATCAGTAATATCCTCAACAATCGTCGTTGATCCTTGGATCTCTGTAGAGAGGGCCCTTATTGACTTAGGGCGCCTTGCCTTTCGGAGGCCATTTGGGCCCTTGGATTCTGCCGCCTGGCATTAGTTGCTTGACTGCGTCACTCTCCACGAGCCTGAAGTGGACGCTGGCCTGGACCTGGTTCGGTGGTGCCTTGAGCCGTCAGGCCAATTCTCCACCCAGTCCCTCTACCGGGCCATTGCACCATCCTCCGCCCCTCCCCTTACGGCTGTCTGGTCCATCCGCCTGCCGTTGAAGATTTGGATCTTCATGTGGCAATGGATTCGCGGGCGGACCCCATCTAGCGTGGAGGTTCGCAAGCGCAGTGGCCTGGGTAGTGGCCTTTGCCCGCTCTGTGGTGTCCCCGAAGACTCGAATCACATCTTCTTCTCTTGTGTGTCCGCTCAATTCATTTGGAGCTGCTTTAGAGAGGTGGTTGGTGGCAATTGGTGTCACACCAATTTCCTCGACCTATTCGCCGAACTCCAGAACTCCCCCCAGCATTCTCGCCACATTAGGTGGCTGGAGATTGGGGTCCTCGCTTGGACTCTCTGGATGATCCGCAATAGACTTGTGATTCAGCGCATTCCGCTTCGACGTGCTACTGACGCCCTTTTCAAACTGTCTGGTTACTTGCAGCTTTGGCGGCCGCTTAGCCGCCCCACGGACCGGGACGCCATCTCTGTCTTCATCGCCGACCTTCGCTCGATGGTTGTTCGTCTGTCGCCGCTGCTCCCTCCGCCAATCCCCGAGCTGGATTAGGGGTCGGGCCCTCTTTGGCCTCTCCCAGCCGTTCTTTTTTCCTTTTCTCTTTTGTTTGGGCTTGTTGAGCTGTGCCCTTAGCAGAACCTATTGTACTTCTTGTTGTGAGACTTGGGTGTGTGTGTGTTGTGGACTAGTCCTTGTATGGGTGATCTGTGGCGGTTTGCTTTATCTATAAAGCGGGGCGAAAGCCTTTTTCGGTATTTCAAAGGTTGTGAGGGTAGATGTGCACAAGGAAATTAACTCTTATTTTCTAGGTAGACCAAATCTTCTAATTTATGTACTCTTGTGATGAAGTAGTATCAGCTGATGCAGCCAATCAAGTTTAATGTTCAGCAACAGATGCGTCAGCAACAAATCTGGCAACAGCAGAATGTGGACAATGGTTGGGAGGCTGATGAGCCATCCTGCAAACAAAATAGTACTCCTATGTCATGCAACAAAGGTAAATTGTTTTAACAAACTTAATTCCAAGGCTACATCTATCATTCATATAGTCATTCAAATACTAGTAAGACATGCGAAGCAAATGTAACTAAGTCACTCTGGTTAAAAGTTGTGATTTGACTGTGCCTGTGCTCTCAAAAGCCATATATTTGACAGTTGGATGGTTTTGGTTACCGTAGTACTACCAAAGATGGATGAAGAAAATATAGGAAGGACAAAGTACACTGCACAAGCACAAATACGCTTTATTTTTACCAACTTAACTTTGCAGGCATTCAGATGGAAGAGATGGGCAGCAACCAACTGTATCTATGTGTGTGTGTGCCTCTGACCCTGGTGTAGTTCATGTGCAAGCAGACTGTGCTGATCATTGGTTTGGTCTTTACAGTTTATTTTCGTTCTGTGTGCCGATGCCATCTTCAGTTAAGCATACGTTAACTAAAACCACGACGAGTAATTTGGAAAGGAGGGAGTGCTAAACAGAGCAGAGAAAGATAACAAGGTAAGCTAATTGGCCTAGCAACTGTAATATCCAAATCTAACGTACTACTCTCTCCGTCTCAAAATAAGTGTCGCTAATTTAATACAATTTTGTACTCAATCAGCGTCCGTTATTTTGGGACAAAGGGAGTAGATAATAACAAGTTAGGATCTTCAGCTCAGTTCAGGGCACCACTTAATCGCAAAATAATTGGAAATTTTTGAATTTTAAACTGTGTGTGTGATCAACCATGTACACGCAACTACAGGCAGGGTGTGGACAAAAGTCAGGGGGGAAAGAGAGTTGAAGATGAGATGAGAGGCAACGAGCTGATGAGACTCCCCATCAGTACTCCAAACAAGAAAAATAACAAGAGCAGCACCTGCTTGCAACCCCTTTACTGATTGCTTGCTAATGAGTGTTTACTGGACATGCTTTATTTACCAACTTGCCACAGCACAGCACAGCACAGCCACCCCACATGAGCAGGTCTCTGAACAAAAGGGGCATCATCCTGCTACAGAGTAGCACTCAGAGTCCATGTAGCAGCAAGCAGGTTGTGGTGATGATTGGTCTCTCTCTTCTTTCAAATTTGCTTTACCAACGTGCCGCAACACAATCACGACTCAAATGAAGACCCAGATGAGCAGCAAATATATATACTGTACATGTCTGTATGTGTGTGCCTGGCTCTGAGGGCAGACAGAAAGGGGCACATCCCACTGCAGAGCACACAGTTCATGTGGCAGCAGGTTGTGGTGATGATTGATTGATTAGTCTCTAATTTCCTTCATTTCAAATGGGCATCTGTCCTTTGAGCAAATGATCCTGGCCAATCTTCAGTTCAGATAAGGTACCTGCCCCCTGAGCAAATGATGCTAAACAATAGGCAAATTTTAGCATACTCCCTTTTACCTCCTCTTTTCACGTGAGAGATAAGAGTTCATAATAGATCTGAGTCTTTGATTTAATTAAGTAGTAGTCAGATTTACTCCTACCTTCTTCCCAAGTGAAAAGAGGAGGTAAGGAGGATAAGGTAAGCAAAGCTGCTAATTGAGCTACCAACTAAACCTGTCGCGGCTTGGCTTTACGGTATATATATATGATAGCATATTACTTCCCTTTTAAGATGAAGTGGGTAAGCATCAACACCTGCTACTAACCCTGATGTACGTAATACTACTGCCGTGCTTAGACTAATGCATGCCTCGAAGTTCTACTCTACCTTTGTTTTCGCTTCTCAATGTGCTTTTTGGCAAAAGTTCCATGGTGACCCGCGATTATAACAATGACAAAAGGCGCTTTGGGACTTAACAGGTCTCAACATTCCATATGCTACTAGAATTCAGTAGTAGTAGCAACTTTATGACTTTGCTGTTGGCAATTTCGACAAGTTTGTTCGATGACACACATATATAGGCCCTGTTTGGTTCCAAATAAGTCATTAATTTATAAGTCGAAAAGTGCAAAAAGTGACTTATTTTGCCAAACGGGCCCAACTTATAAGTCACCCCAACTTATAAGCCATAAGTTACTCCACCCCAACTTAAAACTTACAAGTCACCTCTTTTTACGTGGGTTCCATCACCTTTATATTAAAAACAAGGTGGAAAAGTGTGGTCAGATGACTTATAAGTCAGATGACAACCAAACAGGCGTGACTTATAAGTCACTAATTTTAAGTCACGCTTGTTTGGTTACCACCTGACTTATAAGTCACCTGAGCATACCTTTCTACCTTGTTTTTTTATATAAAGGTGGTGAGACCCATGCAAAAGGGGTGACTTATAAGTTTTAAGTTGGGGTGGAGCAATTTATGACTTATAAGTTGGGATGACTTATAAGTTGGGTCCGTTTGGCAAAATAAGTCACTTTTTACACTTTTCGACTTATAAGTTGATGACTTATTTGAAACTAAACAGGGCCTTATAAGTCAGGTGACTTATTGGAACCAAACAGGCCCATAATATACTAAAATAATTAGATTGGGAGACATATGTACAACCAGTAACAAACAGTTTGGATAAATTCACCTCCTCTGTTTTCTGCATTGAGGCCTGATTTCAACCATGAATCTGTCACACATTTCATGAGGCAATCCTATATTCATTCATTCATTCATTGATCGTGAATGGATAGATGATCTCATCTCATCCCTGAACCCATGCATGCACAAAAATGAAAGACAGAGAAACCCAAACCAAAACACAAGTAACCACTACTAGCACTACCCTCTGTTTGCTTGCTTGTTTTCTCACACTACTTACAAACAAAAAGAAAGAAATCATCAAGGAGAACGAAAAACCTTGCTAGCTGCTTGCTACTGATGCATGGTGGCGTGCCACTGCTCCACGGTGCAGTCGTCGAAGTCGACGCTGCTGGAGCAGTCGAGCAGCGCGCTCTGCTGCTGCTCGTAGCGGCAGATGTAGTTGAGCCCCACGAGCAGCTCGCAGAGCACCGCCTCCGTCTTGTCCCGGTCGGCAAAATACAAGGTCTGCAGCAGCAGCACATTGACATTGCCATTGCCGCCGCCCCTGAGCTGCACCGCCTCCATCTGCTGCTGCTCGAAGCTCCGGTCGGCCTGCCACCGCATCATGTTGTGCGCCATGGGGGCCAGCCAGGCCAGCGTCTTCTCCAGCGCCTCCCGCCAGTCGTGCGCCAGGAAGGCGTCGTAGATGCCCAGGTTCCTCGGGAGGTGTTTTCGGAGCGACGACCGGAGGCTCGACGGCAGCATCCCGTAGAGGTCGTCACGCGCCTCCGAGCCCACCAGGTGCGGGTACTGCAGCAGCTTCTCCACGATCATGATGATGTTGGCGTAGTGTGATGCCAGCGCCGACCCGCCCACGGTCGACGCCGGGGCCAGCGAGGTCACCGTGCTCTTCGGCCCGAACCGCCGGTGGGAGTGAGACCTCCTTCTTCTGCTCCCGGCGCCGTTCTTGGCTGCTTCATGCTCTTCGCCGCCGCTGGACGGCGGCGCCACCAGAATCCCTGACCTGATCGCGCTGATGCAGCTGCTGGCGTCCCCGGAGAAGAAGGACTCGTCGTCCTCGTCCAGCCCGTCGTCGTCTTTCCATGCCGCCGAGCTGCTCAGGCTCAGGCACTCCATGAACATGTTCCCCCCGCAGTTCGACCGGAGCCGACTGGGATGTGGCGGGTCCGCGTCGGCGGCGACCCTGTCGATAATCGGCCCCGACTTGGCGGAGGTGACCGGGCCGGAGAAGAGCTGCCGGCTGTTCTGGTCGTCGTGGCATTGGCTGCTCTGGTGGCGCTCTCGGTCCTTGTGGTCGCAAACAAGGAGGAGGTCGAGGCCGCGCATGGGGTCGCCGAAGACGAGGCAGATGCGGTGGTAGACGGCGCAGACGGCGCGCGCGAGCAGGAGCACGGCCTTGTCGTAGGTCCAGCCCCAGAGCGAAGCGTCGCGGAGGCGGCGCGCGTCCTGGCGCCGCCAGCGGGCGCGCTGCAGGAGCGCGCGGCGGGCCTCGTCGGTGGGGAGCTTGCGGGCCGACTCCTCGAGGTCGGCGAGCGCGTCCAGCTCGGCGTAGAGCGCGGCCGTGGCGGCCGCGAGCCGGTCGAGCTGCCGGAGGAGCGCCGCCTCGGAGTGAGACGCGGGGGCGAAGAAGGGGTAGGCTGAGGGAGGGGAGCGGCCGGCGAGGAGGTCGGCGTAGACGTGGTCGAAGCCCTGGAGCGCCGGGGCGGCGCAGCGGCGGCCGAGGCGCGCGGCGACGGCGGCGACGCGGTTGAGCGCGTCGAGCTTCTCGGCGAGCGCGAGGGCGAGGAGGCGCGCGTCGTCGCCCGGGACGAGCGCGCGGACGGCGTGGGAGCCGAGGCAGAGCGGGCCGAGCAGGCGGGCAGCCTCGGCGACGGAGAGCGAGCGGTGGAGGCTGGCGGCGCGCGACATGGCGTTGGCCAGCTCGAAGGACAGGATGCCGACCCTGCCGCTGGCGCCGTCCTTGTCCCCCTTCCTGCCGGCCTTCTTGTTGGAGAGGGTGGCCGTGGCCATGGCGAGCACCTTGTGCACCAGCGGCTCGGCCACCATGGCCTCCCTACGTGGACGACCTGGACCAGAGAAAGAAAGATGGGCTCGCTAGCTAGCAATGGAGGAGCATGGTGAAAGGGGGAAAGTGATTGTGCTTGTGCGGGAGAGAAAGGAGCAAATCCAAGCACCGCGACGGCGTGTGGATTTGAATTCAGAGCGCTCCCCTGGCTGGCTCGGATCTATCTCGAAAATCAATGGCGGAGCAGAGAAGTCAACACGTCGAGACAGTACTGGCAGTACTGTTACCAGACAGCAGCAGCTAGCAGCGCTGCCGCCATTACCCAGAGAGAGAGAGACAGACCAAAAGGGGAGGGGAGATGGGGGAGGAAGAAACAAAACAGAACGAAAATCTCTCTCTCTCTCCGGTCGGGTCCCTGCTTCCTTCCTTCCTTCCAGGAAAGAAAGAAATGGCGGAGAAGATGGGCGGAGGAGCTGGCCGGGGAAGGATGGATGGAGAAGACGGCGGATGTGGGAGTGAGCTCAGATGGATCCGGCCATGGCTGCCAATGCCATTGATGCACACTGCTGCTCCTCGTCGCTGCGCTGGCGCATTAAATCGCCATAAATTGGACGCGGGCAAACCAACAAAAGGAAACGATCGAGCTCAGCTCGGAGTGAGCGGAGCGCAGTGAGTGCAGTGGTTGGATCCGCAGGTGGGGGCCTGTGTTTCGGGGCCCATGTGTCAGTGAGAACGAGGCGTACGTGCCACGGTTGGGAGGGAGTCGTAGTAGTAGTTGCATTTCAAAAGGGAGGGCAGGCAGGTGCAGGTGGACTTCCTTTCTTCCTTTTTCATTGGAGCAAGTAAACTTACTGCAACATGTACGGTACTACCCTCTCTTTCTTTTATTGCCACGCATGAGTATCATTTGGGTTTTAACAAGTTTTGATTTTGCTGAGATGAAGACTTAGAGGCGGCAACAACGCTCGATCGTCACCCTAATAATACTCTGTAAGGGTCCCTAGTACAATTTTTTCACGCGAGAAACTTACAGTCTATTCATATTCATTCTTGATAGTAGGATCACATCCGAGGTAGGAAAAATTATAACCAGGTCCATGGAAACACCAAGTGACGACTACAAACACTGAAACAAGCCGAATGTGCGTCGCCATCATCATTCTAATCTCACCTCACCGACATTGGGCAAATCTTATTGCAGTAGGCAGTCGGAAAGTCCTTGTGCTACGCCCCACATGACCAGCATACCATAGCACCAACCATCGTTGATGAAGAGAGTCATAAATTAAAAGAATCAAACTTGTAAATACACGAGGAGACATGCACGGGATCAAACATGGGCGACATTAGTCCTATTGGGGGACATTGCCGCCATCACAAAATCCTAACAAAGACGCTGAGTGCCTTTCCCCCGGAGCCGAGTTCCTCCACGCCTTCACAACCCAAAGGCCGTCTAGGCGGGGTGGACCAGCAACAACACCGGCGGGAGAAGAAGGAAACCTAATAGCATCTACAATCAAACTTGACAAATCCGGCCTCTCAAACGTCGGGTCACGTCCGCAGACAGTGATCGGTCACGCCTAAAATTAGCTACTCTGCATCTGAGTCTCTCATATTTCAACCCCTAGATCCATACAAAAGCATGCATAAGAAAATCATACGTACTACATACTACTCCCTCCGTTTCAAATTACTTGTCGCAGAAATGGATGTATCTACAACTAAAATACATCTAGATACGTCCATACCTGCGACAAGTAATTCGGAACGGAGGGAGTACGTACTATCCTAGCTAATCTTCGTTGTCGAAGATGTCCACGACGTCGGTGCCGGGTGCCGGGTGGACGGGCACGTAGGAGAGCTTTGGCTCCTCCTCCTCCTACTCGACCTCATCCATGTAGGCGAACATCTCCTCCTCCACGGTGTGTTGCGGCTCCATCTCCTACCGGCGACGGCGTCTCACCTCCGCATCTGACTCCGAGCGGAGGGAATCGAGGATGGCATGTTGCTCCACCTGCAGATCCACGTCCCCGGCGTCCCCCACATCCTCCTCCTCCTCCTCCGGATCCACTGCATCCGGAGGTAGCCTTGCGGCAATCCGGGTTTCGCGCCTTGCCAGGATCTGCTGAAGGAGCTGCAGCCAGCGCTTCGACGCTAGAAATGGGTGGCTGCTTGTTGGACGGTGTGGGGGGCATGTTCACTAGTGGTGGCGGACGGGAAGTGGAAAGTAGAGGCGGCGGCGGACGGGCGGAGGAAAATGAGGAGGGGTAGGGTTTTGGTGCCGGCGGTCGGCTTAAATAGCCGTGCTAGGCACTACGCGGCCTATCGGAGCGGCTCCACACGGCTACATCAGTCTGACGGAGGAGACGAGTTTCGGACCGCCAGGTTTCCGGTGTGATTCTGCGTGGAACCCCCGAGGCCAATCTGACATAGCGGGCGCGCCCCATATATGCCCTGTATTTGGGCAGGATATGAGGGGTGCTGGCTAGTCCGGGTGTTTGAGACCCATTTAAGGCACCTGACTGGGTTGAAATTTCGTGACCGGTCAGTGGCTGGGCGGCCTACCCGGGTGTTTGAGGTAGGTTTGGAGTGTCTCGCTGTAGATGCTCTAATTTGCTAGGAGTCTTTTCTTGTGAAGGAGAAAAAAAACTACACCTTCACATAAGGCCTTTGCTAGTATACTTACTATGCGGAAATTCACGGGGGCATGCAGGTGGAGGAGCACGCACCTGCTAAACGCAACCCCGCTGCCCGATTGACTCGCGATTCACAATGAGTTGGATCCCACATAAGGGTACAATAAGTTTAAAGTTTTAATCTTTCAAACTATATGAAACTTATGAATTTCTCGGTCAATTGTATCAAGTTTCATAATTGAAACTTTAAGCTATTTTCTTTTGTCGATCATAGGGACTAAATATAATTGTCCAAGTGTATAAGTCATTCGCATAATTTTAGATCGACAATTTAACTATCTAAATATGTATTTATATATGATAAAAAATATATATTTAAAAACTACATCCATATAGAAACCTAGTGATATACTTTTCATAACATATAACACATATTTAATTTCTCAAATTGATGATCTAAAATTACGCGAATGACTTAGAGCAACTCCAATGGGACGACCCATTTTGTGCGCGGCTGTCCGTTTGGATCGGCGCAAACAAAAAAACCGGCCAAACGCGCCGACCCAAACGGACACACGTCCGCTTTCGTCCGCCTGCCGACCCACTCCCGGTCCATTTTTTAGCCTGATTTGTGTCGGCGTGGACACGCGACGGACGCGCGCGCTCGCCCTCTTTCCTCACCGGGCCCGCTGGTCGGTGTCACATTGGATTCACACCCTCGCCCGCCTGCTTCGTCGTCGACGCCGCCGGCCATTTTTTCAGATAAAAATGGATACATAGATAATTCTAGCATACACAGATAAAAGAAAAGACCACTAGTCGTCGCTTTCTGACTCCGACTCGGTAATGTCCTTCTCCGACGTTTGAATGTAGGCGTTAGCATGCTGCTCGTCTTCAAAGTCCCAACCCGACGTTTTTCGTAACTTCAGTTTCAATTGAGCGGCCTGCTTCCGTGAACGCTTGTCCTCCCGATAGGCGGCTCGCTCCCTCCTCCTTGCGTCCCTCTCCAACCTCCTTTGCTTGTCGAACTGGCGCTCCTCGACGATGTCCTGCGGAAAGCGTTCGCGCCACACCACCAAGGCTTCCACGTCCATCTCGGCGATGGTGAGGCGACGCTGCCGCCTCCGGTGGACACGACGATCCTCGTCGGTGAAAAGCCGCGGGAGAGGCGCCAGATCCTGCGCCCGTTGGCTCGACATGTCTGGAAAATTCATATCCCGACGAGGCCTCAGGAGGCGCCACGCCGCCGTGTCGTGCTCGCGGGCCGCCTCATCTGCGGTGTCGAAGGTGCCGATGATGAGATGTTTCTCGCGAAACCAGATCTCGGAGGAGAAGGCGCCGGAGCGGCGCTCGCGGACTCCGCGAAAATCCGAAGCGCCCAGACGACGGATCGACATGGTGGCGCAAAGGCGGCGAGGCTAGGGAGAGGGGACGAGACGAATGAGCGGCGGACAGAGTATGGAGAAAGCGCCTTCTTATAACGAGCGCCGGCCGCGGCGCGCGCGCGAACCTTTCCCGCGCGCTGGAGCGCCAAAACCAGCGCGTGGTAGGCCGCTTTTCCCCGCGCGCGAACCTTTCCAGCGCACTGGAGCGCCAAAACCAGGGCAACGGCATGGACGCTGGCAATGATCTAAAATACGCGTGGTCATGAAATGAGTCGGTCCGTTGGGCGCACTGCCGACCCAAAAAGGACAGACGGCGAATGGATTGGCCGACTTAAACGGACAAAAAGCGGACGAAAACGCCGTCCGTCCGTCGGCTGTTGGAGTTGCTCTTATACACCAAGACGTCTTGATTCGGTGAATAAAAGTTACTCTCACTGGGCGCGGCCATTCGAATGCATGCATGGTTTATTAGTCCACTCAAGGGCAGTAGCTTGTGTAGATAGTACATGCATGCATGTCAGTATGTGTTCCCTCCTGATAAAATTTAGCAAAAGATTCATTCCCACTATCTAATCTTCATGCAAACCTCAAATTTTCTTGCGTGTGGCAGTGCGGCGTGGGGTTGCTTAACCATCGGAGTACTTATTTGACAAAAATGGCGGTGAGAGGGAGACTAGCTAAGAGGACTTGATTATTCAATTGATCCGCGCGCGCGTGCAGTGCAAGCACTTTTTGTAGGCACTTTTTAATGTTACTCCTAAAATCTGTCTCTTGTTACTTTTTGGTTGGGTCCAGAACGTAAAGTTCCTTCCCTAGCTAGCTATAGTGGATACAATCCGGCATGAATGGCAGCTTCAAAACATGCAAAACAAAAAATATTTATTTGCCCATGCATGGCTGCATGCTGCTGCATCACGGACTGTCGGGTGAAACTCGCAGGTCAAACGGTCCCACGGACCAGTGAGTGTGAGTACCATCGTTGGGTAGTTTAGTTATACATACAGTACAGGAGGGGGGGGGGGGGGGGTAGCTTAGCTAGGTTGTTCCAACAACCACATTGAAAAAATAGAGTCATTTCTTGCAAAAACAAGCTAGTCTGCCACCTGCAGAGCACATCGGCCTACAAAATTTTGGAGGTGTAGTTTCTACTACTACTGGGGATAAACTTTGGAAAAATTCTTTGTCCTAAAAAAATCCATGTCTTCTTCTGGCTGTTACAGATAATTTGGCCAAGAGAAGACATGTTGAGAACCCCTGCTGTTCATGTAGCAGTTATTTCAGACATCAGTGTTGGGTGTCTGATGCCTTGCCAGCCTACCAGATCTGCTTCCTCCTTTTTGGGACTTGTTTTTGTCTAAGCAAGATTGGTAGAATTCAATGCGAAATTAGCAAACCAATTAGTACATGAGACTCTTAAGCCGAAAACAAAATGTAGGACACTATCTGCACAAAAGGATAGTAGGAAACGAAACAAGAGAGTGGTCGTCATGTATCAACATCACGCACACATCTACCGCCGCCGTGTCGATTTGTTGGATTCCAATCGCAATACTACCACGCACATCCCATATGATGCACCAAAAGTATGTGGATACTGTCAATCTTCTTGAATTGAGCACTTCTTGCACGGCTGAGAATCCAACATCTCATCAACCGAAAGTTTCCTTGACGATGTGGACGCTATCTCAGTCCACGTCAATTCCTAGCAGCTAGCTAGCTTGTACTTCACTTTTGTTTTCTTCCTAGCTTGTATTCCACATTCTACTGACTACCGCACAAGATCACGTGTTTTGAACGTGGTGCATGTAAACTTGACACGCAATATATAGTTGGTTTTTTCCACCTGCAAAGAAAATATATTTGGTTTTCTATATTTACGTGCAATAATTAGTGATTGTGGGCATCATCAATATATCGTGTTTAGCAAAATAGTCACCGTCCTTATCAGTGGATAAATTCCTTCCCCACACAAAGATGTAGCTGCTGCCTTACTTTTACATTTTACAATATGAAACGGCAATATGCCAAATTTTATAGTGATGTGGCCGGAATCTTGGATGCATCGCTGGGTGACTGCTTACATAAATCCAAACGGGGCAATGGCAAAGGGAATTTGGGTTGGTCCCCGATGCATATATGCATGCGTGAGACGTCCTAATCATGCATTATCTTATCTGTTACTTACTTCCACACGATCGACAACCTGCCGGAAGCAGCCTGCTAGATCAACAGGCGATTAGGTGCTAGCAGACGTCCATCCAAGGAACACAATTCTATCTCTTCTCTTCACCGGCCGGCCTGACTGTCACTCGCGTCACGGCCGCTAGCACCGGTTCCGTTGCATTTGAAACACAAAAAAACAGATGCGACAAATCTGTAGACTCTTTTTCTTGTGAAAACATGATCCGTAGACTAAACCTCCGCCTATAGGTAGTAGACACATCCTAGTTTTTTCAGAAGGCATAAGCAGCGCCCGGCTTTAATTAGTAAAACCATAGAGTTAACATAGTTCAAACATTACACAAACGGAAATGTAAAAAGTAGGGATGCCAATCTCGTGCGATGGTTTCTTTAATGAAATGGGAGGTGTAGGAGGGCGCTTTGGCAATACAATGGTCGTTGTATTGATTGGGTGCAGGTGCATGTATATATAGAGTACAAGTAGGTTTTAACCTCAACTATATACAACTAGGAGGTGGGCCAGGATATATATATATAAATACATGCAACACATATATTCAACACCCCTCCCCATCCCCCCCCCTCCCCCGCGCAATCGAAGCGTCGCTGGAGACACAGAGACTGGACCGAAACTCCTCGAAGACGGGAGTAGGCAATCTCTTAATCATCACGTCAACAAACTGTTGCATCATTGGAACGTGGAGAACCCGAACACGGTCAAGTGCAACCTGCTCACGCAAAAGTGAATATTGAGCTCAATATGCTTCATACGACGATGGTTCACCGGGTTGACGGAGAGGTAGACCGCGCTGACATTATCACAGTAGACAAGAGTGGCCTTGTGAACATCACAAAGCAACTCCTGGAGCAGCTGATGGATCCAAGAGCATTCGGCCATGGCATTAGCCACGGCCCGATACTTTGTCTCGGCGCTGGAGCGGGAGACCGTGGGCTGTCGCTTCGATGACCAAGAGATCAACGAGGGCCCAAGGTAAACGCAATAGCCGGACGTAGAGCGTCGGGTGACGGGGCAGCCTGCCCAGTCGGCGTCCGAGTATGCGACGAGGTCGGTGGAGGTGGAGGTGTAAGAACATAGTGCCACGTATGTAACGGAGAATACGCTTCACCAAGGTCCAATGGGAGTCACATGGGGAGTGCATGTGGAGGCACACCTGCTGAACAACGTACTACAGGTCCGGTCGGGTCAGCGTCAGGTACTGTAAGGCACCAACAATGGAGCGAAATGCTGCATCGGACGTGAGAGACTGTAGCATCGAAGGTATGTCTAGAGGGGGGGGGGGTGATTAGACTACTTGACCAAATAAAAATCTAGCCTTTTCCCAATTTTAGTTCTTGGCAGATTTTAGCTATCTTAGCACAAGTCAAGCAATCTCCACACAATTCAAGCAAGCATGCAAAAGAGTATATGAGCAGCGGAAAGTAAAGCATGCAACTTGCAAGAATGTAAAGGGAAGAGTTTGGAGGATTCAAAGGCAATTGGAGACATGGATGTTTTTTGTTGTGGTTCCGATAGGTGGTGCTATCGTACATCCACGTTGATGGAGACTTCAACCCACGGAGGGTAACGGTTGCGCGAGTCCACGGAGGGCTCCACCCACGAAGGGTCCACGAAGAAGCAACCTTGTCTATTCCATCACGGCCGTCGCCCACGAAGGACTTGCCTCACTAGCGGCAGATCTTCACGAAGTAGGCGATCTCCTTGCCCTTACAAACTCCTTGGTTCAACTCCACAATCTTGTCGGAGGCTCCCAAGTGACACCTAGCCAATCTAGGAGACACCACTCTCCAAGAAGTAACAAGTGGTGTGTTGATGATGAACTCCTTGCTCTTGTGCTTCAAATGATAGTCTCCCCAACACTCAACTCTCGCTCACAGGATTTGAATTTGGTGGAAAGAAGATTTGAGTGGAAAGCAACTTGGGGAAAGCTAGAGATCAAGATTCATATGGTTGGAATGGAATATCTTGACCTCAACACAAGTGTAGGTGGTTCTCTCTCAGAAAATGTGTATTGGAAGTATAGGTATGTTCTGATGGCTCTCTCCACAAATGAAGAGTGGGTGGAGGGGTATATATAGCCTCCACACAGAATCTAACCGTTACACACAATTTGCCAAACTCGGTGGGACCGAATGGTTAAACTCGGTCGGACCGATTCAGCAAACCTAGTGACCGTTAGGATTTTTGGTGAGACTAAGATGCAACTCGGTAGGACCGATATGGTTAGGGTTAGGGCATAACATAATCTCGGTGTGACCGATTACACAAACTCGGTGGTACCGATTTTGGTAATAAGCTAACCAGAGAGTTGGTCAGGTAAACTCGATGGGACCGATTCGCTCATCTCGGTGAGACCGAAATGTTACAAAAGGGAAACAGAGAGTTTACATTGCAATCTCGGTGGGACCGATCGCTCATCTCGGTAAGACCGAAACGTTACGAAGGGAAACAGAGAGATTACAATCCCATCTCGGTGAGACCGATTTTCCTAGGGTTTGTGGCAGTGGCTATGACATTTGAAACTCGGTGGCGCCGGATAGAAAGAATCGGTGGGGTCGAGTTTGACTTTTGGTTTAGGTCATATGTGGATGTGGGAAGGTAGTTGAGGGTTTTGGAGCATATCACTAAGCACTTTGAGCAAGCAAGCCATTAAGCAACACCTGATCCCTCCTTGATAGTATTGGCTTTTCCTATAGACTCAATGTGATCTTGGATCACTAAAATATAAAATGTAGAGTCTTGAGCTTCACGCTTGAGCGAAACTTTTTGTCCTTAGAATTTTGAGGGATCCACTTTCCTCATCCATGCCATGCCATTCATTGAGCTTTTCCTGAATTATTAATCTTGGAATAATGTTAGCTCAATGAGCTATATGTTGTTAGGAATTACCAAAACCACCCAGGGATAGTTGCACTTTCAATCTCCCACTTTTTGGTAATTGATGACAACATATAGATCAAAGCTTCGACAAATGATAATAAGAGTGAAAGATATTGTCGCTTTGAGAAGTATGTGAAAAGCAAGAGCTCCCCCTAAATTTGTGCATATCTTAAGATTTGCTTTGGACTGCAAATGCACAATGTTAGGATCATGGGTTACTCTTCCATGTCACATACATCTTGGTGGAGCACTCAAAATGATAAGAATTAAATACATGCACTCAGCACCAAGCAAAGTGAATGATCATATAAGGATAAGTAAGATAATGTCATCTAACAAGCATAAGTGTATCTTATGATCAACCACATGATCATCAATGTCTCACAGATAATAGCATAGTATCTCAAGCAAACAAAAGCAACCAAAGTTCAACCAAGAAGACAAGAGAGAACAAAAGCAAACTCTTTCTCTCGAAGCCTATGATCTATACATTTTTCTCCCCCTTTGGCAACAAGTTACCAAAAACTTCATAGAAAATGCATAGCACTAAAACGTCTCTCAGGCTTGGTCTTCAGGTGGTGGTGTCCGGAGAACGCCAAGGACGAAGGCTTCAATCGAAGTAGATGGAGTTGCTGGGGTAGGTGCTGGAGCTGA
The DNA here is from genome assembly GCF_056163025.1 of Triticum urartu. Taxonomy (NCBI): domain Eukaryota; kingdom Viridiplantae; phylum Streptophyta; class Magnoliopsida; order Poales; family Poaceae; genus Triticum; species Triticum urartu. Next base: position 614,137,156 of record NC_141877.1, read on the forward strand.
TGGCGCTGGACCTGTAGCTGGTGCAGATGAAGTGACTCTAGTGTCTGGAACAGGCACTGCAGCAGATCTCTGAGCTCGAGGCACTCTGGCAAATGCATCAGTGGTTGTCTTGCCCTTCCTCTCCTGCATGTCATCTTGTAGCTGCTCCACAACAGACTGAATCTCAGTTACTTTGACATCTAAATCATAGAATTTTTGTTCCACGATTCTTTCCAGGCTCTCCTGGTTTTGAGTTAGGGTGGACAACCCCTTCTCAATCCTCAGAGTTGATACTATCAAATAACCAAGCTGGTCCTGCTTGCTTTTCAAAAAGTACCCAGATGCCTCCTCTTGAGTTGGCATCTTGGCAGCCTTCTCTTTCTTTGCTTTCTCCTTCTTCTCTTGAGCTTGTACTGATGATGGTTCATTCTCATTCATCACAACTTGATTGTCCTCAAAGTCAGGATAGATAGGCAAGTGTTCCTTATCCAACAAGTATGTGCGTGTGCCCATCTTTGAGTTTATCAACTCCTGGATTTGTGGGGCATATCCACAACTTCTTTTCTGGTCAGCTGCAGTCCTCTTGATAGTCTCAACTATAAGGCTCATGACCTTGAACTTCTGTGGCACATCAAATATATGTAGCAAGTTAATTGCATGACCTCTTATCATTCTATGATCACCAGACTTGGGCAAGAGAGTGTGCCTAAGGATCCAATTGATTGTAGGCAGCCCTGACAGCAAGTGTTTTACTGACCCAAACTGGTGAGTCTCAAGATCATCTTCAGGAATCTCCTTGTACATGTTTGCCATAGAATTGTGATCCATCTTCTTCTTGGCATAGACATCCAAGTCATCTTCTTCTTCCTTAGGAGCATTGATCAGATTTGCCCATTCCTCAATAGTTGAGTGGTACCTTGTACCTTCAGACATCCATACTATCCTGCCATCTGGATAGAAGTGTGCTGTGGAGTAGAATTGCATTATGAGCTCCTCATTCCACTTTGTGAGCTTCTTCCCAACAAAGTCTGCAACTCCACAAGCACTAAAGCTGTCAAACACACCAGGATATTGTTCCTCATTTTCCTTGATATACTTCCAGTCGACCCACCTCATTTCACACACTATAGGCTTCTTGTCTAGCAGCACTGTATCATAGAAATCTTGCTGTTCCTTTGTGTGGAACCTGTAATCAACAGCAGTTCTTCTTCTTGTAGCATATGGGTATGTCTCTCTCCATTTCCTCAGTCCTGAGTCTCTCCTGATCTTCATGTTCTCAGCCACAGGATGATCATCATTGTGGTCTGGAATCTTGGGTTTGAGCTTCCTTAGGACTTGTCCATCATCATCTTCATCAGCAGCAACTTCAGGCACTGGGGCCTTGTTCTTCTCAGCAGCTGGTATACTCCTGGTATTCCTCTTAGGTGCACCCTTGGGCTTGGACGCTGCTTTGGGTGCTTCTTTGAACTTTGATGAAGCAACCCCTGTCCTGATAGCATCACCCATAAGCTTCTAGGCCTTAGGTGCTAGTGCAGCAACCTCTTCTTCCTCTTCCTCTTCAGAATTTCTCATGATTGAGGATCTCCCAAGCACTCTAGCAGTGGTCTTTTTGATCCTCTCCTTCCTCTTCTTCCCTTCTGCAACAGCCTCTTTGGGTTGAGATTCCAAAGATGCTTGAGAGGAGGCTCTGGCTTTAGACATTGGCTGTCTCCATGCTGACCTCTTGGTCTTCAGACCTGGCTTGGTTGAAGCAGCTGTGCCATATTCCTTCTTACGCACTTTCTTCTTTGATGTGGCATCATCCTCAGTGGCCACATAGTCTTTATCCTCAGACTCTGAAGTTTTCTTATTCCTTGTTCTGGTGGCAGCTTTGGGCAAGTTGCTGGGAGTGCTCCTACTACCATCATCTGAACTGCTAGAGGGACTAGTGCCCTGACTCAGGTGAACCTGCTCCTCTGACCTATTCTGGCTGTCACTCTGATCAGACATATTGCAAACACTGACAGCAGACCCTGTGAATAGATATAGATGAGATAGAGTGGATGAGCATCACAAAATGCAGAGGTTTTTGCAAAAGAATGAGTCAAAAACTTAGTTTTAGTTTTCCATAGAAAGCATTTCGGATCAACCGATTTGTAAACTCGGTGATACTGAAGCAGCTGTTGGAACCTAAACTAGTGAACTCGGTCAGACCGAGTCATAGTTCGGTGGCACCGAGACTGCTAGGGTTTCACAAAGTCCCAAACTCGGTCAGACCGAAAATTACATGTGCAATGGCCTGAGCCGAATCGGTGGTACCGAGTTCCACAACTCGGTGGGTCCGAGATGGTTTCGGCGGAAACCTAACCCTAAATTTTCAATTCACGACTAAACTACGGAGTGTTTTGACTGGATAAGATCGCTTCAATCGTGGCAAGATTCATAATGAACACAATGTGCTAGGAATCGGACGGGGATAGCACTGTGATCGAGTCCATACCCTAGTTCGGCGATGAACTCGCTACAGCGGCAATGGCGGGGAAGAATTTCGTTGACGGCGGCGGAGACCAGTGGAAGGAGGCGGCTGGCGACGAGGAGGACGACCCAGAGACCCAGGAGGCAGAGCGAGCTATGCGCGGGCGAAGGAGTTTTGGAGAAATTTCCAAAATTTTGCCCGTGAGTATATATAGCCCGACCCTGTCGGTGTGACCGAGTGGAACAACTCGGTGGCACCGAGATTCATAACTGCAAGCAGTTACTGAAACTCGGTGTGACCGAAAGGTTCAAATCGGTTGCACCGAGATTGAAAACCTAGATCTACTTAGTGATCTCGGTATGACCGAAATGGATGAATCGGTCAGACCGAAACGCACAAAGAAGTTTTGGAAGTTTAAGTCTATGACGAATCGGGGACTCCGAGTGCTCCTCACACAGAGTGGTTCGAATCTGACTTGATCAAATTTTGTGATATAGCATGAATAGAGTTTGAGACGAGAAAAGCATAGATAGCTAGAGAGGGTTCTTAGGTATTCTTGTCCATCCACTTGGCAAAAGAAAAGAAAACCAATCAATCAAAACAACAAGTGGATGTCCTCGAATGAGTAAAATATGCAATCAACATGCTCACACAATAAAATGGCAATTGAAATATGTGGCAAAGCATGCACAACCAATTCTAGCATCTATCAAACAATTTGCGATGACTAGGTCATCTATATATGAGTATATTGACTTAGGAGTCAAATGATAACATTTGATCATAGGTCATACTCATCGTTTAAGCACAAGTGGGGTTACCACTTTTACATAAAGCATTGTTGTGTTCACACCATTAGAGTTTCTTTAGCTCAATTCTTAGAGTAAAGCTCCCCCTAGATGTGAGATCCCCCCTAAGAGGGATGAACTAACCTTGGGTTTTGTCGATGATGACTTCATGTAGATGTTGAAGATGTGGATGCTCAATGTTGATGTAGATCATTTGAAGCTGTCCATTGGAGTGAGTTGCACTTTCAATACCTACACGGGTTAGTCCCACAAGGAACAAACAAGGATATCCATAGACATAGAGTGATGCACACACAAGATGATGTCTATGAAAGCTTTTAGGTTACCTTGTCCCTTGTCTTACCAACAAGAGGGTTTGTGACTCCTTGAACTAGTGCAAGATGTGGAAGTTGATTGCACTTGTTCTTACCAAGATGATAAGAGTGAAGTATGTTGGCGGAGTCACCCTCAAGAACTCTCTAGTTCTTCTTCTTCAGGATCCACACCATCTTGATGGGAATCCTCGGTGTTGTAGTTATACTTGATGAATTGGAACTTGAAGTAGTCTTGGGAACCCACTTGACCAAGGCCTTAGGAGCTTCTTCAAATGCATCAATTTCCTCTTGAAGCTTGTCCTTGCCTTTTTGCTTGTGGTCTTGTGGTGGAAGATCATCTTGAGCTTGTGTCCCTTTGAGAGAAGTAGGATCATACTTCTCTTGTTGAGGAACAAACTTCGTCTTGGGGTATTGATCTTCTTCCCACTCAACTCCATTGGCATTGAACTTTCGTTCAAAACCAACACCTTGATTCTTCCGGTGCCTTCCTTGCTTGCATACAATTTCCTCAAATTGCTTACTTCCGGCAAGGCTCTTGTAAACACCTTTCTCTATAATTCCCTTCAATAAGCTATTTTCTTGCTCAAGTGTAACTTGGCTAAGAGAATCATTAGTGGAATCAAGAGAACTACTAGAAGCAACAATATTGGATTTAGCATGATTATTGTTACTACTAGAGGAAGAATCTTTCTTGTTCTTGTTACTAGACTTGACTTGAGGCATGTAAGTGGATAAGAGTAAACGCTTGGCAATGTAAGAAGAACTTTTCTTACGAAGATCATCATTGATTGCTTTTAAGAACTCATGCTCTTGCTCAAGGTTGAGCTTTTCAAAGCATAATTTCTCATGAGTCCTTAAAAGTTCTCGATGATCTCCTAAGATAGTTTCATGAGCTAACTTAAGAGTGTTTAGTTCTTTAGTTAGAGACTCAATCTTCTCCTTATCATTGTCATTCTTTTTATCTTGATTAGCATGATTAATTGACGTTTCAGCATAGTATTCATCACTAGAGTTGTCAACAAGTAAATCATCACCTAACAAGTCATCTTCATCACTATTGAAATCAACATACTCGGGGTGTGATACCTTTGGGCCTTTAGCCATGAAGCATGTTCCAACTCCTTCATTTGGTGAGTCAAATATGTCATAGGAGTTGGTTGTCACAAGTGCTAGACCGGCAACACCTTCATCTTGAGTATATTCGGAGTCGGAGTGATAGCTTCTCTTGGAGTGGTTGTCGGAGTCGGAGCCGGATACCCATTCACCAACATGAGCTTGATGTCTTCGTTTTGTGTAGCTCCTTGATGACTTGTCCTTTCTTTCCGAATCCTCGCTTCTCCGTGAGGGTCTTCGTTCATAACGATCATCTCTACTCCTTCTTTCTCTAGATGGCGTTTCTTCTCTTCTACTTCTTCTCTTGGGAGAATCTTCTCTTCTCTTGTAGGGGGCCGTACACTCATTGGAATAGTGTCCGGGCCTTCCACAATTGTAGCAGTTTCGCTCTCGACTAGAAGATCTTTTGTCATTGTAGGACCTTGACTTGGAGCTTCTCTCTTTGCTTCTACTCTTGTAGAACTTGTTGAAGTTCTTCACCATTAAGCTCAATTCTTCATTGAAGGTTTGTTTCTCACTCGATGATGTGGGGGCTTCACATGAGGCTTTGTAAGCACCACTTGATATGTTGTGAAGTTCCTCTTCATCCTTGAGTGACATCTCATGAGCAATAATTCTTCCGATGACTTCCCTTGGCTTGAGATCTTTGTAATTTGGCATCATTTGGATCAATGTGCACACGGTATCATATTTTCCATGCAAGGCTCTTAGGTTCTTCTTGATGATGAATCTATCTGTCATCTCTTCACTCCCTAAGCTGGCAATCTCATTTGTGATAAGAGCAAGCCTAGAGTACATTTCAGCGACACCTTCACCATCCTTCATTTTGAACTTGTCAAGTTGACTTTGAAGCACATCCAATTTGGATTCCTTGACGGAGTCGGTACCTTCATGCATATCAATCAAAGTATCCCAAATTTCCTTTGCATTCTCACGACGGCTGATTTTGTTGAATTCTTCAGGGCACAATCCGTTGAAGAGGATATCACAAGCTTGAGCATTGTATTGTAGCATCTTCAACTCATCCACGGTAGCTTCACGATTCGGTTCTCTCCCATCAAAGAATTCACCTTGCATGCCAACACACACAATAGCCCAAACGGCGGGGTTATGTCCAAGAATATGCATTTTCATCTTATGCTTCCAACTAGCAAAATTTGTACCATCAAAGTAAGGACCTCTACGGTGATAATTTCCCTCGCTAGACGCCATACTCTCCTAGGTTGTGAAACCAAGGCTATGACCACCAAAAGCTATGGAAATCAAAGCAAATGGAGACCAAAGCTCTGATACCACTTGTAGGATCGAAAGTATGTCTAGAGGGGGGGTGATTAGACTACTTGACCAAATAAAAATCTAGCCTTTTCCCAATTTTAGTTCTTGGCAGATTTTAGCTATCTTAGCACAAGTCAAGCAATCTCCACACAATTCAAGCAAGCATGCAAAAGAGTATATGAGCAGCGGAAAGTAAAGCATGCAACTTGCAAGAATGTAAAGGGAAGAGTTTGGAGGATTCAAATGCAATTGGAGACACGGATGTTTTTGTCGTGGTTCCGATAGGTGGTGCTATCGTACATCCATGTTGATGGAGACTTCAACCCACGGAGGGTAACGGTTGCGCGAGTCCACGGAGGGCTCCACCCACGAAGGGTCCATGAAGAAGCAACCTTGTCTATTCCATCACGACCGTCGCCCACGAAGGACTTGCCTCACTAGCGGTAGATCTTCACAAAGTAGGCGATCTCCTTGCCCTTACAAACTCCTTGGTTCAACTCCACAATCTTGTCGGAGGCTCCCAAGTGACACCTAGCCAATCTAGGAGACACCAATCTCCAAGAAGTAACAAATGGTGTGTTGATGATGAACTCCTTGCTCTTGTGCTTCAAATGATAGTCTCCCCAACACTCAACTCTCTCTCACAGGATTTGGATTTGGTGGAAAGAAGATTTGAGTGGAAAGCAACTTGGGGAAAGCTAGAGATCAAGATTCATATGGTTGGAATGGAATATCTTGACCTCAACACAAGTGTAGGTGGTTCTTTCTCAGAAAATGTGTATTGGAAGTGTAGGTATGTTCTGATGGCTCTCTCCACCAATGAAGAGTGGGTGGAGGGGTATATATAGCCTCCACACAGAATCTAACCGTTACACACAATTTGCCAAACTCGGTGGGACCGAATGGTTAAACTCGGTCGGACCGATTCAGCAAACCTAGTGACCATTAGGATTTTCGGTCGGACTGAGATGCAACTCGGTAGGACCGATATGGTTAGGGTTAGGGCATAACGTAATCTCGGTGTGACCGATTACACAAACTCGGTGGGACCGATTTTGGTAATAAGCTAACCAGAGAGTTGGTCAGGTAAACTCGATGGGACCGATTCGCTCATCTTGGTGAGATCGAAATGTTACAAAAGGGAAACAGAGAGTTTACATTGTAATCTCGGTGGGACCGATCGCTCATCTCGGTAAGACCGAAACGTTACGAAGGGAAACAGAGAGATTACAATCCCATCTCGGTGAGACCGAGATCCCTATCGGTGAGACCGATTTGCCTAGGGTTTGTGGCAGTGGCTATGACATTTGAAACTCGGTGGCGCCGGATAGAAAGAATCGGTGGGGCCGAGTTTGACTTTTGGTTTAGGTCATATGTGGATGTGGGAAGGTAGTTGAGGGTTTTGGAGCATATCACTAAGCACTTTGAGCAAGCAAGCCATTAAGCAACACCTCATCCCTCCTTGATAGCATTGGCTTTTCCTATAGACTCAATGTGATATTGGATCACTAAAATATAAAATGTAGAGTCTTGAGCTTCACGCTTGAGCCAAACTTTTTGTCCTTAGAATTTTGAGGGATCCACTTTCCTCATCCATGCCATGCCATTCATTGAGATTTTCCGGAAATATTAATCTTGGAATAATGTTAGCTCAATGAGCTATATGTTGTTAGGAATTACCAAAACCACCCAGGGATAGTTGCACTTTCAGAGACCCCTCCAGAGCAGAGACCTTCGCCTTCGTGTCGACAAGAGTAGGCGCCCGCTTGCAGTTAAGCATACCGGCACGCTCCAGAAGCTCGTGGGAGTACTTCTACTAATGCAGGAAGAGTCCGTCAGCCCGAGGAAGTAGTGCAAAGGCCCCAAGTCCTTGAGGGCGAACTCATCACGAAGACGAGCCGTGAGCCTCTGAAGGAGCTCGGGGGCGGTCGCCGTGAGGATGATGTCGTCCACGTAGAGCAACAGATATGCAGTGTCAGCTCCCTGATGATACACAAAGAGTGAGGCATCAGAGCGAGTGGACCGAAAGCCCAGAGACTGCAGGAAGGCGGCGATACGCTGGTTCCAAGCCCGTGGTGCCTGCTTCAACCCGTAAAGAGAATGGGAGAGCAAGCACACGAAGTCCGGATTCTCGGCATCGACGAAACTAGTGGGCTGCTCATAGAACACCTGATCGGCGAGATGACCGTGCAAGAAGGCGTTGGAGACATCCAACTGACGCACATGTTAGGCTTGCGAGACCGCCAACTGAAGCACGGTGCAGAGCGCTCCGGTTTCACAACCGGAGCGAAGGTGTCGGTGAAGTCCACGCCCGCTGAGGGAGTCCTGTACTAAGGGGTCGTCGGGCGTCCGGCCTGTTAGCCATGGGCCGGACTGATGGGCTGTGAAGACACGAAGACCGCACCTATGTCCGGATAGGACTCACCTTGGAGATCAAATATGTAGATTCCTTTCTTTGTAACCGACCTCATGCAACCCTAGATCCTCCTAGTGTTTATATAAAGCAGAGGACTTAGTCTGGAGAGAGAGAGATTCATTATCATAGTCATACAGGCTAGACTTCTAGGATTTAGCCATTACAATCTCATGGTAGATCAACTCTTGTGATACTCATATTCATCAAGATCAATCAAGCAGGACATAGGGTATTACCTCCATAGGGAGGGCCCGAACCTGGGTAAACATCATGTCCCCTGTCTCCTGTTACCATCGACCTTAGACGCACAGTTCAGGACCCCCTACCCAAGATCCGCCGGTTTTGACACCGACATTGGTGCTTTCATTGAGAGTTCCACTGTGCCGTCCTCAAAAGGTTCGATGGCCCCTTCAATCGTCAATAATGACGCTGTCCAAGGAGAAACCTTCCTCCCCGGACAGATTTTCGTGTTCGGCGGCTTCACACTGCGGGCCAACTCGTTTGGCCATTTGGAGCAGATCGATAGCTATGCCCCTGGCCATCAGGTCAGATTTGGGAGCTTGAACTACGTCGCGGACATCTACGGAGATTTGATCTTCGCTGGATTCGAGACCGCGGCGATCGCTCCTGGTCACCTCGATGAACATGACCTAAATCTGTCATCGGACCACATTCAGGAGATAGCTCCTGTAACTGCTCTGGCCTTAGATCTGGAGCATACGGCGCCATCTAAGGACTGGAGGTTCAACCCCACCACGGAGGCCACAGATTCCCCGGCATTGCGGCCGCACATGGACTTAAACTCACACAATATTTGTGTCACCGAAACCCTAGACTCGTCTCTGGGTGTAAGTTCTGAACCATGTGAGTCCATGGATGCCGAACTTGATTGTTTATCGATCTTCGAGTTCAGCGCCGCAGACATCTTCCAGCACTCACCCTTGGGCGATGTGCTAAGCTCATTAAAGAACCTATCCTTGGCGGGGGACTTGATACGTCCATTTTGCATCATGCTTTTATATTGATATTTATTGCATTATGGGCTGTTATTACACATTATGTCACAATACTTATGCCTATTCTCTCTTATTTTACAAGGTTTACATAAAGAGGGAGAATGCCGGCAGCTGGGATTCTGGGCTGGAAAAGGAGCAAATATTAGAGACTTATTCTGCACGGCTCCAAAAGTCCTGAAACTTCACGGAAGACATTTTCAGAATATATAAAAAATACTGAGCGCGAGAAGTTTACCAGGATGTCCACACCCTGCCCACGAGGGTGGGGGGCGCGCCCCCCTACCCCGTGGGCCCCTTGGTGGCCCTTCGATGTCCATCTTATGCTATATGAAGTCTTTCGATGAGGAAAAAATCATAAGCCATCTTCTCGGATGAAACTCCGCCGCCACGAGGTGGAACCTTGGTGGAACAAATCTAGGGCTCTGACAGAGCTGTTCTACCGAGGAAACTTCCCTCCGGGAGGGGGAACTCATCGCCATCGTCATCATCAACTCTCCTCTCATCGGGAGAGGGCGATCTCCATCAACATCTTCACCAGCACTATCTCCTCTCAAAACCCTAGTTCATCTCTTGTATCCTATTCTTGTCTTCAAGTCTGGGATTGGTACTAGTAGGTTGCTAGTAGTGTTAATTACTCCTTGTAGTTGATGCTAGTTGGTTTAATTGGTGGAAGATCATATGTTCAGATCCTATATGCATATTAATACCCCTCTGATTATGAACATGATTATGCTTTGTGAGTAGTTACGTTTGTTCCTGAGGACATGGGAGAAGTCTTGCTATTAGTAGTCATGTGAATTTGGTATTCGTTCGATATTTTGATGAGATGTATGTTGTCTCTCCTCTAGTGGTGTTATGTGAACGTCGAGTACATAACACTTCACAATTATTTGGGCCTAGAGGAAGGCATTGGGAAGTAATAAGTAGATGATGGGTTGCTAGAGTGACAGAAGCTTAAACCCTAGTTTATGCTTCGTAAGGGGCTGATTTGGATCCATATGTTTCATGCTATGGTTAGTTTTACCTTAATACTTTTGTTGTAGTTGCGGATGCTTGCAATAGAGGTTAATCATAAGTGGGATGCTTGTCCAAGTAAGGACAGTACCCAAGCACCGGTCCACCCACATACCAAATTATCAAAGTACCGAACGCGAATCATATGAACGTGATGAAAACTAGCTTGACGATATTCCCATGTGTCCTCGGTAGTGCTTTACATCATATAAGAGTTTGTCTAGGCTTGTCCTTTGCTACAAAAAGGATTGGGCCACCTTGCTGCACTTTATTTACTTTTGTTACTTGTTGCTCGTTACAAATTATCCTATCACAAAACTATCTGTTACCTATTATTTCAGTGCTTGCAGAGAATACCTTACTGAAAACCGCTTATCATTTCCTTCTGCTCCTCGTTGGGTTCGACACTCTTACTTATTGAAAGGACTACGATAGATACCCTATACTTGTGGGTCATCAGGACTCAGAGCCGAACTATGTTCAGTTCGAACTTGGGGCTGATGATGGAGAATCTTGCTTCCCATCCGCCACCCACTTCATAGCCATAGTCGTGGATTTAACTGACACGCTCGATTAAGACTCTGAAGACATCGACGGTATTGATGATGATGCTGATAAGGAGCAAAATCAAAGTCAACCATTCACTGGACGCTGGACGACCACCTCTTCGTACGATGTGTACATGGTGGACACATCCAAAACAACCAACGACGATGACAAAGAAAATCCAGTTGAGAATAAACCTCCTGAGACACAGCAAAAATGCCGGCGTCCTCGGTGCCGCTCTAAGGCATGTCGTTCAAAGGACAGCAATACCGACACCGAAGAAGACAATACTTCGGACGACGCCGAAAACAATGAAGACCTTGCTGAGGTAACATCTGAACAGGAGGAGCAAGAAAACGGGCAAGCCGGCCCCGACGAACAGGCTAGGCCCAACGACTAGGAGGACGGTAGTTATCATCCGCTCTATGAGGACGGGGAAAGCCTCGGCAACGAAGATTTCATCATGCCCGAGGAACCTCTCGAGCAGGAGCGCTTCAAGCGCCAGCTAATAGCCACCGCAAGGAGCCTGGAAAAAAAGGAGCAGCAGCTTCAAGCTGACCAAGATCTGCTCATCGACAGGTGGACTGACATTCTGGCAGCCGAAGAATACGACCTCAGACTCCCAGCCAAGAGTTACCCAAAGTGAAGGTTGCTACCTCAGTTTGATGAAGAGGCGCCAGAGCTCATACTCCCCTTGGGTAATGCGGCCGACCGAACACTACGCGGTCGGGACAGTGCGGCGGACCGACCACCTCGTGGTCGGGATAGAGCGGCAACTCAAGCCGAACAGCAGCCCGCCCCGCTGCCACGAAATAACAGAGACAAAACAGTTCGGGGTCATACACACGACCTCCGGCAGACCCTGGATAATAGAGGAGGATATGCCCGATCGATTTACGGATCGCAACAACGTTCCTCGACACGTGATGATAGCTACCTATTCGGACGTGACAAACCTAGTCACACCCGAGCCGACAACCGCAGACGGACTCCATCGGAGCTACGTCGTGACACGGCCCGATACAGAAGCTCCGCACACCCTCTTTGCTTCACCGATGAAGTAATGGATCACGAATTCCCCTAAGGGTTCAAATCCGTTAACATTGAATCATACGACGGAACAACCGACCCCGCGGTATGGGTCGAGGATTTTATTCTCCATATCCACATGACCCGCGGAGATGACCTCCACGCTATCAAATACCTCCCACTAAAGCTCAAAGGGCCAGCTCGGCACTGGTTAAACAGCCTGCCTGAAAACTCTATCGACAGCTGGGAGGACTTGGAAGAAGCCTTCCTCGACAACTTCCAAGGTACATATGTCCGGCCACCAGACGCTGATGACTTAAGACACATAGTCCAACAACCTGGAGAGTCAGCCAGGAAATTTTGGACTAGGTTCCTAACCAAAAAGAACCAGATCATCGAGTGTCTGGATGCCGAAGCTCTAGCGGCCTTTAAACATAGCATCCGTGACGAATGGCTCGCCCGCCAGCTCGGCCAAGAAAAGCCGAAATCTATGACAGCCCTCATGGCACTTATGACCCGCTTTTGTGCGGGTGAGGATAGCTGGCTGGCTCGTAGTAAAAATACGGCCAGCGACGCATGCCCTTCCGAGGCCAAAAACATCAACGACAAGCTCCGATGCAGCAGACACAAACACCGAAGCAATGGCGATAACACCGATGACACTACTGTCAACGCTGGATTCAGCGGCTCGAAGTCCGGTCAGCGGAAAAAACCGTATAAAAGAAACAACCAGTGACCGTCCAGCATGGACCGCATACTCGACCGAGCGTGCCAAATCCATGACACAGACAAACTAGCTAACCATACCAACCGAGATTGCTGGGGTTTTAAGCAAGCCGGCAAGTTAAGCGCCGAGAACAAGGAAAAGGGATCGTAGAGCGAGGACGATGACGAGGAGCCCCTGCAGCCAAACACAGGGGGACAGAATAAGTTTCCCCCTCAGGTCAAAATGGTGAACATGATATATGCTACACACATCCCCAAGAGGGAGCGCAAACGCGCACCCAGGGACGTCTATGTGATAGAGCCAATTGCCCCAAAATTCAATCCATGGTCATCGTGCCTGATCATTTTTGATCGTCGGGATCATCCGACCAGTATCCGGCATGGCAGATCAGCTGCACTAGTCCTAGACCAAATCATTGATGGATTCCACCTGACGCGAGTCCTCATGGACGGTGGCAGCAGCCTCAATCTGCTCTATCAGGATACAGTGCGCAAAATGGGCATTAACCCACAAGGACTACCTTTCAAGGAATCATATCAGGTGTAGAGGCCCGCTGTACAGGCTCAATCATACTAGAGGTTGTCTTTGGATCTCTGGACAACTTGCGAAGCGAGGAGTTAATCTTCGACATCGTCCCCTTTCGTAGCGGCTATCACGCACTGCTTGGACGAACTGCATTTGCTCGATTCAATGCGGTACCTCACTATGCTTATCTCAAGCTCAAAGATGCCCGGACCATGTGGCGTCATAACAGTCAATGGAAATACGGAACGCCCCCTCCGTACCGAGGAGCATACCACGGCCTTAGCAGCAGAAGTACAACGCGACCTTTTCCAGCAGAACCTTAATTCGGCGGCCGAGCCCCTGGACACCATTAAGAGAGTCCAGACTATTCTGCAGCAAGACAGATCGGCTCGTCAAGAGCTTAACTAGCAATTTGGCCTCCGTCCTAGTCCCAATCAAACGGCGGCATTCGTACCGCGCGTACATAACTACACGCTCAAAATTCCATGGGCATCGATGGAGGCATAGCTAGCCCGTGATCCACGGTGTGGCTCGACCGACCCTGAATCCGCACACCTTCACTTTTTCTTTTTCATTTCAGGTTTTTCTCTTCTCGAGGCTTTTTTCTAGTAACCTGATCATCGGACCGATCACGGGACGGATACACCAAGGAGGCAAGGGGCTTTGACGTACAAGGGAATCCCCAGGTGGTCTCTGCTAACGATTGCTATACCTATTTTACATACCCGCACGTAGCTCACTCTTGGTCATGGCATGTTAAATAGCCTTACTTGCTTATCGCATTGCTTGCACAAGTACACCTTGACATATTAATCAAATTACAATGAAAAATATTCGGCAGCGTCAGCTTATTCCTTGATTTTTTCCTTACCTCTGTATTTATTACTCATCGCACCCGTACACTCTGGTATGTATTACTTCGCCAGGGGCTTCATTGCGCCCCGCAATACGGCAACAAAGTCCGAACACTTTTTACAGTACAGTTCGGCACCCCGAACTTATAACATTATATGCATCGGCTCCGAATCATGTCTTTGGTCAATAGTTGGGTTGCCCGGCTCCTGTGCTTACTACCTTATGTTCCGCTATATCGGCTAGGGTAGTAAAGGGAGAACTACTGCGATTGTGTCCCAGTTCGTTCGGACGAGCACCTCAATAGAGAAAGCCAAAAACTGACTATCATGATGTAGCGAGAGCTGGTCACGTGTTCGAGAGGTTTCAAATCCTTAGAGATTTTTTCCGCTTTATGCGAGGAGTCGGTTTTTATCCGATCAGGTGTATAGCACCCCTAGTTCGGCCTTCCGACTACCAGGGGCTTCGCCAAAATTCTCATTGTCAAACTCCTATGGCTAAGTGAGGGTGATAAAGGCCGTATAGTCTGATTGCCTTGTTCGTTGCGCTAAACACCTCCTTTAAGGACCGGAAGGTGGACTAAAGAGTGCTTAGATTTATCCCGGACACCCCCATACTATCTACGTGGGGGTAGAAGCCAACGACTGGCTAACCCTCAGATTTCATAAACGGCCGCACAGGAGGTAAAATTTTAAAAGTCGCAAGCATTATATTACATAACGACATTGTTTCATATTACAGGACAGGATAATATGAATGTATTCATAGGAACATAACATCCTTCGCACATTGCTCCGCCACAAGGCAGGATCCCTCCAGGATGCTATCAAAATATAGCTCGGGTCGGCGGTGCTCCTTGCCCTCAGGCGGCCCCTCAGTCATCAGCTTCTTGGCATCCATCTTCGCCAAATGCATCCTGACGCGGGCAAAAGCCATCCGTGCACCTTCAATGCAGACAGACCGCTTCACGACTTCAAGCCGTGGGCAGGCACTGACAAGCCACTTCGAAAGTCCGAAGTAGCTGCTCGGCATGGGCTTGGCAGGCCATAGCCGGACTATTAAGTCCTTCATGGCTAGCTCGGCCGCCTTGTGCATCTCAACTAGTTGTTTCAGCTGGTCGCTGAAGGGCACCGGATGTTCTGGTCCAAGGTATTGAGACCAGAACAACTTCTCTGTAGAACTCCCTTCTTCGGCTCGATAGAACTCGGCAACATCTGATATGCTGCGCGGCAAATCCGTAAATGCCCCTGGAGAGCTCCAAATTCGGGTAAGTAAAAGGAACGTTTCCTTCGCAGACTTGCTTTGCATAATGAAAGCCTTACCCGCCGCGATCTTCTTGGCTACCTGGATTTCCTGGAGGGTGCTCTGGGCTTCGGCCCAGGCATCTTGTGCGTTCGGGCGGGCCTTCACAAGTTCGGACCCTTGCGTCTTAATATCACGCTCCAAGGACTCGTACTTCTTGACGGCGTCCTGGAGCTCTTGCTGGACCTCGCTGACCCGGGCCTCGTGCTTCTTGCGCACGGCGCATTCCTCGACCGGTTTGTTCTCGGCCTCGGCCAACACCTTCTTGAGGGCCGCCACCTCGGTCGTGGCCCCTAATAAGGTTCATGACACTTCAGCCAGCACGAACCATTCATCCTTCCCAAATATACATGCTGGTTACTGCATACCTTGGCTATCCTCCAGCTGCTTCTTCACGAGGCCGAGCTCTTCCTCGGCTCGCTCCAGGTTATGCTTCAATCCGGAGACCTCCGCAGCATGAGCGGCAGCAGCTAGTAGCGATGCCTGCTTATTCACATAGACATCTTATGTTAGACTCCTGTGAAAATTATTTTGATCCTCTGTTCGGCTTTTTCTTTCCGAACACCGAACAAAGCATCAGGGGCTATTGTCTACACTGTGATATTCTTTCTACAATTACATTACTTACCTCAAAGCCTGTTAGAAGGCTAGCGCAGGCTTCGGTTAGTCCACTTTCGGCGGACCGAACCTTCTCGATCACTGTGCCCATAAGGATACAGTGTTCATCCACAATGGAAGCGCCTCGCAGCGCTTCCAGCAGATTATCCGATGCCTCTGATTGGACATAGGTCACCGGCGGAACAGGCACACCTCCTCCTTTTGGGGAAGGCTGCTCGCCTGACTCCGGAGCTGTGTAGGTCTCCAGAACGGTATTCGGACGGGGGACGAATTGAACTTGGCCCTCATCACCAGTCCCCATGGGGGCTTTTTCCCCCATGTGTCCGGCGACCGAGGAGTCATCTTTTGGCGCCACCCCGACGACCTCCGGAACCTCTCCCTGACTTGGGAGGGCCCTTTGGGACACCACCTCGTCATCACGCTTGGCCGGGGAAGAGTGAGCGTGCGGCGGAGACATGCTGGCCATCTCCTTTGAATCGAGCGAACCTCTTGTTGAAGATTGCGGGGAGCTGTCACGGGCCGAACTGCAATGGCATGATTTAAACATATTAATATTACAAAGCGGAAAGGCCAGACATTTGGACGTGCATAAGGTTTTTGGTACTTACGAGGCGGCCCAAGGCTTGGTCCGGGGGAGTCGCTCCGGACTGCTATCGACATCCCACAGGGAGTTGTCCGCGAGGGAGCCCTTCCCCCTCTTGGGCACCTTCGCCTCCAGATTTGTGGAGGCCCCCCATTTTCTTCCTTCCCCTCTCAGGAGGGGAGTCACTTTCTTCCTCCTCGTCGTCGTCATCTTCGGCGGCTGAAGAGTGAGTCTCGGCTTCCGACGTCACGTCCGAAGGACTTTTTCGGTGAGGGCCACTCCTGGCCCCCTTGGCCGTTTTCTTGGCCTTCTTCTCCGGCACATCATAAGGCGCCGGAAACAACATCTTCGTTAGAAGTGGGGTTTCTTGGTCTTCGGGTAGCGGAGCCATACAGTTAATCCTCCCCGCTATGTCGATCTAGGCCTGAAAAATTGATAGGAAGGCTTAGACTCCTTTCCGAAAATATGACAGTAAAGGGTATACCTTGAAAACACGAAAGAACTTACCGGATTCGCCTGGCGCTTTAAGCTAAGACCGCGATCCTCGGTCGTGGGCGGTGGTGTCTCGCCGGCCTTGAAGAGCACTTTCCAAATGTCTTCGTGCGTCGTGCCGAAGAGCTCTAGTAGCATCTGGTGCTTGGCCGGATCGAACTCCCACAAATAGCAAGTCCGGCGTTGGTACGGAAGGATCCGGCAAATGAGCATAACCTGGGTCATGTTGACAAGTTTGATTCTCTTGGTTATCATGTTCTGGACGCACGTTTGGAGCCTAGTCAGCTTGTTCGAGGAACCCCAGGTTAGGCCCTTCTCTTTCTAAGAGGTGAGCCACATCGGAACTCTAGATCGGAACTCAAGGGCTGCCGCGTAGCTGGTGTCGCGCAGCTCGGTGATGTAGAACCACCCCGACTGCCAACCCTTCACCGTATCCACAAAGGAGCCTTCGGGCGAGGTGACATTGGGCATCTTGCCCACCATGGCGCCTCCACACTCTGCTTGTTGGCCGCTCACCACCTTCGGCTGCACATTGAAGGTCTTCAGCCATAGGCCGAAGTGGGGTGGGATGTGGAGAAAGGCCTCGCACACGACAATAAATGCCGAGATGTTGAGGATGGAGTTGGGGGCTAGATCATGGAAGTCCAGCCCATAGTAAAACATCAGTTCGTGGACAAACGGGTGGAGAGGGAATCCCAGCCCGCGGACGAATTGTGTGAGAAACACAACCCTCTCATGGGGCTCCGGGGTAGGGACAATTTGTCCCATGGCCGGGAGATGGTGAACGACCCCTTGGCGAGGTATCCGGCCTCCCAGAGCTCCTTGATGTCCTTCTTCTTGACGGAGGAGGCCATCCACTTGCCTCCTGATCCGGACATAATTGGAGTGCTTTCTCGGACGGGGAAAGCTAGAGCTTGGGCGCTGGAGCTCGAGAATGGATGGGCAGAGGAAGAGAGAAGGCGTGGGGGAATAAGGGGGAATCCTTATCCCCTTATAAAGGCAGTGAATATCGAACACCTCCCACTTGACTTAAGACTCGTCTATTCCCAAGGGTTGTGTAAACAGGCACGGTTGGGTTACCCACGCCCGAATTGATGAAAATCCCACAATAAGGGGACATGATCTCTGCTTTGACAAGACGTGCCAATGGCAACCGCGTCTCGAAACGTGGAGCGGCAGATGAAAAACGGTTCGAAATTATGACCGGGCAAACGTGATGTCATGTTACAAAAAGTTGTCAGCAGATTGGACTCGTAGAATATTATATTACCTCTGTGGTTATGTATGGTGTGTGTGCTACAGGTCCAGACACATTCAATACGTCCGAAGACCATCTTGGAGTTCGGAAGGAGGAACCCGCCTTGCAATGCCGAAGACAGATCTACGGGCTGTATACCTTGTCATTGAAGCCAGACTCAGGGGCTACTGAGGGAGTCCTAGACTAAGGGGTCCTCGGGCGTCCGGCCTGTTAGCCATGGGCCGGACTGATGGGCTGTGAAGACACGAAGACCGAAGACTGCACCTGTGTCTGGATAGGACTCACCTTGGCGATCAAATATGTAGATTCCTTTCTTTGTAACCGACCTCATGTAACCCTAGATCCTCCTGGTGTTTATATAAACTAGAGGACTTAGTCCGGAGAGAGAGAGAGAGATTCATTATCATAGTCATATAGGCTAGACTTCTAGGGTTTAGCCATTACGATCTCGTGGTAGATCAACTCTTGTAATACTCATATTCATCAAGATCAATCAAGCAGGACGTAGGGTTTTACCTCCATCAAGAGGGCCCGAACCTGGGTAAAACATCATGTCCCCTGCCTCATGTTACCATCCGCCTTAGACGCACAGTTTGGGACCCCCTACCCGAGATCCGCCGGTTTTGACACCGACAATAATCATGACAAGTTTTATAAATATAATCATCACTACTTTTGATAGCATAAGTGTCATCACAATAATCATCATAAGTGTCATCACCGAGCGAGAGAAACAAGAGGCATGGGTGGGCGAGGTGCAGCAAGAGCTCCACGCTCTCGTGACGAAGCACGAGGCGTTGGAGCTTGACTCGAAGATGCGAGAGTCCGAGCTTGCCGCGGCCCTTGAGAGTGCAAAGAGTGCCAAGGCTGAAGCCCAAAAGGCTCTCCAGGAGATTGATGCGATGAAGAAGATAGCGGCGGGTAAGGCATTATATATGCGAAGCAAGCATGTGAAAGTAAATTACTTGTTACTTACCCGAGTCTGGAGCTCTCCAGGAGCATTCACAGATTTGCCCCACAGCGTGTTGGATGCCGCACAGTTTTACCAGGCCGAGGAGGGAAGCTCAATGGAGAAGCTGTTCTGGTCTTAGTATACTGGGACCGAACACCCGATGCCTCTGAGTGACCAGCTGAAGCAACTGGTCGAGCTGCATAAGGTGGACGAACAGGCCATGAAGGGCTTTATAGTCCGGATGTGGCCTGGCGACGCCCTTCCCAACAGCTACTTTGGCCTGGTGAGGCGGCTTGTGGATGCCTACCCACGGCTGGAAGTCATCAAGCGGTCCGTCTGCATCGAAGGTGCACGCCGGGCTTTCGCCCGTGCGAAGGTGCACTGGGCTAAGATGGACGCCGTGAAGCTGGTGAAGGAGGGGCCGCCGCAGGGCAAGGAGCATCGCCACCCTGAGATGTACTATGAGGGTGTTCTGAAGGGTGCCCGTCTTGTAGCGGACGAGTGTGCAAAAGATGTAATATTTGATTAAACTTGCTTGTGTAATCCTGTATTATGAAAACTTGTTCATATGCGCTATGCAATGCTTGTCTGAATTTAAAATATTACCTTCTATTCGGCTGTTTATCAAATCTCAGAGATGGCTAGTCGTCGACTTCTGCCCCCATGCCACGGGTGCTGGGGTGTTCGGGATAAACCTGAGCACTTCCCATTTTTGGGTCCTTCGAGGGAGGTGCTCAGCAGAACGAACAAGACAATCGGACTATAATGCGTTATCACTCTCACTTAGCCATAGAATTCTATAATTTTAAATTTCGGTGAAGCCCCTAGTATTCGGAAGGCCGAATTCGGGGCGCAATACACGCCTTAAGCCGGACAGGGCCGACTTCTCGCTCTAAGCGGCATAAGTCTTTAGGGACTTGAAACCTCTCGAACAGCGACCAGTCTCTCGCCTTATCATGACAGTCAGTTTTAGCTTTCTCTACTGAGGTGCTTAGCCCAGCAGAACCGGGGCACAATCGTAGTAGTTCTCCCAGTGCTACCTTAGCCGATATAGCGGAACGTAAGGTACCAAAACATGGGAGCCAGGCAAACCCAACTATTGACCCAAGACATGATTCGGAGTTGATGCATATAATGCTATAAGTTCGGGGTGCCGCACTGTCGAAAGTGTTCGGACTTCTCATGCCGTATTATGGGGTATGCTTAAGCCTCTAGCGTATTGTCCGTACCAGAGTGTACGGGCGCTAGATGCCATGAATGAACATATATATAGAAAGGAAGAATGCAATAATAGTCTTAATGCTATGCATTGTTTATTCAAAAAGGTGCATTAAAGCAGAATGATACAAGTAGTGCGGTAAGCAAAAAGTAGGACTGTTTGACATGTCCCTTGCAAGGGCAACCTGAGGAATAGTATTAAAGCAAATATTTCACTCGTTATCTTAATCCACCTGGGAGTTCCGTGGTGTGACGTAGCTTTCTGCCTCCTTGGTTGCTGCATCATGTGTTCGGCAATCATGCTGCCGGACAGGGTTTCCAGAGATTAAAGTCCTGAAAGAGAAAAATAACAAAGCGGGAAGCCCTAGTGCGGTTGAAGCCGCGTCTTGGGGCGTGCTGTAGTCGTGCCCCCCTCCCCACCTATGCCCATGGTATTTTTATTGCGTAATTATGTACGCGTGGCACGGATTTCACCGTTTGGCTGGGGCCGGGGTGGGGGCCGCATTGCTATGCGAGCTTGGAATGTGCCAGGCGGTCCAGTTGCCGATTACTCCGGGCGCGCTTGAAGGTGTCCGGGTCCTTAATCGCCGAACTAGTGGATTGCCTTAAGAGGCCGCTTTGCGCTTCTGCTGCGAGGGCCGCAGTGTGCTCCTCCGTGCGGAGAGAGCGCTCTGTGTTTCCATTGACTGTGATGACCCCCCGAGGTCCTGGCATCTTGAGCTTGAGATATGCGTAGTGCAGTACCACATTGAATCTCGCAAATGCGGTTCTCCTGAGCAGTGCATGGTAGCCACTGCGGAACGGGTCTATGTCGAAGATTAACTCTTCGCTTCGGAAGTTATCTGGAGATCCGAAGACCACTTCTAGTGTTACTGAGCCTGTGCAATGGGCCTCTACACCTGGTATGACACCTTTAAAGGTCGTTTTAGTGGGTTTGATCCTTGAGGGGTCTATACCCATTTTGCGCACTGTGTCCTAATAAAGCAGGTTCAGGCTTCTGCTGCCATCCATAAGGACTTGAGTGAGGTGAAATCCGTCAATGATTGGGTCTAAGACCAATGCGGCGAATCCGCCATGACAGATACTAGTGGGTGGTCCCTGCAGTCGAAGGTGATCGGGCAAGAAGACCATGGGTTTGAACTTTGGGGCGACTGGCTCCAACGCATATACGTCCATGAGTGCACGCTTCCGCTCCCTCTTAGCGATGTGGGTTGCGTATATCATGTTCACCGTCCGCACTTGTGGGGGGAACCTCTTCTGACCTCCGGTGTTCGGCTGCCGGGGCTCCTTCTCGTCATCGCTATGTGACCCCTTATCTTTGTTTTCGGCATTTAACTTGCCGGCCTGCTTGAACACCCAACAATCCCTGTTGGTGTGGCTGGCTGGCTTGTCGGGGGTGCCGTGTATTTGACACGAGCGATCGAGTATACGGTCCAAACTGGACGGGCCCAGAGTGCTTCTTTTGAATGGCTTTTTCCGCTGACCGGGTTTAGAGCCTTTGAATCCGGCATTGACTGCCGTATCCTCGGTATTGTCGCTATTAATGCGGTGCTTATGTTTGTTGCGACGTGACCTACCGTTGTCGTCCTTGGTATCCGAAGTACCATGGTTCTTTGATATGTTATTGCTGCGAGCCAACCAGCTATCCTCTCCCGCACAGAAGCGGGTCATGAGTGTCATGAGGGCTGCCATAGATTTCGGCTTTTCCTAGCCAAGGTGCCGGGCGAGCCATTCGTCGCAGATGTTGTGCTTGAAAGCTGCTAGGGCCTCTGCATCCGGACAGTTGACGATTTGATTTTTCTTTGTTAGGAACCGTGTCCAGAATTGCCTAGCCGATTCCTCTGGCTGCTGAATTATGTGGCTCAAGTCATCGGCATCTGGTGGTTGCACATAAGTGCCTTGAAAGTTATCGAGGAATGCGGCTTCCAGATCTGCCCAACAACCAATGGACTCTACTGGCAAGCTGTTGAGCCAATGCCGAGCTGGTCCTTTGAGTTTGAGTGGGAGGTATTTGATGGCGTGTAGGTCATCACCGCGGGCCATGTGGATGTGCAGGAGGAAATCCTCGATCCATACCGCAGGATCTGTTGTGCCATCGTATGATTCTATATTTATGGGTTTGAAACCCTATGGGATTTGATGATCCATTACTTCGTCTGTGAAGCATAGGGGGTGTGCGGCGCCTCTGTACTGGGCTATAGCATGACGCAGCTCAAATGAGTCTTGCCCGCTGTGTTCGGCCCGGTTGGACTTACTTTTACTGTATCCGGCGTGACGATTATCGTCTCGCATAGTGGCGCGCCCTCGTGATCTGTAGATCGATCTTGCGTGTTTTGCTTTGTCCTCCAATACATCTCACAGGTCTGGCATATTTCCCCATGCCTTTTTATTTGAATGGCATTGGGGTGCGGGCTGGGTTTTTGGCTGGAATGCCTCTCTGTCGCGGCCATGAGGTGGCCGATCAGCCGCGTCATACACTGGGGATGTCGGTTTCAGTGCTTCCTCCTCCAGTCGGGGTAGCAACCAGCACTTTGGGTAATTCTTGGAGGGGCGTTCGAGTTTATATTCCTCGGCTGCCAGGACTTCAGTCCATCTGTCAGCTAGCAAATCTTGATCAGCTTGAAGCTGCTGCTGCTTTTTCTTAAGGCTATTTGCCGTGGCTATAAGCCGGCGCTTGAAGCGCTCTTGTTCGACGGGATCCTCACACACGACGAATTTGTCATCGTCGAGGCTTGCCTCGTCTTTGGAGGGAGGCATGTAATTATCATCCTCCGCCTCTCCATCTGCCGCTCTCTCTGGAGGGCTGGCTTCTCCATCCTCCTGCCCTAAATCTTGCTGGAGGGGATTGTTGCCGTCTTCGGCACTGTCCGGAGTGCTATTATCTCATGTGCCGGTATCACCGCTTTTGCCGTGGTGGGACTTAGAGCGGCGCCGCTGACGCCGGCGCTTGGGTTGCTTCTTGGAGGGGTCATCCTCCGTTGTCTCGTCGCCATTGCCTTCTTTGGGTGTGTCCACCATGTATATATCGTATGATGAGGTGGCTGTCCAGTGCCCTATGGGCAGTGGTTCCTCTTCGTCTCCCGCATCGTCATCCATACCGTCGATGTCTTCGGAGTCAAAGTCGAGCATGTCGGTTAAGTCGTCGACAGTGGCTACTAAGTGGGTGGTGGGTGGGTGGCGAATTTCTTCGTCATCCGCATCCCAATCCTGCCGGACATAGTTCGGCCAGGATCCTCCTGACAAGGAGAGAGACCCTAATGAGTTCAGTATGTCGCCTAAGGGCGAGTGCTAAAAAATATCCGCGGAGGTAAACTCCATGATCGGCGCCCAATCGGATTCGATAGGAACGGGCGCAGGCGGTTCGGAGTCCGTGGCTGGAGAAGGATCCAGCAGCTTGGCAACAAGGCTCTCGTGAAGGGTAAGGTCGATATTCGGCTCGATTGCCGCTGAGGATACGGCCTCCGTGACGGGGTCTATCCACCCGTCCATGGATGGCGCAACTGGCTCCGAATTGAGGCTCGGAGCGGCTGCCGGTGCGATCTCCTGAATACGGTCCGATGGTAGAGCTAAATCGTACTCATCGTGACCGTGTGGCTCACAAGGTAGGAGCTCGAATCCGTCGAAGATCAAGTCTCCGCGGATATGGGACGTGCAGTTTAAGCTTCCAAAACTGACCTGGTGGCCAGGGGTGTAACTTTCGATTTGCTCCAGATGGCCAAGCGAGTTGGCCCACAGTGCGAAGCCGCTGAACACAAAGATCTGTCCGGGGAGAAAAGTCTCACCCTGGACTGCATCGCTATCGATGATAGTAGGAGCCATCAAGCCTAACGATGACAACACAGAGGAACTCTCAATGAAAGCACCAATGTCAGTGTCAAAACCGGCGGATCTCGGGTAGGGGGTCCCGAACTGTGCGTCTAAGGCGGATGGTAATAGGAGGCAGGGGACATGATGTTTTACCCAGGTTCGGGCCCTCTTGATGGAGGTAAAATCCTATGTCCTGCTTGATTTATTCTTGATGATATGAGTATTACAAGAGTTGATCTACCACTAGATCGGAGAGGCTAAACCCTAGAAGCTATCCTATGGTATGATTGTATGTTGTCCTACGGACTAAAACCCTCTAGTTTATATAGACACCGGAGGGGGCTAGGGTTACACAAGGTCAGTTACAAAGGAGGAAATATACATATCCGTATTTCCTAGCTTGCCTTCCACGCCAAGTAGAGTCCTATCCAGACACGGGACGAAGTCTTCAATCTTGTATCTTCATAGTCCAACAGTACGGCCAAAGGATATAGTCCGGCTGTCCGGAGACCCCCTAATCCAGGACTCCCTCAATTATGATTACCCTTCTTCTGAACATTACTCCTTTAATGTGGAAACAATTTATAGTATTCGAGTTTCTTATGATACTCCCACTATTCCGAACGAGAAGAATTTTGCTTATGTGGAGAGTAGTAAATTTTCTATGCTTGTAGATCATGAAAAGAATTCTTTATGTGATAGTTATATTGTTGAATTAATTCATGATGCTACTGAAAATTATTATGAAGGAGGAATATATGCTTGTAGGAGTTGCAATAGTATCAAGTTTCCTCTCTGTGTTGAAAATATGGAGGCTATCCTTGTTTTACCTTCCTATGTAAGTTGATTCTTGTTCCCACAAGTTGTTCTCTCAAATAATCCCTATGCACAGGAAGTGGGTTAGACTTAAATGTGCTAGTCATATTCTTCATGATGCTATCTTTATGTTTCATTTCTTATCCTTTATGTGAGCATCATTGAAATCGTCATGCCTAGCTAGGGGCGTTAAACGATAGCGCTTGTTGGGAGGCAACCCACCTTTATTTTTGTTCTTTACTTTTTGTTCCTGTTTAGTAATAAATAATTCATCTAGACTATGTTTAGATGTGGTTTTATGTTTTAATTAGTGTTTGTGCCAAGTAGAACCTTTGGGAAGACTTGGGGAAAGTCTTTGCGATCATGCCGTAAAAAACAGAAACTTTAGCGCTAACGAGATTTGCTGCCATTTCTTATTGGAGAGTGATATTTAGTTAATTATTTTTGTAGAGGATTAATATATAAATTCCTCACGTCCACCAATTTATTTTAGAATTTTTGGGGTTCCATAAGTATTCGAAACCTACAGATTACTACAGACTGTTCTGTTTTTGACAGATTCTGTTTTCTATGTGTTGTTTGCTTATTTTGATGAATCTATGAGTAGTATCGGAGGGTATGAACAATGAATGAGTTAGAATACAGTAGATATTACACCAATATGAATTTAGAATGAGTTCACAACAGTACCTAAGTGGTGATTTATTTTTTTTATAATAACGGAGCTTACGAGTTTTCTGTTAAGTTTTGTGTTGTGAAGTTTTCAAGTTTTGGGTAAAGATTCGATGGACTATGGAATAAGGAGTGGAAAGAGCCTAAGCTTGGGGATGCCCAAGGTAATATTAAAGGAAAACCAAGAGCCTAAGCTTGGGGATGCCCCAGATGGCATCCCCTCTTTCGTCTTCGTCTATCGGTAACTTTACATGGAGCTATATTTTTATTCACCATATGATATGTGTTTTGCTTGGAGCATCTTGTATGATTTGAGTCTTTGACTTTTAGTTTACCACAATCATCCTTGCTGTACACACCTTTTGAGAGAGACTCACATGATTTGAAATTTATTAGAATACTCTATGTGCTTCACTTATATCTTTTGAGCTATATAGTTTTTGCTCTAGTGCTTCACTTATATCTTTTAGAGCACGGCGGTGGTTTTATTTTATAGGAATAATTGATCTCTCATGCTTAACTTATATTATTTTGAGATTCCTTTAGAAAAACATGGAAATTTTCTATTAGGAATAATAAAAAAAATAAAAACTTTCATATAAGTGCATTGAATACTAAGAGAAGTTTGATACTTGATGATTGTTTTGAGATACGAAGATGGTGATATTAGAGTCATGCTAGTTGAGTAGTTTTGAATTTGAGAGATACTTGTGTTAAAGTTTGTGATTCCCGTAGCATGCACGTATGGTGAACCATTATGTGATGAAGTCGGAGCATGATTTATTTATTGATTATCTTCCTTATGAGTGGCGGTCGGGGACGAGCGATGGTCTTTTCCTACCAATCTATCCCCCTAGGAGCATGCGCGTAGTACTTTCTTTCGATAAATAATAGATCTTTGCAATAAGTATGTGAGTTCTTTATGACTAATGTTGAGTCCATGGATTATACGCACTCTCACCCTTCCACCATTGCTAGCCTCTCTACTATCGCGTAAATTTCGCCGGTACCATAAACCCACCACACACCTTCCTCAAAACAGCCACCATACCTACCTCTTATGGCATTTCCATAGCCATTCCAAGATATATTTCCATGCAACTTTCCATCGTTTCGTTAGTATGACACGCTTCATCATTGTCATATTGCTTGCATGATCATGTAGTTGACATCATATTTGTGGCAAAGCCACCATTCATAATTTCATACATGTCACTCATGCATCATTGCACATCCCGGTACACCGCCGGAGGCATTCACATAGAGTCATATTTTGTTCTAAGTATTGAGTTGTAATTTTTGAGTTGTAAGTAAATTAAAGTGTGATGATCATCATTATTAGAGCATTGTCCCAGTGAGGAAAGGATGATGGAGACTATGATTCCCCCACAAGTCGGGATGAGACTCTGGACGAAAAATAAAAATAAAAAAGAAGAAAGGCCAAAAAGAAAAAAAGAAGGCTAAATAAAAAAAATGAGAGAAAAAGAGAGAAGGGACAATGTTACTATCCTTTTTCCACACTTGTGATTAAAGTAGCACCTTGATCTTCATGTTAGAGAGTCTCCTATGTTATCTCTTTTATATACTAGTGGGAACTTTACATTATTGAACTTGGCTTGTATATTCCAATGATGGGCTTCCTCAAAATTGCCCTAGGTCTTCGTGAGCAAGCGAGTTGGATGCACACCCACTAGTTTCTTTTGTTGAGCTTTCATACACTTATAGCTCTAGCGCATCCGTTGCATGGCAATCCCTACTCACTCACATTGATATCTGTTGATGGGCATCTCCATAGCCCGTTGATACGCCTAATTGATGTGAGACTATCTTCCTCCTTTTTGTCTTCTCCACAACCACCATTCTATTCCACCTATAGTGCTATATCCATGGCTCACGCTCATGTATTGCGTGAAGATTGAAAAAGTTTGAGAACATCAAAAGTATGAAACAATTGCTTGGCTTGTCATCGGGGTTGTGCATGATTTAAATATTTTGATTGATGAAGATAGAGCATAGCCAGACTATATGATTTTCTAGGGATAACTTTCTTTGGCCATGTTATTTTGAGAAGACATGATTACTTTGTTAGTATGCTTGAAGTATTATTATTTTTATGTCAATATTAAACTTTTGTCTTGAATCTTATGGATCTGAATATTCATGCCACAATAAAGAGAATTACATGGATAAATATGTTAGGTAGCATTCCACATCAAAAATTAAGCTTGGGGATGCTTGATACGTCTCCAACGTATCTATAATTTTTGATTGTTCCATGCTATTATATTATCAACCTTGGATGTTTTATATGCATTTATATGCTATTTTATATGATTTTTGGGACTAACCTATTAACCTAGAGCCCAGTGCCAGTTTCTGTTTTTTCATTATTTTTGAGTTTTACAGAAAAGGAATATCAAACAGAGTCCAAACGGAATGAAACCTGTTATTTTTGGAACGGAAGCAATCCAGGAGACTTGGAGTAGACGCGAGGGAAGCTTCGAGGAAGCTACGAGGCAGGGATGCGCTCCCCACCCCCTGGGCGCGCCCCCACCCTCGTGGGCCCCTCGTGGCTCCCCTGACTAATTTCTTTTGCCTATATATATATCAATATACCCTAAAAACATCGGGGAGCAGAATAGATCGGGAGTTCCGTCGCCAGAAGCCTCCGTAGCCAACGAAAACCAATCTAGACCCGTTTCGGCACCCTGCCAGAGGGGGGAATCCCTCTCCGATGGCCATCTTCATCATCCCAGCGCTCTCCACGACGAGGAGGGAGTAGTTCGCCCTCGGGGCTGAGGGTATGTACCAGTAGCTATGTGTTTGATCTCTCTCTCTCTCTCTTGTGTTCTTGAGGTGGTACGATCTTGATGTATCGCGAGCTTTGCTATTATAGTTGGATCTTATGATGTTTCTCCCCCTCTATTCTCTTGTGATGAATTGAGTTTTCCCTTTGAAGTTATCTTATCGGATTGAGTCTTTAAGGATTTGAGAACACTTGATGTATGTCTTGCAGGTGCTTATCTATGGTGACAATGGGATATCACGTGATCCACTTGATGTATATTTTGGTGATCAACTTGTGAGTTCCATGACCTCGTGAACTTATGCATAGGGGTTGGCACACGTTTTCGTCTTGACTTTCCGGTAGAATCTTTGGGGCGCTCTTTGAAGTTCTTTGTGTTGGTTGAATAGATGAATCTGAGATTGTGTGATGCATATCATATAATCATACCCACAGATACTTGAGGTGACATTGGAGTATCTAGGTGACATTAGGGTTTTTGTTGATTTGTGTCTGAAGGTGTTATTCTAGTACGAACTCTATGATAGATTGAACGGAAATAATAGCTTCGTGTTATTTTACTACGAACTCTTGAATAGATCGATCAGAAAGGATAACTTTGAGGTGGTTTCGTACCCTACAATAATCTCTTCGTTTGTTCTCCGCTATTAGTGACTATGGAGTGACTCTTTGTTGCATGTTGAGGGATAGTTATATGATCCAATTATGTTATTATTGTTGAGAGAACTTGCACTAGTGAAAGTATGAACCCTAGGCCTTGTTTCAATGCATTGCAATACCGTTTGCTCTCCTTTTATCATTAGTTACCTTTCTGTTTTTATATTTTCAGATTACAAAGACCTTTATCTACTATCCATATTGCACTTGTATCATCATCTCTTCGCCGAACTAGTGCACGTATACAATTTACCTTTGTATTGGGTGTGTTGGGGACACAAGAGACTCTTTGTTATTTGGTTGCAGGGTTGTTTGAGAGAGACCATCATTCTACGCCTCTCACGGATTGATAAACCTTAGGTCATCCACTTGAGGGAAATTTGCTACTGTCCTACAAACCTCTGCACTTGGAGGCCCAACAACGTCTACAAGAAGAAGGTTGTGTAGTAGACATTAGGTATTACCTCCATAGAGGGCCCGAACCTTGGTAAACATTGTGTCCCCTGTCTCCTGTTACCATCGACCTTAGACGCACAGTTCGGGACCCCCTACCCGAGATCCGCCGATTTTGACACTGACACCCTCACGGTGCCGAAAGCCACGAACCACCCACCGAGCCTTGTAGCGCTCAAGAGAACCATCCGGGTGGGTCTTGTGGCGGAACACCCACTTGCCAGTGATGACATTGGCGCGAGGGGGTCACGGAACAAGATGCCATGTGCGGTTGTGCTGCAAGGCGTCAAACTCCTCCTGCATCGTCGCGAGCCAGTGGGGATCCCGAAGGGCAGCACGGGCAGAGGTGGGGATGGGTGACAACATCGATGTCGAGGCAACACACACATACTCGTCGGAGGAGTAGCGCATGCTTGGCTTTTGAACACCAGCCTGATTGCGGGTCGTCACACCGAGAGCCGGACCGACGGGGGTAGTCGGGCCCGCGGCAGTGACCAGGCCTGTAGCAGGGGCTGAGGCGGTGGCGGACGGGCTAGCAGCGATGACAGAGCCAGAGGCATCATTAGTCGTGGGGCCAGAGGCGATGGCAGCCAGGCGGGCTGCAGCGAGAGCGACGATGGGCGAGGAGGGTGTCGAGCCCATTGCTGGAGAGGGAGCGTCATCCGAGGTGCCTACTGCACGGCGAGATGGGGGCCCGGTCGGACTCAACCTCGTAAGAGGGAGTCGGGGATCCAGGGGCCCGGTCCAACTCGACCTCGGGGGAGGGAGTCAGGAACCCGGGCGGCGGCAGAAGGCGCCGGACAGGGGGGCCACCTGTGGTCGCGGCCGCGCATGGCTCCAAGCAGGGGGGCGGGGGTCGGCGCCGAAGGAGCCGGAGCCGGAGATACCTGAAAAAAAGGGAACACTGTCTCGACAAAATGCACGTGCCTTGAGGTGTACATGCGATGAGTGACATGATCATAGCACCGGTAACCTTTGGTGTTAGAGGGATAGCCAAGGAAAACACATGGGAGTGAACGTGGTGCGAGTTTTTGTGGAGCGGTGGACGCTGTGCTAGGATAGCAAAGACACACAAAGATGCGAACACCATCATAGGATGGCGGTGCACCGAAAAGAAGGTGGTGAGGGGCGTAGTTCCACCCAGGACGACACGGACGGATGTTTACTAGAAGGGTAGCAGTGGCAAGAGCATTAGGACAAAACCAAGCGGGCACTTTAGAGTGAAAGAGTACACTACAAAAAAGACATATCCATGACATTTTGGGCCGAACGATTTTTTCCTGTCATGCTTATGACACTTCTATGACGATAATTGTGACAAAACCAGGTATGATCATAGATGTGGTGGGCTCCTACTTCTATCACAAAAAGTCATGACAGAAAATGGGCTTTTCGTCCTGGGTGGACCGGAGACGCAACTGCATGACATTCTTTAGGCCGTCCATGACGGAAAAACCGTGGTAGAAACAAGGGCGAGGAAAATATCAGGGATTTCACGGTTACGGTGGGTGGTCGGGGCCGAGCGATGTGCGTTTCTCTCATACACGTACGCGCGTGGGTGCGAGGCGTTGGGCTCTAACTGAACCCGAGCGAGACATTTGCCTACTGAACCCGAGCGATTGCACTATAGGCTACGTGTTACTAAACCCGAACGATTGATCGATCTGGCTGTTAACTGAACCTGATCGAGCGATTCCTTCGCTACTACTACTAAATGAAGCCGATCGAACCTGCTGCCTCCTGATGAATAGTAGCGTTGTTGGGGCTTGGATGAACAGTTCCTAGTGGGGGTTGGATGAACAGGACCCCGTGGTAGTAGAGGTAGTTGCCGCTGGATGAACATGACCCCAATTGAGCCGGTTGGGGTGGATGAACAGGACCGCGTGGAGGGATGGATGAACAGCAGCCGGTCGAGGGCTGGTTGAACAGTAGCCGGTGGAGGGATGGATGAATAGTAGCCCGTGGAGGGGTGGTTGAACAGGACCCCGTGGAGAGGGCTGATTGAACAGTAGCCGGTCGAGGCTGGATGAACAGGACCTCGTGGTGAATAGTAGCTGGTGGAGGCTGGAGGAAGTCGACGGTGGATGAACAGTAGCAGGTGGAGGCTGGAAGAGGTCGACTCTGGATGAACGGTAGCCCGCGGAGGCTGGAGCGAGGCAGTAGACAGTGGATGAACAGTAGCCCGTGGAGTCCCGTTTTGCGGTGGATGAATAGTACGCCACACCCCTCTCGATGAACAAGACCCCCGTTACGGCCGTAGGCACTCCAACACAAGTATGTTTCGTCCGTTTTGCGGTACTCCACACCCCTCCCGATCAACAACACCCCGTTTCGACCACAGGAGCTCAAACACAAGTCCGTTCCTCCGTTTTGCGGTACGCCAGACACTTCCCGATGAACAGGACCCCCTTTCGACCGTACACGGTCGAACACAAGGCTGTTTACCTCCGTTTTACAGCACGCTAGACCCCATTCCAGCTGTCCCGTCCAAGCCAGTTGGCTCCCATTGAACACGACCCATTCTGACCCAGTCTGTTGCCTCCCAATGAACAGGACGCGTTCTGACCCAGTCACTTGGCTCCCGGTGAACATTACGCTATTTCCTCCGTTCTGACCCAGCCGGTTAGTTGAAGATGAACATGACAACATCGCTGCAGTCTATTGCCTCTACATGTACACGAGCCCTGACCGTCCGTATGCGCGAGTACGCATTTCGAGACTCCTCCCGTATGTACGTATGTGGCCATATTTTTTGGCATGTGGCTGTATGTATGTGTACACGGTTTAGACGGGACGGCCTGAACTGCTACATGGGGGGCGCTACTATGACATGTGTCGCTACTTACTCGGCCATGGTTCATCGTTGTAGGGCGACCGATCAACCAGTATGTGCGTACACGTTCACAACAAGACAGACAACGCTATGTACGCTTCGATCGGGTGGGTCCCAGTTGTCAGGGAGGATAAGGACGCACTTCCTTGCTTGCAAAGATATAGCTGCTGGATCCCAGCTGTCAGGGGAGGAATCATTTTTTTGGCCGTAATAAGGACGCGCTTCCTTGCATGCGAAAGATGTAGCTGGTGGGCCCATCTGTCAGGGGAGAAAACATTATTTTTCAGGGCAAAAAGGATGCAGTTGCATGCATGCGTCCATGGGCGTGGTGAAGGAAATATGCCCTAGAGGCAATAATGAAGTTGTTATTTATATTTCCTTATATCATGATAAATGTTTATTATTCATGCTAGAATTGTATTAACCGGAAACTTAGTACATGTGTGAATACATAGACAAACTGAGTGTCACTAGTATGCCTCTACTTGACTAGATCGTTAATCAAAGAAGGTTAAGTGTCCTAGCCATGGACAAAGAGTTGTCATTTGATAAACGGGATCACATCATTAGAGGATGGTGTGATTGACTTGACCCATCCATTAGCTTAGCACTAAGATTGTTTAGTTTATTGCTATTGCTTTCTCCATAACCTATACATGTTCCTATGACTATGAGATTATGTAACTCCCGAATACTGGAGGACCACTTAGTGTGCTATCAAACGTCACAACGTAACTGAGTGACTATAAATATTCTCTACAGGTGTATCCGATGGTGTTTGTTGAGTTGGCATAGATCGAGATTAGGATTTGTCACTCCATGTATCGGAGAGGTATCTCTGGGCCCTCTCGGTAATGCACATCAATATAAGCCTTGCAAGCAATGTGACTAATGAGTTAGTTACAGGATGTTGCATTACGGAACGAGTAAAGAGACTTGCTGGTAACGAGATCAAACTAGGTATTGAGATACCAACGATCGAATCTCGGGCAAGTAACATACCGATGACAAAGGGAACAACGTATGTTGTTATGCGGTTTGACCGATAAAGATCTTCGTAGAATATGTAGGAACCAATATGAGCATCCAGGTTCCGCTATTGGTTATTGACCGGAGATGAGTCTTGGTCATGTCTACATAGTTCTCGAACCCCTAGGGTCCGCACACTTAATGTTTGGTGACGATCAGTGTTATGAGTTTATGTGTTTTGTTGTACCGAAGGTTGTTCGGAGTCCTGGATGTGATCACGGGCATGAAGAGGAGTCTTGAAATGGTCGAGACATAAAGATCGATATATTGGAAGCCTATGTTTGGACATCAAAATGGTCCCGGGTGAGTTCGGGCATTTGCCAGAGTACCGGGGGTTACCGGAACCCCTCGGGGAGTATATGGGCCTTATTGGGCTTTAGTGGAATAGAGGAGAGGAAGGGAAAGGTGGAGGGCGTGCCCCCCTAGCTCAATCCGAATTGGGTGGGGGGCTGGCCCCCTTCCTTCTCTCCTACTCTAACTAGGGAAAAGGGGGAATCCTACTCCCGGTGGGAGTAGGACTCCCCCTAGGGCGCGCCATAGAGACGGACGGCCCTCCCCTCCTCCACTCCATTATATACAGGGGAGGGGGCACCCCATAGACACACAAGTTGATCTCTTAGCCGTGTGTGGTGCCCCTTCCACAGATTTCCACCTCGGTCATATTGTTGTAGTGCTTAGGCGAATCCCTGCGTCGGTAACTTCATCATCACCGTCATCATGCCGTCATGCTGACGACCCTCTCCCCCGACACTCAGCTAGACCTAGAGTTTGTGGGACATCACCGAGCTGAACGTGTGCAGATCACGGAGGTGCCGTACCTTCAGTGCCAGGATTGGTCGGATCGTAAAGACGTACGACTACATCAACCACGTTGTCATAACGCTTCCGCTTACGGTCTACGAGGGTACGTGGACAACACTCTCCCCTCTCGTTGCTATGCATCACCTAGATGGATCTTGCATGTGCGTAGGATTTTTTTTGAAATTACTACGTTCCCCAACAGTGGCATCCGAGCCAGGTCTATGCGTAGATGTTATATGCAGGAGTAGAACACAAAGGAGTTGTGGGCATGGGTATATACATATTTCTTGCCGTCACTAGTTGATTCTTGATTCAACGGTATTGTTGGATGAAGCAGCTTAGACCGACATTACGCGAGCGAGACTGGTTCTACCGACGTGCTTCGCACACAGGTGGCTGGTAGGTGTCAGTTTCTCCAACTTTAGTTGAATCGGATTCAATGAAAAGGGTTCTTTCTGAAGATCAAAAAGCAATCATTATACCACGTTGTGGTTTTTGATGCGTAGGTAAGAACAGTTCTTTCTCAGCCCATAGCAGCCACGTAAAACTTGCAACAACAAAGTAGAGGACGTCTAACTTGTTTTTGCAGGGCATGTTGTGATGTGATATGGTCAAGACATGATGCTAAATTTTATTGTATGGGATGACCATGTTTTGTAACAGAGTTATCGTCAACTGGCAGGAGCCATATGGTTGTCGCTTTATTGTATGAAATGCAATCGCCATGTAATTGCTTTACTTTATCACTAAGCGGTAGCGATAGTTGTAGAAGCAATAGTTGGCGAGACGACAACGATGCTTCGATGGAGATCAAGGTGTTAAGCCGATGACGATGGTGATCATGACGGTGCTTTGGAGATGGAGATCAAAGGCACAAGATGATGATGGCCATATCATATCACTTATATTGATTGCATGTGATGTTTATCCGTTATGCATCTTATTTTGCTTAGTTCAGCGGTAGCATTATAAGATGGTCTCTCACTAAATTTCAAGGTATAAGTGTTCTCCTTGAGTATGCACCATTGCTACAGTTCGTCGTGCCGAGACACCACATGATGATCGCGTGTGATAAGCTCTACGTTCACATACAACGGGTGCAAGCCAGTTTTGCACACGCAGAATACACGGGTTAAACTTGACGAGCCTAGCATATGCAGATATGGCCTCGGAACACTGAGATCGAAAGGTCGAGCATGAATCATATAGTAGATATGATCAACATAGTGATGTTCACCATTGAAAACTACTCCATCTCACGTGATGATCGGACATGGTTTAGTTGATATGGATCACGTGATCACTTAGATGATTAGAGGGATATCTATCTAAGTGGGAGTTCTTAAGTAATTTGATTAATTGAACTTTAATTTATCATGAACTTAGTACCTCATAGTATTTTGCATGTCTATGTTGTTGTAGATAGATGGCCCGTGCTATTATTCTGTTGATTTTTAATGCGTTCCTAGAGAAAGCTAAGTTGAAAGATGATGGTAGCAATTACGCAGACTGGGTCCATAACTTGAGGATTATCCTCATTGCTGCATAGAAGCATCACGTCCTGGAAGCACCGCTAAGTGATAAACCTACTGTAGGAGCAACACCAGATGTTATGAACGTCTGGCAGAGCAAAGATGATGACTACTCGATAGTTCAGTGTGCCATGCTTTACGGCTTAGAACCGGGACTTCAACGATGTTTTGAACGTCATGGAGCATATGAGATGTTCCAGGAGTTGAAGTTAATATTTCAAGCAAATGCCCAGATTGAGAGATATGAAGTCTCCAATAAGTTCTACAGCTGCAAAATGGAGGAGAATAGTTTTTTCAGTGAACATATACTCAGAATGTCTGGGTACCACAACCACTTGACTCAGCTGGGAGTTAATCTTCCCGATGATAGTGTCATTGACAGAGTTCTTCAATCACTGCCATCAAGCTATAAGAGCTTCATGATGAACTATAATATGCAAGGGATGGGTAAGACAATTCCCGAGCTCTTCGCAATGCTCAAGGCTATGGAGGTAGAAATCAAGAAGGAGCATCAAGTGTTGATGGTCAACAAGACCACCCATTTCAAGAAAAAAGGTAACGGGAAGAAGGGGAACATCAAGAAGAATGGCAAGGAAGTTGCTGCTCAAGTGAAGAAGCCCAAGTCTGGACCTAAGCCCGAGACTGAGTGCTTCTACTACAAAGGGACTGGTCACTGGAAGCGGAATTGCCCCAAGTATTTGGCGGAGAAGAAGGATGGCAAAGTGAAAGGTATATTTGATATACATGTTATTGATGTGTACCTTACTAATGCTCGCAGTAGCGCCTGGGTATTTCATATTGGTTCTGTTGCTAATATTCGCAACTCGAAATAGGGGCTACGGACTAAGCGAAGATTGGCTAAGGACGAGGTGACGATGCGCGTGGGAAATGGTTCCAAAGTCGATGTGATCCCGTCGGCACGCTACCTCTACATCTACCTTCGGGATTAGTTTTAGACCTAGATAATTGTTAATTTGGTGCCAACGTTGAGCATGAACATTATATCTGGATCTTGTTTGATGCGAGACTGTTATTCATATAAATCAGAGGATAATGTTTGTTCTATTTATATGAGTAATAACTTTTATGTCCATGCACCCTTGATGAGTGGTCTATTTTTACTATATCTTGATAGTAGTGATACACATGTTCATAGTATTGAAGCCAAAAGATATAAGTTTAATAATGATAGTGCAACTTATTTGTGGCACTTCCGTTTAGGTCATATTGGTGTAAAACGCATGAAGAAACTCCATGCTGATGGGCTTTTGGAATCACTTGATTATGAATCAGTTGATGCTTGCGAACCATGCCTCATGGGCAAGATGACTAAAGCTCCGTTCTCCGGAACAATGGAGCAAGCAACAGACTTATTGGAAATAATACATACTGATGTATGCGGTCCAATGAGTGTTGATGCTCGCGGCAGGTATCGTTATTTTCTTACCTTCACAGATGATTTGAGCAGATATTGGTATATCTACTTGATGAAACATAAGTCTGAAACACTTGAAAAGTTCAAAGAATTTCAGAGTGAAGTGGAAAATCATCGTAACAAGAAAATTAAGTTTCTACGATCTGATCGTGGAGGTGAATATTTGAGTTATGAGTTTGGTCTTCATTTGAAACAATGCATAATAGTTTTGCAACTCATGCCACCTCGAACACCACAGTGTAATGGTGTGTCCGAACGTCGTGACCGCACTTTATTAGATATGGTGCGATCTATGATGTCTCTAACTGATTTACCGCTATCGTTTTGGGGTTATGCTTTAGAGACGGCTGCATCCACGTTAAATAGGGCACCATCGAAATCCATTGAGACGACACATTATGAATTGTGGTTTGGCAAGAAACCCAAGTTGTCATCTCTTAAAGTTTGGGGCTGCGATGCTTATGTGAAAAAGCTTCAACCTGATAAGCTCGAACCCAAATCAGAGAAATGTGTCTTCATAGGATATGATGACCCACAAGTATAGGGGATCCATCGTAGTCCTTTTGATAAGTAAGAGTGTCGAACCCAACGAGGAGCAGAAGGAAATGATAAGCGGTTTCCAGCAAGGTATTCTCTGCAAGTACTGAAATAAGTGGTAACAGATAGTTTTGTGATAGGATAATTTGTAACGAGCAACAAGTAACAAAAGTAAATAAAGTGCAGCAAGGTGGCCCAATCCTTTTTGTAGCAAAGGACAAGCCTGGACAAACTCTTATATAGAGAAAAGCGCTCCCGAGGACACATGGGAATATCGTCAAGCTAGTTTTCATCATGTTCATATGATTTGCGTTCGGTACTTTGATAATTTGGTATGTGGGTGGACCGGTGCTTGGGTACTATCCTTACTTGGACAAGCATCCCACTTATGATTAACCTCTATTGCAAGCATCCGCAACTACAACAAAGGTATTAAGGTAAACCTAACCATAGCATGAAACATATGGATCCAAATCAGCCCCTTACGAAGCAACGCATAAACTAGGGTTTAAGCTTCTGTCACTCTAGCAACCCATCATCTACTTATTACTTCCCAATGGCTTCCTCTAGTCCCAAATAATG
Organism: Triticum urartu; assembly: GCF_056163025.1. Lineage (NCBI taxonomy): Eukaryota > Viridiplantae > Streptophyta > Magnoliopsida > Poales > Poaceae > Triticum > Triticum urartu. The sequence goes on from NC_141877.1 coordinate 614,175,609, forward strand.
GTGAAGTGTTATGTAGTCGATGTTCACATAACACCACTAGAGGAGAGACAACATACATCTCATCAAAATATCGAACGAATACCAAATTCACATGACTACTAATAGCAAGACTTCTCCCATGCCCTCAGGAACAAACGTAACTACTCACCAAGCATAATCATGTTCATAATCAGAGGGGTATTAATATGCATATAGGATCTGAACATATGATCTTCCACCAAATAAACCAACTAGCATCAACTACAAGGAGTAATTAACACTACTAGCAACCTATTAGTACCAATCCCAGACTTGGAGACAAGAATTGGATACAAGAGATGAACTAGGGTTTTGAGAGGAGATGGTGCTGGTGAAGATGTTGATGGAGATTGCCCTCTCCCGATGAGAGGAGCGTTGGTGATGATGATGGCGATGATTTCCCCCTCCCGGAGGGAAGTTTCCCCAGCAGAGCAGCTCCGCCGGAGCCCTAGATTGGATCCGCCAAGGTTCCGCCTCGTGGCGGCGGAGTTTCGTCCGAGGAGATGGCTTATGATTTTTTCCTCATCGGAAGACTCCATAGAGCAGAAGATGGCCATCGAAAGGCAACCAGGGGGCCCACGAGGTAGGGGGGCGCGCCTAGGGGGGTAGGGCGCGCCCCCACCCTCATGGGCAGGGTGTGGCCCCCCTGGTGAACTTCTTGTGCTCAGTATTTTTTTATATATTCTGAAAACGTCTTCCGTGAAGTTTCAGGACTTTTGGAGCTGTGCAGAATAGGTCTCTAATATTTGCTCCTTTTCCAGCCCAGAACCCAGCTGCCGGCATTCTCCCTCTTTATGTAAACCTTGTAAAATAAGAGAGAATAGACATAAGTATTGTGACCTAATGTGTAATAACAACCCATAATGCAATAAATATCGATATAAAAGCATGATGCAAAATGGACGTATCAACTCCCCAAGCTTAGATCGCCTGTCCTCAAGCGAAAGCCGAAATCGAAAAGTATGTCCACATGTTTAGAGATAGAGGTGTCGATAAAAGTAAAATATGGACATGAGGGCATCATGATCATTCTTAGAACAAAAACTTACATAATTCTTGTCATATGATTTCTTATGCTAGAGTAATAATTCAATCACAATTTCAAGTATGAATCGTAAACTTCATTGAAAACTAACAAACTATAATCTTAGTCATTGGAGTAATTGCAATTTACCATAACATAGGAAAGAGTCAATATATAAGAGCTTTTCAGCAAGTCCACATACTCAACTATCATATAGTCTTTCACAATTGCTGACACTCACACAATACTTATGGGTATGGGGTTTTAATCGGACACAGGGAAAGATAGGGGCTAATAGTTTTGCCTCCCAACGTTTTACCTCAAGGGTAATGTCAACAATAATAGTTCATGAAAACTCACATCCAATTAGCCATATATACCAGGATCTTTCCAACATACTGTACTTGCCAAAGGATAAAATGTAAAAAGGAGGTGAAGATCACCATGACTCTTATGCAAGGTAGGAGATAAAACTAAAAGATAGGCCCTTCGCAGAGGGAAGCAGAGGTTGTCATGCGCTTTTATGGTTGGATGCACAAAATCTTAATGCGAAAGAACGTCACTTTATATTGCCACTTGTGATATGGACCTTTATTATGCAGTATGTCGCTTTTATTTCTTCCGTATCACACGATCGTATAAAGCTTATTTTCTCCCACACTAATAAGTCATACATATTTAGAGAGCAATTTTTATTGCTTGCACCGATGACAACTTACTTGGAGGATCTTACTCAATCCATAGGTAGGTATAGTGGACTCTCATGGAAAAACTGGTTTAAGGGTATTTGGAAGCACAAGTAGTATCTCTACTTGGTGCGATGAATTTGGCTAGTATGAGTGGGAAAGGCAAGCTCAACCATGTTGGATGATCCATGACAATATAATTTATCTCAGATGTAAGAAAACATAACCCATTACGTTGTCTTCCTTGTCCAATGTCAACTCTTTAGCATGTCATATTTTAATGAGTGCTCACAATCATAAAAGATGTCCAAGATAGTATATTTATATGTGAAGATCTCTCTTTCTTTATTACTTCCTATTAATTGCAATGATGACCAAAACTATGTTTGTAAACTCTCAACAACTTTTATTCATCATACTTTTTCTATGTGAGCTCATTACTCTCCATAAGATCCATATGATTTCTTTGTTTCCTTTTTTATTTATTTCTCTTTTCTTTTATTCACTTAGGATCATGGCAAAATAATCAAACCCTTGACTCAACACTAATCTTTATTATATATAGCTCACGGACTCGATTACATAGAGGGATCATAAAGCAAAACTCAAAACTAGATCATGCCATAAACTTTATTCTACTAGATCAAGATATTACCAAAAGGATCGAACTAAGAAAAACTATAAAGATAAAAGTGATGGTGATACGATACCGGGGCACTCCCCCAAGCTTGGCAGTTGCCAACGGGAGTGCCCATACCAGATACTCAATTCTTCTTTGTTGGTGGAGAAGGTAATGGTTTTGTTGATGGCGTAGGTTTCTTCCTTAATTTATGCTTGAGGACAGAGTTTTTGTCCCTTAGGTCATCGATCTTCTGCTCCAGGCTCAGTATCTTTTTGCGTAGTCCTTGCTTGTTTTCCTGCAAGATGCGAAAAGGGATAAACTCGATATTAGGTTTCTTTACACTATCCGGGAGTCTTGACTTTTTGAACTCCACATGCATGTCCCCATGTTGAGGTAATGGGACTTCGTCTTCTTCTGAGCTCGTCTCCTCCCTTCCCTTGGGTTCATAGTCCTCCTCTTCTTCAGTAGTCCAACCATAATGCTCCACATCCCCATAGACCTTAGGATCTGCAAGGTAATCAGCCACATAGCTTTCTCCTTCCGAATCCTGGGACGACATGTTGCTCTAATCTGCAGCAGGACAGCTCGAAACAAAAACAGAGAATATTTGCATGATTTAGGAGTCAAACCTTTGGGAGATTATGTAATGATTTTTTTACCGACCAAAATACGTGTCGTGTAACAAAACGGAGCCCGGAGAGCACACGAGGTGCCCACGAGGTAGGGGGCGCGCCCAGTAGGGTAGGGCGTGCCCTCCACCCTCGTGGAGGCCTCGTGTCCTTCCCGGACTGCTTCTTATTTTTCTATTTTTCTAAATATTCCAGAATGGAGAAATATTGCCTTGAAAACTGTTTTGGAGTCGGTTTACTTACCATACCACATACCTATTCCTTTTCGGAGCCTGAAACATTCCAGAAAGTGTCCCTTATGTATTCCTTCGGGGTTATGGTTTCAATAACATTGGTTTCAACATTTATGGGATTACCTGAGATATAATGTTTGATTCTTTGACCGTTCACCACCTTCGGATTTGTGCCTTCGAAGTTGTTGATTTTTATAGCACCGGAACAATAGACCTCCTCGATAACGTAAGGACCTTCCCATTTAGAGAGAAGTTTACCTGCAAAAAATCTTAAACGAGAGTTGTATAGCAATACATAATCACCTACATTAAACTCACGCTTTTGTATCCTTTTATCATGCCATCTTTTAACTTTTTCTTTAAACAACTTGGCATTTTCGTAGGCTTGGGTTCTCCATTCATCGAGTGAGCTAATATCAAATAGCCTCTTGTCACCGGCAAGTTTAAAATCATAATTGAGCTCTTTAATAGCCCAATATGCCTTGTGTTCTAGTTCGAGAGGTAAGTGACATGCTTTTCCACAAACCATTTTATACGGAGACATACCCATAGGATTTTTATATGCAGTTCTATAGGCCCATAATGCATCATCAAGTTTCTTGGACCAATTCTTTCTAGACATATTGACAGTCTTTTGCAAAATTAATTTGAGTTCTCTATTACTCAATTCTACTTGACCACTAGACTGAGGGTGATAAGGAGATGCAATTCTATGATTAACATCATACTTAGCAAGCATTTTACGGAAAGCACCATGAATAAAATGTGAACCACCATCAGTCATTAAATATCTAGGGGCTCCAAATCTTGGAAAAATAACTTCTTTAAGCATTTTAATAGAATTGTTATGATCAGAACTACTAGTTGGAATAGCTTCTACCCACTTAGTAACGTAATCAACATCAACTAAAATATGTATATATCCATTAGAGGCAGGAAAAGGTCCCATATAGTCAAAGCCCCAAACATCAAATGGTTCAATAATGAGTGAATAGTTCATAGGCATTTCTTGACGTCTACTAATATTACCAATTCTTTGACATTCATTACAAGATAAGACAAACTTACGGGCATCTTTGAAGAGAGTCGGCCAATAAAAACCAGATTGCAATATCTTATGTGCAGTTCTATCTCCAGCATGGTGTCCTCCATAAGATTCGGAGTGACACTTGCGTAGGATCTATTCCTGTTCATGCTCAGGTACACAACGTCTAATAACACCATCTACTCCTTCTTTATAAAGATGTGGGTCATCCCAAAAGTAATGCCTCAAATCATAGAAGAACTTTTTCTTTTGCTGGTATGTGAATCTAGGTGGTATGAATTTGGCAACAATGTAATTAGCATAATCAGCATACCATGGAGCAATATGAGAAGCATTTATGACATTTAATTTCTCACCAGGAAAGCTATCATCAATAGGTAGTGGGTCATCAAGCACATTTTCTAACCTAGAAAAGTTGTCTGCAACGGGGTTTTCAGCTCCCTTTCTATCAACAATATGTAAATCAAATTCTTGTAGAAAGAGAACCCACCTAATAAGTCTAGGTTTAGCATCTTTCTTTTCCATAAGATATTTAATAGCAGCATGATCAGTGTGAATAGTTACTTTAGAATCAACAATATAAGGTCTGAACTAATCACAAGCAAATACAACTGCTAAGAATTCTTTTTCAGTAGTAGCATAATTTCTTGGAGCATTGTCTAGGGTTTTACTAGCATATTGAATAACGTTTAATTTCTTATCAACTCTTTGCCCTAGAACAGGACCTACAGCATAATCACTAGCATCACACATAATTTCAAAGGGTAAATTCCAATCAGGTGGCTGAACAATAGGTGCAGAGATCAATGCTTTCTCTTCTACACAATCATCATCAAAGACAAATGGTATATCTTTTTGTAATAAATTAGTCAGAGGCCGAGAAATTTTTGAGAAGTCCTTAATGAACCTCCTATAAAATCCGGCGTGACCAAGGAAACTTCTTATACCTTTGATATCCTTGGGGCATGACATCTTTTCAATAGCATCAACCTTGGCTTTATCAACTTCAATACCTCTTTCAGAAACTTTATGCCCCAAGACAATACCTTCATTAACCATAAAGTGGCACTTTTCCTAATTCAAGACAAGATTAGTTTCTTCACATCTCTGCAAAACTCGATCAAGGTTGCTAAAGAAATCATCAAAAGAAGATCCATAGACGGACAAATCGTCCATGAAAACCTCACAAATTTTTTCACAAAAGTCAGAGAATATAGCCATCATGCATCTTTGGAAGGTAGCAGGTGCATTACATAAACCAAAAGGCATACGCCTATAAGAAAATGTACCAAAAGGGCATGTAAATGTAGTCTTTGATTGATCCTTGGCAGACACAGGTATTTGAGAGAAACCAGAATAACCATCTAGAAAGCAAAAATGTGTATGTTTGGATAATCTTTCTAGCATTTGATCGATAAAAGGTAAGTGGTAATGATCCTTTTTAGTGGCCTTATTTAATTTGCGAAAATCAATTACCATCCTATAACCTGTAATAATTCTTTGAGGAATCAATTCATCTTTATCATTAGGAATGACAGTAATACCTCCCTTCTTAGGGACACAATGGACATGACTTACCCACTGACTATCAGCAACGGGATAGATTATACCTGCCTCAAGGAGCTTTAGTATTTCCTTTCTCTCCATTTCTTTCATTTTATGATTTAGCCGTTGTTGATGATCACGAACTGGTTTAGCATCTTCTTCCAAATTTATTTTATGTTGACATAGAGTGGGACTAATGCCCTTAAGATCATCAAGAGTATACCCAATAGCAGCACAGTGCTTCTTCAGAGTTTTCAATAATCTCTCTTCCTCATGCTCTGAAAGGTTAGCACTAATAATAACATGATATATCTTTTTCTCATCAAGATAAGCATATTTAAGAGTATCAGGCAACGGTTTAAGCTCAAACATGGGATCACCCTTGGGTGGAGGAGGATCCCCTAGGATTTCAACAGGCAAATTGTGTTTCAGAATAGGTTCCTGTTTAAAGAATACTTCATCTATTTCCCTTCTTTCATTCATAAACATATCATTTTCATGGTCTAGCAAATATTGTTCTAAATGATCACTAGGAGGTACGGCAATAGAAGCAAGACCAATAATTTCATCCTTACTAGGTAATTCTTCTTCACGGTGTTGTCTACTAAATTTAGAGAAATTAAATTCATGAGACATATCATCTAAACCGATAGTAACAACATCCTTTTTGCAATCTATCTTAGCATTAACAGTGTTTAAGATGGGTCTACCAAATATAATGGGACAAAAGCTATCTTGTGGGGAACCAAGAACAAGAAAATTAGCAGGATATTTAGTTTTCCCACACAAGACTTCAACATCTCTAACAATTCCAATTGGTGAAATAGTATCTCTATTGGTAAGTTTAATTGTGACATTAATATCTTCTATCTCAGCAGGTGCAATATCATGCATAACTTCTTTGTATAAGTCATGAGGTATTGCACTAGCACTGGCACCCATATCACATAATCCATGATAACAATGATCTCCTATTTTAACACAAATAACAGGCATGCCTACCACTAGTCTATGTTTATCTTTAGGACAAGGTTTAGCAATTCTAGCAGTCTCATCACAGAAATGAATAACATGCCCATCAATATTATCAGACAAGAGATCTTTAACAATAGCAATATTAGGTTCAACTTTAATTTGCCCAGGAGGTGTATAGGTTCTAATATTGATTTTACGAACCACAGTTGAAACTTTAGCATGATCTTTTATCCTAAAAGGAAAAGGTGGTTTCTCAACATAAGAAGTAGGAACAATAGGATCATTATAAGTGACAGTCTTTTCTTCAATTTTAATAGGTGCAGCTACTTTTACTTCTATGGGAGGATGATATTTAAACCACTTCTCCTTTGGGAGATCAACATAAGTAGAAAAAGATTCACAGAAAGAAGCTACTATCTCAGAGTCAAGTCCATATTTAGTGCAAAATTTACGGAAAGCATCGGTATCCATAAAAGATTTAACACAATCAAACTTAGGTGTCATACCTGACTCCTTACCTTCGTCGAGGTCCCAATCTTCAGAGTTGCCTTTAATTCTTTCCAATAAATCCCATTTGAATTCAATAGTCTTCGTTATAAAAGAGCCAGCACAAGAAGTATCGAGCATGGTGCGATTGTTATCAGAAAGCCGAGCATATAAATTTTGAATAATCATCTCTCTTGAGAGCTCATGACTGGGGCATGAATATAACATTGATTTAAGCCTCCCCCAAGCTTTAGCGATGCATTCTCCTTCGCGAGGCCAAAAATTATATATATAATTGCGATCACGATGAACAAGATGCATACGATAAAACTTCTGATGAAATTCCAATTTCAATCGTTTGTAGTTCCATGACCCCGTATCATCACATATCCTATACCATGTCGATGCATCTCCCTTCAAAGATAAAGGGAATACCTTCTTCTTAAGAACATCTCCGGGTACAACTGCAAGCTTAAATAATCCACAAACTTCATCAACATATATTAGGTGCTCATCGGGATGCATTGTTCCATCTCCTGCAAAAGGATTATCTAGCAATTTTTCTATCATACCCGAAAGAATTTCAAAGCAGACATTTTCATTTTCATTTTCAGTAGGTTCAATAGGTTGTGGAGCAACTCTTTGCTCTACTGGTCGGGGTGAAGATACCTCGAACAAGCCCCTCAGAGGATTACTTTCCATAGTAACAAGTGACAGTAAATTTCAGCACACTATATAAATTTTCCTTACCAAATTCCACCTACCAAAGGCGCTTCACTCCCCGGCAACGGCGCCAGAAAAGAGTCTTGATGACCCACAAGTATAGGGGATTTATCGTAGTCCTTTCGATAAGTAAGAGTGTCGAACCCAACAAGGAGCAGAAGGAAATGATAAGCGGTTTCCAGCAAGGTATTCTCTGCAAGTACTGAAATAAGTGGTAACAGGTAGTTTTGTCATAGGATAATCTGTAACGAGCAACAAGTAACAAAAGTAAATAAAGTGCAGAAAGGTGGCCCAATCCTTTTTGTAGCAAAGGACAAGCCTGGACAAACTCTTATATAGAGAAAAGCGCTCCCGAGGACACATGGGAATATCGTCAAGCTAGTTTTCATCACATTCATATGATTCACGTTTGGTACTTTGATAATTTGGTACGTGGGTGGACCGGTGCTTGGGTACTGTCCTTACTTGGACAAGCATCCCACTTATGATTAACCTCTATTGCAAGCATCCGCAACTACAACAAAAGTATTAAGGTAAACCTAACCATAGCATGAAACATATGGATCCAAATCAGCCCCTTACGAAGCAACGCATAAACTAGGGTTTAGTCTTCTGTCACTCTAGCAACCCATCATCTACTTACTACTTCCCAATGGCTTCCTCTAGGCCCAAATAATGGTGAAGTGTTATGTAGTCGACGTTCACATAACACCACTAGAGGAGAGACAACATACATCTCATCAAAATATCGAACGAATACCAAATTCACATGGCTACTAATAGCAAGACTTCTCCCATGTCCTCAGGAACAAATGTAACTACTCACAAAGCATAATCATGTTCATAATCAGAGGGGTATTAATATGCATATAGGATCTGAACATATGATCTTCCACCAAATAAACCAGCTAGCATCAACTACAAGGAGTAATTAACACTACTAGCAACCTACTAGTACCAATTCCGGACTTGGAGACAAGAATTGGATACAAGAGATGAACTAGGGTTTTGAGAGGAGATGGTGCTGGTGAAGATGTTGATGGAGATTGCCCTCTCCCGATGAGAGGAGCATTGGTGATGACGATGGCGATGATTTCCCCCTCCCGAAGGGAAGTTTCCCAGGCAGAACAGCTCTGCCGAAGCCCTAGATTGGATCCGCCAAGGTTCCGCCTCTTGGCGGCGGAGTTTCGTCCGAGGAGATGGCTTATGATTTTTTTCCTCATCGAAAGACTCCATATAGCAGAAGATGGCCATCGGAGGGCCACCAGGGGGCCCACGAGGTAGGGGGGGGCGCACCCAGGGGGGTAGGGCGTGCCCCCACCCTCGTGGGCAGGGTGTGGCCCCCCTGGTGAACTTCTTGCGCTCAGTATTTTTTATATATTCTGAAAACGTCTTCCGTGAAGTTTCAGGACTTTTGGAGCTGTGCAGAATAGGTCTCTAATATTTGCTCCTTTTCCAGCCCAGAATCCCGACTGCCGGTTGGGTCACCACTGCAGGATGCTGCTAACGTGACACTACGATCAGAGACCCTTTGTAACACCCTGGTGTAATGATGCCACAGTAATCCCTCTGGTTAAGTTAATCCGTTTGCTAAACAAGTGTTTGCTCATCTTTGTTTCAATTTCAAATTCTGAGTAAAATTCAAAATTGCTCAAAGATGAAAACTAAAATGTTCATCATGTGGCAGATAATCATTTGTTAATATTTGTGGTGAACCAACAATTTTGCAAAGTGTTTAAGTGGCCTAAACTACTTAAAACAGTGACCTACACAATAAATTAAATGCCTTTTTAATTTATAAAAATTGCAAACATTTTCAAAAGTCTCACAATCTTTCGTGGCAGTGCACAATACTTCTTTGAATTTGTTTTGGCCAGTGGCATATTTTTGCAAGGTCAATTGTGGCAAAAAGAAAATACAAAAGCTACTGGAAAAAGAACAAAAACAAAAAGAAAAAAGGAAAATCAGAGGGGAGAGATAAAGCCCCCTGCCCCCCTGGGCCTTGGCCCAACTAGGCCGGCCCACTCCCCCTCCCCGGTCGCTTCCTGTTCCTTCGACCGTGCGGGGCAGCGCGCGCATGTCGCCGTCCAGCCACCTCGCCGATGACGGCCGACGAGGGGATAAGGCCCCGATGCCTCAGGCTCCCCCTCGCCTCCGTCCAGTCACCTCCAGCTTCCCCTCGGCCTCTTCGCCCACTCCTCACCTCTCCCCCTCGTTCCCCACCCACCTCCGAGCGCCATCGCCGCCGTTCTCCGTTGTCCCTGCGGCCACCGGTGTCCCCGAGCCCGGCAACCGAGCCTGGGAGGTGCGCCGTCCTCCGCTTCACCGTCCTCGTCCATCGGCTGGAGCTGGGGAGGTCGGCGACATCAGCAACGCCCTCTTCCCCTTCTCGGTGGTCACCAGCAATCATTGGGGCCACAGGCCTCCCTCTGCGCTCCCGAACCCTGAGAGGCCTCCGTGTGCCTGCCCCGTAAGCTCTGCCTCCCCCTTCCTTTGCTTCTCCTAGTGCATCTCGGCCCCCTGCCGCAAGAACGCAACATCGTCGTAGCTCGTCGCCGCCCTGCTTCATAGTCGCCATGGCCACACCCGCCGGCGAGCTCAGCCGGACATGGCCTCGTGCTCAGCTTGCTCCCGCAGCCCAGCGCCATGGACCGCATCCCGTGCCGTGCCCCGTAGCACAATCCTCATCGTCGCCTGAGCGCGACCGCCGCCCTCGCCGCTCGTCGGCGCCGCTCCGGCCAACTCCGGCGACGCCACCGCCCCAGTCGATGCTCCTTCGTGCGCTCGTTCGAACGCGCCAAGTCCCGCGCCAAAAGACCCCCTATGCGCGATTTCCGGTGAAGTCCGGCGAGCCCCGCCGTTGTTTTGGTCGCCAGCGTCGCGTCCCCATCGTCGCCGACGTGGCCTCACAAGTGGGCCCCCTGTGACACTGCCGCTGGGCCCCACAGGCCCCAGTTGACCCTGTTGACTGGGCACTCTGACCCACTGACATGCAGGCCCCACTAGCTTAAACATTTTCATAAATAAATAAAACTACTAGTTAAAATATGTTATTTAAGTAGTAGTTAATTATTCACTAACACTTGGGGCCCACCCCTCTAATTAGTCTGTTAGATTAGTTTAACCCAGAGAGGCTGAGAGGTGGGCCCCACCTGTCAGTTTGACCAGTCAGCAGGTCATGCGAATACTGACGCATTGCTGATGTCATACTGACGCAGTAACTCTTTTTTCTGTTATTTAAATCATTTCAGAATATGTTTAAAACTTTGAAAAATCATATAAATTAATCCGTAACTCGGATGAAAATGTTTTCTACATGAAAGTTGCTTAGAACGACGAGACAAATCCAAATACGTGGTTCGTTTACCTGTCAGATGCCTCTAACTATCTGAACATGGAACATCCCCCCTCCGGTCATCTATCCGACACAGGTCCGGAACCGGGAAAACGTTCCCGGTTGAATTCCCCCTTCACCTATATCGTGTAGCCATACGTTAGGTCACACCCGTCACAACATATTACCATGTTATGCTTTCTGATGCTTTGTTTACTTTATGTTTATTATTGCTTCCCCCTCTTTTCTCCGGTAGACCCCGAGACCGATGCTGCTCCTGTGATCGACTATGTCTCTCACGACCCTTCTTCCTTTACAATAGAGCTTCCAGGCAAGCCCCCCCTTTGATCATCCCGATATTGCCCATTCCATTCTCTCATGCTTGCATTAGATTTTTCTACGGTAATTGATTGCTCCTATTCTGATGCATAGCCTACTTTTGTAACCTACTTATTGTTACCTACCTGCTTATCCTAAACTGCTTAGTATAGGTTGGTTAGTGACCCATCAGTGACCCCCATCTTGGCCTTGTTGCCCTGCTTTATGTTTGATGACTCGATCAACGTGATCGACGTCTAGGCCCCGACACCGCACATCACCCCCTAGTTGTACGACTCTGCAGAGTTACTATTGAGTGCCAAGGGTAACACCTCATACATCACTCCAGATGAGATCTCTGTAGTGTAACTATTCGGTCCTGGTCATCGAGGGCGATTTCCTCCTTAACCACTTCCGATACGACTCTGGCGTGCAACCCCTCAAGTGTGAACCTCGAGGGTGGTACCTCTTATGTTCACCATGATGATTACATCGAGTGGAATCCACCGAGGGGGGTTCCTCAGGGTTTCCCTTGGTGTTAGACACACAGTTACTATGGTTTCTATGACTTTACACTGAACCATGTTACTAAAGACGGGTCGGCCCTAAGGGGTACCCACATGAGCTTAATTAGGAGTGATGTGGAGTCGGGTTGACCCAGAAGGTGCCCACGAGATACTTACGAGGCGTGGCCGGGCATTCTTAGCTCTTGCCGCAAGTACTCGAGACGGGGCGACGGGGTCACATCTTTCGTGAGTCTCTGCTCGTGACCGCACTACCAACACACTAACGGTTTGGATATTTGATCCGAGGGGCCTCTGGCCTGATAGCACTAACCATCACGTCGGCATAGTATGGGCGTTCTGTGTTGTATGCATCAGCCGAAGCTTAATAGATGTCATGTGACTGAGCAATGCGCACCGGGTTGGACTGCATAAGCAACTGCCTTTTTAAGGAGGTAGCTAGGTCTGCTCACCCGCGACCCACGCAACATGCAGGAGTTCCCGGGCTGATGGCCCAAGACCCCTAGGGGCATAGGTTTAGTCTGGCGTGCTGACCTCTCTATAAAGCCTAGGTCAGGTTGCGGCATATCATTTGACCGAGGCCGGGCATGACCCAGGAAAGTGTGTCCGGCCGGAGTTAATCGAGCGTGGTGGGTAAGTTGGTGCACCCTGCAAGGAAGAAAACATCTATTGATATCCTATCCTATGATAACAGACACTTGCAGTTGTCTACCGATCGATACAACTAGAGCTGGATTCTTGTGATGAGAAATGGATAGTATGGCTCTGGCATTGCTTCCTCACAGGGGGTCGAGGAAGGATGTCTGGGCGAGGTTGATAACACTACTACTACTTTACATTATGTTGATGTGTACTCTTCTAAATTCTTGAAGATGCTTGAAGATGGTAATCTTTGATAGGCTAGACTTTCCCCTCTATTCTGGCATTTTGCAGTTCAGTCCACAGATACAACCCTTTCATTCGATAACAATGCATACTTAGTATAGATCTGATGCTTGCGAGTACTTTGGATGAGTACTCACGGTTGCTTTGCTACCCCCTTTTCCCCCTTCTTTCTTCTTTTCCGGTTGTTGTAACCAGATGGTGGATCCTGGGAGCCAGATGCCACCCAGTCGACTACTACTACTACCCGATGGAGCCTGCTACTACGTGGAGGCCGCCTAAGACCAGGAGTAGTTAGGAGGTCCCAGGAAGGAGGCCTTGCCTTTTCGATCGATGTTGCTTTTGTGCTAGCCTTCTTAAGGCTAACTTGTTCAATTTATGTTTGTACTTAGATATTGTTGCTTCCGCTGACTCTTTTGTGTTCTAGCTTATGTATTCAAGCCCTCGAGGACCATGGCTTGTAATATAAAGCTTGTATTATTTCATCTGTGTCTAGAGTTGTGTTGTGATATATTCCCGTGAGTCCTTGATCTTGATCGTACACATTTTCGTGTATGATTAGTGTACGGTTGAATTGAGGGCGTCACAAGTTGGTATTAGAGCCGACTGCCTGTAGGATCCCCCTTTCCATCTCCTTGGACGAAGTTGAGTCTAGTCACTGAAAAACCTGATTTACTAACATGGTCGTGTGTCTTACGGGGCCACGTCGCCATTGGGTGGTATTAGGATCTTTTACTCTTCGTCTATACTCTGGGATTCTGATCTCACTTCCATTCGGGTTAAACAAATTTACTAACCCTAACATTATGATCTCGTGACTACATTCACCCCAAAGTTGGATAAGCCATAGTTATTCCTTAGAATAGTATTCTGAATAGTACACACTCTGTCGTGTTGACTACTATGTGGTATCCATCGTACCCCTTTCATTAGGCATGTTTCAACATGAATGATCCTTTGTATTTACAAATGCTCGATGCTGAAATACCCCCTGTTACATGTTAGCAGGATGGTTAGACCTGCTGGTCGTGGCCGTGGTGGCAACACTCCACCACCGCCTGAATTCATGGCCGGAATGATGCAACAGTTTGAGCTGAATCGCCAATTGATGGAAGGAATGATGGCTTAGTTTCCTCGTTCAAACATGAATCAATAGCCAACCCCAGTAACTCTGCAGGACTTCATGCGCCTCAACCCAACTATCTACCGTAGCTCAACTCAACCCCTTGATGTTGATGACTGGCTCTATGACATCACCTATGAAATGGAGTCTGCTAGTGTGGCCCCTGCTACCTATGTCACCTTTGCATATTTCTTTCTGAAGGGTCCCACTGCTCAATGGTGGGACAGCCACAGGCGTACCCTACCTGCTGGAACGGTCATCACTTGGCCGGATTTCCAAGCTGCCTTCCGTGCCCGCTTCATTCCTCAAGGAATCATGGAAAGGAAGAAGCGCGAGTTCCGCAACCTCACCTAAGGCAACAAGTCTGTAGATGCTTATCAGCGAGAATTTCTGGACTTGTCACGTTATGCTGAAGAAGACATTGCAACTGATGCTCGTAGGCAAGAAAAGTTCCGTGATGGACTTCACCCTGATATCAAGCTAGCACTGCTCGTTCATGACTTTCCCGACTTTGCCACCTTGATGAACAAGGATATTTAGGTTGAGACTGGTCTTTAGGAACACCAGGGATCCCTCAGGCGCAGCCGTGACGCTGGCTCATCTTCGGGCCCGTCAGTGCAGAAGCGTCGGATATGGATCCCCCACAGCATGTACCGCCCAACTGCACCTGCACCAAGACAGTCCTATGCTGCTCCGCGTCTGCCTCCTCCACCAATGAGGAAACCTCTCGAGACTGCACCACCCCAAGCTCCTGCTCCCAACCCTAATGATGTTCTATGCTTCAAGTGTGGCCTTGCAGGTCACCGTTCTAGGAACTGCCCTCAGAATCAGAATTAGTTGTCTCTGCCTTCTAATGCCCGTGGAAACAATCAGCCCCGCAACAACAATGCTCGACCTTATGGTCATGGCCAGGCTAATCATGTTGATCTGAATGAAGCTCAAGACCAACCTGCTACTGTGATGGGTACTCTTCTCGTTAATTCAGTATCGGCTTTTGTTTTATTCAATTTAGGAGCATCGCATTCATTCATGTCAGAAAATTTTGCATATGCACACGACATTTGATGCGAACCCATGAACACTCCGATTGTGGTACGCACCCCTGCGGGTCAGTGTCAAACTACCATGATTGGTCGCAACGTCCCCGTTGAAATCGAAGGGTTAGAATTTCATGTTTCTCCCATTATTCTGGAGTCTTCCAACATTGACCTCATTCTAGGAATGGAATGGTTGAAATCACATACTGCCTCTATCATTTGCGCCACCAAAGTCGTTCATCTCCTACATGCTTCTGATGATGTGGTAAGCTACCATGCTCAAATTGTTCAAAACGCTAAAGCAAGACTTTATGTCTTGAATGCGTTGAATGCAACACCTCTTGAGGGAATTGAAAATATTCCAGTTGTTCGCGAATTCCTAGACGTCTTTCCAGAAGAACTTCCATGAATACCCCCTGCTCGGGTTGTCGAGTTCGTCATCAACTTGAAACCAGGCACCGTTCCTATCACCAAACGACCCTACAAGATGCCACCTCATGAGCTCCTTGAACTTAAGGAGGAAATCGACAAATCTCTTCGCAAGGGTTTCATTCGTCCAAGCTCCTCTGCTTGGGGAGCACCTTCCCTCTTCGTCAAGAAGAAGGACAGAACGAGCCGTTTGGTCCAAGACTACCATCCTATCAACCAAGCTACAATTCAGAACAAATATCCCCTTCCTTGGATCAATGATCTGTATGATCAACTGGATTGTTCATCGATATTCTCTAAACTCGACTTGAGATTGGGTTACCACTAGATCCGTGTTCGTGAAGAGGATATTCCAAAGACCACATTCGTCACTCGTTACGGTTCTTACGAGTACACCGTCATGTCTTTTGGCTTGACCAATGCTCCATACACATTGTCTCGTCTGATGAACTACATATTCATGGATTACCCCGACAAGTTCGTCGTAGTCTACCTCGATGATATCCTGGTATATTCGAAGAACAAAGAAGAACATGCCAAACATCTTCGACTTGTTCTAGAGAAGCTTCAAGAACATCAACTTTATGCCAAGTATTCCAAGTGCGAATTCTGGCTTCCCGAAGTAACCTACCTTGGGCATGTCATCTCCAAGGATGGTATTGCCGTCAACCCAGAGCGCGTTCAGGCTATTCTTGACTGAACCCCTCGGAAGACTGTCAAGCAAGTCAGAAGCTTTCTCGGACTTGCCAGTTATTGCTGCCGTTTCATCGAGAACTTCTCCAAGATTTCCAAGCCCCTGACTAATCTGATTCACAAGAGCGTTAAGTTTGATTGGAATGAAAAATGTCAGGAAAGTTTCTAGGCACTCAAGGACAAGCTGACATCTGCCCCAGTGCTTGCTCCCCCTGATTCTCACAAGGACTTCGCCATCTATTGCGACGCTTCACGACAAGGATGAGGCTGTGTCCTAATGCAAGAGCGCAGAGTGATTGCTTATGCCTCCCGTCAACTGCGTCCTCATAAAGAGAACTACCCAGTTCACGACCTCGATCTTGCTGCGGTTATCTATGCACTGAAGCTATGGCGACAGTACCTTCTCGGTAATCGTTGCGAGATCTTCACTGATCATCAGAGTCTGAAGTACTTGTTTACTCAGCCGGATCTGAATCTCCGTCAGCAGCGATGGATGGAAGCTATTGCTGACTACAACTGCGGTATATCCTATACCCCTGGTAAGGCTAATGTAATGGCTGATGCCCTGAGCCGCAAGTCTTGTTGCAATAATCACATGGTCTACAAAGGTCAACCCCGCCTTTATGAAGAACTTTGCAAGTTGAACCTTCAACTAGTTCCACAGGGTTCTCTGGATAACCTTGTCTTAGAACCAACTCTTCTGAAAGCAAACAAGTCTGCTCAAGACAAAGATGCTCATGTTGATCTGATGAAAAAGGATATTGCCTTAGAGAAATCTAGAGAATTCTCACTTGGTGAAGATGGAACCTTATACTTCAGAGAGTATATTGTAGTACCCCGGTTCGAGCTTATGACAGAGAAGGTAATGAAAGAGGCACATGACACCCCTTTCTCTATTCATCAGGGAAGTACTAAAATGTATCTAGACATCCGTCAGAAGTACTGGTGGTCTAAAATGAAGCAAGACATTGCTCGATATGTTGAAGAATGTGACATTTGTCGTCGCGTCAATGCAGAACATCAGAAACCAGCTGGATTTCTACAACCTCTCCCTATTCCTGAATGGAAATGCGATAAGATTTAGATGGACTTTGTCACTGGCCTTCCCAAGTCTCAGAAAGGTAACAATTCTATCTTTGTCGTCATCGACCAATTCTCTAAGGTTTCTCACTTTCTGCCAGTCAAGGAGACAATCACTGCTAGTCAATTAGCAAACTTGTATATCTCCCAAATTGTGCCACTACACGACATTCCGAAGGAGATCAGTACAGACCGTGGCAGTATTTTCACTTCGAAGTTCTGGGATAGTTTCCAAGAGGCAATGGGAACTCATATTACCTGGAGCACTGCTTATCATCCCCAATCTGAAGGCCAAGTCGAACGAGTCAATTAAATTCTTGAAGGCATGCTTCGGGCTTGCGTTATTTCTTTCGGCAAGAAGTGGGAAGAATCTCTCCCTTATGCGGAGTTCTCTTATAACAACAGTTATCAAGCTAGCTTGAAGATGGCACCCTTCGAAGTGCTTTATGGACATAAGTGCCGAACCCCTCTGAATTGGTCAGAAACTGCAGTACAAATGCTCATTGGTCCAGACATTATTCAACAAGCTGAAGAGCAGGTTCGCATTGTCTGGGATAATCTCAAGGCGGCCCATGATACGTCTCCAACGTATCTATAATTTTTGATTGTTCCATGCTATTATATTATCTATTTTGGATGTTAATGGGCTTATTTATACACTCTTATATTATTTTTGGGACTAACCTACTAACCCAAGGCCCAGTGCAAATTGCTATTTTTTTGCCTATTTTAGTGTTTCGCAGAAAAGGAATATCAAACGGAATCCAAACGGAATGAAACCTTCGGGAGAGTCATTTTTGGAACAAGCATGATCCAGGGGACTTGGAGTAGATGTCAAGAAATCAACAAGGAGGCCACGAGGCAGGGAGGCACGCCCCCACCCTCGTGGGCCCCTTGCAGCTCCACCGACCTACTTCTTCCTCCTATATATATCCATATACCCCAAAAACATCCGGGAGCACCACGAAGCCCTATTTCCACCGCCGCAACCTTCTGTACCCAAGAGATCACATCTTGGGACCTTTTCCGGAGCTCCGCCAGAGGGGGAATCGATCATGGAGGGCTTCTACACCAACACCATAGCCTCTCCATGATGTTTGAGTAGTTAACCACAGACCTTCGGGTCCATAGTTATTAGCTAGATATCTTATTCTCTCTCTTTGGATCTCAATACAATGTTCTCCTAAATCTTCTTGGAGATCTATTTGATGTAACTCTTTTTTCGGTGTGTTTGTCGAGATCTGATGAATTGTGGGTTTATGATCAAGTTTATCTATGAACAATATTTGATTCTTCTCTGAAATCTTTTATGTATGATTGGTTATCTTTGCAAGTCTCTTGGAATTATCAGTTTGGTTTGGCCTACTAGATTTATCTTTCTTGCAATGGGAGAAGTGCTTAGCTTTGGGTTCAATCTTGCGGTGTCCTTTCCCAGTGACAGCAGGGGCAGCAAGGCACGTATTGTATTGTTGCCATTGAGTATAAAAAGATGGGGTTTATATCATATTGCTTGAGTTTATCCCTCTACATCATGTCATCTTGCCTAATGCATTACTCTGTTCTTATGAACTTAATACTCTAGATGCATGCGGTGTAGCGGTAGATGTGTGGAGTAATACTAGTAGATGCATAATCGTTTCGGTCTACTTGTCGTGGACGTGATGCCTATATACATGATCATGCCTAGATATTCTCATAATTATTCACTTTTCTATCAATTGCTCGACAGTAATTTGTTCACCCACCGTAATACTTATGCTATCTTGAGAGAAGCCACTAGTAAAACCTATGGCCCCCCGTGTCTATCTTTTATCATGTAAGTTTCCAATCTAGTTTATTTTGCAATCTTTACTTTCAATCTATATCATAAAAATACCAAAAATATTTATCTTATTATTATTATCTATATCAGATCTCACTCTCGTAAGTGACCGTGAAGGGATTGACAACCCATTTATCGCGTTGGTTGCGAGGTTCTTATTTGTTTGTGTAGGTACGAGGGACTTGCGTGTAGTCTCCTACTGGATTGATACCTTGGTTCTCAAAAACCGAGGGAAATACTTACGCTACTTTGCTGTATCACCCTTTCCTATTCAAGGGAAAACTAACGCAGTGCTCAAGAGGTACCAGCCCAGTCCCGCCAGAATATGAGATTGATAATAGTGTTTGCAATATTATTAAACGTGGGTTTGGAGAGGTCATGACTTTAGTTAATGTTAATCCCACTATTTTGGAAGAGTGTCAACTTTACATGCATGTGGATCGTGTTGAAAATATTTTATGTGATAGCTATTTTGTTGAATTTGCTTATGATCCCACATATAATTATTATGAGAGAGGAAAATATGATTGTAGAAATTTTCATTTTACTAAATTACCTCTTGTTATGTTGAGATTGCTATTGTTTCTTTCTGCTTCCTTGCATATGCTAGTTTTTCCTTGTCTTGATAATTTGTTTGCTTATATAATGCCTATGCATAGGAAGTATGGTAGACTTAGATGTGATTTTCATATGTTTCATGATGCTCCCTTCGTGTTTCAATTGCTATCTTTCATGTGAGCATCATTAAAATTATAGATGCCTAGCTAGGGGCGTTAAACGATAGCGCTTGTTGGGAGGCAACCCAATTTTATTTTTGTTTCTTGTTTTTTTTTCTTGTTTAGTAATAAATAATTCATCTAGCCTCTCTTTAGATGTGGTTTTATGCTTTTAATTAGTGTTTGTGCCAAGCAGAACCTTTGGGAAGACTTGGGGGAAGTTTTAGTGATCTTGCTGTAAAAACCAGAAAGTTTTGCGCTCACGAGATTTGCTGCCATTTTTTTATTGGAGATTGTGATTAGGTTGATTATTTTTGCATATGATTAACAGAAAAATTCCTCACGTCCACCAATTTATTTCATAATTTTTGGGGTTACAGAAGTATTCAAAACCTACAGATTACTACAGACTGTTCTGTTTTTGACAGATTCTGTTTCTCGTGTGTTGTTTGCTTATTTGATGAATCTATGGTAGTATTGGAGGGTATGAACCATATAGAAGTTGGAATACCGTAGGTTTAACACCAATATAAATAAAGAATGATTTCATTACAGTACCTTAAGTGGTGGTTTGTTTTCTTATACTAACGGAGCTCATGAGATTTTCTGTTGAGTTTTGTGTTGTGAAGTTTTCAAGTTTTGGGTAAGGATTTGATTGATTATGGAATAAGGAGTGGCAAGAGCCTAAGCTTGGGGACGCCCAAGGCACCCCAGGTAAAATTCAAGGATGACCAAAATCCTAAGCTTGGGGATGCCACAGAAGGCATTCCCTCTTTCGTCTTCTTCCATCGGTAACTTTACTTGAGGCTATATTTTTATTCACCACATGATATGGGTTTTGCTTGGAGCGTCTTGTATGATTTGAGTCTTTGCTTTTTAGTTTACCACAATCATCCTTGCTATACACACCTTTTGGGAGAGACACACATGAATTGGAATTTCTTAGAATACTCTATGTACTTCACTTATATCTTTTGAGCTAGATAATTTTGCTCTAGTACTTCACTTATATCTTTTAGAGCACGGTGGTGGTTTTTTTATAGAAATTATTGATCTATCATGCTTCACTTATATTATTTTGAGAGTCCTTTAGAACAGCATGGTAATTTCCTTTGGTTATAAAAGTAGTCCTAATATGATAGGCATCCAAGATTGGTATAATAAAAACTTGCATAAAAAGTGTGTTGAATACTATGAGAAGTTGGATGCTTGATAATTGTTTTGAGATATGAGGATGGTGATATTAAAGTTGTGCTAGTTGAGTAGTTGTGAATTTGAGAAATACTTGTGTTTAAGATTACAAGTCCCGTAGCATGCACGTATGGTAACCGTTGTGTAAGAAATTTGAAACATGAGGTGTTCTTTGATTGTCTTCCTTATGAGTGGGGTCGGGGATGAGCGATGGTCTTTTCCTACCAATCTATCTCCCTAGGAACATGCGCGTAGTGCTTGGTTTTTGATGACTTGTAGATTTTTTGCAATAAGTATATGAGTTCTTTATGACTAATGATGAGTCCATGGATTATACGCACTCTCACCCTTCCATCATTGCTAGCCTCTTCGGTACCATGCATTGCCCTTTCTCACCTTGAGGGTTGGTGCAAACTTCGCCAGTGCATCCGAACCCCGTGATATGATATGCTCTGTCACACATAAACCTCCTTATATCTTCCTCAAAACAGCCACCATACCTACTATTATGGCATTTCCATAGCCATTCCTAGATATATTGCCATGCAACTTTCCACCGTTTCATTTATGACACGTTTCATCATTGTCATATTGCTTTGCACAATAATGTAGTTGACATCGTATTTGTGGCAAAGCCACCATGCATAATTTATCATACATGTCACTCTTGATTCATTGCCTTTCCCGGTACACCGCCGGAGGCATTCATATAGTCATATTTTGTTCTAGTATCGAGTTGTAATCATTGAGTTATAAATAAATAGAAGTTTGATGATCATCATTAATAGAGCATTGTCACAAATAAAAAAGCAGAAAGGCCAAAAAAAGAAGAAAGGCCCAAAAAAAGGAAAAAATAAATAAAAAGGGACAATGCTATTATCCTCTTTTTCCACACTTGTGCTTCAAAGTAGCACCATGATCTTTATGATAGAGAGTCTCTTGTTTTGTCACTTTAATATACTAGTGGGAATTTTTCATTATAGAACTTGGCTTGTATATTCCAACAATGGACTTCCTCAAATGCCCTAGGTCGTCATGAGCAAGCAAGTTGGATGCACACCCACTTAGTTTCTTTTGTTGAGCTTTCATACATTTATAGCTCTAGTGCATTCATTACATGGCAATCCCTACTCCTTGCATTGACATCAATCGATCGGCATCTCCCTAGCCCGTTGATTAGCGGCGTCAATGTGAGACTTTCTCCTTTTTGTCTTCTCCACATAACCCCCATCATATTATTCTATTCCACCCATAGTGCTATATCCATGGCTCACGCTCATGTATTGCGTGGAAGTTGAAAAAAGTTTGAGATTACTAAAGTATGAAACAATTGCTTGGCTTGTCATTGGGGTTGTGCAAGATGAGAGCATTCTTGTGTGATGAAGATGGAGCATGACCAGACTATATGATTTTGTAGAGATGAACTTTCTTTTGCCATGTTATTTTGAGAAGACATGATTGCTTAGTTAGTATGGTTGAAGTATTATTGTTTTTATGTCAATATTAAACTTTTGTCTTGAATCTTTCGGATCTGAATATTCATGCCACAGTAAAGAAAATTACATTGAGAATTATGCTAGGTAGCATTCCACATCAAAAATTCTGTTTTTATCATTTACCTACTTGTCGGTGTCAAAACCGGCGGATCTCGGGTAGGGGGTCCCGAACTGTGCGTCTAAGGAAGATGGTAACAGGAGGCAGGGAACACGATGTTTTACCCAGGTTCGGGCCCTCTTGATGGAGGTAAAACCCTATGTCCTGCTTGATTGTTCTTGATAATATGAGTAGTACAAGAGTAGATCTACGACGAGATCAGAGAGGCTAAACCCTAGAAGCTAGCCTATGGTATGATTGTATGTTGTCCTACAGACTAAACCCTCCGGTTTATATAGACACCGGAGAGGGCTAGGGTTACACAGAGTCGGTTACAAGGAATGAGATCTACATATCCGTATTGCCAAGCTTGCCTTCCATGCCAAGGAAAGTCCCATCCGGACATGGGATGAAGTCTTCAATCTTGTATCTTCATAGTCCAACAGTCTGGCCAAAGGATATATTACGGCTGTCCGGATACCCCCTAATCCAGGACTCCCTCAGTAGCCCCTGAACCAGGCTTCAATGACGATATGTCCGGCGCGCAGATTGTCTTCGGCATTGGAATGCGGGTTCCTCCTCCAAATACTTCATAGAAGATCTTGAACATGAGGATCGTGTCCGGCTCTGCAAAATAAGTTCCACATACCACCATAGTGGGAATAATATTTACACAAATCTAATATGCTGACGTACCCCGTAGTGTGACCACACACCATAGCCAGGTCTTTATTCGAATCATTTTTCATAACCTATCTCAGCGTGTTTCGCGAGGCGGTTTCCTTGGCACGTCTTGTCGAAGCAGAGATCGCGTCCCCTTATTATAGGATTCCCATCAATACAGACGTGGGTAACCCAACGCGCCATCAATTACGGCGCTTGGGGGATAAGCGAGTTTTACCAGGCTGGTGGGGGCGCATAGTTTTGTCCGCCCTTATAAAGGGATAAGGTTTCACCTTTTTCTACCCACTCCTTCTTCCTCCTTGCTCATCCATTCTCGCGAACTCGAGCTCTAGCGCCCAAGTCCACATCCTTCTCCTCAACTCTCTCCAAACATGTCCGGAGCGGGAGGCAAGTGGATGGTCTCCTCCGTCACGGAGGGACACATCAAAAAACTTCATGGGGCCGGGTACTTAGCCGCGGATATCACGCACCGGCTGCCAGCCGCGGGGCAGATCGTCCCTACCCCGGAACCTCATGAAAGGGTGGTTCCCCCCCCCCCACTTCATCCACAGACTGGGATTTCCCCTCCATCCATTCGTCCGCGACCTTATGTTCGATTATGGGCTGGACTTTCATGATCTGGCCCCGAATTTCATCCTCAACATCTCGGCGTTCATCGTCATGTGCGAGGCTTTCCTCCACATCCGACCCCACTTCGGCCTGTGGCTGAAGACCTTCAATATCAAGCCGAAGGTAGTAGGCGGCCAACAAGCGGAATGCGGCAGAGCCATGGTGGGCAAAATGCCTAATGTTACGTGGCTCGAGGGCTCCTTCGTGGATGCCATAAAGGGGTGGCAATCGGGGTGGTTCTACATCACCGAGCCGCGCGACACCAACTGGGTGGCGGCCCCCGAGTTTAGATCCGGAATCCTCACGCGGCTCACTTCCTGGAAGGAGAAGGGTCTGTCCTGGGGTTCATCGGTGGAGCTGGACGGACTCCAAAAGTGTATCCAGAACATGATAAGCAAGAGACTTAAGCTTGTCAACATAGTCCAGGTCATGCTCTTCCGCCGGATACTCCCGTGTCAACAACGGGCTTTCAACTTATGAGAGTTCGACCCGGCCCAGCACCAGACTCTACGCGAGCTCTTTGACACGATGCATAAGGACGTATGGAAGGTGTTGTTCAAGGGCGCTGAGGTCCCTCCTTCTCTTACCGAGGACCGTGGGCTAAGCGCGAAGCGCCCTGCGAATCCGGTAAGTTCTGTACATCTGGTAGGGTATTTATTTCCCATAGCTTAACCATGTGCGGGGTCTGAGCTCCCATGCCTTTGACAAGACTGGGTGGAGACATCGAAGCAGATTAACTGTCCGTCCCCTCTACCCGAAGACCCTGTGGACACTCTCCTGACGGAGATGCGGACTCCGGCTCCTTATGAGGTGCCGGAGAAGACCAAGAAGAAGGCCAAGGGAACCCGAAAGAGTTCCCGGGGCCAGGTGGTATCGGACTCATCGTCCGATAACTCCAAGACGCACTCCTCCCGTGAAAACAAGGAGGAGGAAGATGAAGACTCCCCCCCTCCAGCTGGGGAGACAAGAAAAGGAAGGCCGCCCCAACCGGGGAGGCCAAAGGGTCCAAGAAGGGAAGGAATCTCCTTCCAGACTGTTCCACCATCGCCGTCGACGGCGAAGATGAGTGGTTACTCAGGGCCAAGCCCCTGGCGAAGTCATAAGTATTCAGATACCAGAGTAACTCATAGCATACTTTTATTGCACTGCTTCACCTAATCATGGAATATGATCATGCAGTCCGCCCCGAGCCCGTATCGAAGTATCCTCGTCGGATGGTTCCTTGGACTCGTCGGAAATGGATAGTGATACACTTCCAACCGCCTCCTCTCCTCGCCCTACAGACGATGTCGAGGTACTATCTGAAGGGGCACCGAGCCGGGGGGAGACAGTCCCGGAGGCGCCTCAAGGCGACCTTCCGGACTCCAGGCGCGAAAGGAGCAAGACTCCGAAGGGCTCCAAGTTCGCCCCCCAGCCGAACGCCGCGCCGGAACCTCCAGTGGTTCCGGACTTTGGCAGGCGGCCCCCTTCCAAGAGGGGCAAGCCGCCCATGCTGGTGACCTCTGTCCATCCAGAGGTACCGGACAACCTGCTCGGAGCGCTTCGCGGCGCTTCCATCGACGAAGAGCACCACACTATTATGAGTGCGGTGATCAAGAAGGTTCAGTCCGCCAAGAGCGGACTAACTGAAGCCTGTGCCAGCGTTCTAACAGGCTTTGAGTTAAGTATTTAAAATATAGGAAAATATTACCGCATACACAGTAGCCCCTGATGCTTTCTTTGGTGTTTACAAAGAAAAGCCAAATAGAGGATCAAATATTATCTGCATGAGTCTAATATAAGTATGTCTGTATGCGTATGCAGGCTTTGCTGCTGACCTCTGCCGCACTGACGGCGGAGGTCGCTACACTGAGGCAGAACCTCGAGCAGTCCGAGAAAGCGCTCGGTCTTGCCAAGAGGCAGCTCGAGGAGAACAAAGGTAAGTAATGCCTTATCCATATATATATATATATATATATATAAGATGCGGTTGCAAAATTATAGGATCATCATGGATGTGCCAGGGGCCACGACCGAAGTGGCGACCCTGAAGCAAGCGATGTCCAAGGCCGAAAACAAAGCGGCCAAGGAGCGCACTGAGCGGGAAAAACAAGAGGCACGGGTGGGCGAGGTGCAGCAAGAGCTCCAGGCTCTCGTGAAGAAGCACAAGGCTTTGGAGCTTGACTCGAAGATGCGAGAGTCCGACCTTGCCGCGGCCCTCGGGAGCACAAAGCATGCCAAGGCTGAAGCCCAAAAGTCCCTCCAGGAAATTGAGGCGATGAGGAAGATAGCGGCAGGTAAGGCCCTCAATATGCAAAGCAAGCATGTGAAAGTAAATTACTTGTTACTTACCCGAGTCCGGAGCTCTCCAGGAGCATTCGCAGATTTGCGCCACATCGTGTCGGATGCCGCAAAGTATTACCAGGCCGAGGAGGGAAGCTCGACGGAGAAGTTGTTCTGGTCTCAGTATACTGGGACCGAACACCCGATGCCTGTGAGCGATCAGCTGAAGCAACTGGTCGAGCTGCACCAGGCGGCCGAACAGGCCATGAGGGGCCTTATAGTATGGATGTGGCCTGGCGACTCCCTTCCCAACAGCTACTTCGGCCTGGTGAGGCGGCTCGTGGATGCCTGCCCACGGCTGGAAGTCATAAAGCGGTCCGTCTGCATCGAAGGTGCACCCTGGGCTTTTGCCCGTGCGAAGGTGCACTGGGCCAAGATGGACGGCGACAAGCTGGTGAAGGAGGGGCCGCCGCAGGGCAAGGAGCATTGCCACCCCGAAATGTATTATGAGGGTGTCCTGAAGGGTGCCCGTCTTGTGGCGGACGAGTGTGCGAAGGATGTAATTTTTGAATGAACTTGCTCGTGTGATCCTGTATTATGAAAACTTGTTCATATGCGCTATGCAATGCTTGTTTGAATTTAAAATATTACCTTCTGCGCGGCTGTTTAATAAATCTGAGAGATGGCTAGTCGTCGGCTTCTGCCCCCATGCCACGAGTGCTGGGGTGTTTGGGATGAATCTGAGCACCCTTGTTCCCATTGTTGGGTCCTTCGAGGGAGGTGCTCAACGCAACAAATAAGGCAATCGGACTATGATGCTTTATCACTCTCACTTAGCCATAGAAGTCTACAATTTTAAATTTTGGCGAAGCCCCTAGTATTCGGAAGGCCGAATTCGGGGCGCTATACACGCGTTAAGCCGGACAAAGCCGACTCCTCGCTCTAAGCGGCATAAGTCTTTAGGGACTCGAGACCTCTTGAACAGCGACCAGCTTTGGCCTTATCATGACAGTCAGTTTTAGCTTTCTCTACTGAGGTGCTTGCCCAGATGAACCGGAGCACAATCGCAGTAGTTCTCCCAGTGCTACCTTAGCCGATATAGCGGAACGTAAGGTACCAAAACATGGGAGCCGGGCAAACCCAACTATTGACCCAAGACATGATTCGGAGCTGATGCATATAATGCTATAAGTTCGGGGTGCCGCACTGTCGAAAGTGTTCGGACTTCTCATGCCGTATTATGGGGTACGCTTAAGCCCCTGGCGTACTGGCCGTACCAGAGTGTACGGGTGTTGAATGTCATGAATGAACATATATAAAAAAAAGAAAGAATAGGGAATGCGGTAATAGTCTAGTGCTATGCATTGTTTATTCAAAAAGGTGCGTCGAAGCAGAATGATACAAGTAGTGCGATAAGCAAAATTTAGGACTATTTGACATGTCCCCTCCAAGGGCAACCTGAGGAATGGTATTTAAAGAAAGTATTTCACTCGTTATCAGAGACCACCTGGGAGTTCCGTGGTGCGACGTAGCTTTCTGCCTCCTTGGTTGTTGCATCGTGTGTCCGGCAATCGTACTGCCGGACGGGGTTTTCAGAGATTAAAGTCCTGAAAGAGAGAAAAATAACAAAGCGGGAAGCCCCTTGTGCGGTTGAGCCGCGTCTTGGGGCGTGCCGTAGTCGTGCCCCCCTCCCCACCTGTGCCCATGGTATTTTCAATGCGTAATTATGTACGTGTGGCACGGATTTCGCCTTTTGGCTGGTACTGGGGTGGGGGCCGCATTGCTATGCGAGCTCGGAATGTGCCATGCGGTCTTGTTGCCGATTACTCTGGCGCGCTTGAAGGTGTCTGGGTCTTTAATCACCGAACTGGTGGATTGCCTTAAGAGGCTGCTTTGCGCTTCTGCTACGAGGGCCGCAGTGTGATCCTCCGTGCGGAGAGAGCACTCTGTGTTTCCATTGACTGTGATGACCCCCCGAGGTCCTGGCATCTTGATCTTGAGATATGCATAGTGCGGTACTGCATTGAATCTCGCAAATGCGGTTCGCCCGAGCAGTGCATGACAGCCGCTACGGAACGGGACTATATCGAAGATTAACTCCTTGCTCCGGAAGTTATCCGGGGATCCGAAGACCACTTCCAGTGTGAGTGAGCCTGTGCAATGGGCCTCTACACCTGGTATGACACCTTTGAATGTCGTCTTTGTGGGTTTGATCCTTGAGGGGTCTATACCCATTTTGCGCACTGTGTCCTGATAAAGCAGGTTCAGGCTGCTGCCGCCGTCCATAAGGACTCGAGTGAGGTGAAATCCGTCGATGATTGGTTCTAGGACCAGTGTGGCGAATCCGCCATGACGGATACTAGTGGGGTGGTCCCTGCGATTGAAGGTGATCGGATAGGAGGACCATGGGTTGAACTTTGGGGTGACTAGCTCCAACGCATATACATCCCTTAACGCACGCTTCCGCTCCCTCTTGGGGATGTGGGTTGCGTATATCATGTTCACCGTCCACACTTGTGGGGGGAACCTCTTCTGCCATCCGGTGTTCGGCTACTGGGGCTCCTCGTCGTCTTCGCTATGTAGCCCCTTATCTTTGTTTTCGGCGTTTAACTTGCCGGCCTGCTTGAACACCCAACATTCCCTGTTGGTGTGGTTGCCTGGCTTGTCGAGGGTGCCATGTATTTGGCACGAGCGATCGAGTATATGATCCAAATTGGACGGGCCCGGAGTGCTTCTTTTGAATGGCTTTTTCCGCTGACCGGGTTTAGAGCCTCTGAATCCGGCATTGACTGCTATATCCTCGGTATTGTCGCTATTGACGCGGCGCTTATGTTTGTTGTGACGTGACCTGCCATTGCTATCCTTGGTATCTGAAGTACCGCGGTTCTTTGATATGTTATTGCTGCGAGCCAGCCAGCTGTCTTCTCCCACGCAAAAGCGGGTCATGAGTGTTGTCAGGGCTGCCATGGATTTCAGCTTTTCCTGGCCAAGGTGCCGGGCGAGCCACTCATCGCGGATGTTGTGCTTAAAAGTTGCTAGGGCCTCTGCATCCGGAGAGTCGATGATTTGATTTTTCTTTGTCAGGAATCGTGTCCAGAATTGCCTGGCCGATTCCTCTGGCTGCTGAATTATGTGGCTCAAGTCATCGGCATCTGGTGGTCGCACATAAGTGCCCTGGAAGTTGTCGATGAATGCGGCTTCCAGATATTCCCAACAGCCAATGGATTCTGTTGGCAGGCCATTGAGCCAATGCCGAGCTGGTCCTTTGAGCTTGAGTGGGAGGTATTTGACGGCGTGTAGATCGTCACCGCGGGCCATGTGGATGTGTACAGGAGGAAGTCCTCAATCCATACCGCAGGATCTATTGTGCTGTCGTATGATTCGATATTTACAGGTTTGAAACCCTATGGGATTTGGTGATCCATTACTTCGTCTGTGAAGCATATGGGGTGTGCGGCGCCTCTGTAGTGGGCTATGTCGCGACGCAGCTCGAATGAGTCTTGTCCGCTGTGTTCGGCCCGGCCGGATTTACTTTTACTGTATCCGGCGTGACAGTTATCGTGTCGCATAGTGGCGCGCCCTCGTGATCCATAGATCAATCTTGCGTGTTTTACTTTGTCCTCCAATACGTCTCGCAGGTCTAGCATGTTTCCCCGTGCCTTCTCATTTTTATTTGACTGGCATGGGGGTGCGGGCTGAGCTTTTGGCTGAAATGCCTCTCTGTCATGGCCACGAGGTGGCCGATCAGCCGCGTCATATGTTGGAGATGTAGGTTTTAATGCTTCCTCCTCCAGTCAGGGTAGCAACCTGCGCTTTGATTAACTCTTGGAGGGGCGTTCGAGTTCATATTCCTCGGCCGCAAGGACTTTAGTCCATCTGTCAGCTAGCAAATCTTGATCAGCTTGAAGCTGCTGCTGCTTTTTCTTAAGGCTATTTGCCGTGGCCATAAGCCAGCACTTGAAGTAATCTTGCTCGGCGGGATCCTCCGGCACGACAAATTTGTCGTCGTCGAGGCTTTCCTCATCTTCGGAGGGAGGCATGTAATTATCATCCTCCGCCTCTCCATCTGCCGCTCTCCCGGGAGGGCTGTCTTCTCCATCCTCCTGCTCTAAATCTTGCTGGAGGGGATTGTTGTCGTCTTCGGCACTGTCCGGAGTGCTATTATCTCCTGTGCCGGTGTCACCGCTTTTTCTTTGGCAAGACTTAGAGCGGCGCCGCTGATGTCGGCGCTTGGGTTGCTTCTTGGAGGGGTCATCCTCCGTTGTCTCGTCGCCATTGCCTTCTTTGGGTGTGTCCACCATGTAGATATCATATGATGAGGTGGCTGTCCAGTGCCCTGTGGGCAGTGGTTCCTCTTTGTCTCCCGCATCGTCGTCCATACCCTCGATGTCTTCGGAGTCGAAGTCGAGCATGTCAGTCAAATTTTCGACAGTGGCTACTAAGTGGGTGGTGGGTGGGCGGCGAATTTCTTCGTCATCTGCATCCCAATCCTGCCGAACATAGTTCGGCCAGGACTCTCCTGACAAGGAGAGAGACCTTAATAAGTTCAGTATGTCGCCGAAGGGCGAGTGCTGAAAGATATCCGTGGAGGTGAACTCCATGATCAGCACCCAGTCGGATTCGATAGGCACGGGCGCAAGCGGTTCGGAGTCTGTGGACGGGGAAGAATCTGGTAGTTTGGCGTCACGGCTCCCATGAAGGGTAAGGTTGATACTCGGCATGATCGCTGCTGAGAATACGGCCTCCGTGGTGGGGTCTATCCACCCGTCTATGGATGGTGCAATTGGCTCCGAATTGAGCGTCGGAGCGGTTGCCGGTGCGGTCTCCTGAACACTGTCCGATGGTAGAGCTAAATCATGCTCATCGTGATGGTGCGGCGCACTCGGCAGGGGCTCGAATCCGTCGAAGATCAAGTCTCCGCGGATGTCGGCCGTGTAGTTTAAGCTTCCAAACCTGACCTGGTGGCCTGGGGCGTAACTCTCGATCTGCTCCAGATGGCCAAGCGAGTTGGCCCGCAGTGCGAAGCCGCCGAATACAAAGATCTGTTCGGGGAGAAAGGTCTCACCCTGGACTGCATCGCTATCGATGATCGAAGGAGCCATCAAGCCTAACGGTGACGACACAGAGGAACTCTCAATGAAAGCACCAATGTCAGTGTCAAAACCGGCGGATCTCGGGTAGGGGGTCCCGAACTGTGCGTCTAAGGCGGATGGTAACAGGAGGCAGGGAACACGATGTTTTACCCAGGTTCGGGCCCTCTTGATGGAGGTAAAACCCTACGTCCTGCTTGATTGTTTTTGATAATATGAGTAGTACAAGAGTAGATCTACCACGAGATCAGAGAGGCTAAACCCTTGAAGCTAGCCTATGGTATGATTGTATGTTGTCCTACGGACTAAACCCTCTGGTTTATATAGACACGGGACGAAGATCTACATATCCGTATTGCCAAGCTTGCCTTCCACGCCAAGGAAAGTCCCATCCGGACACGGGACGAAGTCTTCAATCTTGTATCTTCATAGTCCAATAGTCCGGCCAAAGGATATAATCCAGCTGTCCGGATACCCCCTAATCCAGGACTCCCTCACTACTCGAGGACGAGCAGGAATTAAGCTTGGGGATGCTTGATACGTCTCCGACGTATCTATAATTTTTGATTGTTCCATGCTATTATATTATCTATTTTGGATGTTAATGGGCTTATTTATACACTTTTATATTATTTTGGGACTAACCTACTAACCCAAGGCCTAGTGCAAATTCTATTTTTTTGCCTATTTCAGTGTTTCGTAGAAAAGGAATATCTAATGGAATCCAAACGAAATGAAACCTTCGGGAGAGTTATTTTTGGAACAAACGTGATCCAGGGGACTTGGAGTAGACGTCAAAAAATCAACGAGGAGGCCACGAGGCAGGGAGGCGCGCCTGCCCCTTGGGCCTGCCCCCACCCTCGTGGGCCCGTCGTAGCTCCACCGACCAACTTCTTCCTCCTATATATATCCATATACCCCAAAAACATCCTGGAGCACCACGAAACTCAATTTCCACTACCGCAACCTTTTGTACCCAAGTGATCCCATCTTGGGGTCTTTTCCGGAGCTCCGCCGGAGGGGGAATCGATCACGGAGTGCTTCTACATCAACACCATAGCCTCTCCGATGATGTGTGAGTATTTAACCATAGACCTTCGGGTCCATAGTTATTAGCTAGATGGCTTCTTCTCTCTCTTTGGATCTCAATACAATGTTCTGCTCGATCTTCTTGGAGATCTATTTGATGTAACTCTTTTTGTGGTGTGTTTGTCGAGATCCAATGAATTGTGGGTTTATGATCAAGTTTATCTATGAACAATATTTGATTCTTCTCTGAAATCTTTTATGTATGATTGGTTATCTTTGCAAGTCTCTTCAAATTATCAGTTTGGTTTGGCCTACAAGATTGATGTTTCTTGCAATGAGAGAAGTGCTTAGCTTTTGGTTCAATCTTGCGGTGTCCTTTCCTAGTGACGGCAGGGGTAGCAAGGCACGTATTGTATTGTTGCCATCGAGGATAAAAAGATGGGGTTTATATCATATTGCTTGAGTTTATCCCTCTACATCATGTCATCTTGCCTAATGCATTACTCTGTTCCTATGATCTTAATGCTCTAGATGCATGCTGGATAGCCATCGATGTGTGGAGTAATAGTAATAGATGCAGAATCATTTCGGTCTACTTGTCGCGGACGTGATGCCTATGTACACGATCATGCCTAGATATTCTCATAATTATTCACTTTTCTATCAATTGCTCGACATTAATTTGTTCACCCATCGTAATACTTATGCTATCTTGAGAGAATCCACCAGTGAAATCTATGGCCCCCGGGTCTATCTTTTATCATATAAGTTTCCAATCTACTTTATTTTGCAATCTTTACTTTCAATCTATATCATAAAAATACCAAAAATATTTATCTTATTATTATTATGTCTATCAGATCTCACTCTCGTAAGTGACCGTGAAGGGATTGACAACCCCTTTATCGTGTTGGTTGTGAGGTTCTTATTTGTTTGTGTAGGTACGAGGGACTTGTGTGTAGTCTCCTACTGGATTGATACCTTGGTTCTCAAAAAATTAGGGAAATACTTATGCTACTTTGCTACATCACCCTTTCCTCTTCAAGGGAAAACCA
Organism: Triticum urartu; assembly: GCF_056163025.1. Taxonomy (NCBI): domain Eukaryota; kingdom Viridiplantae; phylum Streptophyta; class Magnoliopsida; order Poales; family Poaceae; genus Triticum; species Triticum urartu. Next base: position 614,209,066 of record NC_141877.1, read on the forward strand.
ACGCAGTGCTCAAGAGGTAGCAGCCCAGTCCCGCTAGAAGAGCAATTATGATCGTAAAAACTGGGGTTCAACTTATCAACCTGGCGAACAAGCTTATCTGCGTGTCACTCCTTTGAGAGGCACCCATCGGTTCGGAGTCAAGGGCAAGCTAGCTCCGCTCTACATTGGTCCCTTCTGCATTCTCGCCCATCGTGCACCGGTGGCTTATCAACTGGAGTTGCCACCTCAGTTCTCTCATGTCCATGATGTCTTCCACATGTCGCAACTTCATCGTTGCTTCAAGAATCCGGAACGTGTAGTGGATCCGTAACTGATTGAAGTTCAAGATGATCTCACTTATAAAGAGCATCCAATCCGCATTCTTGAAGAAGCTGAACGTCGAACACACCAGAAGGTTACCAAGTTCCTCAAGGTGCAATGGTCGAATCATACTAAAGATGAAGCCACTTGGGAACGCGAAGATAACCTATGGGCTGAATACCCCGTCCTGTTCCCTTCTACCTCTTAATTCTCGGGACGAGAATTTCTTTTAGAAGAGGAGAGTTGTAACACCTCAGTGTAATGATGCTACAGTAATCCCTAGGGTTAAGTTAATCCTTTTCCTAAAAAGTGTTTGATCATCTTTGGTTCTCTCTCATTTCAAATCCCAGTTGAATTCAAATTTAAATTATGAGTGAAATTCAAAATTTCTCAAACATGAAAACTAAAATGTTCATCATGTGGCAAATAATCATTTGTTAATATTGGTGGTGAACCAACATTTTTGCAAAGTGTTTAACTGGCCTAAACTACTTAAAACAGTGACCTAAGCAATATATTAAATGCCTTTTAATTTATAAAAATTGCAAACTTTTTCAAAACTCTCACAATCTTTTGTGGCAGTGCACAGTACTTCTTTGAATTTGTTTTGGCCAGTGGCATATTTTTGCAAGGTCAATTGTGGCAAAAAGAAAATGCAAAAGCTAATGGAAAAATAAAAAAATAAAAATAAAAAAGGGAAATCAGAGGAGAGAGAGAAAGCCCCCCTGGGCCTTGTCCCAGCTAGGCCGGCCCACTCCCCCTCCCCGGTCGCTTCCTGTTCCTCCGACCGGGCGGGGCAGCGTGTGCCCGTCACTGTCCAACCACCTCATCGGCGACGCCCGACGAGGGGATAAGGCCCTGACGCCACGGGCTCCCCCTCGCCTCCCTCCACTCACCTCCCAGTTTCCCCTCGCCCTCTTCGCCCGCTCCACGCATATCCCCCTCGTTCCCCACCCACCTCCGAGCGCCATTGCCGCCATTCTCCGTCGTCCCCGCGGCCACGAGCATCCCGGAGCCCGACAACCGAGCCTAGGAGGTGCGCCATCCTCTGCTTCACCGTCCTCATCCATCGGCTAGAGCCGGGGAGGTCGGCGACGTCGGCATCGCCCTCTTCCCCTTCTCGATGTTCACCGGCAATAACCGGAGCCACATGCCTCCCTCTACGCTCCCGAACCCCAAGAGGCCTCTGTGTGCCTGCCCCGTAAGCTCCGCCTCCACTTCCTTTGCTTCTCCTAGCGCGTCTCGGCCCCCTGCCGCTAGCACGCAATGTCGCCATAGCTCGTCGCCGCTCTGCTTCATAGTCGCCATGGCCACACCCGCTGGTGAGCTCAGCCGAACACGGCCTCGTGCTCAGCTCGCTCCCTGCAGCCCAGCGCCGTGGACCGCATCCTGTGCCGTGCCCCGTAGCACCATCCTCATCGTCGCCCGAGCGCGACCACTGCCCTCGCCGCTCGTTGGCGCCGCACCGTCCAACTCCGGCGACGCCACCGCCCTCAGTCGACGCGCCTTCGTGCGCTCATTCGAACGCGCCAAGTCCCGCGCCAAAAGACCTCTTGTGCGCGATTTCTGGCGTAGTCCAGCGAGCCCCGCCGCTGTTTTGGTCGCCTGCGTCACCTCTCCGGTCGTTGCCGACGTGGCCTCACAAGTGGGCCCCCTGTGACACTACCGCTGGGCCCGACGGGCCCTAGTTGATCCTGTTGACTGGGCACTCTGACCCACTGACATGCAGGCCCCACTAGCTTAAACTTTTTTATAAATAAATAAAATTGCTAGTTAAAATCTGTTTTTTAATTAGTAGTTACTTATTCACTGACACTTGGGGCCCACCCCTCTAATTAGTCTATTAGATTAGTTTAACCCACTGTTTAACCCAGAGAGGCTGACAGGTGGGCCCCACCTGTCAGTTTGACTAGTCAGCAGGTCAGCCGAATGCTGACGCATTGCTGACGTCATACTGAAGCAGTAGCTCTTTTTTCTGTTATTTAAATCATTTTAGAATATGTTTAAAACATTGAAAAATCATAGAAATTAATCCATAACTCGGATGAAAATGTTTTCTACATGAAAGTTGCGATGAACGATGAGACGAATCTGAATACGAGGTTCGTTTACCTATCAGATGCCTCTAACTACCTGAACATGGAACATCCCCCTCTAGTCATCTATCCGACACAGGTCTGGAACCAGGAAAATATTCTCAGTTGAATTCCCCCTTCACCTATATCGTGTAGCTATACACTAGGTCACACCCGTCATAGCATATTACCATGTTATGCTTTGTGATGCTTTGTTTACTCTATATTTATTGTTTCTGCCCCCTCTTTTCTGTGGTAGACCCCGAGACCGATGCTTCCCCTGTGATCGACTATGTCTCGGACGACCCTTCTTCCTTTACAGCAAAGCTTCCAGGCAAGCCCCCCCTTTGGTCATCCCGATATCGCCCATTCCATTCTCTCATGCTTGCATTAGATTTTGCTACTGTAATTTATTGCTCCTATTCTGATGCATAGCCAGTTTTTGTAACCTGCTTATTGTTACCTACCTGCTTATCCTAAACTTCTTAGTATTGGTTGGTTAGTGACCCATCAGTGACCCCCACCTTGTCCTTGTTGCCCTGCTTTATGTTTGATGACTCGATCAATGTGATCGATGTCCAGGCCCCGACACCGCACATCACCCCCTAGTTGTATGACTCTGCAGAGTTACTATCGAGTGCCGAGGGTGACACCTCATACATCATTCCCGATGAGATCTCTTTAGTGTAGTTATTCGTTCGTGGTCATCGAGGGTTATTTCCTCCTTAACCACTTCCGATACGACTCTGTTGTGCAACCCCTCAAGTGTGAACCTCGAGGGTGGTTCCTGTTATGTTCACCTTGATGATTACATCGAGTGGAATCCACTGAGGCTGGTTCCTCAGGGTTTCCCTTGGTGTTAGACACACAGTTACTATGGTTACTATGACTTTACACTGAACCATGTTACTAAAGATGGGTCGGCCCTGAGGGGTACCCGCGGGAGCTTAATTAGGAGTGATGTGGAGTCGGGTTGACCCGGAAGGTGCCCGCAAGATACTTACGAGGCGTGGCCGGGTATTCTTAGCCCTTGCCGCAAGTACTCGAGATGGGGCGACATGGTCACATCTTTCGTGAGTCTCTACTCGTGACCACACTACCAACACACTAACGATTTGGATATTTGATCTGAGGCGCCTCTTGCCTGATAGCACTAACCATCACGTGGGCATAGTATGGGCGTTCTGCGTCGTATGTATCAGTCAAAGCTTAATAGACATCATGCGACTGAGCGGCACACGCCGGGTTGGACTGTGCAATCACCTGCCTTTTTAAGGAGGTATCTAGGTCTCCTCACCGGCCGCCCACACAATGTTCAGGAGTTCCCAGGGCGATGGCCCAAGACCCCTGGGGGCATATGTTTAGTCCGGCGTGCTGACCTCTCTATTAAGCCTAGGTCGGGTTGCGGCATATCTTTTGACCGAGGCCAGGCATGACCCAGGAAAGTGTGTCCGGCCGGAGTTAATCGAGCGTGGTGTGTAAGTTGGTGCACCCCTGCAGGGAAGAAAACATCTACCGATAGCCTGTCCTACGGTAATAGACACTTGGAGTTGTATCCTGATCGATACAACTAGAACTGGATACTTGTGATGAGAAATGGATAGTATGGCTCTAGGATTTCTTCCTCGCAGGGGGTCGAGGAAGGATGTCTGGGCAAGGTTGGTAACAGTACTACTACTTTACATTATGTTGATATGTACTCTTCTAAATGCTGCAAGATGCTTGAAGATGCTAGTCTTCGATAGGCTAGACTTTCCTCTATTGGGGAACGTAGTAATTTCAAAGAAATTCCTACGCACACGCAAGATCATGGTGATGCATAGAAACGAGAGGGGAGAGTATCGTCTACGCACCCTCGTAGACCGTAAGCGGAAGCGTTATGACAACGCGGTTGATGTAGTTGTACGTCTTCACGATCGACCGATTGTCGGAGTAATGGGCAACGGGTAGGCCAACCCGAGCCCCATAACCTTTCAAGACATCGGGGCAGGCTGCGCCCCTCAAGACCACAGGGCGAAGAGCCGCCTCCTGGGGAGTCTACGGCAAGGTGGCCGACTGCCCGCTCATGGCCGAGTCCCAGGGGTGACTTCCAGAGAAGCCGGCTTTGGGGAGTCGGCCGGCGAGTCCAACAAACCGTGACCTCATCGAAGGGGACAGGGCTACAATGAAGCCCACTCCCCGCCCCTTACCAAGGGCAGGCATGGCTACAGCACGCCGTACTTGGGAAGATCTCCCTGCGGCGTGGCACTGTTGCCCGGCCGGCCCTGACATCAGCACCACTCTACGGGGTCCTGCGCCCTTGACGGCTTGTCTGTACGGCCTGGAGGCAGCGGGGCCCACCAGTCAGCAAGACCTCGGGAGACGGTGGGAGAACCGCCCGGGGCCCACGCGCCATTAATCAAGAAGAGATGGGGAGTGGCCACAGTGATCGCCCGCCAGGCGGCGGGGCTGTTGCCACGACCCCATGACCAAGCTTGCGTCATCAGGAGCACGGCTACAGTAATCAGCAGTCGGCAAGACCCGCCCGCGGCAGACGCGGCTGTCGGCTCCGTACCAGACCAGTCGGCGGGCCCCAGCAGTCGGCGGAGAAGTTGGAGGTCGGAGGCACTGACGGCTGGGCCCGCGCCCAGTCGAATTACCATTGTACCCCTGGGGGGTAGGCCTATATAAACCCCCCAGGGCACCCATGCAAAGGGTTGGATCCCAGTAGTTCTATACCATACCAGATAGAAGGAGAGAGCTAGCCTTGCCCTCTCCTACCACCAGACACAGCTCAAGGAGCAACCGTGTAAACACTTGACCATAGTGATCATGTGGAGACCCCGCAGAGCAGCAGTAGGGGTATTATCTCCCCGGAGAGCCCCGAAGCTGGGTAAGATTCGCCGGCGTGCATGTCTTCGCCTCATCCTGTTTCCAGGCACCGGCGACGTTCTACTCGCCCCCACCATGATAAGCCATCCGTTGGCATATGTCGCACCGAACCCCCGACATTTGGTGCCCACCGTGGGGCTTGGTGCACCGCCGTCCGGAGATCTGTTCTGGACAGGAACCCTTTTCCTCCCTGGCGAGCGCAGCCAGCCAGGCACGCCAGACAAAGTTTGTGTTGACGCGCTGCGCGGCGTTGAGATCGCCTGCGCAGCCAGCTCCTTGGCCGAACTTGTCGGCGAGGTCCGCCTCTCTGACGAACCTGCGTCCGACGCAGGCGCAAGAGGCCCCGAAAACCTCCTCGCGGGCCTCCTCGATCAACTCCACGTTTCCAGCGAGCCTGCCGTAGACTTGGAGTCCGTAGGCTCCACCGACCCGATGTTGGTCGACTCCGACACCGCATCGGTCGACGCGTTCCCCACCAACGTGGTGGTCTATGACGAACCTCTCCCCCACGCGGAGAGCGACGGAAGCACCGTCACGGAGGTGCTGGTCATCAGTCATGACGAGTTCCCTGGCGGAGGGGCGCCCGACTCACTCGGCGTGGCGCTGCAAGACCTAACTGCGCCCATTCCGGAAGATGCTGACGCAGAGACGTTAGAAGCGCGCCGCCTTCAGCTTGTTGAAGGCGCGAAGAAGCTGGCCAGCATGAGACGCTTGTCAGAAGCTTACCAGCGGGAGATGGATCGCGTTGTTGGTGGCTCGCCGGCCCCGGCAGGGCCCAGACGCCTTGGCGCGGTTCAGCAGCGCGGCGTAGCCATCGCCAGCCTGTTTGGGGCTAGCCGCCCCGTGTATGCCACGCCAGCGGAGAACATCCGAGCCGCCCAGGCAGCGGCGGATGAGCTGGACAATTTCGAGGGCGAAGAGCGCCACCTCATGATGGGGCGAGTCCAGCGGCTCCTTGACGCGGCCGCCGCGCAGAACGAGGCCGGCTGCCGCACGGAGGTGCCGCAGCGGCCAAACGACGACCCGCACCAAGATCACGGCGCGACGTCTCGGACGCCGACTGGCGGTGCCCGAGGAAGAAAGGACAAGGAGCCGGCTGTCAGCCACAGTCGGACTCGGATTACCATAGAGCGCGACCGAGACGGCCGCCCGAGAGCAGTGGAACGACGGGACGACTGTCCGCCTCCCCCTCCCCGCAAGGAGAGGCGAGTCTCCCCGCCGCCTGTTGACCATCCGACACTCGGTGACCGCCTTGGCCGCCGAGAGGGAGTTGGAGAGAATGACGCCCGCCACCGGATCGACCGACTTCACCGGTCCCTGGCGGTGGAAGAAGAAGACGAGCTGGGTCCGCCTTGTTTCGGGCCCCGCATTAGGGATGAGCCCTTTCCCAAAGGGTTCACGCTCCCAAGAGAAACGCCCAAGTATACCGGCTCCGTGAAGCCCGAAGACTGGCTAGTCGACTACTCCACAGCTGTCAGCATAGCAAATGGCAACAAGCGTGTCGCCGTAAAGTACGTTCCGCTCATGCTCCAGGGCACGGTCCCGGACATGGCTGAACAGCCTAAAGCCCTATAGCATCAACAGCTGGGTCGACTTCACCGAAGCGTTCGTCCGCAATTTCACCAGCACGTACAAGCATCCTCCCAAGCCTCGTCAGCTCTCCTTGTGCGTGCAAGGTCCTGACGAGTCGACTCGCGACTACCTCACGCGTTGGGCTGAGCTCCGGAACTCCTGCGAGGGCGTGCACGAGGTGCAGGCCATCGAGTACTTCACAGCCGGGTGCCGAGAAGGCACCCTCCTCAAGCACAAGCTCCTCTGCGACGAGCCAGAAACCCTCGACGAGCTGCTGATCATAGCGGACAAGTACGCTACGGCTGACTCCTCCATGAAGACGGAAATTCAAATCAGCACGACTGGCAAAGTAGCTCCTCAGGCTCCAAGAACTCCAGCGGCAAACGCCGGCCGGCGACAACAGCAGGGCGACAACAAGCGCAAGGCCCCGCAGCCAGCTTCCAGCAGCCAGCAGGTCGCGACCGTTGAAGCCCACCAGCCAGAAGAGCAGCCTCCGCCCAAGCGACAGAAAGGCGGCAAGCTGAACTGGTTGCCGGCCTTCTCCTACGAGCAGACCTTGGTGAAGGAAATATGCCCTAGAGGCAATAATAAAGTTATTATTTATTTCCTTATATCATGATAAATGTTTATTATTCATGCTAGAATTGTATTAACCGGAAACATAATACTTGTGTGAATACATAGACAAACAAAGTGTCACTAGTATGCCTCTACTTGACTAGCTCATTAATCGAAGATGGTTATGTCTCCTAACCATAAACAAAAGAGTTGTTATTTGATTAACGGGATCACATCATTAGGAGAATGATGTGATTGACATGATCCATTCCATTAGCTTAGCACCCGATCGTTTAGTATGTTGCTATTGCTTTCTTCATGACTTATACATGTTCCTATGACTATGAGATTATGCAACTCCCGTTTGCCGGAGGAACACTTTGTGTGCTACCAAACGTCACAACGTAACTGGGTGATTATAAAGGAGCTCTACAGGTGTCTCCAAAGGTACATGTTGGGTTGGCGTATTTCGAGATTAGGATTTGTCACTCCGATTGTCGGAGAGGTATCTCTGGACCCTCTCGGTAATGCACATCACATAAGCCTTGCAAGCATTGCAACTAATGAGTTAGTTGTGAGATGATGTATTACAGAACGAGTAAACAGACTTGCCGGTAACGAGATTGAACTAGGTATTAAGATACCGACGATCGAATCTCGGGCAAGTAACATACCGATGACAAAGGGAACAACGTATGTTGTTATGCGGTCTGACCGATAAAGATCTTCGTAGAATATGTGGGAGCCAATATGAGCATCCAGGTTCCGCTATTGGTTATTGACTGGAGACGTGTCTCGGTCATGTCTACATTGTTCGCGAACCCGTAGGGTCCGCATGCTTAAGGTTTCAGTGACAGTTATATTATGAGTTTATGAGTTTTGATGTACCGAAGGAGTTCGGAGTCCCGGATGAGATCGGGGACATGACGAGGATTCTCGAAATGGTCGAGACGTAAAGATCGATATATTGGATGACTATATTCGGACATCGGAAAGGTTCCAAGTGATTCGGGTATTTTTCGGAGTACCGGAGAGTTACGGGAATACGTATTGGGCCTTATTGGGCCATACGGGAAAGAAGAAAAAGGGCCTCAAGGGTGGCCGCACCCCTCCCATTGGTCTGGTCCGAATTGGACTAGGGAAGGGGGGCGCCCCCTTCCTTCCTTCTCCTTTTCCCTTCCTCTTTTCCTATTCCATATGGGAGGTGGAATCCTACTAGGACTAGGGAGTCCTAGTAGGACTCCACACTTGGCGCGCCCCCTCCTAGGGCCGGCCTCCTCCTCCCTTGCTCCTTTATATACGGGGGCAGGGGGATACCTCTACACACAAGTTGATCCACGTGATCATATTCTTAGCCGTGTGCGGTGCCCCCTTCCACCATAATCCTCGATAATATTGTAGCGGTGCTTAGGCGAAGCCCTGCGACGGTAGAACATCAAGATCGTCACCACGCCGTCGTGCTGACAGAACTCTTCCCCGACACTTTGCTGGATCGGAGTCTGGGGATCGTCATCGAGCTGAACGTGTGCTAAAACTCGGAGGTGCCGTAGTTTCGGTGCTTGATCGGTCGGGTCATGGAGACGTACGACTACATCAACCAAACGCATCCGTTGTCGGTCTACAAGGGTACGTAGATCACACTCTCCCCTCTCGTTGCTATGCATCACCATGATCTTGCGTGTGCGTAGGAAATTTTTGGAAATTACTACGTTCCCCAACAGTGGCATCCGAGCCTAGGTTTTATGTGTTGATGTTATATGCATGAGTAGAACACAAGTGAGTTGTGGGCGATATAAGTCATACTGCTTACCAGCATGTCATACTTTGGTTCGGCGGTATTGTTGGACGAAGCGGCCCGGACCGACATTACGCGTACGCTTACGCGAGACCGGTTCTCCCGACGTGCTTTACACAAAGGTGGCTAGCGGGTGACAGTTTCTCCAACTTTAGTTGAACCGAGTGTGGCTACGCCCGGTCCTTGCGAAGGTTAAAATAGCACCAACTTGACAAACTATCGTTGTGGTTTTGATGCGTAGGTAAGATTGGTTCTTGCTTAAGCCCGTAGCAGCCACGTAAAACTTGCAACAACAAAGTAGAGGACGTCTAACTTGTTTTTGCAGGGCATGTTCTGATGTGATATGGTCAAGACATGATGCTAAATTTTATTGTATGAGATGATCATGTTTTGTAACCGAGTTATCGGCAACTGGCATGAGCCATATGGTTGTCGCTTTATGGTATGCAATGCAATCGCGCTGTAATGCTTTACTTTATCACTAAGTGGTAGCGATAGTCGTGGAAGCATAAGATTGGCGAGACGACAACGATGCTACGATGGAGATCAAGGTGTCGCGCCGATGACGATGGTGATCACAACGGTGCTTCGAAGATGGAGATCACAAGCACAAGATGATGATGGCCATATCATATCACTTATATTGATTGCATGTGATGTTTATCTTTTATGCATCTTATCTTGCTTAGATTGATGGTAGCATTATAAGATGATCTCTCACTAATTATCAAGAAGTGTTCTCCCTGTGTATGCACCGTTGCGAAAGTTCTTCGTGCTGAGACACCACGTGATGATCGGGTGTGATAGGCTCTACGCTCAAATACAACGGGTGCAAAACAGTTGCACACGCGGAATACTCAGGTTATACTTGACGAGCCAAGCATATACAGATATGGCCTCGGAACACGGAGACCGAAAGGTCGAGCGTGAATCATATAGTAGATATGATCAACATAGTGATGTTCACCAATGAAACTACTCCATCTCACGTGATGATCGGACATGGTTTAGTTGATTTGGATCACGTAATCACTTAGAGGATTAGAGGGATGTCTATCTAAGTGGGAGTTCTTAAGTAATATGATTAATTGAACTTAAATTTATCATGAACTTAGTCCTGGTAGTATTTTGCAAATTATGTTGTAGATCAATAGCTCGCGTTGTTGCTTCCCTGTGTTTATTTTGATATGTTCCTAGAGAAAATTGTGTTGAAAGATGTTAGTAGCAATGATGCGGATTGGATCCGTGATCTGAGGTTTATCCTCATTGCTGCACAGAAGAATTATGTCCTTGATGCACCGCTAGGTGACGGACCTATTGCAGGAGCAGATGGAGACGTTATGAACGTTTGGCTAGCTCAATATGATGACTACTTGATAGTTTAGTGCACCATGCTTAATGGCTTAGAATCGGGAATTCAAAGACGTTTTGAACATCATGGAGCATATGAGATGTTCCAGGAGTTGAAGTTAATATTTCAAGCAAATACCCGAGTTGAGAGATATGAAGTCTCCAACAAGTTCTATAGCTAAAAGATGGAGGAGAATCGCTCAACTAGTGAGCATGTGCCCAGATTGTCTGAGTACTACAATCGCTTGAATCAAGTGGGAGTTAATTTTCCAGATAAGATAGTGATTGACAGAATTCTCTAGTCACCATCACCAAGTTAGTAGAACTTCGTGATGAACTATGATATGCAAGGGATAATGGAAACGATTCCCAAGCTCTTCGTAATGCAGAAATTGACGAAGGTAGAAATCGAGAAAAACATCAAGTGTTGATGGTAGACAAGACCACTAGTTTCAAGAAAAGGGTAGAGGGAAGAAGGGGAACTTCAAGAAGAACAGCAAGCAAGTTGCTGCTCAAGTGAAGAAGCCCAAGTCTGGTCCTAAGCCTGAGACTAAGTGTTTCTACTGCAAAGGGACTAGTCACTGGAAGCGGAACTACCCCAAGTGATTGGCAGATAAGAAGGATGGCAAAGTGAACATAAGTATATTTGATATACATGTTATTGATGTGTACTTTACTAGTGTTTATAGCAACCCCTCAGTATTTGATACTAGTTCAGTTGCTAAGATTAGTAACTCGAAACGGGAGTTGCAGAAAAACAGAGACTAGTTAAGGGTGAAGTGACGATGTGTGTTGGAAGTGGTTCCAAGATTGATATGATCATCATCGCACACTCCCTATACTTTCGGGATTAGTGTTGAACCTGAATAAGTGTTATTTGGTGTTTGCGTTAAGCATGAATATGATTTGATCATGTTTATTGTAATACGGTTATTAATTTAAGTAAGAGAATAAATTGTTGTTCTATTTACATGAATAAAACCTTATATGGTTACACACCAATGAAAATAGTTCGTTGGATCTCGATCGTAGTGATACACATAATCATAATATTGAAACCAAAAGATGCAAAGTTAATAATGATAGTGCAACTTATTTGTAGCACTGACGTTTAGGTCATATTGGTGTAAAGCGCATGAAGAAACTCCATGCTGATGGGATTTTGGAATCACTTGATTATGAATCACTTGATGCTTGCGAACCATGCCTCATGGGCAAGATGACTAAGACTCCGTTCTCCGGAGCGAGCAACTGACTTATTGGAAATAATACATACTGATGTATGCAGTCCGATGAGTGTTAAGGCTCACGGCAAGTATCGTTATTTTCTGAACTTCACAGAGATTTGAGCAGATATGGGTATATCTACTTGATGAAACATAAGTCTGAAACATTTGAAAAGTTCAAAGAATTTCAGAGTGAAGTGGAAAATCATCGTGACAAGAAAATAAAGTTTCTACGATCTGATCGCGGAGACAAATATTTGAGTTACGAGTTTGGTCTTCAATTAAAACAATGTGGAATAGTTTCACAAACTCATGCCACATGGAACACCACAGCATAATGGTGTGTCCGAACGTCATAAACGTACTTTATTGGATATAGTGCAATCTATGATGTCTCTTACCGATCTACCACTATCGTTTTGGGGTTATGCATTAGAGACAGCTGCATTCACGTTAAAAGGGCACCATCTAAATCTGTTGAGACGACACCGTATGAACTGTGGTTTGGCAAGAAACCAAAGTTGTCGTTTCTTAAAGTTTGGGGTTGCAATGCTTATGTGAAAAAGTTTCATCCTGATAAGCTCAAACCCAAATCGGAAAAGTGTGTCTTCATAGGATACCCAAAAAGTTACTGTTGGGTACACCTTCTATCACAGATCCAAAGGCAAGACATTCGTTGCTAAGAATGGATCCTTTCTATAGAAGGAGGTTCTCTTGAAAGAAGTGAGTGGGAGGAAAGTAGAACTTGATAAGGTAATTGTACCTTCTCCCTTATTGAAAAGTAGTTCGTCACAAGAAATCTGTTCCTGTGACTACTACACCAATTAGTGAGGAAGACTAATGATGATGATCATGTAACTTCAGATCAAGTTAATACCGAATCTCGTAGGTAAACCAGAGTGAGATCCGCACCAAAGTGGTACGGTAATCCTGTTCTGGAAGTCATGTTACTAGACCATGACGAACTTGCGAACTATGAGGAAGCGATGATGAGCCTAGATTCCGCGAAATGGCTTCAGGCCATGAAATCTGAGATGAGATCCATGTATGAGAACAAAATATGGACTTTGATTGACTTTCCCAATGATCGGCGAGCCATTGAGATTAAATGGATCTTCAAGAGGACGACGGACACTGATAGTAGTGTTACTATCTACAAAGCTAGAATTGTCGCAAAAAGGTTTTCGACAAGTTGATGGTGTTGAGTATGATGAGAGTTTCTCACTCGTATCTATGCTTAAGTTTGTCCGAATCATGTTAGCAATTGCCGCATTTTATGAAATCCAGCAAATGGATGTCAAAACTGCATTCCTGAATGGATTTGTAGAAGAAGAGTTGTATATGATGAAGCCGGAAGGTTTGTCGATCCAAAAGGAGCTAACAAAGTGTGCACGCTCCAGCGATCCATTTATGGACTTGTGCAAGCCTCTCGGAGTTGGAATAAACGCTTTGATAGTATGATCAAAGCATATAGTTTTATACAGACTTGCGGTGAAGCCTGTATTTACAAGAAAGTGAGTGGGAGCACTACAACATTGCTGATAAGTATATGTGAACAACATATTGTCGATCGGAAATAATGTATAATTTTCTAGAAAGCATAAAGGAATATTTGAAAGGAGTTTTTCAAAGAAAGACCTCAGTAAAGCTGCTTACATATTGAGCATCAAGATCTATAGAGATAGATCAAGACGCTTGATAAGTTTTTTCAATGAGTACATACCTTGACAAGATATTGAAGTAGTTCAAAATGGAACAATCAAAGAAAGAGTTCTTGCCTGTGTTGCAAGGTGTGAAATTGAGTAAGACTCAAAGCCCGACCACGGCAGAAGATAGAAATAGAATGAAAGTCATTCCCTATGCCTCATCCATAGGTTCTATAAAGTATGCCATGCTGTGTACCAGATCTATTGTATACCCTACACTATGTTAAGCAAGGGAGTACAATAGTGATCTAAGAGTAGATCACTGGACAGCGGTCAAAATTATCCTTAGTGCAATAAGGAAATATTTCTCAATTATGGAGGTGACAAAAAGGTTCGTCGTAAAAAGTTACATTGATGCAAGTTTTGACACAGATCTGGATGACTCTAAGTCTCGATCTAGATACATATTGAAAGTGGGAGCAATAAGCTAGAGTAGCTCCATGCAGAGCATTGTTGACATAGAAATTTGCAAAATACTTACGGATCTGAATGTGACAGACCCGTTGACTAAAATTATCTCACAAGAAAAACATGATCACACCTTAGTACTCTTTGGGTGTTAATCACATAGCGATGTGAACTAGATTATTGACTCTAGTAAACCCTTTGGGTGTTGGTCACATGACGATGTGAACTATGGGTGTTAATCACATGGTGATGTGAACTATTGGTGTTAAATCACATGGCGATGTGAACTAGATTATTGACTCTAGTGCAAGTGGGAGACTGAAGGAAATATGCCCTAGAGGCAATAATAAAGTTATTATTTATTTCCTTATATCATGATAAATGTTTATTATTCATGCTAGAATTGTATTAACCGGAAACATAACACTTGTGTGAATACATAGACAAACAAAGTGTCACTAGTATGCCTCTACTTGACTAGCTCGTTAATCGAAGATGGTTATGTTTCCTAACCATAAACAAAAGAGTTGTTATTTGATTAACGGGATCACATCATTAGGAGAATGATGTGATTGACATGACCCATTCCATTAGCTTAGCACCCGATCGTTTAGTATGTTGCTATTGCTTTCTTCATGACTTATACATGTTCCTATGACTATGAGATTATGCAACTCCCGTTTGCCAGAGGAACACTTTGTGTGCTACCAAACGTCACAACTTAACTGGGTGATTATAAAGGAGCTCTACAGGTGTCTCCAAAGGTACATGTTGGGTTGGCATATTTCGAGATTAGGATTTGTCACTCCGATTGTCGGAGAGGTATCTCTGGGCCCTCTCGGTAATGCACATCACGTAAGCCTTGCAAGCATTGCAACTAATGAGTTAGTTGTGAGATGATGTATTACGGAATGAGTAAAGAGACTTGCCGGTAACGAGATTGAACTAGGTATTAAGATACCGACGATCGAATCTCGGGCAAGTAACATACCGATGACAAAGGGAACAACGTATGTTGTTATGCGGTCTGACCGATAAAGATCTTCGTAGAATATGTGGGAGCCAATATGAGCATCCAGGTTCCGCTATTGGTTATTGACTGGAGATGTGTCTCGGTCATGTCTACATTGTTCGCGAACCCGTAGGGTCCGCATGCTTAAGGTTTCAATGACAGTTATATTATGAGTTTATGAGTTTTGATGTACCGAAGGAGTTCGGAGTCCCGGATGAGATCGGGGACATGATGAGGAGTCTCGAAATGGTCGAGACGTAAAGATCGATATATTGGATGACTATATTCGGACATCGGAAAGGTTCCGAGTGATTCGGGTATTTTTCGAAGTACCGGAGAGTTACGGTAATACGTATTGGGCCTTATTGGGCCATACGGGAAAGAAGAAAAAGGGCCTCAAGGGTGGCCGCACCCCTCCCCTTGGTCTGGTCCGAATTGGACTAGGGAAGGGGGGCGCCCCCTTCCTTCCTTCTCCTTTTCCCTTCCTCTTTTCCTATTCCATATGGTAGGTGGAATCCTACTAAGACTAGGGAGTCCTAGTAGGACTCCACACTTGGCGCGCCCCCTCCTAGGGCCGGCCTCCTCCTCCCTTGCTCCTTTATACACGGGGGCAGGGGGACACCTCTAGACACAAGTTGATCCACGTGATCATATTCTTAGCCGTGTGCGGTGCCCCCTTCCACCATAATCCTCGATAATATTGTAGCGGTGCTTAGGCGAAGCCCTGCGACGGTAGAACATCAAGATCGTCACCACACCGTCGTGCTGACGGAACTCTTCCCCGACACTTTGCTGGATCGGAGTCCGGGGATCGTCATCGAGTTGAACGTGTGCTAAAACTCGGAGGTGCCGTAGTTTCGGTGCTTGATTGGTTGGGTCATGGAGACGTACGATTACATCAACCAAACGCTTCCGTTGTCGGTCTACAAGGGTACGTAGATCACACTCTCCCCTCTCGTTGCTATGCATCACCATGATCTTGCGTGTGCGTAGGAATTTTTTTGAAATTACTACGTTCCCCAACACTTGGATGTACCTTGCAAGTTCCACAGCGGCGCGAAGCCGTCGAATCACACCACCCGGAAGTGCCACTGGCTCGCCAGGATCGCCAAGGGAGACGGCCTCCTGCCACCCCCGCCTGCTGGGCAGCCGCCTTTGCCTCCGCCCCAGCAGCCGGCAGTCAGGCCAGTCAGCGTGGTACAAGACGAATACCCTGAAGAGCACGGAGCCTACGTGGTGTTCAACAGTGTGGCTGATGATCGACGCAGCAGGCGGCTGCAGCGACAAGAGGTGAACGCAGTAGCCTCACAGACGCCAGAGTTCATGCACTGGTCTGAGAGGCCCATCAGCTGGAGCAGGGCTGACCACCCATAAGTGATGCCGAGTCCGGGCTCCTACGCCTTGGTCCTGGACGCCACCTTTGCCACAGACAAACGGGCAACGCGTTTCTCGCGAGTTCTGATAGATGGGGGCAGCAGCATCAATGTCCTGTACAAGGACACCATGGAGAAGTTAGGAATCAAGCAGAGACAGCTTCAGAACAGCCGGACTGTGTTCCACGGCATTGTTCTTGGCCTTTCCTGCTCACCAATCGGCAAGATCCTGATTGACGTCCTCTTTGGGGACAAAGATCACTTCCGAAGAGAGTTTGTTTGGTTTGAGGTAGTGGACCTTGAAAGCCCATACCATGCGCTACTTGGCCGGCCCGCCTTGGCCAAGTTCATGGCGGTCCCCCACTACCTCAAGATGAAGATGCCCAGTTCCAGGGGAATTCTGAGTGTGGCCGGCGACTACCGGAAGTCGTCCGCTTGCACGGCCGAGAGCAGTCGGCTGGCCGAGTCCCTGGAGATTGCAGCCGAGAAGTGACTCCTTGAGCGAGTTGTGGCGATGGCCGGCAAGCAGCCGGAGATATCGCCCGACCCGAAGGAGTCGGAAGCCGAAGGTTCGTTCAAGCCGGCCAAAGAGACAAAGAGGATACCCTTGGATCCGGAGCGCCCAGAGAGGTACGCCGTCGTAGGTGCAAACCTCGACAACAAATAGGAAGGCGAGCTCGTTGATTTCCTCCGTGAGAATCGGGACATCTTCGCATGGTCTCCCAAGGACATGCCAGGTGTACCGACGAATTTCGCCGAGCACAAGTTACACGTCCGATCTGATGCAAAGCCGGTCAGGCAGCCCCTGCGCCGCTTATCAGAAGAGAAGAGAAGAGTTGTCGGAGAAGAGATAGCCCGAGTCCTAGCAGCCGGCTTCATTATGGAAGTTTTCTTCCCGGAGTGGCTGGCAAATCCGGTCCTGGTGCTAAAGAAGAACAAGCAATGGCGAATGTGTATTGACTACACGAGCCTCAACAAGGCCTGCCCCAAGGACCCATTTGCTCTGCCAAGAATTGACCAGGTGATAGACTCCACAGCCGGATGCGAGTTGTTGAGCTTCTTGGATGCATACTCAGGATATCACCAGATCAAGATGAATCCGGCTGACAGATTGAAGACCGCCTTCATCACGCCGTTTGGAGCATTCTGCTACCTCACCATGACGTTCGGCTTAAGGAATGCCGGCGCCACCTCTCAGCGTTGCATGCAGAAGTGCCTCTCAAGCAGCTCGGCAGGAACGCCCACGTTTACGTGGACGACGTGGTGCTGAAGGCGGAAAAGCGAGGAACACTTCTGGAAGACCTCGAGGATACCTTTGAGAACCTGCGCCGGTTCCAGATCAATCTCAACCCCGAGAAGTGTGTCTTCGGAGTACCAGCCGGCCAGCTGCTAGGTTTCCTGGTCTCTGAACGCGGCATAGAATGAAACCCAGTAAAAATCAAGGCCATTGAGAGAATGGAGGTACCTAGCCGACTGCTGGATGTGCAGAAGTTCACCGGCTGCTTGGCGTCCATCAGCCGATTCATCAGTTGGCTGGGCGAGAAAGCTCTCCCCTTATACCAACTCATGAAGAAGACCACTTTTTTCGAGTGGAACCATAAGGCGGATGAAGCTTTCCACCAGTTGAAGAAGATGCTGACTACTCCACCCATCCTGGCGGCTCTGACTCCCAAGGAACCTATGCTCCTGTACATCGCCGCCACCAGCCGAGTAGTCAGCACAGTCATTGTAGTAGAGCGCAAGGAGGAAGGCAAGGCGCTACCTGTCCAGAGACCAGTATATTACCTGAGCGAGGTACTGTCGACCTCCAAGCAGAACTACCCTCACTACCAGAAGATGTGCTATGGCGTGCACTTTGCTGCCAAGAAATTGAAGCCTTACATTCAAGAGCATCCAATCACAGTGGTCTGCACGACTCCACTTGCCGAGATCATCGGTAGCCGAGATGCCTCTGGTCGAGTGGCCAAGTGGGCCATAGAGCTGGCTCCTTACACCATCTACTACCAGCCCCGCACCGCTATCAAATCACAAGCACTGGCCGACTTCCTCGTCGACTGGGCCGAGACCCAGTACCTGCCTCCAGCGCCTGACTCCACCCATTGGCGGATGCACTTCGACGGCTCCAAGATGCGCACCGGCTTGGGAGCCGGCGTCGTCCTCACCTCTCCCAAAGGCGACAAGCTCAAATATGCACTACAAATCCATTTTGCCGCCTCCAACAACGTGGCCGAGTACGAGGCGCTCATTCAAGGGCTCCGGCTTGCCAAAGTACTTGGCATCCGCCGGATCTTGTGTTATGGCGACTCGGACTTAGTGGTCCAGCAGTCATCTGGCGACTGGGACGCGAAAGACGCAAACATGGCGAGCTACCGTTTCCTCATGTAGCAACTCAGCGGGTATTTCGAAGGGTACGAGTTCCTCCATGTTCCAAGAAACGACAACGACCAAGCAGACGCCTTGGCACGAATCGGCTCTACCCGCCAGGCAATACCATCTGGCGTCGCCCTTCAACGCCTCCTCAAGCCGTCTGTCAAGCCTTCACCAGAATCAGACTCCATTTTTGTGACGGCTCCTCCCGAAGACGGCGAATCCGACTCCAGAGCTCCGGCAGTCGGAACGGGGACTTTGGCGGGCGACTCCAAAGCTGCCACAATCGAGCCCGGCCCGGGGACTATGGTGACGGACTCGAAGATTCCAGAACTCGGCCCAAGGACCGCGCCAGTCGGCCTGGGGACTTCATCATCCCAGCAAGCGGCTGTTGACTCCAGCCCGCCGCCGCCCAGCCCAGCCGCCCTCGTCCAAGTCGCAGTTCTGGTAGTCGAAGAAATAGCAGCACCCTCATGGGCCCAGCCCATCCTCAAATTCCTGGTGAACAAAGAGCTACCAACTGATCAGACCTCAGCTCGGCAAGTACAACGCCGGGCGGCAGCCTATACCATAATCAACAGAGAGCTGGTCAGGCGCAGCGTCACTGGTGTCTACCAGCACTGCGTAGAGCCAGAGCAAGGCCAGGCGATCCTCAAAGACATCCATCAAGGCGAATGCGGCCACCATGCGGCTTCAAGAGCACTCGTCGCCAAAGGTTTTCGGCACGGTTTCTTTTGGCCGACTGCCTTGGAAGAGGCCAAGGAGTTGGTCCAAAAATGCAAAGGGTAGCTCGCCGCACCAGCCGGCTTCCGCGCTCATGACCATCCCCATTGCTTGGCCTTTCGCAGTTTGGGGTCTAGACATGGTGGGACCATTCAAGACAGCACGAGGTGGTCTAACTCACCTACTTGTCGCAGTGGACAAGTTCACCAAGTGGGTGGAAGTGAAGCCAATTAAGAAACTGAACGGTCCGACTGCCGTGACCATCATCACCGATATCACAATTCGGTACGGCATACCACACAGCATCATCACCGACAATGGCACAAATTTTGCCAAAGGCGCCTTGGCCTGTTTCTGCGCAACACAGGGCATCTGACTGGACCTAGCGTCCGTCGCCCACCCGCAGTCAAACGGCCAAGTGGAGCGAGCAAACGGCCTCATCCTGTCCGGCATCAAGCCTCGGTTGATCGAGCCTCTTGAGCGCTCGGCTGGCTGCTGATTCGATGAGCTGCCAGCCGTCCTCTGGAGTCTGCGCACGACTCCAAACAAGTCAACCGGCTTCACGCCCTTCTTCCTCATCTACGGTGCCGAAGCCGTCATCCCAACGGACATAGAGTTCGACTCCCCACGAGTCACCATGTACACCGAGGAGGAAGCAGAAGAAGCACGACAAGACGGCGTCGATTTGCTGGAAGAGGTCCGGCTGTTGGCACTCAGCCGGTCCAGCATCTACCAGCAGAGCCTGCGCCGATACCACAACAGGAAGGTCAGGCCAAGATCTTTTCAAGAAGGCGACCTTGTGCTCCGGCTGATCCAGCGAACAGCCGGCCAGCACAAGCTGTCGCCGCCTTGGGAAGGCCCTTTCATCATCAGCAAAGTACTAGGCAACGATTCCTACTACCTGATCGATGCTCAGAAGCCCCGAGCACGCAAGAGGGACGACTCCGGCAAGGAGACAGAGCGGCCATGGAATGCAAATCTTCTCCGAAGATTTTACAGTTGATGCAGTATGTACCACGCTACCTTTTGTATTAAAGTACCAAGACTTCGGCCCCCCCGAGACGAGCTCGGGGACTGCCCTCTTTTGTCTGTATGATAAAAATTATGCCTACAAGTATGTTACTCTTTGTCATGCCACTTGGCACCGGGCTTGACAAGTCGGCCCGGGAACTTGCCGCCTTGCACTATGAAATGCTTCCTGCAGCCGGACAAGTAGTGTGTAACACCTAAGCTGTCTTCTGTCAGAAACCGCAGCTCGCAGAGCGATTGTACAGTGGGCAGAGGTAAGGTAGAATGGGTGCTCGCACGAAAAATGGCTAAGGACTCAAAGCGTAAAACATAGCTCAAGACGGCTTCCAGCCTTTCTTGCAAACCGACTCTCGGACAGTCGGATTGTCGTTTTCTATCCAACTTGCTCAAACAATCTTGAAATCGGCTAAGTACTTGCTTTCCCAAAGTAGCCTAGCACTTGATCCAGCAACAGTCCGCAGAGCGGCTGTCCGATTGGCAAGGCAGGCAACTAAGAGAAATCGGCAAAGGAAAATAGCCAAAAGAACAATGAGCAAGAAAAGATAGATATATGTATATATATAACATAGGCCCTTGGCCGAATTGTTGAGTAGAGGTTCAAAATACACCCTGCGGGTGGAATTGTGTGAATTAACTAGTTCTTCAAAAGAATACTGAAGCAGATAAAACAAAAGACACAGCGGCAGCTTAGGAGGCGGCAAACGGATTTGGGGGGTCGGAGGAGGCGCCAGCGTCAGGCGTCGGGGCGGTCGGCCGGCTAGTCTTGGCTTGATCGCCTCCGGCAGCAGTCGGGTCGGTCGCACGCGGCTCGTTGCTGGAGGCGCGGTCGGGCTGAGGCTGGCCGTCTGCTCCATCTTCTGGTGCCTCCGCCTCGCCCTCATCCTCCGCCTCGTCCTCCTCCTCGATGCTGGAGCCAATCACCTCCGCTGAGTCTTCGCCGTAGTCTGGGTTCATCCCAAACCACTCCGGCGGTACCTCCTCGGCGTCTTCAGACCGCTCGGGGACGAAGATGCTCGTGTCGGTGTACTCGGCTATCGCCGCAGCATGCTTGATGAGGGCGTCTTCCGCAGCCGCCAGCTCCGGCTGGGCCTCGGACCGAAGCGTGGCCAACCGGTCTAGATCCAGCCCCAGGTACCATGCCTTGACGAACTCCAAGGCCCGGCGCGCTCCAGCCCGGGCCGAAGAGCCCTTCCAGGCATCGAGGAGACCAGCCGCGACCTCCAACCAGTTGGCCGTCAGGCTGGGGGTGCGCAGAGCCTGCATATCCGGGCAAAGGGCAGAAATGGCCTGGGCACCGACGCGCTGAAGCCGGCGCAGCATCCGGTGAGCTGGCCGGAGGCGAGCCTCGATGCTCAAGATGTGCTCATCAAGAGTTCGGGGGGCATCGGCGGCGATCTCCGCACCCTCCGCCCTCCGACTTTCACGATCGGCCTCGATGGCTTGGATAGCGGCCAGCGACTGCCCAAGGAAGAAGTCTGCAAAAGACACGAAGAAACGAAAAAGCAAGTCAAAAACCAGGAGTCGGCACGATCTAAGTCGGCAGCTCGAAGAAAGAAAATAAAGAGACTCACCATCAATGATGTCTTCAATCTCGTGGAAGCCGGAGGACAGCAGCGCCTCCTTGTCAGACCAGGAGGAGCACTTGCTCGCGAACTCGGCCAAGAGGGCGGTTTCCGTCTCCTCCGCCTCCCTCTGTGACTTCGCAAGCAGCTCCTTTTGCTCTGCCAACTGAGTGGCCAGCAGATCGTGCTCTGTGGCGAGCCTGCTGCACTCCTCCCCTTTGGCGAGCAGGGCGGAGTTGGCTTCGCTCAGCTGCTGTTGAAGAGCAGCGTTGGCTCCTGAAGGAAAGGAAGAAAGACAACAGTCATCAATAAAGTAGGTCGCCGGGGAGATCCGGCCCGACTGCTCACCAGTCGGCCCGAATCTCGGGACTACAGCCCGCGGGTGCGCTAGCACGCCCCCGTAGAGACGAAAAAAGAGGGAAGGACTTACTCCGGCTCTCCACCAAGTCGGCGGTCCGCTTGCCCAGCTCTTCAACATTATAGTTGAAGGCAGTGACGCGAAGGTTGTGGTAATCCTGCAACAAGCATTTCAGACAAAGTTAGTACCCAGAAGTTCATCAATTGGAGTTCCGGGCCGCCTGCTCAGTAGCCGGCCCGAAACTCGGGGACTACACCCAGTGGGTGCACTGGCATGCCCCCACAGAGAGGAACAAGAAAAACAAAGGCCCAAAGAAAAACATACCCGGACGGCTGCCCGCGACGCTAGGAACGCCTTTGTGCAACTCTGGAGGGCATCACCCTCAGCGCGGAGCTTCGCCTAGACGTCCAGGAGCGCCCGGTTCAGCGGCCCTGTGCCGCCTCCTCGCACCCACCCAACAGGTGCGGCGCTCGTCGCTTCGGCGTCTGGAGCCGCCGAGATGGCGGTGCCGGGTTCCAGGGGGCGGGGTGCCGAAGTCGCCTTCTCCAGACGACGGCGCGCTGGCGAGCCAACCTGGAGGAGTAGCCTCGCCACGGCCTCGTCTTCGGTCGGTGGCACCGGAGGTTCCGCTGGCTGCTGGCCTTGCACACCTTCAGACGACGGTGGAGGCGGTGGCGGAACGTTCGCGCCCGCAGTAGAGGGCTCGCCGCCTTCCCTCTCCTCGACGAGGTTCTCCCCGCCGGCTTCTCCAGTCTGCCCTGTGAACTCCGGGGGCGGCAGCGCAGAGTTCAGCGGGGTAACAAGCAAGGTCGACTGGCGGCGTGCGGCTTCCTCAGCCTGCTGCTTCACCGTGGTGGCGGCTTCGGCCTCCGCTAGTTTTTTCTTAGCGGAGGCCTCCGCCCTGTCGGCCTCCACCTTCTCCAGGCGGAGGGCTTCTTCTTCATTGCGCTTCTCCTGCGCATTCCGCTCCGTCGCCTCCCGGAGGTCGGCAGCGGGGTCTATCCGCCGAGTGGTGGTGGGCGTCTCCGCTGACCCCATGATGGAGGCGGCGGCGACCCGCTCAAGAGAGAGGGGAGCCCTAAAGAAAGAGGGGCGAGCAGAGAGTCAGACAAAACACGAAGAAAGAATAAACTTTGAAGACAGAATACTTACGCAGAGACCAACAGCGGCTTCTTCACTTCCTTACGGAAGCGGATGGCCTTCGCGGCTGCCTCGTCCCGCCGGGTCGCCGCAGCCGAGCCCTTGGGATTCTTCGGCCGGCTACCGAACAAAGTCGGCACAGCCCGGCGCTTCTTCCCGCCGCCTGGAGCGCTCGACGCGGCAGAAGAGCCCGCGCCCAGCTGGCTGGCTCCTAGCCGATTGCGAGGGGCGACTCCTCCCTCGGCGTCGTCTTCAGGACAGTCGGCGAAGGTAGCCGAGGGCCTGAAGTCACCTGTCGTCCCTCCTCCTCCCTCGGCGTCGTCTTCCAGAGCCGCCGCCCCCAGATCGGGGTCGTCGACGTCACTCTCTGCCAGGTCGGCGACGAACTCACGGGCCGGCCCCGAGGCACCGGCTGGTGGGTGAAGAAGGGGATTCTAACCAAAGCCGACTGATCAAAACAAAACTCGGCAAGAAGAAGACAATCCAAAGAAAGAAAAGAAAGGCGACTCACCACGGGCAGGGGGTTGGCGCGGGAGTATGGCTCCTTGCCGAATCGCCAGTCCTCCGGGAGCCTGCTGTCCGAGAGGTAGTTCACCATATGGGCCACCTCTTTGTGAGGCATGTCCTTGGTGCACATCCGACTCAGGTCGCGGCCCCCACTCATCTGGCATATCATGTGAGGGCGGCCTTGGAGTGGGAGAACTCGGCGCGAGACGAAGGCGGCCAGCAGGTCCGAACCAGTCAGACCCTCCGACTACGTCAGCACTCGGAGTCGCGTGATGGCGCCGGCTCCCGCAGGCGTCAGCGACCTGGCCCGATACAACTAGTTGGGCAGTCTGCCAGCCGGCGGGCCGGCTTCGAAAGCCGGCAGATTGACCCAGTCGCCCCTCGTGGTGACATTCCTGACGTAGAAGTAGGACCTCTGCCACATCTTCACCAACTTCAACAGCGAGATGGAGGGGAAGTGGCTGTCGGCTCCTGTCCTTCGCACGGCGATGAAGGCGCCGCACTGAGTCGGCACGCCCGTGGCCTGGGTGCCGAGCTTGGAGAAGAAGAACTCCCCCCAGAGCTCGAGGGTGGGGAGGACTCCGAGGAAGCCTTCGCACAGAGCCACAAAGGTGGACAGCAGCACCACTGTGTTGGGGGTGAGGTGGTGCGGCTGGAGGCCGTAGAACTCCATGAACGACCGGAAAAAGCTGCTCGCCGGCAGCCCCAGCCTGCGCAGGTAGTGCGAGCGGAAGATGACCCGCTCGCCCTCCTGCGGGGCGGTGGAAATCTCCCCCGCCAGTGCAAGATGCACCTGCACACGATCTTCACCGGGAAGCCGACGGGTCCGTCGAAGGAACTCGATATGGTCTTCGTGGACTTCGGAGCCGTCCCAGGTGACGGAGCGCACTGGGGGAGGTGCGGCAGCGGAGGAAGAACTCATCGCGAGCTGTCACCACAGCGTTCGCCGGAGCCTGGGCATGCAGCGGAGCGAAGAAGAGAAGAGGAAGCAGGAGAGAGAGGAGGAAGAAAGCAAGGGGTAGTGGGAAGGAGGGGCGCGCGTGCCCCCTCTTCCCCCTACTTATAGCCCCGTGGGCTGCGAAGCCGAGGGGGCGGACGTGGGGATTTACTGCGCCCGCAACCCCACGACCCCCACGATCCGCGTAAAGTTACTGCGCGCAGTAACTTCATGGGAATCCCAACCGTCCACCGGGGCCGCAGCGGATCCGCTCGGGCGCTGAGGCACAGTAGTGGCGGGCCCTGCCTACGGGCATGTCCCGTCGCGTGCGTGGGCTGGCAGGACGGCCTGGCCACGTGCCCTCGCGTGACAGGCCAAGAACGGGCGGCGGCCTGGAAGCTTAGCTAGCACGCCACTTGAAATCCCGCCGCGACGTTCGAACTACTAAGCAAGTCGGAATTGAGTGAGTCCGAGTTGGGCGAGTCCGACTCCTTCTAATCAGCCCGGCAGAAGTTAATCAAGACCATGTGTTGAGCACCCGGAAGGTGAAACTACTGAGGCTTCTCGGCCGATCGTCCGTGGCGCCTCACCAGCTTCGGGGACTACTGTCGGAGTAATGTGCCACGGGTAGGCCAACCCGAGCCCCATAACCTTTCAAGACATTGGGGCAGGCTGCGCCCCTCAAGACCACAGGGTGAAGAGCCGCCTCCTGGGGAGTCTACGGCAAGGTGGCCGACTGCCCGCTCACGGCCGAGTCCTAGGCGCGACTTCCAGAGAAGCCGGCTTTGGGGAGTCGGCCGACGACTCCAACAAACCGTGACCTCATCGAAGGGGACGGGGCAGGGGCGTGGCTACAATGAAGCCCACTCCCCGCCCCTTACCAAGGGCAGGCATGGCTACAACACGCCGTACTTGGGAAGATCTCCCTGTGGCGTGGCACTATTACCCGGCCGGCCCTGACATCAGCACCACTGTACCGGGTCCTGCGCCCACGACGGCTTGTATGTATGGCCTGGAGGCAGCGGGGCCCACCAGTCAGCAAGACCTCGGGAGATGGCGGGAGAACCGCCAGTCGGACCCGTCGGGAGTCGGCCTGGGGGAGTCGGCCGAGCCCTCCCCCGGGGCCCACGCGCCATTAATCAAGAAGAGATGGGGAGTGGCCATAGTGATCGCCCGCCAGCCAGCGGGGCTGTTGCCACGACCCCATGACCAAGCTTGCGTCATCAGGAGCACGCAGTAATCAGCAGTCGGCAAGACCCGCCCGCAGCGGACGCGGCTTGTCGGCTCCGTACCAGACCAGTCGGCGGGGCCCACCAGTCGGCGGGCCCCAGCAGTCGGCGGAGAAGTCGGAGGTCGGAGGCACTGACGGTTGGGCCTGCGCCCAGTCGAATTACCATTGTACCCCTGGGAGGTAGGCCTATATAAACCCCCCAGGGCACCCATGCAAAGGGTTGGATCCCAGTAGTTCTATTCTATACCAGATAGAAGGAGAGAGCTAGCCTTGCCCTCTCCTACCACCAGACACAGCTCAAGGAGCAACCGTGTAAACAGTTGACCATAGTGATCATGCGGAGACCCCGCAGAGCAGCAGTAGGGGTATTATCTCCCCGGAGAGCTCCGAAGTTGGGTAAGATTCGCCGGCGTGCATGTCTTCGCCTCATCCCGTTTCCAGGCACCAGCGACGTTCTACTCGCCCCCACCATGATAAGCCATCCGTTGGCATATGCCGCACCAAACCCCCGACACCGATCTAGCACCAAAGGTACGACACCTCCGCGATCTGCACACGTTCGGCTCGGTGACATCCTGCGAACTCACGATCCAGTAGAGCTTCGTCAGCACGACGGCGTGATGATGGTGATGATGTTGCTACCGGAACAGGGCTTCGCCTAAGCACCGCTACAATATTACCGAGGTGGATTATGGTGGAAGGGGGCACCGCACACGGCTGAAGATCAATGCTCAACTTGTGTATCTATGGGGTGCACCCCTCCCCCGTATATAAAGGAGTGGAGGAGGGGGAGGGGGCCGGCCTCTCTAGGCGCGCCCCAAGGAGTCCTACTCCCACCAGGAGTAGCATTCCCCTTCCCTTTGTTGGTTTTAGGAGAGAAGAGAGGAGAGGGAGAAGGAAGGAAAGGGGGGCCAGCCCCCTTTCTAATTCGGATTCGTCTTGGGCCCCCCTCCTTTGCTTCCCCTCTCTTCCAGTAATGCCCAATAAGGCCCATATACCTCCCGAGGGGTTCCGGTAACCTCCCGGTACTCCAGTATACTCCCGATTTCACCCGGAACCATTCCGATGTCCAAACATTGGCTTCCAATATATCGATCTTTACGTCTCGACCATTTGGAGACTCCTCGTCATGTTCGTGATCAAATCTGGGACTCCGAACTACCTTCAGTACATCAAAACACATAAACTCTTACCGATCGTCACCAAACCTTAAGCGTCCGGACCCTACGAGTTCGAGAACTATGTAGACATGACGGAAACATGTCTCCGGTCAATAACCAATAGCGGAACCAAGATGCTCATATTGGTTCCTATATAGTCTATGAAGATCTTTATCAGTCAAACCGCATAATGATATACGTTGTTCCCTTTGTAATCGGTATGTTACTTGCCCGAGATTCGATCGTCGGTATCCCAATACCAAGTTCAATCTTACCGGCAAGTCTCTTTACTCGTTCCGTAATGTTACATCCGGTAACTAACTCATTAGCTACATTGCTCGCAAGGCTTATGGTGATGTACATTACCGAGAGGGCCCAGAGATACCTCTCCGACAATCGGGGTGACAAATCCTAATCTTGATCCATGCCAACTCAACAAACACCATAGGAGACACCTGTAGAGCACCTTTATAATCACCCAGTTATGTTGTGACGTTTGGTAGCACACAAAGTGTTCCTTCGGTTTTCGGGAGTTGCATGATCTCATAGTCATAGGAACATGTATAGTTATGGAGAAAGCAATAGCAACAAACTAAACGATCATCGTGCTAAGCTAACGTATGGGTCAAGTCAATCACATCATTCTCTAATGATGTGATCCCATTAATCAAATGACAACTCATGTCTATGGTTAGGAAACATAACCATCATTGATTCAACGAGCTAGCCAAATTGAGGCAAACTAGTGACACTCTGTTTGTCTATGTATTCACACATATACTAAGTTTCCAGTTAATACAATTCTAGCATGAATAAAAAACATTTATCATGATATAAGGAAATATAAATAACAACTTTATTATTGCCTCTAGGGCATAGTTCCTTCAGTCTCCCACTTGCACTAGAGTCAATAATCTAGATTACATTGTAATGATTCTAACACCCATTGAGTCTTGGTGCTGATCATGTTTTGCTCGTGAGAGAGGCTTAGTAGACGGGTCTGCAACATTCAGATCCGTATGTATCTTGAAAATCTCTATGTCTCCCTCCTTGACTTGATCGCGGATGGAATTGAAGCATCTCTTGATGTGCTTGGTTCTCTTGTGAAATCTGGATTCCTTTGCTAAGGCAATTGCACCAATATTGTCACAAAAGATTTTCATTGGACCCGATGCACTAGGTATGACACCTAGATCGAATATGAACTCCTTCATTTGCTACTTCCGAAGCAGCTATGTATTCCGCTTCGCACATAGATCCCGCCATGACGCTCTACTTGGAACTGCACCAACTGACAGCACCACCATTTTATAAAAACACGTCTCCGGTTTGTGACTTAGAGTCATCCGGATCAGTGTCAAAGCTTGCATCGACGTAACCGTTTACGACGAGCTCTTTTTCACCTCCATATACAAGAAACATATCCTTAGTCCTTTTCAGGTATTTCTGGATGTTCTTGACCGCTATTCAGTGATCCACTCCTGGATTACTTTGGTACCTCCCTGCTAAATTTATAGCAAGGCACACATCAGGTCTGGTACATAACATTGTGCTACCTCTTGAGCACTGCGTTGATTTTCCCTTCAAGAGGAAAGGGTGATGCAGCAAAGTAGCGTAAGTATTTCCCTCAGTTTTTGAGAACCAAGGTATCAATCCAGTAGGAGGCCACACGCAAGTCCCTCTTACCTACACAAACAAATAAGAACCTAGCAACCAACGTGATAAATGGGTTGTCAATCCCTTCATTGTCACTTACGAGAGTGAGATCTGATAGAGATAATAATGATAAGATAAATATTTTTGGTATTTTTATGATATAGATTGAAAGTAAAGATTGCAAAATAAAATATATTGGAAACTTATATGATGAAGAATAGACCCAGGGGCCATAGGTTTCACTAGTGGCTTCTCTGAAGATAGTGTAAGTATTACGGTGGGTGAACGAATTACTGTCGAGCAATTGATAGAAAAGCAAATAATTATGAGAATATCTAGGCATGATCATGTATATAGGCATCACGTCCGCGACAAGTAGACCGACTCCTGCCTGCATCTACTACTATTACTCCACACATTGAGCGCTATCCAACATGCATCTAGAGTATTAAGTTCATAAGAACAGAGTAACGCCTTAGGTAAGATGACATGATGTAGAGGGATAAAATCAAGCAATATGATATAAACCCCATCTTTTTATCCTTGATGGGAATAATACAATATGTGTCATTTCCCTTTCTGTCACTTGGATCGAGCACCGCAAGATTGAACCCAAAGCTAAGCACTTCTCCCATTGCAAGAAAGATCAATCTAATAGGCCAAACCAAACTGATAATTCGAAGTGACTTGCAAAGATAACCAATCATGCATAGAAGATTTCAGAGAAGAATCAAATATTGTTCATAGATAGACATGATCATAATCCCACAATTCATCGGATCTCGACAAACACAACGCAGAAAGATTTACATCAAATAGATCTCCAAGAAGATCGAGGAGAACTTTGTATTGAGATTCAAAGAGAGAGAAGAAGTCATCTAGCTACTAACTATGGACCCAAAGGTCTGAAGTAAACTACTCACACATCATCGGAGGGGCCATGGAGTTGATGTAGAGGCCCTCCGTGAACAATGCCCCCTCCGGCGGAGCTCCGGAAAAGGCCCCAAGATGGGATCTCTTGGATACAGAAGGTTGCGGCGGTGGAAGTAGGGTTTCGTGGTGCTCCTGGATGTTTTCGGTGTATGTGAACATATATAGGAGGAAGAAGTAGGTCGGTTGAGCCACGAGGGGGGAGGGCGCACCCAGGGGGTAGGCGCGCCCCCTGCCTCGTGGACTCCTTGTCCGTTTCTTGACGTCCACTCCAAGTCCTCTGGACCATGTTTGTTCCAAAAATCACGCTCCCGGAGGTTTCATTCCGTTTGGACTCCGTTTGATATTCCTTTTCTGCGAAACACTGGAATATGCAAAAAACAGCAATTTGCACTGGGCCTTGGGTTAATAGGTTAGTCCCAAAAATAATATAAAAGTGTAAAATAAAGCCCATTAACATCCAAAACAGATAATATAATAGCATGGAACAATAAAAAATTATAGATACGTTGGAGACATATATATCAAGCATCCCCAAGCTTAATTCCTGCTCGTCCTCGAGTAGGTTAATGATAAAAACAGAATTTTTGTTGTGGAATGCTTTCTAGCATGTTCTTCAATGTATTTTTATCTATTGTGGCATGAATGTTCAGATCCGAAAGATTCAAGATAAAAGTTTATTGTTGACATTAAAATAGTAATACTCCAAGTATGCTAATCAAGCAATTATGTCTTATCAAGATACCATAGCCAAAGAAAACTTATCCCTACAAAATCATATAGTTTGGCCATGCTTCATTTTCGTCACACAAAATGCTCCCATCATGCACAACCCCGATGACAAGCCAAGCAATTGTTTCATACTTAGCCTTTTCAAAATCTTTTAACTTTTACGCAATATATGAGCGCGGGCCATGGACATAGCACTATGGGTGGAATAGAATATGATGATTGAGGTTGTGTGAGAAGACAAAAGGGAGAAAGTCTCGCATTGACGCGGCTAATCAATGGGCTATGGAGATGCCCACCGATTGATGTCAATGCAAGGTGTAGGGATTTCCATGCAACGGATGCACTAGAGCTATAAATATATGCAAGCTCATCAAAGAAACTAAGTGGGTGTGCATCCAACTTGCTTGCTCACAAAGACCTAGGGCTTTTGAGGAAGCCCATCATTCGAATATACAAGCCAAGTTCTATAATTAAAAAATCCGACTAGTATATGAAAGTGAAAAAATAAGAGACTCTCTATCATCAAGATCATGGTGCTACTTTGAAGCACAAGTGTGGGAAAAGGATAGTAACATTGTCCCTTCTCTCTTTTTATCTCTCTCTTTTTGTTTTTGTTTGGGCCTTATTTCTCTTTTTTATGGCCTCTTTTTTTTCGTCCGGAGTCTCATCCCGACTTGTGGGGGAATCATAGTCTCCATCATCCTTTCCTCACATGGGACAATGCTCTAATGATGATCATCACACTTTTATTTACTTACAACTCAAGAATTAAAACTCGATACTTAGAACAAAATATGACTCTATGTGAATGCCTCCGGCGGTGTACCGGGATTGCGATGAATCAAGAGTGACATGTATGAAAAATTTGAGCATGGTGGCTTTGCCACAAATACGATGTCAACTACATGATCATGCAAAGCAATATGACAATGATGATGCGCGTCATAATAAATGGAACGGTGGAAAATTGCATGGCAATATATCTCGGAATGGCTATGGAAATGCCATAATAGGTAGGTATGGTGGCTGTTTTGAGGAAGATTTAAGGAGGCTTATGTGTGATAGAGCGTATCATATCACGGGGTTTGGATGCACCGGCGAAGTTTGCAGCAACTCTCAAGGTGAGAAAGGGCAATGCACGGTACCGAAGAGTCTAGCAATGATGGAAGGGTGAGAGTGCGTATAATCCATGGACTCAACAATAGTCATAAAGAACTCACATACTTATTGCAAAAATCTACAAGTCATCAAAACCAAGCACTACGCACATGCTCCTAGGGGGATAGATTGGTAGGAAAAGACCATCGCTCGTCCCCGACCGCCACTCATAAGGAAAGCAATCAAAGAACACCCCATGCTTCAAATTTTTCACGCAACGTTTACCATACGTGCATGCTACATGAATTGCCAACTTCAACACAAGTGTTCATCAATTTCACAATTACTCAACTAGCACACCTCTAATATTACCACCTTTATATCTCAAAACAATCTATCAAGCATCCAACTTCTCTTAGCATTTAAAATTTCTAACCAAAGTGAATTACCATGCTGTTCGAAATGACTCTCAAAATGATATAAGTGAAGCATGAGAGATCAATTATTTCTATAAAATAGAACCACCGCCGTGCTCTAAAAGATATAAGCGAAGCACTAGAGCAAAAATTATCCAACTCAAAAGATATAAGTGAAGCACATAGAGTATTCTAACAAATTCCAATTCATGTGTGTCTATCCCAAAAGGTGTGTACAACAAGGATGATTGTGGTAAACTAAAAAGCAAAGACTCAAATCATACAAGATGCTCCAAGCAAAACACATATCATGTGGCGAATAAAAATATATCTCCAAGTAAAGTTACCGATGGACGAAGACGAAAGAGGGGATGCCTTCCGGGGCATCCCCAAGCTTAGGCTTTTGGTTGTCCTTGGATTTTACCTTGGGGTGCCTTGGGCATCCCCAAGCTTAGGCTCTTTCCACTCCTTGTTCCATAATCCATCAAATCTTTACCCAAAACTTGAAAACTTCACAATACAAAACTTAAAAGAAAATCTCGTGAGCTCCGTTAGTAAAAGAAAACAAACCACCACTTAAAGGTACTGTAATGAAATCATTATTTATTTATGTTGGTGTTAAACCTACTGTATTCCAACTTTTCTATGGTTTAAAAACTCTATTGCTAGCCATAGATTCATCAAAATAAGCAAACAACACACGAAAAGCAGAATCTGTCAAAAACAGAACAGTCTGTAGTAATCTGTAGGTTTCGAATACTTCTGGAACCCCAAAAATTCTAAAATAAATTTCTAGAAGTTAGGAATTTATCTATTAATCATCTTAAAAAAATAATTAACTAAATATAACTCTCCAATAAAAAATGGCAGCAATTCTCGTGAGCGCTAAAGTTTCTGTTTTTTACAGCAAGAACACAAAGACTTTCCCCAAGTCTTCCCAAAGGTTCTACTTGGCACAAACACTAATCAAAAGCATAAAACCACATCTAAACAGACGCTAGATGAATTATTTATTGAATAACAGCAAGGAAAAATATTGGGTTGTCTCCCAACAAGTGCTTTTCTTTAAAGTCTTTTAGCTAGGCAAAAGATTTCAACGATGCTCACATGAAAGACAAGAATTGAAGCACAAAGAGAGCATCATAAAATACGTGACAAACATATCTGAGTCTAACATAATTCCTATGCATAGGCATCTTATAGGCAAACAAATTATCAAGGCAAGCAAAAACTAGCATATGCAAGGAAGCAGAAAGAAACAATAGCAATCTCAACACAACGAGAGGTAATTTAGTAGCATGAAAATTTTTACAACCATATTTTCCTCTCTCATAATAATTACATGTAGGATCATAAGCAAATTGAACAATATATCTATCACATAAAATATTCTCAACATGATCCACATGCATGCAAAGTTGACACTCTTCTGAAATAGTGGGATTAACATTAACTAAAGTCATGACCTCTCCCAACCCACTTTTATCAAAAACTTCATAAGATTGAACATTCGCCAAATATGTGGGATCTAAAGTTGACACTCTTCCAAACCAACTTTCAATACTATTGCAAACATTATTATCAATCTCATATTCATCATGGGGCTTAAATGTATTTTCAAGATCATAAGAAGAATCACCCCAATCATGATCATTGCAACAAAAATAGTAGTCATAGCAAAACTAACATCCCCAAGCTTAGGGTTTTCATATTATAAGCACAATTGACATTCAGAGAATTTATGATAACATCATTGCAATCATGCTTTTCATCGAAGGAACTATCAAGTATGCATGCAATAGCAACGATCTCATGTTTAACACAAGGAACTATAGCAAACTCATCTTCATAAATATTGGAATCATGGCCACAAGAATAGCAAGCATCACATTCATCAAGGGATATTTCAATCAAATCATCAGAATCATAATTATCCATAGATTCATGCATATTATTATTTTCTTCCCAAGCAACGGTCATTCTTTCAATAAATTCTTTGACATAGACATTATGAGCATAGTTTTCATAGCAATATTTAAGTATGTCAAAATTTTCAGATTCGTAGAGAGTAATATCATACTTTTCAATCAAAGAAGCAACCTTAAAAGCAACAAATTCTTCAATTTGTTCGATATCGTAGTAACTATAAACACCCTTTGCATAAGAAGATAAGATTTCATTATCATTAAACTCACATAGGTAGGGGAGGTGTTTTTAGGGTTCTTAGAGAAACAAGTAAGATCACAAATTTCACAAAGATTCCAAGCGTAACATAGCAACTTGTTTATTTGATCCCATAAGAGTCTCCCTTTTTCAAACAAACGGTGACGCACAAAATGAGCATGCTCGTCTAAAGATTTCCCATCAACAAGGCTAGTTGGGGTTTCAGCACGAGCGCATAAGGATCAAAGATGATCCAAGTAGAACACTTTAAGTGGATCCATATCAATAGATTTTTAGCAAGCAAAGATGCAAGAAAATAGAAGGCACATGGAAACACAAAGAAAGATACATACGGGAAAAAAAGCGAATAAAACGACAAGGGTGAAGTGGGGGAGAGGAAAACGAGAGGCAAATGGCAAATAATGTAATGTGAGGGATAAGAGTTTTTGATGGGTACTTGGTATGTCTTGACTTGTGCGTAGACTCCCCGGTAAAGGCGCCAGAAATCCTTCTTGCTACCTCTTGAGCACTGCATTGGTTTTCCCTTGAAGAGGAAAGGGTGATGCGGCAAAGTAGCGTAAGCATTTCCCTCAGTTTTTGAGAACCAAGGTATCAATCCAGTAGGAGGCCACACGCAATTCCCTCGTACCTACACAAACAAATAAGAACCTCGCAACCAACGCGATAAAGGGGTTGTCAATCCCTTCACGGTCACTTATGAGAGTGAGGTCTGATAGAGATAATAATGATAAGATAAATATTTTGGTATTTTTATGATATAGATTAAAAGTAAAGATTGCAAAATAAAATAGATTGGAAACTTATATGATGAAGAATAGACCCGGGGGCCATAGGTTTCACTAGTGGCTTCTCTCAAGATAGCACAAGTATTACGGTGGGTGAACGAATTACTGTCGAGCAATTAATAGAAAAGCGAATAATTATGAGAATATCTAGGCATGATCATGTATATAAGCATCACGTCCACGACAAGTAGACCGACTCCTGCCTGCATCTACTACTATTACTCCACACATCGACCGCTATCCAGCATGCATCCAGAGTATTATGTTCATAAGAACAGAGTAACACCTTAGGTAAGATGAGATCATGTAGAGGGATAAACTCAAGCAATATGATATAAACCCCATCTTTTTATCCTTGAAGGCAACAATACAATACGCATCGTTTCCCTTTCTGTCACTGGGATCGAGCACCGCAAGATTGAACCCAAAGCTAAGCACTTCTCCCATTGCAAGAAAGATCAATCTAATAGGCCAAACCAAACTGATAATTCGAAGAGACTTGCAAAGATAACCAATCATGCATAAAAGATTTCAGAGAAGAATCAAATATTGTTCATAGATAGACTTGATCATAAACTCACAATTCATCGGATCTCGACAAACACACCGCAAAAAGAGTTACATCGAATAGATCTCCAAGAAGATCGAGGAGAACTTTGTATTGAGATTCAAAGAGAGATAAGAAGCCATCTAGCTACTAACTATGGACCCGAAGGTCTGAAGTAAACTACTCACACATCATTGAAGGGGCCATGGAGTTGATGTAGAGGCCCTCCGTGATCAATGCCCCCTCCGGCGGAGCTCCGGAAAAGGCCCCAAGATGGGATCTCTTGGGTACAGAAGGTTGCGGCGGTGGAAATAGGGTTTCGTGGTGCTCCTGGATGTTTTCGGGGTATGTGAACATATATAGGAGGAAGAAGTAGGTCGGTTGAGCCATGAGGGGCCCACGAGGGCGAAGAGCACGCCTAGGGGGGTAGGCACGCCCCCTGCCTCGTGCACTCCTCATCCGTTTCTTGACGTCCACTCCAAGTCCTCTGGATCACGTTTGTTCCAAAAATCACACTCCCGTAGGTTTCATTCCGTTTGGACTCCGTTTGATATTCCTTTTCTGTGAAACACTGAAATAGGCAAAAAACAGCAATTTGCACTGGGCCTTGGGTTAATAGGTTAGTCCCAAAAATAATATAAAAGTGTAAAATAAAGCCCATTAACATCCAAAATAGATAATATAATAGCATGGAATAATCAAAAATTATAGATACGTTGGAGACATATCACATTGCATACATGATAAAGCCTATGGCTGAAGCATAGGGAACACCTTTCATTTTCCCTCTATCTTCTGTAGTGCTCGGGCATTGAGTCTGACTCAACTTCATACCTTGTAATACAGGCAAGAACCCTATCTTTGCCTGATCCATTTTGAACTTCTTCAGAACTTTATCAAGGTATGTGCTTTGTGAAATTCCAATCAAGAAACTTGATCTATCTCTATAGATCTTGATGCCCAATATATAAGCAGCTTCACGGAGGTATTTCATTGAAAAATTCTTATTCAAGTAATCTTTCATGCTATTCAGAAATTTAGTATCATTTCCGATCAACAATATGTCATCTACATATAATATCAGAAATGCTACGAAGCTCCCACTCACTTTCTTGTAAATACAGGCTTCTCCAAAAGTCTGTACAAAACCATATGCTTTGATCACACTATCAAAGCGTATATTCCAACGCCGAGAGGCTTGCACTCGTCCATAAATGGATCGCTGGAGCTTGCACACTTTGTTAGCACCTTTTGGATCGAGAAAACCTTTTGGTTGCATCATATACAACTCTTCTTTAAGGTATCCATTAAGGAACACAATTTTGACATCCATTTGCCAAATTTCATAATCATAAAATGCGGCAATTGCTAACATGATTCGGACGGACTTAAGCATCGCTACAGATGTACTTGGGGCAGTTCCGCTTCCAGTGACCAGTCCCTTTGCAGTAGAAGCACTCACTCTCAGGCTTAGGTCCAGACTTGGGTTTCTTCTCTTGAGCAGCAACTTGTTTGCCGTTCTTCTTGAAGTTCCCTTTCTTCTTCCCTTTACCCTTTTTCTTGAAACTGGTGGTCTTGTTGACCATCAACACTTGATGCTCCTTCTTGATTTCTACCTCTGCGGCCTTTAGCATTGCGAAGAACTCGGGAATCGTCTATTCCATCCCTTGCATATTATAGTTCATCATGAAGCTCTTGTATCTTGGTGGCAGTGATTGAAGAACTCTGTCAATGACACTATCAATAGGAAGATTAACTCCCAGTTGAGTCAAGTGGTTATGATACCCAGACATTCTGAGTATATGTTTACTGACAGAACTATTCTCCTCCATTTTGTAGCTGTAGAACTTATTGGAGACTTCATATCTCCCAATACGGGCATTTGCTTGAAATATTAACTTGAACTCCTGGAACATCTCATATGCTCCATGACATTCAAAACGTCGTTGAAGTCATGGTTCTAAGCCGTAAAGCATGGCACACTGAACTATCGAGTAGTCATCAGCTTTACTCTGCCAGACGTTCTTAATGTTATTAGCAGCATCCGCAGCAGGCCTGGCACCTAGCGGTGCTTCTAAGACGAATTCTTTTGTGCAGCAATGAGGATAATCCTCAAGTTACGGACCCAGTCCGTGTAATTGCTACCATCATCTTTCAACTTTGCTTTCTCAAGGAACACATTAAAATTCAACGGAACGACAGCACGGGACATCTATCTACAATAGCATAGACAAGCAAAATACTATCATGTACAAAGTTCATGATAAATTTAAGTTCAATTAATCATATTACTTAAGAACTCCCACTTAGATAGACACCCCTCCAATCATCTAACTGATCAAGTGATCCATATCAACTAAACCATAACCGATCATCACGTGAGATGGAGTAGTTTTCAATGGTGAACATCTCTATATTGATCATATCTACTATATGATTCACGCTCGACCTTTTGGTTTTAGTGTTCCGAGGCCATATCTGCATATGATAGGCTCATCAAGTTTAACCCTAGTATTCTGCGTGTGCAAAACCGTCTTACACCCATTGTAGATGAACGTTGAGCTTATCTGAAGGAAATATGCCCTAGAGGCAATAATAAAGTTATTATTTATTTCCTTATATCATGATAAATGTTTATTTTTCATGCTAGAATTGTATTAACCGGAAACATAATACATGTGTGAATACATAGACAAACAGAGTGTCACTAGTATGCCTCTACTTGACTAGCTCGTTGATCAAAGATGGTTAAGTTTCCTAACCATTGACATGGGATGTCATTTGATTAACGAGATCACACCATTAGGAGAATGATGTGATTGACTTGACCCATTCCGTTAGCTTAGCACTTGATCGTTTAGTTTGTTGCTATTGCTTTCTTCATTACTTATACATGTTCCTATGACTATGAGATTATGCAACTCCCGTTTAATGGAGGAACACTTTGTGTGCTACCAAACGTCACAACGTAACTGGGTGATTATAAAGGTGCTCTATAGGTGTCTCCAAAGGTACTTGTTGGGTTGGCGTATTTCGAGATTAGGATTTGTCACTCCGATTATCAGAGAGGTATCTCTGGGCCCTCTCGGTAATGCACATCACTTAAGCCTTGCAAGCATTGCAACTAATGAGTTAGTTGCGGGATGATGTATTACGGAAACGAGTAAAGAGACTTGCCGGTAACGAGATTGAACTCGGTATTGAGATACCGACGATCGAATCTCGGGCAAGTAACATACCGATGAGAAAGGGAACAACGTATGTTGTTATGCGGTTTGACTGATAAAGATCTTCGTAGAATATGTAGGAGCCAATATGAGCATCCAGGTTCCGCTATTCGTTATTGACCGGAGACGTATCTCGGTCATGTCTACAACGTTCTCGAACCCGTAGGGTCCGCATGCTTAACATTACGATGATAGTTATATTATGAGCTTATATGTTTTGATGTACCGAAGGTTGTTCGGAGTCCTGGATGTGATCAAGGACATGACGAGGAGTCTCAAAATTGTCAGGACATAAAGATTGATATATTGGAAGCCTATATTTGGATGTCGGAAGTGTTCTGGGTGAAATTGGGATTTTACCGGAGTACCGGGAGGTTACCGGAACCCCCCCGGGGGCTTAATGGGCCTACATGGGCCTTAGTGGAAATAGAGGGCAGCAAGGGAAGTGTGGGGCACGCCCCCCCAAGTCCCAAACCGAATTGGTTTAGGGCAAGGGGGCCGGCCCCCTCTTTCCTTCTTCCCCTCTTGCTTTCCTTCTCCCGAATCCTATTCCAAGTAGGAAAGGGGGAGTCCTACTCCCGGTGGGAGTATGACTCCTCCTGGCGTGCCCTCTCCCTGGCCGGCCACACCCCCCCTTGCTCCTTTATATATGGGGGCATGGGCACCCCATAGACAGAACAGTTGATCTCTTGATCTCTTAGCCGTGTGTGGTGCCCCCCTCCACCATAGTCCACCTCGATAATACTATAGCGGTGCTTAGGCGAAGCCCTGCATCGGTAGAACATCAACATCATCACCACGCCATCATGCTGACGAAACTCTCCCTCAACACTCGGCTGGATCAGAGT
This sequence comes from Triticum urartu, assembly GCF_056163025.1. Classification (NCBI taxonomy): domain Eukaryota; kingdom Viridiplantae; phylum Streptophyta; class Magnoliopsida; order Poales; family Poaceae; genus Triticum; species Triticum urartu. The sequence continues at coordinate 614,248,749 of NC_141877.1, forward strand.
TCGAGGGACGTCATCGGACTGAACGTGTGCTGAACTCGGAGGTGCCGTACGTTCGGTACTTGATCGGTCGGATCATGAAGACGTACGACTACATCAACCGTGTTGTGCTAACGCTTCTGCTTTTGGTCTACGAGGGTATGTAGACAACACTCTCCCCTCTCGCTGCTATGCATCAGCATGATCTTGCGTGTGTGTAGGAAAATTTTGAAATTACTACGTTCACCAACAGTGGCATCCGAGCCAGGTTTTATGCGTAGATGTCATATGCACGAGTAGAACACAAGTGAGTTGTGGGTGATATAAGTCATACTGCTTACCAGCATGTCATATTTTGGTTCGGCGGTATTGTAGGATGAAGCGGCCCGGACCGACATTACGCGTATGCTTAGGCGAGACTGGTTCTACCGACGTGCTTTGCACACAGGTGGCTGGCGGGTGTCAGTTTCTCCAACTTTAGTTGAACCAAGTGTGGCTACGCCCGGTCCTTGGCGAAGTTTAATACAACACCAAGTTGACAAACTATCGCTGTGGGTTTGATGCGTAGGTAAGAACGGTTCTTGCTAAACCCGTAGCAGCCACGTAAAATTTGCAACAACAAAGTAGAGAACGTCTAACTAGTTTTTGCAGGGCATGTTGTGATGTGATATGGTCAAGACATGATGCTAAATTTTATTGTATGAGATGATCATGTTTTGTAACCGAGTTATCGGCAACTGGCAGGAGCCATATGGTTGTCGCTTTATTGTATGCAATGTAATCGCCCTATAATGCTTTACTTTATCACTAAGCGGTAGCGATAGTCGTGGAAGCATAAGATTGGCGAGACGACAACGATGCTACGATGGAGATCAAGATGTCACGCCGGTGACGATGGTGATCATGACGGTGCTTCAGAGATGGAGATCACAAGCACAAGATGATGATGGCCATATCATATCACTTATATTGCTTACATGTGATGTTTATCTTTTATGCATCTTATCTTGCTTTGATTGACGGTATCATTATAAGATGATCCCTCACTAAATTATCAAAGTATAAGTGTTCTCCCTGAGCATGCACCGTTGCGAAAGTTCTTCGTGCTGAGACACCATGTGATGATTGGGTGTGATAGGCTCTACGTTCAAATACAATGAGTGCAAAACAGTTGCACATGCGGAATACTCAGGTTAAACTTGACGAGCCTAGCATATAACAGATATGGCCTCGGAACACGGAGACCGAAAGGTCGAGCGTGAATCATATAGTAGATATGATCAACATAGTGATGTTCACCATTGAAACTACTCCATCTCGCGTGATGATCGGACATGGTTTAGTTGATTTGGATCACGTGATCACTTAGAGCATTAGAGGGATGTCTATCTAAGTGGGAGTTCTTAAATAATATGATTAATTGAACTTAAATTTATCATGAACTTAGTACCTCATAGTATCTTGCTTGTCTATGTTGATTGTAGATAGATGGCCCGTGCTGTTGTTCCTTTGAATTTTAATGTGTTCCTTGAGAAAGCAAAGTTGAAAGATGATGGTAGCAATTACACGGACTGGGTCCGTAACTCGAGGATTATCCTCATTGCTGCACAGAATAATTACGTCCTGGAAGCACCGCTAAGTGCCAAGCCTGCTGCAGGAGCAACACCAGATGTTATGAATGTCTGGCAGAGCAAAGCTGGTGACTACTCGATAGTTCAGTGTGTCATGCTTTACGGCTTAGAACCGAGTCTTCAACGATGTTTTGAACGTCATGGAGCATATGAGATGTTCCAGGAGTTGAAGTTAATATTTCAAGCAAATGCCTGGAATGAGAGATATGAAGCCTCCAATAAGTTCTATAGCTGCAAGATGGAGGAGAATAGTTCTGTCAGTGAACATATACTCAAAATGTCTGGGTATCATAATCACTTGACTCAAGTGGGAGTTAATCTTCCTGTTGATAGTGTCATTGACAGAGTTCTTAAATCACTGCCACCAAGCTACAAAAGCTTCGTGATGAACTATAACATGAAAGGGATGAATAAGACTATTCCCGAGCTCTTCGCGATGCTAAAGGCCGCAGAGGTAGAAAACAAGAAGGAGCACCAAGTGTTGATGGTCAATAAGACCACCAGTTTCAAGAAAAAGGGCAAAGGGAAGAAGAAGGGGAACTTCAAGAAGAAAAGCAAACAAGTTGCTGCTCAGGAGAAGAAACCCAAGTCTGGACCTAAGCCTGAGACTGAGTGCTTCTACTGCAAGCACCTGGGTATTCGATACTAGTTCTGTTGCTAACATTTGCAACTCGAAACAGGGGCTACGGATTAAGCGAAGATTGGCTAAGGACGAGGTGACGATGCGCGTGGGAAATGGTTCCAAAGTCGATGTGATCACGGTCGGCACGCTACCTCTACATCTACCTTTGGGATTAGTATTAGACCTAAATAATTGTTATTTGGTGCTAGCGTTGAGTATGAACATTGTATCTGGATCTTGTTTGATGCGAGATGGTTATTCATTTAAATCAGAGAATAATGGTTGTTCTATTTATATGAGTAATATCTTTTATGGTCATGAACCCTTGAAGAATGGTCTATTTTTGTTGAATCTCGATAGTAGTGATACACATATTCATAATATTTAAGCCAAAAGATGCAGAGTTGATAATGATGACTAAAATGCGGTTCTCCGGAACTATGGAGAGAGGAATAGATTTGTTCGAGATCATCCATACAGATGTATGTGGTCCGATGAATATTGAGGCTCGTGGCAGATATCGTTATTTTCTCACTTTCACAGATGATTTAAGTAGATATGGGTATATCTACTTAATGAAACATAAGTCTGAAACATTTGAAAAGTTCAAAGAATTTCAGAGTGAAGTAGAAAATCATCGTAACAAGAAAATGAAGTTTCTACGATCAGATCGTGGAGGAGAATATTTCAGTTATGAGTTTGGTCTTCATTTGAAACAATGCGGAATAGTTTCGCAACTCATGCCACCCGGAACACCACAACGTAATGGTGTGTCCGAACGTCGTAATCGTACTTTACTAGATATGGTACGATCTATGATGTCTCTTACTGATTTACCGCTATCGTTTTGGGGTTATGCTTTAGACAGCCGCATTCACGTTAAATAGGGCACCATCGAAATCCGTTGAGACGACGCCTTATGAACTGTGGTTTGGCAAGAAACCAAAGTTGTCATTTCTTAAAGTTTGGGGCTATGATGCTTATGTGAAAAAGCTTCAACCTGATAAGCTCGAACCCAAATCAGGGAAATGTGTCTTCATCGGATACCCAAAGGAGACTATTGGGTACACCTTCTATCACGGATCCGAAGGCAAGACTTTTGTTGCTAAATTTGGAACATTTATGGAGAAGGAGTTTCTCTCGAAAGAAGTGAGTGGGAGGAAAGTAGAACTTGATGAGGTAACCATACCTGCTGCCTTATTGGAAAGTAGTTCATCATAGAAAATGGTTTCTACGACACCTACACCAATTAGTGAGGAAGTTAATGATGATGATCATGAAACTTCAGATCAAGTTGTTACTGAACCTCGTAGATCAACCAGAGTAAGATCCACACCATAATGGTATGGTAATCCTATTCTGTAAGTCATGCTACTAGATCATGATGAACCAACGAACTATGAAGAAGCGATGGTGAGCCCAGATTCCGCAAAATGGCTTGAGGCCATGAAATCTGAGATGGGATCCATGTATGAGAACAAAGTATGGACTTTGGTTGACTTGCCCGATGATCGCCAAGCAATTGAGAATAAATGGATCTTCAAGAAGAAGACTGGCGCTGACGGTAATGTTACTGTCTACAAAGCTCAACTTGTTGCGAAAGGTTTTCGACAAGTTCAAGGGATTGACTACGATGAGACTTTGTCACCCGTAGCGATTCTTAAGTCTGTTCGTAGAATATGTAGGAGCCAATATGAGCATCCAGGTTCCGCTATTGGTTATTGACCGGAGACGTATCTCGGTCATGTCTACAACGTTCTCGAACCCGTAGGGTCCACACGCTTAACGTTACGATGACAGTTATATTATGAGTTTATATGTTTTGATGTATCGAAGGTTGTTCGGAGTCCCGGATGTGATCAAGGAGATGACGAGGAGTCTCGAAATGGTGGAGACATAAAGATTGATATATTGGAAGCCTATATTTGGATGTCGGAAGTGTTCCGGGTGAAATCTGGATTTTACCGGAGTACTGGGAGGTTACTGGAACCCCCCGGGGGCTTAATGGGCCTTAGTGGAAATAGAGGGCAGCAAGGGAACTGTGGGGCGCGCCCCCCAGGGCCCAAACCAAATTGGTTTAGGGTAAGGGGGGCCGGCCCCCTCTTTCCTTCTCCCGAATCCTATTCCAACTAGGAAAGGGGGGGGAGTCCTACTCCCGGTGGGAGTAGGACTCCTCCTGGCGTGCCCTCTCCCTGGCCGGCTGCACCCCCCTTGCTCCTTTATATACGGGGGCAGGGGGCACCCCATAGACAGAACAGTTGATCTCTTGATCTCTTAGCCGTGTGCGGTGCCCCCTCCACCATAGTCCACCTCGATAATACTGTAGCGGTGCTTAGGCGAAGCCCAGCGTCGGTAGAACATCAACATTGTCACCATGCCGTCGTGCTGACGTAACTCTCCCTCAACACTCGGCTGGATCGGAGTTCGAGGGACGTCATCAGACTAAACATGTGCTGAACTCGGAGGTGCCGTATGTTCGGTACTTGATCGGTCGGATCGTGAAGACGTACGACTACATCAACCGCGTTGTGCTAATGCTTCCGCTTTCGGTCTACGAGGGTATGTAGACAACACTCTCCCCTCTCGTTTCTATGCATCACCATGATCTTGCGTGTGCGTAGGAAAATTTTGAAATTACTACGTTCCCCAACATTATCACACCCGATCATCACGTGGTGTCTCGGCACGACGAACTTTGGCAACGGTGCATACTCAGGGAGAACACTTTTACCTTGAAATTTAGTGAGAGATCATCTTATAATGCTACCGTCAAACAAAGCAAATTAAGATCCAAAAAGGATAAACATCACATGCAATAAATATAAGTGATATGATATGGCCATCATCATCTTATGCCTTTGATCTCCATCTCCAAAGCACCGTCATGATCACCATCGTCACCGGCGCGACACCTTGATCTCCATCGTAGCATCGTTGTCGTCTCGCCATCTATTGCTTCTACGACTATCGCTACCTCTTAGTGATAAAGTAAAGCAATTACAGGGTGATTGCATTGCATACAATAAAGCGACAACCATATGGCTCCTGCAAGTTGCTGATAACTCCATTACAAAACATGATCATCTCATACAATAAATATCACATCACAGCATGCCCTGCAAAAACAAGTTAGATGTCCTCTACTTTGTTGTTGCAAGTTTTACGTGGCTGCTACGGGCTGAGCAAGAACCGTTCTTACCTACGCATCAAAACCACAATGATAGTTCGTCAAGTTAGTGTTTTTTTAACCTTCACAAGGATCGGGCGTAGACACACTCGGTTCAACTAAAGTTGGAGAAACTGACATCCGCCAGCCACCTGTGTGCGAAGCACGTCAGTAGAACCAGTCCCGTGTAAGCGTACGCGTAATGTCGGTCCAGGCCGCTTCATCCAACAATACCGCCGAACCAAAGTATGACATGCTGGTAAGAAGTATGACTTGTATTGCCCACAACTCACTTGTGTTCTACTCTTGCATATAACATCTACGCATAAACCTGGCTCTGATGCCACTGTTGGGGAACATAGTCATTTAAAAAAAATCCTATGCACACGCAAGATCATGGTGATGCATAGTAACGAGAGGGGAGAGTGTCGTCCACGTACCCTCGTAGACCGTTAAGCGGAAGCGTTATGACAACGCGGTTGATGTAGTCGTACGTCTTCACCATTGACCGATCCTCAGCAAGGAACATACGACACCTCCGCGTTCAAAACTCGTCCAGCTCGGTGACGTCCCGTGAACTCACGATCCAGTAGAGCTCGAGGGAGAGTTTCGTCAGCACGACAGCGTGGTGACGATGTTGATGAAGCTACCGTCGCAGGGCTTCACCTAAGCAGCGCTACAATATGACCGAGGTGGATTATGGTGGAGGGGGCATCGCACACGGCTGGGAGAGATCAATGATCAACTTTTGTGTTCTAGGGTGCCCCCTGCCCCGATATATAAACGAGCAAGAGAGGAGGCCGACTGGGCCTGTAGGGCGCGCCAGGAGGAGGAGTCCTCCTCCTATTAGGAGTAGGAGTCCCCTCTTTGCTACTCCTACTAGGAGGGGGAAAGGAAGGGGGAGAAGGAGAAGGAAAGGGGGGCGCCGCCCCCCTTCCTAGTCCAATTCAGACCAGAGGGGGAGGGGCGCGCGGCCTGCCCTGGCCGACCCCTCTCTCTCTCCACTAGTTCCCAACAAGGCCCTTTAACCCCCAGGGGGTTCTGGTAACCCTTCCGGCACTCCGGTAAAATCTTGATTTCACCCGGAACTCTTCCGATGTCCAAATGTAGGCTTCGAATATATCAATCTTTATGTCTCGACCATTTCAAGACTCCTCGTCATGTTCGTGATCCCATCCGGGACTCCGAACAACCTTTGGTACATCAAAACACATAAACTCATAATACTGATCGTCATCGAACATTAAGCGTGCGGACCCTACGGGTTCTAGAACTATGTAGACATGACCGAGACTCATCTCCGGTTAATAACCAATAGTGGAACCTGGATGCGCATATTGGCTCCTACATATTCTACGAAGATCTTTATCGGTCAAACCGCATAACAGCATATGTTGTTCCCTTTGTCATCGGTATGTTTCTTGCCTGAGATTCAATCGTCGGTATCTCAACACCTAGTTCAATCTCGTTACAGGCAAGTCTCTTTACTCGTTCCGTAATGCAACATCCCATAACTAACTCATTAGTCACATTGCTTGCAAGGCTTATAGTGATGTGCATTACCGAGAGGGCCTAGAGATACCTCTCTGATACACGGAGTGACAAATCCTAATCTCGACCTATGCCAACTCAACAAACACCATCGGAGATACATGTAGAGCATATTTATAGTCACCCAGTTACGTTATGACGTTTTATAGCACACTAAGAGTTCCTCCGGTATCTGGGAGTTGCATAATATCATAGTCATGGGAACATGTATAAGTTATGAAGAAAGCAATAGCAACAAACTAAATGATCATTGTGCTAAGCTAACGGATGGGTCAAGTCAATCACATCATTCTCTAATGACGTGATCCCGTTCATCAAATGGCAACTCTTATCCATGGCTATGAAACTAAACCATCTTTGATTAACGAGCTAGTCAAGTAGAGGCATACTAGTGACACTTAGTTTGTCTATGTATTCACACATGTACTAAGTTTCCGGTTAATACAATTCTAGCATGAATAATAAACATTTATCATGATATGAGGAAATAAATAATAACTTTATTATTGCCTCTAGGGCATATTTCCTTCACTCTTGATGATTTAAACGACATTACTCCCACTCTATGTTAGCACAATATTAATATGGAACTTGATGCTAAACCCATTGTTGATCACCAACGTCAGTTAAATCCGAAGTGGTACGTCCATTTTGCATCATGCTTTTATATTGATATTTATTGCATTATGGGCTGTTATTACACATTATATCACAATACTTATGCCTTTTCTCTCTTATTTTATAAGGTTTACAGAAAGAGGGAGAATGCCGGCAGCTGGAATTCTGGATTGGAAAAGGACCAAATATTAGAGTCCTATTCTGCACAAATCCAAAAGTTCTGAAACTTCTCCGAGAATTATTTTGGAACGTACAGAAAATATTGGGTGAAGAAAGCACCAAGGGGGGCCACCAGCCATCCACAAGGGCGCGGGGCGCGCTCTACGCCCCTGGGCGCGCCCCAACCTTGTGGGCCACCTCACAGGCCTCTAATGCCCATCGTCTTCTACAAGGTGTGTTTTGACCTAGAAAAAATCAAGAGGAAGCTTTTGGGACGAAGCGCCGCCGTCTCGAGGAGGAACCTGGGCTAAACCAATCTAGGGCTCCGACGGAGGTGTTCTGGCGAGGAAACTTCCATCCATCTAGTGACCTGACCTCAAACGGTCAAGCCTTTGTGTATCCGTGCCATCCCTGGATAACTATGCTGGCACACACAGTACATCGTTGTATATATCGAAGTGCAATCACATGTATAAATAACGTAAAAGTGATATATATACACCTCATAAGTCTCAGCGGAAACAATAAAACAAGTGTGGAGTCTCATCAGCGCCAATGGCAAGTTGAGTGTAGACCGTAACCCTACAAGTAACTCTTACCCGTCGTAGAAATTCCTGCAAGAAAAGACGTTGCAGCCGTGTAGGTCAGTACATTGAATGTACTGGCAAGTCACATCATAAGAATAATGAACCTATTTGTACATGCAATCCGGCTGGTGGAAAGCTCTAATTTTATTTTTTTGCATAAAGCTAGTTTTTCCCTAGAATAAAAGATTTTATTCTACTAGTACAAAATAGCATAGGGTGAGTTGGCAAACCCGACTCAGTCCATTCCCAAAGTTTCATTTAAAACCCAACTGTTTAAATTAAGAGTGATTAGATCTCCCGACATTTCCACTACTAGATGCCCAAATTATCTGTAACTGGGGACATGACTAATCGATTAGGTTTTAACACTCTGTAGAGGTTTGCGTGCTTTTCCCCACAAGACTCGGCCGCCTCCTTTGAAGTTCTCGCACTGCATGGCGTTTGAGAACAGGATGACCAAGACATAGTCTTTCGAAAGTATTCCCCCTTAACCCACGGATAGGACGGTACACCTTCTCATTCTACATCTTCTAGCCTATCTCGGAAGAGGTCACACTATCTACTCAACTAAGCCAGAGCCCATATTGGCTTGTGGCTGCACACGGAAGCTTCTAGACATGAAAACACGTCCGATCCCTTTGTTCCTGAGCGGACGGACCACTAGTGGTGCACCACCATGGATTTCCTATACGTGCCCCACTGTACTTCGCACCATTCGAACCAAGTTCCGCCCAGGTAGTTTATTTAAGTCTTGTGTCGGGTGGTAGGTGCGACATATGCCAACGGGTGGCTTATCATTATGGGAGCCAATAAGACGTCGCCGGTGCTTGGAAGCGGGATGAGGCGAAGACATGCACGCCGGCGAATCTTACCCAGCTTCGGGGCTCTCCGTGGAGATAACACCCCTACTGCTGCTCTGCGGGGTCTCCGCATGATCACTAGATGAACAAGTAGCTACACGATGCTCCGTGAGCTGTTTGGCGAGAGGAGGAAGAAGGGCACTACTCACTCTCTTCTCCTCCCTATGTGGTGTCTAAAACTAGCAGGGATCAACCCTTTGCATGGGTGTCCCGGGGGGTTTATATAGGCCTACCCCCCGGGGATACAATGGTAATCCGGCTGGGCGTTGGGCCCAGCCGTCTGTGTCTACACCCGACGGCTTCTACGCCGGCTGCTGGGGCCCGCCGGCTGGTGGGTCCCGCCGGCTGCCGGCTCCTTGGTCGACAGGCAGGCCCCACTGTCCAGGGCCTTGTCGGCGGCTGGTTACTGTTGCTCAATCCTGGTGACAAGGGCTTCGCCGAGGTGGGCGTGGCTACAGTGCCGTCGTCCGGTGGGTGATCGTTGTAGCCTCACCGCGTCTTGTCTCCTTAATGGGGCGTCTCCTTCGAGGGAGGTGGCAAGCCGGCTGTGGGGAGCCGGCTCTGTCTTGGGCTGACTGGGGGAGGCCTGGCTGCCTTCGGGTGTCTCTCTGCCTGAAGGGGCCCACCGCCCATGGGCCACGCTGGCAGCCCATCGTGGATGACATCAGGGTCAACGTGGCAACAATGCCGCGCCGAACGGGTCATGGCCACCCGTACAGCGCACTGTGCCAGGCTTGCTCCGGGATTCGGGGGTGGCAGGCTTTACTGTAGCCACGCCCCGTCACATCGCCGTTATGTGGATGCAGACTTCAAGGGTACGATCTTGACCGCTTTGTGGGAGCCGGCTTCTTGGAGTCGGCCTTCTCGCGGCCGGCTTCTCGGAGCCGGCCCTCCCGCGGCTTTCTTCATGAGGGCTAAAGTCGGGTTGCCTTCCGATAGCCGGCCTGGGAGACAGCCGGCAAGGGGAAGGTGGCCCCATGTCTTGGATTCTTGAGGGCCGGATTGGCTCATAATTTTTTTTCAGAAGGGTCAGGGGGAGCCGGCTAGGCTACCCATGGTTATTTACTCCGACAGTAGTCCCCGAAGCTGATCGAACTTCGAGGCTGACAAAAGGACGAAAAGCTCGGTCAGCTTCCTATCCTGAGGGGCCGGTTATGCTTGTGCGCGTCGTCTTCGGGAAGCCCTGTTTCTTGTTGGCGGGAACGCGGGTCGGCCTGCGAGATGACCGCACGCCATCCTGCGGGCCACGTGGCAAGGAGATCCTGCCAGTGCACGCGCGTGACGGGACGCCGCCGCAGGCCCGGGCCCGCCACTCCTAGGCCTCGGCCCGAGCGCGGATCTTCTGCGGCCCACGCGGACCGCTTGCCTTCCCGCGGTGGTTTTATTATGCCATCAGGGCGCAATTATCGCGGGACGTGGGGGAGTGGGCGCAGTTGATCCCCATGTTCCCCCACGCCACGCCCCCTCGGCTCCACCGCGCGGGTCTATAAGTAGCGGGAGGAGGGGGGCGGCAGAGGCTCGCACGTTCTCCCTCGCTCCGCCCCTTCTCGCCTTCCTTCTTCTTCTTTCCGCCGCCGCAGCAACCCTTTGCCACGCCGTTCCGCCGTCGGACCTCTCAGGTCCTTTGGTCCCGCCGTAGCGGGGTCGTGCGCGCCTCCACCGTCGCATCGTCTCGCTCCTCGCCGTGCCGCTCCCATGGCGCTGTCGAGCTCGTGGGACGGCTCGAACGTCCACGAGGACCACGTCGAGTTCCTCCGCCGGACGCGGCGCCTGCCGGGCGAGAACTTCGTGCGGGTTCGTCAAGCGCCGGCGAGGGAGATTTCGCCGGCAACGGAGGAGGGCGAGCGGGTGATCTTCCGCTCGCACTGCCTGCGCGGCTTCGGCCTCCCGGCGAGCGGATTCCTTCGAGCCTTCCTTGAATTCTACCACCTCCAGCCGCATCACCTCATGCCCAACGCGGTGATGCTGCTGTCGGCTTTCGTCACCCTGTTCGAGGGCTTTCTTGGGGTTCTCCCCACGCTCGAGCTCTGGGGGGAATTCTTCCAAAGTAAGCTCGGCACCGTCGTCGCGGGCGTGCCCGCCCCCTGCGGAGCCTTCATTGCCATGAGGCGGGCGAGCGAGAACAATCTGTTCCCGCCCATCCCGCTGATCCACTCAGTGAAGCTCTGGCAGAAGTCCTACTTTTACGTGAGGAACATCGCCCCGCAAGGCGACTACGTCAACCTGCCGGCTTATGTAGCCGGCCCGCCGGCTGGGAGGCAACCTTCGTGGAGCTACCGGGCCAGGTCGCTGTCTCAGGCCGGGAACGCAGCCATCTCCTGGCTCCGGGTGATGATCCAGTCGGAGGGCCTGACTGGAGCCGACTTGGTGGCCACCTTCGTGGAGCGCCGGGTACTTCCGCTCCAAGGCCAGCCTCACATGATTTGCCAGATGAGCAGCCGCTTCGACCCATGCCGACTGAGCACCAGGGAGATGCCTCATGCAGAGGTGTCTTACATGGTGAACTACATCTCCAACTGCAAGCTCGCCGAGGACTGGCGATACGGCAAGGAGTCGTATTCTCGCGCCAACCCTCCGCCTGCCGTAAGTTGTTCTTCTTTTCTTCCTTTTTGTAGCCGGCCTCATGATAGCCGACCCTTGATCAGTTGGTTTGCCTTTAGCAGAACCCTCTTCTTCCACCGACATCCAGGGCCGCAGGGGTAGAGCGCCAACTCCTCCCCGACCGCACGGTGGACGACGCCGACGATCCGGACCTGGGAGCGGCCGCCATGGAAGACGCCATCGTGGGGGAAGGTGACGAGGCCGGAGGCGTGGGGCTCGGGGCCGGCTTCGAAGACTGGCCGGACGACGACGAGGGAGAAGCCGCCCCGCACCGCCAGCCGGTGCTTGATCATCAAGGCACGGGCCCGTCTGCCGCGCTGGCTGCCCGTGGCGGCGCGCAGAAGTGCCGGGCCGCGTCGACCTTCTTCGGCAGCCGGCCGAAGAAATCCAAGGCTTCTACGGCGGCGACCAAGTGGGATGGGGCGGCCGTGAAGGCGGCCCGCTTTCGCAAGGCGGTGAAATAGCCGCAGGCGATCTCGGCGTAAGTCGTCGAATGTCTTGCATATATTTTTGTTGTCTTTTTCGATCGAAGCTCTTCTAAACCTTTCTTTATTCGCCAGACAGGGCACCGCTTTCCCTTGAGTGGGGTCCTGGTGGCTCCGTAGTCGGGCCGACTAGAGGGTCTTTAGGCTCCCGTCGTGTGGATCCCCGCGCCGACCTTAGGGAGGCCACGGAGCGGAACGCACGGGAGGCGCGGGAGGAGCGGGAGGCGGCGGAGTGAAGGACCGCCCAGGCGACGAAGGAGCAGGCCGACGCGGCGGCCAAGGCCCGGGCGGAGGCGGCGGCCGCGGAGACGGAGGTGGAGGCCTCGCACAACCAGCCTCCGCTGCTCGTCGTTCCCCTCTGCGTCGTGGCCCCCGACATTCCCGTTCCCCCGTCGGAGGAGGTCGACCAAGGCCCGCCGGTGATGGAGAGGATGGAGGACCACGTGATCTTCATGGAGGGGGCGCCGCAGACGGCACCGACTGGAGCGGGCCAAAGCGGCCAATCAGCTGCTGCGCCAGAGCAGCCGTCCGGGAGCGAGCCGGAGGCAGGGGCCGGCCTCGAGGTGCAGCCGGCATTGCGCCGGCGCGCAGGGGGTGGCGCCTCCGCGCCGGAACCGCACTGAGCTGTGGGCGCTAGCCAGATAGCGGAGGCCCTGGAGGCGGCCAGCGTCAGCACGTCCGAGTGGACTCCCAGCAGGGGGACGGGCGAGCTGAACGCGGCGGCCCAGGAGGTACGGAACCGGCTTCAAGCTCAGGCCGCCTCGCTGCAGCGATACACCCAAGAGTTCCTCGCGACGCGGGCCATCATCCGGGTGAGTCTTCTGGCCTTGGTTATTTTGCTCTTTTGATTTCTTCCGTGGGGGTGCGTCAGCGCACCCACTGGGTGTAGTCCCCGAGTTCCGAGTCGGTTGCTGCGCAGGCGGCTTGGAACTTACTAGGTCCTGACAACTTAACTTATCCTCGCCTCATGTATAATCTTCCACGAGTATCATAACCTTCGCGCAGCCGCCTTCAACTCCCAGGCTCAGGAGCTGGCCCAGAGAACCGAGGACTTGACCAGCAGCCGGAGTGCGTGCTTTGTCTCGTTCATCTCCTGTGGGGGCGCGTCAGTGCACCCACTGGGTGTAGTCCCCGAGATTCGGGCCGACTGCTGAGCAGCCGGGTCGGATCTTCCTTGACGACTTCTTCCTCATTAATTTTTCCTTTGTCTTCATGCTTGCAGGAGCCAATGCCGACTTGAGGGGGAAGCTTAGCGGGGCCCAGGCCGCCCTTCGTGCCAAGGAAGCCGAGTACAACGCCTTGGTCCTGGAGTATGACCGCCTGGGCAAGAAGTTGGCCGACCAGGAGGAGAGCCACAAGGCGGCCCTGAAGAAGGTGCAGGACAGCGAGGACGCCCTGAAGGCCGAGTTCGAGACCGAAGCGGCGGGCTAGGCTGAAGCGAAGCAGGCGCTGAGCGAGGGCTTTAGTTGTATCGAGGATCTGATCGATGGTAAGCCGCCTTCTTCACTCCTTTCCTGCCCCTTGATCCCTGATGTGTGTTCTGACTTGTGCTACTTCTTGTTCTCTATGCAGACTACTTTCCTGGCTACTCCGTCTTCGCCACCCAAACCATCGAGGCCCATCGCGAGGCACGCCGGCAGGCGGGGGCTGAAATCGCGCTGGACGCGAGCCGGACGCTTGAGGAGCAACTCTTGGCGGTCCAAGACCGGCTGCAGCCGGCTCACCGTATGCTCCGCCACCTCCAGCGCGCCGGGGCGCAGGTGTTGGCCGCCCTCTGGCCAAGCAAGATGATTCCCCGCACCTCGAGTCGGACTGCCGACTGGCTGGAGGTTGCGGTTGGCCGCTTCGAGGCCTGGAAGGCATCGGCAGCCCGGCTTGGAGCTGGGCGGGCGCTGGAGTTCGTCCGAGCCTGGTATCTGGGGCTGAACCTGGACAAGCTGCGCACCTGGCGGCTGGAGGCCGACAAAGAGATGGAGGAGGTGCGGCCGGCTATCGCTCAGGGCGCTTCGACGATCGCCGAGTGTACTGACATCAGCGTCTTCGCTCGTGAAATTAATGACGACGACGTTGCCCAACCAGAGGAGTGGTTCGGGCTGGACCCGGCAGCGGGTGAAGACTCGGCAGAGGAGATCGCCTCCAGCGATGAAGGCGAAGACGACGAAGGAGAGGAAGGCGAAGACGTTGAGCCGACCGGAGAAGCGGCCAGCTAGCCTCAGCCTGATCATGCCTTCAGCAATGAGGCGCGTGCTAGCGCGCCCTCTGCGGGAGGCGGTGATCATGCCGAGGTTTGCCAGCCGGCCACTCCTCCAGCCGGCACTGCCGTCTCCACCGACCTGCCCGACTCGCCAGTCGCTCCCTTGGCTTAATCTGGCATCCTTTTTTTCCTGCTTGTTGCCTTTTGAATAATTTTATTAAACTTGCGCAGTTCCACCCACTGGGGGTGTATTCGAACTATGTTGAATGCTGGCCTTTTGAAGGTCTTTTATGTAAATATTATTGTCTGCGTGTTTGGTTTCCATTCGTGTATGCTTTTTATCCTTAGGCTGTTTCCTTTGCCGCATTCCCCTTTTGGGAAGGCAAGTACTCGAGCTTTCTTAGATTGAAGCGAGGTGAATGGAAGCCGGCCGGCCGGCTACTCTGGTAGTCGGTCGGTGGTGGGAGAAAAACCGGCTTTTGTTATATTAGTCCGTTAGTCCCTAGCCGTTTTTCGTCTCGGCGTCCTTTCCTGCCTTTAACTCTTGCCAGCCGGACAGCCGGTTCTTCGACGTGCGACTTTTGGCAAGAGAAAGCTTGGGAGCCGGCACACTACTTGTCTGACTGCGGGTAGGACTTCTAATATAACTCCAGGCGGCCAATCCCCGGGCCGACTAGTGGAACCCGGTGCCGGACGGAAAAAGTGAATGTAATGACAAGGTCATAAGCATGATACTCTTCATCCATAGATAAAAGATGGCAGTCCCTGAGCTCTCCTCGGGGGGCCTATTGTCTCGTACTTAGTACAAAAGTTAGCGTGATACATACTGCATTTCAACTGTAAAATCTTCGGAGGAGGTTGGCGTTCCATGGTCGTTCCGACTCCTTGCCGGAGTCGTCTCTCTTTCGTGCCTTCGGCTTCTGCGCGTCGATCAGGTAGTAGGAGTCGTTGCCTAAAGCTCTGCTGATGACGAAGGGGCCCTCCCAAGGGGCCGAGAGCTTGTTCTGGCCGGCTGTTCGCTGGATCAGCCGGAGCACAAGATCGCGCTCTTGGAAGGATCTTGGCTTCACCTTCCGGCTGTGGTAGCGGCGCAGGCCCTGCTGATAGATGGCGGACCGGCTGAGGGCTAACAGCCGGCCTTCTTCCAGCAGGTCGACGCCGTCTTCCCGTGCTTCCTTGGCCTCCGCTTCCGTGTACATGATTACCCGAGGCGAGTCAAACTCGATGTCAGTTGGGATGACCGCCTCGGCACCATACACGAGGAAGAAAGGAGTGAAGCCGGTTGACTTGTTTGGGGTAGTGCGCAGACTCCAAAGGACGGCCGGCAGCTCATCGAGCCAACAGCCGGCTGAACGCTCCAGTGGTACGACTAGTCGGGGCTTGATACCGAAAAGGATGAGGCCGTTGGCTCGCTCGACCTGGCCGTTTGACTGCGGGTGGGTAACGGACGCTAAGTCCAACCGGATGCCTTGCGTCGCGTAGAAATGTGCCAAGGCTCCCTTGGCGAAATTCGTGCCATTGTCGGTGATGATGCTGTGTGGCACGCCGTACCGAGTTGTTATATCTGTGATGAATGTCACGGCAGTCGGCCCATTCAGCTTCTTGATCGGCTTTGCCTCAATCCATTTGGTGAATTTGTCCACAGCGACAAGCAGATGTGTTATGCCGCCGCGCGCCGTCTTGAATGGGCCCACCATGTCCAGTCCCCAAACGGCGAACGGCCAAGTGAGGGGAATGGTCTTGAGTGCTGAAGCCGGCATGTGTTGCTTGGAGCTGAAGAGTTGGCATCCTTTGCAATGTTTACTAACCCCTTGGCGTCATCCAAAGCAGTCGGCCAAAAGAAACCATGGCGGAAGGCTTTGGCGATGAGTGATCTTGAGGCCGCATGGTGGCCGCATTCTCCCTGGTGGATGTCTCTGAGGATTGCAATGCCCTTCTCTTGCTCGATGCATCGCTGGAGGACTCCAGTGACACTGCGCTTGACGAGCTCTCTGTTAACGATTGTGTATGCTCCGGCTCGGCGTTGGACTTGTCTTGCCTCTGTTTCGTCAGCCGGCAAATCTTGGTTTATTAGGAAGTTGAGGATGGACTGAGCCCATGATGGAGCTGCGACTTCTTCTATTGCCAATGCGGCTACTGCGACCAGGGCGGGCAGGCTGGGTGGTGAAATGTTGGAGTCGGCCGCCGCCTGTTGTGTTGGTGCAGTCTCCGGGCTGACTACCGCAGTCCCCGAGCCGGGTGTGGCAGTCCCCGGGTCGGGCGTAACTATGGAAGTCCCCGAGCCGCCTGCTGATGTCCCCTGGCCGACTATCGAAGTCCCCGGGTCACCTTCTTGGTTCTTCGAGCCGGGCCCGGCTGTATCGGGGTCAGGCGGTACGAAGATGGAATCGGACTCTGGAGACGGCTTGATAGACGGCTTGAGGAGGCGTTGTAGAGAGACACCGGTTGGTATTGCTTGCCGAGTGTGGCCTATTCGAGCCAGGGCATCAGCTGGCTCGTTGTCGGCTCGTGGTACGTGGAGGAAATCGCATCCTTCAAAATACCCACTGATCTGCTGAACGAGGAAGCGGTAGCTTGCCATATTTGCGTCCTTGGCATCCCAGTCGCCGGATGATTGCTGGACCACCAAGTCCGAGTCGCCATAACATAGGATCCAGCGAATGCCGAGCTCTTTGGCAAGCCGGAGCCCGTGTATGAGCGCCTCGTACTCGGCCACGTTGTTGGAGGCGGCAAAGTGAATTTGCAGCGTGTATCTGAGCTTGTCGCCTTTGGGAGAGGTGAGGATGACGTCGGCTCCCAAGCCGGTGCGCATCTTGGACCCATCGAAGTGCATGCGCCAATGAGTGGAGTCGGGAGCTGGCGGTAGGTACTAGGTCTCGGCCCAGTCGATGAGGAAGTCGGCCAATGCTTGGGACTTGATGGCGGTGCGAGGCTGGTAGAAGATCGTGTAGGGGGCCAGCTCGATGGCCCATTTCGCCACCCGACCGGATGCGTCCCGGCTGCCTATGATCTCGGCCAGCGGGGCGGTGCATACCACCGTGATGGGATGCTCTTGGAAGTAGGGCTTCAGCTTCTTGGCGGCGAAGTACACTCCGTAGCACATCTTCTGGTAGTGCGGGTAGTTCTACTTCGAGGTAGACAGCACCTCGCTCAAATAGTACACCGGCCTCTGGACCGGCTAGGCTCGGCCCTCTTCTGGGCGTTGGACTACGATGACGGTGCTGACCACCCGGCTGGTTGCGGCAATGTAGAGGAGCATGGGCTCTTTCTCAGTCGGCGCCGCCAGGACATGCGGCGTGGCCAGCATCTTCTTTAGCTCGTGAAAAGCTTGGTCGGCTTGGTCATTCCACTCGAAGTGGGTGGTCTTCTTCATGAGGCGGTAGAGGGGGAGAGCTTTCTCTCCGAGCCGGCTGATGAACCGGTTCAGGGAGGCCAAGCATCCGGTGAACTTCTGGACATCTCGAAGTTTGGCGGGAATCGCCATTCTCTCAATGGCCTTGATCTTTACTGGGTTGCATTCGATGCCGCGTTCGAAGACCAGGAAGCCTAGGAGCTGGCCGGCTGGCACTCTGAACATGCATTTCTCGGGGTTGAGCTTGATTTGGAACCGGCGTAGGTTCTCAAATGTTTCCTTGAGGTCTTCCAGCAAGGTGTCGCGCTTCTCCGTCTTCACCACAATGTCATCTACGTAGACGTGGGCGTTTCTGCCGAGGTGCTTGAGGAGGCACTTCTGCATGCAACGCTGAAAAGTGGCACCGGCATTTCTCAAGCCGAATGTCATAGTCAGGTAGCAAAAGGCTCCGAATGGCGTGATGAAGGTGGTCTTCAGGCGGTCTGCCGGATCTAACTTTATCTGGTGGTACCCTGAGTAAGCATCCAAGTAACTCAACAGCTCGCATCCGGCCATGGAGTCTATCACTTGATCAATCCTTGGCAGGGCAAAGGGATCTTTGGAGCAGGCCTTGTTGAGGCTCATGTAGTCTATGCACATGCGCCACTTGTTATTCTTTTTTAACACGAGGACCGGGTTAGCGAGCCATTCTGGAAAGAAAACTTCCATAATGAAGCCGGCCGCCAGAAGCCGGGCTATCTCTTCTCCTACAATCCTTCTCTTCTCCTCCGACAGCCGGCGGAGGGGTTGTTTGACTGGTTTTTCGTCTTCTCGGACATGTAGTTTGTGCTCGGCGAATTCCTTCGGAACACCTGGCATGTCCTTGGGGGACCATGCAAAGATGTCCCGATTCTCACGGAGGAAATCGGCGAGCTCGCCTTCCTATTTGCTGTTTAGGTTCGCCCCGATGACAGCAAACCTCTCTGGGTGCTCGGGGTCAAGAGGTATCTTCTTCGTCTCCTTGGCCGGTTGGAAAGATCCTTGAGCATCATACTCCTTGGGATCGGGGGACAAGGCCGACTGTTTGCCGGCCATGGCCATGACTCGGTCCAACATCTTCTTTTCTTTGGCAATCACAAGGGACTCGGCCAGCCGGCTCCTGGCTGCTGCGCACTTGGAAGATTTCTTGTAATCGCCGGCTATGGTGATGACGCCCTTGGTGCTCGGCATCTTCATCTTGAGGTAAGCATAGTGGGGAACCGCCATGAACCTGGCCAAGGCAGGTCGGCCAAGCAATGCATGGTAGGGGCTCTCCAGGTCCACCACTTCAAACCAGATCACTTCTCGGCGGAAATGCTCCTTGTCCCCAAAGAGTACATCAATCTTGATCTTGCCAATGGGGGCGCACGACAGGCCGGGTACAATGCCATGGAACACAGCCCGAGTAGGCATGAGTTGCTTTGCCTTGACATTCAGCTTCTCCAGGGTGTCACGGTACAGGATGTTGATGCTGCTCCCGCCGGCTATCAGCACGCGGGAGAAACGGGTGGCGCGTCTGTCCGTTGCAAGGGTGGCATCCAGAACCAACGCGCAAGGGAGATGGCATCATCTCTGGGTGGTCGACCCGGTTCCAGCTGATAGGTTTTTCTGACCAGTGCATGTGCTCGGCGGGGTTGGCAGCGACCATGCTGACTTCCTAGTGCTCTCGGCCTTTGCTGCGCCGGTCTTCGGGCTGGCTTGTAAAAATGACATAGGCGGCATGCTCGTCGGGGAACTCATCGTGCACGGCTCCGACTGCGGGCCGAGCGGTCGGCGGCTGCGGAGCCGGAGGCGGCGGACCGGCAGGCGGAGGCGGCGCAAGCCCTTCGCCTTTGGAGATTCGGGTGAGCCAGTGGCACTTCCGGGTCGTGTGGTTAAATGGCTTCGCGCCGCTGTGGAACTTGCACGAGGCATCGAGAGTTTGCTCGTAGGAGAAGGCCGGCTACCAAGCCGGCCTGCCGCCCTTGGGTTTCTTGGGCGCGGGCCGCCCTTCGGGCCGCTCGTCTTCGACTGTGGCCACCTGCTGACTGGCGGAAGGCGGCACGGGACCCTTGCGCTTGTGGTCGTTCTGGTGTGGGCGTTGGCCGGAGTCCCCAGCCGGCGTCTTGGGCTCCGGGTTGAGTACCTTCCCGGACGCGTCTACCCAGAGTTCGGTCTTCATTGAGGAGTCGGCGGTGGCGTACTTGTCCGCTATGACCAGAAGCTCGTCGAGGGTAGTCGGCTCGTCGCAGAGGAGCTTGTGCTTGAGGAGGGTGCCTTCTCGGCACCCGGCAGTGAAGTATTCTATGGCTTGCACCTCGTGCACCCCTTCGCAAGAGTTGCGGAGCTCGCCCCAACGCGTGAGGTAGTCGCGAGTAGACTCGGCGGGGCCTTATACGCACAAGGAGAGCTGTCTGGGCTTGGGAGCCCGCTTGTAGGTGCTAGTGAAGTTGCGGACGAAGGCTTTTGTGAAATCTAGCCAGCTGTTGATGATGTATGGCTTGAGGCTGTTGAGCCAGGTCCGCGTCGTGCCTTGCAGCATGAGGGGCACGTACTTCACGGCAACGCGCATGTTTCCATTTGCTATGCTAACCGCCCTGGAGTAGTCGATTAACCAATCTTCCGGCTTCATAGAGCCGTTGTACTTGGGCGTGTCTCTTGGGAGCGAGAACCCTTTGGGGAAAGGCTCGTCGCGGATGCGGGGGCCGAAGCAAGGCGGGTCGACATCGTCTTCTTCTTCCAGCGCCAGGGATCGCGCCAGGCGGTCGATCCGATGGCGGGCGTCGTTCTCGCCGACTCCTTCGCGGCAACCTAGCCGGCCGCTGAGAGTCGGATGCGCAACAGGCGGTGGGGTGGGATATCTCTCTCCACGGGGCCGAGGCGGAGGCGGGTTGCCCCGCCACTCCACGCCCCGGGGGTGGCCTTCTGCGTCTCGCTTGATGGAGATTTGGGTTCGGCTTCGGCTGGCAGCCGGTTCTTTCTCGCGCCGCGCGTGGGTTTTACCCGTAGTAGGCGTCCAGGACGTCGGGGCTTTCCGCACGGGCGTCGGCTTCGTGTCGCTGTGCGGCTGCATCGATTAGTTGCTGGATGCGTCGGGTCATGTGGGGTAGTTCTTCGACCCCCAGCCCATGTAGCTCGTCTACGGCCGCCTGGGCGGCGCGCAGGTTCTCGAGTGGAGTGGCGTAGACTGGGCGGTCGACACCTAGCGTATCGGCGACGACAGCGCCGCGCTGTCTGACAACGCCGGCCCGCCTGGAGGCGGCGTGCCAAAGGCGGCGCGGTCGGCCTCGCGTCGATGGGCCTCAGCGAGGCGTCTCATGGAAACCAACTTCCGGCCCTCCGCGAGGAGGGCGAGGCGGCGAGGCTCCAGTGCTTCAGCGTCGGCATCGGCCGGGAGGGGGATGGACAAGTCGTGGACCGCCGCGTGCGGGGCGTCATGGGCGCTCTCATCAGAAGCGCCGCCGTGGCCGATGACCATCACCTCGGTGGTGACAGCGTCGCAGCCATCGGCCCGGGGAAACGGGTCATTGTAGATCGTGACGTCGGTGGGGAAAGTGTCAAGTGAGGCCGTGTCGGAGTCGACAGGCATCGGGTCGGCAGAGCCAACCAACTCCAAGTCCATAGCAGGCTCGTCGGAGACATGGAGCTGGCCGAGGAGGTTGACGAGGTGGTCGGTGCCCGCGTCGGAGGCGAGCTCGTCGGAGATGAGGGTCTTGTCAAGGAGATCGGCGAGGTCGCTCGCTGCGCAGACGTTGGTGACGCCTTGCAGCGCGTCGTGGCAAGCGCCGTCGGGCGTGCCGGGCTGGCTACGCTCGCGGGGGAGGAAGAGGGTTCCCGTCCAGAACAGGTGTCCGGACGACGGTGCACCTGGCCCCACGGTGGGCGTCAAATGTTGGGTGGTAGGTGTGACATATACCAACGGGTGGCTTATCATTGTGGGAGCCAATAAGACGTCGCCGGTGCCTGGAAGCGGGATGAAGCGAAGACATGCACGCCAGCGAATCGTACCCAGCTTCGGGGCTCTCCGTGGAGATAACACCCCTACTGCTGCTCTGTGGGGTCTCCGCATGATCACTAGATGAACAAGTAGCTACACGATGCTCCGTGAGCTGTTTGGCGAGAGGAGGAAGAAGGGCATTGCTCGCTCTCTTCTCCTCCCTATGTGGTGTCTAAAACTAGCAGGGATCAACCCTTTGCATGGGTGTCCCGGGGGGTTTATATAGGCCTACCCCCGGGGATACAATGGTAATCCGGCTGGGCGTGGGGCCTAGCTGTCTGTGTCTACACCCGTCGGCTTCTGCGCCGGCTGCTGGGGCCCGCCGGCTGGTGGGTCCCGCCGGCTGCCGGCTCCTTGGTCGACAGGCAGGCCCCACTGTCCAGGGCCTTGTCGGCGGCTGGTTACTGTTGCTCAATCCTGGTGACAAGGGCTTCGCCGAGGTGGGCGTGGCTACAGTTCCGCCGTCCGGCGGGTGATCG
Organism: Triticum urartu; assembly: GCF_056163025.1. Lineage (NCBI taxonomy): Eukaryota > Viridiplantae > Streptophyta > Magnoliopsida > Poales > Poaceae > Triticum > Triticum urartu. Next base: position 614,271,024 of record NC_141877.1, read on the forward strand.
CTGTAGCCTCACCGCGTCTTGTCTCCTTAATGGGGCGTCTCCTTCGAGGGAGGTGGCAAGCCGGCTGTGGGGAGCCGGCTCTGTCTTGGGCCGACTGGGGGAGGCCTGGCCACCTTCGGGTGTCTCTCTGCCTGAAGGGGCCCGACATCAGGGTCAACGTGGCAACAGTGCCGCGCCGGACGGGTCATGGCCACCCGTACGGCGCACTGTGCCAGGCGTGCTCCGAGATTCGGGGGTGGCAGGCTTTACTGTAGCCACGCCCCGTCACATCGCTGTTATGTGGATGCAAACGTCAAGGGTACGATCTTGACCGCTTTGTGGGAGCCGGCTTCTTGGAGTCGGCCTTCTCGCGGCCGGCTTCTCGGAGCCGGCCCTCCCGCGGCTTTCTTCATGAGGGCTAAAGTCGGGTTGCCTTCCGATAGCCGGCCTGGGAGACAGCCGGCAAGGGAAAGGCGGCCCCATGTCTTGGATTCTTGAGGGCCGGATCGGCTCGTAATTTTTTCAGAAGGGCCAGGGGGAGCCGGCTAGGCTATCCATGGTTATTTACTCCGACATCTTGGTACTAATTACTACTTTATCACTCAAATCTCGCCATGAACACTTCCCAATCCACGTCTACATTTGCGAGGAAAAAATAAACTTACACAATGGTGACAAGGTTGTATGGTAAAGACCTACCTCAAATGAACTACTAGGTAAACGCATAGCCATCCGGCATAAGGTTCCTACCATGCAATCCTACCGCAAACGACTAAGTGCATAAATAAAATATAGGTAATTGGAAGAATGGTCAAATGTGAACTTGCCTGGTAATGGTTGATGAAGATTATATCCCTCTCAGAATTTTACTTAATAGAACTATCTGTCACTCGCCGATGAAAATCTACAAAGTCAAACATTACATTCACATAAGCAATCATTTCGGAGAACCAAATAACATGCAACATGAAAAGACTCAAAAAATCCAAATGAACACACAACACACTTCTATATCTATACCTAATATTAAAGGACGGATCGTTTCTCCACTTTTTTCGGCCATCAGGTATTTTCGTACATGCTATTTTTCTGTTCGTACGTCCTTTTTTTCGTCTGCCGTTTTTGTGTTGTAGGAAAAATTGCGTGCCGTAATAAATTAGAATTAAAATTCCTGCTGAGGAATCAACCCTTCCCGTGTACTTTAAGTGAGCTCACAGGAACCAGCTGACCTAGCTACCCCAATTTGCAAGAAATCAAAGAAGATTCCTTTTATTCTATATGGGCTCGTGGGAAATCTTTTTTGGGGGGGAGAACAAAAAGGCGCTGCAGTGGGGGGATCAAACCTTTTTTTAGATAGGGGGGGGATCAAACCTTGGTTTAATGTAAAAGTAAAGATTCATTCTTCTATTAAATAGTGCCACCTCGACTCCTTGCATCTCATCCCACTAATTTATATATTTTTGTGATCTAAAAATTAGCAAGCCGCCTCAACAATCGTAACATAAGGCCCTAGGAAGGAAAGAACAAAAAGAAGAAAATGCGGCCTTCCCCCGGGAAGGAAAGGAAATAAAAGAGAGAATCAATTCAGCCTTGCCTCAATAAGGAAAATAATTAAAAGAAGAAATAAAGTTCGTCTTGCCTTCAGAAGGAAAGAAATTAAGTAGAGGAAAGAAAATAAAAGAAGGAATAAAATCAGCCTTGCCTCAATAAGGAATAAGGAAAGAATTAAAAGAAGGAATAAAATAATTGTAAAAGAAGGAATAAAATTCGCCTTACCTTCGGAAGGAAAGAAATTAAGGAAAGAGATAAATTTCGGCTTGTCTCAAGAAGGAAAGGCATTAAAAGAGGAATTAAGAGAACTGAATTAAACAAAGAATCGAGTATACAAAGAGTTGTTAAATATATGTTGGCGAGTCCCCAAAAACTATATATCTATACGAAGCTTGGGCGTGTATACCTCCAATACAAATCCAATTAGTATTCGCAAAAAAAAGGGCATCCTCACAAAAAGTTTATTTTTTGTGTTTAAAAAGTCTTCTACCTTTTCAAAAATGTTATGTATTTTTTTGGAATCATTCACCAATCATAAAACATTTGTGTAGTAGTATTAAGAAAAGTGTTAATGTATTAAAATAATGTTTATATCATTTAAAATATATTCACCCTTTTCTAGAAAATCACGTAATTCTAAAAGGTGTTCACGCGCTTAATAAATATATTTGTAATATTAAAATATGCATGCTCTTTAAAAAGGTTCATGTGATTGAAAAAGTGTTAATGTTTTAAAAAGAATGTTGATTAATTTTGAAAAACAAATATACAATTTTAAAGTGAGTTGGCATAAGAGGGGTGGTGTATAGACTAGGAGTACGCAATATCTCGGGAAGGACAGTTGTCACACCCAGTTTGACGAGATTACTTTCAAAACTATTAGATATTCACTTGCGATGGTGTAATTCAGTGACTGGTGTGCGGTGGCCTAGATCATCACCTTGAAATTGAACACATTCGGACGCATATCAGGTGGACACTGTGACCATCATCAATGAAGACAGGAAGGAGGATAAACCACAACACGAATGAGACGCTATGTTCAAATTGATAATTTGGACATGCCAAGGGGTTCAAATAGATAACTTGGACTTGAGAAGGGGTCTTGATTCGTGCTTATTGTGCTAGGAGCATGCGATTTTCTCTCTCGTTGCAACGCACGAGCATATGTGCTAGTAATTATAAAAATAATACTAAATGCAAAACAACATGTGACATGAGGTTCAAAATGTGATGTGAACTATGGTGCCTTCAAGGCATACTAGTAAAATTATTAAAGGATAGATCCTAGTGTGTGAAAAAATATTGTGAGAATGGTCCAAGTGATAGGGTTGGGCTACGGTGACAAAGTGCAAAAAGAATCAACTCAAACCGAGCTACGGTTTAGGAGATATGGCCATTTGAAGTTTGAATTGAAATATGAATAATTTCATATTGGTATCTGAAGAAAGTTCACAAAAAAGACACCAATGGATAGATCTAATCATGACGAAGAATTTGCCGTTGGTTCCATCTAATTTGGATCTACGGTTAAAAAGTTGTGACTACTAGAAGTTTAGGGACTAATCTGTGATAAAAGGGACTAAACAGTGAAGAAAACATAGTGATCGGGTCCCTGGCCACGTGGCGGCTTGCGGGTGGCTGAGCAGCGTTCGTGGCTTAGGCTAAACGACAGGCGTCCGACAATTAACAGAATAAAACAAATCTACGGCTAACTAAAGAAAACCAACAGTCGGTCTACCTAAAACCGTTCAGTTTAAACGAACCGTGGTTAACCGATCTAATACTAAATAAAAAACTACACGAACGAACAGGAGGTTGGCTTACGACGAACAGGGACGGCAGCGCTAGCGTCAGGCGGTAGACGGGGCGGCGGCGGGGAAGGAGTCGGGGAGGTCGGGCGCGGCGTGGGCGGTCCGGTGGTGGAGGCGACTCGCGTCGGGGACGTCGGGATCGTGCTGCCCGGGGACGGTGGCTCCTTGCTCCGGCGAGGACGCAGATCGTCGGGGCGTCATCTTCGGTGGTCCCTAGGGGCAAAAACAATGTCAACCGGATGCGCATGGACTCGGGCAGTACTTTGGTGAAGAAGCACGGGGTTGAGGCGGCCTTACGGACGGCAGAACGGAGCGGCGAGGTAGCTCCGGCCGACGAGATCCAAACGACAAAGGCAGCGGCTGTGAGCACCGAGGGGACGAGCGAGTGGGCAGAATGGAGAAAGGGGGCTCCGGGGCTTATATAGGCACGTAGAGGGGCTCGGGGTCGCGGCGGATAAGCCTTATCCGGGGGCAATGGCGCCCAGGGACGGAGCCAAAAATTTGGCATAGGGGGGCGAGTTCCATGCTGGAGCTCTACTAGTCTAATGAGCTAAAAATTGAATATTGCAAGTGTGAAAAAAAGGCTAAACTTGAACTCATGTTTCCGTTAATGTTCGGTGCACCACAAGAAGACAATACAAATTGTCCACTTTGACCAAACAAAATTAGTTATATTGAAAATTTGGGTACACCATACTATAAATAATTGATTCCAAGTCCAATTTTCATGTCAATCATTCAACCATGCATTGTTCATGTTAGACAACAAAAAATAGAGATTAGTATATGAAGTTAATAATGAGACTGAACATACCAGAGAGGCCTAAACGAACGACATGCATCAGCATGTACGTGAACAAACCATGGCGTGCTTTCGCTAATTCCCTATATGTTGGTTAACGACAAATGATCGATTGAGGTTCTTGGATAGTTAGATGCAAGTGCCCTCGCAAATGTTTTCCATTGTTCTCATATCCTAATTATCTTCATATCTATACAATCATATTTGGACAAACAAGTATTTCCTAATTAATCTCAACTATTTGTAGTTTTGAACATGAACAAATGTTTGTTCATATCTAACATGAACAAATGTTTTCATGTCAATCATTCAACGATTGTTCATATCTAACATGAACAAATGTTTTCATGTCAATCATTCAACGTTTGTTCATGTTAGACAACAAAAAATAGAGATTAGTATACAAAGTTAATATTGAGACTGAACGTACCAGAGAGGCCTACACGAACGACATGCATCAGCATGTACGTGAACAAACCGCGTCGTGCTTCCGTTAATTCCCTATATGTTGGTTAACGACAAATGATTGATTGAGGTTTTTGGATAGTTAGATGTAAGCACTGGTAGAAAAAGGGCCTGTTGTCCCGGTTCGTAAGGGTCTTTTGTCCCGGTTCTGGAACCGGGACTAAAGGGTCGGTACTAATGCCCTGTCCCTTTAGTCCCGGTTCAATTCAGAACCGGGACAGATGGGCCTCCACGTGGCCTGCGCGCGGAGCCCAGGCAGGAGACCCTTTGGAAACTGCACACGCATGCATAACTCATCAATTACATTACTATAACCTTGACTAATATATAAGGGAAACCGAATACGCACAAGACAGTAACACTCACTTGAAGTTGTAAGGAAAGAGTATTATATCTTTGTTTTCATTTATAACCAACGATCGTAGCAAGTTGGCCTCGGTAGCTGCGGCATGGAATTTAACCTGAGTTGCATCTATGAGATATGTGTTAATGAACCCAATATCACCGACTTGTCTTTTCTTCAATTCGGCGATCTTCAATCTGCATAATATAGTGAGGACGGTTATAAATACATGCAATGAAAGAGCTAAGCTATATAGAGAGACTTAATGACAGAAGTAGTACTACTTACAGATAGTAGCAGGCGACCGTTGTTTTATCGAGGGCCAATTAATTGAAAAACAGAGCCAACAACCACCTTGACCTTCAAATTCATCCATTGCGTCATAAGATGGCAATTTTGAGACTCCGTGATAGCATCCACGGGATAGCTGGCAGGAGCCGTCAAGGCATGCTCCTGCTGAAGCAGCTCGGTGGAAGCCACGCTGCTTCTCCGCTGAGATGGCAGGGTAGCTTCGGGGGAAGCTTCGGCAGTACGTTTGCTGCGATTTGCTTCTCGTTCCTCTATCGCTTGTACCCTTGCTTGCAGCGCCTGCATTTGGGTCTGCTGCACTTTTTTCCTCCTCTCATGGGATTTGTAACCGCCAGCGTCGGGAAACCCAACCTTCCACGGAATGGAGCCTGGCGTGCCTCGTGTCTGTCCAGGGTGCTCAGGATTCCCGAGGGCTATTGTGAGCTCGTCGTTCTCTCTATCTGGAAAGAACATCCCTTGTTGCGCTGCTTCGATATACTGCTGAAGCTTCCTGACTGGTATGTCCAGTTGATCGTTCGTCCAAATGCACTTCCCTGTTACAGGGTCCAAGGTTCCGCCAGCCTCGAAGAACCAAGTCCGACAACGGTCTGGCCAGTTAATTGTCTCTGGTTCGATCCCTTTATCAATCAGATCATTCTCAGTCTTGGCCCACTTAGGCCGGGCTACGAGGTAGCCACCTGACCCCGTGCAATGGTGATGCTACTTCTTCGTAGCATTTTGCTTGTTTGTCGCCGACATCTTCTTACTCTTTTCCGATGTCTTGTGGGCCACAAATGCGGGCCAGTGATCTCTGATCTTCTCATATCTGCCCTTGAATTCTGGTGTCTCATTATTTTCGACAAACTTATTCAGCTCTTTCTTCCACCTCCTGAATAGTTCTGCCATCCTCTTAAGAGCAAAAGACTTGATTAATTGCTCTTTAACTGGGTTCTCTGGATTATCCTCTGGCGGTAGGGTGAAATTTGACTTCAGCTCAGTCCAAAGATCATTTTTCTGCATATCATTGACATAAGACACCTCAGGGTCTTCTGTAGCCGGCTTAAACCATTGCTGGATGCTGATCGGGATCTTGTCCCTAACTAGAACCCCGCACTAATCAACAAATGCGTTCTTTGTTCGGATGGGTTCAATCAGTTGGCCGTCGGGCGCGATTGCTATGATCTCAAACCTTTCATTTGAGCTCAACTTTTTCTTCGGGCCTCGTCTCTTTACCGAAGTTGTGCTCGATCCGGAGGGCTATAAAAAAGAACAAAGACTTAATTAATATGTGTACATACCAAAACAATGAATGCATCAATTAGCTAGTCAGCACAGGCTTAACTAATATATATACCTGGCCGGACCCGGTTCGGTCATCGGAGCCATCATCACGGTCTCCTTCTTGCACCGGCATTGGGTCACCGGAGCCGTCCTCATGTTCTTCTTCTTGCACCGGCATTAGGTCACCGTAGCCAGCTTCTTCACCCTCTCCTTCCAGACCATCGGTGTCGTTGAGAAACAACGAGACGGCATCACTTCCTTCTACGATTATGTCCATCAACAACGCTTCTTTTGCTTCGTCTCGGGCGGTGTCCATAGTTTCTACAAATATTTACAACATGGAAATTATTATTCAAACATGACAGATGGATATATTAGTGGCAAACGTAGAACTATCTACCTAATCATAGTAAGGAATCATATATTAATTAGTGGCCTCGACGCTGCTTCTCTAGGGTTTGGGGTGGCCTCGACGCTGCTTCTCTAGGGTTTGGGGTGGCCTCGACAACGCTTCAAGGGTTTGGGGTGGCCTCGAGAACGCTTCAAGGAGGGGGTAATATCGACCCCCCCACGTGTTGAAGCTATCGGGAGGGGGTATATCGACAACGACGACACTACATCTATGTCCCTCGACGACCCTCGTTCCCGATAAAAAAAGAGGAAGAAAGAATAGAGGAGAAGATCTCCTCTATTCTTTCTCCTCCTCATCTCCTCTATTCTTTCTCCTCCTCTTTTTTTTCTTCTTCCTCTTCTTTTTTTATCCTCTTCTTCCTCTCATGTTCGAGAGGATCGCCGAGGGGTCGGGAGGTTGCCTTGTGTCAAAGGATTCAACAAAACCATATCTTCATCATTAGGCGAAAGTAACAGGTGCATGATGGTACGAAGCTCTCCAAAGTTATTTTGGAACGGAGTCCTAGATAGGATAATTCGCTTTTTGGTACAAAGTTCAGCAAGAACCTTCCAAATATCGTTATTTGGAAGGCCTTTGCTGAAATTCATGCAAAAGGCAAATTATCCTATCCGTGACACCATTCCAAAATAACTTTGGAGGACTTCGTCATGCCCTGGTTACTTCCGGCTAATGATGAAGCCATGGATTTCTTCAATACTTTGACACTAGGAAACCTCTCTCGACCCCTCGGCGATCCTCGACCCCTCGAACCCTCGACGACCCTGGAACCCTCGACCCCTAGACGACCCTGGAACCCTCGACCCTCGATCCCTCGACCCTATAGAACCCTCGAACCCTCGACCCTGAAACCCTCGACCCTTGACCCCTTAACGACCCTCGACCCTCTACCCTAGTTCCCGACCCTCGACCCCTCGGCGATCCTCGACACCCTCGTTCCGATAAAAATTAAGAAGAAGAAGAAGAAGAAGAAGAAGAAGAAGAAGAAGAAGAAGAAGAAGAAGAAAGAGGAGAAGAAGAAAGGAATAGCTAGAGGAGAAGATCGAAGAAAAAAAGAAGAAAAAAAAGAGGAGAAGAAGAAAGGAATAGTGGAGAAGAAGAGAAAATAGAATATTCTATTTTCTCTTCCTCTCCACTATTCCTTTCTTCTTCTCCTCTTCTTTTTCTTCTTTTTTCTTCTTCTTATTTATTTCTCCTTTTCTTTTCCTCTCCTCTTCTTCTTCTTTCTTTCCTCTTCTTATTTTCTTCTTTCCTATCCTTCTTTTTATTATAAATTTTAGCATATTCTAAATTTTCTTCTAACTTTCTATATATGAACAAAAAACTTTCTATGAACAAAAACTTTCTATATATATATATGAAAAAAAATTCTATGAACAAAAAAATTAAACTAACATACACATATACATACACATATACATTATACATTGTATATGAACATTATACATACACATATACATACACATATACATTATACAAAATTTTCTATGAACATATACATACACATAGCCACATACGTACATACACATCTACATTATATATATATGAACAAAAAAATTAAACTTAAAAAATGAAGGGCAGGGGCAGCGCGTGGCGGCCGCGCAAGGCAGGGGCGGCGCGCGGCGGCAGCGAAGGGTAGGGGCGGCGCGCGGCGGGGCGGCGTGCGGCGGCAGCGAAGGGCAGGGGCGGCGCACGGCGGCCGCACAAGGCAGGGGCGGCGCGTGGCGGCAGCGAAGGGCAGGGGCGGCGGCGCGATGGCAGCGCGCGGCGGCGACAACAGCCAGTACAGGGGGAGGAGCAGGGGAACGGGGTGGCGCTCACCGCGAGGTGGCGTCGGCGACGAGGAAGAAGTTAGGCTCGGGGACGGAGGAGGCCCGCTCGGGGGCGAGGGCAGGGGCATGCGGGCTCGGCGACGAAGACGCAACGGCGAGGCACGGGCGACGGCAGGGGCGGCGGACGGCGTCGGGGCAGCCTGGCGACGTCGATGAGCTCGGCGTCGTCGGGGCAACTGGCGAGGGAAATGGTGAAAATTTCCTAAGTGTTGCTTATATAGCTAAGGCATTGGTCATGGTTCGTGGCACAAACCGTGACCAATGCCCCCCTTTAGTCCCGGTTGGTGATACCAACCGGGACCAAAGGCCTCTTTTCAGCAGCCCAAAGGGCGGAAAGCGGTGGCCTTTGGTCCCGGTTGGTGGCACCAATCGGGACCAAAGGCCTTGTGCTGCCCCGCGCCCAAATGTTTAGTCCCACCTCACTAGTTGAGAGGGAGTCGCACATGTTTATAAGGTGCGGTGCGCCTTCCCTCTCGAGCTCCTTTCTAAAGCAGGCTTTCGGACCTAACCGTGCAATGTGTGCCTGTGGGCCTACTGGGCCTCCCGCGGGCCTGAATCCTGGCCCATGGTAGGGTTTCTAGTCGTATTCAGGCCGTGGGTGCCCAGTAGGTGGCACTTTTTTTGTTTTTTTTTGTTTTCTTTGTTGCTTTATTTATTTTATTTTGTTTCTACTTACAACAAAATACTTATTGTTGCTATTTTTATTATTTTTTCTAGTTTTTTTGTTTTGTTTTCTGTATTATTTATTTTCTTTTGTTTTTTGCTTTATTTTTTAATTCTTTTTGCTTTTAGGTCAGCAAAATAATAAACTTTTTGTTGCTTTATTTATTTTATTTTGTTTCTACTTAAAACAAAATACTTACTGCTGCTATTTTTTCTAGTTTTTTTTGTTTTGTTTTCTGCATTATTTATTTTCTTTTGTTTTTTGCTTTATTTTTTTATTCTTTTTGCTTGAATTTTAGAAAAATTATAAACTTTCTGTTAGTGCCATTAGTTTTCAAATTTGAAAACACTTTTTTAGTTTTTTTGTTTTCTTTGTTGCTTTATTTATTTTATTTTGTGATTAACTTTACTATAAAAATAGTTTTTTCCCTGTTTTTTGATTTGTTTTTTGCATTATTTATTTTCTTTTGTTTTTTGCTTTAATATTTAATTCTGTTTACTTTTAGGTTAGCAAAATTATAAACTTTCTGTTAGTGCCATTAGTTTTAGAAAAATTATAAACTTTCTGTTAGTGCCATTAGTTTTCAAATTTGAATAGTTAAAATTTGAATTCTTTGAAAATTGTTTGAATCACAAGTTTGTGATTAACTTACTAAAAAAATGAGAATAGATGCACTTATAGAGAAAATTCAACCTAAATTCCTAGTAAATTTCTATGAATTTCAGAGAAATTCACTATGAATTTAGGTTAAACTTTTCTCTATTAGGGCATCTATTTTCACTTTGAGAGGAGCTCAACAAGGCAGAGAGGGAAGGGCTTATAAACCGGTGTGAGCCCCCTTCGGTTGGCGAGGTGGGACTAAACTCTGCCCGCAACGAGGACCAACCCTTTAGTCCCGGTTTGTGGCACAAACCGGGACTAATGGTCATGGGCCAGGGGCGAGGAGCAAAATTATAAACTTTCTGTTAGTGCCATTAGTTTTAGAAAGTTGAAAGTTGAAAGTTGGCATGGGCCAGGGACTAATGGTCATGGTATTACGAGGGCCGAACCATAAGACATGAAAGAATTTCAAATGAACTCTGAAAAAGTTGAAAGTTGGGATGGTATCATAATTTCACCCACATAGCATGTGCATGTACAAAACGGACAATGGTAGCATGTTCGTGTGTTACAAAGTTGGCATGGTATCATCATAATAGTTGCGGGAGAAAGTCTTCACTTTTTCTTCGCTTGTGTCATTTGCTTATTGCGCCGTAACCATGGATAATTTTCATTGTTTATCAGGATGCTTGGGTCAGTCTTGACATTGAAGGGAGGAATTTCATGAAACTTTTCATAATCTTCAGACATGTCTGTCTTGCCGTCCACTCCCAGGATGTGCCTTTTTCCTGAAAGAACTATGTGGCGCTTTGGCTCATCGTATGATGTAGTCGCTTCCTTATCTTTTCTTTTTCTCGGTTTGGTAGACATGTCCTTCACATAGATAACCTGTGCCACATCATTGGCTAGGACGAACGGTTCGTCAGTGTACCCAAGATTTTTCAGATCCACTGTTGTCATTCCGTACTGTGGGTCTACCTGTACCCCGCCGCCTAACAGATTGACCCATTTGCACTTAAACAAAGGGACCTTAAAATCAGGTCCGTAGTCAAGTTCCCATATGTCCACTATGTAACCATAATATGTGTCCTTTCCGCTCTCGGTTGCTGCATCAAAGCGGACACCACTGTTTTGGTTGGTGCTCTTTTCATCTTGGGCGATCGTGTAAAATGTATTCCCATTTATCTCGTATCCTTTGTAAGTCAATACAGTCAAAGATGGTCCCCCTGGACAACAAGTACAACTCATCACAAACAGTGTTGTCACCTCTGAAACGTGTTTCCAACCAACTGCTGAAAGTTCTGATGTGTTCACATGTAATCCAGTCGTCGCACTGCTCCGGGTGTTTGGAGCGCAGACTGTTCTTGTGTTCATCGACATACGGGGTCACCAAGGTAGAGTTCTGTAGAATTGTGTAGTTTGCTTGAGACCAAGAATATCAGCCCATTGGTCCCGGTTCATCCCACCAACCGGGACCAAAAGGTCCAGATGAACCGGGACCAATGGCCCACGTGGCCCGGCCGGCCCCTGGGCTCACAAACCGGGACCAATGCCCATATTGGTCCCGGTTCTAGACTGAACCGGGACTAATGGGCTGACCCGGCTTGGACCAAAGCCCTGTTTTCTACTAGTGAAATGCCCTGGCAAATGTTTTCCATTGTTCTCATGTCCTAATTATCTTCATATGTACACAAGCATATTTGGACAAACAAGTATTTCCTAATTAATCTCAACTATTTGTAGTTTTGAATGGCACAAACCGCACAGATTTGAACGAATTAAAGATCAAGAGATGAACTAAAGGAGTAAGGATTAATTGTGCACCTATGCGGCCATGGAGGATCTCATTTAGTCCTCTTCCAGTTTTTGACTGAAAACTGGAGAAAATTTTAGGCGGAGACTCGAGCATAGAACAGGTAGAAAGATCTTCTCATGTCGTTGCCGCTCATCCGCGCGTCCGATCTGACGGCAAGTGGCTGGCTGTCCCGGCGTCCCCTTCCCTTCCGCCCTTCTCCATGGCGGCGCGATGAAGACTCGGCTAGATCGGTAGGCCCTTGCAGCTGCATGTGTCGGTTTAGATAAAAAAGCGGCGAAACGAAGAGGTGAGCGATTGTTTTCTTTTTCCCTAATAATAAAGCATGGGTTGAGTCTTTCGGATTCACCGTCACAATGCGCTTCTTCCCGTGAATTTACGCTTTCAGTTTTTTTCACCTATATTATTTTCTACATTCAAGGTGGTACTATTGCTCTGTGGTCCTTCTGTCGTTACTTCGCACAAAAATCGCTTACGTAGCTCCTAGATTCGTTAGTTTTATTGCTGGGCTTGGGCCTGCATAGAACGACTTTTTTTGGTGTGGGCCGGCTGGGTGCTACAAGAGCTGGGGGTTGGGGGTGGCGCGGCTCAGACGCGGGCGAGCGGCTGGGCTGCCAGATCGAGCGCGTGGTCAACGCGGAGGTCGTCTCGCTCGATGCAGGGACCGAAGAGGACAGTTCTTGGGATCGAAGCGGGCGGCGCTAGAGTTCTCATCCGGATAACGCCAGTTTCGGTGGGGATACGCGACAGAAGGCTTGGCTCTAGGTGGATCCGGTGTAGAGGGGGTCACGAGCGAGGTGCAGGAAGGCGGGGCACTGAGCTGCATGGTTTCCCATGGCGGCAGCATTCTCCGGTTCCTGTCGAGGGAGAGAAGAGAGAGTTTGGACAGGGATAGATGTGAGGAGGGAGAGAAAGGAGCAGACAAGAGGCAGGGGTGGAGCGTCAGCTATGGTGGCAAAAGGATGCCAACGACGGTGGTGCCGTGGTGGTTTGACCTCAGTGGGTCGGCCATCCCTGCTAGCTCAAGCATAGTGGCAGGCCAAGCTCCGCCTCCTCCATATTGACCTGATAATTTTCTATATGCCATGAACTTCGTGCTATTTTTTTATGTTCTTGCGTGTTCTGTTGATCTGGAAGTAGGGAAGTTGGATCGGTATTCGTTGCTTCCTGCGTCCCTTGCGCAAGCATCAGTTTAATGAAACTGGGCTCATTTCGAATTACTGAGATATGTCATGCATGTACGTGCAAATTGTAAGCTGCTCAGGGATCGCATAGGTGGATTCCGAGGGGCGGTCCACCACCATTTCCAGTCTGTCAGAGTTTTCAGAAATCCTTGCATACAGAATGAGAGTTCAACTAGCTGCAGAGTTGCATGTGCAGAAGCTGCATATTGAGCTGGATAATTGAACAGTGGTGGGCACGCTGAATGCTAGGGAGAAGAACCTAGCAGTTGTTGGACCGGTCACTGAAGAGATTAAAGGCATGCTTAATAACTTTCAAGATACCAAGATTAGCTTGGCACGCTGTTCCGTTAATGGAGCTGCTCACAGGTTAGCTCGAGAGGGAGTTTGTAGGGAATTAAACAATGTGTGGACTGATGATCCACCGGACTGTATTTTGCAGATCGTTGCCTCGGGGATGTCCGAGTTTTTCGAATAAATAAGTAAGTAATTAAGTTATCCTAAAAAACAAAGTGTACTTATCCTTTTATATTCCATTGATAGATGGGAAGGTGTGTCAGGTGATTTGTTAATAATTTAGGGTTTTGTTGCAATTAATTATGTTTCTTTTTTTAGTATACTACTCCAAATTTAAGGTTAGTGCAGAATAAATTTTATTCCATTGATAGATGGAAAGGTGTATCAGGTGATTTCTTAACACTTTAGGTTTCACTATTAATTATCTTACATTTTTAATGTATTTTTCAAACTTTAAGGTTGATGTAGTAATTTTTTTACTGGATTGATGAAATATTGATTGTGACAGGATTCTTATGGCATAATAACCCCGGGCATCAGGGAGTAGATTGCCGAGGGCAGTCCTCACTTCTAGCTCGATGAGATTAGCTTTTTTAATATTTTATATGAACATTCCCTTGCACGGGTGTGTTTCGGGCAGTGTCGTAGATGAGCCCGTCGCCTTGGTATCGACCATGTCCAAATACATTGTGATCAGGTGGTGAATGGCCGACGTGGGTTCGGTGTCATGTCAAAATACAAGGCACATGCATGTGCGTATATGTGTGTGTGAGAGAAAAGGGGTCTTGAGACATCACATAGATGACATGTGATATTTTCGTTTCTCCCGTTGGAACGCACGGGCATTTTTACTAGTTACTAATTTTACAAACAGGAAGTTAGCGATATGGGGAGCTCCTAGTCAGTGCCTTCAGCGCCAACTAGGAGTTCCGGCGCCCACGCTGCCGCGCTTATGGGCCGGCCCAAAACAGAGGCGCAACCCAAAAGGAAACAAAAATGAAAATGGCGTGCGGGAGATGGATCAAGCCAGCAACCTCCTGTTCCAAGGAAGAAAGCGCTAACCAATTCGGCCACTTAGCCACATGCGTTGGCTTACATCGTTTACCACTTTTCTTGTTTGCCTTTTCCTTCTCCCCCTTTCCCTTTTTCGTTTTTTTCTTCCTTATATGATGAATTCTTTTCAAATACGTGAACTCTTATCAAACTGATTGATTTTTTTTTCATTTTTCGATGAACTTTTATCAAATTCAGTCAAATTGGAAAAAGTTCATAAAATCTGGGAAAAACAGTTAATCAGATTTGAAAAAAGTTCACAAATTTGAGAAAAAGTAAATCGGACTTGAAAAAAGGTAATTGGATTAAAAAATCATCGTTTTTGAAAAAAAATCATCAAACTTGAAAAAGTTCATCGAATTTGCAAAAAAAAGTTCATCAAATTTGTAAAAGAGTTCATTGAAATATAAAAATAGTTCATGAAATTTGAAAAAAATTCATCAATTTAGAAAAAAGTTTCTTGATTTTGAAAAGTTCCTCGATTTTGAAAAAAGTTCATCGATTGTTTTATAAAAAATGCAAAAATGGAAAATCATTAATTTGGAGAAAATGAATTTTAGAAAACACGTATTTAAAAAAGAAAAAGAAAAGAAAGACCAAATAAAAACCGACCCGGAAATGACGACGAACCGGGATAAAACCCGGTTTGGGAAGCTTCCCAAAACCGAAGGATTCCCCTGACTGTAGAGAACAATAAAGGTAAAACAAGTTTTGTATCAGCTGTTCTCGATGGTGTAGTGGTTCTGTCATTCGAGATTTCACCAAGAGATCGGGAGTTTGACTCCTGGTTGCACCACCTTTTCTTGAACGATTTTACAGAATAAAAACAAGCACCTTTTTTTACGTTTTTATAGAATAAAAACAAATTGCATGGGCCGGTCCAGCTCGCTAGCAGGAGGGATGCACTTCAGGCGCCCGTTTGCGAACGGGCGCATAAGCACCAAATAGGAAACGCCAACGATATGTGCGTGACTACGTGCGTAGTCCAACTTGGGCTGACATTTTTCTTTCCTTTGTGCTTTGCCTGAAATGGGATTGGGTTGTCTATGGGCTGAGCAGTTGAGGCTTAACGTTAGTTGCAAAGGCCCAAAGAGATAGGGGGGCGACGCACGTTACGGATAGTTATGGAAGCCAAAAAACCAACGATCAACTTGTCCACATCAAGGTACGACTCGATCCTTGGGGGGGAGGGGTCTAGCCCCCCCTCGTCCCCCCTGAATCTGTCCCTGATGGCACCGGTGGTTGCGGGAGTGCAAGTGCGTGCTCTATCCGAGCGGAGCGAGCGGGAGGTTGGGGGCGACCTGGGGAGCGGGCCCCATCTGGCAGCGAGCGTTGCGTGCGAGCGAGAAGAGACGAGGCGGGCCAGTGAGAAGCGCTCGGGCGCTGGGTGGCCTTGGGCCGCGGGGTGCTCCTGGCCTAGGCCGTGGGCTCGTGCGCGCGTGGGTGGGTGCGTGTGCGTGTCTTTTTTTTAACAGAAAAACGAAGTGGCCCTAAAACAAAATCAAACTAAGTTATAAAAACACCACAATAGTTTCTAAATTCATTTCTGAATATCTAAAACACAGTGAACATTTATTTAAACACATATGATTTCTGAAAATATTTTACTAATGCATTTAATGCACATTTTTGCAAATCGAATAAATACCAAATAAACTATAGAAACTCCAACTAATATTCAAAATGAAATTTCCAACTCTTCTATGAATTTGAGGAAGCCATATTATCCCCTCTCTTTATTTTATAGAGATGATCTTAAAACTCAAAATGAAAACCTATTTTTTCAAAATTCAAATGAAATTCAAAAGTGCTCCTCATCATTTTCCACTCCATTTCATATATTTTGAAGAAGTCATATTATCTTCTCTCATGAAAATCCTTGAGTGGCACAAAGTTTCTTATTTGAAATATTCTCAAATGGAATTCCAATATGCTCAACCCCATTTTCATTTCTTTAAATGGAAGAGGTCATATTATCTTCACTTTAGTGTTTTGTAATGAAATGAATTTGAATTCATGGAGATCAAAATGAAGATGAAAGTTTTGGGAAGGTCATTTTATTCCCTCTCATTCAACTTTCAAAAAGTTTCAATTTCCACTCAATTTCACATAATCAATCACACAACAATCAAACAAACAACCATGATTATTTATTTAATATAACATTCCAAATTTTAGAATTTTGGGATGTTACACTCCGGGAGGGGAAATCAAAGCCATCGTCATCACCAAAGATCCTCTCATCAAGATGGGGTCAATCTCCATCAACATCTTCACCAGCACCATCTCCTCTCAAACCCTAGTTCATCTCTTGTATCCGATCTGTGTCTCAAAACCTCAGATTGGTACCTATGGGCTGCTAGTAGTGTTGAATACTCCTTGTAATTGATGCTAGTTGGTTTATTCGGTGGAAGATCATATGTTCAGATCCTTAATGATAATTAATACTCCTCTGACTATGAACATGAGTATGCTTTGTGAGTAGTTAAGTTTGTTCCTGAGGACATGGGAGAAGTCTTATTATAAGTAATCATGTGAATTTGGTATTCGTTCGATATTTTGATGAGATGTATGTTGTCTCTCCTCTAGTGGTGTTATGTGAACACCGACTACATGACACTTCACCATGATTTGGGCCTAGGGGAAGGCATTGGGAAGTAATAAGTAAATGATGGGGTTGCTATAGTGACATAAGCTTAAACCATAGTTTATGTGTTGCTTCGTAAGGGGCTGATTTGAATCCATATGTTTCATGCTATGGTAAGATTTATCTTAATTCTTGTTTCGTAGTTGTGGATGCTTGTGAGGGGGGTTAATCATAAGTGGGATGCTTGTCCAAGGAAGGGCAGCATGTAAGCACCGGTCCACCCACATATCAAATTATCAAAATAACGAACGCGAATCATATGAGCATGATGAAAACTAAGTTGACAACAATTCCCATGTGTCCTCGGGAGCACTTTGCTTTATATAAGAGTTCGTCCAGGCTTGTCCTATGCTATAAAAAGGATTGGGTCACCTTGCTGCACCTTAATTAGTTACTTTTGTTACTTGTTACCTGTTATGAATTATCTTATGACACAACTATCTGTTACCGATAATTTTAGTGTTTGTAGAGAATACCTTGCTGCAAACCGCTTGTCATTTCCTTCTGCTCCTCGTTGGGTTCGACACTCTTACTTATCGAAAGGACTACGATAGATCCCCTATACTTGTGGGTCATCAAGACACTTTTCCGGCGCCGTTGCTGGGGAGTGAAGCGCATTTGGTAAGTGGAATTTGGTAATGAAACATTTATATAGTGTGCTGAAATTTACTGTCACTTGTCACAATGGAAAATAACCCTTTGAGGGGCTTGTACGGGGTATCTTCACCTCGATCGGTAGAGCAATAAGTTCCTCCTAAACCTACTGCACCTATTGAAAATATTTATTATGAAATTCCTTCGGGTATGATAGAGAAACTGCTAGCTAATCTATGCAGGAGATGGAACATTACATCCTGATATGCACCTAATCTATGTGGATGAAGTTTGTGGATTATTGAAGCTTGCAGGTCTGCCTGAGGATGTTGTCAAAAAGAAGACTTCCCTTTATCTTTGAAGGGAAAGGCATTGACATGGTATAAGCTATGTGATGATATTGGCTCATGGAACTACAACCGATTGAAATTGGAATTTTATCAGAAGTTTTCTCCTATGCATCTTGTTCATCGTGATCGGAATTATATATATAATTTTTGGCCTCGCGAAGGAGAAAGTATCGCTCAAGCTTGGGGGAGGCTTAAGTCAATGTTATATTCTTGCCCCAATGATTAGCTCTCAAGAAAAATTATTATTCAAAAAATTTATGCTCGGCTTTCTCGTAATGATCAATCCATGCTCGACACTTCTTATGCTGGTGCTTTTATGAACAAGGATATTGAAATCAAATGGGATTTATTGGAGAGAATTAAATGCAACTCTGAAGATTGGGAACTCGAAGAAGGTAATGAGTCAGGTATAAACCTTAAGTTCGATTGTGTTAAATCTTTTATGGATACCGATGATTTTCGTGAATTTAGCACTAAATATGGACTTGACTCTAAGATAGTAGCTTATTTTCGTGAATCATTTGCTAATGATGTTGATCTCCCTAAGGAGAAGTGGTTTAAATATCATCCTCCCATTGAAGTAAAAGTAGTAGAACCTATTAAAGTTGAAGAAGAAACTATTACTTATAATGTTGATCCTATTGTTCCTACTGCTTATATTGAGAAACCACCTTTTCATGTTAGAATAAAGGATCATGCTAAAGCGTCAACTGTGGTTCGTAGGAGTTACAATAGAACACCTCACCACCTGAAAAAATTAAAATTGAACCTAGTATTGCTATGGTTAAAGATCTCTTGGTTGATAATATCGATGGGCATGTTATTTATTTCTATGATGAAGCTGCTAGAATTGCTAAACCCGATATTAAAGATAAACATAGACCTGTTGTTGGCATGCCTGTTGTTTCTATTAAAATAGGAGATCATTGTTATCATGGCTTATGTGATGTGGGTGCTAGTGTGAGTGCAATTCCTTATACCTTATACCATGAAATTATGAATGATACTTCACCTACTGAAATAGAATATATTGATGTTACTATTAAGCTTGCCAATAGAGTTACTATATCACCCATTGGATTGTTAGAGGTGTTGAAGTATTGTGTGGGAAAATAAAATACCCGACTGATTTTCTTGTTCTTGGTTCCCCACAAGATGATTTTTGTCCCATTATATTTGGTAGACCCTTCTTGAACACCGTTAACGCTAAGATAGATTGCGAAAAGGATATTGTTACTGTTGGTTTTGGGGATGTGCCTCATGATTTTAATTTCTATAAGTTTCGTAGACAACCTCATGATAAAGAATTTCCTAGTAAGGATGAAATTATTGGTCTTGCTTCTATTGTTGTGCCTCCTACTGATCGTTTAGAACAATATTTGCTAGACCATGCAAATGATATGTTTATGAATGAAAGAAGGTAATTAGATGAAATATTCTTTAATCTGGGGCCTATTTCGAAACACAATTTGCCTATTAAAATCCTTGGGGATCCTCCTCCACCCAAGGGTGATCTCGTGTTTGAGCTTAAACTATTCCCCGATACTCTGAAATATGCTTATCTTGATGAAAAGAAGATACATCATGTTATTATTAGTGCTAACCTTTCAGAGCATGAAGAAAAGAAATTATTTAAAACTCTGAAGAAGCACCGTGCCACTATTGTACATACTCTTGATGATCTTAATGGCATTAGTCCCACTCTATGCCAACACAAAATTATATTTGGAGCATGATGCTAAACCAGTTGTTGATCACCAACGACGATTAAATCTGAAGATGAAAGAAGTGGTAAGAAATGAAATACTAAAGCTTCTGGAGGCAGGTATAATTTATCCTATTGCTGATAGTAGATGGATAAGTCCCGTTCATTGTGTCCCTAAGAAAGGAGGTATTACTGTTGTTCCTAATGATAAGAATGGATTGATTCCACAAAGAATTGTTACAGGTTATAGAATGGTAATTCATTTTCGCAAATTGAATAAAGCTACTAGAAAATATCATTACCCAATACCTTTTATTGATCAAATGCTACAAAGACTATCCAAACATACACATTTTTGCTTTCTAGATGGTTATTCTAGTTTTTCACAAATACCTGTGTCAAAAGATGATCAGGAAAAGACCACTTTTACTTGCCCTTTTGGTACTTTTGCTTATAGACGTATGCCTTTTGGTTTATGCAATGCACCTGCTACCTTTCAAAGATGTATGACTGCTATATTCTCTGATTTTTGTGAAAAGATTGTTGAGGTTTTCATGGATGATTTTTCCGTTTACGGAACTTCTTTTGATGATTGCTTAAGCAACCTTGATCGAGTTTTGCAAAGATGTGATGAAATTAATCTAGTCTTGAATTGGGAGAAGTGTCACTTTATGGTTAATAAAGGTATTGTCTTGGGGCATAAAATTTCTGAAAGAGGTATTGAAGTTGATAAAGCCAAAGTAGATGTTGTTGAAAAGATGTCGTGTCCTAAAGATGTCAAAGGTATAAGAAGTTTCCTTGGTCATGCTGGTTTCTTTAGGAGGTTTTTTTTAAATACTTCTCTAAAATTTCTAGGCCTCTCACTAATCTCTTGCAGAAAGACATTCCTTTTGTTTTTGATGATGATTGTGTAGAAGCATTTGAAATACTTAAGAAAGCCTTGATTTCTGCACCTATTGTTTAACTACCTGATTGGAATTTACCCTTTGAAATTATGTGTGATGCTAGTGATTATGCTGTTGGTGATGTTCTAGGACAAAGAATTGATAAGAAACTGAATGTTATTCATTATGCTAGTAAAACTCGAGACAGTGCCCAGAGAAATTATGCTACTACTGAAAAAGAATTTTTAGCAGTTGTATTTGCTTGTGATAAGTTCAGATCTTATATTGTTGATTCCAAAGTAACTGTTCACACTAATCATGCTTCTATTAAATATCTTATGGAAAAGAAAGATGCTAAGTATAGACTTATTAGATGGGTTCTCTTGTTACAAGAATTTGATTTGAATATTATTGATAGAAAGGGAGCTGAGAACCCCGTTGCAGACAACTTGTCTATGTTAGAGAATGTTCTTGATGACCCACTGCCTATTGATGATAGCTTTCTCGATGAACAATTAGCTGTCATAAATGCTTCTCGTAATACTCCATGGTATGCTGATTACGCTAATTACATTGTTGCTAAATTTATACCACCTAATTTCACATACCAGCAAAAGAAAAGGTTTTTCTATGATTTGAGACATTACTTTTGGGATGACTGATACGTCTCCAACATATCTATAATTTTTTATTATTCCATGCTGTTATATTATCATTCTTGGATGTTTTATAATTATTTTATATTATTTTTGGTACTAACCTATTGACATAGTGCCAAGTGCAGTTGTTGTTTTTTGCATGTTTTTTACATCATAGGAAATCAATACCAAACGTAGTCCGAACATAGCGAAACTTTTTTTGGATTTTTTTGGACCATAAGACATCCAATGGGCCGGAGAAGCACCTGGGGGGTGCTCCGAGGGGAGCACAACCCACCAGGGTGTGTCTGGAGGCCCAGGCGCGCCCTGTTGGGTTGTTCCCACCTCGGGTGCCTCTCGAACCGACTCTCTGCTCTATAAATACCCCAATATTCCAGAAACCCTAGGGGAGTTGACAACAATCAATTCCAACTGCCACAGAGTCCAGAACCACCAGATCCAATCTAGACATCATCACAGAGGGGTTCATCATGCCCATTGGGGCCTCTCCGATGATGCGTGAGTAGTCTTTTGTAGACCTTCGGGTCCGTAGTTAGTATCTATATGTTTTCCTCTCTCTCGTTTGATTCTCAATACAATGGTCTCTTGGTGATCCATATGATGTAATTCTTTTTGCGGTGTGTTTGTTGGGATCCGATGAACTTTGAGTTTATGATCAGATCTATGTTTTTATCCATGAAAGTTATTTGAGTCGTCTTTGATCTCTTATATGCATGATTTCTTATAGCCTCGTATTTCTTCTTCGATATTTGGGTTTTGTTTCGCTAACTTGATCTATTTATCTTGCAATGGGAAGATGTGCTTTGTGATGGGTTCGATCTTACGGTGCTTGATCCCAGTGACAGAAGGGGAACCGACACGTATGTATCGTTGCCATTAAGGATAACAAGATGGGGTCTATTTCTACATAAATAGATCTTGTCTACATCATTTCATCGTTCTTATTGCATTACTCCGTTTCTCTATGAACTTAATACACTAGATGCATGCTGGATACCGGTCAATGTGTGGAGTAATAGTAGTAGAAGCAGGCAGGGTCGGTCTAATAATCTTGGACGTGATGCCTATATAATGATCATTGCCTGGATATCATCATGATTATTTTTAGTCCTATCAATTGCCCAACAGTAATTCGTTTACCCACTGTTTGCTATTTTTCTCGAGAGAAGCCACTAGTGAAAACTACGGCTCCTGGGTCTCTTCCTTAATATATTTGCCATTGCGATCTATTTTACTTTGCTTTTATTTTCAGATCTATTAAACTAAAAATACAAAAATATGTTTCTGCAATTTATTTTATACGAGATCTATTTATCCCATCTATCATATTCTTATCACGCCCGTTTGCCAATTTCTGGCGCCATTACCCGAAAGGGATTGACAACCCCTTTTACATGTCGGTTTGCGAGTATTTGTTATTTGTGTGTAGGTGCCATTTACATAGTGTTGCTTGGTTATCCTACTGGTTCGATAACCTTGGTCTCATCACATAGGGAAATACCTACAGTCGTTGTGCTGCATCATCCCTTCCTCTTTCGGGAAATACCGACGTAGTTCTAGTAGACATCAAAAGGAATTGCTGGCACCGTTGCCGGGGAGACATCATCAACATCTACCAGGTTCCTAACCAAAAATCTCTTCTCCTCGCAATTTACATTATTTTCCTCTCGTTTTCCTCTCCCCCACTTCAAAAAAATTTGTCGTTTTATTCGCCCACTTTTTCGTTCGCCTTTTTCTTGCTTACGAGTCCCGATGGCTAGCGTGTCTACTCTTCCTTTGTTCATAGATTTTGAAGTTCTATACTTCAAGCAAAGACAAGGACAAAATTTGAAAGATGCTTGGTATAGGCTTATGGAATCCTATCGTATTTGCAATTTAAAGGGGGACACTAAGATCATGCTTCGTAACTTTTACATAGGATTGGCTTTGCATCGTAGACAACTCCTAGATTTTGCCGCTAAATGGAATTTTATTGAGCTTGATGCTAATGCTGCCTATGAAATTTTAGAAGGAATTCTGGGGGTTCCACCTCAAAAGAAGGGGTTTTCTTTCACCTCCAGAAGGAGTTCAAATGTTGGACAAACTTGGTGATTTGCATAAACATATGGTTGAATTACAAAAATATAATGAACACGTCAAACATCTCAATGGTAGTATCAATCGCATGAACACCTTGATTACTCTCTACAACAGCGATTGGATATTTTGGATTTAAAGATGGTTTATTTTCCTTAGAATTTAGGGAAGCATAAAGAGCCTCCCGGGTTTGAGAAAACCCTTACAAAAGTTGCCAAAACTACAGATGACAAAACTTAGATCCCTCGCTTTATGCCTAGCGAGGGGTGTGAAACAATAGCGCTTGTTGGGAGGCAACCCAATGAATAATTTTTTTGTCATTTGCTTTCTATTCCTGAGTGTTTGCACAATTATTCTACTGTTATGATTGTGTTTTTTGTGTTTTAGTTAGTTTTTGTGCCAAGTAAAGCCTTTAGGATCTTCTTGGGTGATAGTTGTTTGATCTTGCTGAAAAATAGAAACTTTTGTGCTCAGAAAAATAATTTTAGTTTTTAACCAGAGCGTGATAAAATACCAATTCTTTTTTGCATAAGATTAATATACAAATTTCACAGGCCTTCCTAATTTTTCAGAATTTTTGGAGTTACATAAATATTCGAAATACCCAGATTGCTACAGACTATTCTGTTTTTGATAGGTTCTGTTTTCTTTGCGCTATGTGCTTGTTTTGATGATTCTGTGGTTTGCTTTGAAGAGTTTTTGCCTTAGAAAAGTTGGAATACAGTAGATATAATGCAAGAATAAAATATGAATTGGTTTTCAACAGTACTTATAGTAGTGATTTGTTTTCTTATACTAACGGATCTCACGAAGGTTTTGTTGAGTTCTATGTGATTGAAGTTTTCAAGTTTTGGGTTATCTTACGATCGATGAAGGAATAAGGAGTAAGAAGAGCCTAAGATTGGGGATTCCCATGTCATCCCAAGCTATTATCCAAAGAGAAGCAAGCAACTAAGCTTGGGGATGCCCCGAGTGGCATCCCCTCTTTCTTCTAATGACCATCAGTATTTTACTCGAAGTTATATTTTTATTCGTCTCATACAATGAGTTTTTCTTGGAGAGTCTTGTATGATATGAGTCTTTGCTTTTTTGTGTGTTTTAAGTCTTGAATCCTTGCTTGACACACCTATTTGAGAGATCCAAAATTATGCCATGACTTGTTAGAATTGCTCTCTATGCTTCACTTAAATCTGTTTGAGCTATGTAATTGCTCTAGTGCTTCACTTATATCTTTTTAAGCACGGTGTGCTTTAGTATTTTTGAAGAAATGATTTATTGCTTCACTTAGATTTATTTGAGAGTTAGTATTTTTTTTAATAAATTCTCTCTTTCTTCACTTAAATTAATTTGAGATAAAGAAATATTATGCTCATGATCTTCACTTATATTTGTTTGAGCTTATCAAAGCAACACATTAAAATTAGTCCCAAAGAGATAGATATCCAATAAGGATATAGTAAAAACTTTCATGAAGATCATTGGACAAAATAAACTTGATTCTTGTAATATTTTTGAGACATGATGATGTGGTATGTGAGTCATGTTGATGAGTAATTATGCTTTAGTAAGAATATTGGTGTTAAGGCTTGTGATTCCCTATGCAAGCACGAAAGTCAATAGTTGTGCAATGAAATTACATCCTACTTGTGGTGCATTATTTCTACCTCTTGAGCATGCGTTGGTGTTCCCTTGAAGAGGAAAGGGTGATGAAACAAAGTAGCGTAAGTATTTTCCTCAGTTTTTGAGAACCAAGGTATCAATCCAGTAGGAGACTACACGCAAGTCCCTCGTACCTGCACAAACAATCAAGAACCTTGCAACCAACGCGATAAAGGGGTCGTCAATCCCTTCATGGCCACTTGCAAAAGTGAGATCTGACAAAGATAATAAGATAAACATTTTTGGTATTTTTGTTGTATAGATTGAAAATTAAAGATTGCAAAAAAAATGGCAACAAAAATTGCTAGTTGACGGGAAAATAATATAATGGAGAATAGACCCCGGGGCCACAGATTTCACTAGTGGCTTCTTGATAACCAACAAGTATAGGGGATCGCAACAGTTTTCGAGGGTAGAGTAATCAACACAAATTTATTGATTCGACACAAGGGAAGCCAAAGAATATTCTCAAGTATTAGCAGCTAAGTTGTCAATTCAACCACACCTGGAAACTTAATATCTGCAGCTCATCCTTACCATTTATGCATCTACCTATGAAGAGAGCAAAATAATGTATTGCAGGAAAATGAATGCTCCCTATGGTAGCTTTCGTGATTTCTCTAGATTCCCCCACAATTATACTAGCAAGAAAGTCTTTATATTCAGATTTGTGAGGTTCACTAACATTACCCCACTGTGGGAGTTTACAAGCAGTATTAAAATCTTCTAAGTCCATGGTATAAGATTTATCATAAAGATCAAATAGGACAGTTTGAGAATTGCGTGATGATGTAAATTTAAACCTTCTCACAAATGAATCAGTTAAATAGAGGTACTGATGGCACTTATCTGCCACAAAGTTCTAAAGATCAGCGTTACGCACATATGCTTCAAATTCCTCCTTAATCCCTGCCGAACCATGAAGTCCTCTGACAGCCATTCACAAGGCCGCACTTCAGCATCTCTTGGTAGTTCATTGTCCGGCTCGCGTATTGCGGGCCTGGGTCCTTGTTTCCTTGAGGAACCACCTTGGCACATTTTCCTAAACATATTTCTTCCTCTGAAAAATTTCTGAAATTTTTAGTAACTCGAAAATAAAAGTGAACCAAACTCAACAAGATTGATAGCAACTACTCCGACAAGTGCCTAGAGGCTATATCATGCATTAAAACTACTTTTGACCACATAAATTTGACATGCAAGCTCAAGAACAAGGTCACCTAAGCAGCAAAAATTTGCAATGAATAAAGCACTAGAACAAAAACTAATTGGACCATTGGAGGAGTCACATACCAAAGAACAATCTCCCAAAGCAGTTTTGTGAAAGGAGCTTTGAGCAAGGTGGTCGAAAATGCCAGCAAGATGAGAAAGAACTCGGGTTTGAGCTAGCTAGTGATTTTTTTGGGAGGAAGAAGGAGTGTGTGGTGGCTGGAATAAGTGGAGGGGACCTACATGGGGTCCACGAGGCAGGGGGCACGCCCTCGACCCTCGTGGGCACGTGGCTGCTCCCCCTATTGTGTTCTCAGTGCCAGATATTCTCAAATATTCTAGAAAAAAATCATATTTAATTTTTGGGCATTTGGAGAACTTTTATTTTCGGATTATTTTTTATTGCAAGGATAATTCAGAAAACAGACAGAAAATACTATTTTTGCTTTATTTAATATAAATAACCGAAAGTAAAAAGATGGAACAGAGAGTTGTGTTTTCTAACTTCATCCATCTCATGCTCATCAAAAGGAATCCACTAACAAGGTTGATCAAGTCTTGTTAACAAACTCATTTCGATAATCATGAAACCGGAGAAATTTCGAATAACACTAAGTTACCTCAACGGGGATATGCACATCCCCTATAATAAGTATATCATATTTCTTTTTTGACAGTAGGAAGAGGAAATTCAAAAACCTCCAATTATAATCGATGGAATTTTTCCAATGGAGTTGATACTATGAACTTGAGGTTGTTTCCTCGGAAAGTGTACCTATGCTCATTACCATTAACATGAAAAGTGACATTGCCTTTGTTGCAATCAATAACAGCCCATGCAGTATTAAGAAAAGGTCTTTCAAGAATAATAGACATACTATCATCCTCGGGAATATCAAGTATAACAAAGTCTGTTAAAATAGTAACGTTTGCAACCACAACAGGCACATCCTCACAGATACCGACAGGTATAGCAGTTGATTTATCAGCCATTTGCAAAGATATTTCAGTAGGTGTCAACTTATTCAATTCAAGTCTACGATATAAAGAGAGAGGCATAACACTAACACCGGCTCCAAGATCACATAAAGAAGTTTTAATATAATTTCTTTTAATGGAGCAAGGTATAGTAGGTACTCCGGGATCTCCAAGTTTCTTTGGTATTCCACCCTTAAAAGTATAATCAGCAAGCATGGTGGAAATCTCAGCTTCCGGTATCTTTCTTTTATTAGTAATGATATCCTTCATATATTTAGCATAAGGATTTGTTTTAAGCACATCAGTTAATTGCATACGCAAAAAGATAGGCCTAATCATTTCAGCAAAGCGCTCAAAATCCTCATCATCCTTTTTCTTGGATGGTTTTGGAGGAAAAGGCATGGGTTTCTGCCGGGGTACTGATCCACGGGCACCTATGGGACCGGTGGACCGAGTCCCTTTCGGTTCGGCGGGGGCGGAGATCGTGCAAAGAGCAAATCGAGGCGATACACACGAGCGATTTACCCAGGTTCGGGCCGCACGGATGCGTAAAACCCTACTCCTGCTTTGTGGTTTGTATTGATTTCTTGCTCGGGAGCGCGGAGTGCTACAGTACACACCAGCAGCTAGTGAGACCGAGCGTGAGTGTTTTTCGAACCCCCCTCTACGTTGCACACGGGCCTCCTTTTACATGCTCAAGGGGTCACCAACAGGTGGCAACGAAGGCAAAGGGTAAAAATGGAAAGGTGCTGCGGTAGGTACAGCTACCTGCTACAGTGTATCATACCTAACCCTGACGGCAGGGGACAAGGACATTAAATGCCCGTCTGTGTCACCTAAACAGTGCAAAAAGGGACTGTCAAAGACGCCACCGCTCGCCACGATGGCGATCTTGTCAGCGTCGCTTGCCACCGCGCACCGCAAGCTGCACAGCCTCCCGCCATGTATGCCTGGAGGGGTCCCAGAGCGACACGTTGGTGGATGTGCTGGAGCGCGGGCACAGTGGTGGCTTGCCGCGGCAAGCGCCCTGCCGCTGTCATTGTCTTGTCGCGTCCGGGAGCTTGTCGCTCACCGGGCCTTGCCAGGATGCGTGGTGCACCGCGGCAAGTTCCTTGAAATGCCTTGGGTGGCCTTCCCGGCAAGCTCCTCTTGCCGGGGTCTTGGGATGCTTTTGTTAGCCTTCCCGGCAAGCTCCTCTTGCCGGGGTCTTGTCTTCTTGGCTTGGACACTTTGTTCTTGAATGGCTCCAAAGGAACCACGGAGGACCTTGGCGGTCACCCGGGAAGCCTTGCCGCGGGATGCTGCGACTGCCCGTGCACAAGTTCGGGATACTAGGGTACCCCTACTCTAGTACACCGACAGTTTCTGAACCCAAGGTTCCCTTTCTTTACCATGTTTCCTAGCAACAAAGTCTCTTTTATCATAACGTTGATTCTTTGATTGTGGGTTATCAAGATCAACAGTAGGTTCAATTTCTACATCATTGTCATTGCTAGGTTGAGCATCAACATGAACATCATCATTAACATTATCACTAGGTTCATGTTCATTACCAGATTGTGTTTCAGCATCAGAAATAGAAATATCATTGGGATTCTCAAGTGTGTCAACAACAGGTTCACTAGAAGCATGCAAAGTCCTATCATTTTTTGTTTTCTTCCTCTTAGAAGGACTAGGTGTATCAACATTAGTTCTCTGAGAATCTTGCTCGATTCTCTTAGGATGGTCCTCAGGATACAAAGGTCCCTGAGTCATTTTACCACCTCTAGTCATAACTCTAACAACATTATCATTCTTCTTATTATTTAATTCATTGAGAAAATCATTCTGAGCTTTAAGTACTTGTTCTACTTGAGTGGTAACCATAGAAGCATGTTTACTAATAAGTTTAAGTTGACCTTTAGCATTAGCCATATAATCACTCAAGTGTTCAAGCATATCAGCATTGTATTTCAATTGTCTACCAACATAAGCATTGAAATTTTCTTGTTTAACCATAAAGTCATCAAACTCATCCAAGCATTTGCTAGCAAACTTAGTAAATGGAATTTCACATTTATCAAATCTATAGAGAGAATTTACCTTTAATACCTGTGTCGGGTTATCAAGACCATGTATTTCTTCAATAGGTGGTAAATTCTTAACATCTTCAGCTTTAATACCTTTTTCTTTCATAGATTTCTTTGCCTCTTGCATATCTTCAGGACTGAGAAATAGAATACCCCTTTTCTTCGGAGTTGGCTTAGGAGTTGGTTCAGGAAGTGTCCAATTATTTTAATTAGTCAAGATATTATTCAATAGCAATTCAACTTGATCAACAGCTCTTTCCCTGAAAACACAACCAGCAAAACTATCCAGGTAATCTCTGGAAGCATCGGGGCCAGAAAGATATCAAGTATTTCATTTTTCTTAAGAGGATGATCAGGCAAAGCATCAAGTAATCAGAGAAGCCTCCCCCAAGATTGTGGGAGACTCTCTTCTTTGATTTGCACAAAATTATATATTTCCCTTAAAGCGGCTTGTTTCATATGAGCAGGGAAATATTTAGCAGAGAAGTAATAAATCATATCCTGGGGACTACACACACAACCAGGATCAAGAGAATTAAACCATGTTTTAGCATCACCCTTTAATGAGAACAAAAACAACTTAAGGATAAAGTAATAGCGAGTTTTCTCATCATGAGTAAACAGGGTGGCTATATCATATAATTTAGTAAGATGTGCAACAACAGTTTCAGATTCATAGCCATAGAAAGGATCAGATTCAACCAAAGTAATTAACTCAGGGTCGACAGGGAAATCATAATCCTTATCAGTAATAAAGACAGGTGAAGTAGCAAAAGTAGGGTCATATTTCATTCTAGCATTCAAAGACATTTCTTTAAGGTTAGCTAATAATTTCTTAAGATCAGATCTATCATTGCAAGCTAAGAAGTCTCTAGTAGCTTCTTCATCCACAACATAACCCTCAGGAACAACGGGCAATTCATATCTAGGGGGAGAATCATCATCACTTTCATCAATATTATCAGGTTCAATAATTTCATTCTCTCTAGCCCTAGCAAGTTGTTCATCAAGAAATTCACCTAATGGCATAGTATTTTCAAGCATAGAAGTAGTTTCATCATAAGCATCATGCAAAGCAGAAGTGGCATCATCAATAACATGCGACATATCAGAATGAATAGCAGGTGTAGGTGTCACAAGTTTACTCAAAACAGAAGGTGAATAAAGTGTAGAGCTAGATGGCAGTTCCTTACCTCCCCTCGTAGTTGAGGGAAAAAATCTTGGTTCTGTGATCTTTCAAGTTCTTCATAGTTATAAGCAGATATAAATCCTAAGTGACTCAAAGAATAGAGCTATGCTCCCCGGCAACGGGGCCAGAAAATAGTCTTGATAACCCACAAGTATAGGGGATCGCAACAGTTTTCGAGGGTAGAGTATTCAACCCAAATTTATTGATTCGACACAAGGGGAGCCAAAGAATATTCTCAAGTATTAGCAGCTGAGTTGTCAATTCAACCACACCTGGAAACTTAATATCTACAGCAAAGTGTTTAGTAGCAAAGTAATATGATAGTAGTGATAATGGTAGCAAAAGTAATATTTTTGGTTTTATAGTGATTGTAACAGTAGCAACGGAAAAGTAAATAAGCGAAGAACAATATATGAAAAGCTCATAGGCATTGGATCGGTGATGGAGAATTATGTCGGATGCGATCGATAATGCAACACTTATAACATAGGGTGACACAGAACTAGTTCCAGTTCATCAATGTAATGTAGGCATGTATTCCGAATATAATCATACATGCTTATGGAAAAGAACTTACATGACATCTTTTGTCCTACCCTCCCGTGGCAGCGGGGTCCTACTGGAAACTAAGGGATATTAAGGCCCCCTTTTAATAGAGTACCGGACCAAAGCATTAACACAGAGTGAATACATGAACTCCTCAAACTACGGTCATCACCGATAATGGTCCCGATTATTGTCACTTCAGGGTTAGCGGATCATAACACATAATAGGTGACTATAGACTTGCAAGATAGGATCAAGAACTCACATATATTCATGAAAACATAATAGGTTCAGATCTGGAATCATGGCACTCGGGCCCTAGTGACAAGCATTAAGCATAGCAAAGTCATAGCAACATCAATCTTGGAACACAGTGGATACTAGGGATCAAACCCTAACAAATCTAACTCGATTAGATGATAAATCTCATCCAACCCATCACCGTCCAGCAAACTTACGATGGAATTACTCATGCACGGCGGTGAGCATCATGGAATTGGTGATGGAGGAAGGTTGATGATGACGATGGCGACAGATTCCCCTCTCCGGAGCCCCGAACGGACTCTAGATCAGCCCTCCCGAGAGAGTTTAAGGCTTGGCGGCGGCTCTGTATCGTAAAACGTGATGCATCCTTCTCTCTGATTTTTTCTCCCCGAACACGAATATATGGAGTTGGAGTTGAGGTTGGTGGAGCGTCAAGGGGCCCACGAGGCAGGGGGACGTGCCCAGGGGGTAGGCGCGCCCCTCACCCTCGTGGACAGGGCATGGGCCCCTGACGTGGATTCTTCTTCCAGTATGTTTTATATATTCCAAAAATAATCTCCGTTGATTTTCAAGTCATTCCGAGAACTTTTATTTCTGCACAAAAATAACACCATGGCAATTCTGCTAAAAACAGCGTCAGTCCGGGTTAGTTCCATTCAAATCATGCAAGTTAGAGTCCAAAATAGGGGCAAAAGTGTTTGGAAAAGTAGATACGACGGAGACGTGTCACTTTTCTCAATATAGCATAATCTACGGTGGGTGAACAAATTACTGTCGAGAAATTGATAGAAAAGCGCATAGTTATGAGAATATCTAGGCATGATCATGTATATAGGCATCACGTCCGTGACAAGTAGACCAAAACGATTCTGCATCTACTACTACTACTCCACACATCGACTGCTATCCTGCATGCAGAGTATTAAGTTCATAAGAATAGAGTAACACATTAGGCAAGATGACATGATGTAGAGGGATAAACTCAAGCAGTATGATATAAACCCCATCTTTTTATCCTCGATGGCAACAATACAATACGTGCAGTTTCCCTTTCAGTCACTGGGATCGAGCACCGCAAGATTGAACCCAAAGCTAAGCACTTCTCCCATTGCAAGAAAGATCAATCTAGTAGGCCAAACCAAACTGATAATTCAAAGAGACTTGCAAAGATATTTAAATCATGCATAAAAGAATTCAGAGAAGAACCAAATATTGTTCATAGATAATCTTGATCATAAACCCACAATTCATCGGATCTCGACAAACACACCGCAAAAAGAACTACATCGAATAGATCTCCAAGAGAATCGGGGAGAACTTTGTATTGAGATCCAAAGAGAGAGAAGAAGTCATCTAGCTAATAACTATGGACCCTAAGGTCTGTGGTAAACTACTCACACATCATCAGAGAGGCTATGGTGTTGATGTAGAAGCCCTCCGTGATCGATTCCCCCTCCGGCGGAGCGCCAGAAAAGGCCCCAAGATGGGATCTCACGGGTACAGAAGGTTGCGGTAGTGGAAATAGGGTTTCGTGGTGCTCCTGGATGTTTTCAGGGTATATGAGTATATATAGGCGAAAGAAGTAGGTCGGTGGAGCTGTGAGGGGCCCATGAGGGTGGGGGCCGCGCCCTCCTGCCTCGTGGCTTCCTCGCTGCTTCCTTGACGTCCACTCCAAGTCTCCTGGATTGCGTTTGTTCCCAAAACGATCCTCGCGAAGGTTTTATTGCATTTGGATTCCATTTGATATTCCTTTTCTGCGAAATACTGAAATAGGAAAAAAAACAGCAATTTGCACTGGGCCTTCGGTTAATAGGTTAGTCCCAATAAAAGTGCATAATAAAGCCCATTAAGCATGTTCCTATGACTATGAGATTATGCAACTCCCAAATACCGGAGGAACTCTTAGTGTGCTATCAAACGTCACAACGTAACTGGGTGACTATAAATATGCTCTACAAGTGTCTCCGATGGTGTTTGTTGAGTTAGTATAGATCGAGATTAGGATTTGTCACTCCGTGTATCGGAGAGGTATCTCTAGGCCCTCTTGGTAATGCACATCACTATAAGCCTTGCAAGCAATGTGACTAATGAGTTAGTTATGGGATGTTGCATTACGGAATGAGTAAAGAGACTTCCCAGTAAGGAGATTGAACTAGGTGTTGAGATACCGACGATTGAATCTCGGGCAAGTAACATACCGATGACAAAGGGAACAACATATGATGTTATGCGGTTTGACCGATAAAGATCTTCGTAGACTATGTAGGAGCCAATATGAGCATCCAGGTTCCGCTATTGGTTATTAACCGGAGATGAGTCTCGGTCATGTCTACATAGTTCTAGAACCTGTAGGGACCGCACGCTTATCATTTGATGACGATCAGTATTGTGAGTTTATGTGTTTTGATGTACCAAAGGTTGTTCGGAGTCCCGGATGAGACCACGGACATGACGAGGAGTCTCGAAATGGTTGAGACATAAAGATTCATGTATTGGAAGGTTATATTCGGACACGGGAAAGGTTCCGGGGGTCATCGGATAAATACCGGAGTATTGGGGAGTTATCGGAACCCCCCGGGGGTCAATGGGCCTTCATGGGCCTTAGTGGAAATAGAGGGCAGCAAGGGAGCTGTGGGGCACACCCCCTAGGCCCAAACCGAATTGGTTTAGGGCTTGGGGGCCGGCCCCCTCTTTCCTTCTCCCCTCCTCCTCTTTCCTTCCCCTCCTAGTTGGACTAGGTAAGGGGGAACCTACTCCTAGTAGGAGTAGTATTCCCCCCTTGGGACGCACCCTATGAGACCGCCGGCCCCCTCCCCTTGCTCCTTTATATATTGGGGCAGGGTGCACCCTAGAACACACAAGTGACATTGTTTAGCCGTGTGCGTTGCCCCCGCCACCATAATCCACTTTGGTCATATTGTTGCAGTGCTTAGGCGAAGCCCTGCGCCGGTAGCTTCATCATCGCCGTCATCACGCCGTCGTGCCGACGAAACTGTCCCTCGACACTCAGTTGGATCTAGAGTTCGTGAGACGTCACCGAGCTGAACGTGTGCAGATCGCGGAGGTGCCGTACCTTCGGTGCTAGGATCGGTCGGACCGTGAAGACGTACGACTACATCAACCGCGTTGTCATAACACTTCCTCTTTTGGTCTACGAGGGTACATGGACAACACTCTCCCCTCTCATTGCTATGCATCACCTAGATAGATCTTGCATGTGCGTAGGATTTTTTTTGAAATTACTGTGTTCCCCAACAATTTTAGCGTCGATATTTTGAAGGACATGGTTGCTTGTTGATATGCTTGAGTATTTAAGTCTCATGTCAAAACTAGACTATTGCTTTGAATCATATAAAAGTCCAAATGTCCATGCTATAAAGAAAAGATAATGTGATGACATGTTAGGCAGCATTCCACATAAAAAAATCTGTTTTTATCATTTACCTACTCGAGGACAAGCAGGAATTAAGCTTGGGGATGCTGATACGTTTCCAATGTATCTATATTTTTTATTGTTCCATGCTGTTATATTATCATTCTTGTATGTTTTATAATCATTTATAGTCATTTTATATCATTTTTGGTACTAACCTATTGACATAGTGCCAAGTGCCAGTTGCTGTTTCTTGCATGTTTTTCACATCGCAGGAAATCGATTCCAAATGGAGTCCAAATGCAAACAAACTTTTTGTGGATATTTTTTGGACCAGAAGACATCTAAATGGCCGGAGAAGCGCCTTGGGGGGGGTGCTCCAAGGGGAGCACAACCCACTAGGGTGGGTTGTGCCCACCTTGGGTGCCTCCCGAACCGACTCTTTGCTATAAATACCCCAATATTCCAGAAACCCTGGGGGAGTCGATGAAAATCAATTCCAGCCGCCGCAGAGTCCAGAACCATCAAACCCAATCTTGACACCATCACGGAGGGGTTCATTATGTCCATTAGTGCATCTCCGATGATGTGTGTGTAGTATTTTGTAGACCTTCAGGTCCGTAGTTAGTAGCTAGATGGCTTCCTCTCTCTCTTCTGATTCTCAATACAATGGTCTCTTGGAGATCCATATGATCTAATTCTTTTTGTGGTGTGTTTGTTGGGATCCGATGAACTTTGAGTTTATGATCAGATCTATGTTTTTATCCATGAAAGTTATTTGAGTCGTCTTTGATCTCTTATATGCATGATTGCTTATAGCCTTGGATTTCTTCTCCGATATTTGGGTTTTGTTTGGCCAGCTTGATCTATTTATCATGCAATGGGAAGAGGTGCTTTGTGATGGGTTCGATCTTACGGTGCTTGATCCCAGTGACAGAAGGGGAACCGACACGTATGTATCGTTGCCATTAAGGATAACAAGATGGGGTATATTTCTACATAAATAGATCTTGTCTACATCATGTCATCGTTCTTATTGCATTACTCTGTTTCTCCATGAACTTAATACACTAGATGCATGCTGGATAGCGGTCGATGTGCGGAGTAATAGTAGTAGATGCATGCAGCAGTCGGTCTACTAATCTTGGACGTGATGCCTATATAATGATCATTGCCTGGATATCTTCATGATTTTTTGAAGTTCTATCAATTGTGCATCAATAATTCGTTTACCCACAGTTGCTATTTTTCTCGAGAGAAGCCACTAGTGAAACCTACGACCCCCGAGTCTCTTCTTTAATATATTTGCCTTTGCAATCTATTTTCCTTTCTTTTATTTTTCAGATCTATTAAACCAAAATACAAAAATACCTTGTTGCAATTTATTTTATTTGACGTTCGATCTATCTATCTATTACAACTTTCTCCCATCCACGTGCCAATTTCTGCCGTTGTTACCCGAAATGGATTGACAACCCCTTTAACACGTCGGGTTGCGAGTATTAGTTATTTGTGTGCAGGTGTTGTGCATAGTGTTGCTTGGTTCGATAACCTTGGTCTCATCATTGAGGTAAAATACCTACCGTCGTTGTGCTGCATCATCCCTTCCTCTTTGGGGAAATACCGACGTAGTTCTAGCAGACATCAATGACCTACACCTTTATAAAGGAGTAGATGGTGTTATTAGACATTGTGTACCTAAGCATGAACAAGAACAGATCCTACGCAAGTGCCACTCCGAGTCTTATGGAGGACACCATGCTGGAGATAGAACTGCACACAAGGTATTGCAATCCGGTTATTATTGGCCTACTCTCTTCAAGGATGCTCGTAAGTTTGTCTTGTCTTTTGATGAATGCCAGAGAATTGGCAATATTAGTTGACGTCAGGAAATGCCTATGAATTATTCACTTGTTATTGAACCATTTGATGTTTCAGACTTTGATTATATGGGACCTTTTCCTTCCTCTAATGGGTATACACATATTTTAGTTGATGTTGATTACATTACTAAGTGGGTAGAAGCTATTCCAACTAGTAGTGTTGATCCTAACAGTTCTATTAAGATGCTTAAAGAAGTTAATTTTTTCTGAGGTTTGGAGTCCCTAGATATTTAATGACTGATGGTGGTTCACATTTTATTCATGGTGCTTTTCATAAATTGCTTGCTAAGTATGATGTTAACCATAGAGTTGCATATCCTTGTCATCCTCAGTCTAGTGGTCAAGTAGAGTTAAGCAATAGAGAGATTAAATTGATTTTGCAAAAGACTGTTAATAGATCTTGAAAGAATTGGTCTAAGAAACTTGATGATGCATTATGGGCTTATAGAACTGCTTATAAGAATCCTATGGGTATGTCTTCGTATAAAATGGTTTACGGAAAAGCATGTCACTTACCTCTTGAACTAGAACATAAGGCATATTGGGTAATCAAAGAGCTCAACTATGATTTCAAACTTGCCGGTGAGAAGAGGTTATTTGACATTAGCTCACTTGATGAGTGGAGAACCCAAGCCTATGAGAATGCCAACTTGTTTAAAGAAAAAGTTAAAAGATGGCATGTCAAAAGGATACAAAAGCGTGAGTTTAATGTAGGTAATAATGTTCTGCTATACAACTCTTGTTTAAGATGTTTTGCAGGAAAACTTCTCTCCAAATGGGAAGGTCCTTACGTTATCGAGGAGGTCTATCGTTCCAGTGCCATCAAAATCAACAACGTCGAAGGTACAAATCCGAAGGTGGTAAACAATCAAAGAATCAAACATTATATCTTAGGTAATCCCATAAATATTGAGACCAATATAATTGACACTGTAACACCGGAGGAGTACATAAGGGACACTTTCCAGAACGTTTCAGACTACAAAAAGAAATAGGTATGTGGTACGGTAAGTAAACCGACTCCAAAATGTTTCCAATGGCAATTTTTCTCCGTTTTGGAATATTTAAAAAATTAGGAAAATTAAAGGTAGTCTAAAAGATGCACGAGGAGACCACAAGGGTGGAGGGCGTGCCCTACCCCCCTGGGCGCGCCCCCTGCCTTGTGGCCACCTCGTGTGCCCTCCGGACTCCGTTTTCTTGCACAATAATTCTTTTGGTCGGTAAAAATTCAATATATAATCTCCCGGAGGTTTTCACCACCGTACCACGACAAAATCTTCTATTTTTGTTTCGAGCTGTTTTTTCGACAGATCTAGATCACCATGACATCTCCAAGCGCCCCAAGGACAAGTTTTTCAAGAAGGTCATCAACTCCTACCTCGCGAAGGTGCTGCGACACCCTCAAGCCATTGAGATGCATGAGGGGGTGCTGCACATCCGCGATGTTGAGGGGCCAAAGAAGATCAGAAGCTTAGAGACAAGACTCGAAGCAATGGAGCAGCAAGTTTTCAAGTGCCAAGGGATGGTGGAACGTGGACTCAACGCCAATCACATGATGATCGAAGAGTTCACTAACAATCCCAAGCCGGATGCCAAGAACACCGGGGAGGCCATCTTCAAGCTTCATGAGAAAATCGAGCGTCTCCAAGCCCAGATCTATGACCTGCAAAACCAAAACTATGAGTATGAATACAAATTTAAGAGGATGAGTTTGGCTGCAGATTTGAGGATCCTGGAGACTCGTTCATCTTTATATGATGGTGAGCCTATGCCTTGGAAGATTGATGACATGCCTACCACATCAACAACTCCATCATCACCACCTCCGAAGAAAGAGACATAAATACATGGGTATGGGTACTCCCCTTGGCAACTGCCAAGCTTGGGGGAGGTGCCCCGGTATCGTATCACCATCACACCTTTATCTTTATCGTTTTTTATAGTTCGATCCTTTTTGGTTATATCATGATCTAGTAGAATAAAGTTTTAGTATGATCTAGCTTTGAGTTTTGTTTCGAGATCTATCTATGTAATCGAGTCCAAGTTATATATAATAAAGAGTAGTTTTGAGTTGAGGGCTTTGCTTTCTTGCCATGATCTTGAGGGAAATTAAATAAAAGAAAGAAATAAAAAGATCATATATTGGTATTATGGAGAGTAATGACTTCACGTATAAAGAGTATGATGAATAAAAGTTGTTGAGAGTTGACAAACATAGTTTTGATCATTGTTCCAATTAATAGGAAGTAATAAAGAAAGAGAGGCTTCACATATAAATATACTATCTTGGACATCTTTTGTAACTGTGAGCACCCATTAAAATATGATATGCTAAAAAGTTGATGTTGGACAAAGAAGACAACATAATGAGTTATGTTTTCTTATATCTGAATGGAAGTTATATTGTCATGGATCCTCCAACATGTTGATCTTGCCTTTCCCTCTCATGCTAGCCAAATTCTTTGCACCAAGTAGAAATACTACTTGTGCTTCCAAACATCCCTTAACCCAGTTTTTCCATGAGAGTCCACCATACCTTCCTATGGATTGAGTAAGATCCTTCAAGTAAGTTGTCATCGGTGCAAAAAATAAAAATTTCTCTCTAAATATGTATGATGTATTAGTGTGAACAAAATAAGCTTTATACGAACTTGTGATATGGAAGAAATAAAATATACAGACTGCATAATAAAGTTCTTTATCACAAGCGGCAATATAAAGTGACGTTCTTTTGCATTAAGATTTTGTGCATCCAACCATAAAAGCGCATGATAATCTCTGCTTCCCTCTGCGAAGGGCCTATCTTTTACTTTTATCTTCTACCCTTATACAAGAGTCATGGTGATCATCACCTTTCCTTTTTACACTTTTTCTTTTGGCAAGCACTATGTGTTGGAGAGATCCGGATATATATCCACTCGGATTTAGGTTATCATAAAGTATTATTGTTGACATTACCCTTGAGGTAAAAGGTTGGGAGGCGAAACTATAAGCCCCTATCTTTCTCTGTGTCCGATTGAAGCTTTGAACCCATAAGTATCATGTGAGTGTTAGCAATTGTCAAAGACTAAATGATAGTTGAGTATGTGGACTTGCTGAAAAGCTCTTATAGTCACTCTTTCCGATGTCATGATAAATTGCAATTACTTCGATGACTGAGATCATAGTTTGTTAGTTTTCAATGAAGTTTCTGATTCATACTTTACCTTGTGAATGAATTGTTACTTTAGCATAAGAAATTATATGACAATATATGTTGTTGTTCTAAAGAAGATGATGATGCCCGCATGTCCATATTTTATTTTATCAACACCTCTATCTCTAAACATGCGGACATATTTTTCAATTTTGACTTTCGCTTGAGGACAATCGAGGTCTAAGGTCGGGGGAGTTGATACGTCCATTTTGCATCATGCTTTTATATTGGTATTTATTGCATTATGGGATGTTATTACACATTATATCACAATACGTATACCTTTTCTCTCTTATTTTATAAGGTTTACATGAAGAAGGAGAATGCCAGCAGTTGGAATTCTGGACTGGAAAAGGAGCAAATAATTAGAGACCTATTCTGCATAACTCCAAAAGTCCTGAAACTTCAAGGAGAATTATTTTGGAATATATAAAAAATATTGGGTGAAGAAAGCATCAGAGGGGGGCCACCAGCCATCCACAAGGGTGGGGCGCGCCCTACCCCTCTAGGCGCGCCCCCTGCCTTGTGGGCCACCTAGCAGGCCCCAGATGCGCATCTTCTGCTATAAGGTGTGTCTTGACCTAGAAAAAAAATCAAGAGGAAGCTTTTAGGACGAAGCACTGCCGTCTCGAGGCGGAACCTGGGCAGAACCAATCTAGGGCTCCAGCAGAGCTGTTCTGCCAGGGAAACTTCCCTCTGAGAGGGGGAAATCGAAGCCATCTTCATCACCAAAGATCCACTCATCGAGAGGGGGTCAATCTCCATCAACATCTTCACCAGCACCATCTCCTCTCAAACCCTAGTTCATCTCTTGTATCCGATCTCTATCTCAAAACCTCAGATTGGTACTTGTGGGTTGCTAGTAGTGTTGATTACTCCTTGTAGTTGATGCTAGTTGGTTTATTCGGTGGAAGATCATATGTTTAGATCCTTAATGATAAGTAATACTCCTCTGATTATGAACATGAATATGCTTTGTGAGTAGTTACGTTTGTTCCTGAGGACATGGGAGAAGTCTTGCTATTAGTAGTCATGTGAATTTGGTATTCGTTTGATATTTTGATGAGATGTATGGTGTCTCTCCTCTAGTGGTGTTCTGTGAACGTCGACTACATGACACTTCACCATTATTTGGGCCGAGAGGAAGGCATTGGGAAGTACTAAGTAGATGATGGGTTGCTAGAGTGACAGAAGCTTAAACCGTAGTTTATGTGTTGCTTCGTAAGGGGCTGATTTGGATCCATATATTTCATGCTATGGTTAGATTTATCTTAATTCTTGTTTTTTACTTCAGATGCTTATGTGAGGGGTTAATCATAAGTGGGAGGCTTGTCCAAGGAAGGGCAGCAAACAAGCACTGGTCCACCCACATATCAAATTATCAAAGTAACGAAAGAGAATCATATGAGCATGATGAAAACTAACTTGACAACAATTGTCATGTGTCCTCGGGAGTGCTTTGCTTTATATAAGAGTTCGTCCAGGCTTGTCCTTTTCTACAAAAAGGATTGGGCCACCTTGCTGCACCATAGTTACTTTTGTTACTTGTTACCTCTTATGAATTATCTTACGACACAACTATCTGTTACCGATAATTTTAGTGTTTGTAGAGAATACCTTGCTGAAAACCGCTTGTCATTTCCTTCTAGTCCTCGTTGGGTTCGACACTCCTACTTATCGAAAGGACTACGATAGATACCCTATACTTGTGGGTCATCAGCCAACAAAAAAGTACTATACAGATCAAAATGAAGTACT
Organism: Triticum urartu; assembly: GCF_056163025.1. Lineage (NCBI taxonomy): Eukaryota > Viridiplantae > Streptophyta > Magnoliopsida > Poales > Poaceae > Triticum > Triticum urartu. Next base: position 614,312,435 of record NC_141877.1, read on the forward strand.
TCCACTCTACTCAGAGATACCATCACCTCTTATAAACTCATGTTTGTAAAACATGGGTACAGAAACCACTACAAGCTGGATGATAAAACAAGGTGCAAAAACAAAGGATGAAATAGGGATATGTAGGCTGAAGCAACAACTTATAATGGAGCAGGAGGAGTAGAATGGACCTCTTTCCTCTTTTGTCACTTCACTATTTGGTGGTAGTGTGCCTTGTACCCTGAGTTTGCCATGGTAATTATAGAGGGGCAAAGGGGAGGCATATCCCATTGCCAATCAATCTCCACCTCCTTCACCATGCAAAAATCTTCCACTCTCTACGCACATAAATATGGAAAATGAATATTGGGAGAATGTGTGTGTGTGTGTATTAATGATGCATATCTCCGAAAATGCAATAGTGGTGACTTATGCGACGACAAAGGGGTGTGTTCAGTAGCACAAGAGAATGGATGTAGGAATATGGAAAGGCTGATGGGACGAAGAGCAATGACTATGTAGAGGATCATGCGATAGAGGCGCTCATGGCAGGAGGCAGGGATAAGTAGGTTGATACGCCCATTTTGCATCATGCTTTTATATCGATATTTATTGCATTATGGGATGTTATTACACATTATGTCACAATACTTATGCCTATTCTCTCTTATTTTACAAGGTTTACATAAAGAGGGGGAATGCCGGCAGCTGGGATTGTGGGCTAGAAAAGGAGCAAATATTAGAGACGTATTCTGCACACCTCCAAAAGTCCTGAAACTTCACGGAAGTCATTTTCAGAATATATAAAAAATAATGAGTGCAAGAAGTTCACCAGGGGGCCACACCCTGCTCACGAGGGTGGGGGCGCGCCCTACCTCCTGGGCGCCCCCTACCTCGTGGGCCCCCTGGTGGCCCTCTGATGCCCATATTCTGCTATATGGAGTCTTTCGATGAGAAAAAAATCATAAGCCATCTTTCCGGACGAGACTCCACCGCCATGAGGCGGAACCAATCTAGGGCTCTGGCGGAGCTATTCTGCCGGGGAAATTTCCCCTCCGGGAGGGGGAAATCATCGCCATCGTCATCACCAACGCTCCTCTCATCGGGAGAGGGCAATATCCATCAACATCTTCACCAGCACCATCTCCTCTCAAAACCCTAGTTCATCTCTTGTATCCAATTCTTGTCTCTAAGTCCGGGATTGGTACCCGTGGGTTGCTAGTAGTGTTGATTACTCCTTGTAGTTGATGCTAGTTGGTTTACTTGGTGGAAGATCATATGTTCAGATCCTTTATGCATATTAATACCCCTCTGGTTATGAACATGAATATGCTTTGTGAGTAGTTACGTTTGTTCCTGAGGACATGGGAGAAGTCTTGCTATTAGTAGTCATGTGAATTTGGTATTCGTTTGATATTTTGTTGAGATGTATGTTGTCTCTCCTCTAGTGCTGTTCTATGAACGTCGACTACATGACACTTCACCATTATTTGGGCCTAGAGGAAGGCATTGGGTTGCTAGAGTGACATAAGCTTAAACCCTAGTTTATGTGTTGCTTCATAAGGGGCTGATTTGGATCCATATGTTTCATGCTATGGTTAGGTTTACCTTAATACTTTTGTTGTAGTTGCGGATGCTTGCAATAGAGGTTGATCATAAGTGGGATGCTTGTCCAAGTAAGGACAGTACCCAAGCACCGGTCCACCCACATACCAAATTATCAAAGTACCGAACGCGAATCATATGAACGCGTTGAAAACTAGCTTGACGATATTCCCATGTGTCCTCGGGAGCGCTTTTCTCTATATAAGAGTTTGTCCAGGCTTGTCCTTTGCTACAAAAAGGATTGGGCCACCTTGCTGCACTTTATTTACTTTATTTACTTGTTCCTCGTTACAAATTATCCTATAACAAAACTATCTATTACCTATTATTTCAGTGCTTGCAGAGAATACCTTGCTGAAAACCGCTTATCATTTCCTTCTGCTCCTCATTGGGTTCGACACTCTTACTTATCGAAAGGACCACGATAGATCCCCTATACTTGTGGGTCATCAAGACTCTTTTCTGGCGCCGCTGCCGGGGAGTGAAGCGCCTTTGGTAGGTGGAATTTGGTAAGGAAAAATTTATATAGTGTGCTGAAATTTACTGTCACTTGTTACTATGGAAAGTAATCCTCTGAGGGGCTTGTTCGGGGTATCTTCACCCCGACCAGTAGAACAAAGAGTTGCTCCTCAACCTACTAAACCTACTGAAAATGAAAATGAAAATATCTGCTTTGAAATTCCTTCGGGTATGTTAGAAAAACTGCTAGCTAATCCTTTTGCAGGAGACGGAACAATGCATCCTGATGAGCACCTAATATATGTGGATGAAGTTTCTAGATTATTTTATCTTGCAGGTGTGCCCGGAGATGTTATTAAGAAGAAGGTCTTCCCTTTATCTTTGAAGGGAGACACACTGACATGGTATAGGCTATGTGATGATACGGGGTCATGGAACAACAAACGATTGAAATTGGAATTTCATCAGAAGTTTTATCCTATGTATCTTGTTCATCGTGATCGCAATTATATATATAATTTCTGGCCTCGCGAAGGAGAAAGCATCGCTCAAGCTTGGGAGAGGCTTAAATCAATGTTATATTCATGCTCCAGTCATGAGCTCTCAAGAGAAATGATTATTCAAAAATTTTATGCTCGGCTTTCTAATAACAATCACACCATGCTCGATACTTCTTGTGCTGGCTCTTTTATCATGAAGACTATTGATTTCAAATGGGATTTATTGGAAAGAATTAAACGCAACTCTGAAGATTGGACCTCGACAAAGGTAAGGAGTGAGGTATGACACCTAAGTTTGATTGTGTTAAATATTTTATGGATACCGTTGTTTTCGGTAAATTTAGCACTAAATATGGACTTGACTCTGAGATAGTAGCCTCTTTCTGTGAATCTTTTGCTGCTCATATCGAACTCCCTAAGGAAAAGTGGTTTAAATATCATCCTCCCATAGAAGTAAAAGTAGTTGCACCTATTAAAGTTGAAGAAAAGACTGTCACCTATAATGATCCTATTGTTCCTACTGCTTATGTTGAGAAACCACCTTTTCCTGTTAGGATAAAAGATCATGCTAAAGCTTCAACTGTGGTTCGTAAAAGCAATATTAGAACCTACACACCCCCTAAGCATGTTAAAGTTGAACCTAATATTGCTATTGTTAAAGATCTCTTGTCTGATAATATTGATGGGCATGTTATTTATTTCTATGATGAAACTTCTAGAATTGCTAAACCTTGTGCTAAAGATAAACCTAGATCTTTGGTAGGCATGCCTATTATTTCTGTTAAAATAGGAGATCATTGTTATCATGGCTTATGTGATATGGGTTCCAATGCTAGTGCTATACCTCATGACTTATACAAAGAAATTATGCATGATATTGCACCTGCAGAAATAGAAGATATTGATGACACAATTAAACTTGCCAATAGAGATACTATTTCACCAATTGGAATTGTTAGAGATGTTGAAGTCTTGTGTGGGAAAACTAAATATTCTGCTGATTTTCTTGTTCTTGGTTCCCCACAAGATAGCTTTTGTCCCATTATATTTGGTAGACCCTTCTTGAACACTGTTAATGCTAAGATAGACTACGAAAAGTATGTTGTTACTATTGGTTTGGGTGATATGTCTCATGAGTTCAACTTTTCTAAATTTCGTAGACAACACCGTGAAGCGGAATTGCCCAGTAAAGATGAAATTATTGGTCTTGCTTCTATTGCCATACCTCCTAGTGATCCTTTAGAACAATATTTGCTAGACCATGAAAATGATATGTTTATGAATGAAAGAAGGGAAATAGATGAAGTATTTTTCAAACAGGAACCCATCCTGAAACACAATTTGCCTGTTGAAATCCTAGGGCATCCTCCTCCACCCAAGGGTGATCCCGTGTTTGAGCTTAAACCGTTACATAATACTCTTAAATATGCTCATCTTGATGAGAAAAAGATATATCCTGTTATTATTAGTGCTAACCTTTCAAAGCATGAAGAGGAGAGATTATTGAAAACTCTGAAGAAGCACCGTGCTGCTATTGGATATACTCTTGATGATCTTAAGGGCATTAGTCCCACTCAGTGTCAACACAAAATAAATTTGGAGGAAGATGCCAAACCAGTTCGTGATCATCAATGACGTCTGAATCCTAAGATGAAGGAAGTGTTGAGAAAGGAAATACTAAAGCTTCTTGAGGCAGGTATAATTTATCCCGTTGCTGATAGTCAGTGGGTAAGTCCTGTCCATTGTGTCCCTAAGAAGGGAGGTATTGCTGTCGTTCCTAATGATAAAGATGAGTTGATCCTGCAAAGAATTATTACAGGTTATAGGATGGTAATTGATTTCCACCAATTAAATAAAGCTACTAAAAAAGATCATTACCCCTTACCTTCTATCGATCAAATGCTAGAAAGATTATCCAAACATACACATTTTTGCTTTCTAGATGGTTATTCTGGTTTCTCTCATATTCCTGTGTCAGCCGATGATCAATCAAAGACTACTTTTACTTTCCCTTTTGGTACTTTTGCTTATCGACGTATGCCTTTTGGTTTATGTAATGCACCTCCTACCTTTCAAAGATGCATGATGGCTATATTCTCTGACTTTTTTGAAAAGATTTTTGAGGTTTTCATCGATGATTTTTCCGTCTATGGATCCTCTTTTGATGATTGCTTAAGCAACCTTGACCGAGTTTTGCAGAGATGTGAAGAAACTAATATTGTCTTGAATTGGGAAAAGTGCCACTTTATGGTTAATGAAGGTATTGTCTTGGGGCATAAAGTTTCTGAAAGAGGCATCAAGGTTGATAAAGCCAAGGTTGATGCTATTGAAAAGATGCCGTGTCCCAAGGACATCAAAGGTATAAGAAGTTTCCTTGGTCATGCCGGTTTTTATAGGAGGTTCATTAAGGACTTCTCAAAAATTTCTCGGCCTCTGACTAATTTATTACAAAAATATATACCATTTGTTTTCGATGATGATTGCGTAGAAGCATTTGAAATATTTAAGAAAGCATTAATCTCTGCACCTATTGTTCAGCCACCTAATTGGAATTTACCTTTTGAAATTATGTGTGATGCTAGTGATTATGCTGTAGGTGCTGTTCTAGGGCAAAGAGTTGATAAGAAATTAAATGTTATTCAATATGCTAGTAAAACTCTAGACAATGCTCAGAGAAATTATGCTACTACTGAAAAAGAATTCTTAGCAGTTGTATTTGCTTGTGATAAGTTCAGACCTTATATTGTTGATTCTAAAGTAACTATTCACATGGATCATGCTGCTATTAAATACTTTATGGAAAAGAAAGATGCTAAACCTAGACTTATTAGATGGGTTATCCTGCTACAAGAATTTGATTTGCATATTATTGATAGAAAGGGAGCTGAGAACCCCGTTGTAGACAACTTGTCAAGGTTAGAAAATGTTCTTGATGACCCACTACCTATTGATGATAGCTTTCCTGATGAACAATTAAATGTCATAAATGCTTCTCACACTGCTCCATGGTATGCTGATTGTGCTAATTACATCGTTGCTAAGTTTATACCACCCAGTTTCACATATCAGCAAAAGAAAAAGTTCTTCTATGATTTGAGACATTACTTTTGGGATGACCCACATCTTTATAAAGAAGGAGTAGATGGTGTTATTAGACGTTGTGTACCTGAGCATGAACAGGATCAGATCCTATGCAAGTGTCACTCCGAGGCTTATGGAAGACACCACGCTGGAGATAGAACTGCAGAAAAGGTATTGCAATCCGGTTTTGTTGGCCTACTCTCTTCAAGGATGCCCATAAGTTTGTCTTATCTTGTGATGAATGTCAAAGAATTGGTAATATTAGTAGACGTCAAGAGATGCCTATGAATTATTCACTTGTTATTGAACCATTTGATGTTTGGGGCTTTGATTATATGGGACCTTTTCCTGCTTCTAATGGATATACACATATTTTAGTTGCTGTTGATTACGTTACTAAGTGGGTAGAAGCTATTCCAACTTGTAGTGTTGATCATAAAACCTCTATTAAGATGCTTAAAGAACTTATTTTTCTGAGGTTTGGAGTCCCTAGATACTTAATGACTGATGGTGGTTCTCATTTTATTCATGGTGCTTTCCGTAAAATGCTTGCTAAATATGATGTTAATCATAGAATTGCATCTCCTTATCACCCACAGTCTAGTGGTCAAGTAGAATTGAGTAATAGAGAACTCAAATTAATTTTGCAAAAGACTGTTAATAGATCTAGAAAGAATTGGTCCAAGAAACTTGATGATGCATTATGGGCCTATAGAACTGCATATGAAAATCCTATGGGTATGTGGAAAAGCATGTCACTTACCTCTCGAACTAGAACATAATGCTTATTGGGATATTAAAGAGCTCAACTATGATTTCAAACTTGCCGGTGAGAAAAGGTTATTTGACATTAGCTCACTTGATGAATGGAGAACCCAAGCCTATGAGAATGCCAAATTATTTAAAGAAAAAGTTAAAAGATGGCATGACAAAAGAATACAAAAGTGTGAGTTTAATGTAGGTGATTATGTATTATTATATAACTGTCGTTTAAGATTTTTTGCAGGAAAACTTCTCTCTAAATGGGAAGCTCCTTACGTTATCGAGGAGGTCTATTGTTCCGGTGCCATAAAAATCAACAACTTCAAAGGCACAAATCCGAAGGTGGTGAACGGTCAAAGAATTAAACATTTTATCTCAGGTAATCCTATAAATGTTGAAACCAGTGTTATTGAAATCGTAACCCCGGAGGAATACACAAGGGACACTTTCTGGAACGTTTCAGACTTTGAAAAGGAATAGGTATGTGGTACGGTAAGTAAACCTACTCCAAAACAGTTCTAATGGCAATTTTCTTCTGTTTTGGAATATTTAGAAAATAGAAAAATAAGAAGCAGTCCGGGAAGGACACGAGGGTGGAGGGCGCGTCCCCTACCTCGTGGGCACCTCGTGTGCTCTCCGGACTCTATTTTCATACACGACATGTATTTTGGTCGGTAAAAATTCATTATATAATCTCCCGAAGGTTTTGACTCCCGTATCACGCAAAAATCTCTTGTCTTTGTTTCGAGCTGTTTTTCTGACAGATCTAGGTCGTCATGTTGTCTTCAAGTGCCCCCAAGGACCAGTTCTTCGAGAAGGTCATCAACCCCTACCTCGCGGAGGTGCTGCAACACCATCAAACCATTGAGATGCGTGAGGGGTTGTTGCACATCCGCGACGTTGAGGGACCAAGGAAGACCGGAAGCACGGAGGCAAGGCTCGAGGCATTGGAGCAACAAGTTTTCAAGTGTCAGGAGATGGTGGAGCGTGGACTCGATTCCAATCACATTATGATCACGAAGTTCACCAACAACCACAAGCTGGACGTCAAGGACATTGGGGTGGCCATCTTCAAGCTTCATGAGAAAATCGAGCACCTCCAAGCCCAGATCTATGACCTGCAAAATCAAAACTGTGAGTATGAATATAGATTTAGGAGGATGAGTTTGGCTGCAGATTTGAGGTTTCAGGAGACTCAATCATCCTTCTATGATGGTGAGCCTATGCCTTGGAAGAAGGACGACAAGCCTACGCCATCAACAAAACCATCAGCTTCTTCACCAACAAAGGAGACATAATCACATGGGTATGGGCACTCCCCTTGGCAACTGCCAAGCTTGGGGGAGTGCCCAGGTATCGTATCACCATCACTTTTATCTTTACCGTTTTTCTTAGTTTGAGCCTTATGGTAATATCATGATCTAGTAGACTAAAAGTTTTTAGTATGATCTAGTTGTGAGTTTTTCTTTATGATCCTTCTATGTAATCGAGTCCGTGAGCTATATATAATAAAGATTAGTGTTGAGTCAAGGGCTTGATTATTTTTCCATCATCATAAGTGAATAAAAGAAAAGAGAAAGAATAAGAAGAATAAAAGAGATCATATGGATCTTCTGGAGAGTAAGGAGCTCACATATAAAAAGTATGATGAATAAAATTTATTGAGAGTTGACAAACATAGTTTTGGTCATCGTTGCAATTAATAGGAAGCAATAAAGAAAGAGAGGTATTCACATATAAATATACTTGAGGGAGTCCTGGATTAGGGGGTCTCCGGACAGCCGGACTATCTCCATTGGCCGGACTGTTAGACTATGAAGATACAAGATTGAAGACTTCGTCTCGTGTCCCGATGGGACTCTACTTGGCGTGGAAGGCAAGCTAGGCAATACGGATATGGATATCTCCTCCTTTGTAACCGACCTTGTGTAACCCTAACCCTCTCCGGTGTCTATATAAACCGAAGGGTTTTTAGTCCGTAGGACGACAACCATAACATACAATCATACCATAGGCTAGCTTCTAGGGTTTAGCCTCTCTGATCTCGTGGTAGATCTACTCTTGTACTACCCATATCATCAATATTAATCAAGCAGGACGTAGGGTTTTACCTCCATCAAGAGGGCCCGAACCTGGGTAAAACATTGTGTCCGCTGCCTCCTGTTACCATCCGCCCTAGACGCACAGTTCGGGACCCCCTACCCGAGATCCGCCAGTTTTGACACCGACATTGGTGCTTTCATTGAGAGTTCCTCTGTGTCGTCGCTGTTAGACTTGATGGCTCCTACTATCATCGATAGCGATGCGGTCCAGGGTGAGACTTTTCTCCCCAGACAGATCTTCGTATTCGGCGGCTTTGCACTGCGGGCTAATTCGCTTGGCCATCTGGAGCAGATTGACAGCTACGCCCCTGGCTGTCAGGTCAGATTTGGAAGTTTGAACTACACGGCCGACATCCGCGGAGACTCGATCTTCGACGGATTCGATCCACAGCCGGGCGTGCCGCACTGTCGCGACAGGTATGACCTAGCTCTGCCGCCGAACAGTACCCCGGAGGCCGCGCCCGCATCAGCTCCGACCCTTAGCTCGGAGCCAACTGCGCCAATCGAGGACGGGTGGTTAGACACCACCTCAGAGGTTGCAGTCTCAACGGCGATCGAGCCAAACACCAGCACAATCCTCTGCGCAGCCCGCGACTCCAAGGTGCCGGACTCTTTTTCTGACTCCGAACCGGCCGCGCCCCTGCCAATCGAATCCGATTGGGCGCCGATCATGGAATTCACCGCCGCAGATATCTTTCAGCACTCGCCTTTCGGCGACATTCTGAATTCACTAAGGTCTCTCTCTTTGTCAGGAGAGCCCTGGCCGGATTATGGCCAATAGGATAGGGATGCGGACGACGAAGAAATTCAACGCCCACCCACCACCCACTTAATAGCCACTGTCGATGACTCAACCGACATGCTCGACTTCGACTTCAAAAACATCGACGGTATGGAGGACGATGCAGGAGGCAAAGAGGAACCACCGCCCACAGGGCGCTGGACGTCCACTTCATCATATGACGTATACATGGTGGACACACCAAAAGAAGACGACGACGAGGAACGGAAGGACGCACCGAAGGCTTGTTCCCTCGAGAAGCAGTCAAAGCGGCGGCGCAAGCGCCGCCCCAAATCCCGCCTCGGCAGAAATAACGATCATACAGACCCAGCGTTGGAGCAGGCGAACCACTGCCGGACCACGGCAATACGGAGAATCAAACCGAACAAACCAATTCTGTCAAAGATAATAGTCCGGACGACATAACGCCGTACAGGCACCCAGAGCAGCAGAATGCCCGTCAAAGGCTTGTTGCCACCGCGAGGAGTCTAAAAAAGCAGAAGCAAAGGCTCAAGGTTGCGCAGGACACACTCCAAATCAGATGGAGTAAAGTACTCAACACAGCAGCGAAGTACGGCGACAATCGCCCCATCAAGAGCTACCCAAAGCGGAAGTTGCTACTTGAATTCAATGAGGAGGCCTCAGGCCCCCCACAACCAAAAATCAAAACAGCCACCTGGCCGGATAGACGACCTCATGGCCAACATAGAGCGGCAAACAATGCCACTCACAAGACAATACGCGATCCACGCGAGGGCTCGCACCAAAAGGACGGTGCAACCAGATCCATCTATGGACCACGCAAGCGCGCCCCATCATACGATGTAACACAACAAACATCCGAACAACGTGGTACACCCAGATACAGGGGTGCTGCACACCCCCTATGTTTCACCGATGAGGTGCTGGACCATGAATTTCCAGAGGGATTCAAACCCGTAAACATAGAGGCATACGACGGAACAACAGACCCTGGGGTCTGGATCGAGGACTATATCCTCCACATCCATATGGCACGAGGAGATGATCTCCATGCCATCAAGTACTTACCCCTCAAGCTCAAAGGGCCAGCTCGTCACTGGCTTAAAGGCCTCCCCGAAAACTCCATTGGAAGCTGGGAAGAGCTCAAAGACGCTTTTCGGGCAAATTTTCAAGGGACTTATGTCCGACCTCCGGACGCGGATGATTTGAGTCATATAACTCAATAGCCCAGAGAGTCAGCCCGAAAACTTTGGAACATGTTTCTTACTAAAAAGAACCAAATTGTCGACTGTTATGACGCCGAAGCCTTGGCAGCTTTAAGCATAGCGTCCGTGACGAATGGCTTGCCAGACACCTCGGCCAAGAAACGCCGAAAACAATGGTAGCATTAACAAGCCTCATGACCCACTTTTACGCGAGTGAGGACAGCTGGCTAGCAAGATGCAGCACCAGCGACCCCAGTACATCTGAAGTTAGAGATGGAAACGGGAAATCACGGCGCAATAGCAATAACAAACACCGGAATGAAGAAGACAGCACGAAGAGCACGGCAGTAAACGCCGGATTCAAAAGCTCTCAGCCAGGTCAGCAAAAGCCGCCCTCTAAAGGCGCCAGAGACGAACTGTCCAGCCTAAACAAAATTCTGGACCAAATATGTCAGATCCATAGCACCCCTGGTAAACCCGCTAATCATACCCACAGAGAATGTTGGGTCTTCAAGCAGTCCGACAAGCTCAACGCCGTACACAAGGGGGAGGATACACCAAGCTAAGACGAGGATGAGCCTCTCAAGCAAGACACTAGGGAACAAAAGAAATTTCCACCAGAAGTCAAAATAGTAAATGTGTTACACGTGATCAAGGGAAGAAACAAAACGGCAGTCCCAGAAAAATATGCCCAAGGGCCTATCACCGCGGAGTCCTGCCACTGGTCGTCTCAACCGATCACTTTCGACCATCATGATCACTCAGCAAGTATCCGGCGTGCAGGATGGGCTGCCCTGGTATTAGACCCAATAATTGATGGATACCACTTCACACGAGTCCTGATGGACGGTGGCAGCAGTCTAAACCTGATATACCAGGACACAATCCGCGAAATGGGGATAGACCCAAGAAAAATTTGCCATAGCAATACTACCTTTAAAGGAGTAACGCCAGGCCCAGGGGCTCATTGCACGGGCTCCCTGCTACCAAAGGTTATCTTCGACTTCCCCGATAACTTCCGTAGCGAACATTTAACCTTCAACATTGCTCCGTTCCAAAGTGGCTATCAAGCACTACTCGGTCGCGAAGCTTTCGCTCGCTTTATTGCAATACCGCAGTACGCTTCCCTCACACTCAAGATGCCCAGCCCACGTGGCATCATTACAGTAAACAGAAGTATTAAGCGATCTTTGCGTGCCGAAGAGAGTGCGGCTGCCTTGGCAGCCGCACACTAAAAACGGCCTCACCAACTAAAGCATTTAACAGGTCGTCAAGACCTCGGACACGGTTAGACGAGTCCGGTGCAGCTATATGTAATTCATACCGGATCAATGGTCACACCCCTATTACAAATACAAGGGGCTCAACGCGTGCAGACAAGTGGCAATTTTTACTCATCTTGAATTATACATGGTTTCTTTAAAAACTATCTTTTTGCACGACAACTTTTTCACCTAAGTTCCTCTCTTTTACAGATGATCATCGTGCTACACCCGTCCAGGATACGGCACAATGGAGACACAGGCGCAAACGTGCAGCAGGGACCCGCTCCAAGGATTCTTTTTAGATTAAGACCCTGCGTAAACCTTCTTTACTGTCTCTTGTTGATACATATCCACCAAATTCTGAGCACAGTTGAGAAGGATGCTAACGTCTTGGCATGTGGCCACGTCAGAATAATGCACGTACCTGGACACAAGGGGCTTCTTACAAAGGGCACTATTTAGGTCCGGTTTATACCATAAAGACCGAATACCTTAGGGAGTGTTCGGCGTCACGAGTTTGGCCTTATATGCATCAGCTCCGAATCATTGTCTTTGGTCAAATGTTGGGTTTGCCCGGCTCCTGTGTTTTGGTGCCTTATGTTCCGCTTTATCGGCTAAGGTAGCACCAGGAGAACTACTGGGATTGTGCCCTGGTTCATCCGGACGAGCACCTCAGTAGAGAAAGCTGAAAACCGACTATCTTGATATAGCGTGAGACTAGTCAACCACTCGATGACCTATCGGAATGTTAGAATTCCTCCCCTTAACGAAGGGCCATTTTCCGGCCAGGCATGTACGCACCCCGCGACCGGGAGAGTGCGGAGCCACTAGGGCCTATCTAGTAGCCCCACTGTCAAACTCCTATGGCTAAGTGAAAGTGTTAAAGCATTATAGTCCGGCTGCCTTGCTCGCTACGCTATCACCTCCTTAATAGGACCAAGACGTTGGGTTAAGTGTGAACACGCGTTTTTTGCGAGCACCTCCGCATTATATGCGTGGGGGTTGAAGCCGATGGCTGCAATCTTTCAGGTTATACACATGTATACATAAACGGCCGCACAGGAGGCATCATACTACTTTCAGGCAAAAGTATAAACATAGCCTTATAAAACTTCATAAAAGCATTGTGTTTACAATGAGAATACATATCACTCAAACATAATATTCTTCGAGCACTGGGCCTCTATCAAACGAGCACCCTCGAGAACCTCCTCGAAATAATGCTCGGCAGCCACTTGGCCTATGGCCGAACCCTGCGCCGCAATAGTGGTAGCGTCCATCTCCACCCAGTATGCTTTAACACGGGCAAGGGCCATCCGCGAGCCTTCTATGCACGCCGACCTCTTCATCGCATTAATGCACGGCACCACACCAAGGAACTGCTGCACTAAGCTGAAATAGCTGTTTGGCTTTGGCATTTTCGGCCATAGCTGATCCACAGTAGACCTCATGGCGAGTCCGGACAACCTATTCAGTTCGGCCCATTCGGCTAGCTGGTCAGTCAGTGAAAGCGGACGCTCTGGAACGTGGAATTGCGACCAGAACAGCTTGTCCACTTCACGATCTGTCTGACCTTGGAAGTACTTGGCCGCATCGGCAGCGCTCGCCGCCAAATCTATATACGCATCTGCCGAACTCCACAGCCGATCCAGAGGGGCATACCGTGGATCTCCGAACTTCCTCCGTAACATGAAGGGTTTCCCAGCCGCAATATCCCCGGCTTCCCGCAGCTCATCCTTCTTCGCTCTCATAGCAGAACGGGTGTCTTTGTCCGCCGCCGTGGCCTTCTCAAGGTCTGTTGCCTTCGCTCGGTTTTCTTTTTCAAGGACCCGACAACGATCGGCAGTGTCTTTTAATTCTACGGCCATCTTGGCCATCTTCTCTTGGCTCTCGCAATGTGCGGCCTTCTTGGCTTTCAACTCTTCGGCCGCCTTCAAAGCAGCGGCATTACTAATCCTCACTTGTTCTTTGGCTCGGGCAAGTTCTGCTCGCAAGGTTTCCACGGTGGCAGCTCCATCTGCAGTCACAACATATTAAAGATACTGGCATCATGCTGCTCTTACTATGTGGCGTTCACCAGATAATAACGCTTACCCTGTGCCTCGTCAAGCCTCTTGTTGACAAGCTCGATGTCGGCGTCTGCCGCATCCAGTTGCCGTTTTAATTTGGCAAACTCACTAGTCCGGCTAGCCACCGGAGCTTCCACCACCTGCACATAGATGCAGTCTGGTTATTGCCTGGGAATATGATCCTCTGTTCGCCGCCATTCTCGATGACAACCAGAGTCTCATGGGCTACTATCTACACAGGGCACACCTAACATGTGCAGTACTATCACATATTATCTCACGTACCTCAAACCCTGTCAGTAGACTCATAAAGGCTTCATGTAATCTGCTTTCGGCGGACGAGATTCTCTCCATCACCGTACCCATCAGCATACGGTGTTCTTCTGAGATGGCCGCTCACCCTACCAACTCCCTCAGAACGTGCGACTGCACACCAGACAGTGCCAGACTCTTTTGTCTGCTCTCTTCGGGAGCCAGACGCTAGGGACTTGAGGGGTCTATGGGATTATCTTCTAGCCTCACCGGATCCGGAGAGGCCCTCCATGACGACACTTCGTGGTCACCCGCTTCTTGAGCGGAGGAGTCCGAGGGAGGCGTTTCACTCTCCATCATCTCTGGAAGAAGATCCTCGGAAGACGAGCTCAGCTGAGAGGGGCTAAGGCCCGAACTGCAAGATATATGCGGTGGTTATTTTCTTAGAAAAAAAGATAGCATACCTTTACTATTAAAGTATTTTGGATCACTTATGACTCGTTGGAGGGCTGATCCCCCCGCGGACTGTGTGCGGCAAAAGCACCCCCCGAGGCAGGACCCTCTGTGGGAGACTTCTTCTCCCATTTGGAGGCTTCGGCTTTCGGATCCTCGGAAGCATTCCTTTTCCTCCCCCGGTTGTCCTCCTTCGTGGAGACACTCATTCCCTCGGTTGGAACGGGCAGCAATGGGGGCCCGCGTCCGCCTGTATTATCCCCCCCGGTATCTTCCTTCGAGGGCTCCGGGCAAGGTGCGACCTTGAGCATCTTTTCCAATACCGGATTTTCCAAACCCTCAGGGAGGGGAGCCAAACACCGAATCATCTTCGCCTTTCTTAGCCAGTCCTGGTCAAAAAGCGAATTCTCAGAAGTAACTTCGTGACGAATAAAAGATAGTGTGGTCGGCCAGAGGATTTCTTACTTGTTCGGCGGCGCGGTTACTGCTCAGGCCCACGTCCTCGGTAATATCCGGACACTCTACTTGAGGTCTGAAGAATGACTTGTACATCTCCTCGTGCGTCGGGCCGAGGAAACTTTGAATGGCACGCGGTCCCTCTGGGTTGAACTCCCACAAGCGAAGGGGCCGGTGTCTGCAAGGCTGGACTTGACGAACCAGCATAACTTGTATTACCACAGCCAAATTAAAATCTCCCTCGAAGAGATCTCGGATGCGGCTTTGCAGTATAGGCACGTCCTTGGCTGGACCCCAGCTCAGACCTCTGCTAATCCATGACACCAGTTGTGGTGGGGGCCTGATTGGAAAGCGGGGGCAGCCGCCCACTTGGCACTTCTGGGAGCCGTGACGAAAAACCACTCCCGTTGCCATAATTCGGACACCTCTGGAAAGGAAACTTTCGGCCATGGAGCTCCTGCCATCTTGCCTATTGATGCACCTCCGCACGCTGCATGTTGCCCCTCGATCATCTTCGGCTTTACTTCAAAGATCTTGAGCCACAGGCCGAAGTGAGGGGTAACGCGGAGGAAGGCCTCACACACGACAATAAATGTCGAGATGTGGAGAAAGGAGTCCGGAGCTAGATCATGGAAATCTAGCCCGTACTAGAACATCAAACCCTTGACAAAAGGATCCAGAGTGAGGTCTAGACCTCGGAGGAAGTGGGATACGAACACGACGTTCTCGTTGGGTTCGGGAGTAGGGATGATCTGCCCTCAAGCAGGCAGCCGATGCGAAACCTCGGCGGTCAGGTATCTGGCCTCCCTCAACTTCTTAATGTCCTCTTCCGTAACGGAGGAGGGCATACATCGGCCTTGAAGGTTGGATCCGGACATGATTGAAGATCCGGAGCACCTAACCTGGGCTTTGGGTGTTAGAACTCGAGGCGGGAGAAGGGTTCGATTGAGCACGAGAGGGAAAAAGCGAAAACCTCGTCCCTTTATAAAGAGGGTGAATATCAAGTGTCCTCTCCGTAGCTGTTTAGGACTTGCCTATAATCTAGGAGTCCTAGACATGGTTGGGTTACCCACGACCGCATTAATGAGAATTCCGTAATTGGGGGAACACGATCTCTGCTTCGGCAAGACCTGCCAACAAACCGCCTCGCGTTATGTGTGGAGCTGGTTGAAGAAAGACGGTTCGAATAATCGCCGGGCCATGACACAACGTCATGCTACCAAAACAAGTCAGCAAATTGGATTTGCGAAAATATTATTCTCTCTACGGCAGTATCTGGAACTTATTTTGCAGGGTCGGACACTATCCTCATATTCAAATTCTTCTGCGATGTATTCGGAGAAGGAACCCGCCTTGCAATGCCGAAGACAATTCTGCGCGCCGGACTAATCGTCATTGAAAGCTGATTCAGGGGCTATTGAGGGAGTCCTGGATTAGGGGGTCTCCGGACAGCCGGGCTATCTCCATTGGCCGGACTGTTAGACTATGAAGATACAAGATTGAAGACTTCGTCTTGTGTCCGGATGGGACTCTACTTGGTGTGGAAGGCAAGCTAGGCAATACGGATATGGATATCTCCTCGTTTGTAACCGACCTTGTGTAACCCTAACCCTCTCTGGTGTCTGTATAAACTGAAGGGTTTTTAGCCCGTAGGACAACAACCATTACATACAATCATACCATAGGCTAGCTTCTAGGGTTTAGCCTCTCTGATCTCATGGTAGATCTACTCTTGTACTACCCATATCATCAAAATTAATCAAGCAGGACATAGGGTTTTACCTCCATCAAGAGGGCCCGAACCTGGGTAAAACATCGTGTCCCCTGCCTCCTGTTACCATCCGGCCTAGACGCACAGTTAGGGACACCCTACCCGGGATCCGCCGGTTTTGACACCGACATTGAGGGAGTCCTGGGTTAGGGGGTCTCCGGACAGCCGGACTATCTCCATTGGCCGGACTGTTAGACTATGAAGATACAAGATTGAAGACTTCATCTTGTGTCCGGATGGAACTCTACTTCGCGTGGAAGGCAAGCTAGGCAGTACAGATATGGATATCTCCTCCTTTGTAACCGAACTTGTGTAACCCTAACCCTCTCCGGTGTCTATATAAACCGAAGGGTTTTTAGTCCATAGGACAACAACCATAACATACAATCATAACATAGGCTAGCTTCTAGGGTTTAGCCTCTCTGATCTCGTGGTAGATTTACTCTTGTACTACCAATATCGTCAATATCAATCAAGCAGGACGTAGGGTTTTACCTCCATCAAGAGGGCCCGAACCTGGGTAAAACATCATGTCCCCTGCCTCCCGTTACCATCCGGCCTAGAAGCATAGTTCGGGACCCCCTACCCGAGATCCGCTGGTTTTTACACCGACATTGATGCTTCCATTGAGAGTTCCTCTGTGTCGTCGCCGTTAGGCTTGATGGCTCCTACTATCATCGATAGCGATGCGGTCCAGCATGAGACTTTTCTCCCCGGACAGATCTTCGTATTCGGCGGCTTTGCACTGCGGGCTAATTCGCTTGGCCATCTGGAGCAGATTGAAAGCTATGCCCCTGGCCATCAGGTCAGATTTGGAAGTTTGAACTACACGGCCGACATCCGCGGAGACTTGATCTTCGACGGATTCGAGCCATAGCCGGGCGCGCCGCACTGTCGCGATGGGTATGACCTAGCCCTGCCGCCGAATAGTACCCCAGAGGCCGCGCCTGCATCAGCCCCGACCCTTAGCTCGGAGCCAACTGCGCCAATCGAGGACGGGTGGTTAGACACCGCCTCATGGGCTACAGTCTCAACGGCGATCGAGCCAAACAGCAGCATAATCCTCTGTGCAGCCCGTGACTACAAGGTGTCAGACTCTTTTTCTGACTCCGAACCATCCGCGCCCCTGCCAATCAAATCCGATTGGGCGCCGGTCATGGAATTCACCGCCGTGGATATCTTTCAGCACTCGCCCTTCGGCAACATTCTGAATTCACTAAGGTCTCTCTCTTTGTCAGGAGAGCCCTGGCCGGATTATGGCGAACATGATTGGGATGCGGACGACGAAGAAATTCGACGTCCACCCACCACCCACTTCGTAGCGACTGTCGATGATTTAACCGACATGCTCTACTTCGACTCCGAAGACATCGACGGTATGGACGACGATGTAGGAGACGAACATGAACCAGCACCTATAGGGCACTGGATAGCCACCTCATCATATGACATATACATGGTGGATGCACCCAAAGAAGGCAATGGCGACGGGATAGCAGAGGATGACCCCTCCAAGAAGAAAACCAAACACCGACGTCAGCAGCAACGCTCTAAGTCCCACCAAAGCAAAAGTGGTGATACCGGCACAGGAGATAATAACACTCCGGATAGTGCCAAAGAAAACAACAAACCCCTGCAGCAAGATTTAGAGCAAGAGGATGGAGGAGCTAACTCTCCTGAGAGAGCGGCAGACGGAGAGGAGGAGGATGACAATCACATGCCCCCCTCCGAAGACGAGGCAAGCCTCGGCGACGATGAATTCGCCGTACTAGAGGATCCCGTCGAACAAGAGCGCTTCAAGCGCCGGCTTATGGCCATGGCAAATAGCCTGAAGAAAACGCAGCATCAGCTTCAAGCTGATCAAGATCTACTAGCTGACAAATGGACTGAAGTCCTCGCGGCCGAGGAATATAAACTCGAGTGCCCCTCCAAGAGTTACCCAAGGCACAGGTTACTACCCCGACTGGAGGAAGAAGCATATGATAGGGCTGATCGGCCACCTAGTGGCTGCGATAGAGAGGCATTTCAGCCAAAAGCTCATCCTCCACCACAATGCCATTCAAATAAAAAGGCATGGGGAGATACACCAGACCTGCGAGACATATTGGAGGACAAGGCATTGCATTCAAGATCGATCTACGGATCATGAGGGCGCACCACTCTGCATGACGACAAACGTCACGCCGGATACAGTAAAAGCAAATCCGGCCGGGCCGAACACAGCGGGCAAGAACCATTCGAGCTGCGTCGCGATATAGCCCAATACAGAGGCGCCGCACACCCCTTATGCTTCACAGACGAAGTAATGGAACATCAATTCCCAGAAGGTTTCGAACCTGTAAATATTGAATCATACGACGGCACAACAGATCCCGCGGTATGGATTGAGGACTTCCTCCTCCACATCCACATGGCCCGCGGCGATGACTTACACGCCATCAAATACCACCCACTAAAGCTCAAGGGACAAGCGCGGCATTGGCTTAACAGCTTGCTAGCGGACTCCATTAGCTGTTGGGCTGATCTGGAAGCCGCATTCCTCGACAACTTTTAGGGCACTTATGTGCGACCACCAGACGCCGATGACTTGAGCCACATAATTCAGCAGCCAGAAGAGTCGGCTAGGCAATTCTGGACTCGGTTCCTTACAAAGAAAAATCAAATCGTTGACTATCCGGATGCGGAGGCCTTAGCGGCTTACAAGCACAACATGTGAGACGAGTGGCTAGCCCGGCACCTTGGTCAGGAAAAGCTGAAATATATGGCAGCTCTCACGACGCTCATGACCCACTTTTGTGCGGGAGAAGACAACTGGCTGGCTCGCAGTAATAACATATCAAAGAACCATGGTACCTCAGATACCAAGGACGGCAATAGCAGGTCACGTCGCAACATGCATAAGCGCCGCATTAACAGCGACAATACTGAGGATACGGCAGTCAATGCTGGATTCGAAGGCTCTAAACCCGGTCAGCGGAAAAAGCCATTCAAACAAAGTACGTCGGGTCCGTCCAGCTTGGACCGTATACTCGATCGCTCGTGTCAAATACACGACACCCCGGACAAGCCAGCCAATCACACCAACAGGGATTGTTGGGTGTTCAAGCAGGTCGGCAAGTTAATTGCCGAAAACAAGGACAAGGGGACGCATAGCGATGACGAGGAGGAGACCCGGTAGCCGCACACTAGAGGAAAGAAGAGGTTTCCCCCGCAAGTGCGGACCGTGAACATGATATACACAACCCACATCCCCAAGAGGGAGCGGAAGCGTGCGCTCAGGGACGTATATGCGTTGGAGCCAGTCGCCCCAAAGTTCAACCCTTGGTCCTCCTGTCCGATCACCTTCGATCACAGGAACCACCCCACTAGTATCCGTCATGGCGGATTCGCCGCACTGGTCCTAGACCCAATCATCGACAGATTTCACCTCACTCGAGTCCTTATGGACGGCGGCAGCAGCCTGAACCTGCTTTATCAGGACACAGTGTGCAAAATGGGTATAGACCCCTCAAGGATCAAACCCACAAAACGACCTTTAAGGGCGTCATTCCAGGCGTAGAGGCCCATTGCACATGCTCAATTACACTGGGAGTGGTCTTCGGATCCCCGGATAACTTCTGAAGCGAAGAGTTAATATTCGATATAGTCCCCTTCCGTACTTGTTATCATGCGCTGCTTGGACGAACCACATTTGCTAGATTCAATGAAGTACCGCATTATGTATACCTCAAGCTCAAGATGCCAGGACCTCACGGAGTTATTACAGTCAATGGAAACACAGAGCACTCTCTCCGAATAGAGGAGCACATCGCGGCCCTCGTAGCAGAAGCGCAAAGCAGCCTCTCAAGGCAATCAACCAGTTCGGCGCTTCAAAGCCCGGACACCTTCAAGCGCGCTCGGGGCAATCGGCAAATAGACCGCCTGGCGCGATCTGAGCTCGTGTAGCAATACGGCGGCCACCCCAATCCCAGCCCAACGGCGATATTCGTGTCGCGTGTACATAATTACGCATTAAAAATACCATGGGCACGGGTGGGGACGGGGGCACAACTGCGGCACGCCCCAAAACGCGGCCTAAACCGCACTAGGGGCTTCCCGTTTGGTTATTTTTATTTTTCTTTCAGGACCTTAATCTCTGGAAACACTGTCCGGCAGCACTATTGCAGCTATGTTAGACCACGGAACTCCGAGGTTGATTACAGTAACGAGCAAAAAAATCGATTTAATATCATTCCTCAGCTCGCTCTTGGAAGGGACATAGTCCTACTCTTTGCTTATCACACTATCTGTATCACTCTGCTTTAAACGCAATTTTTTAATAAACAATGCATGACATTACGACTATTATTGCGTTCTTGTTATATATATATCTATGTGTTCATTAATGACGCCTTGCAACCATACACTATGGTACGGCCAATACACCAGGGTCTTACGTACCCCACAATGCGGTGTGAAAAGTCCGAACACTTTCACAAGTGCGGCACCCCGAACTTATAGCATTATATGCATCAGCTCCGAATCATGTCTTTGGTCAAATGTTAAGTTCCTGACGCCAGGCGTCATCGGACTCACCGTCCGATGACTCTGCGGCGCACTCTTCCCCTGAAGACGAGGAAGAGGAAGAAGAAGATGGTCCCCCACCGACTAGGGGAGACAACAAAAGGAAGGCCGCCCCAACTAGGGAGGCCGGAAGGTCCAAGAAGGGAAGGACTCTCCTTCCGAACAGTTCCACCGCTGCCGACAAAGGCGAAGGCGAGTGGTTGCCCAGGGTCAAGCCCCCGGGGAGATCGTAAGTATTCAGATACCAGAGTAACTCCTAGGATTCCTTTGTTGCACTGCTTTCCCAAACGCCGAACGCAATTATGCAGGCCGCCACGAGCCAGTATCGATGCATCATCGGACGGCTCCTTGGGCTTGCCGGACATGGATAGCAATCCAGTCCCGACCGCCACATCCCCTCATCCTGCCGACGACGCCGAGGTGTTGTCTCAAGAGGCACCGGATCGAGGGGAGACAGTCCTGGAGGCACCTCAAGGAGACCTTCCGGACTCCAGGAGCCGCGGGGACAGGGCCTCCGAGAGCTCCGAGTTCGGCCCTCAGCCGAACACCGTGCCGGACCCTCCAGCGGTTCCGGGCTCGGGCAGGCGGCCTTCTTCTAAGAGGGGCAAGACGCCTGTGCTGGTGACCTCTGTCCATCCAGAGGCATCGGACAATCTGCTGGAAGCGCTTCGTAGCGCTTCCATCGACAAGGAGCACCGCACTATCATGAGTGCGGTGATCCAGAAGGTTCAGTCCGCCAAGAGCGGATTGACTGAAGCCTGTGCCAGCCTTCTAACAGGCTTTGAGGTAAGTGTTTTAAAATGTAGTAGAAATATTACCGAATAGACAGTAGTCCCTGATGCTTTGTTCAGTGTTCACGAAGAAAAGCCGAACAGAGGAACAAATAATATCACCGGAGTCTAATATAAGTATGTCAATATGCGTATGCAGTCCTGGATTAGGGGGTCTCCAGACAGCCGGACTATCTCCATTGGCCGGACTGTTAGACTATGAAGATACAAGATTGAAGACTTCGTCTCATGTCCGGATGGGACTCTACTTGGGGTGGAAGACAAGCTAGGCAATGCGGATATGGATATCTCCTCCTTTGTAACCGACCATGTGTAACCCTAACCCTCTCCGGTGTCTATATAAACTGAGGGGTTTAATTTTGTAGGGCAACAACCATAACATACAATCATACCATAAGCTTGCTTCTAGG
This sequence comes from Triticum urartu, assembly GCF_056163025.1. Taxonomy (NCBI): domain Eukaryota; kingdom Viridiplantae; phylum Streptophyta; class Magnoliopsida; order Poales; family Poaceae; genus Triticum; species Triticum urartu. The sequence goes on from NC_141877.1 coordinate 614,334,921, forward strand.
GTTTAGCCTCTCTGATCTCGTGGTAGATCTACTCTTGTACTACCCATATCATCAATATCAATCAAGCAGGACGTAGGGTTTTACCTCCATCAAGAGGGCCCGAACCTGGGTAAAACATCGTGTCCCCTGCCTCATGTTACCATCTGGCCTAGACGCACAGTTCGGGACCCCCTACCCGAGATCCGCCGGTTTTGACACCGACATTGGTGCTTTCATTGAGAGTTCCTCTGTGTCGTCGCCGCTAGGCTTGATGGCTCCTACTATCATCGATAGCGATGCGGTCCAGGGTGAGACTTTTCTCCCCGGACAGATCTTCGTATTCGGCGGCTTTGCACTGCGGGCTAATTCGCTTGGCCATCTGGAGCAGATTGAAAGCTACGCCCCTGGCCATCAGGTCAGATTTGGAAGTTTGAACTACATGGCCGACATCCGCGGAGACTTGATCTTCGACAGATTCGAGCCATAGCCGGGCGCGCCGCACGGTCGCGATGGGTATGACCTAGCTCTGCCGCCGAACAGTACCCCAGAGGCCGCGCCCGCATCAGCTCCGACCCTTAGCTCGGAGCCAACTGCGCCAATCAAGGATGGGTGGTTAGACACCGCCTCAGGGGCTGCAGTCTCAACGGCGATCGAGCCAAACACCAGCATAATCCTCTGCGCAGCCCGTGACTCCAAGGTGTCGGACTCTTTTTCTGACTCTGAACCATCCGCGCCCCTGCCAATCGAATCCGATTGGGCGCCGGTCATGGAATTCACCGCCGCAGATATCTTTCAGCACTCGCCCTTCGGCGACATTCTGAATTCACTAAGGTCTCTCTCTTTGTCAGGAGAGCCCTGGCCGGATTATGGCGAACAGGATTGGGATGCGGACGACGAAGAAATTCAATGCCCACCCACCACCCACTTCGTAGCCACTGTCGATGATTTAACCGACATGCTCGACTTCGACTCTGAAGACATCGACGGTATGGACGACAATGTAGTAGACGAACATGAACCAGGATCTATAGGGCACTGGATAGCCACCTCGTCATGTGACATATACATGGTGGATACACCCAAAGAAGGCAATGGCGACGGGATAGCGGAGGATGACCCCTCCAAGAAGCAAACCAAACGCCGACGTCGGCGGCGCCGCTCTAAGTTCCGCCAAAGAAAAAGTGGTGATACCGGCACAGGAGATAATAACACTCCGGATAGTGCCAAAGAAAACAACAAACCCCTCCAGCAAGATTTAGAGCAAGAGGATGGAGGAGCCAACTCTCCTGAGAGAGCGGCAGACGGAGAGGAGGAGGATGACAATCACATGCCCCCCTCCGAAGACGAGGCAAGCCTTGGCGACGATGAATTCGCCGTACTAGAGGATCCCGTCGAACAAGAGCGCTTCAAGCGCCGGCTTATGGCCACGGCAAATAGCCTAAAGAAAAAGCAGCAGCAGCTTCAAGCTGATCAAGATCTGCTAGCTAACAAATGGACTGAAGTCCTCGCGGCCGAGGAATATAAACTCGAGCGCCCCTCCAAGAGTTACCCAAGGCACAGGTTACTACCCCGACTGGAGGAAGAAGCGTATGATATGGCTGATCGGCCACCTCGTGGCCGCGATAGAGAGGCATTTCAGCCAAAAGCTCATCCTCCACCCCAACGCCATTCAAATAAAAATGCATGGGGAGATACGCCAGACCTGCGAGACATATTGGAGGACAAGGCAATGCATTCAAGATCGATCTACGGATCACGAGGGCGCACCACTCTGCGTGACGACAAATGTCATGCCGGATACAGTAAAAGCAAATCCGACTGGGCCGAACACAGCGGGCAAGACCCATTCGAGCTGCGTCGTGATATAGCCCAATACAGAGGCACCGCACACCCCTTATGCTTCACAGATGAAGTAATGGAACATCATTTCCCAGAAGGTTTCAAACCTGTAAATATTGAATCATACGACGGCACAACAGATCCCGTGGTATGGATTGAGGATTTCCTCCTCCACATCCACATGGCCCGCGGCGATGACTTACACGCCATCAAATACCTCCCACTAAAGCTCAAGGGACCAGCGAGGCATTGGCTTAACAGCTTGCTAGCGGACTCCATTAGCTGTTGGGAAGATCTGGAAGCCGCATTCCTCGACAACTTTTAGGGCACTTATGTGCGACCACCAGACGCTGATGACTTGAGCCACATAATTCAGCAGCCAGAAGAGTCGGCTAGGCAATTCTGGACTCGGTTCCTTACAAAGAAAAATCAAATCGTCGACTGTCCGGATGCGGAGGCCTTAGCGGCTTTCAAGCACAACATCTGAGACGAGTGGCTAGCCCGGCACCTTGGTCAGGAAAAGCCGAAATATATGGCAGCTCTCACGACGCTCATGACCCGCTTTTGTGTGGGAGAAGACAGCTGGCTGGCTCGCAGTAATAACATATCAAAGAACCATGGTACCTCAGATACCAAGGACGGCAATAGCAGGTCACGTCGCAACAAGCAGAAGTGCCGCATTAATAGCGTCAATACTGAGGATACAGCAGTCAATGCCGGATTCAAAGGCTCTAAACCCGGTCAGCGGAAAAAGCCATTCAAACAAAGTACGCCGGGTCCGTCCAGCTTGGACCGTATACTCGATCGCTCATGTCAAATACACGGCATCCCGGACAAGCCAGCCAATCACACCAACAGGGATTGTTGGGTGTTCAAGCAGGCCGACAAGTTAATTGCCGAAAACAAGGACAAGGGGCCGCATAGCGATGACGAGGAGGAGCCCCGGCAGCCGCACACTAGAGGACAGAAGAGGTTTCCCCCGCAAGTGCGGACCGTGAACATGATATACACAACCCACATCCCCAAGAGGGAGCGGAAGCGTGCGCTCAGGGACGTATATGCGTTGGAGCCAGTCGCCCCAAAGTTCAACCCTTGGTCCTCCTATCCGATCACCTTCGATCGCAGGAACCACCCCACTAGTATTTGTCATGGTGGATTCACAGCACTGTTCCTAGACCCAATCATCGACGCATTTCACCTCACTCGAGTCCTTATGGACGGCGGCAACAGCCTGAACCTTCTTTATCAGGACACAGTGTTCAAAATGGGTATATACCCCTCAAGGATCAAACCCACAAAAACGACCTTTAAGGGCGTCATTCCAGGCGTAGAGGCCCATTGCACAGGCTCAATTACACTGGAAGTGGTCTTCGGATCCCCGGATAACTTCCGAAGCGAAGAGTTAATCTTCGATATAGTCCCCTTCTGTAGTGGTTATCATGCGCTGCTCAGGCGAACCGCATTTGCTAGATTCAATGCGGTACCGCATTATGCATACCTCAAGCTCAAGATGCCAGGACCTCGCGGAGTTATTACAGTCAATGGAAACACAAAGCGCTCTCTCCGAACAGAGGAGCACACCGCGGCCCTCGCAGCAGAAGCGCAAAGCAGCCTCTCAAGGCAATCAACCAGTTCGGCGCTTCAAAGCCCGGACACCTACAAGCGCGCTCGGGGTAATCGGCAAATAGACCGCCTGGCGCGATCTGAGCTTGTGTAGCAATACGGCGGCCACCCCAATCCCAGCCCAACGGCAATATTCGTGTCGCGCGTACATAATTACGCATTAAAAATACCATGGGCACAAGTGGGGAGGGGGGCACAACTGCGGCACGCCCCAAAACGCGGCCTAAACCACACTAGGGGCTTCCCGTTTGGTTATTTTACTTTTTCTTTTAGGACCCTAATCTCTGGAAACACTGTCCGGTAGCACTATTGCCGAACACATGATGCAGCAACCAAGGAGGCAGACAACTACGTTATACCACGGAACTCCCAGGTTGATTACAATAACGAGCAAAAAATCGATTTAATATCATTCCTCAGCTCGCTCTTGGAAGGGACATAGTCCTACTCTTTGCTTATCACACTATCTGTATCACTCTGCTTTAAACGCAATTTTTTAATAAACAATGCATGACATTACGACTATTATTGCGTTCTTGTTATATATATATGTGTTCATTGATGACGCCTTGCAACCATACACTATGGTACGACCAATACACCAGGGGATTACGCACCCCACAATGCGGTGTGAAAAGTCGGAACACTTTCACAAGTGCGGCACCCCGAACTTATAGGATTATATGCATCAGCTCCGAATCATGTCTTTGGTCAAATGTTAAGTTCCTGACGCCAGGCGTCGTCGGACTCACCGTCTAATGACTCTGCGGCGCACTCTTCCCCTGAAGACGAGGAAGAGGAAGGAGAAGATGCTCCCCCACCGACTGGGGGAGACAAGAAAAGGAAGGCCGCCCCAACTGGGGAGGCCGGAGGGTCCAAGAAGGGAAGGACTCTCCTTCCGAACAGTTCCACCGCCGCCGACGAAGGCGAAGGTGAGTGGTTGCCCAGGGTCAAGCCCCCGGGGAGAACGTAAGTATTCGGATACCAGAGTAACTCCTAGGATTCCTTTGTCGCACTGCTTTCCCTAACGCCGAACGCAATTATGCAGGCCGCCACGAGCCAGTATCGATGCATCATCGGACGGCTCCTTGGGCTTGTCGGACATAGATAGCAATCCAGTCCCGACCGCCACCTCCCCTCATCCTGCCGACGACGCCGAGGTGTTGTCTCAAGAGGCACCGGATCAAGGCGAGACAGTCCTGGAGGCGCCTCAAGGCGACCTTCCGGACTCCGGGAGCCGCGGGGACGGGGCCCCCGAGAGCTCCGAGTTCGGCCCTCAGCCGAACACCGTGCCGGACCCTCCAACGGTTCTGGGCTCGGGCAGGCGGCCTCCTTCTAAGAGGGGCAAGACGCCTGTGCCGGTGACCTCTGTCCATCCAGAGGCACCGGACAATCTGCTGGAAGCACTTCGCAGCACTTCCATCGACGAGGAGCACCGCACTATCATGAGTGCGGTGATCCAGAAGGTTTAGTCCGCCAAGAGCGGATTGACTGAAGCCTGTGCCAGCCTTCTAATAGGCTTTGAGGTAAGTGTTTTAAAATGTAGTAGAAATATTACCGCATAGCCAGTAGCCCCTGTTGCTTTGTTCGGTGTTCACGAAGAAAAGCCGAACAAGGAACAAATAATATCGCCGGAGTCTAATATAAGTATGTCAATATGCGTATGCAGTCCTGGATTAGGGGGTCTCCAGACAGCCGGACTATCTCCATTGGTCGGACTGTTAGACTATGAAGATACAAGATTGAAGACTTCGTCTCATGTCCGGATGGGACTCTACTTGGCGTGGAAGGCAAGCTAGGCAATGCGGATATGGATATCTCCTCCTTTGTAACCGACCTTGTGTAACCCTAACCCTCTCCGGTGTCTATATAAACTGAGGGGTTTAATTCCGTAGGGCAACAACCATAACATACAATCATACCATAACCTTGCTTCTAGGGTTTAGCCTCTCTGATCTCGTGGTAGATCTACTCTTGTACTACCCATATCATCAATATCAATCAAGCAGGACGTAGGGTTTTACCTCCATCAAGAGGGCCCGAACCTGGGTAAAACATCGTGTCCCCTGCCTCATGTTACCATCCAGCCTAGACGCACAGTTCGGGACCCCCTACTCGAGATCCGCTGGTTTTGACACCGACATTGGTGCTTTCATTGAGAGTTCCTCTGTGTCGTCGCCGCTAGGCTTGATGGCTCCTACTATCATCGATAGCGATGCGGTCCAGGGTGAGACTTTTCTCCCCGGACAGATCTTCGTATTCGGCGGCTTTGCATTGCGGGCTAATTCGCTTGGCCATCTGGAGCAGATTGAAAGCTACGCCCCTGGCCATCAGGTCAGATTTGGAAGTTTGAACTACATGGCCGACATCCGCAGAGACTTGATCTTCGACGGATTCGAGCCACAGCCGGGCGCGCCGCACGGTCGCGATGGGTATGACCTAGCTCTGCCGCCGAACAGTACCCCAGAGGCCGCGCCCGCATCAGCTCCGACCCTTAGCTCGGAGCCAACTGCGCCAATCAAGGATGGGTGGTTAGACACCGCCTCAGGGGCTGCAGTCTCAACGGCGATCGAGCCAAACACCAGCATAATCCTCTGCGCAGCCCGTGACTCCAAGGTGTCGGACACTTTTTCTGACTCCGAACCATCCGCGCCCCTGCCAATCGAATCCGATTGGGCGCCGGTCATGGAATTCACCGACGCGGATATCTTTCAGCACTCGCCCTTCGGCGACATTCTGAATTCACTAAGGTCTCTCTCTTTGTCAGGAGAGCCCTGGCCGGATTATGGCGAACAGGATTGGGATGCGGACGACGAAGAAATTCGACGCCCACCCACCACCCACTTTGTAGCCACTGTCGATGATTTAACCGACATGCTCGACTTCGACTCTGAAGACATCGACGGTATGGACGACAATGTAGTAGACGAACATGAACCAGGACCTATAGGGCACTGGATAGCCACCTCGTCATATGACATATACATGGTGGACACACCCAAAGAAGGCAATGGCGATGGGATAGCGGAGGATGACCCCTCCAAGAAGAAAACCAAACGTCGACGTCAGCGGCGCCGCTCTAAGTCCCGCCAATGCAAAAGTGGTGATACCGGCACAGGAGATAATAACACTCCGGATAGTGCCAAAGAAAACAACAAACCCCTCCATCAAGATTAAGAGCAAGAGGATGGAGGAGCCAACTCTCCTGAGAGAGCGGCAGACGGAGAGGAGGAGGATGACAATCACATGCCCCCCTCCGAAGACGAGGCATGCCTCGGCGACGATGAATTCGCCGTACCAGAGGATCCCGTCGAACAAGAGCGCTTCAAGCGCCGGCTTATGGCCACGGCAAATAGCCTAAAGAAAAAGCAGCAGCAGCTTCAAGCTGATCAAGATCTGCTAGCTGACAAATGGACTGAAGTCCTCGCGGCCGAGGAATATAAACTCGAGCGCCCCTCCAAGAGTTACCCAAGGCACAGGTTACTACCCCGACTGGAGGAAGAAGCGTATGATACGGCTGATCGGCCACCTCGTGGCCGCGATAGAGAGGCATTTCAGCCAAAAGCTCATCCTCCACCCCAACGCCATTCAAATAAAAAGGCATGGGGAGATACGCCAGACCTGCGAGACATATTGGAGGACAAGGCAATGCATTCAAGATCGATCTATGGATCATGAGGGCGCACCACTCTGCGTGACGACAAACGTCATGCCGGATACAGTAAAAGCAAATCCGACTGGGCCGAACACAGCGGGCAAGACCCATTCTAGCTGCGTCGTGATATAGCCCAATACAGAGGCACCGCACACCCCTTATGCTTCACAGACGAAGTAATGGAGCATCATTTCCCAGAAGGTTTCAAACCTGTAAATATTGAATCATACGACGGCACAACAGATCCCGCGGTATGGATTGAGGATTTCCTCCTCCACATCCACATGGCCCGCGGCGATGACTTACACGCCATCAAATACCTCCCACTAAAGCTCAAGGGACCAGCGCGGCATTGGCTTAACAGCTTGCTAGCGGACTCCATTAGCTGTTGGGAAGATCTGGAAGCCGCATTCCTCGACAACTTTTAGGGCACTTATGTGCGACCACCAGACGCCGATGACTTGAGCCACATAATTCAGTAGCCAGAAGAGTCGGCTAGGCAATTCTGGACTTGGTTCCTTACAAAGAAAAATCAAATCGTCGACTGTCCGGATGCGGAGGCCTTAGCGGCTTTCAAGCACAACATCTGAGACGAGTGGCTAGCCCGGCACCTTGGTCAGGAAAAGCCGACATATATGGCAGCTCTCACGACGCTCATGACCCGCTTTTGTGCAGGAGAAGACAGCTGGCTGGCTCGCAGTAATAACATATCAAAGAACCATGGTACCTCAGATACCAAGGACGGCAATAGCAGGTCACGTCGCAACAAGCATAAGTGCCGCATTAACAGCGTCAATACTGAGGATACAGCAGTCAATGCCGGATTCAAAGGCTCTAAACCCGGTCAGCGAAAAAAGCCATTCAAACAAAGTACGCCGGGTCCGTCCAGCTTGGACCGTATACTCGATCGCTCATGTCAAATACACGGCATCCCGGACAAGCCAGCCACACCAACAGGGATTGTTGGGTGTTCAAGCAGGCCGACAAGTTAATTGCCGAAAACAAGGACAAGGGGCCGCATAGCGATGATGAGGAGGAGCCCCGGCAGCCGCACACTAGAGGACAGAAGAGGTTTCCCCCGCAAGTGCGGACCGTGAACATGATATACACAACCCACATCCCCAAAAGGGAGCGGAAGCGTGCGCTCAGGGACGTATATGCGTTGGAGCCAGTCGCCCCAAAGTTCAACCCTTGGTCCTCCTATTCGATCACCTTCGATCGCAGGAACCACCCCACTAGTATTTGTCATGGTGGATTCGCCGCACTGGTCCTAGACCCAATCATTGACGCATTTCACCTCACTCGAGTCCTTATGGACGGCAGCAGCAGCCTGAACCTGCTTTATCAGGACACAGTGTTCAAAATGGGTATATACCCCTCAAGGATCAAACCCACAAAAACGACCTTTAAGGGCGTCATTCCAGGCGTAGAGGCCCATTGCACAGGCTCAATTACACTGGAAATGGTCTTCGGATCCCCGGATAACTTCCGAAGCGAAGAGTTAATCTTCGATATAGTCCCCTTCTGTAGTGGTTATCATGCGCTGCTCAGGCGAACCGCATTTGCTAGATTCAATGCGGTACCGCATTATGCATACCTCAAGCTCAAGATGCCAGGACCTCGCGGAGTTATTACAGTCAATGGAAACACAAAACGCTCTCTCCGAACAGAGGAGCACACCGCGGCCCTCGCAGCAGAAGCGCAAAGCAGCCTCTCAAGGCAATCAACCAGTTCGGCGCTTCAAAGCCTGGACACCTACAAACGCGCTCGGGGCAATCGGCAAATAGACCGCCTGGCGCGATCTGAGCTTGTGTAGCAATACGGCGGCCACCCCAATCCCAGCCCAACGGCAATATTCATGTCGCGCGTACATAATTACGCATTAAAAATACCATGGGCACAGGTGGGGAGGGGGGCACAACTGCGGCACGCCCCAAAACGCGGCCTAAACCGCACTAGGGGCTTCCGTTTGGTTATTTTACTTTTTCTTTTAGGACCTTAATCTCTGGAAACACTGTCCGGCAGCACTATTGCCGAACACATGATGCAGCAACCAAGGAGGCAGACAACTACGTTATACCACGGAACTCCCAGGTTGATTACAATAACGAGCAAAAAAATCGATTTAATATCATTCCTCAGCTCGCTCTTGGAGGGACATAGTCCTACTCTTTGCTTATCACACTATCTGTATCACTCTGCTTTAAATGCAATTTTTTAATAAACAATGCATGACATTACGACTATTATTGCGTTCTTGTTATATATATATATATATATATATATATCTATGTGTTCATTAATGACGCCTTGCAACCATACACTATGGTACGACCAATACACCAGGGGATTACGTACCCCACAATGCGGTGTGAAAAGTCCGAACACTTTAACAAGTGCAGCACCCCGAACTTATAGGATTATATGCATCAGCTCCGAATCATGTCTTTGGTCAAATGTTAAGTTCCCAACGCCAGGCGTCGTCGGACTCACCGTCTAATGACTCTGCGGCGCACTCTTCCCCTGAAGACGAGGAAGAGGAAGGAGAAGATGCTCCCCCACCGACTGGGGGAGACAAGAAAAGGAAGGCCGCCCCAACTGGGGAGGCCGGAGGGTCCAAGAAGGGAAGGACTCTCCTTCCGAACAGTTCCAGCGCCGCCGACGAAGGTGAAGGCGAGTGGTTGCCCAGGGTCAAGCCCCCGGGGAGAACGTAAGTATTCGGATACCAGAGTAACTCCTAGGATTCCTTTGTCGCACTGCTTTCCCTAACGCCGAACGCAATTATGCAGGCCGCCACGAGCCAGTATCGATGCATCATCGGACGGCTCCTTGGGCTTGTCGGACATGGATAGCAATCCAGTCCCGACCGCCACCTCCCCTCATCCTGCCGACGACGCCGAGGTGTTGTCTCAAGAGGCACCGGATCAAGGGGAGACAGTCCTGGAGGCGCCTCAAGGCGACCTTCCGGACTCCGGGAGCCGTGGGGACGGGGCCCTCGAGAGCTCCGAGTTCGGCCCTCAGCCGAACACCGTGCTGGACCCTCCAACGGTTCTGGGCTCGGGCAGGCGGCCTCCTTCTAAGAGGGGCAAGACGCCTGTGCCGGTGACCTCTGTCCATCCAGAGGCACTGGACAATCTGCTGGAAGCGCTTCACAGCACTTCCATCGACGAGGAGCACCGCACTATCATGAGTGAAGTGATCCAGAAGGTTCAGTCCGCCAAGAGCGGATTGACTGAACTCTGTGCCAGCCTTGTAATAGGCTTTGAGGTAAGTGTATTAAAATGTAGTAGAAATATTACCGCATAGACAGTAGCCCCTGATGCTTTGTTCGGTGTTCACGAAGAAAAGCCGAATAGAGGATCAAATAAAATCGCCGGAGTCTAATATAAGTATGTCAATATGCGTATGCAGTCCTGGATTAGGGGGTCTCCGGACAGCCGGACTATCTCCATTGGATGGACTGTTAGACTATGAAGATACAAGATTGAAGAGTTCTTCTCATGTCCAGATGGGACTCTACTTGGCGTGGAAGGCAAGCTAGGCAATGCGGATATGGATATCTCCTCCTTTGTAACCGACCTTGTGTAACCCTAACCCTCTCCGGTGTATATATAAACCGAGGGGTTTTATTCCATAGGGCAACAACCATAACATACAATCATACCATAAGCTTGCTTCTAGGGTTTAGCCTCTCTGATCTCGTGGTAGATCTACTCCTGTACTACCCATATCATCAATATCAATCAAGCAGGACGTAGGGTTTTACCTCCATCAAGAGGGCCCGAACCTGGGTAAAACATCGTGTCCCCTGCCTCCTGTTACCATCCGGCCTAGACGCACAGTTCGGGACCCCCTACCCGAGATCCGTCAGTTTTGACACCGACATTGGTTCTTTCATTGAGAGTTCCTCTGTGTCATCGCCGTTAGGCTTGATGGCTCCTACTATCATCGATAGCGATGCGGTCCAGGGTGAGACTTTTCTCCCAGGAGAGATCTTCGTATTCGATGGCTTTGCACTGCGGGCTAATTCGCTTGGCCATCTGGAGCAGATTGAAAGCTACGCCCCTGGCCATTAGGTCAGATTTGGAAGTTCGAACTACACGGCCGACATCCGTGGAGACTTGATCTTCGACGGATTCAAGCCACAGCCGGGCGCGCCGCACTGTCGTGATGGGTATGACCTAGCTCTGCCGCCAAACAGTACCCCAGAGGCTGCGCCCGCATCAGCTCCGACCCTTAGCTCGGAGCCAACTGCGCCACTCGAGGACGGTTGGCTAGACACCGCCTCAGGGGCTGCAGTCTCGATGGCGATCGAGCCAAACACCAGCATAATCCTCTGCGCAGCCCGTGACTCCAAGGTGCCGGACTCTTTTCTGGACTCCGAACCATCCGCGCCCCTGCCAATCGAATCCGATTGGGCGCCGATCATGGAATTCACCGCCGCGGATATCTTTCAGCACTTGCCCTTCGGCGACATTCTGAATTCACTAAGGTCTCTCTCTTTGTCAGGAGAGCCATGGCCGGATTATGGCCAACAGGATTGGGATGCGGACGATGAAGAAATTCGACGCCCACCCACCACCCACTTTGTAGCCGCTGTCGATGATCTAATCGACATGCTCGACTTCGACTCCGAAGACATCGATGGTATGGACGACGATGTAGGAGACGAACATGAACGAGCACCTATAGAGCACTGGAAAGCCACCTCGTCATATGACATATACATGGTGGACACACCCAAAGAAGGCAATGTCAACGGGATAGCGGAGGATGACCCCTCCAACAAGCAACCCAAACACCGACATCAGCGGCGCCGCTCTAAGTCCCGCCAAAGCAAAAGTGGTGATACCGGCACAGGAGGTAATAACACTCCGGATAGTGCTGAAGAAAACAACAAACCCCTGCAGCAAGATTTAGAGCAGGAGGATGGAGGAGCCAGCTCACCTAAGAGAGTGGCAGACGGAGATGAGGAGGATGACAATCACATGCCCCCCTCCGAAGACGAGGCAAGCCTCGGCGACGATGAATTTGCCGTACCAGAGGATCCCGTCGAACAAGAGCGCTTCAAGCGCCGGCTTATGGCCACGGCAAATAGCCTGAAGAAAAAGCAGTAGCAGCTTCAAGCTGATCAAGATCTGCTAGCTGACAAATGGACTGAAGTCCTCGCGGCCGAGGAATATAAACACGAGCACCCCTCCAATAGTTACCCAAGGCGCAGGTTACTACCCCGACTGGAGGAAGAAGCATATGATATGGCTGATCAGCCACCTCGTGGCCGCGATATAAAGGCATTCCAGCCAAAAGCTCAGCCTCCACCCCAATGCCATTCAAATAAAAAGGCATGGGGAGATACGCCAGACCTGCGAGACATATTGGAGGACAAGGCAAAGCATTCAAGATCCATCTACGGATCACGAGGGCGCACCACTCTACGAGACGACAAATGTCACGCCGGATACAGTAAAGGCAAGTCCGGCCGGGCCGAACACAACGGGCAAGACCCATTCGAGCTGCGTCGCCATATAGCCCAATACAGAGGCGCCGCACACCCCTTATGCTTCACAGACGAAGTAATGGAACATCAATTCCCAGAAGGTTTCAGACTTGTAAACATTGAATCATACGACGGCACAACAGATCCCGCAGTATGGATTGAGGACTTCCTCCTCCACATCCACATGGCCTGCGGCGATGACTTACACGCCATCAAATACCTCCCACTAAAGTTCAAAGGACCAGCGCGGCATTGGCTTAACAGCTTTCCTGCGGACTCCATTAGCTGTTGGGAAGATCTAGAAGCCGCATTCCTCGACAACTTTCAGGGCACTTATGTGCGACCACCAGACGCCGATGATTTGAGCCACATAATTCAGCAGCCAGAAGAGTCGGCCAGGCAATTCTGGACTCTGTTCCTTGCAAAGCAAAATCAAATCGTCGACTGTCCGGATGCGGAGGCCTTAGCGGCTTTCAAGCACAACATCCGAGACGAGTGGCTAGCCCGGCACCTTGGTCAGGAAAAGCCGAAATCTATGGCAGCTCTTACGACGCTCATGACCCGCTTTTGTGCGGGAGAAGACGGCTGGCTGGCTCGCAGTAATAACATATCAAAGAACCATGGTACCTCAGATACCAAGGACGACAATAGCAGGTCACGTCGCAACAAGCATAAGCGCCGCATTAACAGCAAAAATACTAAGGATACGGCAGTCAATGCCGGATTCAAAGGCTCTAAACCCGGTCAGCGGAAAAAGCCATTCAAACAAAGTACGCCGGGTCCGTCCAGCTTGGACCGTATACTCGATCGCTCATGTCAAATACACGGCACCCCAGACAAGCCAGCCAATCACACCAACAGGGATTGTTGGGTGTTCAAGCAGGCCGGCAAGTTAATTGCCGAAAACAAGGACAAGGGGCCGCATAGCAATGACGAGGAGGAGCCCCGGCAGCCGCACACCGGAGGACAGAAGAGGTTTCCCCCGCAAGTGCGGACGGTGAATATGATATACGCAATCCACATCGCAAAGAGGGAGCGGAAGCGTGCGCTCAGGGACGTATATGCGCTGGAGCCAGTCGCCCCAAAATTCAACCCTTGGTCCTCCTGTCCGAGCACCTTCGATCGCAGGGACCATCCCACTAGTATCCGTCATGGCGGATTCGCCGCACTGGTCCTAGACCCAATCATTGACGGATTTCACCTCACTCGAGTCCTTATGGATGGCGGCAGTAGCCTGAACATGCTTTATTAGGACATAGTGCAAAAAATGGGTATAGGCCCCTCAAGGATCAAACCCACAAAAATGACCTTCAAGGGCGTCATTCCAGGTGTAGAGGCCCATTGCACAGGCTCAATTACACTGGAAGTGGTCTTTGGATCCCCGGATAACTTCTGAAGCGATGAGTTAATCTTCGATATAGACCCGTTTCGCAGTGGTTATCACGCGCTGCTCGGGCGAACCACATTCACTAGATTCAATGCGGTACCGCATTATGCATACCTCAAGCTCAAGATGCCAGGACCTCGCGGAGTTATTATAGTCAATGGAAACACAGAGCGCTCTCTCCAAACAGAGGAGCACACCGCGGCCCTCGCAGTAGAAGCGCAAAGCAGCCTCTCAAGGCAATCAACCAGTTCGGCGCTTCAAAGCCCAGACACCTTCAAGCGCGCTCGGGGCAATCGGCAAATAGACCGCCTGGCGTGATCTGAGCTCGTGTAGCAATACGGCGGCCACCCCAATCCCAGCCCAACGGTGATATTCGTGTCGCGCGTACATAATTACGCATTAAAAATACCATGGGCATGGGTGGGGAGGGGGGCACAACTGCGGCACGCCCCAAAACGCGGCCTAAACCGCACTAGGGGCTTCCCGTTTGGTTATTTTTCTTTTTCTTTAAGGACCTTAATCTCTGGAAACACTGTCCAGCAGCACTATTGCAGAACACATGATGCAGCAACCAAGGAGGCAAACAGCTACGTCATACCACGGAATTCCCAGGTTGATTACAGTAACGAGCGAAATATTCGATTTCATATCATTCCTCAGCTTGCCCTTGGAAGGGACATAGTCCTACTCTTTTCTTATCGCACTATCTGTATCACTCTGCTTTAACGCAATTTTTTAATAAACAATGCACGACATTACGACAATTATTGCATTCTTGTTATATATATATATATATATCTATGTGTTCATTAATGACGCCTTGCAACCGTACACTATGGTACGGCCAATACACCAGGGGCTTACGTACGCCACAATGCGGTGTGAAAAGTCCGAACACTTTCACAAGTGCGGCACCCCGAACTTATAGCATTATATGCATCAGCTCCGAATCATGTCTTTGGTCAAATGTTGGGTTTGCCTGGCTCCTATGTTTTGGTACCTTACGTTCCGCTCTATCGGCTAAGGTAGCGCTAGGAGAACTACTGCAATTGTGCCCCGGTTCTGCCGGGCTTAGCACCTCAGTAGAGAAAGCTAAAACTGACTGTCATGATAAGGCGAGAGACTGGTTGCTGTTCGGCGAGGTTTTTCGAGTCCCTAAAGACTTATGCCACTTAGGGCGAGGGGCCGGTCCTGTCCGGCTTACAGGCGTGTATCGCGCCCCGAATTCGGCCTTCCGAATACCAGGGGCTTCACTGAAATTTAAAATTATAGAATTCTATGGCTAAGTGATAGTGATAAAGCATTATTAGTCCGGTTACCTTGTTCGTTGTGCTGAGCACCTCCCTCGAAGGACCCAAACATGGGAACAAGAGTGCTCAGGTTTATCCCGAACACCCCAGCACTCGTGGCATGGGGGCAGAAGCCGAGGACTAGCCATCTCTCAGATTGGATAAACAGCCAAAGAAAAGGTAATATTTTAAATTCAAACAAGCGTTACATAGTGCATATGAAACAAGTTTTCATAAATACAGGATAAAACGAGCAAGTCTCATTCAAATATTACATCTTTTGAACACTCGTCCGTGATGAGACGGGCACCCGGCAGAACACCCTCGTAGTACATCTCGGGGTGGCGGTGCTCCTTTCCCTCTGGCGGCCCCTCCTTGATCAGCTTCACGGCGTCTAGCTTGACCCACTGCAATTTCACACGGGCTAAAGCCCGGCGTGCACCTTCAATCCAGACAGATCGCTTGACGACCTCCAGCCGCGGGCAGGCATCCACAAGCCGCCTCACCAGGCCGAAGAAGATGTTCGGAAGGGCGTCGCCAGGCCACAACCGGACTATAAAGCTCTTCATGGCCTGATCGGCCGCCTTATGTAGCTCGACCACCTGCTTCAGTTGGTCGCTCATTGGCACCGGATGTTCGTCCTCAGCATACTGAGACCAGAACAGCTTCTCCGTCGAGCTTCCGTCCTCGTCCTGGTAAAATTGTGCGGCATCGGACACACTGCGGGGCAAATCTGCGAATGCTCCTGAAGAGCTCCGGATCCGAGTAAGTAATCGGTAATTTACTTTTACATGCTTGCTTTGCATATAGAAAGCCTTACCCATCGCTATCTTCTTCATCGCGTCGATCTCTTGGAGGGCCTTTTGGGCTTCGGCCTTGGCACTTTTTACAGTCTCGAGGGCCGCAGCAAGCTCAGACTCCCGCGTCTTGGAGTCAAGATCCAATGCCTCGTGCTTCGCCACAAGAGCCTGGAGCTCTTGCTGCACCTCGCCCACCCGAGCCTCGTGCTTCTCTCGCTCGATGCGCTCCTTGGCCGCTGTAGCTTCGGCCTTGGTCAGCGCTTGCTTCAGGGTCGCCACCTCGGTCGTGGCCCCTGGCAAACATATAATGATCCTATCATTTTGCAATCGCGTCCTTTTTTATATATACATATCTATAGATGGGGTATTACTTACCCTTGTTCTCCTCAAGCTGCCTCTTGGCAAGGCCGAGATCTTTCTTGGACCCCTCGAGGTCCTGCTTTAGTACGGCGATCTCCGTAGTTAGTGCGGCGGACGCTAGCAGCAAAGCCTGCATACGCATATTGACATACTTATATTAGACTCCTACGATATTATTTGATCCTCTGTTCGGCTTTTATTCGTGAACACCGAACAAAGCATCAGGGGCTACTTTCTAGGTGGTAATATTTCTACTACATTTTAAAACACTTACCTCAAAGCCTGTTAGGAGGCTGGCACAGGCTTCAGTCAATCCGCTCTTAGCGGACTGAACCTTCTGGATCACCGCACTCATGATAGTGCGGTGCTCCTCGTCGATGGAAGCGCTGCGAAGCGCTTCCAGCAGATTGTCCAGTGCCTCTGGATGGACAGAGGTCACCGGCACAGGCGTCTTGCCCCTCTTAGAAGGAGGCCGCCTGCCCGAGCCCAGAACCGCTGGAGGGTCCGGCACGGTGTTCGGCTGAGGGCCGAACTTGGAGCTCTCGGGGGCCCCGTCCCCGCGGCTCCCGGAGTCCGGAAGGTCGCCTTGAGGCGCCTCCGGGACTGTCTCCCCTCGATCCAGTGCCTCTTGAGACAACACCTCGGTGTCGTCGTCAGGATGAGGGGAGGTGGCGGTCGGGACTGGATCACTATCCATGTCTGACAAGCCCAAGGAGCCGTCCGATGATGCGTCGATACTGGCTCGTGGCGGCCTGCATAATTGCGTTCGGCGTTAGGGAAAGCAGTGCGTCAAAGGAATCCTAGGAGTTACTCTGGTATCCGAATACTTACGATCTCCCCGGGGGCTTGACCCTGGGCAACCACTCGCATTCGCCTTCGTCGGTGGCGGTGGAACTGTCCGGAAGGAGACTCCTTCCCTTCTTGGACCCTCCGGCCTCCCCAGTTGGGGCGGCCTTCCTTTTCTTGTCTCCCCCAGTCGGTGGGGGAGCATCTTCTTCTTCCTCTTCCTCGTCTTCAGGGGAAGAGTGTGCCGTAGAGTCATCGGACGGTGAGTCCGACGACGCCTGGCGTTGGGAACTCTTTCGGGTTCCCTTGGCCTTCTTGGTCTTCTTCGGCACCTTATATGGGGCCGGAGTCAGCATCTTTGCCAGAAGAGCGTCTGCGGGGCCTTCGGGCAAAGGAGCCGGACAGTCGATCTGTCCGGCCATCTTCTGCCAGTCATGTCAAAGGTACGGGAGTTTAGATCCCACATAGAGTCAATCGATATAAAAAATGATTATCCTGTGAAAGGTAAAGCAGATTACCGCACTAGCTTGGCACTTCGCGCTGAATCCGCGATCCTCAGTAATAGGGGGGGACCTCAGTACTTTTGAACAGCACCCTCCAGGCGTCTTCATGAGTCGTGTCGAAGATCCTGTTCAGAGTTCGGTGTTGCGCCAGATTGAACTCCCACAAGCTGAACTCCTGTTGTTGGCATGGGAGTATCCGGCAGATGAGCATAACTTGGACTATGTTGACAAGCTTGAGCTTCTTGTCCACCATGTTTTGAATACATGTTTGGAGTCCGGTCAGCTCTTTCGAACTACCCCAGGATAGGCCCTTCTCTTTCCAGGAGGTGAGCCGCGTGGGGATGCCACATCGGAACTCGGGGGCCGCTACCCATGCAGGGTCACGCGGCTCGATGATATAGAACCACCCCAATTGCCACCCCTTTATGGTTTCCACAAAGGAGCCCTCGAGCCATGTTACATTGGGCATCTTGCCTACCATGGCGCCTCCGCACTCCGCCTGGCAGCCGTCCACGACCTTCGGCTTGACATTGAAGGTCTTCAGCCATAAGCCGAAGTGGGGCTTGATGCGGAGGAAGGCCTCGCACATGACAATAAACGCCGTAATAAAACATGAGCCCCCGGACGAAGGATTGGAGAGGGAATCCCAGTCCGCGGAGGAAATGGGTGAGGAATACTACCCTCTCATGGGGCCTGGGGATGGGGATGAGCTGCCCCTCTTCTGGGAGCCGGTGCGCGATGTCGTCGGGCAGGTATCCGGCTCTCCTCAGTTTCTTGATGTCTCCCTCCGTGAAGGAGGAGACCATCCACTTGCCTCCCGCTCCGGACATGATTGGAGAAGGTCGAGGTGGGAAGTGCGGACTTGGGCGCTAGAGCTCGAGTGTGCGAAAACGGATGGGTAAGGGAGGAAGAAGGCATGGATAGAAAGGTGAATCCTTATCCCTTTATATGGGCGGACGAAACTAAGCGTCCCCACTTGCCTGGTAAAACTCGCTTATCCCCCAAGCGCCGCGATTGATGGCGCGGTTGGGTTACCCATGCCCGTATTGATGAGAATCCCGTAATAAGGGGACACGATCTCTGCTTTGACAAGACGTGTCGAAAAACTGCCTCGCGTTATGTGCGGGGCTGGTTAAAAGAAACGGTTCGAATAATCACCGGGCCATGACGTAACGTCATGCTGCCAAAACAAGCCAGCAAATTAGATCTGCGAAAATATTATTCTCTCTACGGTGGAATGTGGACCTTATTTTGCAGGGTCGGACACTATCCTCGTATTCAAATTCTTCTGTGATGTATTCGGAGAAGGAACCCGCCTTGCAATGCCGAAGACAATACTGCGCGCCGGACTCATCGTCATTGAAGCCTGGTTCAGGGGCTACTGAGGGAGTCCTGGATTAGGGGGAGTCCGGACAGCCGGACTATCTTCATTGGCCGGACTGTTAGACTATGAAGATACAAGATTGAAGACTTCATCTCGTGTCCGGATGGGACTCTACTTGGCGTGGAAGGCAAGCTAGGCAATGCGGATATGGATATCTCCTCCTTTGTAACCGACCTTGTGTAACCCTAACCCTCTCCGGTGTCTATATAAACCGAGGGGTTTTTGTCCGTAGGGCAACAACCATAACATACAATCATACTATAGGCTAGCTTCTAGGGTTTAGCCTCTCTGATCTCGTGGTAGATCTACTCTTGTACTACCCATATCATCAATATCTATCAAGCAAGACATAGGGTTTTACCTCCATCAAGAGGGCCCGAACCTGGGTAAAACATCGTGTCCCCTGCCTCCTGTTACCATCCGGCCTAGACACACAGTTCGGGACCCCCTACCCAAGATCTGCCGGTTTTGACACCGATATACTGAGGGAGTCCTGGATTAGGGGGTCTCCGGACAGCCGGACTATCTCCATTGGCCGGACTATTAGACTATAAAGATACAAGATTGAAGAGTTCATCTCGTGTCCGGATGGGTCTCTACTTGGCGTGGAAGGCAAGCTAGGCAATGCGGATATGGATATCTCCTCATTTGCAACCGACCTTGTGTAACCCTAACCCTCTACGGTGTCTATATAAACCGAGGGGTTTTAGTCCGTAGGGCAACAACCATAACATACAATCATACCATAGGCTAGCTTCTAGGGTTTAGCCTCTCTGATCTCGTGGTAGATCTACTCCTGTACAACCCATATCATCAATATCAATCAAGCAGGACGTAGGGTTTTACCTCCATCAAGAGGGCCCGAACCTGGGTAAAACATCGTGTCCCTGCCTCATGTTACCATCCGGCCTAGACGCACAGTTCGGGACCCCCTACCCGAGATCCGCCTGTTTTGACACCGACATTGGTGCTTTCATTGAGAGTTCCTCTGTGTCGTCGCCGTTAGGCTTGATGGCTCCTACTATCATCGAGAGCGATGCGGTCCAGGGTGAGACTTTTCTCCCGGGACAGATCTTCGTATTCGGCGGCTTTGCACTGCGGGCTAATTCGCTTGGCCATCTGGAGCAGATTGAAAGCTACGCCCCTGGCCATCAGGTCAGATTTGGAAGTTTGAACTACACGGCCGACATCTGCGGAGACTTGATCTTCGATGGATTCAAGCCACAGCCGGGCACGCCGCACTGTCGCGATGGGTATGACCTAGCTCTGCCGCCGAACAGTACCCCAGAGGCTGCGCCCGCATCAGCTCCGACCCTGAGCTCGGAGCCAACTGCGCCAATCGAGGACTGGTGGCTAGACACCGCCTTAGGGGCTGCAGTCTCGACGGCGATCGAGCCAAACACCAGCATAATCCTCTGCGCAGCCCATGACTCCAAGGTGCCGGACTCTTTTCCGGACTCCGAACCATCCGCGCCCCTGCCAATCGAATCCGATTGGGCGCCGATCATGGAATTCACCGCCACGGATATCTTTCAGCACTCGCCCTTCGGTGACATTTTTAATTCACTAAGGTCCTAGACCCAATCATTGACGGATATCTTGGCGGACTGAACCTTCTGGATCACCGCACTCATGATAGTGCGGTGCTCCTTGTCGATGGAAGCGCTGCAAAGCGCTTCCAACAGATTGTACGGTGCCTCTGGATGCACAGAGGTCACCGGCACAGGCGTCTTGCCCCTCTTAGAAGGAGGCCGCCTGCCCGAGCCCGGAACCACTGGAGGGTCCGGCACGGTGTTCGGCTGAGGGCCGAACTCGGAGCTCTCGGGGGCCCCGTCCCCGCGGCTCCCGGAGTCCAAAAGGTCGCCTCGAGGCGCCTCCAGGACTATCTCCCTCGATCCGGTGCCTCTTGAGACAACACCTCGGCGTCGTCGGCAGGATGAGGGGAGGTGGCGGTTGGGACTGGATCGCTATCCATGTCCGACAAGTCCAAGGAGCCGTCCGATGATGCATCGATACTGGCTCGTGGCGGCCTGCATAATTGCGTTCGGCGTTAGGGAAAGCAGTGCGACAAAGGAATCCTAGGAGTTACTCTGGTATCCGAATACTTATGATATCCCCGGGGGCTTGACCTGGGCAACCACTCGCCTTCGCCTTCGTCGGCGGCGGTGGAACTATCCGGAAGGAGAGTCCTTCCCTTCTTGGACCCTCCGACCTCCCCAGTTGGGGCGGCCTTCCTTTTCTTGTCTCCCCCAGTCGGTGGGGGAGCATCTTCTTCTTCCTCTTCTTGGACATCTTTTATGACTGTGAGCACTCATTAAAATAGGGCATGCTAAAGAGTTGACATTGGACAAGGAAGACAACGTAATGGGTTATGTTTTCTTACATCTGAGATAAATTATATTGTCATGGATCATCCAACATGGTTGAGCTTGCCTTTCCCCCTCATGCTAGCCAAATTCTTTGCACCAAGTAGAGATACTACTTGTGCTTCCAAACAACCTTAAACCAGTTTTGCCATGAGAGTCCACCATACCTACCTATGGATTGAGTAAGATCCTCCAAGTAAGTTGTCATCGGTGCAAGCAATAAAAATTGCTCTCTAAATATGTATGACTTATTAGTGTGGGAGAAAATAAGCTTTATACGATCATGTGATATGGAAGACATAAAAGCGATAGACTGCATAATAAAGGTCCATATCACAAGTGGCAATATAAAGTGACGTTCTTTTGCATTAAGATTTTGTGCATCCAACCATAAAAGCGCATGACAACCTCTGCTTCACCAGCACCATCTCCTCTCAAAACCCTAGTTCATCTCTTGTATCCAATTCTTGTCTCCAAGTCCGGGATTGGTACCTGTGGGTTGCTAGTAGTGTTGATTACTCCTTGTAGTTTATGCTAGTTGGTTTACTTGGTGGAAGATCATATGTTCAGATCCTTTATGCATATTAATACCCCTATGATTATGAACATGAATATGCTTTGTGAGTAGTTATGTTTGTTCCTGAGGACATGGGAGAAGTCTTGCTATTAGTAGTCATGTGAATTTGGTATTCGTTCGATATTTTCATGAGATGTATGTTATCTCTCCTCTGGTGGTGTTATGTGAACGTCGACTACATAACACTTCACCATTATTTGGGTCTAGAAGAAGGCATTGGGAAGTAATAAGTAGATGATGGGTTGCTAGAGTGACAGAAGCTTAAACCCTAGTTTATGCGTTGCTTCGTAAGGGGCTAATTTGGATCCATATGTTTCATGCTATGGTTAGGTTTACCTTAATACTTTTGTTGTAGTTGCGGATGCTTGCAATAGAGGTTAATCATAAGTGGGATGCTTGTCCAAGTAAGGACAGTACCCAAGCACCGGTCCACCCATATACCAAATTATCAAAGTACCGAGCGCGAATCATATGAACGTGATGAAAACTAGCTTGATGATATTCCCATGTGTCATCGGGAGTGCTTTTCTCTATATAAGAGTTTGTCCAGGCTTGTCCTTTGCTACAAAAAGGATTGGGCCACCTTGCTGCACTTTATTTACTTTTGTTACTTGTTACTCGTTACACATTATCCTATCACAAAACTATCTGTTACCTATTATTTCAGTGCTTGCAGAGAATACCTTGCTGAAAACCGCTTATCATTTCCTTCTGCTCCTCGTTGGGTTCGACACACTTACTTATCGAAAGTACTATGATAGATCCCCTATACTTGTGGGTCATCATAGGTTTATAAATATTTAGAAATGAAAATATGTTACAAAATTATTTGTAGAGGTTTATGAACGCAAGGACACACTTCAGAGTATTGTGTTAAAAATGAATGTCAAACAAAATGTTAAAACAATTTCAAGTAGCTCCGAGCCTCTCTCCTACAAATTACATAAAACATGCCCTCGATTAAACATGGCAAGTAAATTATGTAACTATTTATTTCTGGTATTTTTTTATCAAAGTGATAATGGAAAAATATCCATACTATTTATTACATTGCGGCCTATTTATATTAGTGCCATGAAAGCAATATATCAATGACATGAAATCAAGGATAGCGTCTCATGTTCTTCTTGCTAACAGTGAACAAACTTTAACATTAATCTTTCAAAATTAAACAACACAATGAAACTAAACAACATGACAATGCATACATAAGAAACATAGTTCCATGAGTAGAAAAATGTTTTCTCATCCCTCAAGCAAGTTGTATTGTGCTAGACCATGGTGTTCTTCTTCTTGTTGAATACTTCCTTAATTATAGACCCGAGATCCTCAACCTTCATTGGTTTGGGCACAAAAACATCAGCATCGGCACTTATGAACACCTACATGGCATCGTCATCAGCCGACATCCCAAGAATCTTCACATCACTTTCGCCCATAGCACGAATCTTTACAATTGCCTGTGAAGCAACACAACAAGAGAATTTTTAGTTTATTTGCAAACTTAAAACAAGGACTTATGCTTAGATCAATACTTTGCTAAAAAATTTATAGACATTGAAAATCCAAAGGGGAAGCTAAGCACCTCAGGACCAGTCATGATGGGCATGTCCTTATCGCACAAAATAATGTCAAACTTCTTCCCCTCAAGGAATAGGTCAACTACTTCTTTTCCATTCATGGCGAGAGTAATCTCACATTGAAATTTGTGCAACATTGTCGAGAGGACCATCCTTTGAACAGTGTCATCCTCAACAACTAGCGCCTTCACAGAGGAGGATCCTTGGGCCTTGATGCCATGATCAACTAAACAAATTAGAAAATAGAATAAAGAAATTAGTTATTCCCTTGCACACTCATGCCAAATAGAAGCAAGGAGATTGATATTCTTGAAAAGAGTCAACAAACAATGTAATATTAATTAGTGACATCATAGTTTCACTAATATAGAATTCCCAAAATATGATGAAAAAGTAATAGAAGAAATCTGTACCTTCTGTCATACAGATTGATCGATTGTTATATGTATGATCAATTTTGCATGTTCTTTCCATTTACTGAATCATGTAGATCCAAAAAATAGATGCAGCCAAATAAAATAAACAAAGAAACGCAATCATAAAAAATGGCAACATGTATATATAGAGGCAAAAACAAGGCAATCCACACTTGATCCAACGCCTTGGTCCGTTAAGGAGGTGATAGCGCAGCGAACGAGGCAATCAGACTATATTGCTTTAACACATTCACTTAGCCATAGGAGTTTAACAGTGCGGCTACTATATAGCCCCTGGTACTTCTGCGCTCGTCCGAATACGGGGCGCGTACGTACATGACCGGGAAACGACCCTTCGTTAATGCGGAGGAATCTCGAAGATTCCGATGAGTCATCGAGTGGTTGACCAGTCTCTCGCTCTATCATGACAGTCATTTTTCGGCTTTCTCTACTAAGGTGCTCATCTGGATGAACCAGGGCACAATGGCAGTAGTTCTCCCAGTGCTACCTTAGCCGATATAACGGAACGTAAGGTACCAAAACATGGGAGCCGGGCAAAACCAACATTTGACCAAAGACATGAATCAGAGCTGATGCATGTAGGGCCAAACTCGCGACGCCGAACACTCCCTAAGGTGTTCAGTCTTTATAACATATACCGGGCTAAACAATGCCCTTAATAAGAAACCCCATGTGTCCGGGTACGTGCAAAATCCTGGCGTGGCCACATGCCAATAACGCCAGCATCCTTCTAGGTTGTGTGGAGTATCCGGAGGATATGAGCAACAAGAGACAGTAAAAAAGGTTTACGCAGGGTCTTAATCTAAAAAGAAACCTTTGGGCGGGTCCCTGCTGCACGTCTGCGCATGTGTCTCCATTGTGCCATGTCCTGGACGGGTGTAGCACGATTGTCATCTGCAAAAGGAAAGAACTTAGGTGAAAGTTGTCGTGCCAAAAAGAAGAGTTGGTTATTATCAATGAACTATCAAAATTCAAGAGAAGCCAAGTCGAGCCGGGCTGGCCCTGATTAAACGCGGGAAGCCCCTGGTATCGTTTATGAGGGTTTGATCATCAAACCAATCTCATGTATATATGATGGAACGCTGGATTCGTTTGACCATGTCCGTGGTCTTGACGACCTGCCATTTTTCTGGTTGGTGAGGCCGTCTAGTTTGCGGCTGCTAGAGCCGCCGCATCCTCTTCCGTACGTGGGAAACGTTCGGTATTTCCGCTAACTGAGATGATGCCACGTGGACTGGGCATCTTAAGCTTGAGAAAAGCATAATGCGGTATTGCATTGAAACGAGCGAAAGCCGTTCTTCCGAGTAGTGCTTGATAGCCACTTCGGAATGGGGCGATGTGAAAAGTTAACCTTTCACTTCGGAAGTTATCGGGAGAACTGAATACCACCTCTAGTAGTAGAGAATCCGTACAGCGGGCCTCTTGGCCTGGTATTACTCCCTTGAAGGTAGTATTACTGTGGCTTACTTGTGTCGGGTCTATCCCCATTTTGCGGACTGTGTCCTGATATATCAGATTTAGATCACTGCCGCCGTCCATGAGGACTCGTGTGAAATGGTACCCATTTATTATTGGGTCTAACACCAAGGCCGTCAGTCCTTCGTGCCCGATATTTGTCTTGTGATCCCTACGATCAAAACTGATCGGGTAGGCCAACCAGGGGTAGAACCTAGGGGTGACGGGCTCTATGGCACATGAGCCTCGGAGTGCATGCTTGCTTCTCCTCTTTGTCACATGGATCACGTTTACTATTTTAACCTCTGGTGGGAACTTTTTTGTCCTCTGGCGCTTTGCTGGCGAGGCTCATCCTCGTCTTCGCTTGGTGTCTCTTCCCCTTTGTGTTCGGCGTTTAGCTTACCGGCCTGCTTGAAGACCCCACATTCTCTGTGGGTATGATTTGCAGGTTTATCTGGGGTCCCGTGAATCTGACAGAGTTTGTCAAGAATTTTTTTTAGGCCAGATTGTCCTTCTCTGCTACCTTTGAAAGGCTTTTTCTGCTGACCTGGTCGGGAGCCCCTAAATCCGGCATTTACCGCCGTGTTATCTGGGCTACCTTCTTTATTTCGACGCTTGTTTTTGTTGCGTCATGGTTTACCATTGCCATCCCTGACTTCGGATGTGCTTGGGTCGCTGGTGCTGCTACGGGCCAACCAGCTGTCCTCGCCCGCACAAAAGCGGGTCATGAGGCTTGTTAGGGCTGCCATTGTTCTCGGTTTTTCTTGACCGAGGTGTCTGGCAAGCCATTCGTCTCGGACGCTATGTTTAAAAGCTGCTAAGGCTTCGGCGTCCGGACAGTCGACGATTTGGTTCTTCTTGGTGAGGAACCTGTTCCAAAGCTTTCGGGCGGACTCTCCGGACTGTTGGATTATATGACTTAAATCATCTGCATCCGGAGGTCGGACATAAGTCCCTTGAAAATTGGCCCGAAAAGCGTCCTCGAGCTCCTCCCAACATCCAATTGAGTTTTCGGGGAGGCTTTTCAGCCAGTGCCGAGCTGGCCCTTTAAGCTTGAGGGGCAAGTATTTAATGGCATGGAGATCGTCTCCACGAGCCATATGAATATGGAGGATGAAGTCCTCTATCCAGACTCCAGGGTCTGTGGTTCCGTCGTACGCCTCTATGTTCACCGGTTTGAATCCCTTTGGGAATTCGTGATCCAGCACCTCATTAGTGAAACATAAGGGGTGTGCAGAACCCCTCTATTGGGATGCGCCATGGTGTCCGGACGGTTGTAGTATTCGTTGTTGGTTTTGTATCGTAGCGCGCTTCCTAGATCCATAGATAGATCTGGTCGCGCCGGATTTTTGACGCAAGTTCTCACGTAGATCGTGTGTTGACTTATGCGCGACTTTGTTAGCCTCTCTATCGCGCTCACAAGGTGGTGGATCCGGCCAGTTGGCCATATCACTCTTCGGCTGTATGGGCTCTAAGGCCTCATCATCGAATTCCGGTAATAGCTTGCACTTTGGATAGCTATTTTTATGGTAACTTCCACCATACTTTGTTACTTTGTTCCACTTGCTGTTAAGCGTATCTTGTGCGACCTTGAGCCTTTGTTTCTATTTCTTCAGGCTCCTCGATGTGGCAATAAGCCTTTTGCGGAGGTTTTCTTGCTCCAAGTGCGTTTCCGGGATGATGTGTGCATCTTCGTCCGGATTGTTTTCTTCCTCAGACAGGGTTTGATGAGGCTTATCCTTGGCATCGTCGTGGTCGGATGTCGGATCCGTACTATGTTTGCAGTTTGCATCTTGATCGTGCTCTGCCACCGCGGTGGTGCAGTCGTCGTTTCTTCTAGAGTCGACTGGACTGTTATTTCCTCTTGCGCTGTTATCGCTGTTTTTGCTATGGCGGGACTTAGAGCGGCGCCGCTGACGTCGGCATCTGGGTTGCTTGGAGGGGGCATCCTCCACTATCTCTTTGCCATTGCCCTCTCTGGGTGTATCCACCATGTATACGTCATGTGATGAAGTGGCGGTCCAGCGCCCTGTGGGCGGTGGTTCCTGTTCGTCTCCTGCATCGTCGTCCATACCATCGATGTCTTCGGAGTCGAAGTCGAGCATGTCGGTTAAGTCGTCGACAGTGGCTACTAAGTGGGTGGTGGGTGGGCAGCGAATTTCTTCGTCGTCCGCATCCCATTCTAGCCGGACATAGTTCGGCCAAGGTTCTCCTGATAGGGAGAAAGACCTTAATGAATTTAGCACATCTCTGAAAGGTGAGTGCTGAAAGATATCCGCGGAGGTGAACTCCATGATTGGCGCCCCGTCAGATTCGACAGGCACGGATGTAGGCGGCTCGGAGTCCGTGGCCGGGGATAAATCCAATGGTTCGGTGACGCGACTCTCGAAAGGGGTGAAGTCAGTATCTAGCTCTATCGCCACTGAGAGTGCGGCCTCCATGGCGGGGTCTATCCTTTCGCTCTTGGATGGCGTGATTTGCTCCGGATTAACGACTGGAGTAGCTGCGGATGCGATCTCCTGAACACTGTCCGACGACAGAGTTACGTCTTGCTCGTCGCGACTGTGCGGCGTGTCTGGCATGGGCTCGAATCCGTCGAAGATCAAGTCTCCGTGGATGTTGGCTGTGTAGTTCAAGATTCCAAATCTGACCTGATGGCCAGGGGCGTAGCTTTCGATCTGCTCCAGATGGCCAAGCGAATTGGCCCGCAGTGCGAAGCCGCTGAATACGAAGATCTGTCCGGGGAGGAAAGCCTCACCCTGGACCGCATCGCTAGCGATGATCGAAGGAGCCATCAAGCCTTATGGTGACGACACAGTGGAGCTCTCAATGAAAGCACCAATGTCGGTGTCAAAACCGGCAGATCTCGGGTAGTGGGTCCCGAACTGTGCGTCTAAGGCGGATGGTAACAAGAGGCAGGGGACACGATGTTTACCCAGGTTTGGGCCCTCTTGATGGAGGTAATACCCTACGTCCTACTTGATTATTCTTGATAATATGAGTATTACAAGAGTTGATCTACCACGAGATCAAAGAGGCTAAACCCTAGAAGCTAGCCTATGGTATGATTGTATGTTGTTCTATGGACTAAAACCCTCCGGTTTATATAGACACCGGAGGGGGCTAGGGTTACACAAGGTCGGTTACAAAGGAGGAGATATACATATCCGTATTGCCTAGCTTGCCTTCCACGCCAAGTAGAGTCCCATCCAGACATGGGACGAAGTCTTCAATCTCGTATGTTCATAGTCCAACAGTCTGGCCAAAGGATATAGTCCGGATGTCCAGAGACCCCCTAATCCAGGACTCCCTCAAAAGGGAAAAGAAAATAAGAAAATAAAAGAAAAATAAATAGCTATAGCAGTAGCGCGTTTTGTAAAAAGCGCTATAGCTAATTTAGTTATAGTGCGTTTTTACTTCCAGCGCTACCGCTATATAACTAATAGGGGAACTAATTTTGTTTGGTCAAAGTGGACAATTTGTATTGTCTTCTTGTGGTGCACCGAACATTAACGGAAATATGAATTCAAGTTAAGCCTTTTTCACACTCGCAGTATTATTTTTAGCTCATTAGTCTAGTAGAGCTCAAGCATGGAACTCGCCCCCCCCCCTATGCCAAATTTATGGCTCCATCCCTGCCTTGGGGGGGGGGGTTCTAGCCCCCCTCGTCCCCCCTGAATCCGTCTCTATGTGGGTTAATTAGCAAGGAAGTAATCATGCTTGCCTCCATGCATACGCGCGCAAGTACAGTACCATGGATGGCATGAACACACCCATAACACCAGCAACCTACACACACCCGCGGTGCTCTCGCTGTTGAGGCAGCCGAAGGTCGTAGATTCACAGGTGTTGGGTGGGTGGGGGTGAGATGACAGGTGACGGACCCGCGGTCCCGGAAGTGCACAAGCGTTGGAAGACAACGTACAGGAGATCTTGTTGTGCGTGCATGACGTCGCTGATCTTTTCCAGTGTGCCGGTGTGGACAAGCGCTGCCACGCCCTCGTCACCAAGCTGTCCTTCCAGTGGCTCACTGATCCTCCCTAGTCGGCTTCCTCAGCCGCAAGCGGCTCCACTGCAGGCCTCAAGCTTGGTTACGATGCCGCGGTCGGCTCCTTTGTCCTGGACGTCACTGGCCTTGCAATATAAAGGGGAATCGATGGAGAAGAAGAGGGGTCATGCTGGGGGATTAGTGTGTTCCGTGTTTGAGAAACTTGAGATTAGATACAGTGGGAAGGAAATATAAGAGGAAGGGAGGCGAGAGGTGATATGACCGTTAGAGAGTAGAGCTCTCGCGACGCGCTCCCCACCCCGTCAACCGCTAATGGAGGGGTAATTCCGACAGCCGATACGTCTCTAACGTATCTATAATTCTTGATTCTTCGATGCTATTATAGTATCAATTTTGGATGTTTTATATGTCATTATGTGCAATTATATTATTTTTTGGGACTAACCATTTAACTTAGTGCCCAGTGTCAAACTCTATTTTTTGCATGTTTTTGGCTTTTCGAGAAATCAATATCAAACAAAGTCCAAACAAAGAAAAAACTTTGGATTAATTTTTTCTGGACCAGAAGAGACCTTAGAAGGTTTGGGAGAAGGCCAGCAGAGCAACGAGGGAGCGACAAGCCCAAGGGGCCTGCCGCCCCAGGCTTGTGGGCCCCTTGTGGCACCTCCAACCCTAATTCCACATCTATAAATGCTCAAATATTCCCCTGACATCAGAGAGACACCCGAAATATTTTTTCCGTCGCCGCAAGTTCCTGAACCAAGAGATCCCATCTGGAGGCCCTCTCCAGTACTCTGCCGAAGAGGGGAATCGATCACGGAGGGGCTCTACATCAACCTTGATGCCCTTCCGATGATGCGTTAGTAGTTTACCACAGACCTACGGGTCCATAGTTAGTAGCTAGATGTCTTATTCTCTCTCTTCGTTTTTCAATACAATGTTCTCCTTGATGTTCTCGGAGATCTATTCGATGTAATGAATTTTTAAGTTGTGTTTGTTGGGATCCGGTGAATTTATGATTAGATCTATCCATGAATATTATTTGAGTTTTCTCTGAACTCTTTTGTGCATGATTACTATAGCTTTGTATTTCTCTCTGATCTATTGCTTGGTTTGGCCAACTAGATTGATTTTTCTTGCAATAGGAGAGTTGCTTTGTAATGAGTTCGATCTTGCGGTGCTCAATCCCAGTGACAGGAGGGGACATGACACGTATGTATCGTTGATATTAAGGGTAAAAAGATGGGGTTTATTCATATGCGAGTTTATCTTGTGTACATCATGTCATCTTGCTTAAGGCGTTACTCCATTTTGTATGAACTTAATACACTACATGCATACTGGATAACGATCGATGTGTGGAGTAATAGTAGTAGATGCAGAATCGTTTTGGTCTACTTGCCTCGGACGTGATGCCTATATAGGAACATTGTCTTGGATATCATCATAATTATTTACTTTTCTATCAATTGCCCAACAGTAATTTGTTTACCCGCCATGTGCTATTTTCAAGAGAGAAGCCTCTAGTGAAAACTATGCCCCCGGGGTCTATCTTTTATCATATATTAAACCAAAAATACCTTGCTGCTTTTTTATTTTATTTCTTTTCTTTTGTATTTTTATTTGATCGATCTATCTATCACCATACAATTTAATTTTTCTCGTAACCGTTGAGGAATTGACAACCCCTTGTTTGCGCGGGGTTGCAAGGATTTGTTGTTTGTGTGCAGGTGCTTCCAATGAGGTGTTTCTTGGTTCTCCTACTAGATTGATAACCTTGGTTCTTAACTGAGTGAAATACATATCTCTACTGTACTACATCATCCTTTCCTCTTCGCGGAAATCCCAATGCAGTTCACAAGTAGTAGTGACTGGCTCGCCTGAGGGGAGGTCGGAGGGGTCGGGACCTGCCGGAACTGGCAGGGTCGACGCAGGGGGCGGTGGCGATGGTGGACACATTTTTGTAGTCAGAGAGGAGTTCGAGGATGAGGATGAGGACACCGAACCAGCCCCGTACATGGTCAGGGCTCCGTCTGGCGGCGGTGTGCGGGGACGCGGGCGCCTGCCTTTCGGGGCCATTATGGTACGGGAGGCTGATGTTGAGGGTGCAGCGGATGGCGCTGGGCTGGCGGGCAGCGCGGCTAGGGGTGGCTGGGGCGGGGATGCTCATGCTCATGCTCATGTTCACGGGCAGACCAACAAAAAAAGAAGCTTTCTGTGGCCAGCAGATGAGGCGGGTCAGGATCGAGGCTTGGTTTAGGTGCACCGACGAAAATCCTGCACCTCCAGCTAGTTGCGGGCTAGGGTGGAGCGAGGTGGTTCGGCCGGGCGGTCAAGGTCTCTGGCGTCGGACTCGCGGCATTGGGGCAACCCTAGCTCGTTGGGGTTGATTGGTGTGTGCTACTTCTTGAGCTTGCGTTGTTATTTCCCTTGAAGAGGAAAGGGTGATGCAGCAAAGTAGAAATAACTATTTCCCTTAGTTAAGAACCAAGGTATCAATCCGGTAGGAGGAACAAGCAAGTCTCCAATAGATGCACCTACACAAACTAATAAACACTTGCACACAACGCGAAAAAGGGGTTGTCAATCCCTTCATGGTCACTTGCAAGAGTGAGATCTAATAGAGATAGACATAAAAGAGAAATAAAAGGAAAAATAAAGTAAAGGTAAATAAATTGCAACAAGGTATTTTCAGTTTTTGCTTTTATAGATCTTAAAATAATATGATGAAAAATAGACACGGGGGCCATAGGTTTCACTAGAGGCTTCTCTCTTGAAAGAAAACATATGGTAGGTGAACAAATTATTGTTGAGTAATTGATAGAAAAGCACATAGTTATGACGATATCCAAGGCAATGATCATGATGATATGTGTTTTGTCACAATTATCATCATGGAAGTGTCACTTCCATTACAGAAGAAGTTTTCATTCGGGGCATAATGTCACAGATGTGTCCTTTTTTGTAGTTACTGCTCCGACCTCCATACACTGTTGACACTTGGAGCCTTGTAAGTCGACGTTGTAAAGTTGTGTAGATCAACAAAGCACTCTTTTGTAGAACATTTTCTGTCCTGCTATTCTTGGGTTGTAAAAGTATATGACAGGTTGATTTCTTGTGTTGGTGTGTGCGGTGGTCTGTCTGGATACAGTGGTAATTCAGTACCCAAACAGGGTGCTATAGATACATTGGAGACATATAAACTGACACCGTATAAATAGGCCACATTGTAATAAGTAGCATGCATATTTACCATTGACACATATAAACAAATATAAAAAGTAAATAGTTAAATATATTTATTCAATGAGTTTAGTATTGTTTTGCATAATTTGTAGGAGAAAGGCGAGGAGCTCTTCAGATTTTCTAATATTTTGTGATATATTGTTTTTTAACATGATACTATAAAGCATTTCCTTGCATTTATAAACCTTGAAAATAATGGATGCAATATATTTCAATATATGAACATTTATAACTCTTCTTATCCCTCCCACCCACCACATATCGTCACTCTCCCCCGATCCTCTATGCCGCCAATGTTCTTCTTCCCACCGACGTCCCTCCATCAGCTCTATCATGCTACCCAACACACCCATCTATCAATATAGAAGCGGGGAATATTGCATATCTGGAAAGATAGATCATTATTTAATAAAATCTCCCAATATTGGTTTGCCATATTTATTTGAGTGGAGAGTGGTGCGGATTTTTGCAGCGTGAAGGCGATGGAGATTGGTTGGCCATGGGTTGTGTTTCCCCTTCGGTCCTCTATATATAACACAACATAATCAGGGTACAAGGCACACCAGCACCAAGCGGTCAAGCAACAAGAGCAGAAATATCTCCATTCTCCTCGTCCTCGACCTCCTCGTCCTCCATCTTCTCCAATGTAAGTTCTAGCCTTAGCCTTCATATCCCTATTCCATTCTTTGTTTCTCGATATTTTTTCATCATCCACCCTTTGTAGTTTTTGTATCCATGTATTATATACATGAGTTTACAAGAGGTGAGGTTATATATGTGTAGGGTCGAAGTAGTTCATTTTGATCTATATAGTACACTTGTTTTGACAACCATGTTTTTGCCTCTATATATACGTGTTGCCATTTTTTATGATTTTGTTTCTATGTTGATGTTATTTTGCTTCATCTATTTTTTGGAGCTACATGATTCAGTAAATGGAAAGAACATGCAAAATTAATCATGCATATAACAATCGATCAATCTGTATGACAGAAGGTACCAGATTTCTCCTATTGCTTTTTCATCATATTTTGCGAATTCTATATTGGTGAAACTATGATGTTACTAATTAATACTACATTTTTCTATTGACTCTTTTCAAGAATAACAATCACCTTGCTTATATTTGGCATGAGTGTGCAAGGGAATAACTAATTTCTTCATTCTATTTTCTAATTCGTTTAGTTGATCATGGCATTCAAGGCCCAAGGATCCTCCTCTGTGAAGGCGCTAGTTGTTGAGGATGACACCGTTCAAAGGATGGTCCTCTCGACAATGTTACTCCAATTTGAATGTGAGATTACTCTCGCCAAGAATGGAAAAGAAGCAGTTGACCTATTCCTTG
This sequence comes from Triticum urartu, assembly GCF_056163025.1. Taxonomy (NCBI): domain Eukaryota; kingdom Viridiplantae; phylum Streptophyta; class Magnoliopsida; order Poales; family Poaceae; genus Triticum; species Triticum urartu. Next base: position 614,369,038 of record NC_141877.1, read on the forward strand.
AGGGGAAGAAGTTTGACATTATTTTGTGCGATAAGGACATGCCCATCATGACTGGTCCTGAGGTGCTTAGCTTCCCCTTTGGATTTTCAATGTCTACATTTTTTAGCAAAGTATTGATCTAAGCATAAGTCCTTGTTTTAAGTTTGCAAATAAACTAAAAATTCTTTTGTTGTGTTGCTTCACAGGCAATTGTAAAGATTCGTGCTATGGGTGAAAGTGATGTGAAGATTCTTGGGATGTCGGCTGATGACGATGCCATGGAGGTGTTCATAAGTGCTGGTGCTGATGTTTTTGTGCCCAAACCAATGAAGGTTGAGTATCTCGGGTCTATAATTAAGGAAATAATCAACAACAAGAAGAACACCATGGACTAGCACAATCCAACTTGCTTGAGGGTTGAGAAAACATTTTTCTGCTCATGGAACTTTGTTTATTATGTATGCATTGTCATGATGTTTTGTTTCATTGTGTTGTTTAATTTTGAAAGAATAATCTTAAAGTTTGTTCACTATTAGCAAGAAGAACATGAGACGCTATCCTTGATTTTATGGCATTGATATACTGCTTGGTCAGCACTAATATAAATAGGCCGCAATGTAATAAATACACTGGTGCGCGTCGGTGCTATACAAATGGTTTTAACGCCTTTCCGCGACGTCATTTGGAACCATCGCCTAGTGAGTGTGGGCGATAGGGGGGTCCTTCCCGCATGACCCATAAACCGTCGGGGATATGCCCTCCTGGCACACACGCTTGGCAAAATGAGGTCGTGTGCGACCAGCGAGCGCTCAAATACGGAAATGTGTACTGTCGGATTTCGGGTTCCAGCAAAACCCTTGAGGTTCGAACACTAGGGTGTGCACAAAGATCTCTCCCCCTCTCTAGCTCGCTCACTCTACGATCTCATGACCTAGCTCGATGAACCCAAAGAACACGAGACACAAGATTTATACTGGTTCGGGCCACCGTTGTGGTGTAATACCCTACTCCAGTGTGGTGTGGCGGATTGCCTCTTGGGCTGAGGATGAACAGTTACAAAGGAAGAACATCCTTGCGAGGTGAGGTGTTCTTGTGCTTGGTGTGCTTGTGTGGTTGAGGATCGGAATCGGATGCCTCCCTATGGTGGTGGCTAGCCTTATTTATAGAGGCCCTGGTCGTCTTCCCAAATATTGAGCGGGAAGGGATCCCACAATGGCTAAATTCGAAGGGAGACAACTAGTACAAGGTATCCTGACAAAAGTAGTCTTCGCCTGCCAAAGGCTCTGGTGGTGACGCCGTCTTGGGCTCCACGGTTACCTCTGTCCTGCCGTCCTACTGGCCTTGGTCTTGTTGCACCGATATGGAAACCTTTGCCTGATGCCTCGGGACTCCTCGTCTGTGATTGCTCCTTTAGCACCAAAGAGGAAACGAGGACACTGCGCGCGCTGGCGCCCGCCTGGTTCCAGTCGTCATGGCTTGCATCACTGGAACCTCGTGAGGTGCCCCTCGCCTTTATCTCTCCGCCCCTCGCGAGCCAGCCTGGTGAGGCCTCCCCTGAGGAGGTCTTGCGTCATCCGCCTCGCGAGGCTTGGCCCCTCGCGAGAGTCTTGAATGTTTGCTGGTGAAGATGGGCCGTACAGGGCCACCGGTGGAGCCACGCTGTGGGCCGCAGGCAGGCAAGTCTGGGGACCCCCGTTTCCAGAACACCGACAGTAGCCCCCGGGCCCAAGGCGCGCTCAGGCTTGGTTTCGAGGCGAAGCCAGAGGGCAAGGTTGAAGCACCACGGGCCCCAATAGCCTGCGGCCCTGCCTGACACATGGCGATCGATTGGCCGTGGGCAGCCCTACTTCCCCATGCAGCCTAGATATCCGTCTGGCTAGGCGGCCACGGCGTCCTACACAGCTATTTCCTCCTTGCTGGAAACGCACCCCCCGACTCCTTCGCTTCCTCGAACCTCAGCTTCCTTTCCCAATCCAACCTGAGCTCAGTCCTCCCCTTCGTCATGGCGCCAACCGGTCGAAGAAAGGGAAGAAACCCCTATCCTCAGTCAACCTGCCTCCTGTCGTTGAGCGCACTGTTGGCCGATCGCGAGTGCTCAACGAGGAGGCCATGGATAAGGTCCGCCTTGTGCTCACCACCAGCTTCAACGAATGGGGTAGGACGGCGGCTTGGTCATCGTCCCGAGCTTCTATCGATAGAGTAGCCACCGAGGTCCAGTTCTTCGTCGACGCCCTATGGGACGGTCTGGTTCCCCCCTTCTCCGCTTTCTTCAACGTCCTCCTCTCCCATTACCAGATTCATCTACTGCACTTAGATCCCCAATCTGTCACTCTTCTTGCCGTCTTCGCCTTCGCCTGCGAGGCCATGGTGGGCATCGCCCCCTCCGTGGCCCTTCTGCGCCATTTCTTCTCGCTGCACCTGACCGACCCCGGCCAATGCTCGGGGTGCCTAAGCTTCCTGGCTGTGGCGGCGATGGCCAGCTCATGGGTTGACTTCAAGCTCCCACCATCTGCGAGTGGGTTCCGGATGCGGTGGGTGTATGTGGATGTCGGAGTGATCAGCCTTTTGCTCTCGCCTCCGTCTGCGCCCGCCGTTCCCAACTCCGGCTGGGCTCACGAGAAGCTTACGAGCCCCCGCCTTGCCTTCATCTGGCTCCGGATGAGAATGTTGAAAGACCTCGGGTTGACCGCGCCCATGGTGATGAAGGAGTTCCTCCTACACCGCGTCGCCCCACTCCAGCACCATTCCCAGCCGATGTGGGCCCTCTCTGTCGGCCCGGATTGCATGATGCTCCAGGAGTCAGAGCTTCCGCTTGAGGCACAGAGAATAGTTCTTGAGGTCCTGGCAGGCAACCCCTCGCCAGCCAATATGCCACCGGGGGCTTTCTCTTGTATGGCTGCTCGAACAGGGTGGAATTTGTGGGGCAGATGCCCCCCTTTGACGAATGGGGGCTGCGTCTGGTTGGCCTTGTGGGGTCCCGCGAGAACCCCGTCATCGTGGTTCCCATCCTTGCCGCCGATGCTGAACTTGCCCCAAGAGTGGACGCAGGGGGCAAGCATCACCGGAAGCTAGGGGCGCGGGCGGCGCGGCGTTGGAGCCACCTGCAGCTCCCGAGGCGTCAACTTCGGGAACCCACACCCCTTGCATTGAGGAAGCAACTGAGGGGGCGGCGCAACCCGCTGCTCCCGAGGCTGAAGCTCCCGAGGCCTCTCGAGGCCGTCACGAGGCGGTACTTGATGGCTCTCCCCAGCTTGATGCTCCTAAAGTCGCCCCCTTGGGTGCTTCACTAGCCGCACCCTGCGCTGATCGCCACGCCCAGTGCTTCGGCCGACTCCGTGTAGACTTCGATGCGCTCCGCAAGAGGAAGGGGTCCCCAAGCTGCGGCAGCGGCGCTTTTCGGCCGTTGAAATAGAGGAAGTACATCACCATAGATGAGTAAGTATCTTATCTTTGTAATTCCTTGGGTGTTGCTTCCCTTCCTGACAATGGTTCTTCAGGATCCCATCTGCTAAGGATGCGAAGCCCCTCGGGAAGCAAACTCCTCCTGCATCGGATCTCCCACTGGCCTTGAGTGTCCCATGCCAACATGTTGCCCCCGTTGCGAGGTCGGCTGGAGAGGCACACGCGCTAGCTTGGCGCCTTGAGCTCGCGCTCCTGTCGTTTCTCCTTCATGGCCTCGTCGGGGGGTGACGAGCGTGCCAAGGACTCCTCCTCTGGTTATAGACGGCGACTGGATGGCTTCGGTCTTGGTTACTTCTTCGAGCAGCGAGCCTCATCCCAACCGGGCTCCTACCGAAGCCCACTCGGTGTCCGGAGGGGCACCAGCGCCCAGCCCCCTGCAGGAAGGGGGCGAGCTGCTTTGGGTCCCGTCGACGGCCCCTGCTGTGGAGGACGGAGTTGGCCGTGCGCTCAAGGTTGTGCACGAATGGAGCATCGTCCGCCACGAGCTCTTCCGGGAGGCGATGGGCGCGATGAGCCGGCTGGGCGGGGAGCTCGCGGATATAGATGCGCGCCTTGAGGCTGAGGGTCTCCGGCTGGTGGAAGAGTGGCATAAACTGAAGGTGGCCATCAACCTCGGGCGCCACCAACATGAGCTTGATAACACGAAGGCCGAGGCGTCTCTTGCGACCTAGCACGAAGCTTGCGCCCGAGCCTTGGAAGAAGCCCGGGAAGCTGATCGACGTCGCGAGATCGCAGAGAAACGCGTGTGGGAGCTCCAAGCCTGGAGTGCCTCCCTGGAGCAGCAAGTGGAGGCGCGCAAGGGGTCGCCTGTTGAGGAGGAAGAGATCCTGAGGCGCGAGGAAGCGCTGGCGCTGGAAGCCAGCGCAGCCTTAAGCTCGAGCAGTTGGAGACGAGGGAGCGCCAGGTTGCCCAAGCTGAGGATGTTGTCGCCGCATGCGAGGCCAAGGCTCAGGAGGAAGTCGACCGCCGGGCGGCCGAGGCTCGCGCGGATCTTGTGGGCAGGTACGACCTGAAGTTGAAGCTTGTGGAAGCCGAGGCTGTGGGCAGGAAAAAAGCCCGCAGGTCAGGGTTGGATGAGGCTGAACGTCGCGAGAAAGTCACCGCGGCCGCCCTGTCTTCTGTGCAAGCTGAGCTGGCCTCCGCACGTGCCGAGCTGCTTTCCCTTTAGCAGCGGGTCGCCGCCGCCGAATCCTCCGTGCAGCAAGGCAGGGAGGAAGCGCTCCGGCGGCGGACACTAGAGCGCGAGAACGCCCCCATGCTCCAAAACCTCAGGGTCAGAGCCAACGCGGCACTGGGTGCCGTCTGTGATGAAAGTGCACCTCATCCCCACTCGAACGACTATGCCAGCCACCTCCTTTTCTTCACCGACATGGTGACACACCTGGAGAATTGATCCGAGAGGGCTCACGTGCTTGTTGAGGAGAGGAGTCGTGGCCTACTCAAGAACGCGTTCTCCCATGTCTTCAGCCACCTCCAGAACACCTACCCCAACTTCGGCTTCGACGCCGCCATCGCCCCTGTGCCCGAGGCCATCCGGGACGACCTGGCACGCTGGGTAGAGGACAATGTGGACGCTCTAGTCAGGGACTTCACCTCCGAGGATGACGCGGTGGTGGTCGTTGTGGATGAAGGCGACGTGGTCGACGATGGTGTGGGCGACGCCAGCAATGGTGACGGTGATGCTGGTGACGAGGATGGCGGCGCCAGCAATAGTGACGATGATGTCAGCGACGCGTCTGAGGGCATTCTAGAGGACGCGGCGAGCGATATGTCCGATTGAGCCCGTGCTCCCTCATTGCTGAGCCTGTAAGTGAAAACTTGGGCACATCCCTGAAAGTTGTGAGAGCATTTTGGGAGGGGGGCCCTCACGTAAACAGATTACTGCCTCTATTCCTTAGGCCAAGCTGAAGATGTGTGTTTTTTATGGGCCCGAGAGTTATGCCGCCAGTCTACTGCTGAAATTAACCTTGGTCAGGACCGGTTTCCGGCCAGCTCGTGAGGTTGTGAGCTCCTAAAGGGCCTGCTGATTCGCCCGAGAGGGCGTTGCGAGGAGCAGGCACCAGCTATGGAAGGGCGTAGGCGCAGCGCGTGCGTGCCGCTCCCAGCCCCCACTCTCGAGGGGCTAGCGAGGGGGGAGGCAGTAGGTATGAATTCCGGGTTGGGCAAGGAACCAGATGGCAAGAAATCGAATGAACGAGAAAAGTCACCCCCCGCGCATAGCAATGAATATTCAACTTCAACATAAATCCAAAGCCAGAAACAGGGCTACAGAAAAGAGTTAAGAGCAAATGGCCGTGTCCGGCACCTAGTCTAGTCTTCTTGTCTTCTCACCAGCGTGGAGCTAAGTGCTGCCACTAGGCGTGGGAGGGAGCCCCCGAGGCCCAAGGGCGGCGCTCCTGAGACTCCAGGGTGTGTACAGCCCCACTCATTATTACGTGAGAGTGTCATGAGCGGAGATCTTCACGGGCGTGAGCCTTACTTCATATCGCCAGACGAGGGCCCCGCCTTGCGCCGCCCTCGACCACCGTTGGTTCGACCGGAAACCAGGACGAAGCAAAGGAGCAAAGGGGACGCCAGCGGCACCCTCGCCGACCATGGGTCCTCTGCCGGGGGAAGACTCATCGGCACCTCCCCGACAGAGGGCCTACCTCCGGGGGGCGCCTTGCTCCGTGCGATGCGGGGAGGGACCTGGCTCAGGGCCTCTCCCATGCAGCCCCCAGTGCGCTCCTCCTGGTGGGAGGGAGGTCGTTGCGCTGGGGCCGCCGTCCACCATTGTGACCTGATCCTCCAGCGACCCATGGTTAGCATAAGCTCGCTCCTGAGAGATTAGTGGTACCCTGTAGCTGTCGTTGCCGGCATGGTTGGTGTGGCTTACGGCGCGCTCGGGGGGCTCCTGGAAGGCCTCACCTTCCAGCGCCTCATCCTCCCAGCCCGGCTCAAGGAACAAGCCAGGGTCGTCTTCCCGCGCATACTCCTGGTCTATCATGCGGGGCATGTAGGCCTCCGAGGCCGCCGCCCCGAAGACCTCGCCAAAGTGCCCCACGCTCCACGTCGCGCCACCCTGAGAATGGTAGGGCGGCATTCCGCCAAGGCCGCGGGTTCCAAGGCTCATGCCCGCGCCCAGCGGGGGTGGCACGGGCGTGAGCGGGGGCCCATTGCTTCTGGTCGCGCCGGTGTCGGTGAAGCCTCCTACCGCTCCTAGGGGTGCACGGGCGCGGCGAGGCCCGCCATGCGATCCGGTTGTGGCCTGGGGCATGAGCAAGGAGCAGAAGGGCGGTGCTCCCGAGGTCGCGGCATCCAGTAGCTCGGCGATGCGCTCCAGCAATGCGTCAAAGGTATAATAGTTAGTACCATCTTGTAGTGAACTGATGTCTTCTCCATTGTGTAGGCAAAGATCTTGTTGTTTTTTGTCGCTAATTTCTTTATCCTAATAATCTTTCCGAGTTTTTTTGATTTGATTGATATTCATGGACAACTCATTTCCCCATATTCAAAAATGGTTGAACAGTGGGTCAAAACCTCTGACAGCAGGACCTACATGTGCAAGACCAAATTGTTAAAAACCAAAATATTAGAATGGTTCCTGCAATTGCACAATAATGTGCTATTAGACAACAGACCATGCACGTGCTAACCTCGATTGTAAACCTCAGTACTTCCCATTGTTTCCCTACAACACATATAAGGTAGTTAGTCATCAGGTTAAGTAAGGGTTCGCATGCTATCAGTAGAATATGTTGATGGAAAATAAGCACATTGTAGATTCATCAGATTAAGTCAAGCCACATGGAAAACCAATTTATCCAAATCAAGCATGATTAAGAACTAGGAAATATAGCACTTGTATATGTTTCTCATGTATTAAATGCAGCCAAATTCGATTTATTCCTCACATGCACAACAATACAAAATTCTACCCACGACAATTGGACATCGCATTGCAGAACTGAACCAAGTAGTTAACTAAACACCACAACAAATGAACCAAACATTAACTGAGTACCACATTGCACAATATAACATACTCCTAATAGAAGATCAGAGAGTTAACCAAACAGTTAACTACAGCCAATTGTAGCAATTGTATTTGTTTCTCGTGTATTTACTATAGCCAAATTCAATTTATTCCTCACATGGTATAAAATAATAGAATGCACCCACGACTATTGAACATCGCATTGCAGAATTGAACCAAACAGTTAACTAAACACCACAACACAAATGAACCAACCGTTAACTGAGCACCACATTGCATAATGTATAACCAAACCAAGCATGCTTGACAACTTGGAAATATAGCAATTGTATTCATTTCTCATGTATTTTGTAAAGATAAATTCGATTTATTTCTCACATGGAAGACAATACAAAATTGCAGCCTGAAGAATTGAACATCACATTTGCAGAATTGAACCAAACGGTTAACTGAAGACGACAACTAATTAAAAATAGTTAATAAGTGAGCACCACACTTCACGACATATAGAACATATACACTAGAGTAACAGATTGCATGGTAAAATTAGATAGCACAATTCACTAGAATTTGTGAAGGAAAGGCAGGAGCAGCACACGCAATGGGTAAACCGAGTATGCTTAACCGGTGTAGCTAGCAAATGGTAAGGTGCTCCTCCAAGATATGGGGGTCGGCACGAATGGAAGCCATCACGACCTCATCCACGCATGCGGCCGTGATACGTCTCCAACGTATCTATAATTTTTGATTGTTCCATGCTATTATATTATCTATTTTGGATGTTTAATGGGCTTTAATATGCACTTTTATATTATTTTTTAGACTAACCTATTAACCGGAGGCCCAGTGCCAGTTGCTATTTTTTGCCCATTTCAGTGTTTCACAGAAAAGGAATATCAAACGGAATCCAAATGGAATGAAACCTCTGCGAGAATCTTTTTTGGAACAAACACAATCCAAGAGACTTGGAGTGGAGGTCAAGGAAGCAACGAGGTGGCCACGAGGTAGGGCGGCGTGCCCAGGGGGCTGGCGCGCCCCCCACCCTCGTGTGCCCCTCGTAGCTCCACCGACCTACTTCCTTCGCCTATATATACTCTTATACCCTCAAAGCATCCAGGGTAGCCACGAAACCACTTTTCCACTGCCGCAACCTTCTGTACCCGTGAGATCCCATCTGGGGACCTTTTTGGCGATCTGCCGGAGGGGGATTCGATCACGGAGGGCTTCTACATCAACACCATAGCCTCTCCGATGATGTGTGAGTAGTTTACTGATACATCTCCATCATATCTACTTTTCCAAACACTTTTGCCCTTGTTTTGGACTCTAACTTGCATGATTTGAATGGAACTAACCCGGACTGATGCTGTTTTTAGCAGAATTGCCATGGTGTTATTTTTGTGCAGAAATAAAAGTTCTCGGAATGACCTGAAAATCAACGAAGAATTATTTTGGAATACATAATAAATACTGGAAGGAAGATCCATATCAGGGGGGCCTCCACCTGTCCACGAGGGTGGTGGGCATGCCCTACCCCCTGGGCGCACCCCCTGTCTCGTGGGCCCCCTAACGCTCCACCGACCTCAACCTGGAATCCATATATTCACTTTCGGGGAGAAAAAAACCAGAGAGAAGGATTCATCGCGTTTTACGATACGGAGCCGCCGCCAAGCCCTAAACTCTCCCGGGGGGCTGATCTGGAGTCCGTTCGGGGCTCCGGAGAGGAGAATCTGTCACCATCGTCGTCATCAACCATCCTCCATCACCAATTTCATGATGCTCACCGCCGTGCATGAGTAATTCCATCATAGGCTTGCTGGACGGTGATGGGTTGGATGAGATTTATCATGTAATCGAGTTAGTTTTGTTAGGGTTTGATCCCTAGTATCCACTATGTTCTGAGATTGATGTTGCTATGACTTTGCTATGCTTAATGCTTGTCACTAGGGCCCGAGTGCCATGATTTCAGATCTGAACCTATTATGTTTTCATCAATATATGAGAGTTCTTGATCCTATCTTGCAAGTCTATAGTCACCTATTATGTGTTATGATCCATTAACCCCGAAGTGACAATAATCGGGATACTTACCAGTGATGACCAAAGTTTGAGGAGTTCTTGTATTCACTATGTGTTAATGCTTTGGTCCGGTACTCTATTAAAAGGAGGCTTTAATATCCCTTAGTTTCCAATAGGACCCCGCTGCCACGGGAGGGTAGGACAAAAGATGTCATGCAAGTTCTTTTCCATAAGCACGTATGACTATATTCGGAATACATGCCTACATTACATTGATGAACTGGAGCTAGTTCTGTGTCATCCTAGGTTATGACTGTACATGATGAACCGAATCTTGCATAATTCTCCATCACCGATCCATTGCCTACGAGCTTTCCATTTATTGGTCTTCGCTTATTTACTTTTCCGTTGCTATTGTTATCATCACTATAAAACACAAAAAATATTACTTTTGCTACCATTACCTTTTAACACCGTTACCACTACTATCATATTACTTTGCTACTAAATACCTTGCTGCAGATATTAAGTTTCTAGGTGTGGTTGAATTGACAACTCAGCTGCTAATACTTGAGAATATTCTTTGGCTCCCCTTGTGTTGAATCAATAAATTTGGGTTGAATACTCTACCCTCGAAAACTATTGCGATCCCCTATACTTGTGGGTTATCATTTACCACAAACCTTCGGGTCCATGGTTATTAGCTAGATGTCTTCTTCTCTCTCTTTGGTTCTCAATACAAAGTTCTCCTCGATGTTCTTGGAGATCTATTCGATGTAATTCTTTTTGCGGTGTGTTTACCGAGATCCGATGAATTGTGGGTTTATGATCAAGATTATCTATGAACAATATTTGATTCTTCTATGAATTCTTATATGCATGATTTGATATCTTTGCAAGTCTCTTCGGATTATCAGTTTAGTTTGGCCTACTAGATTGATCTTTCTTGCAATGGGAGAAGTGCTTAGCTTTGGGTTCAATCTTGTGGTGTCCTTTACCAGTGACAGTAGGGGCAGCAAGGCACGTATTGTATTGTTGCCATCAAGGATAAAAAGATGGGGTTTATATCATATTGCTTGAGTTTATCCCTCTACATCATGTCATCTTGCCTAATGCGTTACTCTGTTATTATGAACTTAATACTCTAGATGCATGCTGGATAGCGGTTGATGTGTGGAGTAATAGTAGTAGATGCAGAATCGTTTCGGTCTACTTGACACGGACGTGATTCCTATGTTCATGATCATGCCTAGATATCATCATAACTATGCGCTTTTCTATCAATTGCTCGGCAGTAATTTGTTCACCCATCATAATATATGCTATCTTGAGAGAAGCCACTAGTAAAACCTATCGCCCCCGGGTCTACTTTACATCATATAAGTTTCCGGTCTACAATTCTAGTTTACTATTTATTTTGCAATCTTTACTTTTCAATCTATACAACAAAAATACCAAAAATATTTATCTTATTATCTTTATCAGATCTCATTTTTGCAAGTGGCCATGAAGGGATTGACAACCCCTTTATCGCGTTGGTTGCGAGGTTCTTATTTGTTTGTCCATGTACTACGCGATTTGTGTGTAGTCTCCTACTGGATTGTTCTCAAAAACTAAGGGAAATACTTACGCTACTTTGCTACATCACCCTTTCCTCTTCAAGGGAAAACCAACGCATGCTCAAGAGGTAGCAGGGCGCGATTTGCTTCTCCGCTGCCAAATGCTCCATGATATACTGCATGCACCATGGCTTAGGGCGGAGCTTATTTGGTGGAGGGGTTGGTGATTTGGATGGAAGGTGTCGCACTTGCGCCGGCGGTCGGGGCATGTGGGATCCAATCCCACGATGTCTCTTTTTCTTGAAAGAACTCTGTGGCGCTTTGGCTCATCGTATGATGTATTCGCTTCCTTATCTTTTCTTTTTCTCGGTTTGGTAGACATGTCCTTCACATAGAAAACATGTGCCACATCATTGGCTAGGACGAATGGTTCATCTGTGTACCCAAGATTGTTTAGATCCACTGTTGTCATCCCGTACTGTGGGTCTACCTGTACCCCGCCTCCTGACAGATTGACCCATTTGCACTGAAACAAAGGGACCTTAAAATCATGTATGTAGTCAAGTTCCCATATGTCCACTATGTAACCATAATATGTGTCCTTTCCCTCTTGGTTGTTGCATCAAAGCGGACACCACTGTTTTGGTTGGTGCTCTTTTGATCTTGAGCGATCATGTAAAACGTATTCCCGTTTATCTCATACCCTTTGTAAGTCAATACAGTCAAAGATGGTCCCCTGGCCAAAATGTATCTTTTGTCTTCCCATACACGCCCAAGAAGCCTGGCAGGTTCACGCAAAGGTTCTTCGTCATGTGCATCACGTCGATTGAAGAGCGGACCTCTAGGTCTTTCCAGTAGGGTAGGTCCAAAAATATAGATTTCTTCTTCCACGTGGGTGCGCGTCCCTCAGCGTTATTCAGAACAGATAGTCCGCCGGGATCCTTTCCAAATATTACTTGTAAATCATTAACCATAGCAAGCACGTGATCACCGGTACGGATGGCGGGCTTCTTCCGGTGATCTGACTCGCCTTTGAAATGCTTGCCTTTCTTTCGACATTGATGGTTGGTCGGAAGAAATTGACGATGCCCCAGGTACACATTCTTCCTGCATTTGGCCAGGTATATACTTTCGGTGTCATCTAAACATTGCGTGCATGTGTGGTATCTCTTGTTTGTCTGTCCTGAAAGGTTATTGAGAGCAGGCCAATCATTGATGGTTACAAACAGCAACACATGCAGGTCAAATTCCTCCAGTTTGTGCTCATCCCACACACGTACACTATTTCCATTCCACATCTGTAAAAGTTCTTCAACTAATGTCCTTAGGTACACATCAATGTCGTTGCCAGGTTGCTTGGGGCCTTGGATGAGAACTGGCATCATAATGAACTTCCAGTTCATGCACAGCCAAGGAGGAAGGTTATAGATACACAGAGTCACGGGCCAGGTGCTGTGATTGCTGCTCTGCTCCACAAAAGGATTAATGTCATCCGCGCTTAAACCAAACCATACATTCCTTTGCGTCACCTGCAAACTCCTCCCAGTACATTCTCTCAATTTTTCTCCACAACGACCCGTCAACGGGTGCTCTCAACTTCCCGTCTTTCTTGCGGTCCTCTCTGTGCCATCGCATCAACTTGGCATGCTCTTTGTTTCTGAATACATGTTTCAACCATGGTATTATAGGAGCATACCACATCACCTTGGCAGGAACCCTCTCCTGGGGCGCTCGCCGTCAACATCACCAGGGTCATCTCATCTGATCTTATACCGCAATGCACCGCATACCGGACATGCGCTCAAATCCTCATACACACCGCGGTAGAGGATGCAGTCATTAGGGCATGCATGTATATTCTGCACCTCCAATCCTAGAGTGCATACAACCTTCTTTGTTGTGTACTACTGTTGGGCAACTCGTTATCCTTTGGAAGCTTCTTCTTCAATATTTTTAGTAGCTTCTCAAATCCTTTACCAGGCACACCATTCTCTGCCTTCCACTGCAAGAATTCTAGTACGGTACCAAGCTGTGTGATGCCATCTTCGCAATTGGGGTACAACCCTTTTTTGTGATCCTCTAACATGCGATCGAACTTTAGCTTCTCCTTTTCACTTTCGCACTGTCTCTTTGCATCAACAATGACCCGGCGGAGATCATCATCGGGCACACGGTCTGGTTCCTCTTGATCTTCAGCTTCCTCCGTTGCAGCATCACCGTATTCAAGGGGCACATAGTTGTCATCATCCTCTTCTTCTTCGTTGTCTTCCATCATAACCCCTCTTTCTCCGTGCTTGGTCCAAACATTATAGTGTGGCATGAAACCCTTATAAAGCAGGTGGGTGTGAAGGGTTTTTGAGTTAGAGTAAGACCTCGTATTCCCACAGCTAGGGCATGGAAAACACATAAAACCATTATTCTTGCTTGCCTCAGCCACTGCGAGAAAATTATGCAGGCCCTCAATGTACTCAGAGGTGCGTCTGTTACTGTACATCCATTGTCGGTTCATCTGCATGCATTATATATAATTAAGTGTGTCAAAAAAATTACAGAACATCATGAATGGATAAGTGACCAAATTAATAGAAGTTCATCATCACATTAAAACCAAAGTACGTACATAGTTCTCATTGAACAACATATAGCTCTCCAGAGCATCTAATTAAACCATACATTGAAACTATCTAAAACATTTCAATGCAACAACAAATGTGATCATAATCGCAACCAAGGTAACAATTGATCCAACGGCATAATGATACCAAGCCTCGATATGAATGGCATATTTTCTAATCTTTCTAATCTTCAAGGGCATTGCATCCATCTTGATCTTGTCATCATCGACGACATCCGCAACATGCAACTCCAATATCATCTTCTTCTCCTCATTTTTTTAATTTTTCCTTCAAGTAATTGTTTTCTTCTTCGACAAAATTTAACCTCTCGACAATAGGGTCGGTTGGAATTTCTGGTTCACATACTTCCTAGATAAAAAAATCTATGTCGCATTGGTCGGCATAATTGTCATAAACAATAAATGAACCAAATAATTATAAAAGATAATATATACCACATCCGAATCATAGACAGGACAAGGGCCGACGGAGGCGGATACCAAAACCATTGCACTATATAATCACAAACAATAATAAAAGTAAGAAAATTACACAAGTATCTGTCTAAATCATACACGTAAGAACTTTTTTATTTTAGAAAGAAGATAAGATCAAGAGGCTCACCACAATGGTGTCGGTGACGAGATCGGCGCGCGCGATCGACAGAAGTGAGGAGGGGGACGGGACAGGACGGACCGCCAAACCTAGACAAATCTCGAGGAAAAATGGAGCTTGCACAAGGAGGTTCAAGATGAGAAATCTTAATTGTGGCTCAGGCATTTCATCAAACACCTCATGTGCATAGGAGGTGAGCTAGAGCACCACAAAGCTCTCCCTTGCCGGCCAGAAAAATATACCAGTGGAGTGCTCTGCTCGCTGGCGAGGGGGTATATATACGCATATCATTGGTCCCGGTTCGTGGCTAGAACCGGGACTAAAGGCCCCCCTTGGTCCCGGTTCCAGACATGGACCGGGACCAATGGTTGTGGGCCAGGAGCCAAGCCCATTGGTCCCGGTTCGTGTTTGGAACTGGTACCAAAGGGGCCAGATGAACCAGGACACATGCCCCACGAGGCCCGGTCGGCCCCCCGGCCTCATGAACTGGGACCTATGCCCCCATGGGCCCGGTTCATGACTGAACCGAGACTAATGGGCCGGCCAGGCCCGGACCAAAGCCTTGTTTTCTACTAGTGCATCTAGATCAGTGTCAAACCTTGCATCGACGTAACTCTTTACGACGAACTCTTTATCACCTCCATAATCGAGAAATATTTCCTTAGTCCTCTAAGGATAATTTTGACTGCTATCCAATGATCTACTCCTGGATCACTATTGTACCCCTTGCAAACTCATGGTAAGGTATACAATAGGTTTGGTACACAGCATGGCATACTTTATAGAACCTGTGGCTGAGGCATAGGGAATGACTTTCATTCTCTCTCTATCTTCTGCAGTGGTCAGGCTTTGAGTCTTACTCAACTTCACACCTTGCAACACAAGCAAGAACCCTTTCTTTGAGTAGTCCATTTTGAACTACTTCAAAATCTTGTCAAGGTATGTGCTTTGTGAAAGTCCTATTAAGCATCTTGATCTATCCTTATAGATCTTGATGCCCAATATATAAGTAGCCTCACCGAGGTCTTTCATTGAAAAATTCTTATTCAAGTATCCTTTTATGCTATCCAAAAAATTTATATCATTTCCAATCATCAATATGTCATCCACATATAATATCAGAAATGCTATAGAGCTCCCACTCACTTTCTTGTAAATGCAGACTTCACCATAAGTCTGTATAAAACCATATGCTTTGATCACCTTATCAAAGCATATATTCCAACTCCGAGATGCTTGCACCAGTCCATATATGGATCGCTGGAGTTTTCACACTTTGTTAGCACCTTTAGGATCGACAAAACCTTCTGGTTGCATCATATACAACTCTTCTTTAAGAATTCCATTAAGGAATGCAGTTTTGACATCCATTTGCTAGATTTCATAAAATGTGGCAATTGCTAACATGATTGAGACAGCCTTAAGCATCGCTACAAGTGAGAAAATCTCATCGTAGTCAACACCTTGAACTTGTCAAAACCCCTTTGCGACAAGTCGAGCTTTGTAGATAGTAACACTACCATCAGCATTAGTCTTCCTCTTGAAGATCCATTTATTATCAATGACTTGCCGATCATCGGGCAAGTCCACCAAAGTCCACACTTTGTTCTCATACATGGATTCTATCTCAGATTTCATGGCCTCAAGCCATTTATCGGAATCAGGGCTCATCATCGCTTCCTCATAGTTCGTAGGTTCATCATGGCTAGTAACATGACTTCAAGAACATGATTACTGTACCACTCTGGTGTGGAACATGCTCTGGTTGATCTACGAGGTTCGGTAGTAATTTGATCTAAAGTTTCATGATCATTATCATTTGCTTCCTCTCTAGTTGGTGTAGGCATCATAGGAACGGTTTTCTATGATGAGCTACTATCCAGAGAAGGTACAATTACCTCATCAAGTTCTACTTTTCTCCCACTCACTTCTTTTGAGAGAAACTCCTTCTCTAGAAATGATCCATTCTTAGCAATAAATATCTTGCCTTCGAATCTGTGATATAATTTGTACCGAACAATTTCTTTTGGGTATCCTATGAAGATGCATTTCTCCAATTTGGGTTCGATCTTATCAGGATGAAGCTTTTTCACATAAGCATCGCAACCCCAAACTTTAAGAAACGACAGCTTAGGTTTCATGCCAAACCATAGTTCATACAGTGTCGTCTCAACGGATTTAGATGGTGCCCTATTTAACGTGAATGCAGCTATCTCTAATGCATAACCCCAAAACAATAGTGGTAAATCGGCAAGAGACATCATAGATCACACCATATCTAATAAAGTACGGTTATGATGTTTGGACACACCATTATGCTGTGCTGTTCCAGGTGGCATGAGTTGCGAAACTATTCCACATTGTTTTAAATGAAGGCCAAACTCGTAACTCAAATATTCGCCTCCGCGATCAGATCGTAGAAAACTTTATTTTCTTGTTACGATGATTCTCCACTTCACTCTGAAATTCTTCGAACTTTTCAAATGTTTTAGACTTGTGTTTCATCAAGTAGATATACCCATATCTGCTGAAATGATCTGTGAAGGTCGGAAAATAACGATACCCACCGTGAGCCTCAACACTCATCGGATCACATACATCGGTGTGTATTATTTCCACTAAGTTAGTGGCTCGCTCCATTGTTCCGGAGAACGGAGTCTTAGTCATCTTGCC
This sequence comes from Triticum urartu, assembly GCF_056163025.1. Classification (NCBI taxonomy): domain Eukaryota; kingdom Viridiplantae; phylum Streptophyta; class Magnoliopsida; order Poales; family Poaceae; genus Triticum; species Triticum urartu. The sequence continues at coordinate 614,385,936 of NC_141877.1, forward strand.
CATGAGGCATGGTTCGCAAGTATCAAATGATTCATAATCAAGTGATTCCAAAAGTCCATTTGCATGGAGTTTCTTCATGCGCTTTACACCAATATGACCTAAACGGCAGTGCTACAAATATGTTGCACTATCATTATCAACTTTGCATATTTTGGCATCAATATTATGAATATGTGTATAACCACGATCGAGATTCAACAAACCATTCACATTGGGTGTATGACCATTGAAGGTTTTATTCATGTAAACAGAATAACAATTAATCTCTGAATTAAATGAATAACCGTATTGCAATAAACATGATCCAATCATATTCATGCTCAACGCAAACACCAAATAACATTTATTTAGGTTCAACACTAATCTCGAAGGTAGAGGGAGTATGCGATGGTGATCTTATCAACCTTGGAATCACTTCCAACACACAACGTTACCTGACCCTCAACTAGTCTCTGTTCATTTTGTAACTCTTGTTTCGAGTTACTAATATTAGCAACTGAACCGGTATCAAATACCCAGGGACTACTATGAACACTAGTAAAGTACACATTAATAACATGTATATCAAATATACCTTTGTTCACTTTGCCATCCTTCTTATCCGCCAAGTTTTGGGGGGGGCAGTTCCGCTTCCAGTGACCATTTCCTTTGGAGTAGTAGCGCTCTGTTTCAAGTTTGGGTCTAGCTTTGGCTTCTTCACGGGAGTGGCAACTTGCTTGACATTCTTCTTGAAGTTCCCTTTCTTTCCCTTACCCTTTTTCTTAAAACTAGTGGTCTTGTTAACCATCACACTTGATGCTATTTCTTGATTTCTACCTTCGCCGATTTCAGGATCGCGAAGAGCTTGGGGATCGTTTTCGTTATCCCTTGATATCCATCATAGCGTCATTGTCGTCTCGCCAACTATTGCTTCTACAACTATCGCTACCACATAGTGATAAAGTAAATCAATTACATGGCGATTGCATTTCATACAATAAAGCAACAACCATAAGGCTCCTGCCAGTTGCCGATAACTTTTACAAAACATGATCATCTCATACAATAACTTATATCACATCATGTCTTGACCAAATCACATCCCTGCAAAAATAAGTTAGGCGTCCTCTACTTTGTTGTTGCAAGTTTTACGTGGCTTCTACGGGCTTATAGCAAGAACCGTTCTTACCTACGCATCAAAACCACAATGATTTTTCGTCAAGTGTGTTGTTTTAACCTTCAACAAGGACCGGCCGTAGTCAAATTCGATTCAACTAAAGTTGGAGAAACAGACACCCGCCAACCACCTTTATGCAAAACAAGTTGCATGTCTGTTGGTGGAACCGGTCCCATGAACATGGTCATGTAAGGTTGGTCCGGGCTGCTTCATCCAACAACACTGTCGAATCAAAAAAAGACGTTGATGGTAAGCAGTATGACTATTATCGTCCACAACTCTTTGTGTTCTACTCATGCATATCATCTACGCATAGACCTGGCTCGGATGCCACTATTGGGGAATGTAGCATGAAATTTCAAAAAAAAAATCCTACGATCATGCAAGATCTATCTAGGAGATGCATAGCAACGAGAGGGGGAGAGTGTGTCCACGTATCCTCGTAGACCGAAAGCAGAAGCATTAGGTTAACACGGTAGATGTAGTCGAACGTCTTCGTGATCCAACCGATCGAGTAACAAACGTATGGCACCTCCGAGTTTAGCACACGTTCAGCTCTATGACATCCCTCGACCTCTTGATCCAGCAAAGGGTCGAGGGAGAGTTTCTCCAGCACGACGGCATGGTGACGGTGATGGTGACATGATTCGCGCACGGCTTCGCCTAAGCAGTACGACGCTATGACCGGAGGAGTAAACCATGAAGGGGGGCACCGCACATGGGTAAGAAAATAACTGTTGTGCTATGGGGTGCCCCCTTGCCCCCATATATAGAGGAGGGGAGGAGGTCAGCCACAAGGGGCGCACCATAGGGGGGGAAACCAACTAGGACTCCCAATCCTAATCGCCCCCCCCCCCTTTCCTTTCTATCGGAGGGGAAAAGGGAAGGGGAGGGAGAGGGAGAGGGAAAGAGGAAAGGGGGCCGCGCCCCCTCCCCCTTGTCCAATTCGGACTCCCTTGGGGGCGCCACCCTTGCGGGCTCCCATCTATCTCCCCTATGGCCCATGAAGGCCCATTACTTCCCCGGGGGGGTCCGGTAACCCCTGGGTACTCCGATAAATATCCGAAATGTCCCGAAACCATTCCGGTGTCCGAATACTTTCGTCCAATATATCAATCTTCACCTCTCGACCATTTCGAGACTCCTCGTCATTTCCGTGATATCATCCGGGACTCTGAACAAACTTCGGTCACCAAAACACATAACTCATAATACAAATCGTCATCGAACATTAAGCGTGTGGACCCTACGGGTTCGAGAACTATTTTGACATGACCGAGACACATCTTTGGTCAATAACCAACAGCTGAACCTGGATGCTCATATTGGTTCCTACATATTCTACGAAGATCTTTATCAGTCAAACCGCAATAACAACATACGTTATTCCCTTTGTCATCAGTATGTTACTTGCCCGAGATTTGATCGTCGGTATCATCATACCTCAATCTTGTTACCGGAAAGTCTCTTTACTCGTTCCGTAATGCATCATCCCGCAACTAACTCATTAGTCACATTGTTTGCAAGGCTTATAGTGATGTGCATTACTGAGAGGGCCCAAAGATACCTCTCCGATACTCTGAGTGACAAATCCTAATCTCGATCTATGCCAACCCAACAAATGCCTTCAGAGATACCTGTAGAGCATCTTTATAATCAACCAGTTATGTTGTGATGTTTGATAGGACACAAGGTGTTCCTCCGGTATTCGGGAGTTGCATAATCTCATAGTCAGAGGAATATGTATAAGTCATGAAGAAAGCAATAGCAATAAAACTTAACATGTCCATCACATGTTAGAGGAATATGTATAAGCTAACGGATGGGTCTTGTCCATCACATCATTCTCCTAATGATGTGATCCCGTTCATCAAATGACAACACATGTCTATGGTTAGGAAACTTAACCATATTTGATTAACGAGCTAGTCTAGTAGAGGCTTACTAGGGACACTATGTTTTGTCTATGTATCCACACATGTATCAAGTTTCCAGTTAATACAATTCTAGCATGAATAATAAACATTTATCATGATATAAGGAAATATAAAATAACAACTTTATTATTGCCTCTAGGGCATATTTCCTTCAATCACATCACAACATGCCCTGCAAAAACAAGTTATACGTCCTCTACTTTCTGGTTTTAAGTTTTATGTGGCTGCTACGGGCTTCTAGTAAGAACCGTTCTTACCTATGCATCAAAACCACAATGATGTTTCATCAAGTTTGTTGTTTTAACATTCAACAAGGACCGGCCGTAGTCAAATTTGATTCAACTAAAGTTGGAGAAATAGACACCCGCTAGCCACCTTTATGCAAAACAAGTTGCATGTCTCTCGATGGAACCGGTCTCAAGAACGTGGTCATGTAAGGTTGGTCCAGGCCACTTCATCCAACAATACCACCGAATCAAAATAAGACGTTGGTGGTAAGCAGTATGACTATGATCGCCCACAACTCTTTGTGTTCTACTCGTGCATATCATCTACGCATAGACCTGGCTGGGACGCCACTGTTGGGGAACGTAGCATGCAATTTCAAAAGAAAATTCCTACATGCACGCAAGATCTATCTAGGAGATGCATAGCAATGAGAGGGGGAGAGTGTGTCCACATACCCTCGTAGACCGAAAGCGGAAGTGTTTGACAACGCGGTTGATGTAGTCGAACTTCTTCTCGTTCCGACCGATCAAGCACCGAACGTACGACACCTCTGAGTTATGCACACGTTCAGCTTGATGACATCCCTCGAACTCTTGATCCAGCAAAGTGCCGAGGGAGAGTTTTTTCAGCACGACGGCGTGGTGATGGTGATGGTGAAGTGATCTGCACAGGGCTTCACCTAAACACTATGACAATATGACCAGAGGTGTAAACTATGGATAGGGGCGCCGCACACGGCTAACAATGTTTGTTGTGCATTCTAGGCGCCCCCTCCCCACATATATATAGGTGGGAGGGGAGGGGGACAACCATGGGGCGCGCCAAGTAGGAGGAATCCTACTTGGGGGCCTTGTCCAATTCAGCTCCTCCCTTACCATCTTTTCCGGAGAGGGAAGGAAGGGGGAGGCCGAATTGCCTCCCTTTCCTTCTCTCTTCCCCTTTTCCTTTCCCCTTCCTATTAGGCCAGCAAGGAGGGCACAGCAGCCCATGTTGGCTGCTGTGTTTCCCCTCTTTGCCCAATAGGCCCATATAGTTTGTCGGGGGTAGCCCAGAACCCCTTCCGGTGACCCGATACGTACCCGGTACACCCGGAACACTTCCGGTGTCCAAATACTATCGTCCTATATATGAATCTTTACCTCTCAACCATTTCGAGACTCCTCATCATGTCCGTGATCTCCTCTGGGACTCCGAACAACATTTGGTCACCAAATCACATAACTCATATAATACAAAATCTTCATCGAACGTTAAGCGTGCGGACCCTATAGGTTCAAGAAATATGTAGACATGACCGAGACACCTCTCCGGTCAATAACCAATAGCCCAACTTGGATGCTCATATTGGTTCCCACATATTCTACGAAGATCTTTGTCGGTCGTACCGCAATGACAACATACATTATTCCCTTTGTCATCGGTATGTTACTTGCCCGAGTTTCGATCGTCGGTATCTTCATACCTAGTTCAATCTCGTTACTGGCAAGTCTCTTTACTCGTTCCTTAATACATCATCCCGCAGCTAACTCATTAGTGAAATTGCCTGCAAGGCTTATTATGATGTGCATTACCGAGAGGGCCCAGAGATACCTCTCCGATACTCGGAGTGACAAATCCTAATCTTGATCTATGCCAACCCAATAAACACCTTCGTAGATACCTGTAGAGCATCTTTATAATCACCCAGTTACGTTGTGACGTTTGATAGCACACAAGGTATTCCTCCGGTATCCGGGAGTTGCATAATCTCATAGTCAAAGGAATATGTATATGCCATGAAGAAAGCAATAGCAATAAAACTTAACGATCATTATGCTAAGCTAACAGATGGGTCTTGTCCATCACATCATTCTCCTAATGATGTGATCCCGTTCATCAAATGACAACATATGTCTATGGTTAGGAAACTTAACCATCTTTGATCAACGAGCTAGTCTAGTAGAGGCTTACTAGGGACACTGTGTTTTGTCTATGTATCCACACATGTATCAAGTTTCTGGGTAATACAATTCTAACATGAATAATAAGCATTTATCATGATATAAATAAATATAAATAAAAACTTTATTATTGCCTCCAGGCAGTGGCGGAGCCAGAACTTTTGAGGAGCCTGGGCAAGTTTAAGTCTAAACGTATAATTTAGAAATCAAGTCGGGTATTCGAATACACAACATGTAATGTACCACCAAGCTTCGGATTCACAAATCCGCTCTAACAATGAAGTGAAAACATAACCATAATAGTCACACAAAATTTGATTTAAAGTGAGCTAATATTCAATATCCGCTTCATAGACCAAATAAAGTTGGTACATGACAACAAAAGATACATAGCTAACCATGCATAGATACCAACTCGCCATGTTGCCAACAAAAGTAAAGCTATATATACATACATATGTCACTACATGTGACCGTGCAATTTCTTCCAGCACGGTCAAAAGCATCTCTCACTTGTTCATTTTTTTGCCAACAGAAAGACATACAATCAGCCTAGAAGAACTGCAATACAAAAAATGAATTTGTAATTAAATAAGTTTAGTTGTGAGATGAGAAGTCGAAAGCTTGCAAGAATAGAGATGGTTAGAAGGAACATACCGACAGTGCACTAAAGAAAATTACAAGGCAAATGCCCTTTCCGAGGCCGCATTGCAGTAAATGTTCGAATAATATCCTTATCATCAACTGACTTGAATAACTCCCGCTCGGTGTAACATATCATCAAGTCATTTAACCATTCATTATTGATCTTGCTACGCAGTTTAGTCTTGATAATCTACATTGATGAAAAAGCTCTCTCAACATATGCCGTTGACACCGGCAATATCAAAGACAACTCAATAAGTTTGTATACCAATGGAAATACCAAATGTTTCTCAGTTTCAACCATCTTCATGGCCAAACTTTGAACATCATCACAAGTAGAAAAAGAAGCATGCCTTTTCACTTGACTTATATAAGTGAGAAGCTGCTCTCTTATTGTTCCACGGTCATCATTGGAAAAGTCATCATGATAAATTTCAGCAAGATGTGGAAGCTTATCAACATTAAACTTTGAGAAAGAATTATTGGGGTCAAGATATGAGAAGCAATCAAGCACACCATTAGCTCCTTCACTGAAGCGGTGGTCCATCTCCACGCATATTTTGTCAATACCAACATAAAATATCTCTGCACAGTAATGGTGAAGATTAGTGATAGTCCTCCCTGCTCTCCTTGAGTGACCACGAACTGGTATTGCTTCATCCATGTTTAGCACTGGAATACTATTAGCAGCACAAAATTCTTGAACATCACAAAATAAATCATCTCAACCACTCTCTCTTAATGTTGCCAGCCGAGCTTTGACATCATCCACTAATTCCATGGGAAGCACAATATTAAGATCTTTTCTTTGCAAGACTTTTGAGAGCTCATTTGTGATGCCAAACAACTTCAACATAAGCTTTAGAATGAAAGCAAATTTAAAGCTCTCCATTTTTTTCTATCAAACCTACTGCTTGAGATGGCCCACGTCCATGTTCATCAACTGTACTAAGTACCTGTAACACAGAGGATCACATTTGATTCAAACGAAGCAAAGTAGTATGATGGGAACCCCATCTAGTGTCACCTGGCCTAGCAAGAGTAGATGATTGGTGCAAGCCCCTTCCTATAGATATCTCACCACTCTCAAGTCTATCCAGAATATCTTGGTGTTGTGCCTCTGTCAATGCATCCCTTCTCTTGCAAGATGTAGTTGTTGTGGTCACAATTAAGGAGATGTACTCAAAGAAATCATGAATAGATGAGCAACTACTAGCAACAGAGACAACCACCAACTGCAAACGATGAGCATAGCAATGAACATAGAAAGCAAAAGGGTTTTCATCTATGATCTTTTTCTGCAAACCATTAAACTCGCCTCTCATATTTGAAGCACCATCATATCCTTGCCCTCGTATCCTTGAAATAGATAACTTATAATGATCAAGAATACCATAAAGAGCATTCTTTAGTGACTCGGATGTAGTATCTTTGACATGGTGAAGAGCAATAAATCGTTCCACAACCTTTCCTTTGTCATTCAAAAACCTATATAAAAAAAGGTTAGTGCACAACATAGAGAATAAATGACAAACAAATAACGAAAGAAAGTGAAATTACTAACCTCAACATCACCGCCATTTGCTCTTTCACAGATATATCACGTGATTCATCCATAAGCATAGAGAATTGTTTATCACCAAGCTCTGCCATGATCCTCTTGGTAACTTCATGTGCACAACACATTGCAAGCTCCTTTTGAATGTCACCGGATGTCATTGTGCAATTTCTTCCACCACGGTCAAAAGCATCTCTCACTTGTTCATTTTTTTGTTTTTTCCAAATCTATCATCTCTCTAAAGTTTCCTTTGTTCAGAGAAGTAGAGGATTCGTCATGTCCACGAAAAGCCAAGCCTTGTGCGATGAGATATCTTGAACAACTTACAGAACAAGTCAAGCGGATCTTATACATTTCTTCCGATTCCTTGCTAGTTCTAGCAAAATTGCTTGCCACACTTTGTCTTTGATTACAATAATCATCATAATGCTTGACGCAATAGTTGTGCTTACTACCAGGACCACCAATATGATCTTTGAAGGCTTTAGATGCATGCTTCCAATCTGTAAATCTTTCTTTGGTGAATACTTCATAACCAAAGTGCTCAGCCCTTCCAGGTTGCTTAAAGAGAAAGCAATAAAAACAATAAGCTGCCTTCTTCCACTCACTGTATTCAATCCATGGATGAGTTCTGTACCAAGATTTAGAAAATGCTCTTGATGAACTGAACTTCCAAATTCAGTACGAGGAAATTTATTCAAATCTGGTTGCATCTCACCCTTCAATACATATGCTCTTCTCACTTGATCTTGAATATTAGGAGGATACTCACAAATTTGTTTCCTCTTCCCTGGATCACGCTCAATATCATTTGGATTAAATTCATTGGCAATGTTAGGAGGTTGTTGTGCCTCCACTTCTATTTCCAGTTGCACACCATTCACATTGTCAGTGCTTGCTCTATTAACCAAAAATCTCCTCATCTCTGAAATTTAATGATCAAGTTTGAAGTAGGTTGCTAAACAAGCTACAACAAGTTCATAGTACAGAATTCTTTGTATTCAGTTTGAAGGTATGAAAAAATTGCATGAATACCAGTCTGCAAGTTGCCGTCTTCTTACATACTTTGATTTTGTAGTTCGAATAGCCAACAAACAAATACAATTTCTCTCTAGTAATGAATTCATGATCACCCCCAACGATTTCCCCCTAATTTAAGCCCTGACCCCTAAGTCCGACCTTGAAATCTCAGACCATCTATAATCAGTATCTCGGTCCATACTTCACATCAATCCTACTTCCCAGACCAACTATTCAGACTTCAAAGATGAGAGATCCTTGGACCTAAATTCGATGGAGATTTCTTACCGAAGGAAGCCGAGCCGAAGCTGAAGCCAGATGAGATGAAGGAGAGGTTGAGGAACGACTGGACACGCATAGACTGCGTGTTAGCCTGGTGTCGCTTGCCGCCGGTGCCGGAGCCGTCTAGGAAGCCAGCACCCCTTTGTTTCTTTGTTTCGGCGGCCTGGGCTGATTGCATGTAGGCATGCAGCCACGTACTAATCCGTTTGTTGATTGTTGGGCTGTGAACCTGAGAGAAACAAAGGCCCAGTACCCGGGGAAAATAGTGCATATAAGCTACACACCCGGGGAAAATAGTGCATATAAGCTAGAACAACACTCACTATTTCCTATTACCATGTCCTCCATTAAGGAAGAACTCACTAAATAATGTTGACCCCACCAAATGACTAACAAATACGTAGCCATGGCCAACATTGCACGGACTAACCAGGAACTTCTCACCACATGTGCGCATGCAAAGGCAGTGGAAATAGAAAGAACTTGCATTGGACGAAGGCACAAGCGAGAGGGCAGAATCGAACCCACAACATGCTCCAGAAGAAACTGAAAGGCGATGGAGCGGACAACGCCGGCCTGGACTAATAGACGGCGATGAAAGAATCAGAGGCATGTAGGAGGCTAAATGCAGCCGTGAGTGATCAACTAAATCAACTAAGGAAGGAACTACCATAGAGGAAAATAGCTACCTTATAGAAGCATTGTTGGTTTAGTTGCAAGCTTTATTAGAAATCATAATAAAAAGTATGGAAAAAGCATTACTGACTTTGTTCACCGACCAAGAGCAGAAGCAAAAAAATCAGATAAAAATATTTTTTTTGAAATAATACAACCTCCACATAAATGTACAACACTACTCAAGTTGCAGCCTCAGAACCAAGCTTCATGCGTTGCCAATGCTCAAAATTGATGTATATATATTTTTTAAGCCCACCGACCCAATAAGGTAAATAAATCTGTAACAAGAAATAAACCTTGCTTGGACCCAAAAGTAAGCTAGCTTAAAATAAATCCTTACTGATGGTGCCAGTCATATAGGAGTTGCCCATAGCTTTTGCACCAAAAGAACAAAGGAAATAAAAAATAGAAAAATAAATAAAAAATAAACAAAATGAAAAAAAGAATGAAAATACAGAGAAGAAAATAGAAAAAAGAATCAAAATAAAAGATAGAACAAGGAGAATAAAGAAAACAAAAAGGAAACAAAAAATGTGAAAATTGTGAAAATAAAAAGAAAAAAACTAGCTGAAGAGGTATAAAGTGGGCCGCGCCCCTTTAGTTCACACGAATGGGACGTTGTCGTAGTGGTTATCAGCGCGCCTGATATCCTTTGCGGCCAGGGATCGAATCCTTGGTTCTCCCTTTTAATTTTAGCACGCGCGAACTGGCAGACCCTTACCTCCGAGCTTTCGGCGAGACTTTCTAACCACCAGTTGAAGTTCACCCTCAACTTGCAATCAGGCTGATGTTTTTTGTATCGCAACTGAGCCCAGCTATTTTTTTTTTCACTAGTCGCAAGTCCTCCTCAACTTGCAACTGGGCCTCACTTTTCTTGACCCAGTTGTAAATATAGTCCACCATCGACTCGTAACTAAAGATCGCAAATTAACCATCGACTCGCAACTGGACCCATCTTTTTTAAACTCAGTTGCAAGATAATTATCAACTCGCAACTAGGCTCCTGACCCTTTTTTTTGCCGTAGTTGCAGGTTCTAGCCATCCAACCAAGTCCATCATTGACATGCAACTAGGTCCTTGATCCCTTTTTGCGCCAGTTGCATGTCCACCCATGAGACACAAGTCGTCCCAACCTGATGCAGTTGCATGTCCATCCTCGACACACAACTCGTCCGGCCTAGTTACATGTCCATCCCGAACATGCAATATTTTTGTTGTTTTTGATTTATTCTCCATCATGCACTTTTTCACAACATTTGTTGCTGTGGAGACTCGCTTGAGGGGGAGCGCTTACTTAAAAAGGTTTGTAGTGCATTTTTCAGAAATACTCACACTGTTTTTAAAAATGTGCATCGCGTATTTCAGAAATGTTCATTGTGTTTTAAAATATGTTCACCATGGTTTATGAAACAAGTATTTAAAAATGTTCATGGTGTTTCAAAGGTTGTTCATCACATATTTCAAAAACATTCACCTCGTTTCAAAAATGTCCATTGTGTATTTCAAAAATTCTTCACAAATTTTTTTTCAAAAATTATTCACCTCATTCTAAAAATGTACACCACGTATTTTCAAAGTGTTTTCTTTCTTTCTGTATTTGTTCCTTTCTTTTCCTTATTTTGTAATTGTTTTCTTTTTTCATCTTTTCTTCTAAATTTTTTCTGTACGTACAAAGATTAGTGTATTTTCAGAAATGTTCACCATGTTTTAAAGAGTACACATGTATTTAAAAAAATATTCACTGTGTTCTAAAAGATGTTCACCTCTACTTAAAAAATGGTCACCGTATTTTATGAAATGTTTGTTACATACTTAGAAAATGTTTACATTGTTTGAAAAGATGTTCCTGGCATTTTAAAAAGTTTTCTCCGTGTATTTTATTGAATGCTCACCGTGTACTTATAAAATTTTATTCATGTATTTCAATCAAATTATTCATCTAATCCTAAAAAAATGTTCGCCGTGAACTAAAATAGTTTATCATGTATTTTAATAAAATAGTCGCCGTGTATCTAAAAATGTATTTCGAAAATGTTTATCAGGGCATTTTCATTGTCTATTGTAAAAATATGGCAACAACTTCTGAAAACATGCCGTTGTCTTTCCTATTTATACTCTCCATGCAGTACGTGACCATATTTTCACTTTTATTTTTTTGAAATTGTATATACACAAAACTAGTGAAAGTGTTCTTTTTTCAAAAGACATATATCGTAAAATACATTTTTTCATGCACTTGTGTTTTTTATCTCGTGCGCCACACACATGTGTGCCATTTTTGGTAGAACAACCACATCTGTTCAACTGTATCGGGAGTCCAAAGTGCTGTGTTGGCCGGCGCCGCCGGGCAACAAGGCGGCTTTGTTTGTGGATGGGTCATTCCTAGTGGAGGATGGCACGGCGGCGGTCGGAATGATTCTACGCTGACATGATGGCTCGGTCATTTTCTCGGCTTATCGGTATTTGTTTCAACTGTAGTGAGGCTCTAGAGACTGAGATTCATGCGCTGATGATTGGTATGACGCTCGCTCGACAACATAGAGAGCTTACGTTGGTAGTTCAGTTTGATTCTCCGACTGCCTTATCTTGTCTTTCAAATTCTAGTTTAGATTGATCTTTGTTTGGTCAGTTAGTAGCTGAAATTAAGTCCCTTATGGTTGATAGGGTGTTTATTCCGCAGAAACTTCATAGGTCTCAAAACAGTGTTGCAGATTGCCTAGCAAGGTATAGTCGCTCTGAGCGAGCAACGGCTGTGTGGCTCAGCAGAGAACCCCATGTATTGAGGATCTCTTGCCAAGAGATTGTAGCCCTACCATAATAGAGTAAAACCCTTTTAATCTCAAAAAAAAAAAACACGTGTGTTCCCTTCACTACAGAGGAAGACATACGAATCTTATCTCCGTCGAGTCCGGTCTCCGGGGGCGCTAATACCAAGTACCGATTTCCAGAGGTACCGATCTAGGACGTAATGTGCTATCAGAAACACATGCGCTGGCAGTGCAAGAGTTCGCTCGGAGCGACAAATATACGCAGCCTCTAGCCCAACAACAAAAAGAAAACAAGCCCACACGATTGGTCAAGACAACACAGCGACAGCACGAAAAAGACAACGACATAGAAGAATGTCGGGACTGGGAACAAGAAAACAATAGATTGTTGGGACAGCGAAAATTAGTAGGAGCGGACGAGCTCGCCTGCACACGGAATCTGTGTGCGCTCGTTCGCCTAGAGATCCAGGTAAAGCTACGAATTATGGACCGTATAGTTTGCGCAGAAATAAAGTATGGTACCTACACAACAGTGATGCGGGCCCATATCTCAACTGGACGGACGGCCGTTCGGGAATTCAACTAGCCACGGTATCTTGTACCGGCTTGTAGCGATGGACAGGCTTGGCAGGGTAAACGGCCGTGAAGTGAACATTTGCGGGGTGTTAGGATTTAATTGGGGTGAGTGGGGGCACAAAGGGTAGGCTCGTTGCCATTTTTCCATAAAGATCAATCCATGTCTGAGAAGAAAAATTCCCCACTCAAAGGAAGAACCATAGTCTCATGGCATGGTGTCGAGGCAAACCATGGGAAATATGAACACCCTATATGGAGAAAAAATAATTAATAATTACAAAATTAGTCAAAATAGTTCAGAAGCTTTTTTTACAATAAACATGACTTTGTTTTGCACTACTATATAAATTTTCACGAAAAAATAGCGTCGACATAAAAAAACAAAAATTAGTTACTATTATAGGGTCACTATTCACACTATTTTGGCCGAAAATTTGTTTTTAAAAAGAATTCAAGAGGGGCTTATTTTCAAAAATATTTTCTGTTTTTTTATTTTTTATTTACTATATTTTTTGCACATAGGGTGTAAATACACCAATATTTCATATGTGAAACAAACCTATCCCGGTAGAAAAATATGAAACTAACCTATTTCAGTAGAAATATGTGAGACCAACCTATTTCGTTAGAAAACTATTTAAACCAAATAAAAAATTGAATTGTCAACTTGTGAAACTGATTATTTAAAAATGTGTAACGTTTTTATTTCAAATGTGCGAAATATGTTGTTTTAGAAATGTGCAATTGAAATAGATGTGATTTTCATGAAACAAGCCAGTGGAAAGTGAAAGGTAGGTTCTAAAACTAAAAACAAATATGAAACTGAAATGTCAACTTGCGAAAATGATTTTGTAGGAATGTGTAACAGTTTATTTCGAAAGAGTGAAATATGTTTTTTTAAACGTGCAATTAGCATAGATGTGATATTTGTGAAAGGTGGGATGTGAAATGTAAGTTCTGAAACTGAAAAAAAAATATGAAACTTAAATGTGAACTTGTGAAACTAGTTGAAATCATGTCATTGAAAAGATTCCAAGCGAGTGAAATATGTTACCTAAAAGTGTGCAATTGAATAGATTTGATTTTTGTGAAACAAGTTAGTGGAAGTGAAATGTAGGTTCTAAAACTGAAAAGAAACAAAACCGAAATGTCAACTTACGAAACTGATTTCTTTTATAATTGTGTAATTGTTTATTTCAAAAGAGTAAGTATATTATTTGAAAAATATGAAATTGAAATAGATGACATTTTTGTGAAACAAGCTGGTGAAAAGTGAAATTTAGGTTCTGAAACTGAAAAGAAATATGAAACTTAAATGTAAACTTGTGAAACTGATTGAAATTATGTTATTGAAAAGATTTCTAGTGAGTGAAATTATATACTGTATTATGGATTTTCACAAATATGAAATAGTAACCAGAAAGTGAAATTGTAACGCCGTTTGTTAATATTTCGGAAAAAAACCACCGTTTGTCGATGCCGGTGTACAGAGTTCGAGCAATCCTGTACATGCGGAACACTTCACGTGCCTGGTTACGTCGCTACCATCATCCGTCCAGCCGGGCCTACAACCCCACCTGCTCCCTTCTCTTGCGTATTTCCTTCGTCTCAAAATTTTTGTCTTAGAAAGTATATGCGATAGTATTTTCATCATACATAAATGCCCGCGAAACGTGTCGTTGTACCACTCGTAGCAAAAACGAGAGCAAGCGAGCTCGTCCGGCCTTTGGCCGCTCTCGACAGACCCTACTCTCTCTCGCTCTCTCATGCACGGATGGAGGTAGAAGAGAAAGTGAATGCAAAGGAGACTCGATTTGTTTTCTGGCGACTGACGCCCGGGCAACGAATGCCCTGATTTTTAATTGCTGGACTAACCACCGCCATCAACCTAGACGCCCCACTGTAACAAATTAGGACACCCTGCGCGTTGTTGCAACAATTTTTAGTAGGCACTGGTTGAAGTTAAATTCTTTTTAAAATTCGACAAACTCCTGTGATTTACTTGTTCAATAGTAACCCAAACAAAATAGTAGAAAAAAAGTTAACTATAAGCAAATGAAAATAAACCAATCAACCATGGTGAAATCCTGACAAAAAGAAATTCAAGCATTTACTCTGAATCTCTGATTAACGGCAAGAATCTTACACATTGTTTTTATGTACTTGGTTAGAGTATGTGTCTCTTGACAAGGATCCGTTGGACTGGCGCCGGTGGTTGCCGGAGTGCGAGTGCATGCTCTATCCGAGTGGAGCGAGTGGGAGGTTGGGGGCGACCTGAGGAGCGGGCCCCATCTGATAGCGAGCGTTGCGTGCTAGCAAGAAGAGACGAGGCGGGCGAGCGAGAAGCGCTCGGGCGCTGGGTGGCCTTGGGCCGCAGGGTGCTCCTGGCCTGGCGCGGCTGGCTGGCCTGGGCCGTGGGCTCGCGCACGCGTGGGTGTGTGCGCGTACTGTTTTTTTTACAGAAAAACAAAGTGGCCCTAAAACAAAATCAAACTAATTTATAAAAAAACCACAATAGTTCCTAAATTCATTCCTGAATATCTAAAACATAGTGAACATTTATTTGAACACAGATGATTTTTGAAAATATTTTACTAATGCATTTAATGCACTTCTTTGCAAATCAAATAAATACCAAATAAACTATAGAAACTCCAACTAATAATCAAAATTAAATTTACAACTCTTCTATAAATTTTAGGAAGCCATATTATCCCCTCTCTTTATTTTATACAAATGATCTTGAAACTCAAAATGAAAACCTTTTTTTTCAAAAGTGATTCAAATGAAATTCAAAAGTGCTCCTCATCATTTCCCACTCTATTTCATATATTTTGAAGATGTCCTATTATCTTCTCTCATGAAAATCCTTGAGTGGCACAAAGTTTCTGATTTGAAATATTCTCAAATGGAATTCAAATATGCTCAACCCCCTTTTCATTTCTTTAAATGGAAAAGGTCATATTATCTTCACTCTAGGGTTTTGTGATGAAATGAATTTGAATTCATGGAGATCAAAATGAAAATGAAAGTTTTGGGAAAGTCCTTTTATTCCCTCTCATTCAACTTTCAAAAAGTTTCAATTTCCACCCAATTTCACACAATCAATCACACAACAATCAAACAAACAACCATGATTATTTATTTAATATAACATTCAAAAATTTAGAATTTTGGGATGTTACACTCCGGGAGGGGGAAATCGAAGCCATCGTCATCACCAAAGACCCTCTCATCGAGAGGGGGTCAATCTCCATCAACATCTTCATCAGCACCATCTCCTCTCAAACCCTAGTTCATCTCTTATATCCGATCTCTGTCTCAAAACCTCAGATTGGTACCTGTAGGTTGCTAGTAGTGTTGATTACTCCTTGTAGTTGATGCTAGTTGGTTTATTCGGTGGAAGATCATATGTTCAGATCCTTAATAATAATTAATACTCCTCTGATTATGAACATGAATATGCTTTGTAAGTAGTTATGTTTGTTCCTGAGGACATAGGAGAAGTCTTGTTATAAGTAATCATGTGAATTTGGTATTCGTTCGATATTTTGATGAGATATATGTTGCCTCTCCTCTAGTGGTGTTATGTGAACGTCGACTACATGACACTTCTCCATGATTTGGGCCTAGGGGAAGGCACTGGGAAGTAATAAGTAGATGATGGGTTGTGATGACCCACAAGTATAGGGGATCTATCGTCGTCCTTTCAATAAGTAAGAGTGTCGAACCCAACGAGGAGCAGAAAGAAATGATAAGCAGTTTTCGGTAAGGTATTCTCTGCGAGCACTGAAATTATCGGTAACAGATAGTTTTGTGATAAGGTAATTTGTAATAGGTAACAAGTAATAAAAGTAAATAAGGTGCAGCAAGATGGCCCAATCCTTTTTGTAGCAAAGGACAAGCCTGGACAAACTCTTATATAAAGGAAAGCGCTCCTGAGGACACATGGGAATTATCGTCAAGCAAGTTTTCATCACGCTCATATGATTCGCGTTCGGTACTTTGATAATTTGATATGTGGGTGGACCGGTGCTTGGGTACTGCCCTTCCTTGGACAAGCATCCTACTTATGATTAACCCCTCTTGCAAGCATCCGCAACTACAAAAGAAGTATTAAGATAAACCTAACCATAGCATGAAACATATGGATCCAAATCAGCCCCTTACGAAGCAACGCATAAACTAGGGTTTAAGCTTCTGTCACTCTAGCAACCTATCATCTACTTATTACTTCCCAATGCCTTCCTCTAGGCCCAAACAATGGTGAAGTGTCATGTAGTCTACGTTCACATGACACCACTAGAGGAAAGACAACATACATCTCATCAAAGTATCGAACGAATACCAAATTCACACGACTACTTATAGCAAGACTTCTCCCATGTCCTCAGGAACAAACGTAACTACTCACAAATCATATTCATGTTCATAATTAGAGGGGTATTAATATGCATAAAGGATCTGAACATATGATCTTCCACCAAGTAAACCAACTAGCATCTGAAGGAAATATGCCCTAGAGGCAATAATAAAGTTATTATTTATTTCCTTATATCATGATAAATGTTTATTATTCATGCTAGAATTGTATTAACCGGAAACATAATACTAGTGTGAATACATAGACAAACTAAACGTCACTAGTATGCCTCTACTTGACTAGCTCATTAATCAAAGATGGTTATGTTTCCTAACCATAGACATGTGTTGTCATTTGATTAATGGGATCACATCATTAGGAGAATGATGTGATTGACATGACCCATTCCATTAGCTTAGCACCCGATCGTTTAGTATGTCGCTATTGCTTTCTTCATGACTTATACATGTTCCTGTGACTATGAGATTATGCAACTCCCGTTTGCCGAAGGAACACTTTGTGTGCTACCAAACGTCACAACGTAACTGGGTGATTATAAAGGTGCTCTACAGGTGTCTCCAAAGGTACATGTTGGGTTGGCGTATTTTGATATTAGGATTTGTCACTCCGATTGTCAGAGAGGTATCTCTGGGCCCTCTCGGTCATGCACATCACTTAAGCCTTGCAAGCAATGCAACTAATGAGTTAGTTGAGAGATGATGTATTACGGAACGAGTAAAGAGACTTGCCGATAACGAGATTGAACTAGGTATTGAGATACCGATGATCGAATCTCAGGCAAGTAACATACCGATGACAAAGGGAACAACGTATGTTGTTATGCGGTCTGACCGATAAAGATCTTCGTAGAATATGTAGGAGCCAATATGAGCATCCAGGTTCCGCTATTGGTTATTGACCGGAGACGTGTCTCGGTCATGTCTACATTGTTCTCGAACCCGTAGGGTCCGCACGCTTAACGTTACGATGACAGTTTCATTATGAGTTTATATATTTTGATGTACCGAAGGTTGTTCGGAGTCCCGGATATGATCACGGACATGACGAGGAGTCTCGAAATGGTCGAGACACAAATATCGATATATTGGACGACTATATTCGGACACCGGAAGTGTTTCGGGTGATTTCGGAGAAAACCGGAGTGCCGAAAGGGTTACCGGAACCCCCCGGGGAAGTATTGGGCCTTAGTGGGCCTGAGGGGAGAGAGAGGGCAGCAGCCCAGGAGGTGGCGCACCCCCTCCCATGGGGATTCCGAATTGGACTAGGGGAGGGGGGCGCGGCCCCTCTTTCCCTCTCCCTCTCCCTCTCTTTCCTTCCCCCTTCTCTCTTCCTAGTTGGACTAGGAAAGGGGAGTCCTACTCCTACTAGGAGGAGGACTCCCCCCTCCTTGGCGCGCCCCAAGGGCCGACCGGCCTCTCCCCCTTGATCCTTTATATACGGGGGCAGGGGCACCTCTAGACACACAAGTTGATCTTCATGATCGTTCTCTTAGCCGTGTGTGGTGCCCCCCTCCACCATAATCCTCGATAATATTGTAGCGGTGCTTAGGCGAAGCCCTGCGACGGTAGAACATCAAGATCGTCACCACGCCCTCGTGCTGACGGAACTCTTCCCCGACACTTTGCTGGATCAGAGTCCGGGGATCGTCATCGAGCTGAACGTGTGCTAGAACTCGGAGGTGCCGTAGTTTCGGTGCTTGATCGGTCGGGACGTGAAGACGTACGACTACATCAACCGCATTGTGCTAACGCTTCCGCTTCCAGTCTACGAGGGTACATAGACAACACTCTCCCCTCTCGTTGCTATGCATCACCATGATCTTGCGTGTGCGTAGGAAATTTTTTGAAATTATTACGTTCCCCAACAGTGGCATCCGAGCCTAGGTTTTATGCGTTGATGTTGTGCACGAGTAGAACACAAGTGAGTTGTGGGCGATATAAGTCATACTGCTTACCAGCATGTCATACTTTGGTTCGGCGGTATTGTTGGATGAAGCGGCCCGGACCGACATTACGCGTACGCTTATGCGAGACTGGTTCTACCGACGTGCTTTGCACACAGGTGGCTGGCGGGTGTCAGTTTCTCCAACTTTAGTTGAACCAAGTGTGGCTACGCCCGGTCCTTGCGAAGGTTAAAACAGCACCAACTTGACAAACTATCATTGTGGTTTTGATGCGTAGGTAAGAACGGTTCTTGCTCAGCCCGTAGCAGCCACGTAAAACTTGCAACAACAAAGTAGAGGACGTCTAACTTGTTTTTTCCAGGGCATGTTGTGATGTGATATGGTCAAGACATGATGAGATATAAGTTGTTGTATGAGATGATCATGTTTTGTTGAAGTTATCGGCAGCTGGCAGAAGCCTTATGGTTGTCTCTTTATTGCATAAGATGCAAGCGCCAAATAATTGCTTTACTTTATCGCTATGTGATAGAAATAGTTGCAAGAGCAATAGTTGGCGAGACGACCATGTGACGACACATTGATATAGATCAAGATGATGGAGATCATGGTGTCATGCCGGTGACGATGGAAATCATGACGATGCTTTGGAGATAGAGATCAAAGGCACAAGATGATGATGATGGCCATATCATGTCACATATTTTGGTTGCATGTGATGTTTATCTTTTATACATCTTACTTTGCTTAGTTATGACGGTAGCATTATAAGATGATCTCTCACTAAATTTCAAGATAAAAGTGTTCTCCCTGAGTATGCACCGTTGCCAAAGTTCGTCGTGCCCAGACACCACGTGATGATCGGGTGTGATAAGCTCTACGTCCATCTACAACGGGTGCAAGCCAGTTTTGCACACGCAGAAATACTCGGGTTAAACTTGACGAGCCTAGCATATGCAGATATGGCCTCAGAACACTGGAGACCGAAAGGTCGAGCGTGAATCATATAGTAGATATGATCAACATAATGATGTTCACCATTGAAAACTACTCAATTTCACGTGATGATCGGTTATGGTTTAGTTGATTTGGATCACGTGATCACTTAGAAGATTAGAGGGATGTCTTTCTAAGTGGGAGTTCTTAAGTAATATGATTAATTGAACTTAAATTTATCATGAACTTAGTCCTGGTAGTATTTGCATATCTATGTTGTAGATCAATAGCTCGCGTTATTGCTTCCCTATATTTTAGATATGTTCCTAGAGAAAACTAAGTTGAAAGATGATAGTAGCAATGATGCGGACTGGGTCCGTGATCTGAGGTTTATCCTCATTGCTGCACAGAAGAATTATGTCCTTAATGCATTGCTAGGTGACTGACCTATTGCAGGAGCAGATGCAGACGTTATGAACATTTGGCTAGCTCAATATGATGACTACTTGATAGTTTAGTGCACCATGCTTAACGGCTTAGAATCGGGGCTTCAAAGACGTTTTGAACGCCATGGAGCATATAAGATGTTCCAAGAGTTGAAATTGGTATTTCATACTCATGCCCGTGTCGAGAGGTATGAGACCTCTGACAGTAGTTTGCCTACAAGATGGAGGAGAATAGCTCAACCAGTGAGCATGTGCTCAGATTGTCTGAGTACTACAATTGCTTGAATCAAGTGGGAGTTAATCTTCCAAATAAGAGAGTAATTGACAAAGTTCTCTACTCACTATCACCGAGTTACTAGAACTTCATGATGAACTATAGTATGCAAGGGATGACGTAAATGATTCCCGAGCTTTTCAAGATGATGAAATCGATGAAGGTAGAAATCAAGAAAGAGCATCAAGTGTTGATGATTAACAAGACCACTAGTTTCAAGAAAAGGGCCAAGGGAAAGAAAGGGAACTTCAAGAAGAACGGCAAGCAAGTTGCTACTCAAGTGAAGAAGCCCAAGTCTAGACCTAAGCCTGAGACTAAGTGCTTCTACTGCAAAGGGACTGGTCACTGGAAGTGGAACTACCCCAAGTAATTGGCGGATAAGAAGGATGGCAAAGTGAACATAGGTATATTTGATATACATGTTATTGATGTGTATTTTACTAGTGTTCGTAGCAACCCCTCGGTATTTGATACTGGTTCAGTTGCTAAGAGTAGTAACTCGAAACGGGAGTTGCAGAATGAACAGAGACTAGTTAAGGGTGAAGTGACGATGTGTGTTGGAATTGGTTCCAAGATTGATATGATCATCATCGCACACTCCCTATACTTTTGGGATTAGTGTTGAACCTAAATAAGTGTTATTTGGTGTTTGCGTTGAGCATGAATATGATTTGATCATGTTTATTGCAATACAGTTATTCATTTAAGTAAGAGAATAAATTGTTGTTCTGTTTACATGAATAAAACCTTATATGGTTACACACCCAATGAAAATGGTTCGTTGGATCTCGATCGTAGTGATACACATATTCATAATATTGAAGCCAAAAGATGCAAAGTTAATAATGATAGTGCAACTTATTTGTGGCACTGCCGTTTAGGTCATATTGGTGTAAAGCGCATGAAGAAACTCCATGCTGATGGGCTTTTGGAATCACTTGATGCTTGCGAACCATGCCTCTTGGGCAAGATGACTAAAACACCGTTCTCTGGAACAATGGAGCGAGCAACAGATTTGTTGGAAATCATACATACTGATGTATGTGGTCCGATGAATATTGAGGCTCGCGGCACGTATCATTATTTTCTGATCTTCACAGATGATTTGAGTAGATATGAGTATATCTACTTGATGAAACACAAGTTTGAAATATTTGAAAAGTTCAAAGAATTTCAGAGTGAAGTGGAGAATCATCATAACAAAAATAAAAGTTTCTACGATATGATCGCAGAAGTAAAATATTTGAGTTACGAGTTTGGCCTTCAGTTAAAACAATGTGAAATAATTTCACTACTAACGCCACTTGGAACACCACAGTGTAATGGTTTGTCTGAACGTCATAGCCGTACTTTATTAGATATAGTGCGATCTATGATGTCTCTTACCGATCTACCACTATCGTTTTGGGGTTATGCATTAGAGACAGCTACATTCACGTTAAATAGGGCACCATCTAAATCCGTGGAGATGACACCGTATGAACTGTGGTTTGGCAAGAAACCTAAGCTGTCATTTCTTAAAGTTTGGGACTGCGATGCTTATGTGAAAAAGTTTCAACATGATAAGCTCGAACCCAAATCGGAGAAGTAAATCTTCATAGGATACCCAAAAGAAATTGTTGGGTACACCTTCTATCACAGATCCGAAGGCAAGATATTCGTTGCTGAGAATGGATCCTTTCTAGAGAAGGAGTTTCTCTCAAAAGAAGTGAGTGGGAGGAAAGTAGAACTTGATGAGTTAACTGTACCTGCTCTCTTATTGGAAAGTAGTTCATCACAGAAATCTGTTCCTGTGACTACTACACCAATTAGTGCGGAAGCTAGTGATGATGATCATGTAACTTCAGATCAAGTTACTACCGAACCTCGTAGGTAAACCAGAGTGATATCCGCACCAGAGTGGTACGGTAATCCTGTTCTGGAAGTCATGTTACTTGACCATGACGAGCCTACGAACTATGAGGAAGCGATGATGAGCCCAGATTCCGTGAAATGGCTTGAGGCCATGAAATCTGAGATGAGATCCATGTATGAGAACAAAGTATGGACTTTGATTGACTTGCCCATTGATTGGCGAGCCATTGAGATTAAATGGATCTTCAAGAGGAAGACGGACGCTGATAGTAGTGTTACTATCTACAAAGCTAGAATTGTCGCAAAAAGGTTTTCAGCAAGTTCAAGGTGTTGACTACGATGAGAGTTTCTCACTCGTATCTATGCTTAAGTCTGTCCGAATCATGTTAGCAATTGCCGCATTTTATGAAATCTGGCAAGTGGATAAACAAAACTGCATTCCTTAATGGATTTATTAAAGAAGAGTTGTATATGACGCAACCAGAAGGTTTTGTCAATCCTAAAGGTACTAACAAAATATGCAAGCTCCAGCGATCCATCTATGGACTGGTGCAAGCATCTCGGAGTTGGAATATATGCTTTGATAAGTTGATCAAAGCATATAGTTTTATACAGACTTGCGGTGAAGCCTGTATTTACAAGAAAGTGAGTGGGGGCACTACAATATTTCTGATAAGTATATGTGAATGACATATTGTTGATCAGAGATAATGTAGAATTATTCTGCAAAGCATAAAGGAATGTTTGAAAGGAGATTTTCAAAGAAAGACCTCGGTGAAGCTGCTTACATATTGAGCATCAAGATCTATAGAGATAGATCAAGACGCTTGATAAGTTTTTTCAATGGGTACATACCTTGACAAGATTTTGAAGTAGTTCAAAATGGAACAGTCAAAAAGGAGTTCTTGCCTGTGTTACAAGGTGTGAAGTTGAGTAAGACTCAAAACCCGACCACGGCAGAAGATAGAGAGAAAATGAAAGTCATTCCCTATGCCTCAGCCATAGGTTCTATAAAGTATGCCATGCTGTGTACCAGACCTATTATATACCCTGCCCTGAGTTTGGCAAAGGAGTACAATAGTGATCTAGGAGTAGATCACTGGACATTGGTCAAAATTATCCTTAATGGAATAAGGATATGTTTCTCGATTATGGAGGTGACAAAAGGTTCGTCGTAAAGGGTTACGTCGATGCAAGTTTTGACACTGATCCAGATGACTCTAAGTCTCAATATGGATACATATTGAAAGTGGGAGAAATTAGCTAGAGTAGCTCCATGCAGAGCATTGTTGACATAGAAATTTGCAAAATACTTACGGATCTGAATGTGGCAGACCCGTTGACTAAATTTCTCTCACAAGCAAAACATGATCACACCTCAGTACTCTTTGGGTGTTAATCACATAGAGATGTGAACTAGATTATTGACTCTAGTAAACCCTTTGGGTGTTGGTCACATGTCGATGTGAACTATGGGTGTTAATCACATGGTGATGTGAACTATTGATGTTAAATCACATGGCGATGTGAACTAGATTATTGACTCTAGCGCAAGTGGGAGACTGAAGGAAATATGCCCTAGAGGCAATAATAAAGTTATTATTTATTTCCTTATATCATGATAAATGTTTATTATTCATGCTAGAATTGTATTAACCGGAAACATAATACTTGTGTGAATACATAGACAAACTAAACGTCACTAGTATGCCTCTACTTGACTAGCTCATTAATCAAAGATGGTTATGTTTCCTAACCATAGACATATTGGAAATATGCCCTAGAGGCAATAATAAAATGGTTATTATTATATTTCTTTGTTCATGATAATTGTCTATTGTTCATGCTATAATTGTGTTATCCGGAAATCGTAATACATGTGTGAATACATAGACCACAACACGTCCCTAGTGAGCCTCTAGTTGACTAGCTCGTTGATCAAAAGATAGTCATGGTTTCCTGACTATGGACATTGGATGTCATTGATAACGGGATCACATCATTAGGAGAATGATGTGATGGACAAGACCCAATCCTAAGCATAGCTCAAAGATCGTGTAGTTCGTTTGCTGTAGCTTTTCCGAATGTCAAGTATAATTTCCTTAGACCATGAGATTGTGCAACTCCCGGATACCGTAGGAGTGCTTTGGGTGTGCCAAACGTCACAATGTAACTGGGTGACTATAAAGGTACACTACAGGTATCTCCGAAAGTGTCCGTTGGGTTGGCACGAATCGAGACTGGGATTTGTCACTCCGTATGATGGAGAGGTATCTCTTGGCCCACTCGGTAATGCATCATCATAATGAGCTCAATGTGACCAAGTGGTTGATCATGGGATCATGCATTACGGTACGAGTAAAGTGACTTGCCGGTAACGATATTGAACGAGGTATTGGGATACCGACGATCGAGTCTCGGGCAAGTAACGTACCGATTGACAAAGGGAACTGTATACGGATTGATTGAATCCTCGACATCATGGTTCATTCGATGAGATCATCGAGGAGCATGTGGGAGCCAACATGGGTATCCAGATCCCGCTGTTGGCTATTGACCAGAGAGTCGTCTCGGTCATGTCCGCGTGTCTCCCGAACCCGTAGGGTCTACACACTTAAGGTTCGGTGACGCTAGGGTTGTTGAGATGTTAGTATACGGTAACTCGAAAGTTGTTCGGAGTCCCGGATGAGATCCCGGACGTCACGAGGATTTCCGGAATGGTCTGGAGGTGAAGATTTATATATAGGAAGTCAAGTTTCGGCCATCGGGAAAGTTTCAGGGGTAATCGGTATTGTACCGGGACCACCGGAAGGGTCCCGGGGGTCCACCGGGTGGGCCACCTATCCCGGAGGGCCCCATGGGCTGAAGTGGGAGGGGAACCAGCCCCTAGTGGGATGGTGCGCCCCCCATGGGCCTCCCCCTGTGCCTAGGGTTGGAAACCCTAGGGGTGGGGGGCGCCCCACTTGCCTTGGGGGGCAAGCCACCCCTTTGGCCACCGCCCCCCTTGGAGATGGCATCTCCTAGGGCCGGCGCCCCCCTAGGGACCCTATATATAGTGGGGGGGAGGGAGGGCAGCCGCACCCTAGCCCCTGGCCTCTCCCTCTCCCTCCCGTGACACTCCTCCGTCTCCCTGTGCTTGGCGAAGCCCTGCAGAGATCACCGTTGCTTCCACCACCACGTCGTCGTGCTGCTGGATCTTCATCAACCTCTCCTTTCCCCTTGCTGGATCAAGTTGGAGGAGACGTCTTCCCAACTGTACGTGTTTTGAACGCGGAGGTGACGTCCATTCGGCGCTAGGTCATCGGTGATTTGGATCACGACGAGTACGACTCCATCAACCCTGTTCTCTTGAACGCTTCCGCGCGCGATCTACAAGGGTATGTAGATGCACTCCTTTCTCCCTTATTACTAGATGACTCCATAGATTGATCTTGGTGATGCGTAGAAAATTTTAAAATTCTACTACGATCCCCAACAGTGGCATCATGAGCTAGGTCTATGCGTAGTTACTATGCACGAGTAGAACACAAAGCAGTTGTGGGCGTCAATATTGTCAATTTGTTTGCCGTTACTACTCTTATCTTGATTCGGCAGCATCGTGGGATGAAGCGACCCGGACCGACCTTACACGTACGCTTACGTGAGACTGGTTCCACCAATTGACATGCACTAGTTGCATAAGGTGGCTGGCGGGTGTCTGTCTCTCCCACTTTAGTCGGATCGGATTCGATGAAAAGGGTCCTTATGAAGGGTAAATAGAAATTGGCATATCACGTTGTGGTTTTGGCGTAGGTAAGAAACGTTCTTGCTAGAAACCTATAGCAGCCACGTAAAAACTTGCAACAACAATTAGAGGACGTCTAACTTGTTTTTGCAGCATGTGACGTGTGATGTGATATGGCCAAAAGGATGTGATGAATGATATATGTGATGTATGAGATTGATCATGTTCTTGTAATAGGAATCACGACTTGCATGTCGATGAGTATGACAACCGGCAGGAGCCATAGGAGTTGTCTTTATTTATTTATGACTTGCGTGTCAACATAAACGTCATGTAATTACTTTACTTTATTGCTAAAGCGTTAGCCATAGTAGTAGAAGTAATAGATGACGAGACAACTTCAAGAAGACACGATGATGGAGATCATGATGATGGAGATCATGGTGTCATGCCGGTGACAATGATGATCATGGAGCCCCGAAGATGGAGATCAAAAGGAGCAAATGATATTGGCCATATCATGTCACTATTTGATTGCATGTGATGTTTATCATGTTTTACATCTTATTTGCTTAGAACGACGGTAGCTTAAATAAGATGATCCCTCGTAATAATTTCAAGAAAGTGTTCCCCCTAACTGTGCACCGTTGCGAAGGTTCGTTGTTTCGAAGCACCACATGATGATCGGGTGTGATAGATTCTAACGTTCGAATACAACGGGTGTAAGCCAGATTTACACACGCAATACACTTAGGTTGACTTGACGAGCCTAGAATGTACAGACATGGCCTCGGAACACAGAAGACCGAAAGGTCAAGCATGAGTCGTATAGAAGATACGATCAACATGAAGATGTTCACCGATGTTGACTAGTCCGTATCACGTGATGATCGGACTCGGCCTAGTTAACTCGGATCATGTTTCATTAGATGACTGGAGGGATGTCCATCTGAGTGGGAGTTCATTGAGTAATTTGATTAGATGAACATAATTATCATGAACTTAGTCTAAAATCTTTACAAGATGTTTTGTAGATCAAATGGCCCACATTGTCCTCAACTTCAACGCGTTCCTAGAGAAAACCAAGTTGAAAGATGACGGCAGCAACTATACGGACTGGGTCCGGAACCTGAGGATCATCCTCATAGCTGCCAAGAAAGATTATGTCCTAGAAGCACCGCTAGGTGATGCACCCATCCCAGAGAACCAAGACGTTATGAATGCTTGGCAGTCACGTGCTGATGATTACTCCCTCGTTCAGTGCGGCATGCTTTACAGCTTAGAACCAGGGCTCCAAAAGCGTTTTGAGAGACACGGAGCATATGAGATGTTCGAAGAGCTGAAAATGGTTTTCCAAGCTCATGCCCGGGTCGAGAGATATGAAGTCTCCGACAAGTTCTTCAGTTGTAAGATGGAGGAAAATAGTTCTGTCAGTGAGCACATACTCAAAATGTGTGGGTTGCATAACTGCTTGATTCAGCTGGGAGTTAATCTCCCGGATGACGCGGTCATTGACAGAGTCCTTCAGTCACTTCCACCGAGCTACAAGAGCTTTGTGATGAACTTCAATATGCAGGGGATGGAAAAGACCATTCCTGAGGTATATTCAATGCTGAAATCAGCAGAGGTGGAAATCAAAAAGGAACATCAAGTGTTGATGGTGAATAAAACCACTAAGTTCAAGAAAGTCAAGGGTAAGAAGAACTTCAAGAAGGACGGCAAGGGAGTTGCCGCGCCCGGTAAGCAAGCTGCCGGGAAGAAGCCAAAGAATGGACCCAAGCCCGAGACTGAGTGTTTTTATTGCAAGGGAAGTGGTCACTGGAAGCGACACTGCCCCAAATACTTAGCGGACAAGAAGGCCGGCAACACTAAAGGTATATGTGATATACATGTAATTTATGTGTACCTTACCAGTACTCGTAGTAGCTCCTGGGTATTTGATACCGGTGCGGTTGCTCACATTTGTAACTCAAAGCAGGAGCTGCGGAGTAAGCGGAGACTGGCGAAGGACGAGGTGACGATGCGCGTCGGGAATGGTTCCAAGGTCGATGTGATCGCCCTCGGCACGCTGCCTCTACATTTACCTACAGGATTAGTTTTAAACCTCAATAATTGTTATTTAGTGCCAGCTTTGAGCATGAACATTGTATCAGGATCTCGTTTAATTCGAGATGGCTACTCATTTAAATCCGTGAATAATGGTTGTTCTATTTATATGAGAGATATGTTTTATGGTCATGCTCCGTTGGTGAATGGTTTATTCTTAATGAATCTCGAGCATAATGTTACATATATTCATAGTGTGAATACCAAAAGATGTAAGGTTGATATGATAGTCCCACATACTTGTGGCATTGCCGCCTTGTTCACATAGGTGTCAAGCGCATGAAGAAGCTCCATGCAGATGGACTTTTGGAGTCTCTTGATTACGAATCATTTGACACGTGCGAACCATGCCTGATGGGTAAAATGACCAAGACTCCGTTCTCAGGAACAATGGAGCGAGCAACCAACTTATTGGAAATCATACATACTGATGTGTGCGGTCCAATGAGTGTTGAGGCTCGCGGTGGCTATCGTTATGTTCTCACACTCACTAATGACTTGAGTAGATATGGGTATGTCTACTTAATGAAACACAAGTCTGAGACCTTTGAAAAGTTCAAGGAATTTCAGAGTGAGGTTGAGAATCAACGTGACAGGTAAATCAAGTTCTTGCGATCAGATCGTGGGGGAGAATACTTGAGTCACGAATTTGGCACACACTTAAGAAAATGTGGAATAGTTTCACAACTCACGCCGCCTGGAACACCTTAGCGTAATGGTGTGTCCGAACATCGTAATCGCACTCTATTGGATATGTTGCGATCTATGATGTCTCTTACCGATCTACCGCTGTCATTTTGGGGCTATGCTTTAGAGACTGCTGCATTCACTTTAAATAGGGCTCCGTCGAAATCCGTTGAGACGACACCGTATGAATTATGGTTTGGAAAGAAACCTAAGCTGTCGTTTCTAAAAGTTTGGGGATGCGATGCTTATGTCAAGAAACTTCAACCTGAAAAGCTCGAACCCAAATCGGAAAATTTGAGTCTTCATAGGATACTCTAAAGAAACTATTGGGTATACCTTCTACCTCAGATCCGAAGGCAAGATCTTTGTTGCCAAGAATGGGTCCTTTCTAGAGAAAGAGTTTCTCTCGAAAGAAATAAGTGGGAGGAAAGTAGAACTTGATGAAGTATTACCTCTTGAACCGGTAAGTGGCGTAGCTCAAGAAAATGTTCCTGAGGTGCCTGCACCGACTAGAGAGGAAGTTAATGATGATGATCATGAAACTTCAGATCAAGTTGCTACTGAACTTCATAGGTCCACGAGGACACGTTCCGCACCAGAGTGGTACAGCAACCCTGTCATGGAAATCATGTTGTTAGACAACGGTGAACCTTCGAACTATGAATAAGCGATGGCGGGCCCGGATTCTGACAAATGGCTGGAAGCCATGAAATCCGAGATAGGATCCATGTATGAAAACGAAGTATGGACTTTGACTGACTTGCCCGATGATCGGTAAGCCATAGAAAATAAATGGATCTTTAAGAAGAAGACAGACGCGGATGGTAACGTAACCATCTATAAAGCTCGGCTTGTCGCTAAGGGTTATCGACAAGTTCAAGGGGTTGACTACGATGAGACTTTCTCACCCATAGCGAAGCTGAAGTCCGTCCGAATCATGTTAGCAATTGGCGCATTCTATGATTATGAGATATGGCAAATGGACATCAAAACCGCATTCCTTAATGGTTTCCTTAAGGAAGAATTGTATATGATGTAGCCGGAAGGTTTTGTCTATCCTAAGAATGCTGACAAGGTGTGTAAGCTCCAACGCTCGATTTATGGGCTGGTGCAAGCATCTCGGAGTTGGAACATTCGTTTTGATGAGATGATCAAAGCGTTTGGGTTTACGCAGACTTATGGAGAAGCCTGCATTTACAAGAAAGTGAGTGGGAGCTCTGTAGCATTTCTCATATTGTATGTGGATGACATACTGTTGATGGGAAATGATATAGAATTCTTGGAAAGCATAAAGGCCTACTTGAACAAGTGTTTTTCAATGAAGGATCTTGGAGAAGCTGCTTATATATTAGGCATCAAGATCTATAGAGATAGATTGAGACGCCTCATTGGTCTTTCACAGAGTACGTACCTTGACAAGATATTGAAGAAGTTCAAAATGGATCAGTCAAAGAAGGGGTTCTTGCCTGTATTGCAAGGTACAAGATTGAGCACGGCTCAATGCCCGACCACGGCAGAAGATAGAGAAAAGATGAGTGTCGTCCCCTATGCCTCGGCCATAGGGTCTATCATGTATGCTATGTTGTGTACCAGACCTGATGTAAACCTTGCCGTAAGTTTGGTAGGAAGGTACCAAAGTAATCCCGGCATGGAACACTGGACAGCGGTCAAGAATATCCTGAAGTACCTGAAGAGGACTAAGGATACGTTTCTCGTTTATGGAGGTGACGAAGAGCTCGTTGTAAAGGGTTACGTCGATGCTAGCTTCGACCCAGATCTGGATGACTCTAAGTCACAAACCGGATACGTGTATATTTTGAATGGTGGGGCAGTAAGCTGGTGCAGTTGCAAGAAAAGCGTTGTGGCGGGATCTACATGTGAAGCGGAGTACATGGCAGCCTCGGAGGCAGCACAAGAGGCAATCTGGCTGAAGGAGTTCATTACCGACCTAGGAGTCATACCCAATGCATCGGGCCCGATGACTCTCTTCTGTGACAACACTGGAGCTATTGCCCTTGCCAAGGAGCCCAGGTTTCACAGGAAGACCAGGCATATCAAGCGTCGCTTCAACTCCATTCGTGAAAGTGTTCAAAATGGAGACATAGAGATTTGTAAAGTACATACGGACCTGAATGTGGCAGATCCGTTGATTAAACCTCTCCCTAGAGCAAAACATGATCAACACCAGAACTGCATGAGTGTTCGATTCATCACAATGTAACTAGACTATTGACTCTAGTGCAAGTGGGAGACTGTTGGAAATATGCCCTAGAGGCAATAATAAAATGGTTATTATTATATTTCTTTGTTCATGATAATTGTCTATTGTTCATGCTATAATTGTGTGATCCGGAAATCGTAATACATGTGTGAATACATAGACCACAACACGTCCCTAGTGAGCCTCTAGTTGACTAGCTCGTTGATCAAAAGATAGTCATGGTTTCCTGACTATGGACATTGGATGTCATTGATAACGGGATCACATCATTAGGAGAATGATGTGATGGACAAGACCCAATCCTAAGCATAGCTCAAAGATCGTGTAGTTCGTTTGCTGTAGCTTTTCCGAATGTCAAGTATCATTTCCTTAGACCATGAGATTGTGCAACTCCCAGATACCGTAGGAGTGCTTTGGGTGTGCCAAACGTCACAATGTAACTGGGTGACTATAAAGGTACACTACAGGTATCTCCGAAAGTGTCTGTTGGGTTGGCATGAATCGAGACTGGGATTTGTCACTCCGTATGATAGAGAGGTATCTCTGGGCCCACTCGGTAATGCATCATCATAATGAGCTCAATGGGACCAAGTGGTTGATCATGGGATCATGCATTACGGTACGAGTAAAGTGACTTGCCGGTAACGATATCGAACGAGGTATTGGGATTGTACCGGGACCACCGGAAGGGTCCCGGGGGTCCACCGGGTGGGGCCACCTATCCCGGAGGGCCCCACGGGCGGAAGTGGGAGGGGAACCAGCCCCTAGTGGGCTGGCGCGCCACCCATGTGCCTCCCCTGCGCCTAGGGTTGGAAACCCTAGGGGTGGGGGGTGCCCCACTTGCCTTGGGGGGCAAGCCACCCCTTTGGCCGCCGCCCCCTTGGAGATGGCATCTCCTAGGGCCGGAGCCCCCCTAGGGACCCTACATATAGTGGGGGGGAGGGAGGGCAGCCGCATCCTAGCCCCTGGCCTCTCCCTCTCCCTCCCATGACACTCCTCCGTCTCCCTGTGCTTGGCAAAGCCCTGCCGAGATCACCGTTGCTTCCACCACCACGCCGTCGTGCTGCTGGATCTTCATCAACCTCTCCTTTCCCCTTGCTGGATCAAGTTGGAGGAGACGTCTTCCCAACCGTACGTGTGTTGGACGCGGAGGTGCCATCCGTTCGGCGCTAGGTCATCGGTGATTTGGATCACGACGAGTACGACTCCATCAACCTCGTTCTCTTGAACGCTTCCGCGCGCGATCTACAAGGGTATGTAGATGCACTCCTTTCTCCCTCGTTGCTAGTTGACTCCAGAAATTGATCTTGGTGATGCGTAGAAAATTTTAAAATTCTGCTACGTTCCCCAACAAGACATGTGTTGTCATTTGATTAACGGGATCACATCATTAGGAGAATGATGTGATTGACATGACCCATTCCATTAGCTTAGCACCCGATCGTTTAGTTTGTTGCTATTGCTTTCTTCATGACTTATACATGTTCCTGTGACTATGAGATTATGCAACTCCCGTTTGTCGGAGGAACACTTTGTGTGCTACCAAACGTCACAACGTAACTGGGTGATTATAAAGGTGCTCTACAGGTGTCTCCAAAGGTACATGTTGGGTTGGCGTATTTCGAGATTAGGATTTGTCACTCCGATTGTCGGAGAGGTATCTCTGGGCCCTCTCGGCAATGCACATCACTTAAGCCTTGCAAGCAATGCAACTAATGAGTTAGTTGTGAGATGATGTATTACGGAACGAGTAAAGAGACTTGCCGATAACGAGATTGAACTAGGTATTGAGATACCGACGATCGAATCTCGGGCAAGTAACATACCGATGACAAAGGGAACAACGTATGTTGTTATGCGGTCTGACCGATAAAGATCTTCGTAGAATATGTAGGAGCCAATATGAGAATCCAGGTTCCGCTATTGTTTATTGACCGGAGGCGTGTCTCGGTCATGTCTACATTGTTCTCGAACCCGTAGGGTCCGCACGCTTAACGTTACGATGACAGTTTCATGATGAGTTTATATATTTTGATGTACCGAAGGTTGTTCGGAGTCCCGGATATGATCACGGACATGACGAGGAGTCTCGAAATGGTCGAGACACAAAGATTGATATATTGGACGACTATATTCGCACACCGGAAGTGTTTCGGGTGATTTTGGAGAAAACCGGAGTGCCGGAAGGGTTACCGGAACCCCCCGGGGAAGTATTGGGCCTTAGTGGGCCTGAGGGGAGAGAGAGGGAAGCAGCCCATGAGGTGGCGCGCCCCCTCCCATGGGGAGTCCGAATTGGACTAGGGGAGGGGGGCACGGCCCCTCTTTCCCTCTCCCTCTCCCTCTCTTTCCTTCCCCCTTCTCTCTTCCTAGTTGGACTAGGAAAGGGGAGTCCTACTCCTACTAGGAGGAGGACTCCCCCCTCCTTGGCGCGCCCCAAGGGCCGGCCGGCCTCTCCCCCTTGCTCCTTTATATACGGGGGCAGGGGGCACCTCTAGACACACAAGTTGATCTTCGTGATCGTTCTCTTAGCCGTGTGCGGTGCCCCCCTCCACCATAATCCTCGATAATATTGTAGCGGTGCTTAGGCGAAGCCCTGCGACGGTAGAACATCAAGATCGTCACCACGCCGTCGTGCTGACAGAACTCTTCCCTGACACTTTGTTGCATCAGAGTCCGGGGATCGTCATCGAGCTGAACATGTGCTAGAACTCGGAGGTGCCGTAGTTTCGGTGCTTGATCGGTCGAGCCGTGAAGACGTACGACTACATCAACCGCGTTGTGCTAGCGCTTCCGCTTCCAGTCTACGAGGGTACGTAGACAACACTCTCCCCTCTCGTTGCTATGCATCACCATGATCTTGTGTGTGCGTAGGAATTTTTTTTGAAATTACTACGTTCCCCAACAGCATCAACTACAAGGAGTAATCAACACTACTAGCAACCCACAGGTACCAATCTGAGGTTTTGAGACAAAGATTGGATACAAGAGATGAACTAGGGTTTGAGATGAGATGGTGCTGGTGAAGATGTTGATGGAGATTGACCCCCTCCCGATGAGAGGATCGATGGTGATGACGGTGGTGATGATTTCCCCCTCCCGGAGGGATGTTTCCCCGGTAGAACAGCTCCGCCGGAGCCCTAGATTGGTTCCGCCAAGGTTCCGCCTCGTGGTGGCGGAGTTTCGTCCCGTGAGCTTGCTTATGATTTTTTCCAGGGTGGAAGACTTCATATAGCCAAAGAAGGGCACCAGAGGCCTGCCAGGGGGCCCACGAGGCAGGGGGCGCGCCCCCACCCTCGTGGGTGGTGGGTGGCCACCCTCTGGTGCTTCCTTCGCCCAATATTTTTTATATATTCTGAAATTGACTTCTGTGAAGTTTTAGGACTTTTGGAGTTGTGCAGAATAGGTCTCTAATATTTGCTCCTTTTCCAGCCCAGAATTCCAGCTGCCGGCATTCTCCCTTTTCCTGTAAACCTTGTAAAATAAGAGAGAATAGGCATAAGTATTGTGACATAATGTGTAATAACAGCCCATAATGCAATAAATATCGATATAAAAGCATGATGCAAAATGGACGTATCAACTCCCCCAAGCTTAGACCTCGCTTGTCCTCAAGCGGAAGCCAATATCGAAAAATATGTCCACGTGTTTAGAGATAGAGGTTACAATAAAATAGAATACAGACATGAGGGCATCATGATCATTCTTATAATAGCAATATATATATATATATATATATTGTCATATGATTTCTTATGCTAGAGTAACAATTCATTCACAATTTCAAGTATGAATCAGAAACTTCATTGAAAACTAACAAACTATAATCTCAGTCATTGAAGCACTTGCAATTTATCATAACATCAGAAAGAGTCAATATAAGAGCTTTTCAGCAAGTCCACATACTCAACTATCATTTAGTCTTTCACAATTGCTAACACTCACACAATACTTATGGGTATTGAAGCTTTAATCGAACACAGAGAAAGATAGGGGCTTATAGTGTTGCCTCCCAACCTTTTACCTCAAGGGTAATGTCAACAATAATAGTTCATGAAAACCCACATCCAATTAGCTATATATATCAGGATCTTTCCAACACATTGTGCTTGCCAAAGGATAAAATCTAAAAAGGAAAGGTGAAGATCACCATGACTCTTGTATGAAGTATAAGACAAGAATAAAAGATGAGCAGGGGTTGTCATGTGTTTTTATGGTTGGATGCATGAAATTTTAATGCAAAAGAACGTCACTTTATATTGCCACTTGTGATATGGACCTTTATTATGCAGTCCATCGCTTTTATTTCTTCCACATCACAAGATCGTATAAAGCTTATTTTCTCCACACTAATAAATCATACATATTTAGAGAGAAATTTTTATTCCTTGCAACAATGACAACTTACTTGAAGGATCTTACTCAATCCATAGGTAGATATGGTGGACTCTCATGGCAAAACTGGGTTTAAGGATATTTGGAAGCACAAGTAGTATCTCTACTTGGTGCAAGGAATTTGGCTAGCATGAGAGGGAAAGGCCAGCTCAACATGTTGGATGATCCATGACAATATAATATATTTCGGATGTAAGAAACCATACCCCATTACGTTGTCTTCCTTGTCCAACATCAACTTTTTAGCATGTCATATTTTAATGAGTGCTCACAATCATAAAAGATGTCCAAGATAGTATATTTATATGTGAAAACCTCTCTTTCTTTATTACTTCCTATTAATTGCAACGATGACCAAAACTATGTTTGTCAACTCTCAACAACTTTTATTCATCATACTCTTTATATGTGAAGTCATTACTCTCCATAAGATCCATATGATCTCTTTATTTCTTTTTATTCTTACTTTTATTCCCTCAAGATCATAGCAAGATAGCAAAGCCCTCGACTTAAAACTAATCTTTATTATATATAGCTCACGGACTCGATTACATAGAAGGATCATAAAGCTAAACTAAAAACTAAATCATACTAAAACTTTACTAAATCAAGATATTACCAAAAGGATCGAACTAAGAAAAACAGTAAAGATAAAAGTGTGATGGTGATATGCTACCGGGGCACTCCCCCAAGCTTGGCAGTTACCAAGGGGAGTGCCCATACCCGATACTCAGTTCTCCTTTGGTGGTAGTGATGATGGAGTTGTTGATGATGTAGGCTTGTCGTCCATCTTCCAAGGCATAGACTCACCATCATAGAAGGATGATCGAGTCTCTGCGATCCTTGAATCCGCAGCCAAACTCATCCTCTTGAATATATATTCATACTCACAGTTTTGGTTTTGCAGGTCATAGATCTGGGCTTGGAGGTGTTCGATTTTCTCGTGAAGCTTGAAGATGGTCTCCCTAATGTCCTTGCCATCCAGCTTGTGATTGTTGGTGAACTCCACGATCATCATGTGGTTGGCATCGAGTCCGCGTTCCACCATCCCCTGGCACTTGAAAACTTGTTGCTCCATTGCTTCAAGTCTTGTCTCCACGCTTCCGG
This sequence comes from Triticum urartu, assembly GCF_056163025.1. NCBI lineage: Eukaryota > Viridiplantae > Streptophyta > Magnoliopsida > Poales > Poaceae > Triticum > Triticum urartu. The sequence goes on from NC_141877.1 coordinate 614,422,755, forward strand.
TCCTCCTTGGTCGCTCAACATCGTGGATGTGCAGCACCCCCTCACAGAACTCAATGGTTTGAGGGTGTTGCAGCACCTCCGCGAGGTAGGGGTTGATGACCCTCTCAGAAAACTTGTCCTTGGGGGCGCTTGATGACATCATGGTGATATAGATCTGTCAGAAAAACAGCTCGAGACAAAGATAGGAGATAATTGCGTGGTACAGTGGTCAAAACCTTCGGGAGATTATATAATGAATTTTTACCGACCAAAAGAAGTATCGTGCAAGAAAACGGAGTCCGGAGGGCACACGAGGTGCCCACGAGGTAGGGGGCATGCCCACGGGGGTAGGGTGCGCCCTCCACCCTCGTGGATGCCTCGTGTCCTTTCCGGACTGCTTCTTATTTTCCTATTTTCTTAAATATTCCAAAACGGAGAAAATTTGCTATTAGAACTGTTTTGGAGTAGGTTTACTTACCGTACCACATACCTCTTCCTTTTCGGAGGCTGAAACATTCTGGAAGGTGTCCCTTATATACTCCTCCGGGGTTACGGTTTCAATAACATTAGTTTCAACATTTATAGGATTACTTGAGATATAATGTTTGATTCTTTGACTGTTCACCACCCTTGGATTTGTGCCTTCGAAGTTGTTGATTTTTATGGCACCGGAACGATAGACCTCCTTGATAACGTAAGGACCTTCCCATTTAGAGAGGAGTTTTCCTGCAAAAAATCTTAAATGAGAGTTGTATAACAATACATAATCACCTACATTAAACTCACGTTTTTGTATCCTTTTGTCATGCCATCTTTTAACTTTTTCTTTAATCAGTTTGGCATTTTCATAGGCCTGGGTTCTCCACTCATCAAGTGAGATAATGTCAAATAGTATCTTCTCACCGGCAAGTTTGAAATCATAGTTGAGCTCTTTAATGGCCCAATATGCCTTATGTTCTAGTTCGAGAGGTAAGTGGCATGCTTTTCCATAAACCATCTTATACGAAGACATACCCATAGGATTTTTATATGCAGTTTTATAGGCCCATAATGCATCATCAAGTTTCTTGGACCAATTCTTTCTAGATCTATTAACAGTCTTTTGCAAAATTAATTTAAGCTCTTATTACTCAGTTCTACTTTACCACTAGACTGTGGGTGATATGGAGATGCAATTATATGATTAACATCATACTTAGCAAGCATTTTGCGAAAAGCACCATGAATAAAATGTGAACCACCATCAGTCATTAAGTATCTAGGGACTCCAAACCTTGGAAAAATAACTTCTTTAAGCATCTTAATAGAGGTGTTATGATCAGCACTACTGGTTGTAATAGCTTCTAGCCACTTAGTAATGTAATCAACAGCAACTAAAATATGTGTATACCCATTAGAGGAAGGAAACGGTCCCATATAATCAAAGCCCCAAACATCAAATGGTTCAATAACAAGTGGGTAATTCATAGGAATTTCTTGACGTCTACTAATATTACCAATTCTTTGACATTCATCACAAGACAAGACAAACTTGTGGGCATCCCTGAAGAGAGTAGGCCAATAAAAAACGGATCACAATACCTTATGTGCAGTTCTATCTCCAGCATGGTGTCCTCCATAAGCCTCGGAGTGACACTTGCGTAGGATCTGTTCCTGTTCATACTCAGGTACACAACGTCTAATAACCCCATCTACTCCTTCTTTATAAAGGTGTGGGTCATCCCAGAAGTAATGTCTTAAATCATAGAATTTTTTTTGATTTTGCTGGTATGTGAAACTAGGTGGTATAAATTTAGCAACAATGTAATTGGCATAATCAGCATACCATGGAGCAGTACGAGAAGAATTTATGACAAATAATTGTTCATCAGGAAAGCTATCATCAATAGGTAGTGGGTCATCAAGAACATTTTCTAACCTAGACAAGTTGTCTGCAAAAGGGTTCTCAGCTCCCTTTCTATCAATAATATGCAAATAAAATTCTTGTAGCAAGAGAACCCATCTAATAAGTCTAGGTTTAGCATCTTTCATTTCCATAAGGTACTTAATAACAGCATGATCAGTGTGAACAATTACTTTAGAATCAACAATATAAGGTCTGAACTTATCACAAGCAAATACAACTGCTAAAAATTGTTTTTCAGTAGTAGCATAATTTCTTTGGGCACTGTATAGAGTTTTACTAGCATATTGGATAACATTTAATTTCTTAACAACGCTTTGTCCTAAAATAGCACCTACAGCATAATCACTAGCATCACACATAATTTCAAAGGGTAAATTCCTATCAGGAGGCTGAACAATGGGTGCAGAAATCAAAGCTTTCTTAAGAATTTCAAATGCTTCTACACAACCATCATCAAAGACAAAAGGAACATCTAAGAGATTAGTGAGAGGCCTGGAAATTTTTGAGAAGTCTTTAATGAACCTCCTATAAAACCCGGCATGACCAAGGAAACTTCTTATACCTTTAATTTCCTTTGGACATGACATCTTTTCAATAGCATCAACTTTAGCTTTGTCAACTTCAATACCCGTTTCAGAAATTTTATGCCCCAAGACAATACCGTCATTAACCATAAAGTGGCACTTCTCCCAATTCAAGACAAGATTAGTTTCTTCACATCTCTGCAAAACTCGATCAAGGTTGCTTAAGCAATCATCAAAAGAAGTTCCATATACAGAAAATTCATCCATGAAAACCTCAACAATCTTTTCACAAAAGTCAGAGAATATAGCAGTCATGCATCTTTGAAAGGTAGCAGGTGCATTACATAAACCAAAAGGCATGTGTCTATAAGCAAAGGTACCAAAAGGGCAAGTGAAAGTGGCCTTTTCTTGATCCTCTTTCGACACAGGTACTTGAGAGAAACCAGAATAACCGTCTATAAAGCAAAAATGTGTATGTTTAGATAATCTTTCTAGCATTTGATCAATAAACGGTAAAGGTTAATGATCCTTTTTAGTAGCTTTATTTAATTTGCGGAAATCAATTACCATTCTATAACCTGTAACAATTCTTTGTGGGATCAATTCATCTTTATCATTAGGAACAACAGTAATACCTCCCTTCTTAGGGACACAATGGACATGACTTACCCACTGACTATCAGCAACGGTATAAATTGTACCTGCATCCAGAAGCTTTAGTATTTCTTTTCTTACCACTTCTTTCATCTTAGGATTTAACCGTCGTTGGTGATCAACAACCGGTTTAGCATCGTTTTCCAATTTTATTTTGTGGTGGCATAGAGTGGGAGTAATGCGCTTAATATCATCAAGAGTATATCCAATAGTAGCACGGTGCTTCTTCAGAGTTTTCAATAATCTCTCTTCTTCCTGCTCTGAAAGGTTAACACTAATAATAACAGGATATATCTTCTTTGCATCAAGATAAGCATATTTAAGAGTATCAGGCGATGGTTTAAGCTCAAACATGGTATCACCCTTGGGTGGAGGAGGATCTCCTAGAATTTCAACAGGCAAATTGTGTTTCAAAATAGGTCCCTATTTAAAGAATACTTCATCTATTTCCCTTCTTTCATTCATAAACATATCATTTTCGCGGTCTAGCAAATATTGTTCTAAAGGATCATTAGGAGGGACGGCAATAGAAGCAAGACCAATAATTTCATATTTACTAGGCAATTCTTTATCATGGGGTTGTCTGCAAAATTTAGCAAAATTAAAATCATGAGACATCTCCCCTAAACCAACAGAAACAATATCCTTTTTGCAGTCTATCTTAGCATTAACAGTATTCAAGCAGGGTCTACCAATTATAATGGGACAAAAGTCATCTTGTGGGGAACCAAGAACAAGAAAATTAGCAGGATATTTAACTTTCCCACACAAGACTTCAAAATCTCTACCTATCCCAACCGGTGAAATAGTATCTCTATTGGCAAACTTAATTGTAACATCAATACCTTCTAACTCAGCAGGTGCAATATCATGCATAATTTCTTCATATAAAGAATGAGGTATTGCACTAGCACTAGCACCCATATCACATAAGCCATGATAGCAATGATCTCCTATTTTGACAGAAATAACAGGCATGCCTACAACAGGTCTATGTTTATTTTTAGTATCGGGTCTAGCAATTCTAGCAGCTTCATCACAGAAGTAAATAACATGCCCATCAATATTATCAGACAAGAGATCTTTAACCATAGCAATACTAGGTTCAACTTTAATTTGCTCAGAGGGTGTAGGTGTTCTAGTATTACTCTTATGAACCATAGTTGAAGCTTTAGCATGATCCTTTACTCTAGTAGGGAAAGGTGGTTTCTCAATATAAGCGGTAGGAACAATAGGATCAACATTATAAGTGATAGTCTTTTCTTCAACTTTAATAGGTTCAACTACTTTTACTTCAATGGGAGGATGATATTTAAGCCACTTATCCTTAGGGAGATCAACATGAATAGCAAATGATTCACAGAAAGAAGCTACTATCTCAGAGTTAAGTCCATATTTAGTGCTAAATTCACGAAAAGCATCGGTATCCATAAAAGAGTTAACACAATCAAACTAAGGTGTTATACCCGACTCCTTACCTTCTTCGAGTTCCCAATCTTGAGAGTTGCCTTTAATTCTTTCCAATAAATCCCATTTGAATTCAATAGTCTTCATCATAAAAGACCCAGTACAAGAAGTATCGAGCATGGAGTGGTTATTGAGAGAAAGTCAAGCATAAAATTTTTGAATAATAATTTCTCTTGAGAGCTCATGATTGGGGCATGAATATAACATTGACTTAAGCCTCCCCCAAGCTTGAGCGATGCTTTCTCCTTCGCGAGGCCAAAAATTATATATATAATTACGATCACGATGAACCAGATGCATAGGATAAAACTTCTGATGAAATTCCAATTTCAATCGGTTGTAGTTCCATGATCCCATATCATCACATAGCCTAAACCATGTCAATGCCTTTCCCTTCAAAGATAAAGGGAAGACCTTCTTCTTGATAACATCCTCGGGCATACCTGCAAGATTAAATAATCCACAAACTTCATACACATAGATTAAGTGCAAGTCGGGATGCAATGTTCCATCTCCTGTAAAAGGGTTAGCTAGTAGTTTCTCTATCATACCCGAAGGAAAGCATCGCTCAAGCTTGGGGGAGGCTTAAGTCAATGTTATATTCATGCCCCAATCATGAGCTCTCAAGAGAAATTATTATTCAAAAAATTTATGCTCGGCTTTCTCTCAATAACCGCTCCATGCTCGATACTTCTTGTATTGGATCTTTTATGATGAAGACTATTGAATTCAAATGGGATTTATTGGATAGAATTAAATGCAACTCTGAAGATTGGGAACTCGATGAAGGTAAGGAGTCAGGTATAACACCTTAGTTTGATTGTGTTAAATCTTTTATGGATACCGATGCTTTTCGTGAATTTAGCACTAAATATGGACTTGACTCTGAGATAGTAGCTTCTTTTTTTTGAATCATTTGCTACTCATGTTGATCTCCCTAAGGAGAATTGGTTTAAATATCATCCTCCCGTTCAAGTAAAAGTAGTAGAACCTATTAAATTTGAAGAAGAAACTATTACTTATAATGTTGATCCTATTATTGCTACTGCTTATGTTGAGAAACCACCTTTTCCCGTTAGAATAAAGGATCGTGCTAAAGATTCAACTGCGGTTCGTAAGAGTTACACTAGAACACCTCACCACCTGAACAAATTAAAATTGAACCTAGAATTCTTATGGTTAAAGATCTCTTGGTTGAGTATATCGATGGGCATGTTATTTATTTCTGTGATGAAGATGCTAGAATTGCTAAACCCAATATTAAAGATAAACATAGACCTGTTGTTGGCATGCCTGTTGTTTTTGTTAAAATAGGAGATCATTGTTATCACGGCCTATGTGATGTGGGTGCTAGTGTGAGTGCAATTCCTTATACCTTATACCAGGAAATTATGAATGATATCGCACTTGCTGAAATAGAAGATATTGATGTTACTATTGAGCTTGCCAATAGAGATAATATATCACCCATTGGGATTGTTAGAGGTGTTGAAGTCTTGTGTAGGAAAATAAAATACCCTACTGATTTTCTTGTTCTTGGTTCCCCACAAGATGATTTTTGTCCCATTATATTTGGTAGACCATTGTTGAACACTGTTAACGCTAAGATAGATTGCGAAAAGGATATTATTACTATCGGTTTTGGGGTTGTTGTTGGGGAACACAGTATTTCAAAAAATTTCCTATGATCACGCAAGATCTATCTAGGAGATGCATAGCAACGAGAGGGGAGAGTGTGTCTACGTACCCTCGTAGACCGAAAGCCACAACAAGAAACTTGGTAATCCATAACAGATTTCGGATGACGTCTTTGAAAACTGTCATGAATGTGCTAGTACAGCCCCGCAAGCCCGCTGAAGCCCGCCGAAGCCCGCCTAACCATTCGCGTATAAAGTGCTAACCCTAACTCCCTCCTCTCTCTCCCTTCTTCGCAGCCCCCACTCGATTCCCCCATCTTCTCACACAACATCGCCGCCACCAACCACCACTTCGCCTCGCTCCTCCCGCAGCTTGTCGCCGGCCCTTCCCCTCCTCTCACCTCGCTACTCCGACAACTTATAGATCCGCCGCAACCCCCACTAATCCATCTCTATCGCGACCCATCTCTCTCCTGCGAATCGTCGCACCGCCACCAACATCTTCCGATTCCGGCGACGTCCGCAACCGTGCAGCACGTTCACGAGCTCGTCTCCAACCCCTCCGCCCTCAAGTCCAGCTGGATCCGCCGCTCCCAGCCCCCGACGCTCGCCCGCAACCCCTAGCCCATGGCTAGGGTTTCGGCCATGGCGTCGTGTCCGTCGCTGTCGCGTCTCCAGCGGCTCCTCTCCATCGTGCATCACTCCTCCTCGCGCCCTCTCCCCCTCCTGGATGGCATCCCCTAGCTCGGTGCGCTCGCGTGCGTTGGGCTGGACGGCGACGACCCGGACTCCCTCTTCCAGCATCGGCCATTGAGCTCTCCCGCCTTCCGCTAGTCCTGCTGCTCTGCTTGTTGGTCGGCTCGTCAACGACGGCCCTGGCAGCGCTGCCCTGGATGGATAGGGTGAGGCAGCAGGTTGACAGGGTAAACAGGCGCGGCCCGTCCATCGGTCTCATTATGTCGTACGTCACCGAGGTCACCGCGCTCCAGGCCTCCGGCCACTTCTGGCCCTGGTGTGTCTAGTCCTTCGTTGACCTCTATGGTGAGTCTTCGCCTCCGGTTTCTGATCCAAATCGCTTGCCTGTAGATTGTGCAAATGAAGCACTCAGTGAGTCTGGCCGTTCCTGGTTGACCTTTTGGGTTGTTTTCAAACAGCTAGTAGTGAGTGTTGAACTGCTGCTAACTGAACCCAGACACAAACACACAACACATAACAGAAGGGGGAAACAAGCAGAGATGATATTGTAGTGTTAACACAAGAATGGTGAACATAAATTTGAAATTTTATAGATACCTGAAGCTGTGGGCACAGGGAAAAGCTTACTAGCTCTGCAAATTGTGCACGATCTGCAGTCACAGAAGGCCTAAATTCGCTCTCTAGACCTGAATGCAGATTGACCCAAGCACTCATTTTGGATAACAACTATGGAAAGGGGGACCAGAAACCGACTAGAAGGATATCATATAAACATGTCCATGTTCAAATTTAGTTTGTCAGCCTTTGGGTGTATATCATCAGTTCTTTTTGTAAGATTCTCATGACAGTGATACTGTTTTTCTGTAGATTTATGCAAAATGGTTGAAGCATGTAGAAATGAGGAGGTGCCACGCTACCAGATTGTGTTACTGTTTCAAAGTTTATTTGAGTTAAAAGACACTCCCCTATCCTTTATGTACTAATAGTTAACATGCACATATCTTTTTATGTGTGCATTATAGATAGTCGCTTGTGAAAAAGAAATATGGGCAAGAGGCTTTTACAATCTTTATGCTATTGGTTGTAGAAGGTTGTGTAGTTGAGACAGATCAAGTAACCACTCTTGTACATTGAGGACATTCTAGAACTATACTTTGTTATTATTGTCAATCTCTTTGGGTTAAGAAAGCTTCAGTTATGCAGTAAATTTAGTTGTGTGATCCTGTTTTATGATTGTTCATTTGAGGACATGGCTTCCTGTTACAAATTGCAGTGCACAATACTAAACCTTGGTTGCAAATGTGCAGATTACTGAGGCAACAATTCTTGACAAGCAGATTGTTCATTCAACTTTGTACAAACTATGGAATGACGGGCACACTGATACAGAGGTCTGTCTCCTAGTTTCCATCAGAAAAGCAGTATTTTTGTTTGGAGGGCAGAGAGAATGGCATGCTTTAAATGTTAGTTGTGTGGTTTATCTAAAAGATAATCTCACTATTTTCACGATCTACTATTTTACTATACCGGACCGGTGGCCCGTGTTAGCCCTACAAATGCATCGTGGATTTATGATATATTGTGTTACTTTCATCATAAATCTGCATACATGTATTGTTGCCTAAAACTTTTTCATTTCTCAGGTTTCAGTTCTGTAGCCGATGGACAGGCACTTTTTTTGGCGCATGTAACATTTCTAAGTGATAGGTTGCTATATTAACCTTAAATTTTGTTTTCCAAGTCTTTGCATAACAATTGATATGTTGAATAATGAATATAATGGTTCTATTTGCTTATGTGTGTTGATTCAACCATCTCCTGGTGTTCAAGTGTGTTGATTTGGCGTGTACCTTAATAACCATTAAGTAATTACATGAGCCATGTAATAAATTAATTTTTTAGTTCTTCGCATCATGGATATTGTTTGTTATGATACCATTTTGTTGGCGCATATACTCCAGAGTGCAAAATCATATCTGATGTGCATTTCTGTATCTTTCCATAACCAAAAGAGAAAAGGAGAATTGTACCTCTTCTTACTGCCTAATAAAAGGGAATGTAGTACTGTTTTAATCACTTCCAAAAGGTTTCTTGATATATCAGGAAAAGTGAGTTGCACTTTTATGTATTACTGGATGTCGATTTAAGTTCCACGGTAGCATTTTGTCTTTCTGTATTGCGGAAACAGTGTTCCTTGTCGGACATATTTCTTTATTGATGCAAAGTGTATATATTAATACAGTATTGTTATGTTTGTTCTGATTTCTTAAGCAGTGTCTCAAAATTCTTGATGTTTGTTGTTTCTAGTACTCATGCTGTGCTTGGAGATTATTTCCTTTCTCAGTTATGTACTTGGAGATTATTTCCTTTCTCAGTTATGTACTTGGAAATTATTTCCTTTCTCAGGTATCCACTGATTAGTGAGGAAGGTTGATGATGCCAACTTTAATCAGTCCACTGATAGAATTATACAGCAAAAGAACTATGCTGGAGATAGAAGAACTTGGAGTTTCAATTCTTCAGGACCTTCGGCAACAACGGCAGTCAGTACTGCATGCTCACACTACAGGATCTGTTATCAAAATTGAGTGGTAGTGGTTCTAGTTCATTAAACTATTTTAAGTGCAGTATAACTTTGAAATTTTCTCCAGCTTGAATATTCATTTAATTATTGTTTTCTCTACCATTTATAATTTGCTTCCTCAATTCCAAATTAACTGAATTTGACTAAGTTTATAGGACCATCTATACCATAGAATTAGTTTCATCTGATTCATTGTAAGATATATATATATATATTTGTAATATAGTGTCCACCTGGCTGTTCTTGATATTGTAGTATATAGGTTTACCTATGCCTCATGAGTGATGTTCAAATCATGTCAAATAAAAATGATGGTTCAGATGATAATAACTATTATTGCTGTTCTTGTAATAAACTTGCCATTTTGTAACAGAAGCATATTGTTATGTACAGGTTGCCTTGGTGGTGAGAGCCACAAAGGAAGTTTGAGCTGTAGAGGTGAAGTTGATGATTAAGAGGGCCTGTGCAATGTTGTATACTTGTTGATGTAATCTGGTGTAGTTGTTATTGAGGTCAGGTGAATTGATGTTGGATGTGTTCTTGGACACATTTTAAAAGGCCTTTACTCAATGAAACAATTGAATAGAAATTTGTGAAATGGAATAGAATATGGTCTATTCAATGGAAATTGTGAAAGCATGTTTGATTATCTGTAATGGGTCGTGCCATAGCTGTTTGGATGAATATCATGGGCTGGATTAAAATAAATGGGCTAAACTACCACAAATAATTGGGCCGAAGGCTACTTTGGGGATGCCACGTAAGATCCATGCTGGCGCCATGTAGATGCCATGTGAGGTCCATATTTGGTACAGTCTTGTCAATTCATGACGGACTAGTCTGTCATAGAGGACCGGGCCTGGGGCAGGCCTGGGACAGATCGGTGACGGCCAGGATCTGTCATGGTGGTGCAATTGTCAAATTATGATGCGATATACATGACGGATTCTAAATCCGTCACGCCCTCCCTCCACGACGGTTTTGTACTGGTCCATGACAGACTGAATCCATCATCGATTAACAAGATTCTTGTAGTGAGCAGAAGCGTTAAGTAACACAGTTGATGTAGTCGAATGTCTTCGCGATCCAACCGATCAAGTACCGAACGCACGACACCTCCGTGATCTGCACACGTTCAGCTCGGTGACGTCCCTCAAACTCTTGATCTGGTAGAGGCTGAGGGAGAGTTTCGTCAGCACGACGGCGTGATGATGGTGATGATGAAGTTACCGATGCAGGGCTTCGCCTAAGCACTACAACGATATGACCGAGGTGGAAATCTGTGGAGGGGGGCACCGCACACGGCTAAACAATCAACTTGTGTGTCTATGGGGTGCCCCCTCCCCCGTATATAAAGGAGTGGAGGAGGGGAGGGCCGGCCCTCTCTATGGCGTGCCCCAAGGGGGATTCCTACTCCTAGTAGGAGTAGGTTTCCCCCTTTCCCTAGTTGGAGTAGGAGAAGAAGGAAGAGGGAGAAGGAGAGAAGGAAAGGGGGGCCGGCCCCCTCCCCAATTCGGATTGGGCTTGGGGGGCGCGCGCCTCCCACTTGGCTGCTTCCTCCTCTCTCTCCCACCATGGCCCATTAATGCCCATTAACTCCCCGGTTGGTACCGGTAACCCCCCGGTACTTCGGAAAATGCCCAAACTCATCTGAAACCTTTCCGGTGTCCAAACATAGCCTTCCAATATATCAATCTCTATGTCTCAACCATTTCGAGACTCCTCGTCATATCCATGATCACATCCGGGACTCCGAACTACCTTAGGTACATCAAAACACATAAACTCATAATACCGATTGTCATCGAACGTTAAGCGTGGGGACTGAGGGAGTCCTGGACTAAGGGGTCCTCGGACGCCTGGCCTGTTGTCTATGGGCCGGACTGATGGGCTATGAAGATACGAAGACTTAAGACTACACCCGTGTCCGGGTAGGACTCTCCTCGGCGTGGAAGGAAAGCTTGGCGAACAACTATGAAGATTCCATCTTATGTAACCGACTCTATGTAACCCTAGATCCCCCCGCTGTCTATATAAACCGGAGGGTGTAGTCCGAATAGGGAATACTCAATACCTTAGTCATACAGGCTAGACTTCTAGGGTTTAGCCATTATGATCTCATGGTAGATCAACTCTTTTAATACTCGTATTCATCAATATCAATCAAGCAGGATGTAGGGTATTACCTCCATCAAGAGGGCCCGAACCTGGGTAAAACGCTGTGTCCCCTGTCTCCTGTACCATCAACCTTAGACGCACAGTTCGGGACCCCCTACCCAAGATCCGCCGGTTTTGACACTGACATTGGTGCTTTCATTGAGAGTTCCTCTATGCTGTCGCTGAAAGGTTTGATGGCCCCTTCAATCATCAATGACGACACTGTCTGCGGAGAAACTTCCCTACCCGGACAGATATTCGTGTTCGGCAGCTTCGCACTACGGGCCAACTCGTTTGGCCATCTGGAGCGGATCGAAAGCTATGCCCATGGCCATCAGGTCAGATTCGAGAACTTGAACTACGCCGCGGTCATCCGTGGAAACTTGATCTTCGCCGGATTCGATACCGCGGTAGCCACTCCCGGTCACCCCGATGATCATGACTTAAATATGTCATCGGGGCGCATCCAGGAGATTGCTCCTATAACCGCTCTGGCCCTAGAGCCGGAGCAGGCCGCGCCATCCAATGACGGGAAGATTAATCCTACCACGGAGGCCGCAGATTCCACGGTGTTGGAGCCGCACATGGACCTGGTCTCACTCGACGCCTATGCCACCAGAATGCCGGACTCGTCTCCGGCTGTAGGTTCCGAACCACGCGAGCCCGCGGACACCGAGCTTGATCGTTTATCGATCTTCGAATTCAGCGTCGCAGACATCTTCCAGCACTCGCCCTTGGGCGACGTGCTAAACTCATTAAAAAAACTTGTCCTTGGCGGAGGACTCTCGGCCTAGCTATATCTGGCTCGAGCTAGGGGCTGATGATGGAGAATTTTGCTTCCCACCCGCCACCCACTTCACAGCAACAATCGAGGATTCTACCGAAACATTTGATTACGACTTCGAGAGTATTGACGACATGGATAATGACGCCGAAGACAACGAAGACCCCGTTGATACAATTAATGATGAACGGGACGATGGGCAGGATAGCCCCGGTAAACAGGCCACGCACGAAGATACGGAGGATGAAAATTACCTTCTACTCTCTGAGGATGAGGAGAGCCTCAGCGCCGATGATTTCATCGTGCCCGAGGAACCTCGTGAGCAGGAGCGCCTAAAGCACCAACTAATAGTCACTGCAAGGATCCTGAAGAAGAAGCATCAGCAGCTTAAAACTGACCAAGATCTGCTTAATGATAGATGGACCGAAGTCCTAGCCACCGAAAAATACGGCCTTGGTGGCCCAGCCAAAAGCTACCCGAAGCATAGACCGCTACCCCAAGGCGATGATAAGGCATTCGAGCCCGTACGATCATCGCACAATGCGGCAGGTCGACCACAACTTGGTCCGGTTAAAGCAGCAACTCATGCCGAACAATAGACCGCCCACCTCGCCATAAAGGCCAGAACAAAACAGCTCAAGGCTGTACATGCAACCTTCAACCGGGCTGGGTTAGTAAAACAGGATACCCAAGAGCGATCTACGGATCGCAAGGACACACCTCGACATGCAACGACGGCCACCTATTCGGACGTGACAAACCTAGCCACGCCCGGGCTGACAACTGCAAATGGACTCCATCAGAAGTATGCCGCAGCGTGGCCCAACATAGAGGCGCCGCACACCCCCTGCGCTTCACAAATGAAGTAATGGAGCTTGAATTCCCAGATGGGTTCAAACCCATGAATATCAAATCATACGATGGAATAAAGGTTCCCGCGGTATGGATTGAGGATTTCCTCCTCTGTCACACCCTAGCTAGTTCATGCATTAGAGTGTTGCATCATGTCTACTTTTCCAGAAAATTGAAATGGGGATGACAGAACCCCCAGCACCCCCTGGAAACAACTAGGGTTTACTAAAATCTTTTTCAATGAATCTGAAATGCCCTTCTAAAAAGTCCACCCTATTTGTCTTGGGTTATAACCTCTAACAAAATGGGTTCACATTTTTCTAGGACACATAAGTTCATTGGATTAAATCTTTATCTATTTGCATTTGGGCATTTAAATGCTATAAAATATTTTAAATGCCCAAATAATTCTGGAAATAGGTGTGGGCTGTTGGAAATAATCTAAACAGAGCCCTGATTATTTTCAAGATTTTTGAAGCTGCCTAAGTATTTTTAATAAAGCCACACAGTTACAGAAAAAAATAGAAATAAGAAATTAAAAGAGAGGGAGGGAACTTACCTGGCCGCACCCGCACCAGCCGGCCCACCTGGCGGCCCAGCACTGTGCTGGCCCATGTCAGCCAGCTGCTTCGTCCCTGCCAGGCAAGCAGAGAGGTCACGCCGGTGAGTACGATCTCGCCACGGCGCCACCTGCTTGCCGCCCACGCCCCTGGACACCTGAGCGAGCCCCACGTCGCCGCGCCGACCCCGCGGACACCTCACTCGCTCCCCAGCCTCTCTCCCTCGCTCTCCCGCACCATGGCCGACGCTACCGCGCCCGCACCACCATGAAACTCGTGTCCGCCGTCGTCCCCGTGCCGCGCTGCCGTGTCCAACAGCTTCGCCATTGTCGTCTCCGTCGAGAAGCACGAGCCCCGAGCGCTCACGCGCCCTGCTTCGTCCTCTTCGAGCTCGACTTCACCGAGCACCGCCGCAGATCCCCTTCGACGTCACCGCCGCAACAGTTCACCCCTGGCCGCGCCGTCTGCTCCTACGTGATGGCCGTGAGCTCCTGCACCTCCCCATCCTCTCCGTTCTCTCTCTCTCGAGAACCGTAGCGACTGCATGAAGGATCACCGCACGCACCGCCGCCAAGCTCATCGCTGACATGACTCCGGCCACCCACCAGCCACACCACCGTGTCCAACACTCTCACCGCATCGCGAGGAGTCCGTAGCACCACTCCATGCGCCTTGCCGTGCCCCGTAGCCTCGGGTTCGACTTCACCTGACTCCGGCGACCGCCAAGGTCGTCGCCGGCGACGTTCCCGGCCACCCCGAGCTCCACCACTGCCACCAAACGATGCGGCTCGCTCCCCGCGTCCCGTAGATGCCCTCCGCCGCCCATTTGGTCGCCGGAGCACGAAACCGCACTCCCACCGCCGCGTTTGGCCTTGCCGGCGGCAAAACGCCGGCGGGTTTGACCCCGTTGACCATTGATTGGGTGGGCCCAGGTTGACTCCCCCCTGAGTCTATGACAAGTGGGGCCCGCTCTGCTAATTAACTTAGATTAGCACTAACTAATTTTAGTTAGTTTAAATAACTACTGACACGCGGGACGCACTCGTCAGTTTGACCTAGACCAGCTCCATTGACCGCTGACATCACCCTGACGCAATACTGACGCATTAATTCAATTACTGGAATTATTCTTATACAGGAAATTCCAGAAAATACTACAAACTTCAAAAAGTCATAACTTTTAATCTGTAACTCCAAATGCAAAGATTTATATATGAAATTTGATCAAAAGAATTCAATCTTTCCATTTGTAATGGTTTCATGCATGACAGAACACTTTAACCTTGATGTTTAGGTGAAACAAGCTAATGCACTTATATGACTTAATAACATAAGCTTCCATTTGAGCCTTTGATTCAAATAGACTCAAACCAACATGTTTTACAATGCATTAGCCAGGACCCATCATATTGCCATATCATAGCATGCATCATATTGTTGCATATTGCCATGTGATGATTGTGTTCTGTGGTGTCTTTCATGGTAGGTTCTGCCTCCGAGGATACCTTCGATTATCCAACTGAAGGGCAGTACCCTACTACTACTCCATCAGGCAAGCGGCCCCATTGATCATATCGATACAATCCCATGTTCTCGCTCCTGCTCTCATTTCCTGCATTAATACAACAACGTTTCAAACTGTTGTGTGCTGCGATAGTTGAACCCTTATCCTCTGCACAACCTGTCATTGCAACAGTAACTAGATGAAACCCACTAGCATGTGTAGGAGTTGATTGAGCCAGGTATGTGTTTCCTACCTTGCTATGCCTGCTATGCTTAGAGTTGTGTCAGGTCTGGTTCATCTGGGTGATGGGCTAGAGTGAAATGATTACGTCGGTAATGTGAGGGTTGTGTTGAACATGATTTGGTAAAGGTATCGATGAGAGGCCATGTAGGAGTACATGGTGGGTTGTTTCATTGAGGCCGTCCTTAAGTACTGAGATCTGTATGTGTGATTCAAGAATCAGTTACTACCATACATTGGACCCGAAACCAATGGACCCTCTCGGCTTCTTAACCACCCTAGCTCTCTGTCCAGGAGTTGCAACTAGTTTCTGGTGTTTATAGGTTATGTGTTGGCGGCCGTGAAGGAAATATGCCCTAGAGGAAATAATAAAGTTATTATTTATTTCCTTATATCATGATAAATGTTTATTATTCATGCTAGAATTGTATTAACCGGAAACATAATACATGTGTGAATACATAGACAAACAGAGTGTCACTAGTATGCCTCTACTAGACTAGCTCATTAATCAAGGATGGTTATGTTTCCTAACCATGGACAAAGAGTTGTTATTTGATTAACGGGATCACATCATTAGGTGAATGATCTGATTGACATGACCCATTCCATTAGCTTAGCACCCGATCGTTTAGTATGTTGCTATTGCTTTCTTCATGACTTATACATGTTCCTATGACTATGAGATTATGCAACTCCCGTTTGCCGGAGGAACACTTTGTGTGCTACCAAACGTCACAACGTAACTAGGTGATTATAAAGGTGCTCTACAGGTGTCTCCAAAGGTACATGTTGGGTTGGCGTATTTCGAGATTAGGATTTGTCACTCCGATTGTCGGAGAGGTATCTCTGGGCCCTCTCGGTAATGCACATCACATAAGCCTTGCAAGCATTGCAACTAATGGGTTAGTTGTGAGATGATGTATTACAGAACGAGTAAAGATACTTGCCAGTAACGAGATTGAACTAGGTATTGAGATACCGATGATCGAATCTCGGGCAAGTAACATACCGATGACAAAGGGAACAACGTATGTTGTTATGCGGTCTGACCGATAAAAGATCTTCGTAGAATATGTAGGAGCCAATATGAGCATCCAGGTTCCGCTATTGGTTATTGACCGGAGATGTGTCTCGGTCATGTCTACATTGTTCTCGAACCCATAGGGTCCGCACGCTTAAGGTTTCGATGACAGTTATATTATGAGTTTATGCATTTTGATGTACCGAAGTTTGTTCGGAGTCCCGGATGTGATCACGGACATGACGAGGAGTCTCGAAATGGTCGAGACATAAATATTGATATATTGGAAGCCTATATTTGGATATCGGAAGTGTTCCGGGTGAAATCGGGATTTTACCGGAGTACCGGGAGGTTACCGGAACCCCTCGGGAGGTATATGGCCTTAGTGGGCTTTAGTGGAAGAGAGGAGAGGTGGCCAGGGCTGGGCCGCGCGCCCCTCCCCCCTAGTCCGAATAGGACAAGGAGAGGGGGCCGGCGCCCCCCTTCCTTCTCTCTCTCCTCTTTCCCCCCTCCCGAATCCTATTCCAACTAGGAAAGGGGGGGAATCCTACTCCCGGAGGGAGTAGGACTCCTCCTGGCACGCCCTCTCCTGGCCGGCCGCACCCCCCCTTTGATCCTTTATATACGGAGGCATGGAGCACCCCTAGGAACACAAGTTGATCCACGTGATCATATTCTTAGCCGTGTGCGGTGCCCCCTTCCACCATAGTCCTCGATAATATTGTAGCAGTGCTTAGGCGAAGCCCTGCGATGGTAGTACATCAAGATCGTCACCACGCCGTCGTGCTGACGGAACTCTTCCCCGACACTTTGCTGGATTGGAGTCCGGGGATCGTCATCGAGCTGAACGTGTGCTAGAACTCGGAGGTGTCGTAGTTTCAGTGCTTGATCGGTCGGGCCGTGAAGACGTACGACTACATCAACCACGTTGTGCTAACGCTTCCGTTGTCGATCTACAAGGGTACGTAGATCACACTCTCCCCTCTCGTTGCTATGCATCACCATGATCTTGCGTGTGCGTAGGAAATTTTTTGAAATTACTACGTTCCCCAATAGTGGCATCCGAGCCTAGGTTTTATATGTTGATGTTATATGCACGAGTAGAACACAAGTGAGTTGTGGGCGATATAAGTCATACTGCTTACCAGCATGTCATACTTTGGTTCGGCGATATTGTTGGACGAAGCGGCCCGGAGGACATTACGCGTACGCTTACGCGAGACCGGTTCTCCCTACGTGCTTTGCACAAAGGTGGCTAGCGGGTGACAGTTTCTCCAACTTTAGTTGAACCGAGTGTGGCTACGCCCGGTCCTTGCGAAGGTTAAAACAACACCAACTTGACAAACTATCGTTGTGGTTTTTGATGCGTAGGTAAGATTGGTTCTTGCTTAAGCCCGTAGCAGCCACGTAAAACATGCAACAACAAAGTAGAGGACGTCTAACTTGTTTTTGCAGGGCATGTTGTGATGTGATATGGTCAAGACATGATGCTAAATTTTATTGTATGAGATGATCATGTTTTGTAACCGAGTTATCGGCAACTGGCAGGAGCCATATGGTTGTCACTTTATTGTATGCAATGCAATCACGCTGTAATGCTTTACTTTATCACTAAGCGGTAGCGATAGTCGTGGAAGCATAAGATTGGCGAGATGACAACGATGCTACGATGGAGATCAAGGTGTCGCGCCGATGGCGATGGTGATCACGACGGTGCTTCGAGGATGGAGATCACAAGCACAAGATGATGATGGCCATATCATATCACTTATATTGATTGCATGTGATGTTTATCTTTTATGCATCTTATCTTGCTTTGATTGACGGTAGCATTATAAGATGATCTCTCACTAATTATCAAGAAGTGTTCTCCCTGAGTATGCACCGTTGCGAAAGTTCTTCGTGCTGAGACACCACGTGATGATCGGGTGTGATAGGCTCTACGTTCAAATACAACGAGTGCAAAACAGTTGCACACGCGGAATACTCAGGTTATACTTGACGAGCCAAGCATATACAGATATGGCCTCGGAACACGGAGAACGAAAGGTCGAGCGTGAATCATATAGTAGATATGATCAACATAGTGATGTTCACCAATGAAACTACTCCATCTCACGTGATGATCGGACATGGTTTGGTTGATTTGGATCACGTAATCACTTAGAGGATTAGAGGGATGTCTATCTAAGTGGGAGTTCTTAAGTAATATGATTAACTGGACCTAAATTTATCATGAACTTAGTACCTGATAGTATCTTGCTTATTTATGTTTGATTGTAGATAGCTGGCCCATGCTATTGTTCCGTTGAATTTAGTGCGTTCCTTGAGAAAGCAAAGTTGAAAGATGATGGTAGCAATTACACGGACTGGGTCCGTAACTTGAGGATTATCCTCATTGCTGCACAGAAGAATTACGTCCTGGAAGCACCGCTGGGTGCCAGGCCTGCTGCTGGAGCAACACCAGATGTTATGAACGTCTGGCAGAGCAAAGCTGATGACTACTCGATAGTTCAGTGTGCCATGCTTTACGGCTTAGAATCAGGACTTCAACGACGTTTTGAACGTCATGGAGCATATGAGATGTTCCAGGAGTTGAAGTTAATATTTCAAGAAAATGCCCGGATTGAGAGATATGAAGTCTCCAATAAATTCTATAGCTGCAAGATGGAGGAGAACAGTTCTGTTAGTGAGCATATACTCAAAATGTCTGGGTATAATAATCACTTGATTCAAGTGGGAGTTAATCTTCCAGATGATTGCGTCATTGACAGAATTCTCCAATCACTGCCACCAAGCTACAAGAGCTTCATGATGAACTATAATATGCAAGGGATGAATAAGACTATTCCCAAGCTCTTCGCAATGCTGAAAGCTGCGGAGGTAGAAATCAAGAAGGAGCATCAAGTGTTGATGGTCAACAAGACCACTAGTTTCAAGAAAAAGGGCAAAGGGAAGAAGAAGGGGAACTTCAAAAAGAACAGCAAGCAAGTTGCTACTCAAGAGAAGAAACCCAAACCTGGACCTAAGCCTGAAACTGAGTGCTTCTACTGCAAGCAGACTGGTCACTGGAAGCGGAACTGCCCCAAGTATTTGGCGGATAAGAAGGATGGCAAGGTGAACAAAGGTATATGTGATATACATGTTATTGATGTGTACCTTACTAATGCTCGCAGTAGCACCTGGGTATTTGATACTGGTTCTGTTGCTAATATTTGCAACTCGAAACAGGGACTACAGATTAAGTGAAGATTGGCTAAGGACAAGGTGACGATGCGCGTGGGAAATGGTTCCAAAGTCGATGTGATCGCAGTCGGCACGCTACCTCTACATCTACCTTCGGGATTAATATTAGACCTAAATAATTGTTATTTGGTGCCAGCATTAAGCATGAACATTATATCTGGATCTTGTTTGATGCGAGACGGTTATTCATTTAAATCAGAGAATAATGGTTGTTCTATTTACATGAGTAATATCTTTTATGGTCATGCACCCTTAAGGAGTGGTCTATTCTTATTAAATCTCGATAGTAGTGACACACATATTCATAGTGTTGAAGCCAAAAGATGCAGAGTTGATAATGATAGTGCAACTTATTTGTGGCACTGCCATTTGGGTCATATCGGTATAAAGCGCATGAAGAAACTCCATACTGATGGGCTTTTGGAACCACTTGATTATGAACCACTTGGTACTTGTGAACCGTGCCTTATGGGTAAGATGACAAAAACACCGTTCTCCGGTACTATGTAGAGAGCAACAGATTTGTTGGAAATCATACATACAGATGTATGTGGTCCGATGAATGTTGAGGCTCGTGGCGGATATCGTTATTTTCCCACCTTCACAGATGACTTAAGCAGATATGGGTATATCTACTTAATGAAACACAAGTCTGAAACGTTTGAAAAGTTCAAAGAATTTCAGAGTGAAGTTGAAAATCATCGTAACAAGAAAATAAAATTCCTACGATCTGATCGTGGAGGAGAATATTTGAGTTACGAGTTTGGTGTACACTTGAAACAATGTGGAATAGTTTCGCAACTCACGCCACCCGGAACACCACAGCGTAATGGTGTGTCTGAATGTCGTAATCGTACTTTACTAGATATGGTACGATCTATGATGTCTCTTACTGATTTACCGCTATCATTTTGGGGATACGCTCTAGAGACGGTCGCATTCACGTTAAATAGGGCACCATCAAAATCCGTTGAGACGACGCCTTATGAACTGTGGTTTGGCAAGAAACCAAAGTTGTCATTTCTTAAAGTTTGGGGCTGCGATGCTTGTGTGAAAAAGCTTCAACCTGATAAGCTCGAACCCAAATCGGAGAAATGTGTCTTCATAGGATATCCAAAGGAAACTATTGGATACACCTTCTATCACAGATCCGAAGGCAAGACTTTTGTTGCTAAATTCGGAAACTTTCTGGAGAAGGAGTTTCTCTCGAAAGAAGTGAGTGGGAGGAATGTAGAACTTGACGAGGTAACTGTACCTACTCCCTTATTGGAAAGTAGTACATCACAGAAACCTGTTTCTGTGACACCTACACCAATTAGTGAGGAAGCTAATGATGATGATCATGAAACTTCAGAACAAGATACTACTGAACCTCGTAGATCAACCAGAGTGAGATCCGCACCAGAGTGGTACGGTAACCCTGTTCTGGAAGTCATGCTACTAGATCATGATGAACCTATGAACTATGAAGAAGCGATGGTGAGCCCAGATTCCGCAAAATGGCTTGAAGCCATGAAATCTGAGATGGGATCCATGTATGAGAACAAAGTATGGACTTTGGTTGACTTGCCCAATGATCGGCAAGCAATTGAGAATAAATGGATCTTTAAGAAGAAGACTGACGCTGACGGTAATATTACTGTCTACAAAGCTCGACTTGTCGCAAAAGGTTTTCGGCAAGTTCAAGGGGTTGACTACGATGAGACCTTCTCACCCGTAGCGATGCTTAAGTCTGTCCGAATCATGTTAGCAATTGCCGCATTTTATGATTATGAAATTTGGCAGATGGATGTCAAAACTGCATCCCTGAATGGATTTCTAGAAGAAGAGTTGTATATGATGCAACCAGAAGGTTTTGTCGATCCAAAGGGAGCTAACAAAGTGTGCAAGCTCTAGCGATCCATTTATGGACTGGTGCAAGCCTCTCGGAGTTGGAATAAACGCTTTGATAGTGTGATCAAAGCATTTGGTTTTATACAGACTTTTGGAGAAGCCTGTATTTACAAGAAAGTGAGTGGGAGCTCTGTAGCATTTCTGATATTATATGTGGATGACATATTACTAATTGGAAATGATATAGAATTTCTGGATAGCATAAAGGGATACTTGAATAAGAGTTTTTCAATGAAAGACCTCGGTGAAGCTGCTTACATATTAGGCATTAAGATCTATAGAGATAGATCAAGACGCTTAATTGGACTTTCACAAAGCACATACCTTGACAAAGTTTTGAAGAAGTTCAAAATGGATCAAGCAAAGAAAGGGTTCTTGCCTGTGTTACAAGGTGTGAAGTTGAGTCAGACTCAATGCCCGACCACTGCAGAAGATAGAGAGAAAATGAAAGATGTTCCCTATGCTTCAGCCATAGGCTCTATCATGTATGCAATGCTGTGTACCAGACCTGATGTGTGCCTTGCTATAAGTCTAGCAGGGAGGTACCAAAGTAATCCAGGAGTGGATCACTGGACAGCGGTCAAGAACATCCTGAAATACCTGAAAAGGACTAAGGATATGTTTCTCGTTTATGGAGGTGACAAAGAGCTAATCGTAAATGGTTACGTCGATGCAAGCTTTGACACTGATCCGGACGATTCTAAATCGCAAACCGGATACGTGTTTACATTAAACGGTGGAGCTGTCAGTTGGTGCAGTTCTAAACAAAGCATCGTGGTGGGATCTACGTGTGAAGCGGAATACATAGCTGCTTCGGAAGCAGCAAATGAAGGAGTCTGGATGAAGGAGTTTATATCCGATCTAGGTGTCATACCTAGTGCATCGGGTCCAATGAAAATCTTTTGTGACAATACTGGTGCAATTGCCTTGGCAAAGGAATCCAGATTTCACAAGAGAACCAAGCACATCAAGAGACGCTTCAATTCCATCCGGGATCTAGTCCAGGTGGGAGACATAGAGATTTGCAAGATACATACGGATCTGAATGTAGCAGACCCGTTGACTAAGCCTCTTCCACAAGCAAAACATGATCAGCACCAAGGCTCCATGGGTGTTAGAATCATTACTGTGTAATCTAGATTATTGACTCTAGTGCAAGTGGGAGACTGAAGGAAATATGCCCTAGAGGCAATAATAAAGTTATTATTTATTTACTTATATCATGATAAATGTTTATTATTCATGCTAGAATTGTATTAACCGGAAACATAATACATGTGTGAATACATAGACAAACAGAGTGTCACTAGTATGCCTCTACTAGACTAGCTCGTTAATCAAGGATGGTTATGTTTCCTAACCATGGACAAAGAGTTGTTATTTGATTAACGGGATCACATCATTAGGTGAATGATCTGATTGACATGACCCATTCCATTAGCTTAGCACCCGATCGTTTAGTATGTTGCTATTGCTTTCTTCATGACTTATACATGTTCCTATGACTATGAGATTATGCAACTCCCGTTTCCGGAGGAACACTCTGTGTGCTACCAAACGTCACAACGTAACTGGGTGATTATAAAGGTGCTCTACAAGTGTCTCCAAAGGTACATGTTGGGTTGGCGTATTTCGAGATTAGGATTTGTCACTCCGATTGTCGGAGAGGTATCTCTCGGCCCTCTCGGTAATGCACATCACATAAGCCTTGCAAGCATTGCAACTAATAGGTTAGTTGTGAGATGATGTATTACAGAACGAGTAAAGAGACTTGCCGGTAATGAGATTGAACTAGGTATTGAGATACCGACGATCGAATCTCGGGCAAGTAACATACCGATGACAAAGGGAACAACGTATGTTGTTATGCGGTCTGACCGATAGAAGAGCTTCGTACAATATGTAGGAGCCAATATGAGCATCCAGGTTCCGCTATTGGTTATTGACCGGAGACGTGTCTCGGTCATGTCTACATTGTTCTCGAACCCGTAGGGTCCGCACGCTTATGGTTTCGATGACAGTTATATTATGAGTTTATGCATTTTGATGTATCGAAGTTTGTTCGGAGTCCCGGATGTGATCACGAACATGACGAGGAGTCTCGAAATGGTCGAGGCATAAAGATTGATATATTGGAAGCCTATATTTCGATATCAGAAGTGTTCCAGGTGAAATCGGGATTTTAACGGAGTACCGGGAGGTTACCGGAACCCCCCGGGAGGTATATGGGCCTTAGTGGGCTTTAGTGGAAGAGAGGAGAGGTGGCCAGGGCTGGGCTGGGCCGCGCGCCCCTCCCCCCCTAGTCCGAATAGGACAAGGAGAGGGGGCCGGCGCCCCCCTTCCTTCTCTCTCTCCTCTTTCCCCCCTCCCGAATCCTATTCCAACTAGGAAAGGGGGGGAATCCTACTCCCGAAGGGAGTAGGACTCCTCCTGGCGCGCCCTCTCCTGGCCGGCCGCACCCCCCCTTTGATCCTTTATATATGGAGGCAGGGAGCACCCCTAGGAACACAAGTTGATCCAAGTGATCATATTCTTAGCCGTGTGCGGTGCCCCCTTCCACCATAGTCCTCGATAATATTGTAGCGGTGCTTAGGCAAAGCCCTGCGACGGTAGTACATCAAGATCGTCACCAAGCCGTCGTGCTAACGGAACTCTTCCCCGACACTTTGCTGGATCGGAGTCCGGGGATCGTCATCGAGCTAAACGTGTGCTAGAACTCGGAGGTGTCGTAGTTTCGGTGCTTGATCGGTCGGGCCGTGAAGACGTACGACTACATCAACCACGTTGTGCTAACACTTCCGTTGTCGATCTACAAGGGTACGTAGATCACACTCTCCCCTCTCGTTGCTATGCATCACCATGATCTTGCGTGTGCGTAGGAAATTTTTTGAAATTACTACGTTCCCCAACAGGCCGTGCGTAGCGCTGACCCTAGGGGTGGGCTATGATGCGGTAGATACACCGTGGCCGGGTATGCCAGGCGCCCGTTTGGCATCTTGGGACCCTGTACACATCGTTCGGGTCCGTATGTGGAAACCTCGGCCGGACTCGCTGCGGATGGAACCTGGATAGGCGATAAACCTGGACTAGAGACTTGAGTGTTTAGGTAGGCCGTGGCCGACACCCTCGTTGGGCTTCCGCTTGAAGGTTGCCGAGTACATGCCGTGTAAACGACGATAAGTGGTGAGAGCGTGTATGAAGAAGTACACCCCTGCAGGGTTAACATCATCTATTCGAATAGCCGCGTCCGCGGTAAAGGACTACTTGGTTGCCTATACAGTTCATAGACAAGTTAATGGTTACTACTAAAAGACTCAAGATAAGTGTGAGTACCGTGGATGACCCTCTCGTAGGATGACGAGGGAGGATCCACGGTGGAGTATTGTGTTGGTGATTAGTGGACTCGTGTGCGAAAACTATTTTACAAGTGGTGTCTTGTAGGATAGCTTAGCCAAGAGTCAAAGCTGGCTTGCTGCAATAACTCCACCACCTTCTTGAGAATGAGCATGTATAGTAGGATCTGTTGTAAGTCTTGCTGAGTACCTTTGTACTCATGTTTCTTTAATTACTGTTTTCAGATGACAACACCGCCCCTTCCGACGGGTTTTATGTAGACCTCGACGTTGATGAGTGACTTGCCACCCAGGTGGTGATTCCGAGCCAAGGAGGGGCCTATGTAGATAGACAGGCTTCGTCAATCCTTCTTTCTTTCTAGTGTCTGTACTCATACTAGTTTGCTTCCGCATGTGCTTGTATGCTTGTATGACTTGAATGTCGGGTCATGTGACCCCTACCTGTATGAACATGTTATGTATGGCTCCTTGGGGCCTTTAAATAAAGTACTTTGAGTTGTAGAGTTTTGTTGTGATGCCATGTTGTATTTACACATATCGATCATATTGTGTGTATGATTGAAATGCTTGGTATGTGTGGGATCCGACAATCTAGTTGTTTATCCTTGGCAGCCTCTCTTATGGGGAAATGTAGTCTAGTGCTTCCATGAGCCATAGTAGTCCGCTACAGCCCGGTTCACCGGAGTCCTGCTAGCCCAGCACTACTGCTCAAGACACATGACTGGCCAGCATGTGTTTCACTTTGTTCCTGTGTCTGTCCCTTCGAGGAAATGTCATGCGGTGACATTCAGAGTCCTGCCTAGCCTGCTACAGCCCGGTTCCCGGAGTCCTGTTAGCCCAGTGTTACAGCCCGGATTCACACGCTGCTGACCGACATGCTCGATGTGATTCATGTATGCCTGTCCCCATAGGTTAGTGCCACTTTGGGTTCATGACTAGCCATGTCGGCCCGGTTTCTCTGTCATATGGATGCTAGCGACACTATCATATACGTGAGCCAAAAGGCGCAAACGGTCCTGGGCCATGGTAAGGCGACACCCATGGGAATACCGTCCGTGAGGCCGCAAAGTGATATGTGGTGTTACAGGCTAGATTGGTGTGACTTGGAATCGGGGACCTGACAGCGTTGGCATCAGAGCCAGACTGCCTGTAGGTTCGTTGAGCCAAACTGGTCGATGTCGAGTCTAGAAATGCTTTAGTTATATGTAGGGGAATTGATTGTGGGAGGGAACGTAAGGCTCTTTTACTCCTTTACCTTATGCCCTCTGATCTGAGTCATTCTCTTCTCTTTCTACGTGGGTTAAAGAATAGGCTCTCTTCTCTCTATCAGGTTCACGTGTTACTAATCCGTAGTAACTTATAGGATTGTTGGTTTCAAGCACCAGTTCAGTTTCTACTACTTTACTATGTTGTCAGTTGAGCCAGAACCTTGATATGATGTTGTTGAGTGGTTTTGCCAACGGGTGTGAATGTGTCAAATCTATTTCTGAGCATTTACAACCGTTATGCTGTCCGATTCCTCCTAGAAAATACTAATGCCTTTGCATTATTTCGTGCTTTCAGATGGCCACCCGTTCACAGAATCAAGTGGTTCGTCTGACCCGGTGCCTCGATGTACCTGGTCACACGTCCATGCTGGTCCGAGTGATGCTCTAGACAGGCTATCGATGGTATCCTGAGTATACCGTCGAGGAGCAGTTTCGAGACTTCAATCAGAGCCAATACCTTTGTACCGTCAGGATATACCCCTCTTATCCTGGAGCTACTGAACCCCTCCACTGCTCTTATGGACTTGGGGTTACTATCAAGATGTCCGTGCAAGACGCAGCTTACTCAATGATGACTATCATTCGAGCCAGAACTGCCTTGCTTCGGAACACCGATTTCCGCTACATGCCAGCCTCACTCCTTGGGGCACAGGGGTACTATCAGGCTTTGTACTGTGACTCTACACATGAGGATTCACTACTCCGCACCACTATCGAGATGCTCGAGGACAAGGACCGCGAAAATCGTGCCTTGCGAATGGAGCTCTTCAACTCTCGTTCTGACCACTGGGCCACTTTGACACGGTTTGCACCTGCCGTGCAGGCTGGATACATGGACATGAGGGACCTATACCCTGTGCGGTCTGGGTTGCCAGATTGTATGGAATGGCGTGATGTAGGAGGCATCACCCCTCCTCGTGGTCCCCGTCTGCCACCGTTTGTTGGACCAAGGCCACATCTGAGTCCCTATGGACCGCAAGCTCCACGGGACCGTCTGTTCCCAGATGATCATGTTCCGCTTCCAGGTTTGGGTGGTGACTTTTATGAAGATTACTACGGAAACGTCTGAGTTAGTAGTAGCTTCATTATTGTTGTAATAGTTGTATTCTCCACAGTCATGCGTGACTCGTGGGATACGACTTGGTGTGTATCACGTTCCGGAGGTGTAGAAAAATAATGTATAGGAGCTTGGAATTCCTCCGATGAGATGTAACGTCTTTCACCGTAGTTGTACTCTAGCCTGGGCTTGTACTAAACTATGTACGGTGTGTATGACTGATAGTATATATATGGCAGTTTCTATATTACCATGTCGTGCAATGAACATCTCAGTATTCCATGTTATCCATTACATTCCGCACTTCCTTGCCAAGTTTGTGCCATCCTTATCTAAACTGTTGTCTTGTTTTCCTAGGATGGTCAACACCCGCAGCAACCCTGCTGCCCCAGAGCAGGGTGAAGCCAGTGAAGCTAGGGATGAGAATCTGCCTCACCCGCCTTCTTTGGCCGAAGTTATGCTGGAGGCAGAAAGAAACAAGCGTGAGACTAACCGCTTGCTAGAGCGGATTGAGCAGAATACTGCACGTCATCGGAGGAACGACTTGGTGTCAATCAATGACTTCCGTCGAGCCCCTCGATGCGGATGATTGACTTTGCAGCATCACCCATAAGCTACGCTCTACCAACGTAGCCGAAGCTGATAAGGTTACCTATGCTACCTATCACCTCGAAGGCCCTGCTAGCCTTTGGTGGGAAAACTTTGAGGCCATGCGCCCGGCTAGCCAAATCACTACTTGGGCTGAATTCAGTGAGGCTTTCCATGAGCATCACATTCCGGAGGGTCTCATGGATCGTAAGCGGGAAGAATTCTGTAATTTCACCCAAGGCAGACTGACCGTGGATGCATACAGTCATGAGTTTGGAAATCTAGCACGTTATGCTCCTGAAGAGGTATCCACCGACGCCAAGAAGCAGGCAAGGTTCCGTAAGGGACTTAGCCCCAAGCTTCATCGTGACCTCCGTCTGCACGAGTGCACCTCCTTCTAGAAGCTGGTCAATAAGGACATCAGTGCTGAGACAGGTCAGACTGACTATGACGCTTCACGCAAGCACTCCCGTGACTTTGGTTCTTCATCCGGCTCTGGATCTCAGAAGCGCCGGGTGTGGATTCCAAACACAGCGCTACCACCCAGGTTCACCCCGGCCATCCTTTGAGGCGCCTCGCCCCAACTAGCAGTTTGCACCGCCTAAGACCTATGGTGGCCCCGCTGCTAATGCTGCTCCACGCCCGAATGTTGTGACATGTTTCAAGTGTGGAGAGCCGGGTCACTACAGTTGAGAGTGTCCCCAGAACAACAACCCCAACCAGTCTAGAAAGTCCGTTGGCCGTGGTAAACTAGCGGGAAAGACATTCTACGCCAAGCCAGCCACCACTGCACGTGGCCATGTCAACTATGTCTCAGCTGAGGAGACTCGTGATGATCCTAGCGTTGTCCTTGGTACGCTCCTTGTTAACTGCCATCCAACAACTATTCTTTTGGATACTGGAGCATCTCATTCATTCATATCTGAGAGCTAT
Organism: Triticum urartu; assembly: GCF_056163025.1. Taxonomy (NCBI): domain Eukaryota; kingdom Viridiplantae; phylum Streptophyta; class Magnoliopsida; order Poales; family Poaceae; genus Triticum; species Triticum urartu. The sequence goes on from NC_141877.1 coordinate 614,451,661, forward strand.
GCTCGATTGCATAACACGACATTCTGTGACATGCCCACTTCCATGGAAATTAAACCCCTGGCTCTAGATGGCAAACTTCTAGAGTAAGCCATGGGAATGAAATTCTTGTCGATAGACTTGTCTTCCTTGCATCACTAATAGCTCTCAAGTCCTCGGACATAAACATCATCTTGGGTATGGACTGGATGTCAGCCCATTATGCTAAGATTGATTGCTCTACTAGAACTGTTCAACTTACCCACCCATCGGGCAAGACAGTCAATGTCTTAACTCGACTGGCCAAGTGCCAGCTTTACTCACTAAATGCCAACCCCCTTCCAGACCTTGAAGATATTCCGGTAGTCCGAGACTTCCCGGATGTCTTTCCAGAAGAACTGCCAGGTGTTCCACCTGACAGGGATGTCGAGTTCGTGATAGACCTTGTTCCAGGAACCGTTCCGATCTCTAGAAGACCCTATAAGATGGCACCCCTAGAACCAGCCAAACTTAAGAAACAACTCGATGAGTCCTTGAAAAAGGGTTTCATCCGTCCTAGTTCTTCTCCTTGGGCTTGCCCCCATCCTCTTCGTCAAGAAGAAGGATGTAACGGATCGGACGGTTGTAGATTACCGACCTGTCAACTTGGTCACTATCAAGAACAAGTATCCGCTCCCCAGGATCAACGATCTGTATGATCAGCTGTGACACCCCAAAATTTTGACCTTGTTTCATTGATTAAAATTTTGCCAGGAAATTTAAACTTTCATTTTCTGGATTTTTCCCTTGATTTCAAAGCCATTCTTTTCTTTGTTATTATGGAGTTTTTACCCCAAGTAAAAACTTTCCAAATATATTATTGGACTTGTTTGCCCTTTCAAGAAAAAAAACATTTCTATTATCAGTGGAACTTATTTGCACAATCATTTCTCTCTGAGCTTTATTCCTAAAATGATTTTTCATTAGTTTTGGAGCTCTTTTTTGAATTACAACCACTTGATAAATTTATTTAAAATTTTCACCAAAATTTGGAGTTGTCATGTGATGTTTTTAAATCACTTCTATGCAAAAATATATTTCATTCATTTAATCTTTTGAGCTCTACACCAAGTTTTCAAATCTGGTCCAGTGGACAATTTTGCACTACAACCCCTTTAAATATTTCTTTAAAACTTCCAACAAAATTATGGGATGTTCATAGGAGTATATTATTCAACTTTAAGCAAAAAACCCTGGATGTTCTTTGAAATATTTGAGTGAATCAACCTCTTTTTCATACTGGTCCAGCATGGTGATTTGTACAGCAACCATCATTTAACTTCCCCTTTTAGCTATGATTCCTTTTCCTACTTATAGCCCATCCTGCAAAACCCTTAAGTCCAGGAGAGTGGACCCATTGGAGGATTTTAAGTGCATGCAATCATGCCTTTTTCCTTCTGTCCAAAACTAGAGATTTGCAAAACTTACACTAACAAGTTTGAGCTTTTGGGAAACTAACTTCACCACCCTCTTATTCATCCAAAGAGACTATGATCTGGAAATTTGGGCCACCCCAAGAGTTGCCTAAATGCCTTTGGCATTTTGCCAAACACCCTGTGTGCATAGCCAGAATTGGCATGGTTTTTAGTTTGCTATATGAACTTGAACCACTGACCCAGTAACCATGTCCACTAAGCTCCTAGCTACTCGTAACCTAGGTCTGCTAATTGCCAGCCTCACCCAAGCTCTGTGGCATGCATTGGCATTTTGTCAAGCAGCTAGCGTGCGTGCTCTGGGCGCGCCCAGAGCGCACGTTTTGCACGTGCGTGCACCGAGCCGCTGCATCGCACGGCTGCCTCCCCGCACCCGCTCTGGCCACTCCCCACTCGCAGCCAGCGCCCCGACTTCTCCCTCACCACAGAGCCGCCTGGACCCCTCCTCCTGGCGCCCCACAGCGCCACCGACGCTAGCCGCCGACGGCCGCAGCAGGGCTCTGCCATGGACGGCACCGCCCAAGCCATACACGCGCGCCAGCTCGCCCCTTGAGCAGTATGGAACTCGTCGGAATGTGCCGGCCAGCTCCACGTCACCCTGCACCTACAGAATGGCAATCGCCGACGAGCTTATCCACGGCCGCCGCAAAACCGACCTCGTTGCACTATAAAAGGAGGCCCCCGAGCTCGTCTAAGCCCTCAGGCAGCCCCATACCATCCTCCAAGTGACCCCCATAGCCAGAGAACGACGGGAGGAGGTCGTCTTCCTCGCCTCCGACGGGTTCGGCCGCCGCCATGCTCCAGTCCAATTCGTCGTGAGCAGGCCCTCCCCCGCCCATCCAGCGACACCACTCGACTCCCCTCAACCTAGCGGAGCTGCCCAGCCTCTCATATGCGATCGGGAACCACCGTAGCCCCAAACCCCCATTGCTCCTGAAGCCTCCTCCGCCGCGAAACTCACCGCCGACGACTCCCTCCACCCCCGCCGACCCAACGACCACCGGGAGGACAGCCCCGGTATTACGAATCCATCCCGACCCTCTGGAGCCCGCGGGGAGCTGCCGTTCGCCGGCGTTGATCGCCGGAGCCTCGCCTCCGTTCGGGCAGAGGAAGAGGAGGGAGAGAGGACTGGTCAAACCTAACCAGTGGCCCCCCTGGACCCACTGTCAGTGACCCAGCCCCGCCTCCATGTGTTTTAAGTGGAAGCGCAAACCCTCCAGTCCGTCTCCCCTGCTACGAAAGCGTATTCCTTTTTGAAACATTTTCTTTTCTATTTTATTTTTAAAACAGAATTTGACCAAAACTTTGACTAGCTATAACTTTTTAAATATAAATCCAAATGACTTGATTCTTTTTCTGTTGTTTACCAAATATTGTCTAGATTATTTTCATATTTATTTCAAAAAAATTCCAAACAACTTTTTGTACTGTTTTTAAAGTATGTGTTAATTCAAATTTATTTAAAATAGGATTTGTTGGAGAGAGGAGAAAACTTTCAAAAGTTTTGGAGAGCACCTCACCTCTCCACACCTTGAAGGCAAGCATTTCTGAACCCAGGCATAATATTATCGTGTGTTGTTTGATACAGTTACAACACCACCGTGACACCGAGTATCCGTTATGTGTTTGTGAGGATATGATCATACTTGCATACTGATGATCTCATGCTATTGGAGCTTGATATGTTGCGATAGTAATCATCTTCACATGCCTTTTATGCCTACTGGAAGGAAGCCGAGAAAGTCTCTGTTTTGGGTAGACATGAGCTTATCTCTAGTTCCCCGTAGGGACGGTTGTGTCCGGTATGGCAGGATGAGGTATGATGAGTGGTGATACTGTCTGTTGGTTTGAAACATATTTGTTATACTAATCATGCAGGAAATACTTAAGCCTCATGAGTCGGTCGTAGATCGAGTCTTGTTCCAGCAACCCCCATACTTGTTTTGTGCTGCCACTTGTCCCTGCCGTAGGTAGGGTACGGTTCAGTAAGTTGTCAACCCCTGTCCTAGCACACACCGTACAGAGAGGCCATGGTGGAAGATACCGGCTGCATCCAGTAGGCATGCCACCTGGTCCGGGGGCATGGGTGTTTCCGGTTGGGACCGAGAGGGGAGGCCACCCCTTAGAGCGCGCGATAGAAATTTGATCCCATGCTACACGAGGTTGTAGCCTCCCCACTTAGAGTTTTGCTTAACAGGTGTCTGGGTGATTCCAGACACGAGTAAAGTTAAGCTGGTGTGTGCAAGTCAGGCGTGTTTTCGACTAAAAGACCGTAGACGGAATTAGTTCCGATGGACTAAAGAAATCCGTTACTCGTGGGTAAAGAGTACACCCTCTGCAGAGATATTATACCTATTCAAATAGCCGTGTCCATGGTTAAGGACTATAGTCTGGGATGGGTCAAGTGTTGGTCTTAGTGTCAGTCTTCGGAGGAAAAACTACTAAACCAGAACATTGATTATGACCGGTGACGTATGATGATTATGATTATTATTATTATGGACTAATCATTTATGTTATTTGAATTATTGAGTATCCCTGGGACGGTTCTACCTCCTGGATATTCACCGTGATTATTCTTATATAAGCCCTTTATGTGGTGTCGCCCAGACGCCCGACTGTGGCATGCGTGTTATTTCATTTACTTATAAGCCCTTTATGTGGTGTCGCTCAGCCGCCCGACTGTGGCATGCTTGTTATTTCATTTACTTATAAGCCCTTTATGTGGTGTCGCACAGACGCCCGACTGAGGCACGCTTCATATTATTATCCTTTCGAGGCGTCGCTTCAGGCACCCGATCGGTGCTTTTCATTTCTACTCCCTCATTGTTTACTCATGTTTTATTTGAATGATCTGCTTGCGTGCATCATGAACCTTATTTCATAACTGACGAAGTGATCATGGAATATTTCAAAACATGATTATCAATGGCTATATTATACCTGTGTTCTTAATGTTTGCGAGTACATTCAAAGTACTCACTGGCTTGTCCTTGGCTATTGTCTTGGCCAGATTTCTTGCGTGGAAAGGAGCGTTGCGGTGACAGCCCCGGAACCTACGTAATGGTGATAGCAGCCTCGCGAAGATAGGAGTTATCCTGGTCAGCTGTTCCTGTGGGAAATGGAGTCCCATAGACGCTAATGATCCGCAAACCGCTTCCGCCATCAACCACTAGAAACCAATTGTTGTACCCATAGGCCAGAATGGTCTTGTACTTCATATTTTGTATTTTGCTTGGAGTTTCTGTAACAAGTTGGTGTCTCATCAGCTAACAGTAATCCTGGGGCTGGTGAGCACAAGGGCCACTTTTGGGAAATTAATATCTTGAAAATCCGGTCCTGACATCAGCTCGCTGGATCCTCAGTCTTTTCCAAAATGGATTTGAGGTTGGAATACCATCAAATCAAAATAAAAAATGGGGACATTCCTAAAACGGCCTTTGTTACTCGTTATGGCCAATACGAGTACACCGTCATGTCCTTCGGTTTAACCAATGCCCCAGCCACTTTCTCTCGGTTAATGAACTCAATCTTCATGGAGTATTTGGATAAATTCGTCGTGGTATACCTCGATGACATACTCATCTACTCCAAGAATGAGGAAGAACGTGCCGAGCATCTAAGGCTAGTATTGACGAAACTTCGAGAGCATCTCCTTTATGCCAATTTCTCCAAATGTGAATTTTGGTTGCCAGAAGTGACCTACCTAGGCCATGTAATCTCTGGTAAGGGTATTGCTGTCAATCCCGAGCGAGTTCAAGCCATCCTTGATTGGACTCCACCTGAAGCGGTCAAGCAAGTTCGGAGCTTCCTTGGCTTAGCGAGCTATTGTCGCCGCTTCGTCGAGAATTTCTCCAAGGTTGCTAAACCTCTAATTGAACTCCTTAAGAAAGATAAAAAGGTCGAGTGGACCCCACAGTGTGAGTTCAGCTTTAAGGAACTGAAAAGACGCCTGACATCTGCTCCCGTACTGGTACCACAAGATTTCTCCAAGGACTTTATTATCTATTGCGATGCCTCGCGACAAGGACTAGGTTGCATACTCATGCAAGATCGTCAGGTAATTGCCTATGCTTCACGGCAATTACACCCACACGAGGAAAACTATCCCACACATGATGCGGAGCTTGCAGCTGTAGTCCATGCACTTAAAACTTGGTGACATTACCTTCTCGGTAATCGTTGTGAGATCTTCACTGATCACCTGTCACATCCCTGCTTTTAGTCATGCATTAGGGTTGGATGAACATGTGCATCATGTTTAAATTTCTTTTAAACTTGAAATGGGGCCTAATCAACCCCAACACCCCCCTGAAAATGCTAATTTCCAACAATTGGAATTTCAATGAACCCAAAATGCCCTTCATAAAAGCCCACCATTTTTGGTATTGACTAAAACCTCTGCCAAAAATGGTCTTGCAATTTATGGAGCCATTCTGGATTTTTGAACAAGCCATATGTATTTGAATTTGGGCATTTTAAATGCTATAAATATTTTAAAGTGCTCAAATAATCTTGGAAGCATTTTTAGGCAGTTGAGAATATTCCCAAATGTGCCTCTGAATATTTCCAGAGTTTTTGGAAATGAAATATTATTTATTCTATTTCAATACACATAGCAGGAAATAAATAAAAGCAAAACAGAAAAGAGAGAGAGAGTTAGAGCTTACCTGGAAGCCCCCCCCCCCAGCCGGCCCACCTAGCTGGCCCGGCCCAGCAGCCGCTCCACGCAGCTGCTTCGCCTAGCCAGTGAGGCGAGCAGGTGCTCGACGGCGAGCACAGGAGCTCGCCATGCCACCTCTCTGCCTGCCTGTCGTCGCCCGCGCCAGCGTGATGCCTCGACACACCTCCACGTCGCGCACCGAACCCCCTGGACACGCCCATTCCCCCCTACCTCTCTCCCTCGCTCCCCTCTGCCATGGCAGACGCAGCCGACGCCGTTCCGCCGCCGTAACCGTGCCCACCGTCGTCAACGCGCCGCTCCACCGTGTCCTGAAGCTCCGCCACTCCCTCCTCGACCATCCCACCGAGCCACGCCCCGCCGGAGGCCCCCGAGCGTCTTCACCGAGCTCGTCTTCAACCTCGGTCGCCGGAGATCCCCCTCACCGCTCCGCTCGCTCCGGTGCTTCCCCGAGCACGCCGAGGCCACTCCTGCACTCCCTGTGAGCTTCTCTTCCTTCTCCCCCTAGCCACGTCACCCTAGCTGCCCCTAACCCCGTTGGCCATCACGGCCAGGAGCTTGGCTCCGCCGGCCATGCCGCCGCCGTGGCCACCGTCACCTATAGCTGCAGCTGAGCGTGTCACCGTGCTCAGTGCACCCCCAGGAGGCCGTAGCACCCCTCTGCGCCCCCTGCCGTGCCTCCTAACGCCGTTTCCGTGCACGCACGAACTCCGGCCGCCGCCTGGCTCGTCACCGGCGTCGCTTCCGGCCTCCCCAAGCTCCACTTCCACCACCAAACGCCGCGGCTTGCCCACAGCTACTCGTAGGACCAAACTGCAGTCGATTTGGTCGACTGTGGGCAAAACCCGAGCCCTTCCGCCGCGTCTGTCGTCGCCGGCGTCAAGCCGCCAGCGAGTTGACCATGTTTTGACCGTGGACTGACGTGTGGGCCCAGGTTGACTTCCCCCCTGAGCCTATGATAGGTGGGGCCGACCTGTTAATTAGTTTACGATTAGTGTTAACTAATTTTGTTAGTTTAGGTCATTGACATGTGGGCCCAGGCCCTACTGACAGTTAATTAGTACTAATTTAATCCTGTTAGTTAGCTGAGTCACTGACAGATAGGGCCCACCAGTCAGGTTTGACTGGCTCTGGCACCTTTGACTTGCTGATGTCACAGTGACGCAGTGCTTACGCAATTATTCTTTTTCTGGATTTATTTTTATATAGGAAATTCCAGAAAATATTCAAAACTTCTAAAAATCATAGAAAATCAACCATAGCTCCAAATCAAACAAATTATATATGAAAAATGATCAGAAAAATTCAATCTATCCATCTGTAATGGTTTCATGCATGACAAACCACTTTAACCTTGCTGTTTAGGTGAAACAAGCTAATACACTTTTTATGCATAAGAACTTTAACTTCCATTTGAATCTTTGGTTCAAATGGACCCATTTCAACTTGTTTCACATTGCATTAGGCAGGACACATCATTTTGCCATGTCATAGCATGCATCATATTGTTGCATATTGTCATGTGTTGATTATGTTCTGTGTGTCCTTCGTGGTAGGTTCTGCCTCCAAGGATATCTCCGAGTATCCAACTAAAGGGCAGTACCCTACTACCACTCCATCAGGCAAGCAGCCCCATTGATCATATCGATACAATCCCATGTTCTCGCCTCTACTCTCATTTACTGCATTAAGACAACATCATTTCAACCTGTTGTGTGCTACGGTAGTTGAACCCTTATCCTCTGCATGACTTGTCATTGCCACAGTAACTAGATGAAACCCACTAGCATGTGTAGGAGTTGATTGAGCCATGTTTGTGTTCCTACCTTGCTATGCCTGCTATGCTTAGAGTTGTGTCAGGTCTGGTTCATCTGGGTGATGGGCTAGAGTGAAATGATTATGTCGGTAATGTGAGGGATGTGTTGAACATGTTTTGGTAAAGGTATCGATGAGAGGCCATGTAGGAGTACATGGTGGGTTGTTTCATTGAGGCCGTCCCTAAGAACTGAGATCTGAATGTGTGATTTAAGATTCAGTTACTACCATACATTGGGCCCGAAACCAATGGACCCTCTCGGCTTCTTAATCACCCTAGTACTCTGTCCAGGAGTTGCAATTAGTTTCTGGTGTTTGTAGGTTATGTATTGGCGGCCGTGCGTAGCGCTGACCCTAGGGGTGGGCTATGTTGCGGTAGATACACCGTGGCCGGGTATGCCGGGCGCCCGTTTGGCGTCTCGGAACCCTGTTCACATCGTTCGGGGCCGTATGTGGAAACCTGGATAGGCGATAAACCTGGACTAGAGACTTGAGTGTTTAGGTAGGCCGTGGCCGACACCCTCGTTGGGCTTCCGCTTGAAGGTTGCCGAGTACATGTCGTGTAAACGGCGGTAAGTGGTGAAAGCGTGTTTGAAGAAGTACACCCCTGTAGGGTTAACATCACCTATTCGAATAGCCGCGTCCACGGTAAAGGACTACTTGGTTGCCTATACAGTTCATAGACAAGTTAATGGATACTACTAAAAGACTCAAGATAAGTGTGAGTACCGAGGATGGCCCTCTCGTAGGATGACGAGGGAGGATCCCCGGTGGAGTATTGTGTTGGTGATTAGCGGACTCGTGTGTGAAAACTATTTTACTAGTGGAGTCTCGTAGGATAGCTGCTGGCTTGCTGCAATAACTCCACCACCTTCTTGAGAGTGAGCATGTATAGTAGGTCCTGATGTAAGACTTGCCGAGTACCTTTGTACTCATGTTTGCTTAATTACTGTTTTCAGACGACAACACCGCCCCCTCCGATGGGTTCTATGTAGACCTTGATGTCGACGAGTGACTAGCCACCCAGGTGGTGATCCTGGCCATGGAGGGCCCTATGTAGATAGACAGGCTTCAAGAAGGCTTATTTCTTTGTAGTGTCTGTACTCAGACTATTTGCTTCCGCATGTGCTTGTATGCTTGTATGACTTGAGTGTCGGGTCATGTGACCCCTACCTGTATGAACATGTTATGTATGGCTCTCTGGAGCCTTTAAATAAAGTGCTTGAGTTGTAGAGTTTTGTTGTGATGCCATGTTGTATTTACACATATCGAGCATATTGTGTGTATGATTGAAATGCTTGGTATGTGTGGGATCCGACAATCTAGTTGTTTATCCTTGGCAGCCTTTCTTATGGAGAAATGTAGTCTAGTGTTCCTCGAGCCACAGTAGTCCGCTACAGCCCGGTTCACCGGAGTCCTGCTAGCCCAGCACTACTGCTCAGGACACTTGACTGACCGGCATGTGTTTCACTTCGTTCCTATGTCTGTTCCTTCGGGGAAATGTCACGCGGTAAAATCCGGAGTCCTGCCTAGCCTGCTACAGCCCAGGTTCCCCAGAGTCCTATTAGCCTAGTGCTACAGCCCGGATTCACTCGCTGATGACCGACATGCTTGATGTGATTCATGTATGCCTGTCTCCATAGGTCTGTGCCACTTTGGGTTCACGACTAGCCATGTCGGCCCGGGTTCTCTGTCATATGGATGCTAGCGACACTATCATATACGTGAGCCAAAAGGCACAAATGGTCCCGGGCCATGGTAAGGCGACACCCGTGGGGATACCATGCGTGAGGCCACAATGTGATATGAGGTGTTACCGGCTAGATCGATGTGACTTGGAATCGGGGTCCTGACATCTCCAAAGTCTGAAATATATCTTCACCCAACCGGATTTGTATCTCAGGCAAAGACGTTGGGTCGAGTTGATCTCAGATTACGACTTAGGGATAACTTACACCCCGGGAACAGCCAATGTCATGGCTGATGCACTAAGTCATAAATCCTATTGTAACAACCTGATGTTACAACAAGGTCAACCTCTTCTCCATGAGGTATTTCGGAAGCTTAATCTCCACATTGTTCCTCAGGGATTCCTATATACCTTGGTGGCGAAACCTACCCTTACGGATCAGATCATCAAAGCACAAAAGGTAGATCCGAGAATCTCCCATATTTAGAGAAACATTAAGAAAGGAGTCGCGAATTGTTTCTCCGTTGATGATCAAGGTGTTGTATTCTTTGGAGACCGTCTAGTGGTTCCCAAGGTACGCAACCTGAGGCGATTGATCCTTAAGGAAGCTCATGAATCCTCTCTCACCATTCATCCCGGTAGTACTAAAATGTATCAAGATCTACGCCAGAGGTTTTGGTGGACTAGGATGAAGAGAGAAAATGCTCAATACATTGCTAGTTGCGACGTATGTCATCGTGTTAAAGCAGAGCATCAACGGCCTGCTGGCACCCTTCAACCTTTGGCTATTCCTGAATGGAAATGGGATAAAATCAGTATGGATTTCATTACCGGGTTTCCCAGGACCAAGAAAGGGAATAATTCTATCTTCGTCATTGTCGATCGTCTTTCCAAAGTAGCCCACTTCCTACCTGTTCGTGAGAGTATAACCGCTAGCCAGCTAGCTGACTTGTACATCTCCCGAATAGTGTCTTTTCATGGTGTCCCATTGGAAATTAACTCAGACCGTGGAAGTCTCTTCACCTCTCGATTTTGGGAAAGTTTCCAAAATGCTATGGGAACCCGTCTCACCTTTAGCACCGCCTTCCACCCCCAATCAAGTGGTCAAGTAGAACGGGTCAATCAAATTCTGGAGGATATGCTCCGAGCTTCTGTCATCTCATTCAGAATGGATTGGGAGAAATGCCTTCCATTCACGGAGTTCGCTTATAACAATAGTTATCAAGCTAGCTTGGGCAAAGCTCCTTTCGAAGTACTCTATGGACGAAAGTGTCGAACGCCTCTTAACTGGTCAGAACCCGGGGAAATACAACTCTTTGGCCCGGATATGATTCAGGAAGCAGAAGAGCAGGTTCGCATTATTCGTGAGAAATTGAAAACAGCCCAATCTCGTCAAAAGAGCCAATATGATCGCAAACATAAGCTCATGACTTATGAAGTTGGCGAGAAGGCTTACCTTTGGGTTACTCCTTTGAAGGGAACCCATCGTTTCGGTATCAAAGGCAAATTGGCTCCTCGTTATATTGGAACCTTTTGCATTCTTGCCAAACGAGGAGAAGTTGCCTACCAATTGGAACTACCTCCGCAACTTTCTAGTGTTCACGATGTCTTCCACCTTTCTCCACTCAGGCGTTGCTTCGCGGATCCTATCCGTGGAGTGGACCACGAAACACCTGATCTCCAAGATAATCTCACATATCAGGAATATCCCGTTTGTATCCTTGATCAAGCCGAGCGTACCACTCGACGCCATAACATCAAGTTTCTCAAGGTTCAATGGTCACACCACTCTGAGAAAGAAGCCACTTGGGAAAGGGAGGATCGTCTTCGACTTGAGTACCCCACCTTCTTTCCAACGGATCCTAAATCTCGGGACGAGATTATTTTGAGTGGGGGTGAGTTGTCACACCCTAGCTAGTTCATGCATTAGAGTGTTGCATCATGTCTACTTTTCTAGAAAATTGAAATGGGGATGACAGAACCCCCAGCACCCCCCTGGAAACAACTAGGGTTTACTAAAATCTTTTTCAGTGAATCTGAAATGCCCTTCTAAAAAGTCCACCCTTTTTGTCTTGGGTTATAACCTCTGACAAAATGGGTTCACATTTTTCTAGGACACATAAGTTCATTGGATTAAATCTTTATCTATTTGCATTTGGGCCTTTAAATGCTATAAAATATTTTAAATGCCCAGATAATTCTGGAAATAAGTGTGGGCTGTTGGAAATAATCTAAACAGAGCCCCTGATTATTTTCAGGATTTTTAAAGATGCCTAAGTATTTTTAATAAAGCCACACGGTTACAGAAAAAATAGAAAATAGAAATTAAAAGAGAGGGAGGGAACTTACCTGGTCGCAACCCACCAGCCGGCCCACCTGGCGGCCCAGCGCTGTGCTGGCCCATGCCAGCCAGCTGCTTCATCCCCACCAGGCAGGCAGAGAGGTGACGCCGGCGAGCACGAGGTCGCCACGGCGCCACCTGATTGCCGCCCGCGCCCCTGGATACTTGGGCGAGCCCCACGTTGCCACCCCGACCCCGCGGACACCTCACTCGCTCCCCTGCCTCTCTCCCTCGCTCTCCCACACCATGGCCGACGCTGCCGCGCCCGCGCCACCGTGAAACTCGCGTCCGCCGTCGTCCCTGTGCCACGCTGCCGTGTCCAACAGCTTCGTTGTCGTCATCTCCGTCGAGCAGCCCGATCCCCGAGCGCTCGTGCGCCCTGCTTCGTCCTCTTCGATCTCGACTTCACCGAGCACCGCCGCAGATCCCCTTCGACGTCACCGCCGCAACAGTTCACCCCTGTCCGCGCCATCTGCTCCTACGTGATGGTCGTGAGCTCCTGCACCTCCCCATCCTCTCCGTTCTCTCTCTCGAGAATCGTAGCAACTGCATGAAGCATCACCGCACGCGCCGCCGCCAAGCTCATCGCTGACGTGACTCCGGCCACCCACCGGCCACACCACCGTGTCCAACACTCTCACCGCATTGCAAGGAGTCCGTAGCACCACTCCACGCGCCTCGCCGTGCCCCGTAGCCTCGGGTTCGACTTCACCCGACTCCGGCGACCGCCAAGGTCGTCACCGGCGACATTCCCGGCCACCCCGAGCTCCACCACTGCCACCAAATGATGCGGCTCGCTCCCCGCGTCCCGTAGATGCCCTCCGCCGCCCATTTGGTCGCTGGAGCACGAAACCGCACTCCCACCGCCGCGTCTGGCCTTGCCGGCGGCTAAACGCCGGCGGGTTTGACCCCGTTGACCATTGACTGGGTGGGCCCAGGTTGACTCCCCCCCTGAGTCTATGACAAGTGGGGCCCGCTCTACTAATTAACTTAGATTAGCACTAACTAATTTTAGTTAGTTTAAATAACTACTGACACGCGGGACCCACTGGTCAGTTTGACCTAGACCAGCTTCGTTGACCGCTGATGTCACCCTGACGCAATGCTGACGCATTAATTCAATTACTAGAATTATTCTTATACAGGAAATTCCAGAAAATACTACAAACTTCAAAAATTCATAACTTTTAATCTGTAACTCCAAATGCAAAGATTTATATATGAAATTTGATCAGAAAAATTCAATCTTTCCATCTGTAATGGTTTCATGCATGACAGAACACTTTAACCTTGATGTTTAGGTGAAACAAGCTAATGCACTTATATGACTTAATAACATAAGCTTTCATTTGAGCCTTTGATTCAAATAGACTCAAACCAACATGTTTTACAATGCATTAGCCAGGACACATCATATTGCCATATCATAGCACGCATCATATTGTTGCATATTGCCATGTGATGATTGTGTTCTGTGGTGTCTTTCGTGGTAGGTTCTGCCTCCGAGGATACCTTCGATTATCCAACTGAAGGGCAGTACCCTACTACTACTCCATCAGGCAAGCGGCCCCATTGATCATATCGATACAATCCCATGTTCTCGCTCCTGCTCTCATTTACTGCATTAATACAACAACGTTTCAAACTGCTGTGTGCTGCGATAGTTGAACCCTTATCCTCTGCACGACCTGTCATTGCCACAGTAACTAGATGAAACCCACTAGCATGTGTAGGAGTTGATTGAGCCAGGTATGTGTTTCCTACCTTGCTATTCCTGCTATGCTTAGAGTTGTGTCAGGTCTGGTTCATCTGGGTGATGGGCTCGAGTGAAATGATTACGTCGGTAATGTGAGGGTTGGGTTGAACATGATTTGGTAAAGGTATCGATGAGAGGCCATGTAGGAGTACATGGTGGGTTGTTTCATTGAGGTCGTCCTTAAGTAGTGAGATCTGTATGTGTGATTCAAGAATCAGTTACTACCATACATTGGGCCCGAAACCAATGGACCCTCTCGGCTTCTTAACCACCTTAGCTCTCTGTCCAGGAGTTGCAACTAGTTTCTCGTGTTTATAGGTTATGTCTTAGCGGTTGTGCGTAGCGCTGACCATAGGGGTGGGCTATGATGCGGTAGATACACCGTGGCTGGGTATGTCGGGCGCTCGTTTGGCGTCTCGGGACCCTGTACACATCGTCCAGGGCTGTATGTGGAATCCTCGGCCGGACTCCCTGCGGATGGAACCTGGATAGGCGATAAACCCGGACTAGAGACTTGAGTGTTTAGGTAGGCCGTGGCCTACACCCTCGTTGGGCTTTCGCTTGAAGGTTGCCGAGTACATGTCGTGTAAACGACGATAAGTGGTGAGAGCGTGTATGAAGAAGTACACCCCTGCAGGGTTAACATCATCTATTCGAATAGCCACGTCCGCGGTAAAGGACTACTTGGTTGCCTATACAGTTCATAGACAAGTTAATGGTTACTACTAAAAGACTCAAGATAAGTGTGATTACCGCGGATGGCCCTCTCATAGGATGACGAGGGAGGATCCACGGTGGAATATTGTGTTGGTGATTAGTGGACTCGTGTGTGAAAACTATTTTACAAGTGGTGTCTCGTAGGATAGCTTAGCCAAGAGTCAAAGCTGGCTTGCTACAATAACTCCACCACCTTCTTGAGAATGAGCATGTATAGTAGGATCTGTTGTAAGTCTTGCTGAGTACCTTTGTACTCATGTTGCTTTAATTACTGTTTTCAGATGACAACACCGCCTCTTCCGATGGGTTTTACGTAGACCTCGACGTCATGAGTGACATGCCACCCAGGTGGTGATTCCGAGCCATGGAGGGCCCTATGTAGATAGACAGGCTTCCTCAAGCCTTCTTTCTTTCTAGTGTCTGTACTCAGACTAGTTTGCTTCCGCATGTGCTGTATGCTTGTATGACTTGAGTGTCGGGTCATGTGACCCCTACCTGTATGAACATGTTATGTATGGCTCCTCGGGGCCTTTAAATAAAGTACTTTCAGTTGTAGAGTTTTGTTGTGATGCCATGTTGTATTTACACATATCGAGCATATTGTGTGTATGATTGAAATGCTTGGTATGTGTGGGATCCGACAATCTAGTTGTTTATCCTTGGCAGCCTCTCTTATGGGGAAATGTAGTCTAGTGCTTCCATGAGCCATAGTAGTCCGCTACAGCCTGGTTCACCGGAGTCCTGCTAGCCCAGCACTACTGCTTAGGACACATGACTCGCTGGCATGTGTTTCACTTCGTTCCTGTGTCTGTCCCTTCAGGGAAATTTCACGTGGTGACATCCGGAGTCCTTCCTAGCCTGCTACAGCCCGGGTTCCTGGAGTCCTGTTAGCCCAGTGCTACATCCCGGATTCACACGCTGCTGACCGACATGCTCGATGTGATTCTTGTATGCCTGTCCCCATAGGTTAGTGCCACTTTGGGTTCACGACTAGCCATGTCGGCCCGAGTTCTCTGTCATATGGATGCTAGCGACACTATCATATACGTGAGCCAAAAGGCGCAAACGGTCCCGGGCCATGGTAAGGCCACACCCGTGGGAATACCGTGCGTGAGGCCGCAAAGTGATATGAGCTGTTACAGGCTAGATCGGTGTGACTTGGTATCGGGGACCTGACATCCTCCATATCCGCATGGCCCGCGGAGATGACCTTCACGCCATCAAATACCTACCACGAAAACTCAAAGGACCAGCTTGGTACTGGTTAAACAGTCTGCCAGAAAATTCTATTGGCAGCTGGGAGGACTTGGAGGACGCCTTTCGCAACAACTTCCAAGGAAAATATGTCCGGCCACCGAACGCCGATGACCTAAGTAATATTGTCCAGCAGCCTGGAGAGTCAGCAAGGAAGCTCTGGACCAGGTTCTTAGTTAAAAAGAATCAAATCATCGACTGTCCGGACGTGGAAGCCCTTGCGGCCTTCAAACACAGCGTCCGGGATGAATGGCTTGCACGCCACCTCGGTCAAGAAGGACCTAGATCCATGACAGCCCTCACCGCTCTAATGACTCACTTTTGCGTGGGAGAAGACAGCTGGCTCGCTCGTAGAAGCAATAGCGCCAGCGACCCGGGCACTTCCGAAATCCGAGACGGCAATGGCAAGCCACGACAAAGCAAATACAGCGGTCACAATGATAACGATAGATCATGCGACACAGCGGTTAATGTCGGATTCAGCAGTCCCAAGCCTGGTCAACGGAAAAAGGCATTTAAGGCGAACAGAGACGAACCATCCAACCTAGACAGGATACTAGACCGACCCTGCCAGATTCACGGCCACCCCAATAAACCAACTAATCATACCAACAGAAGTTGTTGGGTCCTCAAGGAGGCCGGCAAACTCAACACCGTACACAAGGGAAGGGGGCTGCAAGGCAATATGAACGACGGAATGGTTCAACAGCTAAATGCAGAGAGCTAGAAGGAATCTCCCCCTGAAGATCGACCAAGTCTGGAACAGAAATAGCAGTTCGGCTTCCGCCACCCATCTCATATACACGATGAATCTATACCACGCATACATAACTACGCACTTACAATACCATGGGCATCGGCGGAAGCACAATACAGATAAGTCTGCAAACATTCTGGTAATGTTTTTTATACTTTCCTTTTTCAATAATTCTTAAAAGTAGGTAGCGCAAAGGAGAAACACTTACGACCGACTCCATTGGAGTTCGGATCCATACACTCACCTACGGGGCTACTTCCTTCAAGGATTCCCCTCGCTGAGGACAGGCAGCACATACGTGCGACAGGAGGTCCAGAATAAACTTTTGTAGATCGCACTCTTTTTTAGAGCCTATAACATGCCTTTTTTTCTCCGCCTTCGACCCAGGGCATATCAAATGACCGAGGTCGTGGCTTATATATTAATTAATCATCAGCATATCACTCAGGTCCCAGTTCACACTATCCGAATTAATTACCTGCGTCTTTCCGCAAATAAAGATGCCTCCCATGGTCGTTTCACAAACATACCCCGGCTTAACTTGCCAGGGGCTCGGTACGAGAACAAATGAGTTGCCAACAAAGTCTGAACAGCTTTTACAGCGCACTTCGGCGTCGTGAGTTTGGCCTTATATGCATCTGCTCTGAATCATGTCTTGGGTCAATAGTTGGGTTGCCCGGCTCCTGTGTTTGCTATCCTATGTTCCGCTCTATCGGCTAGGGTAGATCGGTGTGACTTGTCGATTGTTCTACCGGTTCACCTGGTGCCGCACCTCAGTAGAGAAAGCCGAAAACTAACTGTCATGATGCGGCGAGAGCTGGTCAACCACTCGATGACTTATCAGAGTTGCTAGTGATTCCTCCGTGTCACACGAAGGACCTCTTTTTCGGTCAATTATGTAAACACATCGTATGAATAATCCGCATACATACTAGGGGCTATGTCGTAGACCCACCATAAAACTCCTATGGCTAAGTGAAAGTGTTAACGCCCTATAGTCTGGTTGCCTGGTTCGCCGCATTGACACATCCTTTACGGACCAAGACGTTGGGTCAAGAGTGATCATATGCTTTTTCAAACACCCCTGTACTTCCTACAAGGGGGCTGAAGCCGACGACTGGAAATCTTTCAGTTTACATTAAAACGGCCTCACAGGAGGAATACAAGCTTTCAATATACAAATAGATTCACTATAAAATTGTCTCGAACAATTCCTATACACCTCACTCGAATATAATGTCTTTCGAGCATTGACCCTCTATCAAGCGGGCGGCTACTAGGACGTCTTCAAAATAATGCCCCGGTTCGTGGCGGTCCATGCCCATGGGCGGACTCTTCACCGCAACATCGATGGCCTTCATATTCCCCCGGAATGTCTTGACTTGGGTAAAAGCCATCTGAGGGAGTCCTGGATTAGGGGGTGTTCGGGTAGCCGGACTATACCTTCAGCCGGACTCCTGGACTATGAAGATACAAGATTGAAGACTTCGTCCCGTGTCCGGATGGGACTTTCCTTGGCGTGGAAGGCAAGCTTGGCGATGCGGATATTCAAGATCTCCTACCATTGTAACCGACTCTATGTAACCTAACCCTATCCGGTGTCTATATAAACCGGAGGGTTGTAGTCCGTAGGCAATCAACTCCATATACAACAATCATACCATAGGCTAGCTTCTAGGGTTTAGCCTCCTTGATCTCGTGGTAGATCTACTCTTGTACTACCCATATCATCAATATTAATCAAGCAGGACGTAGGGTTTTACCTCCATCAAGAGGGCCCGAACCTAGGTAAAACATCGTGTTCCCTGCCTCCTGTTACCATCCGGCCTAGACGCACAGTACGGGACCCACTACCCGAGATCTGCCGGTTTTGACACCGACATTGGTGCTTTCATTGAGAGTTCCTCTGTGTCGTCACCTTTAGGCCCGATGGCTCCTTTGATCATCAACAACGATGCAGTCCAGGGTGAGACTTTGCTCCCCGGACAGATCTTCGCTCTGTGGGCCAATTCGCTTGGCCACCTTGAGCCGATCGAAAGCTACGCCCCTGGCCATCAGGTCAGGTTTGGAAGCCTAAACTACACGGCTAACATCTACGGGGACTTGATCTTCGACGGATTCGAGCCACAGCCAAGCGCGCCGCACTATCTCGATGGGCATGATATAGCTCTGCCGCCGAACAGCGCCTTGGAGGCCACACACGCATCGGTTTCGACCATTGATTCGGAGCCTACTGCGCCGATCGAGGATCAGCGGTTGGACGCTGCCTCAGGGGTTGCGATCTCAGAGGCGATCGAGCTGAACTCCAGCCCCGCACTCCGCATGGCCCGTGACTCCGAGGAGCCAGATTCCTCTCCGAATTCCGAGCCCCCTAGCAGCGAAGCCTGCATACGCATATTGACTCTTTGTTGTTAGACTCCTGCGAAATTTAATAGATCCTCTATTCGGCTTTTCTTTCCAAACGCCAAACAGAGCATCAGGGGCTACTGTCTATGCGGTTATATTCTTACATATTTTTTACTTACCTCGAAGCCTGTTAGAAGGCTAGTGCAAGCTTCACTCAGTCCGCTCTTGGCGGACCGAACCTTTTGGATCACCGTACTCATAATAGTACGGTGCTCCTCGTCGATAGAGGCACCGTCAAGCACCTCCAGCAGATTGTCCGGCACCTCCGGTTGGACGGAGGCCGCCAGCTCAGAAGGCTTGCTCCTCTTGGAAGGAGTTCGCCTACCGCAGTCCGGAACTGTTGAAGATTCTGGCGCGGTGTCCGGCACAAAGCCGGACTTGGAGCCCTGGGGGGTCTTGTCCCCTTTACTCCTGGAGTCCGGGAGGTCGCCTTGCGGCTCCTCCAGGACCACCTCCTCCTACCCTGGAGCTCGTTGCGACGCCACTTCGGCGTCATCCGCAGTGCGGGGGGAGACAGCGGGCAGAACTGAGTTCACGTCCGATGAATCCAGGGAGCCACTCGACGACTCGTTGAGTTCGGCCTGGGGCGGGCTGCATAATTATGTTCGACATTAGGGAAGGTTGTGCAAAAAAGCAACGTCATGAGTTACTCTGATATCCGAATACTTACGATTTCACCGGACGCTTGGCCCTATCTGGCCACTCCTCTTCGTCCTCTTCGGCGTCGGGGGAGTAGTTCGGCGGAGGGGTCTTCCTCTTCCTGGACCCTTCGGCCTCCCCCATTGGGGCGGCCTTCCTTTTCTTTCCTCCCCCCGCTAGAGGGGGAGAGTTTTCTTCTTCCTCCTCCTCGTTCCCACGGGAGGAGAGCGTCTCGGACTCGTCGGATGACGAGTCCGACACCACCACATTACGGGCACTCTTTCAAGTCCCCATGGCCTTCTTCTTCTTGGCCTTCTTCTCCGGCACCACATAAGGCGCCGGAACCAGCAGCTTCACTAGGAGAGCAGGGGCTGGGTCTTCGAGCAAGGTAGCCGGACAGTTAATCGATCCGGACTGCGCCTGCCAAGCCTGTCAAAGGTGAGGGAGTTTAGATCCCGCATAGAGTCAAACTATGAAAAAACTTAACATCCTGTAAAAGGTGAAAATATCTTACCTCGCTAGCGTGACGCTACGAGCTATATCCGCGGTCCTCGGAAGCGGATGTGGGAGCCTCGGCGCCTTTGGTTAGCACCTTCCAGACATCTTCATACGTCGTGTCGAAGAGCCTGTTAAGGGTTTGGTGCTGCGCCGGGTCGAACTCCCACGGATTAAAGTCCCGTTGTTGACACGGGAGGATCCGGCGGACGAGCATAACCTGGACTACATTGACAAGCTTGATCGGCTTGCTCACCAGGGACTGGATGCATGTCTGCAGTCCGGTCACCTCTTTTTCGTCGCCCCATGACAGGCCCGTCTCTTTCCAGTACATAAGCCACGTGGGGGTCCGAATCGGAATTCGGGGGCTGCGATCCATTTCGGATCGCGCGGCTCAGTGATGTAAAACCACCACGATTGCCACCCCTTCAGGGTCTCAACGAAGGAGCCCTCGAGCCATAGGACGTTGGCCATCTTGCCCACCATGGCGCCTCCGCACTCCGCCTGGCTGCCGCGCACCACCTTGGGCTTGACGTTGAAGGTCTTGAGCCAGAGGCCGAAATGGGGGCAGATGCGGAGGAAAGCCTCGCACACGATGATAAACGCCGAGATGTTGAGGACGAAGTTCGGGGCCAGATCGTGGAAATCGAGGCCATAGTAAAACATGAGCCCCCGGACAAATGGGTGGAGTGGAAAACCCAGTCCACGGAGGAAGTGGGGAAGGAATAGTACCCTCTCATGGGGCCTTGGGGTGGGGAGAAGCTGCCCCTCCTCGGGAAGCTGGTGCGCGATGTCTTTGGACAAGTATCCGGCCTTCCTTAGCTTCTTGACATGGCCCTCCGTGACGGAGGAGACCATCCACTTGCCTCCCGCTCTGGACATTGCTGGAGAAGGTTGAGGTGGGAAGTTAGGGCTTGGGCGCTGGAGCTCGGGTGCGCAGGAGATAGATAGGCAAAGGAGGAAGAAGGCGTAGGTAAAAAGGTGGATCCTTGTCCCCTTATATGGGCGGATGCGGTTGTGCGTCCCCACCTGCCTAGTAAAACTCGCTTGCCTCCCAAGCGCCGTGATAAGTGGCGCGGTAGGGTTACCCACGTCCGTATTGATGAGAATCCCGTAAAAGGGGGGTACACGATCTCTGCTTTGACAAGACGTTCCAAGGAAACCGCCTCGCAAAACACACTAAGGTGGAAAAGTGAAAACGATTCGAGTGAAGGACTTGGCTGTAGTGTGATGACGCACTACAGAATACGTTAGCAGATTTGATTTGTGTTAATATTATTCTCTCTATGGCAATATGTGGAAGCTTATTTTGCAGAGCCGGACACTACTCTTGGTGTTTACAATCTTCTATGAAGGACTTGGAGGAGGAACCCGCCTTGCAATGCCGAAGACAATTTGTGCGCCGGACTCGTCGTCATTGAAGCCTGGTTCAGGGGCTACTGAGGGAGTCCTGGATTAGGGGGTGTTCGGGTAGCCGGACTATACCTTCAGCCGGACTCCTGGACTATGAAGATACAAGATTGAAGACTTCGTCCCGTGTCCGGATGGGACTTTCCTTGGCGTGGAAGGCAAGCTTGGCGATGCGGATATTCAAGATCTCCTACCATTGTAACCGACTCTATGTAACCCTAACCCTATCCGGTGTCTATATAAACCGGAGGGTTGTAGTCCATAGGCAATCAACTCCATATACAACAATCATACCATAGGCTAGCTTCTAGGGTTTAGCCTCCTTGATCTCGTGGTAGATCTACTCTTGTACTACCCATATCATCAATATTAATCAAGCAGGACGTAGGGTTTTACCTCCATCAAGAGGGCCCGAACCTGGGTAAAACATCGTGTTCCCTGCCTCCTGTTACCATCCGGCCTAGACGCATAGTTCGGGACCCACTACCCGAGATCCGCCGGTTTTGACACCGACACCATCCGTGCACCCTCAATGCACACCGATCGCTTCACAGCGTCGATACGCGGCACTGCATCAACAAGCCGCTGCACCAAGCCAAAGTAACTATTTGGAACAGGCTCAAGTGGCCATAACTGGATTATGACGTTCTTCATAGCAGCACCGGATATCCTATGAAGCTCGGCCCACTGGGACATCTGCTCATTCAGCAATAGGGGGTGCTTCGAGGCGCCGAACTGTGACCAGTAAAGCTTCTCCGTTGCCTACCCCTCTCGCGCCTGATAATACTGCGCCGCATCGGAAGAACTCTTCGGCAAGTCTAAAAACTCGTCTGGAGAACTCCACAATTGGATCAGCTGAGCATAGTTCGGATCACCGAACTTAGCCTGTAGTAAAAATGGCTTACCAGCCGCAATCTCCCCAGCTTGCCGGATCTCCTCATGGGCCGCTCTGGATTCAGACCGCGCTTCTCCTCCTTCTCGTAAAGCATTTTAAATTTCAACCGTTTTGGCTTCTTTCTCCTTCTCAAGGGGCTCACAGCGGCTGGCAGCACCTTTTAGCTCAAGCGCCATCACAGACATCTTCTCTTCGTCTTGACGCCGAGCAGCGTTCGGCTTCTAACTCAGTTGATGCCTTCTCGGCAGCCGCATTACTACGCTGGGCTTGCTCCTTAGCCCGGGCTAGCTCCGCCCGAAGAATTTCAACGGTGGCAGCACCATCTGCAGCCAGGTACAGCTTTCAGCGTCATGCTTATATCACAAAAATGTATGTACAGAGACTGCTCCAAATACATACCTTGCGACTCGTCAAGACGCATATTGATCAACGTAATGTCATCCTTGGCCACATCAAGCTTCCGTTGCAGTTCGGCAATGTCCGCAGTCCGGGAAGTAGCTAGGGGGGAAGCAGCCTGTGTTCAAAGTTAATCAGTTTAGTCCTCCAAAATTTCTTCTTGATCCTCCGTTCGCCTCCCATGGTAAGACAACCGGAGTCTCGGGGGCTACTGTCTATACACAGGTGTATTTTTTGAATAAAACACAATTGCACATGTTACATTACAAACCTCGAAGCCTCTCACCAGGCTCGCAAAGGCCTCATTCAATCTGCTCTTCACGGATAGGACCTTTACAACCACCGTACCCATCAAGGTATGATGTTCCTCTGAAACAGACGCCTGTCGCAGCATGTTCATCAAGATATCTGGCGCCTCTGGGTCTCCGGAGGCAGCCGCAGGAGTACGGTCACCCTTTGAAGGGATCCGTTTATTTGTATTCGGCTGCATTCTGGACTGTTTGGGGTCTTCATTGTTGTTCACCGGACCATGGGCCGCCGAAGTATCACCTTCGTATAGCATCTTCGTCATCCCTTGCGCCACTTGTTGGTCGGGGGAGACCCAACGCGATGACACCTCAAGATCATCTGCCCTATTGGACGGAGAGGCCGGTGGGGGCGTCTCACTTTCCATCATCTCCGGGAGAAGGTCCCCCCGAAGAAGAGGATTGTTGAAGGGGACTGCGCGCTGGGCTACAAAAAATGTATATTTCAGGCATCATATGAAAAGAACGGGATATGTTTAGTGTTGGGGAACGGAGTAATTTCAAAAAAATTCCTACGCACACAGGATCATGGTGATGCATAGCAACTAGAGGGGAGAGTGTTGTCTACGTACCCTCGTAAACCATTCCCGGAAGCGTTATATCAACGCGATTGATGTAGTCGTATTTCTTCACGATCCGACCGATCCAAGTACCGAAAGCATGGCACCTCCGAGTTCTGCACACGTTCGGCTCGGTGACGTCCTCGCCTTCTCGATCCAGCAAGAGGGGCGAAGTAGTAGATGAGTTCCAGCAGCACGACGGCGTGGTGACGGTGTTGGTGAAGAACAATCTCCGCAGGGCTTCGCCTAAGCACTACGAAAACTATGATGGAGGATAAACTAGAGGGGACGGGGTTGCCGGCACACGGCTTGGTGTTTCTTGATGTATTTTGGGTGCTAGCCCTGCCCCTCTATTTATATGTTGAGCCTTGGGGTCGAAACTTGGAGTAAAAGCCTCCACAAGGTGGGTTTCACCCGAAAGGCAAGAGTCCTTCTCGGACACCAGGGCCAGACGCCAGGGTTCCCGGCATCTGGACCCAGACGCCAGGGACGCCCCTGGACTCCACAAAAACTTCCTTTTGCGCTTTCCAAAAACCTTGTGGGCTTTCCCCTTTGGCCCAAATAAAGTGTTCTCATACCCAAACATTTCAGGAAACATCCGGAACCCCTTCCGGTGAATTCTGGAACCCTTCCGGTGACCAAACACTATTATCCCATATATCAAACTTTATCTCCGGACCATTCTGGAGTTCCTCGTCATGTCTGTGATCTCATCACGGACTCCGAACAACATTCGGTCACCAACATACATAACTCATAGTACTATATTGTCAACGAACGTTAAGTGTGCGGACCCTACGGGTTCGAGAACTATGTAGACATGACCGATACACCTCTCTGGTCAATAACCAATAGCGGGACCTGGATGCCCATATTGGCTCCTACATATTCTACGAAGATCTTTATCGGTCAGACCGCATAACAACATACGTTGTTCCCTTTGTCATCGGTATGTTACTTGCCCGAGATTCGATCGTCGGTATCTCAATACCTAGTTCAATCTCGTTACCGGCAAGTCTCTTTGCTTGTTCCATAATACATCATCTGGCAACTAACTCATTAGTTGCAATGCTTGCAAGGCTTATAGTGATGTGTATTACTGAGTGGGCCTAGAGATACCTCTCTGACAATCGGAGTGACAAATCCTAATCTCGAAATACGCCAACCCAACAAGCACCATGGGAGACACCTGTAGAGCACCTTTATAATCACCCAGTTACGGTGTGACGTTTGGTAGCACACAAAGTGTTCCTCCGGTAAACGGATGTTGCATAATCTCATAGTCATAGGAACATGTATAAGTCATGAAGAAAGCAATAGCAACAAAATAAACGATCAAGTTCTAAGCTAACGGAATGGGTCGAGTCAATCACATCATTCTCCTAATGATGTGATCTCGTTAATCAAATGACAACTCATGTCTATGGTTAGGAAACTTAACCATCTTTGATCAACGAGCTAGTCAAGTCGTAGACTAAGGCATAGCCTAGTGGTGTGAAGGGGCTGATGCCTTCCCACCCACCCAGGTTCAAGGCATGGTACTTGCAATTTGGGTTTGTTGCACCAATTATACTGTAGGGGGTTCCCTTACGGTCTTTCTGTCAAAAAAAACGAGCTAGTCAAGTAGAGGCATACTAGTGACACTCTGTTTGTCTATGTATTCACACATGTATTATGTTTCCGGTTAATACAATTCTAGCATGAATAATAAACATTTATCATGAAATAAGGAAATAAATAATAACTTTAGTATTGCCTCGAGGGCATATTTCCTTCAGTCTCCCACTTGCACTAGAGTCAATAATCTAGATCACATCGCCATGTGATTTAACATCAATAGTTCACATCACCATGTGATTAACACCCATAGTTCACATCGTCATGTGACCAACAGCCAAGGCTTTACTATAGTCAATAATCTAGTTCACATCGCTATGTGATTAACACCCAAAGAGTACTAAGGTGTGATCATGTTTTGCTTGTGAGAGAAGTTTAGTCAACGGGTCTGCAACATTCAAATCCGTATGTATTTTGCAAATTTCTATGTCAACAATGCTCTGCATGGAGCTACTCTAGCTAATTTCTCCCACTTTCAATATATATCCAGATTGAGACTTAGAGTCATCTGGATTAGTGTCAAAATTTGCATCGACGTAACCTTTTACGATGAACCTTTTTGTCACTTCCATAATCGAGAAACATATCCTTATTTCACTAAGGATAATTTTGACCACTGTCCAGTGATCTACTCCTAGATCACTATTGTACTCCCTTGCCAAAAATAGTGTAGGGCATACAATAGATCTGGTACATAGCATCGCATATTTTATAGAACTTATGGCCAAGGCAATGGAATGACTTTCATTCTCTTTCTATCTTCTGCCATGGTCGGGCTTTGAGTCTTACTCAGTTTCACACCTTGTAACATAGGCAAGAACTCTTTCTTTGACTATTCCATTTTGAACTACTTCAAAATCTTGTCAAGGTATGTACTCATTGAAAAACTTATCAAGAGTGTTGATCTATCTCTAGAGATCTTGATGCTCAATATGTAAGAAGCTTCACTGAGGTATTTCTTTGAAAAACTCCTTTCAAACATTCCTTTATGCTTTGCAGAATAATTCTACATTATCTCCGATCAACAATATGTCATTCACATATACTTTTCAGAAATGATGTAGTGCTCCCACTCACTTTCTTGTAAATACAGGCTTCACCGCAAGTCTGTATAAAACTATATGCTTTGATCAACTTATCAAAGCGTATATTCCAACTCCGAGATGCTTGCACCAGTCCATAGATGGATCGCTGGAGCTTGCATATTTTGTTAGCACCTTTAGGATTGACAAAACCTTCTGGTTTCATCATATACAACTCTTCTTTCATAAATCCATTAAGGAATGCAGTTTTGTTTATCCATTTGACAGATTTCATAAAATGCGGCAATTGCTAACATGATTCGGACAGACTTAAGCATAGATACGAGTGAGAAACTCTCATCGTAGTCAACACCTTGAACTTGTCGAAAACCTTTTGCGACAATTCTAGCTTTGTAGATAGTAACACTACTATCAGCGTCCGTCTTCCTCTTGAAGATCCATTTAATCTCAATGGCTTGCCGATCATTGGGCAAGTCAATCAAAGTCCATACTTTGTTCTCATACATGGATCTCATCTCAGATTTCATGGCCTCAAGCCATTTCATGGAATCTGGGCTCATCATCGCTTCCTCATAGTTCGTAGGTTCGTCATGGTCAAGTAACATGACCTCCAGAACAGGATTACTGTACCACTCTGGTGCGGATCTCACTCTGGTTTACCTACGAGGTTTGGTAGTAACTTGATCTGAAGTTACATGATCATCATCATTAGCTTCCTCACTAATTGGTGTAGTAGTCACATGAACAGATTTCTGTGATGAACTACTTTCCAATAAGGGAGCAGGTACAGTTACCTCATCAAGTTCTACTTTCCTCCCACTCACTTCTTTTGATAGTAACTCCTTCTCTAGAAAGGATCCAATCTCAGTAATGAATATCTTGCCTTCGGATCTGTGATAGAAGGTGTACCAACATTTTCTTTTGGGTATCCTATGAAGACGCACTTCTCCGATTTGGGTCTGAGCTTATCAGGTTGAAACTTTTTCACATAAGCATTGCAACCTCAAACTTTAAGAAACGGCAGCTTAGGTTTCTTGCCAAACCATAGTTCATACGGTGTTGTCTCAACGGATTTAGATGGTGCCCTATTTAACGTGAATGTAGTTGTCTCTAATGCATAACCCCGAAACGATAGTGGTAAATCGGTAAGAGACATCATAGATCGCACCATATCTAATAAAGTATGGTTACGACGTTCGGACACACCATTACACTATGGTGTTCCAGGTGGCGTGAGTAGTGAAACTATTTCACATTGTTTTAACTGAAGGCCAAACTCGTAACTCAAATATTTTACTTCTGCGATCATATCGTAGAAACTTTTATTTTTGTTACGATGATTCTCCACTTCACTCTGAAATTCTTTGAACTTTTCAAATGTTTTAGATTTGTGTTTCATCAAGTAGATATACTCATATCTGCTCAAATCATCTGTGAAGATCAGAAAATAATGATACCTGCCGCGAGCCTCAATATTCATCGGACCACATACATCAGTATGTATGATTTCCAACAAATCTGTTGCTCGTTCCATTGTTCCGGAGAACGGAGTCTTAGTCATCTTGCCCATGAGGCATGGTTCGCAAGCATCAACTGATTCATAATCAAGTGATTCCAAAATCCCATCAGCATGGATTTTATTCATGCGCTTTACATCAATATGACCTAAACAGCAGTGCCAGAAATAAGTTGCACTATCATTATTAACTTTGTATCTTTTGGCTTCAATATTATGAAAATGTGTAACACCATGATCGAGATCTATCAAACCATTTTCATTACGTGTATGACCATAGAAGGTTTTATTCATGTAAACAGAACAACAATTATTCTCTAACTTACATGAATAACCGTATTGCAATAAACATGATCCAATCATATTCATGCTCAACGAAAACACTAAATAACATTTATTTTAAGTTTAACACTAATCCTGAAAGTATAGGGAGTGTGCGATGATGATCATATCAATCTTGGAACCATTTCCAATACACATCGTCACTTCACCCTTAACTAGTCTCTGTTCATTCTGCAACTCCCGTTTCGAGTTATTATTCTTAGCAACTTAACTAGTATCAAATACTGAGGGGTTGCTATAAACACTAGTAAAGTACACATCAATAACATGTATATCAAATATACCTATGTTCACTTTGCCATCCTTCTTATCCGCCAATTACTTGGGGTAGTTCCGCTTCCAGTGACCAGTCCCTTTGCAGTAGAAGCACTCAGTTTCAGGCTTAGGTCCAGACTTGGGTTTTTTCACTTGAGCAGCAACTTGCTTGCCGTTCTTCTTGAAGTTCCCCTTTCTTCCCTTTGTCCCTTTACTTGAAACTAGTGGTTTTGTTTACCATCAACACTTGATGCTTTTCTTGATTTCTACCTTTGTCGATTTCAGCATCACGAAGAGCTTGGGAATCGTTTCCGTTATCCCTTGCATATTATAGTTCATCACGAAGTTGTACTAACTTGGTGATGGTTACTAGAGAATTCTATCAATCACTATTTTATCTGGAAGATTAACTCCCACTTGATTCAAGCGATTGTAGTACCCAGACAATCTGAGCACATGCTCACTGCTTGAGCTATTCTCTTCCATCTTTTAGCTATAGAACTTGTTGGAGACTTCATATCTCTCAACTCGGGTATTTGCTTGAAATATTAACTTCAACTCCTGGAACATCTCATATGGTCCATGACATTCAAAACGTCTTTGAAGTCCCGATTCTAAGCTGTTAAGCATGGTGCACTAAACTATCAAGTAGTCATCATATTGAGCTAGCCAAACGTTCATAACGTCTGCATCTGCTCCTGCAATAGGTCTGTCACCTAGCGGTGTATCAAGGACATAATTCTTCTGTGTAGCAATGAGGATAATCCTCAGATCATGGATCCAATCCGCATCATTGCTACTAACATCTTTCAACTTAGTTTTCTCTAGGAACATATCAAAAATAAAACAAGGGAGCTAAACACGAGCTATTGATCTACAACATAGATATGCTAATACTACCAGGACTAAGTTCATGATAGATTTAAGTTCAATTAATCATATTACTTAAGAACTCCCACTTAGATAGACATCCCTCTAATCCTCTAAGTGATCACGTGATCCATATCAACTAAACCATGTCCGATCATCACGTGAGATGGAGTAGTTTCAATGGTGAACATCACTATGTTGATCATATCTACTATATGATTCACGCTCGACCTTTCGGTCTCAGTGTTCTGAGGCCATATCTGTTATATGCTAGGCTCGTAAAGTTTAACCTGAGTATTCCGCGTGTGCAAATGTTTTGCACCCATTGTATTTGAACGTAGAGCCTATCACACCCGATCATCACATGGTGTCTCATCACGAAGACCTTTCGCAACGGTGCATACTCAGGGAGAACACTAATACCTTGATAATTTAGTGAGAGATCATCTTATAATGCTACCGTCAATCAAAGCAAGATAAGATGCATAAAAGATAAACATCACATGCAATCAATATAAGTGATATGATATGGACATCATCTTCTTGTGCTTGTGATCTCCATCTCCGAAGCACCGTCATGATCACCATCGTCACCGGCACGACACCTTGATCTCCATCGTAGCATCGTTGTCGTCTCGCCAACTTATGCTTCTACGACTATCGCTACCGCTTAGTGATAAAGTAAAGCATTGCAGGGCGTTTGCATTGCATACAATAAAGAGACAACCATATGGCTCCTGCCAGTTGCCAATAACTTGGTTAAAAAACATGATCATCTCATACAATAAAATATAGCATCATGCCTTGACCATATCACATCACAACATGCCCTGCAAAAACAAGTTAGACATCCTCTACTTTGTTGTTGCAAGTTTTACGTGGCTGCTACGGGCTGAGCAAGAACCGTTCTTACCTACGCATCAAAACCACAACGATAGTTTGTCAGGTTAGTGCTGTTTTAACCTTTTCAAGGACCGGGCGTAGCCACACTCGGTTCAACTAAAGTTGGAGAAACTGACAACCGCTAGTCACCTATGTGCATAGCACGGCGGTAAAACCAGTCTCGTGTAAGCGTACACGTAATGTCGGTCCGGGCTGCTTCATCCAACAATACCACCTAACCAAAGTGTGACATGCTGGTAAGCAGTATGAGTTATATCGCCCACACCTCACTTGTGTTCTACTCGTGCATGTAACATCTACGCATAAAACCTGGCTCGGATGCCACTGTTGGGGAACATAGTAATTTCAAAAAAAATCCTACGCACACACGGGATCATGGTGATGCATAGCAACGAGAGGGCAGAGTGTTGTCTACGTACCCTCGTAGAACGTTTGCGGAAGCGTTATATCAACGCGGTTGATGTAGTCGTACGTCTTCACGATCCGACCGATCCAAGTACCGAAAGCACGGCACCTCCGAGTTCTGCACACGTTCAGCTCGGTGACATCCTCGCCTTCTCGATCCAGCAAGAGGGGCGAAGTAGAAGATGAGTTCTGGCAGCACGACGGCGTGGTGACGGTGTTGGTGAAGAACAATCTCTGCAGGGCTTCGCCTAAGCACTACGAAAACTATGACGGAGGATAAACTAGAGGGGACGGGGTTGCCGGCACGCGACTTGGTGTTTCTTAATGTATCTTGGGTGCTAGCCCTGCCCGTCTATTTATATGTTGAGCCTTGGGGTTGAAACTTGGAGTAAAAGCCTCCACAAAGTCGGTTTCACCCGTGTCGGTGTCAAAACCGGCGGATCTCGGGTAGGGGTCCCGAACTGTGCGTCTAGGCCGGATGGTAACAGGAGGCAGGGTACACAATGTTTTACCCAGGTTCGGGCCCTCTTGATGGAGGTAAAACCCTACGTCCTGCTTGATTAATATTGATGATATGGGTAGTACAAGAGTAGATCTACCACGAGATCAGAGAGGCTAAACCCTAGAAGCTAGCCTATGGTATGATTGTATGTTGTCCTACGGACTAAAACCCTCCGGTTTATATAGACACCAGAGAGATTGGGGTTACACAAGGTCGATTACAAAGGAGGAGATATACATATCCGTATTGCCTAGCTTGCCTTCCACGCCAAGTAGAGTCCCATCCGAACACGAGACGAAGTCTTCAATCTTGTATCTTCATAGTCCAATAGTCCGGCCAAAGGATATAGTCCGGCTGTCCGGAGACCCCCTAATCCAGGACTCCCTCAGTAGCCCCCGAACCAGGCTTCAATGACGATGAGTCCGGCACGCAGTGTTGTCTTCGGCATTGCAAGGCGGGTTCTTCTCCAACTTTCAAGTGTTCGTAAGAAGTGTCCGGCTCCATAAATGTTGAACCTCTTGGCTTCTGTGCCCAATAAGGGTTATCTCCCATGCGTCGAATGAATAAGAGGTGCCAAGGCGTTTTTACATTCGCCCCCCTAGCCAGATAAATAAGTGTCTATTAAAGGGATGGGGATTCTTAGATCCAATCCATATCATCCTCCCCCAGCGAGAATTCATCAGAGCATGCTTCGGAAAGATCCATTCCAGCATGGCCGACCTCCGCAGCTCCTCCTCCCACCCCCGTAGCCCTAAGCCCGGTGATTGGGAGAGGTGTTCAGTCCCGCATATTCGATTAGTCGAGCTGCAGACTAAGGGATTTCTCCCTCTGGCGTACATGGTGCCCGTTCGAGCCGAGCTCGCCACCTACAATGGCGGGGAGCAAGCGGAGAACTTTCCCTGTCCCTCCATGGGGGAACAGGTTTGCCTTGTTCCTTACTTACTAAGGGGACTCGGATTCCCAATCCATCCGTTCCTCCGTGGGCTCCTGGAGTTCTACGACCTCCAACTACACAATCTCACCCCTGCCTCCATCCTACACATCACCGGCTATGTTGCTCTCTCCGAGTTGTTCCTGGGCTGCGAGGCTCACTTCGAGCTATGGAAAAGGCTATTCTGCCTTGTCCCTCGCACACAGAGGGAATCACTTTATCAAGTGGGCGGAGCCGAAATATGGTGCATCGCCGATACCTGATACCTGTCCGGTACCCCGAATAAGCCGTCCGAAGACTGGCCTTTGGAATGGTTTTATATGGAGGATGTCCCTCTTCCGGACCCTGTTCGGCGGGGTCTACCCGAGTTCAACAATGCTCCTCTGAAGAAGCGCCGAAGTTGGCGCCCACGGAGCCCCCAGGCGGAAGACAATGGAGAAGTCCTCTATCTGAGGAACCGGATCAAAGCACTAGCTCGATCCGGATTGACAATAATCGAAGTTATGTCGATTTGCATAATGCGGGGAGTGCAGCCACTCCAATATCGTGGGCACCCCTTGTGGTGTTATAACGGGGCGGATGACGCCATCCGCTGCGGGCATAAGGGTCCGGACAATGCTGCCGCTCTAGCGAAGATTCTGTCCGAACTGTTCAAGGGCGAGGAAGAGGAGTTCACCCGCATCAAGCCACGGGATGGATTCTCTATGTACAATCCCAAGCTGGGTAAGTTATATTTCCCTGTTCCCATTTTTCCCTCATTCTTAGTCGTAAGTATTCACCTTGCCACCTTGCGGCAGGAACTGCGAAAAGCCATAAAGGAGGTCAGCAGCCCTTCTCCACAACCAGAGGACCCTGACCAGGCCATCGACTCCGGACTCGAAGAAGATCCGGTTATCTCCGTGGAACTGATAGACCGACAGTTCTATCAGTTAAGCTGCGACGATGCCCCGGTGGCCATTACGGCCGACTATCCGAGACTGCTCCCTGCATCGCAGGTAAGAAAAATCAAAACGTGCCAACTCCAAAACTAGGATCCCCTTTTAGGCTCTTCACCCACCATATATAGATGGCATCTTTTACAGGGAAGGCATTCGGGACGCCCTGCTGAACCCGCGGCAACTCGTCAAACAAGAGGTGCCGAGGCCGGGTAGGCCAAAAAGGAAGGCAGTCGACACTGGTGCAAAGGTATAGGAAAAACCCTGCTTCGTGGTTGTCGTCTTTCTCAAAATGTAATGACACCCGCGTTTCTTTAACAGAAAGAATGCTCGCCGGAATATGTCCGGCGATGCTGCCAATTAAGCTTCCACCAGTCAGGTGCCAGGACCGGACATAGAGGCAGAAGGAGATATGGGGCAGGTACCAGATAATCCCCCGACAGAGGATGCGGATAGATTGTCCGCCACAAACTCAGAAGTGGAAAGCGCCATGAATCATAGGTGCCGCCGGGCCGTACTCCGCGACGCTTGTTTCTCACCAGAGGCGTTCGACGCCTTCAATTCTGGAGAGGCGTACCTTCGTGCTGCTCAAGATGGTCTAGACAGAGCTACGGATCAGTATGTAAAGGATGTACGGGTGAGTAAATCTGACGATTTATATGTATCAGTAGCCCCTGAGACTTGAAACAGTTAGCAGAACTGATTTAAGGATCATCTATAATGTGCAGGTTCTTACAGAGAAGAATACTAGGCTGTCCCAGGAGCTGGAGGAATGCAAGACCCAACTGGGGGCCGCTCTTGCCGCATTGCAGGAACAGAAAAAGCCTGCCGCTGGTAATATTTACTTTAAAGAATGGTGGTTACCATATAGTGTGCGGCATGTCTGCGGAGCTAACAATTGATTCTGCAGATGAGTCCGGAGAAAGTCTGGGGGACCAGCATGTTCTGCGACAGCTAGAGGCTGGCAAACGCGTGCTGAGTAAGGTTGTGCTGGAGAAAACAGTCTCCAAGATGCCAATGTTAAGCTGAACGTTGAACTAAGATACGTTCGGTGCCAGCTTGCGGACTCCGAGAAGGAGAATAAGCGGCTTCGGCGCGGCATTTTTAGTAAGTGCTTGAACGAATCCTACTAAAGGAGTTCGGCGAAGAAGTCAACTAACAGCGTTATGTCTGTAGGTATGCTGACGGGTCATCTCGCGGAGGAAATGCCTGGGTCTGCGGGTGATCTTCTGTCTGAGCTGTTATATCTGCACGAACAAGTTCGGCAGGTGATGCAAGGTTTTGCCCAGGCTCTGTGGCCATCTGTCTCCTTGCCAGAGGGCGTTGAAGAGCTTACAGAGAAGCTCAAGGGAGCACAGCGGCGCTTCCGATTATGGAAGATATCGGCCTGCCGACAGGGTGCCAGAGAGGCCTGGGCCATGATGAAGACTCGGTATACCAAGGCAGACCCAAATCACATGGCCGAGGTCGGACCTGTGGGGCCCGACGGAAAAGAGATTCCCGTTAGCTTAGTTTATGGGCAAGTAGAATTAGCCGCAAAGTATTCCCAATAGGATTGTAAGCTAGACCGCCTGTTGGATGGTATAAAAGAGGAGTTTAGTCAGTCTGCATGACTATGTAATTAGAGTGACATGTATAATGCCTTCTAGCCGGATTGTAGATCATTTGTCGTTGCGGACCTTTTCGCTTCAGCCTCCGGGCCCGATAGTCCGGAGTGAATCCGAATACCCGCTCAGTTATATAAGAACTGGGGTATGCGTGGAGACCAGGCGTAGGGGTCCTTAGTGCTTTATCAGACAAGTGCCCAACTAGTTATGTTATATTACATGGGTAGTAAGCAACATTTTCCAGGGAGAATAGTTCCGTTAAGGGTTCCTTTCCCTGGGTAAGCATGCCCTAAAGTGCATGTCCGGACTGCGATAAGAAACGCAGAAAAAACATCTGGGGGTAGATATGGATAATAAATAAAAGTCATCTTTTGTTCACCGACCGAATATTCCCTTAAGAACGCTAGCTTTCGGCTTCACCCAGTCTGAGGTACACATCCGGCTGAACCGGCAGTAACAATCGCAGAGGTGCTCCCCTTATGCCCTAGCCGAATTAACGGGAACGTAGGGCATAAATACAAGAGCCAGGCAACCCAGCTTGGCCAAAACTTAAGTCATATCGATGCATATAATGGTGAAAAAAGGTACATGCGGAAGTAGAACACATGTGTTGGGCATGAAGCCCGGATAAATAATTTAAGCTTCTGTGAAGGAAGCCCCCAATTATGAAGAGTGCAGCTAGCGCATCTGTAATGTGCAAACAGGGCCCAAGGTGACCCTTGAAGGCCTAGGGAAATAAGACAAGAAAGAAAGAAAGGAAAACAAGACAAATAATGTATTTGTGATAAAATGGACAAAGGGAGGGGACTAACATAGAGTCCGGTGCTAGGCGTACAATCTTCGGAGCCTGGCTGCGTTCCATGGGTTCAGCTCGAGTCGACTAGTCGATGCATCCCGCAGTCGGTACGCTCCACCGGTCAGAACTTGGTCAATAATGAAGGGACCTTCCCATTTGGGCTCGAGCTTGTTCTTTTTCTTACCCGGCAGGCGTAGAACTAGTTCGCCAACGTTATAAGTTTTGGCCCGTACTTCTCTACTTTGGTATCTGCGAGCCTGTTGCTAGTAAAATGCGGAACGGGCTTTGGCTACGTCGCGCTCCTCCTCCAAGGTGTCCAGAATGTCCTGCCGATCGAGCTCGGCTTCTCTTTCTTCGTACATGCGCACTCTAGGTGAGTCATGAATTATGTCACAGGGCAAGACAACCTCTGCGTCGTACACCATAAAGAAGGGTGTATATCCGGTACTACGATTCGGCGTGGTCCGCAGCCCCCCGAGTATGGAGTCGAGCTCCTCTACCCAGTGCGTGTTAGACTCTGTTAAGGAACGCACTAATCTAGGTTTAATGCCGCTCATTATAAGACCGTTTGCTAGCTCGACTTGACCGTTGGTTTGTGGGTGATAGACTGAGGCATAATCGAGCTTGATGCCCATTTTGCTGCACCAGAGTTTTACCTCATCAGCCGTGAAGTTCGTGCCATTATCAGTGATGATGCTGTGGGGGACGCCATAACAGTGTACAACCCCGGATATGAAATCTATCACTGGTCTGGATTCAGCTGTTTTAACCGGTTTGGCCTCTATCCATTTGGTGAATTTATCCACCATGACCAATAAGTATTTTTTCTTGTGGGTTCCCCCTTTAAGGGGTCCAGCCATGTCAAGCCCCCAGACCGCAAGGGGCCATGTAATGGGGATTGTTTGGAGGGCGGTGGGTGGCATGTGGCTTTGATTTGCAAAAAGCTGGCAACCGGCGCAATGTTGGACCAAGTCCTGTGCATCTGCCAGGCCGTTGGGCAATAGAATCCTGTACAGAAGGCCTTGCTTACAAGAGCCCGGGCTCCCGCGTGATGACCGCCGAGTCCAGCATGAATTTCTGCCAAAATATTCCGCCCTTCCTCTTCGGAGATGCACCTTTGAAGCACTCCGGTAGTGCTTTTCTTGTACAATTCTCCCTCATGGACCCTGTAGGCCTTGGATCGCCGCACTATGCAGCGTGCCTCATTTTGGTCCTCAGGAGGAGCCTGTCTAGTTAGGTAGGCCAGGAATGGTTCTGTCCACGGGGCAATAATGGCCATTATTTCGTGGGCTGAAGGTGTTATTTCGGTGGCGGAGCCTCCGATTGTGTCAGAGAGTTCGGTATCGGGTATTTTGGCCAGGTCCAGACTATTGTTACCGGTGTCCCCTTCCCATGCTACGGATGGCTTGAAGAGCCTTTCCAGAAATATGTTGGGGAGGACCACGTCGTGTTTTGCACCAATGCGGGCAAGGATTATCCGCCGCCTGCTTGTTTTCCCGAGCCACATGGTGAAATTCGACTCCCTCGAACCGAGCTGACATTTTTAGGACGGCATTTCGATAGGCCGCCATTTTCAGATCCTTGGCGTCGAAATCTCCATTTATTTGGGATATTGCGAGGTTTGAATCCCCACGCACCTCCAGTCGTTGAATGCCCATGGAGATTGCCCTCCGAAGACCATGCAACAGAGCTTCGTATTCGGCTGCATTGTTGGAATCTGTATACAATATTTGTAGTATGTACCGAACGGTATCTCCGGTTGGGGACGTCAGGACGACACCAGCCCCTAGACCGGTCAGCATTTTAGAACCGTCAAAGTGCATGATCCAATTGGAGTATGCGCCGTACTCTTTAGGGAGTTTGGCCTCCGTCCATTCGGCGACGAAGTCGGCCATTACTTGCGATTTAATGGCTCGGCGAGGTTTGTATGTTATGTCGAATGGGAGGAGCTCAATGGCCCATTTGGTGATCCGGCCCATAGCGTCGCGGTTGTTGATAATATCATTAAGTGGCACTTCCGAGGCTACTGTAATCGAACACTCTTGAAAGTAGTGTCGCAGTTTCCGCGATGCCATGAATACCGTATATGCTATTTTTTGGTAATGCGGGTACCGTGATTTGCATGGAGTGAGGACAGTGGATACATAGTATACCAGCTTTTGAAGAGGGAATTTGTGTCCGTCCGCTTCCCGTTCGACAACGAGCACCGCGCTTACAACTTGATGAGTTGCCGCAATGTACAAAATCATTGGTTCGCTGGTGTTTGGTGCGGCCAGGATTGGGTTGGTTGCCAGAATGGTCTTTATTTCTTCCAATCCGGCTGTGGCCATGTCCGTCCACTCGAAGTGTTCGGTGCGCCGAAGGAGGCGATAAAGGGGTAAAGCCTTTTCTCCCAAGCGGGAGATGAAGCGGCTTAGAGCCGCCACGCATCCAGTTAGCTTCTGGATTTTTTTTAGGTCTGTTGGGGTAGCCAACTGTGACAACGCTCGGATTTTGGCCGGATTAGCTTCAATACCTCTACTGGAGACAATGAATCCCAGGAGCTTTCCGGCTGGTACGCCGAAAACGCATTTTTCTGGATTGAGCTTGATGGCATATGTTCGGAGGTTGTCGAATGTGAGCCTCAAGTCGTCTATCAAAGAGTCGACGTGTTTGGTTTTGACGACCACATCATCTACGTATGCCTCTACTGTTTTGCCGATTTGTTTCTCCAGACATGTCTGAATCATGCGCTGATATGTTGCGCTGGCGTTTTTGAGCCCAAAAGGCATTGTGTTAAAACATAAGGGACTGTATGGTGTGATGAATGCCGTTGCGGCTTGGTCGGACTCCGCCATCTTGATTTGGTGGTAACCGGAGTATGCGTCGAGGAAACACAATGACTCGTGTCCTGCAATAGCATCAATGATTTGATCGATGCGTGGGAGGGGGAAGGGATCCTTTGGGCAAGCTTTATTTAGGTCTTTGAAGTCGACACAAAGGCGCCAAGATTTGTCCTTCTTTGGTAGCATCACCAGGTTTGCTAGCCAGTCCGGGTGTTCTATTTCTTTGATGAATCCGGCCTCCAATAACTTGGATAGTTCCTCTCCCATGGCCTGTCTCTTAGGTTTAGAGAAACGCCGAAGAGCTTGCTTGACCGGCTTGAATCCCTTTAGGATATTGAGGCTATGCTCAGCCAGCCTGCGTGGGATTCCTGGCATGTCAGAGGGATGCCAGGCAAATATGTCCCAGTTCTCGCGCAGGAACTCTCGTAGTGCGGCGTCCACAGCGGGGCTTAGTTGTGCCCCGATGGAGGCTGTTTTTGTAGGGTCCGTTGGGTAGACTTGGAATTTGACTATTTCATCCGCTGGTTTAAAAGAGGTGGACTTGGATCTCTTGTCGAGTATCACGTCGTCCCTGACCACTATGGAGCGTAGCGTAGTTAATTCCTTGGCCGAGAGGGCTTCGGATAGTGCCTCGAGGGCCAATGCGGCTGTTTTGTTTTCGGCACGGAGTGCTGTGTCCGGATCGCTAGCGAGAGTGATGATTCCGTTGGGCCCGGGCATTTTGAGCTTCATGTACCCATAATGGGGTACAGCTTGGAAGATTGTGAATGCCTCCCGTCCTAAAAGAGCGTGATAACCACTGCTGAATGGGGCCACTTGGAAT
This sequence comes from Triticum urartu, assembly GCF_056163025.1. Classification (NCBI taxonomy): domain Eukaryota; kingdom Viridiplantae; phylum Streptophyta; class Magnoliopsida; order Poales; family Poaceae; genus Triticum; species Triticum urartu. Next base: position 614,490,596 of record NC_141877.1, read on the forward strand.
GTAATTTCTTCGGACCTGTAATTATCCGGCATGCCGAATACCACATCTAGTGTGATTTTACCAGCACAGCGTGCTTCCCGACTGGGGATAATTCCTCTAAAGGTTATGCTACTTTGCTCGATGCGGTTCCAGTCTATTTCCATCTTTTGAAGGGTTTCCTCATAGATGAGGTTTAATCCGCTGCCGCCGTCCATGAGTACTTTGGTGAGTCGAAAGCCGTCCACGATTGGACTGAGGACCAGTGCGGCTGGTGCTCGGGCTGTTCAGAATTTGGGTTCATCACTGGCATTGAAGGTAATAGCCATGTCACTCCATGGATTTGTTGCTGCTACGTGGCAGATTTCGGCCATGCTGCGGTGTGTTAGCTTGCGCCTGTTATTTGACGCAAAGGTCTCGAACACTGTTAACACCGTATTGTTATCCACTGGATGGTGCTCCGTGGTATGTGGGATAAGAAGATCCTCACCACTTTTGGCCACCTATCGGAGTATCCAACATACTCTAAGGCTGTGCGTTGGTATTGTATCCGTTGTACTATGAATTTTGCAGGGTCCGTTGAGCCATCCTTCCAGTATGGTTCCATACCCTGTAGAGGGTTTTTGCTTTTTGGTAGTTGACCCGGGTGTATTGTGATAGTGCACCCTTTTGTTCCGGACTAGGTTTGTATTCAGGGCCGGATTATCCCAAAAGTTTACTTCGGTTTTCCAGGCACTTTCCATCGCACAGTACTTTCGTACTATGGACGCCAAGTCAGCGAAGCATGTTATCTCATGGCGATTTATGGCGTTAAGGATTCCCTTGTCCGTGCAGTTATTGCAGAAAAATAGGATTGCGTCTTCCTCGCGACAGTCCTTAACCTTGTTCATCGCAAGGAGGAATCTGGCCCAATAGTGATGTACTGTTTCCTGGGGCTCTTGCCTGATGTGGGAAAGATCGCTTATGTTTGGGTGGGTGGGTGGAATTGAATCTGAACCCTCACCTGATCTGGATCCAGGGCCAAGGAATTTCCAATTTTGAAAGTTCCGGTTCCAGGGTGTGACCCGATAATCCTGGCCCGCTGCCTGACTCTAAGTTCAGGGATTGGGTGTTGTCCTCCCGCGAACGGGCGTCCGGCTCGGAGAGCTCGGGAATCCGGACATATTTGGTCATCAGGATAGAGGAAAGGTCGCCGCATTGTTCCTCCACCACTGCAATATGATGGGTGACCGGTGGAGAGTTAATCTCCCTTTGATCGGGTTTAAGCCCAATCCGATCATAGTTCGTAGCGACTCCCAAGGCGGCGATGCGATCCAAGAGCTCGTTTAAGGAGGAGAGCTCTATTGGATCCATCTGTTCGACGAGTGCCGATTTGACGTGGAGGCTGTTTTTGATGACCCGAGAATTCATCGTCGGCGCGGCAGCCGAACAGGCGGTCATGATGAACCCGCCTAGCCGGAGAGTTTAGCCGACAGCCAAAGCTCCCCCAACAGTAGTACCGTATTTAAAGACGAGACGAGACATCCTTCCTTCTAGCGACGGCACAGAGGAACTATCAATGAAAGCACCAATGTCGGTGTCAAAACCGGCGGATCTCGGGTAGGGGGTCCCGAACTGTGCGTCTAGGCCAGATGGTAACATGAGGCAGGGGACACAATGTTTTACCCAGGTTCTGGCCCTCTTGATGGAGGTAAAACCCTACGTCCTGCTTGATTAATATTGATGATATGGGTAGTACAAGAGTAGATTTACCACGAGATCAGAGAGGCTAAACCCTAGAAGCTAGCCTATGGTATGATTGTATGTTGTCCTACGGACTAAAACCCTCCGGTTTATATAGACACCAGAGAGATTGGGGTTACACAAGGTCGGTTACAAAGGAGGAGATATACATATCCGTATTGCCTAACTTGCCTTCCACGCCAAGTAGAGTCCCATCCGGACACGAGACGAAGTCTTCAATCTTGTATCTTCATATTCCAATAGTCCGGCCAAAGGATATAGTCCGGCTGTCCGGAGACCCCCTAATCCAGTACTCCCTCAACCCGAAAGGCAAGAGTCCTTCTCGGACTCCAGGGCCAGACGCCAAGGTTCCCAGCGTCTGGACCCAGACGCCAGGGACCCTGGCGTCTGGCCCCTGGACTCTGCAAAAACTTCCTTTTGCGCTTTCCAAAAACCTTGTGGGCTTTCCCCTTTGGCCCAAATAAAGTGTTCTCGTACCCAAACATTTCAGGAAACATCCGGAACCCCTTCCAGTGATTTCCAGAACCCTTCCAGTGACCAAACACTATTATCCCATATATCAAACTTTATCTCTGGACCATTCCGGAGTTCCTCGTCATGTCCGTGATCTCATCCCGGACTCCGAACAACATTCGGTCACCAACATACATAACTCATAGTACTATATCGTCAACGAACGTTAAGTGTGCGGACCCTACGGGTTCGAGAACTATGTAGACATGACCGAGACACCTCTCTTGTCAATAACCAATAGCGGGACCTGGATGCCCATATTGGATCCTACATATTCTACGAAGATCTTTATCGGTCAGACCGCATAACAACATACGTTGTTCCCTTTGTCATCGGTATGTTACTTGCCCGAGATTCGATCGTCGGTATCTCAATACCTAGTTCAATCTCGTTACCGGCAAGTCTCTTTACTCGTTCTATAATACATCATCTTTCAACTAACTCATTAGTTGCAATGCTTGCAAGGCTTATAGTGATGTGTATTATCGAGTGGGCCTAGAGATACCTCTCTAAGAATCAGAGTGACAAATCCTAATCTCGAAATACGCCAACCCAACAAGTACCTTCGGAGACACCTGTAGAGCACCTTTATAATCACCCAGTTACGTTGTGATGTTTGGTAGCACACAAAGTGTTCCTCCGGCAAACGGGAGTTGCATAATGTCATAGTCACAGGAACATGTATAAGTCATGAAGAAAGCAATAGCAACAAACTAAACGATCAAGTGCTAAGCTAATGGAATGGGTCAAGTCAATCACATCATTCTCCTAATGATGTGATCCCGTTAATTAAATGACAACTCATGTCTATGGTTAGGAAACTTAACCATCTTTGATCAACGAGCTAGTCAAGTAGAGGCATACTAGTGACACTCTGTTTGTCTATGTATTCACACATGTATTATGTTTCCGGTTAATACAATTCTAGCATGAATAATATACATTTATCATGAAATAAGGAAATAAATAATAACTTTATTATTGCCTTTAGGGCATATTTCCTTCATTTAGAACAGCCTTGTTCACTGACGATTGGGCCGGAGGCTCGTCCTCATCATGAGGCTGCGCTCCGACATCCTCCAGGCCCGGGCCGCCTCCCAGAGGCATCTTGCCTTGCTTAGGAGCCTGCTTCTCCCAATCTTCGGAGGCGGCCCCCTTCTTCTTGAGAGGGAAAGAGATAGTGGCCCCCCCTTTACTTTTGTCTTTGAATGAGGGGATTCTTATTCCTCCGGACACAAAGTCTGAGGTCCCTTGGGAATAGAGGCCGTCCTTGGTCCTCTTGTCCTCCGCCTCGTCCTCCTTCTCCGGCATCTGGTATGGTGTTGGGGCTAGCATCCTTGTTAGGACAGGATTCGCTGGACCCTCGGGCAGATGGGCCGAACACATAATCAGTTCCGCCTTCTTTATCCAGCCCTGGAAAAAGATAGCCTGCTCAGTATCATATTACTGTATGCATGACCGCGAAGTATTCAAGAGACAAGTGCTTACCGAGGTATCCGGACGATTACAGTTGAGGCCAGCATCCTCAGCGGTATCCGGTCAATGTTTCCACTTCCCGAAAAATAACTTCCACATCCCTTTGTGTGTGGCGCCGAAGAAGTGTTGGAGGGTATGTGGTCCTTCTGGATTAAACTCCCACATGCGGCGAGGCCTGCGCTGGCAAGGTACGGTTCGGCGGACTAACATCACTTGAATCACACTAACAAGATCGATATCTCTCTCGAGGAGGGTTCGGATGCGGCTTTGTAAAGTCCGCACTTCATCAACCGATCCCTGGTCCAGCCCCTTGTTGACCCATGATGCAAGCTGTGACGGTGGGCCAGGACGAAAGGTTGGTGCAGCTACCCACTCAGTACTGCGGGGCTCTGTAATGTAAAACCACTCCCGCTGCTAGCAATTGGAAGTCTCCGTAAAGGAACCTTTTGGTCAGGGAGTGTTGGCGAGTTGGCTGATTGTAGCACCACCGCACTCCGCCTGTTCCCCATCGGCTATCTTCGGTTTCACACTAAAGGTCTTGAGCCATAAGCCGAAGTGCGGGGCGATTCGAAGGAAGGCCTCACATATAATAATAAATGCCGAGACATGGAGAATTGAGTCCGGGGCAAGGTCATGAAAATCCAGTCTGTAATAAAACATTATCCCCCAGACGAAGGGGTGAAGCGCAAACCCTAACCCCCGAAGGAAGTGGGGGATGAACACAACCCTCTTGCCGGATCTAGGGGTCGGAATAACTTGTCCTTGAGCAGGAAGCCAGTGGTGGATCTCTGCGGTCAGATATCTGGCTGCCCGAAGTTTTGCAATATCCTCCTCTATAACGGAGGAAGCCAACCATCGACCTTGAGAGCTGGATCCGGACATGATGGGAAGGCTGAAAGTAGTGGAGTCGAACCTTGGGTGCTGGAACTCGGGGTTGGGAAGGCTGAGGAGAAGTTTGGCGTAAAAAAGACGACCCTTGGTTCCTTTATAAATGCCTCCAGTATTGGACGCCTCCTCCAAAAGCCTAAGAACCTGCCTATTCCTAAGGCATCTTTCCCACATGACGGTTGGGTTACCCATACTCGTATTGATGAAAATCCCACAATAAGGGGGCACGATCCCTGCTTCAACAAGACGTGCCAGTAAAAACCACGCCCCCAAAACATGGAATGGTGGGAGAGGAAACAGTTCGGAATAAAGGCCCGGGGGCATGACATCACATTATTAAAATTGTCAGCAGATCGGATTCTTGAAAGTGCTATACCCTCTACGGCTGTGTGTTGTAGATCTGGACACGTTTATTTCGTCCGAAGACTATTTTTTGGAATTCAAAAGGAGGAACCCGCCTTGCAATGCCGAAGACAGCACTACGCGCCGGATACCTTGTCATTGAAGCCTGGTTCATGGGCTACTGAGGGAGTCCTGGACTAAGGGGTCCCCGGACATCTGGCTTATTGTCTATGGGCCGGACTGATGGGCTGTGAAGATACGAAGACTGAAGACTACACCCGTGTTCGGATAGGACTCTCCTTGGCATGGAAGGCAAGCTTGGCGAACAAATATGAAGATTCCATCTTATTTAACCGACTCTATGTAACCCTAGACCCCCCGGTATCTATATAAACCGGAGGGTGTAGTCCAAATAGGGAATACTCAATACCTTAGTCATACAGGCTACACTTCTAGGGTTTAGCCATTACGATCTCGTGGTATATCAACTCTTGTAATACTCATATTCATCAATATCAATCAAGAAGGACATAGGGTATTACCTCCATCAAGAGGGCTCGAACCTGGGTAAAACACCGTGTCCCATGTCGCCTGCTACCATCAACCTTAGACGCACAGTTCGGGACCCCCTACCCGAGATCCGCCGGTTTTGACACCGACATGGACCCTACAGGTTCGAGAACTATGTAGACACGACCGAGACTCATCTCTGGTCAATAACCAATAGTGGAACCTAGATGCTCATATTGGTTCCCACATATTCTACGAAGATCTTTATCGGTCAAACCGCATAACAACATATGTTGTTCCCTTTGTCATCAGTATGTTACTTTCCCGAGATACGATCATCAATATCATCATACCTAGTTCCATCTCGTTACCGGCAAGTCTCTTTACTCGTTCTGTAATGCAAGTTCCCGCAACTAACTCATTAGTTACATTGCTTGAAAGGCTTATAGCGATGTGCATTACCGAGAGGGCCCAGAGATACCTCTCCGGCAATCGGAGTGACAAATCCTAATCCCGATCTATGCCAACTCAACAAACACTATCGGAAACACCTGTAGAGCATCTTTATAATCACCCAGTTATGTTGTGACGTTTGATAGCACACTAAGTGTTCCTCCGGTATTTGGGAGTTGCATAATCTCATAGTCATAGGAACATGATAAGTTATGAAGAAAGCAATAATTAACAATAGACTAACCGATCATAGTGCTAAGCTAACGGATGGGTCAGGTCAATCACATCATTCACTAATGATGTGATCCCGTTTATCATATGACAACTCATGTCTATGGTTAGGAAACTTAACCATCTTTGATTAATGAGCTAGTCAAGTAGAGGCATACTAGTGACACTCTGTTTGTCTATGTATTCACACATGTACTAAGTTTCCGGTTAACACAATTCTAGCATGAATAATAAACATTTATCATGATATAAGGAAATATAAATAACAACTTTATTATTGCCTCTAAGGCAAATTTCCTTCAGTCTCCCACTTGCACTAGAGTTAATAATCTAGATTACATAGTAATGATTCTAACACCCGTTGTCGTGGAATTGTCACGGCAGATGTCCTAGTGTGAGGACTTAGTTGTGAGGCCAACGCTTCTATGTGGTAGCTTGATAGGGGTTGATCAGGATGAGAGACGACAAGGATTTAGACAGCTTCGGGCCCGGGAAACATCATCCGGTAATAGCCCTACATGTTGTTTGTGGCTAGGTCTCATTATGCTCATGAGGGAGTCGCCGCATAAACCGGTTCTTCTTCAGTTGTGTCTAGCCCTAGAGATTATTTTGTTTTCCCTCTTGGGGTGCCCTGCCCCTCCTTATATAAGTTGAAGGGGTGGGTTACATGACTAGTCCTAGTAGGATTAGGATTACTCTATTACAAGTTGAGTCCTAGTCTTACTTCCTTTGCGAGGGAATATTCCTTACACTTTCCTCTTAAGCCGGCCACCATAACATGAGCCGGTTTTCTGGACCTTGGGACTATTGCTTTATCTGACCCGCCGTCGGGGCCATCAGTGAGTCGCCAGGCTCATGAGTCGTCAGACCAGTGAACCGCCAGACTCGTGAGTCGCCAATCCTCCGATGGGTTACCAATGAAACGCCAAATCCCAGCCTGGTCATACCATGAGGTATATCCCCGACATTAGCCCCCAGTTTAATTTGGATTTATCCATGTGAAACTGATTCTGCAAAATAAACACAAGAACAAATCTAACAGGTTGTGCTCCGGTTTAAAAAAATCTGAACCGGCACCTGATCATCCTTAAGTCCTTGTCATTTGCTTCTTGATACGTGCCCATGAACTCATAGCAAATCACTTTTAGCAGTTATGTTCAAACTCTGCCAGTGCAAAAAAGTCCAGGCACTTCTTTTGAAAATTCCGGGTTAATAGGCTAGCTTCATAATCAATTTGCTGACATTGGTTTCTTGCAGAAAAATATTATACAGAATAATCCATTTGACTCGGCTTCCAATGCTCTAGCTTGACAAAAATATTGGTCTTGAAATACTCATCGGATTTTCAGCCGGCTTAAAGATGTAGAGCTTGCCGAGTTACGATTGCCAAAATTGCCGGTTTGTAAATATTAATAGCATCGAGTCATAATTGTTGCTAACACCAACTTGAAAGTGTACATCCCTTATATGCATATCACTTGTAGCCCTCAAGTCTTAAGAAGGGATCGTAATAACAGCTTAAGACTTGCTTCAATATAAATATTGCAACCTTAAAGAAATCCAAGTTGTTCATCTCAGTCACTAGTCAAAACTGAATATCCCACATATGTAGCCCCCAAGTGTCGGGTTGTCATGCTTGCATCAACCTGGGACTTGTAATTGCCTTATTTTCATAAAAACTTCAACCAGTGTAGCCCCCAAGGGCCGGGTCATTATGCAATAATGAGCAGGGACTTTGTAGATATGATCATAAACTTGAGCAGCAACGTGTAGCCCCCAAGGGCCGGCTCAGTAAGATAATACTGAGCTGGGACTTTATATATACTTCATTGAAAATAACATCATATGATGTAGCCTCCATCGTGGGGCTTGAACCCATGTCCACAAGGTTTAAAAGTCTTGTGCTCTACCAACTGAGCAATGGACCCTTCAATATAATGGATTAAGGCTTGTGTACTTTCAATTTTTGACAGGAGCAATTGGTAGCCCACAAGGGCCGGCTCATTATTATGTGATGAGTCGGGTCTTCAATAAGGCAAGTAAAAAATGACCTTGCATTAGCCCCCAAGTGTCATGGTGCATGCTTGCCGCGACATGGGACTTCCATATTTGATATAATCATGATCTGAATAATATAGCCCCCAAGTGCCGGGTCGTAAGCATGCAGCGACTCGGAACTATTCCTTCCATTGCAGAATAAATCATATCCTCTGTCTGGATGATACTGTTGAATGCTCTGCATATCAATATTGAACCTTACTCCTTGTCGCGAGCTGGTATTCTTAGATGAGGCAATAATAGCCATTACTCTAAAGCGGCTTTGTAAACCTCAATCATAATATTGGTTATTGATAACCATAATAAAAATCCAGCCATGTGGCTATTAAAGATTTGAATAATATAACCCAATGATTTATAAGCGCGTGATTCCAATGGCGCAATCAAAATATATACTGGCGACTTAATGTCCAAATCCAGACCGGGTTATCAAAACCCCAAATATGCTCAAATATGAGCCATAAGGATTAAGGCTACATGGCCTGAATCATTTCAAACCATATTTAGATATGATGCAAGTATATGAATCCAAAAAATGTTCAAATCAAATAACAAAAAATCAAGGCTTTCATAGGCGGCCAGGCCTAAAAATCAAGTGCTTTCAAGGGCCGCACAGCCACTGAGTTAAACCTTCATACAAACCTTATAAGCCAGACCTCACATAACCAATCGTCATTTTAACTTTGACAAGTTCATGGTCTGTATAAGATTGACTTGTCAAAAGTACGACGGGTCATTCCAGGATTACCTGGGCGGAGTGGCAAACTTAAAAAGGCGGGATAACCTGGCTTTTAAGCCTATTACAAGGGTCATAAAAACTCTTGTCCATTGAACAAAGAGCCCCCAAGTAATATTTCATTCCAGGCGTACAAGCCGGATCAATAGGGTAATCATAGCCATGCTCTATGAGCAGGAAGCCCCCAAGTATTTTGTAATCATGGCGTACAAGCCGGATCAAGAGGGTAGTCATAGCTATGCTCAATGAGCAGGAAGCCCCCAAGTGATCATAATAAGATAAGCATATAAGGCAGGATACCCATGTTTGAACCGCGCATCATGGGAGAAAGTTCTCTTTGGCAACCTTTAAGTTTTTCCCGAGAACTCGAACTTGCGAGAAATGGATTCTTTTTGAACCGGATGTTAAACCAGATATTGAGAGCTTCAAAGCATTATGGGAGAGAGATGTCTCTTGAGCCGGATTTTAAACCGGAATCTTTATTTTGAGCCGAAAATTTTCTGATGGCCTTTAAATTTTCATCAATATGGCAGCAGCCTCTAAGACCGGGTTATCTTCCCCTTCAACGTCCTGGGGTTCTTGAATTTGCTGAAACTAGCAAAACTTGCTGAGTCATATCATTGTAGCCCCCGAGTCTTAAGACGACTCGAGGAGTTGGCTTGAGATTCTCCATATTTGACCGTGATGTAAATCAGCATATAGTTGAATAGCGAAACTCTGGAATATTTTGAAGCTCGGCAGGTTATAAATGATCCCGTATGAGCTGTGTCAGCAACTCGGCCAATGGTTCATCCCAACTGGCCGTTGATGTTTAAACAAACTTCAGTGGTGGTGACTTGTGCGCCCGCCCATTGAGCCATCTGGTGCAGGCGGAGGCTGATAATATAATATGATTTGCTCTAGAATTGTTGAAATACACCAGACCATAGGGCAGACAGTAAAGACAACCACGGCATCAGAGACAGCTACGGGCACGGCCAGATGAGCCGGCAGTGACGTTGATAAGCCGGCGCGGCCGGACGAGTCAATCACAGGCGCGGTAAACTGCGCGAACGGACGAGTCGATGTAGACCGGACCATAGGGGCCGCTGCTTTCACATACATTCACTGAACATTATGGCATGGTCAGATACTGGCGCATAACAATGATGGCACGAGTGATATATCTATAACACATCCATCGTCCTTGTAGTAAACAACTGTCCTACATCAAAGAACATCACAAGCCAGAGGAATTATTTTTGGAAAAAATGCATTAATAAAAATTAACTGGATGGATTTCACCTAATGTATTTTGACGACAGATGATTCAAACATAGCATCATGGATCACCTCAGTAATTTGAACGACAATTTAACCACTCTCCCCTTCTCTTATAAACAGCAGAGGTAAAATGGCGGCTTACGAGGCTGCGGCGGAGATCGCAGCTAAGGAAATTTACAGTGGGTTGAACTCTGTTGACCCATCAGTCCTTGCCCGAGCATGCAAGCTCACATGAAGCAATTTCAACAAATATTATTTCTTCTCTGGACAGGTTGCCTCCTCAAAATCTGAACTTTAGCATGGGCAGCACTCAAGTAGTCGATGGATCACGTTATGCGAATAGTAGCAACGGAGTAGCATTTCCTTCTTGGACCATGATTTTTTGATCATCTATGAAGCATTGACGTACACACCATATGTAGTTCGATGTTCCGGCAGCATTGGGGCTCCTGAGCACCCACTCCAGCGGGTAGGCCGAGACGACCTTAATTGGGTGACCTTAGAAGTAGTGCCGCAGCTTGCGTGAGGCCACCAGAAGCGCGAGCAAGAGGTTCCGAGGCATGGGGTACCGTGCCCTTGCATCCCATAGTACCACGCTGACAAAATACACTAGGTGCTCGACGAGGACTGGAACATCGACGGAGTTTGTGCCTGCCAGCAATCGGTGCGTCTCCTGAGATGACGGGACCTCCAGGGCTTGTTCGCCTATTGGGGCCTCTGCCGGCTCGTGAACACCGCCTTGCTGGACCTGGTTATCCATTGACATTGCTTCAGCCCTTGCGGTGCCCTCTGGGTCCTGCATTGCCTCGGCTGGTGGCGCGGCGTGGCGCGGCAACCCCCTGGCCTGGCACTCCTCCCGGACCGCCACTAGAGCTGCGCTAGCGGAGTGGGGAGTGGCGGCAAGGTAAAGCACCTGGGGCTCAAGAGGGAGAGGTGCCACCATCACCGGAGGGCTGGTCAGGTATCTCTTGAGGTCTTGAAACGCTTGGTCGGCTTCTGGGGTCCACTCAAGCTGGCCCTTCTTCTTCATCAGCTTGAAGAATGGCAAGGCACGCTCTCCCAGCTTGGAGATGAAGCGCCCCAACGAGGTCACGCAACCTGCAAGCTTCTGCATCTCCTTAAGAGTTTGCGGTGGGCTCATGTCTTCTATCGCATTGACCTTCTCCGGGTTGGCCTCGATCCCCCTGTGGGACACGAGGAAGCATAGCAGCTTGCCGGAAGGGACAGCAAACATGCACTTCTCCGGGTTGAGCCGCAAGTCCACCTGACGCAGGCTCGCGAAAGTCTCCTGCAGGTCCTGAATCAAAGTTATTGCCTCCCGAGATTTTATCATAATGTCGTCGACATAGGCTTCAGCGTTCCTCCCGAGTTGTTGACCCAGGGCGATGTGCATCAGCCGTTGGAAGGTCGCGCCTGCATTGCGCAGCCTGAACGACATGCAAGTGTAGTAGTATACCCCACACGGGGTCAGGAAGGCTGTCTTCTCCACATCTTCTACTGCCATCTTGATCTGGTGATAACCTAAGAACACGTCCAGGAAGCACAGCAGGTCGCATTCGGCGGTGGAGTCAACAATCTGATCGATGCGCAGGAGCGGGAACGGGTCTTGGGGATAAGCCTTGTTAAGGTTGGTGAAGTCAACACACATGCGCTCCTTCCCACCTTTCTTCGGCACGACGACGGGGTTCGCTAGCCACTTGGGGTACCGAACCTCGCGAATGACACCTGCCGCCTCCAGCTTGTGGGTTTCCTAGATGATGAAGGACTGCTTCTCTATGGACTATCACCGCGCCTTCTGTTTCACGGGGCGCACATTGGGGCACACCCTCAAGTGATGCTCGATCACCCCTCTTGGGACCCCCACTAGCTGCTTGGGTTCCCAGGTGAATATGTCCTTGTTCGCGTGCAGGAACCTCACCAATGCCTCCTCTTGATTTGGGTCGAGGTTGGCGCCTATGGTGAAGGTGGCTCCTGAGGACCCATCTTCCTCGACTGGCACCTGCTTGGTTTTGGCCCGATCTTCAATGAACAACTGCTTCTTCTTTGCTGGTGTGGCCTCCTTCGCCCCTGGGGTGGCCTTGCTGGCCGGTTGTGCCACTGCGGCGGTTTTGAGGGTGCACTTGAGCGGTGCTAGAGCCTCCTTGGTATCTGCAACTACGGTGAGGACGTCCTTGCTCCCGTGCATCTTCATGAGGTTGTATGCCGGATGGGTCGCCGCCATGAACTGAGCCAGAGCCGGGTATCCTAGGATGGCATTGTAGGGAAGGCCAATGCGGGCGATGTCGAAGTCGATCATATCGGTGTGGTAGTTGTCGCGGGTGCCGAAGGTCACAAGAAGGCGGATCTTCCCCAAGGGGCTGGTGGAGCCACCGCCGACCCCGGAGAAGGGCTTGCTGGGTGGGAGCCATTGGAGTGGTACATGAAGAAGGCTGAAAGCCTCCACAGAGAGCATGTTGAGACCGGCGCCACCATCGATGAGGGTCTTGGTGATAGCTACACTGCAGATGGTGGGCGTGCACAGCATAGGGAGCACACCCGAGCCGACGGTGGAGGCGGGGTGATCTCCCGTGTCGAAGGTAAGGTCGGCCTTGGGTGCCGCCCAACCCAGGGGAGCTCCTTACTGCGCGGAGGTGGTGCCAACCTGGCGGAAGAACGGCTTGGGATGACGGTCTGAGGGTGGTGCTTGCGAGCCGCCGAGGAGGGCCGCAACGGTGAGGGGCACCGGTTCCACGAAGCACACAATGAAGAGACCACGCAACTCCTCCCAGGAGGCCACTGAAGATCATGGCAGGCTGAGCAGCCAGGCGCGTGGCCCGCCTGCCAGGGCTAGGGGGAACCAGTTGGCCATGACCTTGTTGTCACCTCCGGCTTCGAGGACGGCCTTCTCATACGCCTGCAGAAAGGCCACTGGATCTGTCACGCCATCCTAGCGGGGCAGCATCTCTGGCTTGAACTTGTATGGCCACCGCACCTGTCGCAAGGTGTGGGTGAAGGCCCGGACGCCCACGGCGTATCCGCGGGCGCACGCCGGCCTAGCCGGAGGGGTAGCGTCCGCCATGAAGCTGGACGAAGCAAGCGGAGAGGCGGAGCTTCGGCGCACCCCTACCTGACGCACCAAATGTCGGATTTCGGGTTCCGGCAAAACCCTTGAGGTTCGAACACCGGGGTGCGCATGAAGATCTCTCCTCCCCCAAGATCTCACCCTCACCGCAATCTCAAGCCTTAGCATGTCGAACTCGTAGAACAGAAGAACACAAGATTTATACTGGTTCGGGCCACCGATGTGGTGTAATACCCTACTCCAGTGTGGTGTGGTGGATTGCCTCTTAGGCTGGGGATGAACAGTTACAAGGGAAGAACAGCCTCCTGAGGAGAGGTGTTCTTGTGCTTGGTGAGCTTGATGCGATCCAGGATTCTTCTCCCCCTCTCTAAGGTGGTGGCTAGCCCTATTTATAGAGGCCCGGGACCTCTTCCCAAATATTAGGTGGGAAGGGATCCCACAACGGCTAGTTTGAAGGGGTGCAGCTAGTACATGCTATCTTGACAAAAGATGGTCTTCGCCTGCCAAAGGCTCTGGTGATGACGCCATCTTAGGCTCCACGGTGACCTCCGTGCTGCCGTCCTGCTGGTCTTGGTCTCGTTGCACTAATATGGAAACCTTTGCTTGATGCCTCAAGACTCCGCGCCTGCGCTTGCTTCTTTAGCACCAAAGATGAAGCGAGGACACTGCGCGCGCTGGCGCCCGCCTGGTGCCTGCCTGGCCTTGGTCGTCATGGCTTGCGTCACAGGGACCTCGCGAGGTGCCCCTTGCCTTGATCTCTCCACCCCTCGCGAGCCAGCCTGGTGAGGCCGCCCCTGAGGAGGTCTTGCGTCGCTCGCCTCACGAGGGTCTTGAGTGTTTGCTGGTGAAGATGGGCCGTACAGGGCCGCTGGTGGAGCCACGCCACGGGCCGCAGGCAGGTAAGTCTGGGGACCCCCGTTCCCAGGACGCCGACAGTAGCTATAGTTGACGGAGTAGTAGCAGCGTCGTGACCGATCAATTTCCTTGGGAGTTGCAGCGAACATGAATACAAAAATCAGCTGACGCCTCCAATCGGCGAAACAGGCTGTAGTGACTTGTACAGCTAGCACTCAAAGTCTTGGACACGCAGCGGAATATTCAAATTCGATCTCGACAGCTAGCAACTTTTATAGGGCGGTGCAGCAGCAAAGATCAATCTTCTGTTGACCTCAGAGTCAAAGCATCGTAGATACATCGCTCGTATAGTAAACCTTGCCTCGGACTCGGCGTATTGAAACGACGGCGGACAGATCACATGCAGGGGCGGCAGCACAACATGTAACCCTAAAATAGTCTCGATCTCATACCTGCTGCCATAGAACACCTTGTCAATCTTGACCGACGAACTTATAGTGGATGTGAATTTTTCCACGCGGCTCCTGTTGAGCCGGAAAGTTGCAAACTTCGTGAACCCTAGAAAAGATCCCTCCAAGTACTCAACACCACCGTGCGCAAGCCCTACGGTGGGCGCCGACTGTCGTGGAATTGTCACGGCAGATGTCCTAGTGTGAGGACTTAGTCATGAGGCCAATGCATCTATGTGGTAGCTTGAGAGGGGTTGATCGGGATGAGAGATGCAAGGCGGATCAACACATAAGACAAGGATTTAGACAGCTTCGGGCCCCGAGAAACATCATCTGGTAATAGCCCTACATGCTGTTTGTGGCTAGGTCTCATTATGCTCATGAGGGAGTCGCCGCATAAACCGGCTCTCCTTCAGTTGTGTCTAGCCCTAGAGATTATTTTCTTGTCCCTCTTGGGGTGCCCTGCCCCCTCCTTATATAAGTTGAATGGGCGGGTCACATGACTAGTCCTAGTAGGATTAGGATTACTCTATTACAAGTGGAGTCCTAGTCTTACTTCCTTTGCAAGGGAATATTCCTTACACTTTCCTTTTAAGCCGGCCCACCATAACATGAGCTGGCCTTCTGGGCCATGGGCCTAGTCCTTTATCTGACCCGCCGTCGGGGCCATCAGTGAGTCGTGAGGCTTGTGAGTCGTCAGACCAATGAGCCGCCAGACTCATGAGTCGCCAATCCTCTAGCGGGTTACCAATGAAACGCCAAATCCCAATCGGGTCATATATCTGGACGGGTCATACCACGGGGTATATCCCCGACACCCATGGAGTCTTGCTGCTTTTGGTGCTGATCATGTTTTGCTCGTGAGAGACACTTTGTCAACGGGTCTGCAACATTCAGATCCGTATGTATCTTGCAAATCTCTATGTCTCCCTCCTTGACTTGATCGCGGATGGAATTGAAGCGTCTCTTGATGTGCTTGGTTCTCTTGTGAAATCTGGATTCCTTTGCCAAGGAAATTGCACCAATATTGTCACCAAAGATTTTCATTTGACCCGATGCACTAGGTATGACACCTAGATCGGATATGAACTGCTTCATCCAGACTCCTTCATTTGCTGCTTTCGAAGTAGCTATGTACTCCGCTTCACACATAGATCCCACCACGATGCTCTGCATGGAACTGCACCAACTGACAGCTCCACCATTCAATAAAAATATGTATCTGGTTTGTGACTTAGAGTCATCTGGATCAGTGTCAAAGCTTGCATCGACGTAACCGTTTACGACGAGCTCTTTGTCACCTCCATAAACGAGAAACATATCCTTAGTCCTTTTCAGGTATTTCAGGATGTTCTTGACCGCTGTCTACGGATCCACTCCTGGATTACTTTGGTACCTCCCTACTAACTAATAGCAAGGCACACATCAGGTCTGGTACACAACATTGCATACATGATAGAACCTATGGCTGAAGCATAGGGAATGACTTCCATTTTCTCTCTATTTTCTACAGTGGTCGGGCATTGAGTCTGACTCAACTTCACACCTTGTAACTCAGGAAATAAACCTTTCTTTGCTTGATCCATTTTGAACCTTTTCAACACTTTATCAAGGTATGTTCTTTGTGAAAGTCCAATTAAGCGTCTTGATCTGTCTCTATAGATCTTGATGCCTAATATATAAGCAGCTTCACCGAGGTCTTTCATTGAAATATTCTTATTCAAGTATCATTTTATGCTATTCAGAAATTCAGTATCATTTCCGATCAACAATATGTCATCCACATATAATATCAGAAATGCTACAGAGCTCCCACTCACTTTCTTGTAAATACAAGCTTCTCCAAAAGTCTGTATAAAACCATATGCTTTGATTACACTATCAAAGCGTATATTCCAACTCCGAGAGGCTTGCACCAGTCCATAAATGGATCGCTGGAGCTTGCACACTTTGTTAGCACCTTTTGGATCGACAAAACCTTCTGGTTGCATCATATACAACTCTTCTTTAAGATATCCATTAAGGAATGCAGTTTTTACATCCATTTGCCAAATTTCATAATCATAAAATGCGGCAATTGCTAACATGATTCGGGAGGACTTAAGCATCGCTATGGGTGAGAAGGTCTCATCGTAGTCAACTCCTTGAACTTGTCGAAAACCTTTCGCAACAAGTAAAGCTTTGTAGACAGTAATATTATCGTCAGCGTCATTCTTCTTCTTGAAGATCCATTTATTTTCTATGGCTTGCCGATCATCGGGCAAGTCAACCAAAGTCCACACTTTGTTCTCATACATGGATCCCATCTCAGATGTCATGGCCTCAAGCCATTTCGCGGAATCTGGGCTCATCATCGCTTCCTCATAGTTCATAGGTTCGTCATGGTCAAGTAACATGACCTCCAGAACAGGATTACCGTACCACTCTGGTGCGGATCTTAATCTGGTTGACCTACGAGGTTCGGTAGTAACTTGATTAGATGTATCATGATCATCATCATTAGCTTCCTCACTTACTGGTGTAGGAATCACTGGAACTGATTTCTCTGATGAGCTACTTTCCAATAAGTGAGCAGGTACGGTTACCTCATCAAGTTCTACTGTCCTCCCACTCACTTCTTTCGAGAGAAACTCCTTCTCTAGAAAGGATCCATTCTTAGCAACGAATATCTTGCCTTCGGATCTGTGATAGAAGGTGTACCCAACAGTCTCCTTTGGGTATCCTATGAAGACACATTTCTTCGATTTGGGTTCGAGCTTATCAAGTTGAAGCTTTTTCACATAAGCATCGCAGCCCCAAACTTTAAAAAATGACAACTTGGCTTTCCTGCCAAACCACAGTTCATATGGAGTCCTCTCAATGGATTTAGATGGTGCCCTATTTAATGTGAATGCAGCCGTCTCTAAAGCATAACTCAAAAACGATAGCGGTAAATCAGTAAGAGACATCATCGATTGCACCATATCAAATAAAGTACGATTACGACGTTCGGACACACCATTACGTTGTGGTGTTCCGGGTGGCGTGAGTTGCAAAACTATTCTGCATTGTTTCAGATGAAGACCAAAGTCGTAACTCAAATATTCTCCTCCATGATCAGATTGTAGAAACTTTATTTTCTTGTTACGATGATTTTCCACTTCACTCTGAAATTCTTTGAACTTTTCAGATGTTTTAGACTTATGTTTCATCAAGTAGATATACCCATATCTGCTCAAATCATCTGTGAAGGTCTGAAAATAACGATACCCACCGTGAGCATCAACACTCATCGGACCGCATACATCTGTATGTATTATTTCCAACAAGTCTATTGCTCGCTCCATTGTTTTGGAGAACGGAGTCTTAGTCATCTTGCCCATGAGGCATGGTTCGCAAGCATCAAGTGATTCAAAATCAAGTGATTCCAAAAGCCCATCAGCATGGAGTTTCTTCATGCGCTTTACACCAATATGACCTAAACGGTAGTGCCACATATAAGTGTATCCAAAAGCCCAAAAGCCCATCAGCACGGAGTTTCTTCATTATTAAACTTATATCTTTTGGCTTCAATACTATGAATATGTGTATCACTACTATCAAGATTTAGTAAAAATAGACCATTCATCACGGGTGCATGCCCATAAAAGATATTACTCATATAAATAAAACAACCATTATTCTCTAATTTAAATGAATAACCGTCTCGCATCAAACAAGATCCAGATACAATGTTCATGCTTAACGCTGGCACCAAATAACAATTATTGAGGTCTAAAACTAATCCTGAAGGTAGATGTAGAGGTAGCGTGCCGGCGGCGATCACATCGACTTTGGAACCATTTCCGACGCGCATCGTCCCTTCGTCCTTAGCCAATCTTCACTTAATCCATATCCCCTATTTTGAGTTGCAAATATTGGCAACAGAACCAGTATCAAATACCCAGGCGCTACTGCGAGCATTAGTAAGGTACACATCAATAACATGTATATCAAATATGCCTTTCACTTCTCCATCCTTCTTCTCTGCCAAATACTTGGGGCAATTCCGCTTCCAGTGACCAGTCCCTTTGCAGTAGAAGCACCCAGTCTCAGGCTTAGGTCTAGACTTGGGCTTCTTTACTTGAGCAGCAACTTGTTTGCTGTTCTTATTGAAGTTCCCCTTCTTCCCTTTGCCCTTTTTCTTGAAACTAGTGGTCTTGTTGACCATCAACACTTGATGCTCCTTCTTGATTTCTACCTCCGCAGCCTTTAGCATTGCAAAGAGCTCGGGAATCGTCTTATCCATCCCTTGCATATTATAGTTCATCACGAAGGTCTTGTAGCTTGGTGGCAGTGATTGGAACTTTGTCAATGACACTATCAACTGGAGGGTCAACTCCTAGCTGAGTCAAGTGATTGTGGTACCCAGACATTCCGAGTATGTGTTCACTGACAGAACTATTCTCCTCCATTTTGCAGCTATAGAAGTTATTGGAGACTTCATATCTCTCAATCCGTGCATTTGCTTGAAATATTAACTTCAACTCCTGGAACATCTCATATGCTCCATGATGTTCAAAATGTCGTTCAAGTCCCGGTTCTAAGCCGTAAAGCATGGCACACTGAACTATCGAGTAGTCATCAGCTTTGCACTGCCAGGTGTGCATAACATCTAGAGTTGCTCCTGCAGTAGGTTTGGCATCTAGCGGTGCTTCCAGGACATAATTCTTCTGTGCAGCAATGAGGATAATCCTCAAGTTACGATCCTAGTCTGTGTAGTTGCTACCATCATCTTTCAACTTAGCTTTCTCCAGGAACGCATTAAAATTCAACAGAACAATAGCACGAGCCATTTGTCTACAACAACATAGACTTGCAAAATACTATCAGGTACTAAGTTCATGATAAATTAAAGTTCAATAAATCATATTACTTAAGAACTCCCACTTAGATAGACATCCCTCTAATCATCTAAGTGATCACGCGATCCATATCAACTAAACCATGTTTGATCGTCACGTGAGATGGAGTAGTGTTCAATGGTGATGTAGCGACCCGACCTCAAACGGTCAAGTCTCTATGCTTCAGTGTCATCCCTGGATCGGTAATGCTGACACACACAGTACTCGAAGGATTTATAACAGAGTGGCAATCACACACTTATTACATAGAATGTCTCAAGAGAGAACTTATTACAATAAATATGGCTTAAGGCCATCTAATACGATAACAGCGGAAGGCTTGGAAGATAAAGTGAGTCCATCAACTCCAACGGCATAGCTGAGTGCATGACAAACGACCTATCGCATCATACTCCTCATCTGAAAAGTCTGCAACATGATACGTTGCAGCCCGAAAACGGGTCAGCACATGGAATATGCTGGCAATGTAACACAGGAGAGTAATGAACAGAATAAATGCTATCACTACATGCATATATGGCTGGTGGAGGCTGTATGGTTAATATGTTTTGCGTAAAGCCAATTTTTCCCTACAACAAAGGAATATATTTTGTTTAACTATCATGGTTGTTGAACAACATTGAGAAGGTTCCTCCAACTCAATCCCAATTAAAAGTAATTATCAACCCAATAAGTTAATTTAGAGTGATGAGATCCGTATGATAATCCATAAACCAGATACTCAAGATGTCCATAACCGGGGACACAGCTACCATGATTAGTTTATACACTCTGCAAAGGTTTGCGCATGTTTCCCCACAAGACTTGATCTCCTCCGTTGGATTTCTCGCACTACATGGTGTTTGAGAAACAGATGACTGAGACACAATCTTTCAGAAACATTTGCTCTCTACTCCGGGTGGACCGGTACACCTACAATCCCCTACATCTGCTAGTCCACCTCTTCAAGAACTCACGCAACTTACTCAACTATGCCAGAGCCCATAATGGCTTGTGGCTGCACACAGAAGTTTCTAGCATGAATAGTCTTAAGATCCCTTTGAGCCTGGGTGGCGGACCATAGGATGATCTCACGGGTACTCCTGGATATCCTAGGACAACACTGGATTCCCCAGGTGCCCACAAGCAATCCACCCAGATGTGTATTAAAGTTGCCACCTTAAGTTAAACCATTAATTAACATCTCACATCTGTCATGGATGCGCTCAAACCCAATCCACATCTACGAGCATAGCATGGCAATATAAGCATAACGCAGAACTAACTCCCAAGGGTTTGATAATAAAACAGGTAATAGGTTCTACCTCATCATCTACTTCCCAAACCCACATGTTAAGAGATCCTACTCATGCAATGTGCGAAGGTTGAAACTAATGCATAAAAACTGGGTGATAAAGGGGTATGATCTAAGTGTTACTTGCCTTGCTGACGATCTGCAAATCCTAAAGACTCGTAATAGCACGCTTCGCACTCCGGGTGTTCTATCGCAAACAAACAATAGCATACATAAGCAATCAAGCAAAGATGCACAGGTAAATCTCAAATAAGAAGACTTAACCGGAAAGTTCAACTGAAGAACTCCGGTTTGCAAAAAGAATCAAATCAAACGAAGCAACGAAACTCAAAATGCAAAAGAAACAAGATCCGATTACTAATCTGGACTAAAGTCAATTTTTACAGTACAAAAATCTTGTTTAAGTTGGTTAAACAGAAAGAGGGCTTCGAGACTAAGATCTAGGCGCTTGAATCGCATGATTCCGATAAATGAGTGAAAATATAAACTAAATTTAAGAACAGGGCAGAAATCGCGATCCAGAATAATCACGGAAAAACCCTGGAAAAAAGAAAACTGGCGAACAGGCTAACAAACGAACGTTCACTGTCTGCGGTTAACGGGTGAAAATCGTTCCTTAAACGTACAAACAGGCGTTCGCTAAATAACTAAACCGAAAAAAAAACCGAACGAACCGATAAAAAAATAGATCTAGGGTTCGAAATAAACCGAACGGTTTTTAAAGAAAAACCGGCAGCTACCTCGGCAAACACGTCGGCGGCGGCGGCAGGAACTCCGGCGGGGCGGCGCGGCGGGCTCCGGCGGCGGCGCGGCAAGTGGGCGGGCTCCGACGACAGCGTTCGCGGGCGGCGGCGCGAGGCTGGCGGCGGCGGCGCGAGGGTGGGGCTAGGGTTGGCGCGGCTCGGGCTGGTGGGTTGGGGGTCGCGGGGGCGCGGCTTATAAGGGCCGGCCGGGGCGGAGTCCAGGCCGTGTACAGCCCGGAGTCGGTTGACCTTTTTTTAAAAAAAAAAGTATTCCACGCAGAAAAACAAAGAAAAAAAATACTAAACAGACTCCAAAAATCCTGAAATAAATTTTCCCCGTCTTCTATAAATACGCCGGACAAGGTGAGCATTTATTTGGGCCTATAATGCAATTTTAAAAAACGCATATTTTTCCTAATTCAAATAAAATTGCAATAAAAATCCAAATAAAATAACTTATTTGATTTTAATATTTTCCTCTAATATTTCATTTATTTTGGAGAAGTCATATTATCTCCTCTCATATATTTTGATTCGAAATATTTTTGGAGAGAAAAATCATTAAGACCAAAAAGATCCTTGTTTCAATATTTGATAAAAATTCAAATTTGGAAAACGTGAAATCCCCAACTCTCTCCGAGGGTCCTTGAGTTGCTTAGAATTTTGAGGATGGCAAAACGGAAATGCAATAAATATGATATGCATGAATGACCTATGTATAACATTCCAAATTGAAAATTTGGGATGTTACAGGTGAACATCACTATGTTGATTATATCTACTATATGATTTATGCTCGACCTTTCGGTCTCAGTGTTTCGAGGCCATATCTGCATATGCTAGGCTCGTCAAGTTTAACCCGAGTATTTTCCATGTGCAAAACTAGCCTTTACCCGTTGTATGTGAACGTAGAGCTTGTCACACCCAATCATCACGTGGTGTCTCGGCACAACGAACTGTAGCAACCGTGCAAACTCAGAGAGAACACTTATACCATGAAATTTAGTGAGAGGTCATCTTATAATGCTACCACTGTACTAAGCAAAATAAGATGCATAAAGGATAAACATCACATGCAATCAATATAAGTGATATGATATGGCCATCATCATCTTGTGCCTTTGATCTCCATCTCCAAAGCACCGTCATGATCACCATCATCACTGGCTTGACACCTTGATCTCCATCGAAGCATCATCGTCGTCTCGCCTACTATTGCTTCCATGACTATCGCTACCGCTTAGTGATAAAGTAAAGCAATTACATAGCGATTGCATTTCATACAATAAAGTGACAACCATATGGCTCCTGCCAGTTGCTGATAATTGAGTTACAAAACATGATCATCTCATACAACAATTTATATAATCACGTCTTGACCATATCACATCACAACATGCCCTGCAAAAACAAGTTAGACATCATCTACTTTGTTGTTGCAAGTTTTACATGGCTGCTACGGGCTTAGCAAGAACCTTCTTACCTACGCATTAAAACCACAACAATTTTTCGTCAAGTTTGATGTTTTAACCTTCAACAAGGACCGGGCATAGTCACACTTGATTCAACTAAAGTTGGAGAAACAGACACCTACTAGCCACCTGTGTGCGAAGCACGGTGGTAGAACCAGTCTCATGAATGCGGTTATGTAATGTCGGTTTGGGCCGCTTCATCCCACAATACCGCTGAATCAAAGTATGACATGCTGGTAAGAAGTATGACTATTATCGCCCACAACTATTTGTGTTCTATTCGTACATATAACATCTACGCATAGACCTGGCTCTGATACCACTGTTGGTGAATGCAGTATTTCAAAAAAAATCCTACGATCACGCAAGATCTATCTAGGAGATGCATAGCACGAGAGGGGATAGTGTCTCTGGCGTACCCTCGTAGACTGAAATCGGAAGCGTTAAGTAACACGGTTGATGTAGTCGAACGTCTTCGCGATCCAACCTATCAAGTACCAAACGCACGGCACCTCCGCGATCTGCACACGTTCAGCTCGGTGACGTCCCTCGAACTCTTGATCCAGCAGAGACCGAGGGAGAGTTTCGTCAGCACGCCGGCGTGATGACGGTGATGATGAAGTTGCCGATGTAGGGCTTCGCCTAAGAACTACAACGATATGACCGAGGTGGAAATATGTGGAGGGGGCACCGCACATGGCTAAACAATCAACTTGTGTGTCTATGGGGTGCCACCCTCCCCCGTATATAAACGAGTGGAGGAGGGGAGGGCCGGCCCTCTCTATGGCGTGCCCCAAGGGGGATTCCTACTCCTAGTAGGAGTAGGTTTCCCCCCTTTCCCTAGTTGGAGTAGGAGACGAAGGAAGAGGGACAAGGAGAGAAGGAAAGGGGGCCCAGCCCCCTCCCCAATTCGGATTGGCTTGGGGGGTGCATCTCCCACTTGGCCACTTCCCCCTCTCTCCCACCATGGCCCATTAAGGCCCATTAACTCCCCGGGGGGGTCCGGTAACCCCCGATACTCCGGAAAATTCCTGAACTCATCTGAAACCTTTCCGATGTCCAAGCATAGCCTTCCAATATATCAATCTTTATGTCTCGGTCATTTCGAGACTCCTCGTCATGTCCATGATCACATCCGGGACTCCAAACTACCTTTGGTACACCAAAACACATAAACTCATAATACCGATTGTCATAGAACGTTAAGCATGCGGATCCTATGAGTTCGAGAACTATGTAGATATGACAGAGACTCATCTCCGGTCAATAACCAATAGAGGAATCTGGATGCTCATATTGGTTCCTACATATTCTACCAAGATCTTTATCGGTCAAACCGCATAACAACATACGTTGTTCCCTTTGTCATCGATATGTTACTTGCCCGAGATACGATCGTTCGTATCATCATACCTAGTTCAATCTCGTTACCGGCAAGTCTCTTTACTCGTTATATAATGCAACATCCCGCAACTAAATCATTAGTTACATTGCTTGCAAGGCTTATAGTGATGTGCATTACCGAGAGGGCCCAGAGATACCTCTTCTGACAATCTGAGTGACAAATCCTAATCTCGATCTATGCCAACTCAACAAACACCATCGGAGACACCTGTAGAGCATCTTTATAATCACCCAGTTACGTTGGGACGTTTGATAGCACGCTAAGTGTTCCTCCGTTATTCGGGAGTTGCATAATCTCATAGTCATAGGAACATGTATAAGTTATTAAGAAAGCAATAGCAACAAACTAAACGATCATAGTGCTAAGCTAACGGATGGGTCACGTCAATCACATCATTCTCTAATGATGTGATCCCGTTCATCAAATGACAACTCATATCTATGGTTAGGAAACTTAACCGTCTTTGATTAACGAGCTAGTCA
Source organism: Triticum urartu (assembly GCF_056163025.1). NCBI lineage: Eukaryota > Viridiplantae > Streptophyta > Magnoliopsida > Poales > Poaceae > Triticum > Triticum urartu. Next base: position 614,515,429 of record NC_141877.1, read on the forward strand.
AGTAGAGGCATCCTAGTGACACTCTATTTGTCTATGTATTCACACATGTACTAAGTTTCCGGTTAATACAATACTAGCATGAATAATAAACATTTATCATGATATAAGTAAATATAAATAACAACTTTATTATTGCCTCTATAGGGCATATTTCTTTCAGAAGTGTCTCATGATTTTAATTTATGTATGTTTCGTAGACAACCTCGTGATAAAGAATTGCCTAGTAAGCATGAAATTATTGGTGTTTCTTCTATTGTTGTGCCTCCTACTAATCCTTTAGAACAATATTTGCTAGACCATGAAAATGATATGTTTATGAATGAAAGAAGGGAATTAGATGAAATATTATTTAATCAAGGGCCTGTTTTGAAACACAATTTGCATGTTGATATCCTTGGGGATCCTCCTCCACCCAAGGGTGATCCCGTGTTTGAGCTTAAACAATTTCCTGATAGTCTGAAATATGCTTATCTTGATGGAAAGAAGATATATTATGTTATTATTAGTGCTAACCTTTCAGAGCATGAAGAAAAGAAATTATTGAAAACTCTGAAGAAGCACCATGCCGCTATTGGATATACTCTTGATGATCTTAATGGTATTAGTCACACTCTATGCCAGCACAAAATTAATTTGGAGCATGATGCTAAACCAGTTGTTGATCACCAACGGTGGTTTAATCCTAAGATGAAAGAAGTGGTAAGAAATGAAATACTAAAGCTTCTAGAGGTAGGTATAATTTATCCTATTGCTGATAGTAGATGGGTAAGCCCTGTTCATTGTGTCCCTAAGAAAGGAGGTATTACTGTTGTTCCTAATGATAAGAATGAATTGATTCCACAAAGAATTGTTACAGGTTATAGAATGGTAATTAATTTTCACAAATTAAATAAAGCTACTAGAAAATATAATTACCCTCTACCTTTTATTGATCAAATTCTAGAAAGACTATCCGAACATACACATTTTTTGCTCTCTAGATGGTTATTCTGGTTTTTCACAAATACCTGTGTCAAAAGATGATTAGGAAAATACCACTTTTACTTGCCCTTTTGGTACTTTTGCTTATAGACGTATGCCTTTTGGTTTATGCAATGCACCTGCTACCTTTCAAAGATGTATGACTGCTATATTCTCTGATTTTTGTGAAAATATTGTTGAGGTTTTCATGGATGATTGTTCCGTTTATGTAACTTCTTTTGATGATTGCTTAAGCAACCTTGATCGAATTTTGTAGAGATGTGAAGAAACAAATCTTGTCTTGAATTGGGAGAAGTGCCACTTTATGGTTAATGAAGGTATTGTCTTGGGGCATAAAATTTCTTAAAGAGGTATTGAACTTGATAAAGCTAAAGTATATGTTATTGAAAATATGTCGTGTTCTAAAGATATCAAAGGTATAAGAAGTTTCCTTGGTCATGCTGGTTTCTATAGGAGGTTTGTTAAAGACTTCTCTAAACTTTCTAGGCCTCTCACTAATCTCTTGCAAAAAGACGCTCTTTTTGTTTTTGATGATGATTGTGTAGAAGCATTTGAAATACTTAAGAAAGCCTTGATTTCTGCACCTATTATTCAATCCGCCTGATTGGAATTTACCCTTTGAAATTATGTGTGATGCTAGTGATTATGTTGTTGGTGATGTTTTAGGACAAAGAATTGATAAGAAACTGAACGTTATTCATTATGCTAGTAAAACTCGAGACAATGCCCAGAGAAATTATGCTACTACTAAAAAATAATTTTTAGCAGTTGTATTTGCTTGTGATAAGTTTAGATCTTATATTGTTGATTCCAAAGTAACTGTTCACACTGATCATGCTGCTATTAAATATCTTATGGAGAAGAAAGATGTTAAGTCTAGACTTATTAGACAAGTTCTCTTGTTACAAGAATTTGATTTGCATATTATTGATAGAAAGGGAGCTGAGAACCCCGTTGCAGACAACTTGTCTAGGTTAGAGAATGCTCTTGATGACCCACTGCCTATTGATGATAGCTTTCTTGATGAACAATTAGTTGTCATAAATGCTTCTCGTAATACTCCATGGTATGTTGATTATGCTAATTACATTGTTGCTAAATTTATACCACCTAGTTTCACATACCAGCAAAAGAAAAAGGTTTTCTATGATTTGAGACATTACTTTTGGGATGACCCACACCTTTATAAAGGAGTAGATGGTGTTATTAGCCGTTGTGTACCTGAGCATGAACAAGAATAGATCCTACACAAGTGCCACTCCAAGTCTTACGGAGGACACCATGCCGGATATAGAATTGCACACAAGGTATTGCAATCCGGTTTTTATTGGCCTACTCTCTTCAAGGATGCTCGTAAGTTTGCCTTGTGATGAATGCCAGAGAATTGGCAATATTAGTAGATGTCAGGAAATGCCTATGAATTATTCACTTGTTATTGAACCATTTGATGTTTGGGGCTTTGATTATATGGGACCTTTTGTTGGGGAATGCAGTAATTTCAACAAATTCCCTACGCACACGCAAGATCATGGCGATGCATAGCAACGAGGGGGGAGAGTGATGTCCACGTACCCTCGTAGATTGTAAGCAGAAGCGTTATGAGTTATGACAACGCGGTTGATGTAGTCGTATGTCTTCACGATCGACCGATCCTAGTACGGAAAGTACGGCACCTCCGTGATTTGCACACATTCGGCTCGGTGATGTCCCACAAACTCACGATCCAGCAGAGTGTCGAGGGAGAGCTTCGTCAGCACGGCGGCGTGATGACGGTGATGATGATGCTACCAGAACAGGGCTTCACCTAAGCACCACTACGATATGACCGAGGTGGATTATGGTGGGGGGCGCCGCACAGGGCTAAGAGATCAATGATCAACTTGTGTGTCTATGCGGTGTCCTCCCTCCCTGTATATAAAGGAGTGGAGGAGGGGTTGGGGCCGGCCCTCTACTATGGCGCGCCCTAGGGAGTCCTACTCCCGCCGAGAGTAGGATTCCCATGTAGTAGGAGTAGGGGAGTAGGAAAGGGAAGAGAGAAGAGAAGGAAGGAGGGGGCGCCGCCCCTCCCCCTAGTCCAATTTGGACTATGCCTTGGGGGGCGCGGCCTGCCCTAGGCGGCCCCTCCCTCTCTCCCCTAAAGCCCATTAGGGCCCATATACTCCTCGGGGGGTTCTGGTAACCCCCCGGTACTCCGGTTAATGTCTGAACTCACTCGGAACCATTCCGATGTCCAAACATAGTCATCCAATATATCGATCTTTATGTATCAGCCATTTCGAGACTCCTCGTCATGCCCGTTATCACATCCGGGACTCTGAACAACCTTCGATTCATCAAAACACATAAACTCATAATACCGATCGTCAGCGTGCGGACCCTATGGGTTCGGGAACTATGTAGACATGACCGAGACATGTCTAAGGTCATTCCACTAAGGCCCAATAAGGCCCATATACTCCGCGGGGGGTTCCGGTAACCTCCCGCTACTCCGAAAAAATGCCCGAACCACTCAGAACCATTCCGATGTCCAAATATAGGCTTCCCATATATCGATCTTTATGTCTTGACCATTTCGAGACTCCTCGTCATGTCCGTGATCAAATCTGGGACTCCGAACTACCTTCGGTACATCAAAATGAAGGAAATATGCCCTAGAGGCAATAATAAAGTTATTATTTATTTCCTCACATCATGATAAATGTTTATTATTCATGCTAGAATTGTATTAACCGGAAACATAATACATGTGTGAATACATAGACAAACATAGTGTCACTAGTGTGCCTCTACTTGACTAGCTCGTTAATCGAAGATGGTTGAGTTTCCTAGCCATGGACATGAGTTGTCATTTGATTAACGGGATCACATCATTAGGAGAATGATGTGATTGACTTGACCCATTCCGTTAGCTTAGCACTTGATCGTTTAGTATGTTAATATTGATTTCTTCATGACTTATACATGTTCCTATGACTATGAGATTATGCAACTCCCGTTTACCGGAGGAACACTTTGTGTGCTACCAAACGTCAGAACATAACTGGGTGATTATAAAGGTGCTCTACAGGTGTCTCCGATGGTACTTGTTGAGTTGGCATAGATCAAGATTAGGATTTGTCACTCCGATTGTCGGAGAGGTATCTCTGGGCCCTCTCGGTAATGCACATCACTATAAGCCTTGCAAGCAATGCAACTAATGAGTTAGTCGTGGGATAGTGCATTACGACACGAGTAAAGAGACTTGCCGGTAACGAGATTGAACTAGGTATTGGGATACTGATACGTCTCCAACGTATCTATAATTTTTGATTGCTCCATGCTATATTATCTACTGTTTTGGACTATATTGGGCTTTATTTTCCACTTTTATATTATTTTTGGGACTAACCTATTAACCGGAGGCCCAGCCCAGAATTGCTGTTTTTTGCCTATTTCAGTGTTTCGGATAAACAGAATATCAAACGGAGTCCAAACGGAATAAAATCTTCAGAAACATGATTTTCTCACCGAACGTGATCCAGGAGACTTGGACCCTACTGCAAGGGATCAAAGAGGAGGTCACGAGGGTGGGGGGCGTGCCCCCCCTAGGGCGCGCCCCTCTGCCTCGTGGGCCCCTCGGTGCTCCACCGACGTACTCCTTCCTCCTATATATACACACGTACCCCCAAACGATCAGAACAGGAGCCAAAAACCTAATTCCACCGCCGCAACTTTCTGTATCCACGATATCCCATCTTGGGGCCTGTTTCGGAGCTCCGCCGGAACAGGGCCGTCATCACGGAGGGCTTCTACATCATCTTAGCCCCTCCGATGAAGTGTGAGTAGTTTACCTCAGACCTTCGGGTCCATAGTTAGTAGCTAGATGGCTTCTTCTCTCTCTTTGAATCTCAATACAAAGTTCTCCCCCTCTCTTGCGGAGATCTATTCGATGTAATCTTCTTTGTGCAGTGTGTTTGTTGAGACCGATGAATTGTGGGTTTATGATCAAGTCTATCTATGAATAATATTTGAATCTTCTCTGAATTCTTTTATGCATGATTGGTTATCTTTGCAAGTCTCTTCGAATTATCCGTTTGGTTTGGCCAACTAGATTGGTAGTTCTTGCCATGGGAGAAGTGCTTAGCTTTGGGTTCGATCTTGCGGTGTCCTTACCCAGTGACAGAAGGGGTAGCAAGGCACGTATTGTATCGTTGCCATCGAGGATAACAAGATGGGGTTTATTTCATATTGCATGAATTTATCTCTCTACATCATGTCATCTTGCTTAAAGCGTTACTCTGTTTTTAACTTAATACTCTAGATGCATGTTGGATAGCGGTCGATGAGTGGAGTAATAGTAGTAGATGCAGAATCGTTTCAATCTACTTGTCACGGACGTGATGCCTATATACATGATCATGCCTAGATATTCTCATAATTATGCACAATTCTATCAATTGCTCAACAGTAATTTGTTCACCCACCGTAGAATACTTATGCTCTTGAGAGAACCCACTAGTGAAACCTATGGCCCCCGGGTCTATTCTCATCATATCAATCTCCATCACTTTTATATTGTTTTGCTATTTACTTTGCCTTTACTTTTTACTTTGCATCTTTATATCAAAAATACCAAAAATATTCTATCTATCAGATCTCACTCTCGTAAGTGACCGTGAAGGGCTTGACAACCCCTAATCGCGTTGGTTGCGAGTAGCTATCGCTTTGTGCAGGTACGAGGGACTTGAGCGTGGGCTCCTACTGGGTTGATACCTTGGTTCTCAAAAACTGAGGGAAATACTTACGCTACTCTGCTGCATCATCCCTTCCTCTTCGGGGAAAACCAACGCAAGCTCAAGACGTAGCAAGAAGGATTTCTGGCGCCGTTGCCGGGGAGTCTACGCAAAAGTCAATATACCAAGTACCCATCACAATCCCTATCTCTCGCATTACATTATTTGCCATTTTCCTCTCGTTTTCCTCTCCCCCCAATTCACCCTTGCCGTTTTATTCGCCCCCTCTCTCTCTCTATCCTCCCTCTCTGTTTGCCTCTTTGTTTGCTCGTGTGCTAGTTTGCTTGCTTGTCGTCATGGCTAGTCCTCTTTCTGCTCCTATGTCCCCTGAGTTGGAAGTCCTTCACTTCAAACAAAAGCAAGGAGAAAATTTAAAGGATCCTTGGTTTAGAATGATGGAATCTTATCGTAAATGCACCCTAGAAGTAAATTTCAGAATTTTGCTCGCAACTTTTATGTTGGGCTCAATTTATCTCATAGACAACTTTTAGATTGTGTTGCCAAAGGCAATTTTATTGAAATTGATCCCAGTATCGCGCATGAAATTATAGAAGGTATAGTAGGAACTTTACCTCAACAAAAGGGGATCCATCATACCCAAGAGAAAACGCAAGTTTTTGAAAGATTTTGCGAAGTAACTAAGATTTTACAGAAATCTCTTGAACCTCTTAAGAGCGTTAGCTTAAATCTTCACCGCATGAATATGTTGATTACTCTTTGCAATAAGCGGTTGGATTCTCTAGATCTCAAGATCTCTGAATATGAAGGGAAACGTAAGGAACCTCCTGGATTCAAGCATAACATCGCTAAAAGAATTAAGAATCAAGATGACAATACCTAGATCTATCCTTGCTTGTTATGACTAGCTAGGGGCATTAAACGATAGCGCTTGTTGGGAGGCAACCCAATTTTATTTTTATTCCTTGCTATTTGCTCCTGTTTAGTAATAAATAAATTATTTAGCCTCTGTTTAGGTTGTGTTTTTGTGACGCCCGGCTAATCAAGCTACAGTAAACCCCTGCTAATGATGTCACGTCACCACGATCACTGTTGCTAATCTTGCGTTGGATCAAAACTTTTCAAATTCAAAAAAATTTAAATAATGTCAATCATCAAACTTTTCAAAAGTTAAAAACAAAAATGTTCGGGTAGTGCCTAATATATCATAGGTAATTATAGTGAAGAGAACTCCTTTTTAGAAAATGCCTAAATATATTTAAATGATTTAAAACAGAAATAAAATAAATAAAAAGAAAGAAAACACAAAAACAGAAAAGAAAACTAACAGAAAAAAAGGAAGGAAAAGAACACCCCCTAGGCTCCGGCCCAGCAGGCCATCAACCCCACTGGGCCAACCCACTCTCTCTCTCTCTCGTTTCCCTTTCCCCCCCCCCCCCCGCTGGATCTGGATCGGGGAACGACACCCCGACCCCGTCGCCGATTCCCGTCGCTCGACGCCGCCTGGACCTCGCAGGATCGCCGTCCATCACCGCCTCGCCCCCGCCACTCGACGCACTCGCCGGAGCTGCCCCGTCGGCCTGCCTCCTCTTCGTCCCCGACGTCCCCGTCCTCCTCGAGCACGCTGCCACGACCCTACGCCCCCCGTGAGCACACCCCGCGCCCCTTCTCTCTCCCCTATCCCTGCTCATCGCGCCCGTTGCCGCTGACCCGCGCCCGAGCTCGCGCATGCCTCGCCGCGCCCGTGCGCATCCCGCACCCGCGCTCGCGGCGCCCCACCGGCACGTCCCCTGCCATCGCTCGAGCCGCCCACGCCCATGGCCGCCGTAGCCCGGGCGCTCCCCTGCACCCCCCGCGCAGCCTCCCCGACCGCGCCTCCCCGCTCGCGCACGCGGCTGCACGCGCCCGGTGCCGCATCTCGGTTCTACTCGCGCCGCCAACCACGGTGGCCTCGCCCGCCGGCCGCCCTCTTCTCCTCCCGCGGCCGCGCCAGCCCGCGCACCGCTAGCTGCCCGCGCCCCCTTCCGATGCATGCGGCTGCACTTGTGCCGCCGCGCCACCCCCTTTTGCTCACCGCTGCTAGGGCAGCTTCCGCCGGCTTGCGCGCCGCTGGTGGCGCCCTGCTGCTCCGCCGCCTGCCGGCCAAGGGCCAACTCCCCTGAGCTCGCCTGCAACCGCCAACTAGGCCGCGCCCGACCACGCTAGGGCGGCCATGCCCAGCGCCCTGTGCCCATTCCCCGCAACGCCCGACTCGCTATGGCCTTTGGCCCAATGACAAGCGGGCCCCGTGCCTAGGACGATGATAAAAAAAGAGAAAATAAAAATAAAAATAATATAAAAAATTAATTAATTAATTAACTTAAGTAGTCACATTTAATTAACATAATTAATTAACTAACCTACCTAACCTGTTAATTAAACTAATTAAATTGGTTAGTTAGTTAGCACATGACAGGTGGGTCCCACTCGACCCACGTGTCAGTTTGACCCAGTTAACCCCTGTTGACTGCTGACGTCAGCATGACATCACGCTGATGTCTTAAATCCATTTTTGAATTAATTTAAATAATTAATTAAATTCCAGAAATTAATAAAATCTTTAGAAAATCATATCTTTTAATCCGTAAGCCAGATTAAATTATTTTCAACATGAAAGTTGCTCAGAACGACGAGATGAAGCCGGATACGCAGCCCGTTCGTCTGCCACACACCCCTAACATACCCAACTCGCAACTTTCCCCCTCCGACTCCTTTGCCCGAAAACGCGAAACACCGGGGATACTTTCCCAGATGTTTCCCCCCCTTCACCGGTATCACCTCATACCGCGTTAGGGCACCCCTAGCACGGATACTTGTCATGTCATGCATCGCTATGCATCTGTTTGCTTAAATATTTATTGTTTCTTCCCCCTCTTCTCTCGCTAGACACCGAGACCGACGTCGCTGCTACCCAGTATGACTACGGAGCTGATGACCCCTCTCTCTTGCCAGAGCAACCAGGCAAGCCCCCCCCCCTTGATCACCAGATATCGCCTACTCTCCTCTATACTGCTTGCATTAGAGTAGTGTAGCATGTTACTGCTTTCCGTTAATCCTATCTTGATGCATAGCCTGTCATTGTTGCTACAACTGTTGCTACCTTTACCTGCAATCCTAATGCTTAGTATAGGATGCTTGTTTATCATCAGTGGCCCTTCATTCTTGTCCGTCTGCCATGCTATACTATCGGGTCGTGATCACTCGGGAGGTGATCACGGGTATATACTATATACTTTATATATGATACTTGAGGTGACTAAAGACGGGTCGGCTCGTAGGAGTACCCGCGAGTGATCCACGGATTGGGTCCGAAAGGGTGTTTGTCCCGATGGCCCTCTGAGTGGATCTTTGTGGCGAAGCGACAGGGCAGGTTGAGACCACCTAGGAGAGAGGTGGGCCTAGCCCTGGTCGGCGTTCGCAGTTATTTCAAAATAACACGTTTAACGAGATCTTGGTATTTGATCTAAGTCTGGCTACTGGCCTATATGCACTAACCATCTACGTAGGGACAGTTATGGGCACTCGACGTCGTGGTATCAGCCGAAGCCTTCGTGACGTCAGCGACTGAGCGGCGCGCGCCGGATTGGACTGGAACGCCTGCTAGGCTAGGTCTGCTTTCGGCCGCGTTCGCAACATGCAGGTGTGCAAAGGGCGATGGGCCCAGACCCCTGCGCCATAGGATTTAGACCGGCGTGCTGACCTCTCTGTTGTGCCTAGGTAGGGCTGCGACATGTTGATCTTCCGAGGCCGGGCATGACCCAGGAAAGTGTGTTCGGCCAAATGGGATCGAGCGTGTTGGGTTATGTGGTGCACCCCTGCAGGGAAGTTAATCTATTCGAATAGTCGTGATCTTCGGTAACAGGACGACTTGGAGTTGTACCTTGACCTTATGACAACTAGAACCGGATACTTAATAAAACACATCCTTCCAAGTGCCAGATACAACCGGTGATCGCTCTCTCACAGGGTGACGAGGGGAGGATCATCGGTTAGGATTATGCTATGCGATGCTACTTGGAGGACTTCAGTCTACTCTCTTCTACATGCTGCAAGACGGAGGCTGCCAGAAGCGTAGTCTTCGACAGGACTAGCTATCCCCCTCTTATTCCGGCATTCTGCAATTCAGTCCACATATGATAGCCTTATTTCAGTTGATACCAATGCATACATATGTAGTGTAGCTCCTTGCTTGCGAGTACTTTGGATGAGTCCTCACGGTTGCTTTCTCCCTCTTTTCCCCTTTCCCTTCTACCCGATTGCTGTGACCAGACGTTGGAGTCCAGGAGCCAGACGCCACCTTCGATGACTACTACTACTACTCGGGAGATGCCTACTACTACGTGTAGCCCGCTGACGACGACTAGGAGTAGTTTAGGAGGATCCCAGGCAGGAGGCCTGCGCCTCTTTCGATCTGTATCCCAGTCTGTGCTAGCCTTCTTAAGGCAAACTTGTTTAACTTATGTCTGTACTCAGATATTGTTGCTTCCGCTGACTCGTCTATGATCGAGCTCTTGTATTCGAGCCCTCGAGGCCCCCTGGCTTGTAATATGATGCTTGTATGACTTATTTTATTTATAGAGTTGTGTTGTGATATCTTCCCGTGAGTCCCTGATCTTGATCGTACACGTTTGCGTGTATGATTAGTGTACGGTCAAATCGGGGGTGTCACAAGTTGGTATCAGAGCCGACTGCTTGTAGGAATCCCCCTTCCACACTCCTTGGCCGAAGTCAAGTCTAGACATTTCAAAAACTTTTACTAACATGGCTGTGTGCCTTACGGGACCACGTCGCCATCTGGGTGGTATTAGGATCTTTTACTCCTCGATCCTTACTCTGGGACTCTAAACTCTCTTCTATTCGGGTTAAATGAATTTTGCTAAATCTAACATTAGGATCTCGTTATCACTTTCACCCGGAGAGCCCCTTATTACTGATGACCGTCTGCTGTACGTGAAGACCCTGAAGATACTCTCTGCTGTTAACCCGAGAACTTGTCATCGCGTTTGCAATTCCCCTTCCACCATCCACCCTTATGGATAACTACTTGCAGTTATTATTCTTACATTCATCCCCAGTTGGTCTTGTTATTACAAGATACCCCGAAATACTTGACGTTGTTTCGATAATCCTTTGAGCTTACTGCCTTGCTGTTCTTTGTCACCTGAATACCCCTATGGATAATTCTCGCACTTATCGAGTATCCGCTCACCCCCCAGTTGTTCATGTGTTTCACAATGGTCTTCGAAATACTATTTGATCCTCCAAGAATCCTTAGTAGCTTATTGCTCTGCAATACTTGTCTGCTTGCATTATGGATGCTTTCCATATGTCTGGCAATATTCGTTAGTATCCTTAGACACCGTAAATTTTGATCCTATTGATTCAACATGAGTGCGAATGCACGCTATTATCAGTTGATCCTTTTAAATTATCTTTCTGGCTCAGACGTCATTTTTGAACATGAGCTTGTTCTCAACCAATCTGTTGTGGTCAATTGTACCCTTAGGTCTATTGAACTTATCCACCCTTGATCAGAGCGTCTGCTTCTGATCCTTCTATTTGGGAATCATAATTTCTTTGATAACTAAGCATCGAATCATTCAGGTGTTCTATAATTTGATGCCCTTGCATCCTTTCTTCAACTGATTGTGTGCCGATGCTCACATCAACTCCGCTATGGACCGTCAGATCCTTTATTGGATTATTATTCGATAGTGTCCTCCTTATTCAATAACCTTGTGAACCTTTCCTTGGATACATAATGCTTTTGGTGAATTGTATCCTCTGCTTTTCTCCACCATGCTCTGTTTTCGAGCTGGTGGTATTTACGAATGAAGCTTGTGGTATATGATTCCACGATACCCTGACGGGTTGAACCTATGCTTTTCTTAATCTATGTGAACCCGAAAGTTTTCACGGGTCATACTCCTCTGGTAATTCATCAGGTAGGTTTTGACACTGAAATCATTTTTATCTAGAGCAGTAAATGAAAGGTTATGCATTGAAGAAGTGGGAGTTGACCTTGAACTTTGTGTTCATGCCCATGGACACGATGTAGATCTTATCATTAAAGCTTCTCTTAAATTAAATTTTTCCCTTGGTATAAGTTCTTATATCTGGGATCCGGCTTTTTGCAATCGTGGTTTCGACCATATGTTCTTCTTTGACCCCATTTCACGGGCAAGTTTAAGCACTTGTCTTTTATGGATCAATACACCAGTCCAACCTGTACTTTAATCTTCCGTCGAGTATTACACCATGGTACCTCGATAATATCAAGTACTACATAACCTCTTATGAGTTCTTCATCAAGTACTACATTTTCACTGATTCCAATTTTTCATGGGCTCTGAGTTATTAAACACTCAAAGACCGATAACTGAACCGACTCCACACTACGGTTCGACAACTATTATAAATCTTCTTTGCTTATGAGTTTGTACCCGATCACGTCCTTCCTACCCTATTTGGCTATATCATTATTGTGATGATTTTAACTATGCTACCTATTCCTTATTCTCGGAGCACAACTTTCGACGATGAGCTAAGCTTACGTCGATCTTCCTCATCATACCATTTTGCCTTAAACAACGAGCTTGGTTTCGTGTTTGTGTCATACCTTGGGTTCAATAACCTTTCACTTCATCATTCCTTTGGCTTGATGTCATCGCCGACCGATTAAATCTTCATGAAATCTCTCAACAATTGTGCCGTGATCATCATCGGCATTTTGAGCTCTTCCAGGATGTCAATTGAGTTCATTACGAGAAATACCATCCTTGCCCTCGATGAATTGTGTTATCTTTGACCACTTTATTGCCTTCCATTCAACACAAACTTGTTCGTGTTTTGTGTTATACCTTGAGATCCCTGCTAACCAGCATTTGTTCTTCTTTACCTTGGAGTATTACCATCTTTTAATATCAAGGATGTTGTGAGGACTGCTCCACCTCTTAATGGAATTCTTGGTATTGTGAAGCTTCTTGCCATCACCATTCTTTCTTGGCCCCCGTGTTGAGTGAACTCTGTTGTGAGAATTTGATATCTCTAGCAACCCTATTGCTTCAAAGTTAATGGAAAATAATTCCAATTTGGTGTACTGGTTGATAAATCGCCATTCTGATGTTGGTCGTGCAACCCAACCCATATTTCGGGTGCACCTTTCAACCCATGTTTAATTGTGTATGTTTTCCTCGAACATACATCATTATATTGTACTGTTCGATCTGACAAATGGTATCTCCTTGTTCACATAGTTGTGGAAATCCATCTTTTGTTAATCTCGATGAATTGTCGCTGATTCCATCAGCCACCTCCTCATCCTCTCGTTGGTTTACTAATGAACTCTTGTTTCGGAACTTGCTTCCATAGTTCAATTCCCGAGAATCTTACAATGTCACCTTGACAATTTGTGTTGCACCTTTCTTCTCAGTCATCCCGTGTCTGAGTTATCTTGACACCAATCAGATCTGAATCTCGGTCAGATATGATGGTTGGAACATATTTCAAGAGTTATAACTTTGATCCTCATATGACCCAGTAAGATGATATCATGCCTAGCACACTTGATCGGAGGACCTATTGTTATAGTATCCTCTCTAGCAATGTTACCCATTCTTTTGTGAGGAAATTGCAAGACTTATACTATAAGTTGTTCCTGATGAATCCCTTCGTGTATCTAGAGTCTGACCTTTGCTTAAATACCATGTCAATGCTATCTCGAAGCATGTCTATGGTACTCTTACCATCGATAAGAACATTCGAAGCACAATGCTAACTTTCTATATCATTTATTCCTAACACCGTAGCATGGGCAATGTCATGAAATTACTCTGTTTTCTACTTTCTATCCTGTCATGGATATCATGCTCTGCTTGTCTTTGGAAGGGTATACCCCTGAAATGTGTGTTTAAACACATTTTCCTTTCCATTGTTCTGTTAATCTGATAATCACATTTCCTTTCCATTGTTTTGTTTAACCTTCTTGAGGTTTATATGATCTAAGCAGTAATAAGTCACTGCTTTTGTAAGCACCTCGGTGTACAACTCTGTCAGTAAGAACCTATTACTATTGTTGATGACATTCCGGTATCCACCGATGCACGAGAACTTTGCCTAATGGTCCGCCTTGTTCAACGAGCAGGAAAATGGTTCTCTTCGTCCCTCGCCCTTGGTACCGAGGTTGTTGCCGACATAACTAACAGGCTATCCTCTGACATGCCTTGCTTACATGATCGTGCAAGACGTCACCGCCCTTCCTACTTTTAACCCACATGGTGGGCCCATAACCCACAATTCCACAGGATCAAAACCTGACTCTCCTGTACATCCCTGCTTCAAAGTTATCCCTTATGCTTGGCTTCGTAGGTAATTCGCGAGCCACCTTCCTACTGCTCTATTCTGGTATCAGACGCAATGTTTACTCTCGCCGCTCTGAACCCCTTTCTCACTCTTTCTCACTCTGGTTCAAACTTTGAGCAGCTATCTATCCGCTTGGACCCTCTCATTGTACCTTCGTATCGTACTCTCGATGTATTTTATATGCTCAACTCGAGAGATAATCTTATGCTCATTCATGGTTGTTCCAGATCTTGCTCTAGCTACAGATTACTACAGACTGTTCTGTTTTTGACAGATTCTGTTTTTCGTGTGTTGTTTGCTTATTTTGACGAATCTATGGCTAGTAAAATAGTTTATAATCCATAGAGAAGTTGGAACAAAGTAGGTTTAACACCAACATAAATAAAGAATGAGTTCATTACAGTACCTTGAAGTGGTCTTTTGTTTTCTTTCGCTAACGGAACTCACGAGTTTTCTATTTTGAGTTTTGTGTTGTGAAGTTTTCAAGTTTCGGGTGAATTCTTTTGATGGATCATGGAACAAGGAGTGGCAAGAGCCTAAGCTTGGGGATTCCCATGGCACCCCCAAAATAATCCAAGGACACCAAAAAGTTAAAGCTTGGGGATGCCCCGGAAGGCATCCCCTCTTTTCATCCACTTCCATCGGTAATTTACTTGGAGCTATATTTTTATTCACCAACATGATATGTGTTTTGCTTGGAGCGTCTTGTATTATTTGTGTCTTTGTTTTCTAGTATACCACAATCATCCTTGCTGTACACACCTTTTGAGAGAGCTATACATGAATTAAAATTTGATAGAATACTCTATGTGCTTCACTTATATCCTTAGAGCTAGATAATTTTGCTCTATGTGCTTCACTTATATCCTTTGAGCTAGATAATTTTGCTCTATGTGCTTCACTTAGATCTTTTAGAGCACGGTGGTGGATTTGTTTTAAAGAAACTATTGATGTCTCATGCTTCACTTAAATTATTTTGAGAGTCTCTTAATAGCATGGTAATTTGCCTAATAATAATATGCTTGGTGTTCTAGATTTGTGAAACTTTCTTTTGAGTGTGTTGAATACTAAGAAAAGATTGAAGCATGATAATTGTTTTGAGATATGGAGGTGATAATATTAAAGTCATGCTAGTTGAGTAGTTGTGAATTTAAAGAATACTTGTGTTGAAGTTTGTGATTCCCGTAGCATGCACGCATGGTGAACCGTTATGTGATGAAGTCGGAGCATGATTTATTTATTGATTGTCTTCCTTACGAGTGGCGGTCGGGGACGAGCGATGGTCTTTTCCTACCAATCTATCCCCCTAGGAGCATGCGCGTAGTACTTTGCTTTGATAACTTCTAGATTTTTGCAATAAGTATATGAGTTCTTTATGACTAATGTTGAGTCCATGGATCATACGCACTCTCACCCTTCCACCCTTGCTAGCCTCTCTAATACCGCGCAACTTTCGCCGGTATCATACACCTACCATATACCTTCCTCAAAACAGCCACCATACCTACCTATTATGGCATTTCCATAGCCATTCCGAGATATATTGCCATGCAACTTTCCACCATCTAGTTCATCATGACACATCCATCATTGTCATATTGCTTAGCATGATCATGTAGTTGACATAGTATTTGTGGCAAAGCCACCGTTCATAATTCTTTCATACTTGTCACTCTTGATTCATCGCATATCCCGGTACACCGCCGGAGGCATTCATATAGAGTCATACATTGTTTTAGTATCGAGTTGTAATCATTGAGTTGTAAATAAATAGAAGTGTGATGATCATCATTCAATAGAGCATTGTCCCCCCCCCCCCCAAAAAAAAGAAAGGCCAAAGAAAAAAAGAAGGCCCAAAAAATATATATAAATAAAAAAAGGGGAAATGCTACTATCCTTTTTCACACTTGTGCTTCAAAGTAGCACCATGATATAGCGAGTCTCATATATTGTGCTTCAAAGTAGCACCATGTTCTTCATATAGAGAGTCTCATATGTTGTCACTTTCATATACTAGTGGGAATTTTACGTTATAGAACTCGGCTTTTATATTCCAATGATGGGCTTCCTCAAATTGCCCTAGGTCTTCGTGAGCAAGCAAGTTGGATGCACACCCACTAGTTTCTTTTGATTGAGCTTTCATACATTTATAGCTCTAGTGCATCCGTTGCATGGCAATCCCTACTCACTCACATTTATATCTATTGATGGGCATCTCCATAGCCCATTGATACGCCTAGTTGATGTGAGACTATCTTCTCTTTTTTTGTCTTCTCCACAACCACCATTCTATTCCACCTATAGTGCTATATCCATGGCTCACGCTCATGTATTGCGTGAAGATTGAAAAAGTTTTGAAAAAGTTAGAGTATGAAACAATTGCTTGGCTTGTTATCGGGGTTGTGCATGATTTAAATACTTTGTGTGGGGAAGATGGAGCATAGCCAGACTATATGATTTTGTAGGGATAACTTTTTTTGGCCATGTGGAGAAGACATAATTGCTTTGTTAGTATGCTTGAAGTATTATTATTTTCTATGTCAATATAAACTTTTGTCTTGACTCTTTCTAATCTGAATATTCATACCACAATTAAGAAGATTTGCATTGCAATTATGCCAAGTAGCACTCAGCATCAAAAATTCTCTTTTTATCATTTACCTACTCGAGGACGAGCAAGAATTAAGCTTGGGGATGCCTGATACGTCTCCAACGTATCTATAAATTTTTATTGCTCCATGCTATATTATCTACTGTTTTGGACTATATTGGGCTTTATTTTCCACTTTTATATTATTTTTGGGACTAACCTATTAACCGGAGGCCCAGCCCAGAATTGTTGTTTTTTGCCTATTTCAGTGTTTCGGATAAACAGAATATCAAACGGAGTCCAAACAGAATAAAATCTTCGGAAACGTGATTTTCTCACCGAACGTGATCCAGGAGACTTGGACCCTACTGCAAGGGATGAAAGAGGAGGTCACGAGGGTGGGGGGCGCCCCCCTCCCTAGGGCGCACCCCCTGCCTCGTGGGCCCCTCGGTGCTCCACCGATGTACTCCATCCTCCTATATATACACACGTACCCCCGAACGATCAGAACAGGAGCCAAAAACCTAATTCCACCGCCGCAACTTTCTGTATCCACGAGATCCCATCTTGGGGCCTGTTTGCAGAGCTCCGCCGGAAGAGGGCCGTCATCACGGAGGGCTTCTACATCATCCTAGCCCCTCCGATGAAGTGTGAGTAGTTTACCTCAGACCTTCGGGTCCATAGTTAGTAGTTAGATGGCTTCTTCTCTCTCTTTGAATCTCAATACAAAGTTCTCCCCCTCTCTTGCGGAGTTCTATTCGATGTAATCTTCTTTTTGCGGTGTGTTTGTTCAGACCGATGAATTGTGGGTTTATGATCAAGTCTATCTATGAATAATATTTGAATCTTCTCTGGATTATTTTATGCATGATTGGTTATCTTTGCAAGTCTCTTCGAATTATCCATTTGGTTTGGCCAACTAGATTGGTAGTTCTTGCCATGAGAGAAGTGCTTAGCTTTGGGTTTGATCTTGCGGTGTATTGTATCGTTGCCATCGAGAATAACAAGATGGGGTCTATTTCATATTGCATGAATTTATCTCTCTACATCATGTCATCTTGCTTAAAGTGTTGCTCTGTTTTTAACTTAATACTCTAGATGCATGCTTGACAGTGGTCGATGAGTGGAGTAATAGTAGTAGATGCAGAATTGTTTCGATCTACTTGTCACGGACGTGATGCCTATATGCACGATCATGCCTAGATATTCTCATAATTATGCACAATTCTATCAATTGCTCAACAGTAATTTGTTCACCCACCGTAGAATACTTATGCTCTTGAGAGAAGCCCCTAATGAAACCTATGGCCCCTAGGTCTATTCTCATCATATCAATCTCCATCACTTTTATATTGTTTTGCTATTTACTTTGCCTTTACTTTTTACTTTGCATCTTTATATCAAAAATACCAAAAATATTCTATCTATCAGATCTCACTCTCGTAAGTGACCGTGAAGGGCTTGACAACCCCTAATCGCGTTGGTTGCGAGTAGCTATCGCTTTGTGCGGGTACGAGGGACTTGAGCGTGGGCTCCTACTGGATTGATACCTTGGTTCTCAAAAACTGAGGGAAATACTTACGCTACTCTGCTGCATCATCCCTTCCTCTTCGGGGAAAACCAACGCAAGCTCAAGACGTAGCAGATATCGATGATCGAATCTCGGGCAAGTAACGCTACTCTGCTGCATCATTCTGCAGACGTTCATTTTCCATTATGCATGTCATTATCTTCATATACTTTCACATGCATAGTGGATTGTCATCATAAGTTGAAGTGGATCTCCACAAGTACCACCTACCAAGTGCATTTGCATTCCAAAAGCAAATTAACTTATATGCACATCTTCAGGGGGAGCCCTTGCAACTTATGAAGACAATTCCTTATCCTTTACAATTTCACAGATTACATTCCCCGTTGAAAACTTCAACTAGTTTGTCATCAATCACCAAAAAGGGGGAGATTGTAAGTGCATCTAGTGCCACCCCTAGTTGGTTTTGGAGTATTGACGACAAACCTAGTTGAGGGACTAATGTGTTTGTGAGAATTGCAGGATAACACAGGTAGAAGTCCCTCATGATTCGGTTTTACTACCAGAGATGACCCCTAAAAATGTATGAAGACATTGAAGTCAAAGGTGGTATATGAAGATATTCACATTGAAGACTATGACAAGAGAAGACACGATATGAAGCCTATGGAGCTCGAAGACTTAGATCTTTCGTAGGTCTTTTTCTTTTGTGTTGAGTCATAGGAACCGCCGTACTGTTAAGTGGGGTCCAAGAGAACCAGTCAGAATGACTGAAGTGATGCCTAAACCAAAAACCTATGTCTTCGAGTGAAGACTATGAGAGCGAATCTTGTCCAGAGTCGGACAAGTCAGCTTTGCTTGTAGCCCAAGTAAAGTTGTCGTGTGAGTTTGAAATCTGACCGTTGGAACACGTGTCAGTTCCTTAGTGACCCAGGGTCATTTCGGACAAATCAGGTCGGGTTGCCAAGTGGCTATAAATAGCCCACCCCCTACAACCATAAACGGTTGGCTGCTTAGATTGAAAGTACGGCTTTTGTCGTTTGAGAGCAACCCACCTCGAATCCTTTGAGAGAGAATTCCTTGCGAGGATAAAGCCCTAACCACCCAGAGCCAGAGAGAATTGGGCATCACTTAAGTCTTCTTGTCTGTGTGATCTGAAGACTTATTACACTTGAGGACTGTGCATCCTCCAGCCGGTTAGGCGTCGCGTTCTGAGCATCCAAGAGACATTGTGGATTGCCGGTGAACGAAGTCTGTGAAGGTTTGGGAGTCTACCTTGAAGACTTACCAGAGTGATTGGGCGAGGTCTATGTGACCTTAGTGAAGGAAATATGACCTAGAGGCAATAATAAAGTTATTATTTATTTCCTTATATCATGATAAATGTTTATTATTCATGCTAGAATTGTATTAACCGGAAACATAATACATGTGTGAATACATAGACAAACAGAGTGTCACTAGTGTGCCTCTACTAGACTAGCTCGTTAATCAAAGATGGTTATGTTTCCTAACCATAAACAAAGAGTTGTTATTTGATTAACGAGGTCACATCATTAGTTGAATGATCTGATTGACATGACCCATTCCATTAGCTTAGCACCCGATCGTTTAGTATGTTGCTATTTGCTTTCTTCATGACTTATACATGTTCCTATGACTATGAGATTATGCAACTCCCGTTTGCCGGAGGAACACTTTGGGTGCTACCAAACGTCACAACATAACTGGGTGATAATAAAGGAGTACTACAGGTGTCTCCAAAGGTAGATGTTGGGTTGGCGTATTTCGAGATTAGGATTTGTCACTCCGATTGTCGGAGAGGTATCTCTGGGCCCTCTCGGTAATGCACATCACATAAGCCTTGCAAGCATTGCAACTAATGAGTTAGTTGCGGGATGATGTATTACAGAACGAGTAAAGAGACTTGCCGGTAACGAGATTGAACTAGGTATTGGATACCGACGATCGAATCTCGGGCAAGTAACATACCGATGACAAAGGGAACAACGTATGTTGTTATGCGGTCTGACCGATAAAAGATCTTCGTAGAATATGTAGGAACCAATATGGGCATCCAGGTCCCGCTATTGGTTATTGACCAGAGATGTGTCTCAGTCATGTCTACATTGTTCTCGAACCGTGCGGTCCGCACGCTTAACGTTACGATGACAGTTATTATGAGTTTATGCATTTTGATATACCGAAGGTTGTTCGGAGTCCCGGATGTGATCACGGACATGACGAGGAGTCTTGAAATGGTCGAGACATAAAGATTGATATATTGGAAGCCTATGTTTGGACATCGAAAGTGTTCCGGGTGAAATCAGGATTTTACCGGATTACCGGGAGGTTACCGGAACCCCCCGGGAGTCATATGGGCCTTATTGGGCTTTAGTGGAAAGGTGAAAGGGGCTTCCCATAGTGGGATGCGCGCCTCCCCCTCTCCCCTAGTCCTATTAGGACTAGGAGAGGTGGCCGGCCACCTCTCTCTCTCTCTCTTTCCCCCTTGGGAGTCCTATTTGGAATAGGATTGGGGGGGAGTCCTACTCCCGGTAGGAGTAGGACTCCTCCTGCGCCTCCATAGGGCTGGCCGCACCCCTCCCCCTTGGCTCCTTTATATACGGAGGCAAGGGGCACCTCTAGACACACAAGTTGATCATTGAGATCGTTCCTTAGCCGTGTGCGGTGCCCCCTGCCACCATATTCCACCTCGATCATATCGTTGTAGTGCTTAGGTGAAGCCCTGCGTCGATAGAACATCAAGATCGTCACCACGCCGTCGTGCTAACGGAACTCTTCCCTGATGCTTTGCTGGATCGGAGCCCGGGGATCGTCATCGAGCTGTACGTGTGCAAAGAACTCGGAGGTGCCGGAGTAACGGTGCTTGGATCGGTCGGATCGGGAAGAAGACGTACGACTACTTCCTCTACGTTGTGTCAACGCTTCCGTTGCGATCTACAAGGGTACGTAGATCATACTCTCCCCTCGTTGCTATGCATCACCATGATCTTGCGTGTGCGTAGGAAAATTTTTGAAATTACTACGTTCCCCAACAGTGGCATCAGAGCCTAGGTTTTATGGTTTGATGTTATTTGCACGAGTAGAACACAAGTGAGTTGTGGACGATACAAGTCATACTGCCTACCAGCATGTCATACTTTGGTTCGGCGGTATTGTTGGACGAGACGACCCGGACCAACCTTACACGTACGCTTACGCGAGACCGGTTCCCTCGACGTGCTTTGCACATAGATGGCTTGCGGGCGACTGTCTCTCCAACTTTAGTTGAACCGAGTGTGGCTACGCCCGGTCCTTGCGAAGGTTAAAACGGAGTCTATTTGACAAACTATCATTGTGGTTTTGATGCGTAGGTGAGATTGGTTCTTGCTTAAAGCTCGTAGCAGCCACGTAAAACTTGCAACAACAAAGTAGAGGACGTCTAACTTGTTTTTGCAGGGCATGTTGTGATGTGATATGGTCAAGGCATGATGCTAAATTTTATTGTATGAGATGATCATGTTTTGTAACCGAGTTATCGGCAACTGGCAGGAGCCATATGGTTGTCGCTTTATTGTATGCAATGCAATCGCGATGTAATGCTTTACTTTATCACTAAACGGTAGCGATAGTCGTGGAAGCATAAGATTGGCGAGACGACAACGATGCTACGATGGAGATCAAGGTGTCGCGCCGGTGACGATGGTGATCATGACGGTGCTTCGGAGATGGAGATCACAGGCACAAGATGATGATGGCCATATCATATCACTTATATTGATTGCATGTGATGTTTATCTTTTTATGCATCTTATCTTGCCTTGATTGACGGTAGCATTATAAGATGATCTCTCACTAAATTATCATGAAGTGTTCTCCCTGAGTATGCACCGTTGTGAAAGTTCTTCGTGCTGAGACACCACGTGATGATCGGGTGTGATAGGCTCTACGTTCAAATACAACGGGTGCAAAACAGTTGCACACGCGGAATACTCAGGTTATACTTGACGAGCCAAGCATATACAGATATGGCCTCGGAACACGGAGACCGAAAGGTCGAGCGTGAATCATATAGTAGATATGATCAACATAATGATGTTCACCGATGAAACTACTCCATCTCACGTGATGATCGGACATGGTTTAGTTGATTTGGATCACGTGATCACTTAGAGGATTAGAGGGATGTCTATCTAAGTGGGAGTTCTTAAGTAATATGATTAATTGAACTTAAATTTATCATGAACTTAGTACCTGATAGTATCTTGCTTGTTTATGTTGATTGTAGATAGATGGCTCGTGCTGTTGTTCCGTTGAATTTTAATGCGTTCCTTGAGAAAGCAAAGTTGAAAGATGATGGTAGCAATTACACGGACTGGGTCCGTAACTTGAGGATTATCCTCATTGCTGCACAGAAGAATTACGTCCTGGAAGCACCGCTGGGTGCCAGGCCTGCTGCTGGAGCAACACCAGATGTTATGAACGTCTGGCAGAGCAAAGCTGATGACTACTCGATAGTTCAGTGTGCCATGCTTTACGCCTTAGAATCGGGACTTCAACGACGTTTTGAACGTCATGGAGCATATGAGATGTTTCAGGAGTTGAAGTTAATATTTCAAGCAAATGCCCGGATTGAGAGATATGAAGTCTCCAATAAGTTCTATAGCTGCAAGATGGAAGAGAACAGTTCTGTCAGTAAGCATATACTCAAAATGTCTGGGTATAATAATCACTTGATTCAATTGGGAGTTAATCTTCCAGATGATTGCGTCATTGACAGAATTCTCCAATCACTGCCACCAAGCTACAAGAGCTTCGTGATGAACTATAATATGCAAGGGATGAACAAGACTATTCCCGAGCTCTTCGCAATGCTGAAAGCTGCGGAGGTAGAAATCAAAAAGGAGCATCAAGTGTTGATGGTTAACAAAACCACTAGTTTCAAGAAAAAGGGCAAAGGGAAGAAGAAGGGGAACTTCAAGAAGAACGGCAAGCAAGTTGCTGCTCAAGAGAAGAAACCCAAGTCTGGACCTAAGCCTGAAACTGAGTGCTTCTACTGCAAGCAGACTGGTCACTGGAAGCGGAACTGCCCAAAGTATTTGGCGGATAAGAAGGATGGCAAGGTGAACAAAGGTATATATGATATACATGTTATTGATGTGTACCTTACTAATGCTCGCAGTAGCACCTGGGTATTTGATACTGGTTCTGTTGCTAATATTTGCAACTCAAAACAGGGGCTACGGATTAAGCGAAGATTGGCTAAGGACGAGGTGACGATGCGCGTGGGAAACGGTTCCAAAGTCGATGTGATCGCGGTCGGCACGCTACCTCTACATCTACCTTCGGGATTAGTATTAGACCTAAATAATTGTTATTTGGTGCCAGCGTTAAGCATGAACATTATATCTGGATCTTGTTTGATGCGAGACGGTTATTCATTTAAATCAGAGAATAATGGTTGTTCTATTTATATGAGTAATATCTTTTATGGTCACGCACCCTTGAAGAGTGGTCTATTCTTATTGAATCTCGAGAGTAGTGATACACATATTCATAATGTTGAAGCCAAAAGATGCAGAGTTGATAATGATGGTGCAACTTATTTGTGGCACTGCCATTTAGGTCATATCGGTGTAAAGCGCATGAAGAAACTCCATACTGATGGACTTTTGGAACCACTTGATTATGAATCGCTTGGTACTTGCGAACTGTGCCTCATGGGCAAGATGACTAAAACACCGTTCTCCGGTACTATGGAGAGAGCAACAGATTTGTTGGAAATCATACATACAGATGTATGTGGTCCGATGAATATTGAGGCTCGTGGCGGATATCGTTATTTTCTCACCTTCACAGATGATTTAAGCAGATATGGTTATATCTACTTAATGAAACATAAGTCTGAAACATTTGAAAAGTTCAAAGAATTTCAGAGTGAAGTGGAAAATCATCGTAACAAGAAAATAAAGTTTCTACGATCTGATCGTGGAGGAGAATATTTGAGTTACGAGTTTTGTGTACATTTGAAAAATTGTGGAATAGTTTCGCAACTCACGCCACCCGGAACACCACAGCGTAATGGTGTGTCCGAACGTCGTAATCGTACTTTACTAGATATGGTGCGATCTATGATGCCTCTTACTGATTTACCGCTATCATTTTGGGGATACGCTCTAGAGACGGCCGCATTCACGTTAAACAGGGCACCATCAAAATCCGTTGAGACGACGCCTTATGAACTATGGTTTGGCAAGAAACCAAAGTTGTCATTTCTGAAAGTTTGGGGCTGCGATGCTTATGTGAAAAAGCTTCAACCTGATAAGCTCGAACCCAAATCGGAGAAATGTGTCTTCATAGGATATCCAAAGGAAACTATTGGATACACCTTCTATCACAGATCCGTAGGCAAGACTTTTGTTGCTAAATTCGGAAACTTTCTTGAGAAGGAGTTTCTCTCGAAAGAAGTGAGTGGGAGGAAAGTAGAACTTGACGAGGTAACTGTACCTGCTCCCTTGTTGGAAAGTAGTACATCATAGAAAACTGTTTCTGCGACACCTACACCAATAAGTGAGGAAGTTAATGATAATGATCATGAAACTTCAGAACAAGATACTACTGAACCTCGTAGATCAACCAGAGTAAGATCCGCACCAGAGTGGTACGGTAATCCAGTTCTGGAAGTCATGCTACTAGATCATGATGAACCTACGAACTATGAAGAAGCGATGGTGAGCCCAGATTCCGCAAAGTGGCTTGAAGCCATGAAATCTGAGATGGGATCCATGTATGAGAACAAAGTATGGACTTTGGTTGACTTGCCCGATGATCGGCAAGCAATTGAGAATAAATGGATCTTCAAGAAAAAGACTGACGCTGACGGTAATGTTACTGTCTATAAAGCTCGACTTGTCGCAAAAGGTTTTCGACAAGTTCAAGGGGTTGACTACGATGAGACCTTCTCACCCGTAGCGATGCTTAAGTCTGTCCGAATCATGTTAGCAATTGCCGCATTTTATAATTATGAAATTTGGCAGATGGATGTCAAAACTGCATTCCTGAATGGATTTCTGGAAGAAGAGTTGTATATGATGCAACCAGAAGGTTTTGTTGATCCAAAGGGAGCTAACAAAGTGTGCAAGCTCCAGCGATCCATTTATGGACTGGTGCAAGCCTCTCGGAGTTGGAATAAACGCTTTGATAGTGTGATCAAAGCATTTGGGTTTATACAGACTTTCGGAGAAGCCTGTATTTACAAGAAAGTGAGTGGGAGCTCTGTAGCATTTCTGATATTATATGTGGATGACATATTATTGATTGGAAATGATATAGAATTTCTGGATAGCATAAAGGGATACTTGAATAAGAGTTTTTCAATGAAAGACCTCGGTGAAGTTGCTTACATATTAGGCATAAAGATCTATAGAGATAGATCAAGACGCTTAATTGGACTTTCACAAAGCACATACCTTGACAAGATTTTGAAGAAGTTCAAAATGGATCAAGCAAAGAAAGGGTTCTTGCCTGTGTTACAAGGTGTGAAGTTGAGTCAGACTCAATGCCCGACCA
Organism: Triticum urartu; assembly: GCF_056163025.1. Taxonomy (NCBI): domain Eukaryota; kingdom Viridiplantae; phylum Streptophyta; class Magnoliopsida; order Poales; family Poaceae; genus Triticum; species Triticum urartu. Next base: position 614,541,230 of record NC_141877.1, read on the forward strand.
CTGCAGAAGATAGAGAGAAAATGAAAGATGTTCCCTATGCTTCAGCCATAGGCTCTATCATGTATGCAATGCTGTGTACCAGACCTGATGTGTGCCTTGCTATAAGTTTAGCAGGGAGGTACCAAAGTAATCCAGGAGTGGATCACTGGACAGCAGTCAAGAACATCCTGAAATACCTGAAAAGGACTAAGGATATGTTTCTCGTATATGGAGGTGACAAAGAGCTCACCGTAAAAGGTTACGTTGATGCAAGCTTTGACACTGATCCGGACGATTCTAAATCGCAAACCGGATACGTGTTTACATTGAACGGTGGAGCTGTCAGTTGGTGCAGTTCTAAACAAAGCGTCGTAGCGGGATCTACATGTGAAGCGGAGTACATAGCTGCTTCGGAAGCAGCGAACGAAGGAGTCTGGATGAAGGAGTTCATATCCGATCTAGGTGTCATACCTAGTGCATCGGGTCCAATGAAAATCTTTTGTGACAATACTGGTGCAATTGCCTTGGCAAAGGAATCCAGATTTCACAAAAGGACCAAGCACATCAAGAGACGCTTCAATTCCATCTGGGATCTAGTCCAGGTGGGAGACATAGAGATTTGCAAGATACATACGGATCTGAATGTTGCAGGCCCGTTGACTAAGCCTCTTCCACGAGCAAAACATGATCAGCACCAAGACTCCATGGGTGTTAGAATCATTACAGTTTAATCTAGATTATTGACTCTAGTGCAAGTGGGAGACTGAAGGAAATATGCCCTAGAGGAAATAATAAAGTTATTATTTATTTCCTTATATCATGATAAATGTTTATTATTCATGCTAGAATTGTATTAACCGGAAACATAATACATGTGTGAATACATAGACAAACAGAGTGTCACTAGTGTGCCTCTACTAGACTAGCTCGTTAATCAAAGATGGTTATGTTTCCTAACCATAAACAAAGAGTTGTTATTTGATTAACGAGGTCACATCATTAGTTGAATGATCTGATTGACATGACCCATTCCATTAGCTTAGCACCCGATCGTTTAGTATGTTGCTATTTGCTTTCTTCATGACTTATACATGTTCCTATGACTATGAGATTATGCAACTCCCGTTTGCCGGAGGAACACTTTGGGTGCTACCAAACGTCACAACATAACTGGGTGATAATAAAGGAGTACTACAGGTGTCTCCAAAGGTAGATGTTGGGTTGGCATATTTCGAGATTAGGATTTGTCACTCCGATTGTCGGAGAGGTATCTCTGGGCCCTCTCGGTAATGCACATCACATAAGCCTTGCAAGCATTGCAACTAATGAGTTAGTTGCGGGATGATGTATTACAGAACGAGTAAAGAGACTTGCCGGTAACGAGATTGAACTAGGTATTGGATACCGACGATCGAATCTCGGGCAAGTAACATACCGATGACAAAGGGAACAACGTATGTTGTTATGCGGTCTGACCGATAAAAGATCTTCGTAGAATATGTAGGAACCAATATGGGCATCCAGGTCCCGCTATTGGTTATTGACCAGAGATGTGTCTCAGTCATGTCTACATTGTTCTCGAATCGTAGGGTCTGCACGCTTAACGTTACGATGACAGTTATTATGAGTTTATGCATTTTGATATACCGAAGGTTGTTCGGAGTCCCGGATGTGATCACGGACATGACGAGGAGTCTCGAAATGGTCGAGACATAAAGATTGATATATTGGAAGCCTATGTTTGGACATCGAAAGTGTTCCGGGTGAAATCAGGATTTTACCGGATTACCGGGAGGTTACCGGAACCCCCCGGGAGTCATATGGGCCTTATTGGGCTTTAGTGGAAAGGTGAAAGGGGCTGCCCATAGTGGGCTGCGCGCCTCCCCCCTCCCCTAGTCCTATTAGGACTAGGAGAGGTGGCCGGCCACCTCTCTCTCTCTTTCCCCCTTGGGAGTCCTATTTGGAATAGGATTGGGGGGGAGTCCTACTCCCGGTAGGAGTAGGACTCCTCCTGCGCCTCCATAGGGCTGGCCGCACCCCTCCCCCTTGGCTCCTTTATATACGGAGGCAGGGGGCACCTCTAGACACACAAGTTGATCATTGAGATCATTCCTTAGCCGTGTGCGGTGCCCCCTGCCACCATATTCCACCTCGATCATATCGTTGTAGTGCTTAGGCGAAGCCCTGCGTCGATAGAACATCAAGATCGTCACCACGCCGTCGTGCTGACGGAACTCTTCCCCGACGCTTTGCTGGATCGGAGCCCGGGGATCGTCATCGAGCTGTACGTGTGCTAAGAACTCGGAGGTGCCGGAGTAACGGTGCTTGGATCGGTCGGATCGGGAAGAAGACATACGACTACTTCCTCTACGTTGTGTCAACGCTTCCGTTGCGATCTACAAGGGTACGTAGATCATACTCTCCCCTCGTTGCTATGCATCACCATGATCTTGCGTGTGCGTAGGAAAAATTTTGAAATTACTACGTTCCCCAACACTTAGCTCAAGGAGAATACGGTGAGGACTGGGTGTCCTGAGCTGCGTGTTCAGGACTGGGTGTCCGGGACTGTGTGTCCTAAGGTTTAAATACCTAGCCACTCCAACCAGACGTACAGTTGTCACAGCAACTGGAACTGGTTCAACAAATCATTGTCTTCAACGAGTCACTGGTTTCATCTTCACTTCACTTTACTTACTGTTCCTCCTTGTGAAGTCATTGTATGTTTGCTCTATCATTTGTCTTCACTGAGTGACTGCGTGTTCTGTTTGGCTTCACAATATCTTCCTACCTGATCCTTACTACCTAGCTGTTATTAGTCTTTGTGCTTTCACTTCATTGAATACTTGACTATGGTTTGCCTAGTGCAGTCTACCTTCCGCTGCATGGTAATAGGTTTAATTTTATCGTTTATCTTCAAAACTCCCATGTTCTGAAGACTTTCATAAAAATCGCCTATTCAACCCCCCCTCTAGTCGATATAACGCACTTTCAATTGGTATCAGAGCAAGGTGCTCCCTTGTTCTGTGTGATTCGGTTTAACCACCTGGAGTCTTAGCTATGTCGACTGCAGGGATAATTAAAGTCTCCGCTGCGTGCCCCGTCTTCGATGGAACTGAATATCCCTACTGGAAGAATAAGATGCGCATGCATCTTGAAGCCATTGACGTCGACCTATGGTATGTCGTCGAGAATGGCGTTCCCAAGGCTGGAGAAGGTGTCACTGCTGGTGATGTCAAGAAATTCATTCAACTGGACTCTACTGCCAAGAATATCATCTGTGGTCATCTGACCAAAGGATAGTATGGCCGTGTGAGTGCTTTGAAGACATCCAAGCTGGTCTGGGACTGGCTCTCCAAGGTCAATGAAGGCATCTCAACCCAGAGAGATCAGAGAATCAGTGTCCTTCGCAACCTCTTCAATCGCTTCAGGCAAAATGACAATGAGAATGTCCAGCACACATTTGACCGACTCACTGACATCACAAATGAGCTTCAAGCCCTCGGCGCCACTGAAATTACCAAACACGAAGTCGTCAAGACGCTGCTGAGATCACTTGATAGTTCGTTTGACATCCTGGCCCTGATGATTCAAAAACGTCCTGATTTCAAGACACTCGATCCGTCTGACATACTTGAGAGGCTCAACACACATGAGTTTCAGCTTTCGGAGAAAAGAGATATCTACGGTCCAAACTATGGGTGAACTCGTGCCTTGAAGGCAAAAGCTGTCTCCTCATCTGAAGAAGAATCAGACAGCAGTTCTGATGATCCTGAAGACATTGGAAGGGAACTTGCTATGCTTGTCAAGAAGTTCCAAAAAATTCACCAAGAATAAAGGCTTGAGAAAGTCTTCCCAATCAAGTTCAAGGAATGATGAAGCTCCTGCTCATGACTACAAGAGGAAAACATGTCACAAGTGCAAGAAACTTGGCCACTTCATCTCTGAGTGTCCACAGTGGGACAATGAGAACAAAAAGAAGAAGAAGAGCAAGGAATATGACTCTGACGACAAGAAAAAGAAGAAGAAATACTCAAAGTCTTCTTCCAAGTCTTCCTCAAAGTCTTCATCACACAAGAAGAGCTCATCTGGCAAGGCACGTGCGTTTGTTGGCAAAGAAATGGATTCAGAGGAGGAGTCTGCTTCTGAGGAGGCGGAGGTGGAGTCTGAGGAGGAATCCGACTCAGGCGTCGCAAGTCTGGCTACAGCATACGTTGCCAAGTCCATCTTCAACACTGAAGACAATGACTTCATCACCGACACCGATGCAAATGACAAGGACTACTCCGCTTCTACCTACTGCTTCATGGCACGCGGTGCCAAGGTAAACACACGCACTACTCACTATCAAACATCTAGTGACGATGACTCTGATTGTGGTTCAAAACCTAGCTACAAAACACTTGCTAAAATTGCAACTGAACAACAGAAAGCTATGGAACATATTCAAAAACTGTTAGACAGAAGCGATGATCTGTTAGGTGCTGAAATGACTCGATCTGAATCCTTAATTGAAGACATAAAAAATCTTCACGTTAAGTATCAGGAACTTGAAAGTCGTCATGAAACTCTCTCAACAACTCATGAAAAGCTTTCCTATGATTATCTTCAAAGGAAGCAGGATCTTGAGAAATTGAGAGCGGTTCATGAAGATCTTCAAATGGAAAACGAGTCACTTCGCGCCAAATAGATCAGTCCCGCTCAGGAAGGATTTGAACCACCATGTCTTAAATGCCTTGAGCGTGATAATGCTACTCCTGTTGCTGAATGTTCTACTGCTACTTCTGTTGCAATATCTTCAACTGTTGATGTGGTAACTAACCCCTCTGCTGAGGATACCACCGCTATTGCTGATGAGAATGCTAGGTTGAAGACATTGCTTGAAACAGGGATGTACATAAGTCTTAAAGGGCATCAGACGCTATGTGATGTCCTGAAAAAGCAGATTCTGAACCGAAACCCTAGGAAAGAGGGTGTAGGGTTCGTAAGGAAAATGAATGCAGATGGCTCTTACTGGAAACCTGAGCAGTACCCCAAAACCATGTGGGTTGCTGCAAAGGAACCTTCACCAGATCCATCCAATCTATCTGGCTTCACTTGTGCTAACCCCATTATCATTGATGAATCCTTTGATGCAAACTATATACTGTTTAAGAATCAGAATGGTGAAGTATTTGCCAGGTACATTGGTACTAACTGCAGGAATGGACCGCCTATGAAGAAGATCTGGGTTCCGAAAAGGTGTCTGGAGAGTCTTCCTGTGAATGTCATCATGACACCTCACGTGAAGAAGACAAACCTCAGACCAAAGGCTTCATACGGTCCAAAGGCTTCATACAGACAGAGGACTCACCTGAGTCGCACTAACGCAAATGTTTTGCAGGGAAATCACACTCAGGCATATGAATATGAGAGCGGTTCATCAAACCGCCATGTTCATAAGACCAAGAACTATTCTGCTTATTCTTATGATTACTATTGTCCGCCTGCAAGACTGTTTGCTAAGGCTTCAAAGCCAAAGTTCTCAGATGCTGCACTTAGACTTATTGCTTCTAAGCCACCCTTGAAGATGTGGGTGGTTAAGAAGGCTTAACTCTCTTTTGCAGGGAAAGGTCTCCAGCAGAAAACCAAAATCGTCTGACGCTATTGCTGGGGACCTTAAACATCTTGTAGGGCGCAAGATCAAATGCCCAAATGGTCTTACTATGTACTTCGTACCTGAATCGCTTGCTACTCTCCCTATTAGTCCTAACCTGGATCTAAGCTTTCATAACCCACTGGTTTGTCAAATGTTTTTGCTTCACAATGCTCTTGGTGAAGCCTATCCCCCTAACTGCATTGTAGGGTACGACACCAGCGTCTTCAGAATGGATTATTGACAGTGGGTGTACAAATCACATGACTGGCAAAAGAAGTCTTCTTATGGACTCAACCTTACGTCCATCCGACAAGAGCCACATCACATTTGCTGACACTGGTAAAAGTAAGGTATTGGGTCTAGGTAGAGTTGCAATCTCAAGGGATCAACACATGGATAAAGTCATGCTTGTTGAATCCCTTGGCTTCAACTTAATGTCTGTCTCAATGCTTTGCGATTTGAACATGATCGTAATGTTTGGAAAATATCGTTGCCTTGTACTACTGGAATCTGACAAGTCTCTAGTGCTTGAAGGGTATCGAAAAGATGATTTGTACGTGGTAGATTTCTCAGCAGGGCCACAGCTTGCAGTATGTCTTCTAGCAAAGGCTTCAGAATGCTGGCTCTGGCATCGGAGGCTTGGACATGCTGGCATGAGGAACCTCCACACCCTTTCGAAGAAGAAGCATGTCATAGGCATCGAGGGCGTCAAGTTCAAGAAAGATCACTTATGCGGTGCCTGTGAAGCAGGGAAGATGACGAGGGCCAAACATCCCTCGAAGACAATCATGACCACTACTCGACCTTTCGAACTGCTTCACATGGATCTTTTTGGTCCTACTCATTACTCAATTCTAACTACTACTGCTTGCCTCTATGGCTTCGTTATTGTTGATGATTATTCTAGATATACTTGGGTGCACATAATCCTTTACAAGACTGAAGTGCGGGATGTCTTCAGACGCTTCGCCAATCGAGCTATGAACAATTTTGGCGCCAAGATAAAGCACGTCAGAAGTGACAATGGCACTGAATTCAAGAACACTGGCGTTGATACATATCTTGATACCTTGGGCATCACACATGAATTCTCAGCTCCGTACACGCCACAGCAGAATGGCGTCGTCGAACGCAAGAACAGAACACTAATTGAGATGGCCAGAACGATGCTAGATGAATACAAAACCCCAAGAAAATTCTGGCCCGAAGCCATTGATACTGCATGCCGTACAATAAATCGTGTTTATCTTCACAAGCTACTGAACAAGACATCTTATGAGCTCCTTACTGGCAAGAAGCCAAATGTCAGTTACTTCAGAGTATTTGGCGCAAGGTGCTGGATCAAGGACCCACATCACACCTTAAAATTTGCACCAAAAGCACATGAGGGTTTTATGCTCGGATATGGAAAGGATTCGCACTCCTACAGAGTCTTCAATCTCTTTCATTACAAAGTGGTTGAAACAATGGATGTGCGGTTCGATGAGACCAACGGTTCACAAAGAGAGCAGCTGCCAAATGTGCTAGATGAAGTTCCATCCAGTGAATCAATCAAGCTAATGGGAACTGGAGAAATTATACCTTCTGAAGCTCATCCTGAAGAAGAACTTATCATTTCAGCACCTGATCAACATGAAGACAATGCTCAGCCTGAAGACATTCCTTCCAACAACGACAATGAACAGCAAGAGCAAAGTCTTCGCCCTGTACATCCTCGCGTTGCCAAGGTCGCATCTTCCCACACAAGCGCCTTGACGTTGAAGCTATAGCTGGTTTGCCCTGTCTAGCAGAAGCGTTGGATTGCTTCAAGCAAGTGGGTCTGCTGCAGTTTGTTACAGATGAAGAGCATTGGAATGAAGAGTTGCTGCTACAATTCTATGCCACACTTCACATCAAAGGGTACAACAGAGATCCGAAGACTTGGGTCCTGGAGTGGATGACTGGCAACTTTCATCACGAAGCCAATGCATTTGACATCATTGAGCTCACTGGCTTGCCCACTCCTGGCGATCTCTTCGAGCAAGGCTGTCAGCTGCATGCTGAAACTATTGAGAGCATCTTTCAGCGGCCAGAACCTGATATGAGTCAAATGCTCAGCATGATGAAGCCATTGCCCCAAGATGCTGCGTATCCCACAGAGTTCTTCGTTGAAGACCTTGAGTACCTGCCCAGAATCATATATCACATCATCAGGCGAACTCTCTGGCCTATCAAAGGGCACTCTCCAAATGCCAAGCTTCAGGGTGCAATGAAGACTTTGGTCTTCTATATACTTCATGGCAAATGCTTCAATGCACAGGACTTCTTCATACGCCAACTTGCTGCATCAGGCATTGATCTGTTTGGTTTGAAGTTCTACGCCCCTTGGGTCATGCGACTGATCAAGCTACACTCCGCCATCTCTTATCAGCCCTCAGCCCGCAACCATCGGATCTTCTTGCCTGACGTGGACATGTCTACTGAAGCCATATATTCTGAGCCTGCCAAGCAACCTCTAAGTCTTCAGAATGCAGAACATCAGAGTTTTACACAGAACGTTGAAGGCGTTGAAGCAGTTTCTCGGGTGTATCCTTTGGCTGGCACTACACGTGCACCACACCCTGCTTCCACTGAAGCCACTGACAGTGCCACTGCTCCAAGACCCAAGAAGCGCACTCGTGTTCTCAACGACCGAGAGCTTCTTGTGGCTCTACATCAGAAACAGGATAGGCATCATGACTGGCTGAAGCGTCAGATGAAAAGCCTCTGGGTGGATGTTAATCGCACTCGAAATCTTGCCACCAAGAATGCTTTCGTTGCCCATGAAACCTGTCACCGCACATGGAAAGGGCTCACGATGATGTGTTCTGAAGCTGATCTTCAAGAGGATGGCTTCTCTGAGAGATTCAAGTTTGACTCCACACCTCCTCGAAGGGCTGTGCTGCTAGGAACTCCATCCCTTGAAGACTCTGAGTTCTCTTCCTCTGCAGCCGCAGTCACTGCCAGAATTATTAAGGAAGAAGATGATGCTACTTCACCGCCACCTCCTTCAGCACCTCCAAGCTCTTCTGCACCGCCAAACAACACCAACAACCCTGCTACTTCACCTACTCCTCATGGGAATGAGTAGAGGCTCTATGTCTTCAAACCTTTTTGGTCATTACTGACAAAAGGGGGAGAAGCATATGAGATTGATAGACTTCAAGCGGGTCCATATGGGCGGGGGCTTTATATTTTGCTTCGTGCTTACAACTCTCGTTTTTGCTACATTTGGTTCTTATGAGTTGTAACACTTAAACCAGATGGTCGTCTGCTACTTATTTGCCACCTTGTTTTGCGAAGATAAATTCCGCATGTGCGATGATAAATTCCGCACTTAGCTCATTCTGCAGACGTTCATTTTCCATTATGCATGTCATTATCTTCATATACTTTCACATGCATAGTGGATTGTCATCATAAGTTGAAGTGGATCTCCACAAGTACCACCTACCAAGTGCATTTGCATTCCAAAAGCAAATTAACTTATATGCACATCTTCAGGGGGAGCCCTTGCAACTTATGAAGACAATTCCTTATCCTTTACAATTTCACAGATTACATTCCCCGTTGAAAACTTCAACTAGTTTGTCATCAATCACCAAAAAGGGGGAGATTGTAAGTGCATCTAGTGCCACCCCTAGTTGGTTTTGGAGTATTGACGACAAACCTAGTTGAGGGACTAATGTGTTTGTGAGAATTGCAGGATAACACAGGTAGAAGTCCCTCATGATTCGGTTTTACTACCAGAGATGACCCCTAAAAATGTATGAAGACATTGAAGTCAAAGGTGGTATATGAAGATATTCACATTGAAGACTATGACAAGAGAAGACACGATATGAAGCCTATGGAGCTCGAAGACTTAGATCTTTCGTAGGTCTTTTTCTTTTGTGTTGAGTCATAGGAACCGCCGTACTGTTAAGTGGGGTCCAAGAGAACCAATCAGAATGACTGAAGTGATGCCTAAACCAAAAACCTATGTCTTCGAGTGAAGACTATGAGAGCGAATCTTGTCCAGAGTCGGACAAGTCAGCTTTGCTTGTAGCCCAAGTAAATTTGCCGTGTGAGTTTGAAATCTGACCGTTGGAACACGTGTCAGTTCCTTAGTGACCCAGGGTCATTTCGGACAAATCAGGTCGGGTTGCCAAGTGGCTATAAATAGCCCACCCCCTACAACCATAAACGGTTGGCTGCTCAGATTGAAAGTACGGCTTTTGTCGTTTGAGAGCAACCCACCTCGAAGCCTTTGAGAGAGAATTCCTTGCGAGGATAAAGCCCTAACCACCCAGAGCCAGAGAGAATTGGGCATCACTTAAGTCTTCTTGTCTGTGTGATCTGAAGACTTATTACACTTGAGGACTGTGCATCCTCCAGCCGGTTAGGCGTCGCATTCTGAGCATCCAAGAGACATTGTGGATTGTCGGTGAACGAAGTCTGTGAAGGTTTGGGAGTCTACCTTGAAGACTTACCAGAGTGATTGGGCGAGGTCTATGTGACCTTAGCTCAAGGAGAATACGGTGAGGACTGGGTGTCCTGAGCTGCGTGTTCAGGATTGGGTGTCCGGGACTGTGTGTCCTAAGGTTTAAATACCTAGCCGCTCCAACCAGACGTACAGTTGTCACAGCAACTGGAACTGGTTCAACAAATCATTGTCTTCAACGAGTCACTGGTTTCATCTTCACTTCACTTTACTTACTGTTCCTCCTTGTGAAGTCATTGTATGTTTGCTCTATCATTTGTCTCCACTGAGTGACTGCGTGTTCTGTTTGGCTTCACAATATCTTCCTATATGATCCTTACTACCTAGCTGTTATTAGTCTTTGTGCTTTCACTTCATTGAATACTTGACTATGGTTTGCCTAGTGTAGTCTACCTTCCGCTGCATGGTAATAGGTTTAATTTTATCGTTTATCTTCAAAACTCCCATGTTCTGAAGACTCTCATAAAAATCGCCCATTCAACCCCCCCCCCCCCCCCTCTAGTCGATATAACGCACTTTCAGAAATTAACGACCTTCTTGGAATTCCACGACCAAAACAAAAGGTCGTTGATTCCATGACCTTCTGTTTTGGTCGCTAGCTCTCTGCCCAGGCCACGTCGGATCCGACGTGGCAAGCTGACATGGCAAAATAGCGACCAAATAAAAAGGTCGTTGACAAGAATCAGCCCGGTCCAATTTGACGTTTTACATGGGCCGAGCCCAACAATTCAGCCTTTTTATAAAAAAAATCTTTGAAATTTTGGTTAGCTTCACAAGCCAAGCCCAACATTATAGCCTTTTTATTTTGGTTCGTGGCCTTTTTAGTCCATTGATTTTCTAGTTTTTCCCACTATATATTGGGGCTAGTTCCACTACTCAGCCAGGCCTCACATGCCATAATCTCATACATTGGTCCCACACGTCAAATGTTTCAACATTGCTCAGATTATTTTGATAAGTGGATCCCACTTGTCAAGTTTCCACTTCACACATTTTTAAATCACTATTTCAAACAAAATAGAACAAACATAATTTGTCAAATAACATTAAATCTATTCCAATGTCACAATCTCTACAAACTATTACAGTCAAGTGGAACAAACAAATCTCTGGCAAGTGAATACAAATAACAGTAAATCCGTTCCAATGTCACAATCTCTACAGTATCACAATGCATCACAGCTTTGCACTTGGCTTCATGGCTTTGCACTTCAAATTTGTCCTGGCTCTCCTGTAAAAGAGTGAACACAAAAGCTACCAGCATTAGTGTACTGCTGCTGAGGCCAGAACCAAACAATTGCAATGGCAACACTAACGTAAACAGCAAAGTAGATCCACCCACTAGTACGTTCCAGCCTCACCTTTCCCTTCCTGAATTTGGACACTATCATGCAATACTATAAAGGGCAAATAAAACAACAGACTTGCATAGTGAAATGTTTGCTTTTACCTTATAGAATAATTTGTTTATGCCAGGAATGCATCAGTTTGTACAATACTACAAAGGGCAAATAAAACAACAGACTTGCATACGGCAAATAACACACATTAACCTGCTGTTGTACTACACTTCAACTACCACATTCAAGCTCATGTTAGGCACCACCAACACTAACCCACAGGTACCAGCATGGTATATTGGTACAAGTGCAGGTCATGCAATGAACATCACTGTAACACATTCACCTGAAGAAAAGTACAGTACTATTCTACTACTGCGGCCATCCATTCTACTACAGGGGAGTTAATATAACCCAATTATAACAGACGATTACATCACAGCAAAATTAACAAACAAGAGGCAAGTTTGAGTGAAAAGAACAAGGTACTGCATCAGCCTTGAAAAAAGGATAGCAATAAGACAATGATATAAAGGAACAACTCAACATTTTACTAACAATAGCCAATGCTTGCAGACACTGGTACTGCAAGGTTAAATGAATCTATCTTTCCAAATGTTCAACCCTGTCAAAAACTCTACAATGGCTTAAATAATGTCGCCACCATGCATTACAAAGAAAGTGGATTACTTGCAGCAACACTAATCCCGCAAGCTGAAAGAGACGTGCAAACCGAAGCCTAACTCAGTCAAGTCGGGGACAGGCGGCAATCCCTTATTCGATAAAGAATGCCATGATCAGACATTTAGAGTGTGGGCAAGCATTAAAAAATCCAACATGGATAATAAGTCTAACAGCGATGGTGGGCGTCATCCTTGCCTTGGCTAGTTAAAACTAAGAGCGGCAGAGCAAATATGTGTATTACACAGACAAAAAGGGGTGATGTTGTTGGGTTGCAACATCAAAGAGCCAGGTTTATTACTGCTAAAGAAATACTTAATGGCCACAACGAATTATTATCAAAGGAATGGCAACAAATCTAAGGGTTTATTTTTGGTCCTAATCTGCAGGTATGCAGCACGCATCAGTGACCACAGAGCATACGACCACAGCAAAACAGGGGAGCAATTCAGTTCTAGTAGATCAGATTAGGAAACAGGACTGCCCTGATCAAGAATACACAAGTATAAAAAAAGTCAAACACCACCCCTGCAATAAGCATAAGTAACCACTAGGAAAATAATTTGCTATCTACAGGTCCTATTATCGGCAATAAGAACATCAGGCAAGGAAGAACAGCATATTTCCAATACAATCTGTTGGCCAAACACCACCCCTGCAACCCCAATCATCTCATAATCAAATAAAATTTCTAGAGGCAGAGCCACTGTACAATACTGTATCAAGGCAACAACCTAATTTCAGTAAGGAAATTAACTGAATTTAAAGAGATAAAGCTTCTTGGCTCTCCACACTCTACTCCACTGGAGGCACCAGAACTAATTTGCAATCAACCCTGAACAATATGTAGAGTATATTTCGGACATCTGGAACTAAACTAACCTAACTAATACAACAAGGTGGCATGCATAGAAATCTGGAACTAAAGTACAATCTGGATTTATAGCACATGCTGCAGCCACTAAAGCCTTCAAGGGGCAAATAAAGCCACAGTTCAAGTGCTCAAACTCTCAAAGGGACATGTAGGAGCAAACCTTGGAAGCAGCAGGAGCAGCTGCAGCAGGAGCCGGTGATGCACTCACCCCAGAGGCCTAGCCAGGGAACCTGCATAATCAACAAACACATAAAGCAACCATGAATATAATTAAACACATACATAGGGCAGATTAATCTGCGATGTTAAGTGACAGCATACTAAGTAGAACAGAAAGCACTACAGCCCATTACCAAAAAACTGAGTGGTAACTGATCATTGAACACTATCTGTTGTTTGTCAGTGAGATAAGAATGAAGTCACTCCTCTGTTTACAATACAAATTGATTGATTGTAAGTACAGTAGGGTATTTCCCCCAAATCTGCAAGTGTCGTGTTCCCCACAGGCACTAGGCGATGGCGACTATGCTCGGCTAAAGCTAGGTGAAAAAATTCAGAATATGGCTGCAAGAATATAAACCTAAACTAAACAAGGTTGTTCCCGAAGATAATCCACAAATAAAATGAAAAATAGCAAAGGGAGGTTCAGATTTTACTCACTGTCATTTTAGTATTTTGTTTCATTTGAGAAAGTAAACAAAGGGTAGAAACAATACTATGACAAGGACAGAAATATATCACAACACAAAAAAATATTCTCGCATGAACATAGTTAACACAAGGACTACAGAACACACATCACACATATGCAAACAGGGGGTTAGAAGACATAATTCTAGTACTCACAGATCAACAAAATGAGTGGTATTAAAGAAGCACCAGTCAAGAAACGAACACATAGGGGATCACACACATATGCTAGAAGATTACTATATCACAGAGCATATCACACATACTAAATATAATTCAAACAACTAGACATTAACTAGTCAGAACAAACAATAAAATGCACTATATTTTGCAAGTATGAAACTGAACAATTGTCAAGTTGCAAGCTCTTATGAAATCTGAATATTTCAGGTACTACACATATCAATTCTGAATATTGCAAAGTACTGAACAATAAACTTCTCAAGATTACAGAAATTTGAGATCAGATGGAGAGAGAAAAGCAGCAAAAGCAAGTTGGAGAACTTGAGCGGAGGAGGAGCAGCAGTAGGGACGAGGGGAGGAGCAGCAGTAGAGAGAAGGAGTGGAGGTGCAGCAGGGGACGTGGGAGAAGAAGAGCAGCAGCAAAGGGATCAAAGGAGAAGCAACAAGCAGCGGAGCGAAGGAGAGGCAGCAGCACGGGGGCGCAAGGAAGAGCAGCAGCAGAGATGGAGAGGGAAGAGCAGCAGCATGGTGAGGAGCAGCACGGAGGAGACACTCGCGCGGAGCACCAGACAATCGTGCCTCCCCTCGTCTGGTCGGGCGCGCGAGGTGGTGCTGGTGCTGATGGCGGCGGTGGCTGGAAATGGTGGCGCTGGTGGATGCGTTGGTGGATGGGTGTGGAGTGGTGGATGGAGATGCGGTGCCGCGCCACCACGCCGGCCTGGCCGCGGCGGCGGCCGGAGGTGGAAGAAGAAGTGGTGAGGGAGAGAGAGAAGTGCTAGGCCCGATGGGGAATGGAGGCGATCTAGGGATTTTGATACCCTCCCTGATCTGCAAACTGTACACATTAGCCGTCCTCCTTCTCTTCTTTTCTTCACTCTTCTCGATAGCCACCTAGACGGAATCTTGACGGTTATAGTGCCTTTGCGCACATTTCTGCAAAATAGACCAAAGACTAGTAAATGATCCCTTTTTATGATTTCCATTCAATTACTCAATATTTCATAGCAAGAATTGATGGTCAGAACATAACAAATGGTATATTTCTGTGACAAATTATGAATATGAAATGTGCTTATCACAAATTCACAACCATTACACGACGCCATTATTTAACTTAGGAGCTTCAGAGCTACACAATGCATGCGCACAAAAACATTACACAACGCCATTATTTAATCACTAAATCATGGGCTCAGTTGGCTCCGATAATCCTAGTTGATACACAATAACATGGTTATTAAGTGTTCTCCTGTATGACTTGTGAGGCGCATAAATGTATGTGAGACTGTGAGTTCTAGCCAAGGATTTCCTTTTTGTTTATGTGCAATAGGTCAGGCTGTGTTCCAGACAAGCTTTCCACTACGCAAATATTGATAATTATTCTTAGTCTGAAAAATCTACCAGCACAAATTTAACTTAGGAGCTTTAGAGCTACACAATGCATGCGATTTAGAGATGATCTTCCTTTTCGCTGCCGATCAAGCCAGCATACTTGCTACCATTTTTACCTGAAAGCTCTCACATGGTCCACTCAGGATCCCGGGGGCTGAAGAAGGAAGCGGTGACCTTGGAGTTCAGCAGCTTCAGCGCAAGGCCGGACTCTGCCTGGAGCAGCGCACCTCAGGGTCTTGTACTGGTTGATGGAGCTGCCTGGAGCAGCAACAACGAATGAACCCCTGCACTGCAGCATCGAATCAATTGTGAGGAACTTTGTCAAGGGGAAGGGGGCGGGGAGAGAAATCTGAGGGCCGAGATCCGGGAGTACCTCCGCGGCGGTCAGGTGCGAACGGACGATGGCAGGAGTCCGGCGTCTCTTGTACGGCCGGCACCGGACGAGGAAGAGAGGCGTCGAAGGGCACGGCCGCGTCATCGACCGAGAATAAGCACGCACGCGGAGCAGGGTGGCTCCCCTATCGGCGTGGAGAACGAGGCGACGTCGCGGACGGGGAAGCGGTCGGCGGTGGCGCGGGAGAGAGATTGGGTGGCGCCGCCGGCCGTGGCGGTGGTGGTGCGGGAGAGAGAGGGAGAGAGGTTGGGTGGCGGCGGCAGAGGAGGGGAATGAATCGCGGAGGAGGGGGGGGGGGGGGGGGGGGGGGGGACGCCATGGCCTCGCCTGGACTAGTGGATATGGGGGATGAAGGCGAGGGTCGGCGGTGGTGGATGGGCGGCAAAGGTGGGGGAAATGGAGGGGAGGGGAGGGTGCAGACCGGCGGCGAGGGGAGAGGGAGGTGGGTGGCGGATCTGGATCGGGAGCGGAGGCGGCTGCAAGCGCTAGGGTTGAGAGAGGGGTTTGTTGCGCGAGAGAGAGAGCGGAGGGCTAGGATGGACGGACGGATGTATGGATGGATAGATGTTTGCCATGTCATCAATCCAGGGCACACCTAATTCCACCAATCAAAGGTAAGCTTATATAATTTTGTTTTTTTCCTTTTGTTTCTCTTATAGTTTTTACCCTCTTATTCAGGATAAACATTTAACATATTAACCTTTTATAGTTTATTCAAATAAATCAATATTTTGCACATGTATAGATTTGGGGGATGACAAACAATGTTGATTTGGGGGGTTTTCATTTTCTTTGCGAAAAAGAACCATTTTTCATTTTTCGAGTGCCCAAAATGAGTTTTTTTGTGAAGGACCTATCAAATATTTGTTACAAAATTGGACCAAATCAATTTTCTAAAATAGTAGGCCATATTTGATGTATAATTGACCAAATGATTGGGTGTAAAAAGTTATGATCCACCTCTGGTGAAAAAGACAAATTTCGGCCGATTCAGCTAGAAGCGGGTCAAATTTAAACTGTAGCTACCTCGTAGTTTGCTCTTTATTTTTTCCAAAAATCATTTCTAGGTACATAAGTATCTATTTAATCAGAGAAACACCAAAAAAATTCCAAGATTCAACCACTAGCTAGAAACGGTCATTCCCGCCATTTTGACCGCATTTTGAAACGGGCATACAAAATTCAAAAAAATCTAAAAATTGGAAAACCTTCGCATTGTGTCATCATATGTGACCAAGTTTCCGGAAAAAATAATAAACTTGTAATAAGCCAATTATTTTTAAAAAGTGTTCTCAGAAATGAGCTATCATGCGTGAAGATTCATGGCTCTCAAGCCAAATGATCAATCTTATGGCCACATTCATGGCATAGTTTGTTCAAATGATCTCATATTGTGCAAAAGGGTGCATATTGGAATTCCAAACAATGTTGCCTAAGGGAGTTTTCATTTTCTTTGGACAAAAAAACCATTTTTCATTTTTCGAGTGCCCAAAAGGAGGTTTTTTTGTGAAGGACCTCCCAAATAATTGTTGCAAAATTGGACCAAATCAATTTTCTAAAATACTAGGACATATTTAATGCACAGTTGACAAAATGGTTGGGTGTAAAAAGTTTTGATCCACCTCTCGTGAAAAAGACAAATTTGCGCCGATTCAGCTGGAAGCGGGTCAAATTTGAACTGCAGCTGCCTCATAGTTTGCTATTTATTTTTTCCAAAAATCTTTTCTAGGTACATAAGTATTTATTTAATCAGAGAAACACCAAAAAAATTCTAAGATTCAACCACTAGCTAGGAATGGTCATTCCCGCCGTTTTGATAGCATTTTGAAACGGGCATAAAAAATTCAAAAAAAATCAAAAAATTGGGAAACCTTCGCATTGTGTCACTATATGTGGCCAAGTTCCCAGAAAAAATAACAAACTTGTAATACGGCAATTATTTTTAAAAAGTGTTCTCAGAAACAAGCTATCACGTGTGGAGATCAATGGCTTTCAAGCCAAATGATCAATCTTAGGGCCACATTCATGGCATAGTTTGTTCAAATGATTTCATATTGTGCACAAGGGTGCATATTGGAATGGCAAACAATGTTGCCTAAGGAAGTTTTCATTTTCTTTGGACGAAAAAACCATTTTTCCATTTTTCGAGTGCCCAAAAGGAGTTTTTTTGTGAAGGACCTCCCAAATAATTGTTGCGAAATTGGACCAAATCAATTTTATAAAATACTAGGACATATTCAATGCATGATTGACAAAATGGTTGGATGTAAAAAGTTTTGATCCACCTCTCATGAAAAAGACAAATTTCCGCCGATTTAGTTGGAAGTGAGTCAAATTTGAACAGCAGTTGCCTCATAGTTTGCTATATATATTTTTTTCCAAAAATCATTTCTAGTTACATAAGTACCTATTTAATCATAAATACATGGTTTGGTGGCGATACATCGAGGTTTGGGCGGTGGCCGAGGGCCCCAACTCTAGAGCGGGTAAACTCGCATGCCCGCCGCGTGGTCACCGCATGACCGTGGCATTGCCATGTGTTCTGGGCGGCCTAGGCATGTCTAGTGGGTTGGGCACTCCCCAGGTAGGTGCTAGGAAGAAAATTACAACATAAGATTCTCACGAAGAGACTGACGGATGCTCAAACATGAATTAGTAGCCAAGTGTTTGATTAGCGGTACGGGAAATGTACATGGCTAATGGGCGTGAGTTTTGGCTGAGGATGACTAAGAAGACCGTCTTCACAAATTTTCAGCTCAAAAGGAGGAGCCTAGGTGGTACTTGCTTTGCAAAGTACCACATTGGACATAAATACGAATGTTGAAGCTGGGCTCAAAATAATGAATGGATTGAGCTGAAATTTGGTGGAGGATGGTTATTTGGGCATAGGAAAGCACTATAGAAAATGGATACTATTTGGACATGCCAAAGGGGTACTTCCTTCACAAAGTGTTGCTCTGAACAGAATAGGAAAATGAATATTGTTGAACTATTGTTGAACTGGGCAAGGAAGGTTTTTGACATATTTGATGAAGATATGATCACAATTTATGAGAATTTTTTGGGAATTTTTGGAATAACAGAAATATAGGTTGCTTCACAACCTAGGGCAAAAATTGACACATGGACATGACACATAGGCAAAACTGATGATATGGCGCCTAGTCATCGCAACCCACCACAATTTACAAGGCTATTACCATCTATATTGGTCGTTAACAACTAGAAATAAGGCAGCGGACTAGCGCTATTTGCTTTATGACCATTTCGTGTAAGGAAATTACGATCTTTCCGACCAAAATGGTCGCAATGGTTTAGGGTTTGGAGCCCCCCGGACAGCTTTTGACCAATTGGTCTCAAATGGTCATAGATCTATGAACAATTCTTCCAGGGTCACTGACAGAAGGTCACTAGTTGACATATTTCTTGTAGTGAACGTATAGTGTTATGCGGTTTGACCGATAAAGATCTTCGTAGAATATGTAGGAACCAATATGAGCATCCAGGTTCCGCTATTGGTTATTGACCGGAGACATGTCTCGGTCATGTCTACATAGTTCTCGAACCCGTAGGGTCCGCATGCTTAAAGCTCTGTGACGATCGGTTTTATGAGTTTATATGTTTTGATGTACCGAAGGTACTTCGGAGTCCCGGATATGATCACGGACATGATGAGGAGTCTCGAAATGGTCAAGACATGAAGATTGATATATTGGAAGCCTACATTTGGACGTCGGAAGAGTTCCGGGTAAAATCGGGATTTTACCGGAGTACCGGAGGGGTTACCGGAACCCCCCGGGGGCTAATGGGCCTTGTTGGGCCATAAGGGAAAAGGAGAGGGTCCGGCCTAGGGAAGGCAGCGCGCCCCCTCCCTCTGGTTCGAATTGGACTAGGGGAGGGGGGGCGGTGCCCCCCTTTCCTTCTCTTTCTTCCCCTCCCTTTCCCCCTCCTAGTAGGAGTAGGAAAGGGAGGAATCCTACTCCTACTAGGAGGAGGATTCCTTCTCCTGGCGCACCAACAAGGGTCGGCCGGCCTCCCCCTTGCTCCTTTATATACAGGGGCAGGGGGGCACCTCTAGACACACAAGTTGATCACAAAGATCTCTCCCAGCCGTGTGCGGTGCCCCCCTCCACCATAGTCCACCTCGGATCATACTGTAGCGGTGTTTAGGCGAAGCCCTGCTGCGATAGCTTCATCAAACATCGTCACCACATCGTCGTGCTGACGAAACTCTTCCTCGAGCTCTACTAGATCGTGAGTTCACGGGACGTCACCGAGCTGAACGTCTGCTAAACGCGGAGGTGCCATACGTTCGGTACTAAGGACCGGTCAATCGTGAAGACGTACGACTACATCAACCGCGTTGTCATAACGCTTCCGCTTAACGGTCTATGAGGGTACGTGGACGACACTCTCCCCTCTCGTTGCTATGCATCACAATGATCCTGCATGTGCGTAGGAATTTTTTTGAAATTACTACGTTCCCCAACAGTGGCATCCGAGTCTGGTTTATGCGTATATGTTATATGCACGAGTAGAACACAAGTGAGTTGTGGGCGATACAAGTCATACTACTTACCAACATGTCATACTTTGGTTCGGCGGTATTGTTGGATGAAGCGGCCCGGACCGACATTACGTGTACGCTTACGTGAGACTGGTTCTACCGACGTGCTTTGCACATAGGTGGCTGGCGGGCGTCAGTTTCTCCAACTTTAGTTGAACCGAGTGCAGCTACGCCCGGTCCTTGAGAAGGTTAAAACAACACTAACTTGACGAACTATCGTTGTGGTTTTGATGCGTAGGTAAGAACGGTTCTTGGTCAGCCCGTAGCAGCCACGTAAAACTTGCAACAACAAAGTAGAGGACATCTAACTTGTTTTTGCAGGACATGTTGTGATGTGATATGGTCAAGGCATGATGCTATATTTATTGTATGAGATGATCATGTTTTGTAACGGAGTAATCGGCAACTGGCAGGAGCCATATGGTTGTCGCTTTATTGTATGCAATGCAATCGCCTGTAATTGCTTTACTTTATCACTAAGCGGTAGCGATAGTCGTAGAAGCAATAGTTGGCGAGACGACAACGATCCTACGATGGAGATCAAGGTGTCGCGTTGGTGACGATGGTGATCATGACAATGCTTCGGAGATGGATATCACAAGCACAAGATGATGATGGCCATATCACATCACTTATATTGATTGCATGTGATGTTTATCCTTTATGCATCTTATTCTACTTTGTTTGACGGTAGCATTATAAGATGATCTCTCACTAAATTTCAAGATAAAAGTGTTCCCCTGAGTATGCACCGTTGCCAAAGTTCGTCGTGCCGAGACACCACGTGATGATCGGGTGTGATAAGCTCTACGTCCATCTACAATGGGTGCAAGCCAGTTTTGCACATGCAGAATACTCGGGTTAAACTTGACGAGCCTAGCATATGCAGATATGGCCTCGGAACACTGGAGACCGAAAGGTCGAGCGTGAATCATATAGTAGATATGATCAACATAATGATGTTCACCATTGAAAACTACTCCATCTCATGTGATGATCGGACATGGTTTAGTTGATTTGGATCACGTGATCATTTAGATGACTAGAGGGATGTCTATCTAAGTGGGAGTTCTTAAGTAATATGATTAATTGAACTTAAATTTATCATGAACTTAGTCCTGATAGTATTTGCATATCTATGTTGTAGATCAATAGCTTGCACATAGCTTCCCCATTTATTTTTGATATGTTCCTAGAGAAAAATAAATTGAAAGATGTTAGTAGCAATGATGCGGATTGGATCCGTGATCTGAGGATTATCCTCATTGCTGCATAGAAAATTATGTCCTTGATGCACCGCTAGCTGACGGACCTATTGCAGGAGCATATGTAGACGTTATGAACGTTTGGCAAAGCTCGGTATGATGACTACTTGATAGTTTAGGGCACCATGCTTTACGGCTTAGAACTGGGACTTCAAAAATGTTTTGAACGCCACGGAGCATATAAGATGTTCAACAGTTGAAATTAGTATTTCATACTCATTCCCGTGTCGAGAGGTAGGAGACCTCTGACAGTACTTTGCCTACAAAGATGGAGAATAGCTCAACCAGTGAGCATCTGCTCAGATTGTCTGGGTACTGCAATTGCTTGAATCAAGTGGGAGTTAATCTTCCAGATAAGATAGTAATTGACAAAGTTCTCTAGTCACTATCACCAAGTTACTAGAACTTAGTGATGAACTATAATATGCAAGGGATAACGGAAACGATTCCCAAGCTCTTTGTGATGCAGAAATCAACGAAGGTAGAAATCAAGAAAAGCATCAAGTGTTGATGGTTGACAAGACCACTAGTTTCAAGAAAAGGGCAAAGGGAAGAAGGGGGACTTCAAGAAGAATGGCAAGCAAGTTGCTGCTCAAGTGAAGAAGCCCAAGTCTAGACCTAAGCCTGAGACTACGTGCTTCTACTGCAAAGGGACTGGTCACTGGAAGCAGAACTGCCCCAAGTATTTGGCGGATAAGAAGGATGGAAAAGTGAACAAAGGTATATTTGATATACATGTTATTGATGTGTACTTTACTAGTGTTTATAGAAACCCCTCAGTATTTGATACTAGTTCAGTTGCTCAGATTAGTAACTCGAAACGGGAGTTGCAGAATGAACAGAGACTAGTTAAGGGTGAAGTGACGATGTGTGTTGGAAGTGGTTCCAAGATTGATATGGTCATCATCGCACACTCCCTATACTTTCGGGATTAGTGTTATTTGGTGTTTGCGTTAATCATGAATATGATTTGATCATGTTTATTGCAATACGGTTATTCATTTAAAGTCAGAGAATAATTGTTGTTCTGTCTGCATGAATAAAACCTTCAATGGTCACACACCCAAGGTGAATGGTTTATTGAATCTCAATCGTAGTGATACACATATTCATAATATTGAAGCCAAAAGATGCAAAGTTAATAATGATAGTGCAACTTAGTTGTGGCACTGCCGTTTAGGTCATATTGGTGTAAAGCGCATGAAGAAAATCCATGCTGATGGGCTTTTGGAATCACTTGATTATGAATTAGTTGATGCTTGCGAACCATGCCTCATGGGCAAGATGACTAAGACTCCGTTCTCCGAACAATGGAGCGAGCAACAGACTTGTTGGAAATAATACATACTGATGTATGCAGTCCGATGAGTGTTGAGGCTCGCGGCAGGTATCATTATTTTCTGATCTTCATAGATGATTTGAGTAAAGATATGGGTATATCTTCTTGATGAAACATAAATATAAAACATTTGAAAAGTTTAAATAATTTCAGAGTGAAGTGGAAAATCATCGTAACAAGAAAATAAAGTTTCTATGATCTGATCGTGGAGGAGAATATTTGAGTTACGAGTTTGGTCTTCATTTGAAACAATGCGAATAGTTTCGCAACTCACGCCACCTGGAACACCACAGCATAATGGTGTGTCCGAACATCATAACCGTACTATATTAGATATGGTGCACTCTATGATGTCTCTTACCGACCACTATCGTTTTGGGGTTATGCATTAGAGACAACTGCATTCACGTTAAAAAGGGCACCATCTAAATCCATTGAGATGATGCTATATGGACTGTGGTTTGGCAAGAAACCAAAGTTGTCGTTTCTTAAAGTTTGGGGTTGCGATGCTTATGTGAAAAAGTTTCATCCTGATAAGCTCAAACCCAGATCGAAGAAATTTGTCTTCATAGGATACCCAAAGGAGACAGTTGGGTACACCTTCTATCACAGATCCGAAGGCAAGACAATTTCGTTGCTAAGAATGGATCCTTTATAGAGAAGGAGTTTCTCTCAAAAGAAGTGAGTGGGAGGAATGTAGAACTTGATAAGGTAATTGTACCTTCTCCCGAATTGGAAAGTAGTTCATCACAGAAATCAGTTCTAGTGATCTCTACACCAATTAGTGAGGAAGCTAATGATGATGATCATGAAACTTCAGATCAAGTTACTACCGAACCTCGTAGGACAACTAGAGTATGGTCGCACCAGAGTGGTGTGGTAATCCTTTCTGGAAGTCATGTTACTTGACCATGACGAACCTACGAACTATGAGGAAGCGATGATGAGCCCAGATTCCACGAAATGGCTTGAGGCCATGAAATCTTAGATGAGATCCATGTATGAGAAACAAAGTGTGGACTTTGATTGACTTGCCCAATGATTAGTGAGTCATTAAGAATAAATGGATCTTCAAGAGGAAGATGGCCGCTGATAGTAGTGTTACTATCTACAAATCTTGAATTGTCGCAAAATGTTTTCGACAAGTTCAAGGTGTTGACTACGATAATATTTTCTCACTCATATCGATGCTTAAGTATGTTCGAATCATGTTAGCAATTGCTGCATTTTATGATTATGAAATTTCGCAAATGGATGTAAAGACTGCATTCCTGAATGGATTTCTGGAAGAAGAGTTGTATATGATGCAAACCTGAAGGTTTTGTCCATCCTAAAAGGTGCTAACAAAGTGAGCAATCTC
The DNA here is from genome assembly GCF_056163025.1 of Triticum urartu. Lineage (NCBI taxonomy): Eukaryota > Viridiplantae > Streptophyta > Magnoliopsida > Poales > Poaceae > Triticum > Triticum urartu. The sequence continues at coordinate 614,565,430 of NC_141877.1, forward strand.
CAGCGATCCATCTATGGACTGGTGCAAGCATCTCAGAGTTGGAATATATGCTTTGATAAAGTGATCAAAGCATATGGTTTTATACAGACTTGCGGTGAAGCCTGTATTTACAAGTGAGTGGGAGCACTACAACATTTCTGATAAGTATATGTGAATGACATATTGTTGATCGGAAATAATGTAGAATTTTCTGGAAAGCATAAATGAGTGTTTGAAAAGAGTTTTTCAAAGAAAGATCTCGATGAAGCTGCTTACACATTGAGCATCAAGATCTATAGAGATAGATCAAGACGCTTGATAAGTTTTTTCAATAAGTACATACCTTGACAAGATTTTGAAGTAGTTCAAAATGGAATAGTCAAAGAAGAAGTTCTTTCCTGTGTTGCAAGGTGTAAAGTTGAGTAAAGACTCAAAACCCGACCACGGCAGAAAATAGAAAGAGAATGAAAAGTCATTCACTATGCCTCAGTCATAGGTTCTATAAAGTATGTTGTGCTATGTACTAGACCTATTGTATACCTTAACATGATTTTTGCAAGGGAGTACAATAGTGATCTAGGAGCAGATCACTGGACAGTGGTCAAAATTATCCTTAGAGGACTAAGGAAATATTTCTCGGTTATGGAGGTGATAAGAGTTCGTCGTAAAGAGTTACGTCGATACAAGCTTTTGACACCGATCTAGATGACTCTAAGTCTCGATCTAGATACATATTGAAAGTGGGAGCAATTAGCTAGAGTAGCTCTGTGCAAAGCATTATAGACATAGAAAATTTGCAAAATACATACGGCTCTGAATGTGGCAGACCCGTTGACTAAATTTCTCACAAGCAAAACATGATCACTCTTTGGGTGTAAATCACATAGCGATGTGAACTAGATTATTGACTCTAGTAAACCCTTTGGGTGTTAGTCACATGAAGATGTGAACTAACCACATAAAGATGTGAACTATTGATGTTAAATCACATGGTGATGTGGACTAGATTATTGACTCAAGTGCAAGTGGGAGAATGAAGGAAATATGCCCTAGAGGCAATAATAAAGTTATTATTTATTTCCTCATATCATGATAAATGTTTATTATTCATGCTATAATTGTATTAACCAGAAACATAATACATGTGCGAATACATAGACAAAGATTGTGTCACTAGTATGCCTCTACTTGACTAGCTCGTTAATCGAAGATGGTTGGGTTTCCTAGCCATGGACATGAGTTGTCATTTGATTAACGGGATCACATCATTAGGAGAATGATGTGATTGACTTGAACCATTCCGTTAGCTTAGCACTTGATCGTTTAGTATGTTGCTATTGCTTTCTTCATGACTTATACATGTTCCTATGACTATGAGATTATGCAACTCCCGTTTACCGGAGGAACACTTTGTGTGCTACCACACGTCACAACATAACTGGGTGATTATAAAGGTGCTCTACAGGTGTCTCCGATGGTACTTGTTGAGTTGGCATAGATCAAGATTAGGATTTGTCACTCCGATTGTCGGAGAGGTATCTCTGGGCCCTCTTGGTAATGCACATCACTATAAGCCTTGAAAGCAATGCAACTAATGAGTTAGTTGCGGGATAGTGCATTATGAAACGAGTAAAGAGACTTGCCAGTAACGATATTGAAGTAGGTATTGGGATACCGATGACCGAATCTCGGGCAAGTACCATACCGATGACAAAGAGAACAAAATATAGTGTTATGCGGTTTGACTGATAAAGATCTTCGTAGAATATGTAGGAACCAATACGAGCATCCAGGTTCCGCTATTGGTTATTGACCGGAGACATGTCTCGGTCATGTCTATATAGTTCTCGAACCCATAGGGTCCGCACGCTTAAAGCTCTGTGACGATCGGTTTTATGAGTTTATATGTTTTGATGTACTGAAGGTAGTTCGGAGTCCCGGATATGATCACGGACATGAAGAGGAGTCTCGAAATGGTCGAGACATGAAGATTGATATATTGGAAGCCTACATTTGGACATCGGAAGAGTTCCGGGTAAAATCGGGATTTTGCCGGAGTACTGGAGGGGTTACCGGAACCCCCCGGGGGCTAATGGGCCTTGTTGGGCCATAAGGGAAAAGGAGAGGGGCCGGCCTAGGGCAGGCAGCGTGCCCCCCTTTCCTTCTATTTCTTCCCCTTCCTTTCCCCCTCCTAGTAGGAGTAGGAAAGGGAGGAATCCTACTCCTACTAGGAGGATTCCTCCTCCTGGCGCACCAACAAGGGCCGGACGGCCTCCCCCTTGCTCCTTTATATACAGGGGCAGGGGGCACCTCTAGACACACAAGTTGATCACAAAGATCTCTCCCAGTCGTGTGCGGTGCCCCCCTCCATCATAATCTACCTCGGTCATACAGTAGCGGTGTTTAGGCGAAGCCCTACTGCGGTAGCTTCATCAAACATCATCACCACGCCGTCGTGCTAACGAAACTCTTCCCCGAGCTCTACTGGATCGTGAGTTCGTGGGACATCACCGAGCTGAACGTGTGCTGAACGCGGAGGTGTCGTACGTTCGGTACTGTGGATCGATCGATCGTGAAGACGTACGACTACATCAACCCCGTTGTCATAATAACGATTTCGCTTAACGGTCTATGAGGGTACGTGGACGACAGTCTCCCCTCTCATTGCTATGCATCACCATGACCCTGCATGTGCGTAGGATTTTTTTGAAATTACTACGTTCCCCAACACAAAACACATAAACTCGTAATACCGATCGTCACCGAACGTTAAGCTTGCGGAACCTACGGGTTCAAGGACTATGTAGACATGACCGACACTCATCTCCGGTCTATAACCAATAGCGGAACCTGGATGCTCATATTGTGTAACACCCACGATGCGGCTATATCTCCCACGTGTCGGAGCACGACTTAGAGGCATAACCGCATAGTAGGCATGTCGCAAGAGGGGTAATCTTTACACATCCCATGTACTGAATATGAAAGGGATAAAGAGTTGGCTTACAATCGCCACTTCACACAATACATAAATAAAGCATTACATCATCCAGAATACAATCAAGGTCCGACTAGGGGACCAAAATAAAAGAAGACTACCCCTAATGCAAAAGATCCCCGATCGCCCCAACTGGGCTCCACTACTGATCAACTGGAAACGAAACTACACAGCGAACACGATCTTCATGGAGCTCCCACTAGAGCTCGGTTGCGTCACTTGCACGGTTATGATAGGCACCTGCAACTGTTTGAAGTAATCTGTGAGTCACGGGGACTCAGCAATCTCACACCCCCGCGATCAAAACTATTTAAGCTTATGGGTAGGAAAATGTAGTGTGGTGGAGCTGCAGCAAGCACTAGCATATATGGTGGCTAACTTACGCAAAAGGGAGCGAGAAGAGAAGCAAAGCACGGTCGTGAACTAGAAGTGATCCTGAAACTACTTACGTTCAAGCATAACTCCAACACCATGTTCACTTCTCGGACTCCGCCGGAAAGGGACCATCACGGCTACACACGCGGTTGATGCATTTTAATTAAGTTAAGTGTCAAGTTCTCTACAACCGGACATTAACAAATTCCCATCTGCCCATAACCGCGGGCACGGATTTCGAAAGTTCAAAACCCTGCAGTGGTGTCCCAACTTATCCCATCACAAGCTCTCACGGTCAACGAAGGATATTCCTTCTCCCAGGAAGACCCGATCAGACTCGGAATCCCGGTTACAAGACATTTTGACAATGGTAAAACAAGACCAGCAAGACCACCCGCTGTGCCGACAAATCCCGATAGGAGCTTCACATATCTCGTTCTCAGGGCACACCGGATAAGCTAAGCGTACAGGAGCCGACGTAACCCAAGTTGCCAAGGGATGGCCCTGCATAGTGCTCTAGTTTAAATAAAGATGACCCTTGAGTCTGCAGAACCCAAGGGAAAAAGGCTAGGTGGCAAATGGTAAAACCAAGGTTGGGCCTTGCTGGAGTAGTTTTATTCAAAGCGAACTGTCAAGGGGTTCCCATTATAACCCAACCGCGTAAGGAACGCAAAAATCAAGGAACATAACACCGGTATGACGGAAACTAGGGCGGCAAGAGTGGAACAAAACACACCAGGCATAAGGCCGGGCCTTCCACCCTTTACCAAGTATATAGATGCATTAATTAAATAAGAGATATTGTGATATCCCAACAAATCCATGTTCCAACATGGAACAAACTCCATCTTCACCTGCAACTAGCAACGCTATAAGAGGGGCTGAGCAAAGTGGTAACATAGCCAAACAATGGTTTGCTAGGAAAGGTGGGTTAGAGGCTAACATGGCAAAATGGGAGGCATGATAAAAGCAAGTGGTAGGTATCGCGACATAACAATAGAGCGAGCAACTAGCAAGCAAATATAGAAGTGATTTCGAGGGTATGGTCATCTTGCCTGAGATCCCGCAAGGAAGAAGAACGAGTCCATGAAGAAGACAAATGGACGTAGTCGAACGGATCCTCACAACTCCGGAACGAAACCGAAGCTAACGAGAGAAGCAACCCGGAAAGAAGCAAACAACATAATAAACAACCAACACATAAACATGGCATGATGCACAACCAAGTATGATGCATGTCCGGTTTAATGAGGCATGGCATGGCAAAGTGCACAAACAATACTACAAATTAAGTGGAGCTCAATATGCAACGAGTTGCATATTGACGAAACACCACATGACTTATTTAGTTCTCTCACGTTTATATACTCAACAATATTAAATGTTCTTAACATGACAAGAGGTGAAGCATAAGTAAACTAAACATTTAGGCAAGGTTAAATGAGGCCGGAAATAACAAACAACAATTCCGGTAAATCCTCATGTGCATTAGCAATTTAATGCAAATACCAATTTTGAACATCAAGTTGTTAACATGATGCAGATGACATATTCAAGTTTTATGCAAGTTTTATTAAAAGTTGACATGAGCGTGATGAGAGCATTTGTGTCACCGTGGTAGAAAGAAAGGGGTGCCATGATGACGAAACGGAAATGATCCCGTGGCAACATTCCGATGATCCGGTAGCTCACGGGGATACCGGTGCAAAAGGAAGTGGGTGCGAGTGTGTCATGCAAGAAGATGGGGTGCTCCCGGGTTCCGGGTTCCCACGGGTAGACGACGGTGTCAAATGAGGGAACAACTAACGTTCACGGGCGGATTACAACAACCAACATGCATCTCATACAACTCATGCATATGGTCCACGTGTGGTCTTCTCGGGGTTATACCTTCGAAGCGAGCGTTTCGAGGCGGACGGGTTCGATGCGGTGTAGGGGAAGTAGACGTTCTCGCGACGGTCGTAGTGGAAGTAGTCATTCATGTTCGGGAAGCGGTAGAGGTATGGGTCTTCGACAACGATCGTCGTACATGCTCCGAGGTCGTCGGTAGAGGTTCTTGCGATCTCGACGACGGTAAAGGTACACGTTTTCGTAGATGTTCGAGTCAACGGTAGCGGTACTTGGTGAATCCCGAAACGGTCTTGGCATCTTCGTACGTAGGGGTACTTGGCGGTTCCATGTATTCGAACTTGAGGGGCATCGATGTCGTGGTACTTGGCATACTCCCGGCCTTGGCAAAGATGAAACGGAATGCAACGATTGGTACTTGCGTCCATGGGTACTTGGTTATTGTTGCATGGTGTACTTCGATGGATTTGGAGGAAGCCACGACATGTGCAGGAGGCAAACAGCTCAAAACGTCCATGGCCGAACATGCTCACAGCGAGGAAAAACGGAGGGCCAACAGGCAGCGTGATGGATGGGGCGAGGCAGAGGTCCGGCGGGAATTGCGGGCTCCGGGTCCAGCGCTGGGACGGTGAGGCACCAGGTCCGGTCAGGGAGGCGGCAGCTTCTTCGAGCAGGGGCGCGCGAAGTTCCCTGACAAGGCACAATGGAGGAGAGGTGAGGACCAACGGGGAAAAGGGAGAGAAGAGAGAGGGCAGGAGGCAAGGGAAAACGAGAGGAAGGAGAAAGATAGGGAGAGGCACAACGACCTACTGCTGGCCGCCGCATGGTCGCGGGAACGGAGGCAGGGCTGCGCGATGCAGGGGCGTGCCGGGAGAGGCTCGGTCGTCGCCGGCGGCTTGGAGGGGATTGGGCGCTGGGGCTCCTCCCCTGGCTCGAGGTGGGAGAGGAGAGGGAGACGAGGGGATCGTGCTCCTGTCTCTACGAGCGCGTGCGTGGGAGGTGGCGGCGGAAGGGAAGCGAGGAGGAGATGGGATCGGGAGAGGGTGAGAGGAGAGATGTGCTAGGGCTCGCAGCGGGGTAGGTGGGCCTACGCTGGATGGGACTTGGTGGGCTGAGAGGAACAGGCCGGCCTGGCTGGGCTGCTGCACTACTCCCCTCCCTCTCTGTTAATTTCTCTTTTCAGCAAAAAAAGATAGGCCAAAAAGAACTAAGAGAAGGGGCCATGGAGAAGAACAAAATTATGGGACATTTTTGTATGGCTTTACGGAATATTTCCACCCCAACAAAAGTGGTTCCAACAGAATAGGAGAAGTTAATCCCAAACATGTTGACTTGAGTCAAAGAGTTTGAATGGAGGCTAGGCTTTACGAGATTCCAAAGGTGTTGAGAAAAACCATGGAGCTTGGGAGTAGATTAAAAGAATTAGGCGCAAAGTTAGAGAGTCAAAACTTGAAGAAGGAAAAGAAGGGATTTAACATGCACGTGTGTTGCGGTAAATTCCAAATTAATGAAATATATAATATAGCTCCCTAATAATATTGGGAGGATATATGTTATAAAGAGAATCACCATGTGAATTCTCTCGATTTAAATGGACAGAAGATCCATGCAATATATTTAGTGAGTTGCAAAAGATTTATGAGATGATGGCATGATGACATGATGAAATGCAAAAATAAAAGGGCAGGCACAAATGAAACACACGCCGAAACCCGAAACATATGGAAGTCTTCTCGAGCATCGGTCTCGGGGCGTCACAACACTCCACCACTACGAGAGGATCTCGTCCCGAGATCTAGGATGGCACCGGATAGAAAACGGAAGAGGAAGAGGTAAAACAAAGTCGCTTCTTTGACAAACGAGTGAAACCATGAACCTTGAAAGGTTAAACAACTTGAAAGAAAGAATACAACAAAGATGAACAAAGTTGAAAACACTCCGTCAAGAAAGAGGAACAAGGAAGAACAAATTCGGACAGCACTCCGGTTGAAAGAGATGCAAGACTTGATAAGATGAAAAGAACTTGAGCAGAGGGCACAACACTCCGGTTAAATGGATAAGCACGAAAAGAACATGGTCCTCGCCATTCAAGATGATGAGAGAAAAGAGGAACATCACAATGCCTCCGGAACAAGAGTAAGAATGGATTCAAAAGAACGGAGGAGAAAACAACATCTTTTACCTCAAATGCGCTTGAAAAGCATCTTTAGGAGAAGGGTCGAACGGAGTTGTTGGAACACCAACAACGAAAGGATAAGCTTGAAGTGGACTTATGGAAGACACATCGATATCTTGAGGTGAAATTCTGCCACTAATGGAAAAAATAGGTTGGATTGAAATCAACAAGGAGACGAGAAACTTATTTCACCGGGAGAATAAATGAAGAACTTGGGTCATTTATAAGCACCATAGCTAGCAACAATCCTTAGGAAATGCTTTAAGTGAAATATAATCCAAGATAATTCCAATGAAGAGATTGATGAACTTAAAATACCTCATTCTTAACAACATGTGAATCATGAAACATGGACACAAATTATCAAGAATGACATAATACCACCTCAAATGATACGGCAGAAAGAATTGCACTACGGAATGCAAGATGAAGAATGCTTGAGCTCCTCTGAAAAGAATCTTGAATTGCTCCGGATGGGTGAAAAGAATTCTCACAATCGAAAACAATTATGAGAGGATGGCATCAAGCTAGAACCATGAATCTTGAAGAGAATGGAGCAAGATTTAAGAGAAACTCTTCTTCGGTCTTCAAATGTTGAGAATGACGATGAGAAACACCACCGTGAATCGTTGAGATACTCCGGGATGAATATTAGAAAGGTTGAACCGACGATGAAAAGAATTTGAAGGATCTTGGAGAAAGGCAATTGACTGATGATAACTCATTCTTATGTCAAACTTTGAGAAAATTTGAGGATAGCTCCGGGAAAATTAAAAGAGCCAGGTAAGATCCTGGAAAAAAGACCTATGGGTTAGGGCCCACTCAAAAGATACACCGTTGAATGATTACTTGAAAAGGATATAACACCGGTTAAATTAAATGGCTTGAATAAGATAAGACCTCGAGATAGCTTGAACGGATGCAGAGTGGAAACACGAATCTTTGAGATATCTTCAGCCCTCCAGAACTAAAGAATAGCGAGAAGTGAAAGATTAAGAGGTACACCGGCATGAGAAAGCATTTGAACTGAGGAGAGTTTATGATCGACAAAGCTTTAATTGAAACCACCGGGGAAGAAAAGAATGAAGAATAATGAATTTGAAGCTCTGTTAGAATCTTTCTGATAATCATCGGATAAGGATATTGACGGAAAAGAATGGAGAGACTTCACATGAATAAAAGGATACTTGATTAAGAAATACGAGTCCTTGAAGAAAAAGGGTGGGAGGGCGGGAAAAACAAAGGCAATTTGGGACGGATGAAACAAACAACAGTTGAGAAGAACTGAGATTGGATCTTGCAAATGTTAAAATGATTGGATCCACTTGAAGAGAAACACGCCGGTAGAGATGAAATTTAGATGACAATCTCGATGATCAAGAAGGATTAGCATTCACATAGATATATGAGAACACTGCTTAGGAAAGGTATGGAATCAACATTTGACTTCAAAGCAACTCGAATACAACAACTCAAAACAAAAACAAAGCATTGGCTTGGAAAATATGCCACAAACAAACATATGATAGATCCCATATCGTATCATGTGTCCGTTGGAAAGAATTCCTAAGTGATACTTGAATTCCCACTTATAAACTCCCGAAACTTTCTGGTTATGCAATCAGGTGTTGGGGATACAGGGGAAGCATAATATCTCACCCAAAACTAACAAATCCTACATCCAGCTGTATCCATCCTTCAACACATAACCAAGAAAATTTTGGAAATCATTTACCTCAACCTTCGAAAAGCATCCGTTATACGAGTTATGGCAATACTCCCGAACTCCCGCCCCAGTACTGGGTGGCGTCGAGGTTATCTCACCAACAACTGCATAAAAGAGATTTTCGATGTCGGCGAACTCAGGTATTCCAGAACTGCAATGATAAAATTGTGACGACAACACCTCGGAGCTCAACTCCAAGGGACACTGACACAACCCCTAAATGTCAGGAGGCACCAAGAACAATGTTCTCGTCACAAAACCATCGAAACGATTCCAAGATACCCGCGTGATCCTAAAAAAAATCGTGAAAAAATTAGAGAAGAGAAGAGCCAAAACTCTACGTCAAGAGGCCTCACTAGAGCGACGAAGGGAATGTGGAGTAAAAAGAATCCTACTCTCTGATATATATAATCCTATAAGACTCAAAACATTTTCTAGACTCAACAACGTCAGCGATTCGATCAAGCAGGGGGCTCCTAAGTCGGGGAAGGCTCTGATTACCAACTTGTAACACCCACGATGCGGCTATATCTCCCACGTGTCGGAGCACGACTTAGAGGCATAACCGCATAGTAGGCATGTCGCAAGAGGGGTAATATTTACACATCCCATGTACTGAATATGAAAGGAATAAAGAGTTGGCTTACAATCGCCACTTCACACAATACATAAATAAAGCATTACATCATCCAGAATACAATCAAGGTCCGACTACGGGACCAAAATAAAAGAAGACTACCCCTAATGCAAAATATCCCCGATCGCCCCAACTGGGCTCCACTACTGATCAACTGGAAACGAAACTACACAACGAACACGATCTTCATGGAGCTCCCACTTGAGCTCGGTTGCGTCACCTGCACGGTTATCATCGGCACCTGCAATTGTTTGAAGTAATCTGTGAGTCACGGGGACTCAGCAATCTCACACCCTCGCGATCAAAACTATTTAAGCTTATGGGTAGGAAAATGTAGTGTGGTGGAGCTGCAGCAAGCACTAGCATATATGGTGGCTAACTTACGCAAAAGAGAGCGAGAAGAGAAGCAAAGCACGGTCGTGAACTAGAAGTGATCCTGAAACTACTTACGTTCAAGCATAACTCCAACACCATGTTCACTTCTCGGACTCCGCCGGAAAGGGACCATCATGGCTACACACGCGGTTGATGCATTTTAATTAAGTTAAGTGTCAAGTTCTCTACAACCGGACATTAACAAATTCCCATCTGCCCATAACCGCGGGCACGGCTTTCGAAAGTTCAAAACCCTGCAGGGGCGTCCCAACTTAGCCCATCACAAACTCTCACGGTCAACGAAGGATATTCCTTCTCCCAGGAAGACCCGATCAGACTCGGAATCCCGGTTACAAGACATTTTGACAATGGTAAAACAAGACCAGCAAGACCACCCGCTGTGCCGACAAATCCCGATAGGAGCTGCACATATCTCGTTCTCAGGGCACACCGGATAAGCTAAGCGTACAGGAGCCGACGTAACCCAAGTTGCCAAGGGATGGCCCTGCACAGTGCTCTAGTTTAAATAAAGATGACCCTTGAGTCTGCAGAACCCAAGGGAAAAAGGCTAGGTGGCAAATGGTAAAACCAAGGTTGGGCCTTGCTGGAGTAGTTTTATTCAAAGCGAACTGTCAAGGGGTTCCCATTATAACCCAACCGCGTAAGGAACGCAAAAATCAAGGAACATAACACCGGTATGACAGAAACTAGGGCGGCAAGAGTGGAACAAAACACACCAGGCATAAGGCCGGGCCTTCCACCCTTTACCAAGTATATAGATGCATTAATTAAATAAGAGATATTGTGATATCCCAACAAATCCATGTTCCAACATGGAACAAACTCCATCTTCACCTGCAACTAGCAACGCTATAAGAGGGGCTGAGCAAAGTGGTAACATAGCCAAACAATGGTTTGCTAGGAAAGGTGGGTTAGAGGCTAACATGGCAAAATGGGAGGCATGATAAAAGCAAGTGGTAGGTATCGCGACATAACAATAGAGCGAGCAACTAGCAAGCAAATATAGAAGTGATTTCGAGGGTATGGTCATCTTGCCTGAGATCCCGCAAGGAAGAAGAACGAGTCCATGAAGAAGACAAATGGACGTAGTCGAACGGATCCTCACAACTCCGGAACGAAACCGAAGCTAACGAGAGAAGCAACCCGGAAAGAAGCAAACAACATAATAAACAACCAACACATAAACATGGCATGATGCACAACCAAGTATGATGCATGTCCGGTTTAATGAGGCATGGCATGGCAAAGTGCACAAACAATACTACAAATTAAGTGGAGCTCAATATGCAACGAGTTGCATATTGACGAAACACCACATGACTTATTTAGTTCTCTCACGTTTATATACTCAACAATATTAAATGTTCTTAACATGACAAGAGGTGAAGCATAAGTAAACTAAACATTTAGGCAAGGTTAAATGAGGCCGGAAATAACAAACAACAATTCCGGTAAATCCTCATGTGCATTAGCAATTTAATGCAAATACCAATTTTGAACATCAAGTTGTTAACATGATGCAGATGACATATTCAAGTTTTATGCAAGTTTTATTAAAAGTTGACATGAGCGTGATGAGAGCATTTGTGTCACCGTGGTAGAAAGAAAGGGGTGCCATGATGACGAAACGGAAATGATCCCGTGGCAACATTCCGATGATCCGGTAGCTCACGGGGATACCGGTGCAAAAGGAAGTGGGTGCGAGTGTGTCATGCAAGAAGATGGGGTGCTCCCGGGTTCCGGGTTCCCACGGGTAGACGACGGTGTCAAATGAGGGAACAACTAACGTTCACGGGCGGATTACAACAACCAACATGCATCTCATACAACTCATGCATATGGTCCACGTGTGGTCTTCTCGGGGTTATACCTTCGAAGCGAGCGTTTCGAGGCGGACGGGTTCGATGCGGTGTAGGGGAAGTAGACGTTCTCGCGACGGTCGTAGTGGAAGTAGTCATTCATGTTCGGGAAGCGGTAGAGGTATGGGTCTTCGACAACGATCGTCGTACATGCTCCGAGGTCGTCGGTAGAGGTTCTTGCGATCTCGACGACGGTAAAGGTACACGTTTTCGTAGATGTTCGAGTCAACGGTAGCGGTACTTGGTGAATCCCGAAACGGTCTTGGCATCTTCGTACGTAGGGGTACTTGGCGGTTCCATGTATTCGAACTTGAGGGGCATCGATGTCGTGGTACTTGGCATACTCCCGGCCTTGGCAAAGATGAAACGGAATGCAACGATTGGTACTTGCGTCCATGGGTACTTGGTTATTGTTGCATGGTGTACTTCGATGGATTTGGAGGAAGCCACGACATGTGCAGGAGGCAAACAGCTCAAAACGTCCATGGCCGAACATGCTCACAGCGAGGAAAAACGGAGGGCCAACAGGCAGCGTGATGGATGGGGCGAGGCAGAGGTCCGGCGGGAATTGCGGGCTCCGGGTCCAGCGCTGGGACGGTGAGGCACCAGGTCCGGTCAGGGAGGCGGCAGCTTCTTCGAGCAGGGGCGCGCGAAGTTCCCTGACAAGGCACAATGGAGGAGAGGTGAGGACCAACGGGGAAAAGGGAGAGAAGAGAGAGGGCAGGAGGCAAGGGAAAACGAGAGGAAGGAGAAAGATAGGGAGAGGCACGACGACCTACTGCTGGCCGCCGCATGGTCGCGGGAACGGAGGTAGGGCTGCGTGATGCAGGGGCGCGCCGGGAGAGGCTCGGTCGTCGCCGGTGGCTTGGAGGGGATTGGGCGCTGGGGCTCCTCCCCTGGCTCGAGGTGGGAGAGGAGAGGGAGACGAGGGGATCGTGCTCCTGTCTCTACGAGCGCGTGCGTGGGAGGTGGCGGCGGAAGGGAAGCGAGGAGGAGATGGGATCGGGAGAGGGTGAGAGGAGAGATGTTCTAGGGCTCGCAGCGGGGTAGGTGGGCCTACGCTGGATGGGCCTTGGTGGGCTGAGAGGAACAGGCCGGCCTGGCTGGGCTGCTGCACCACTCCCCTCCCACTCTGTTAATTTCTCTTTTCAGCAAAAAAAGATAGGCCAAAAAGAACTAAGAGAAGGGGCCATGGAGAAGAACAAAATTATGGGACATTTTTGTATGGCTTTACGGAATATTTCCACCCCAACAAAAGTGGTTCCAACAGAATAGGAGAAGTTAATCCCAAACATGTTGACTTGAGTCAAAGAGTTTGAATGGAGGCTAGGCTTTACGAGATTCCGAAGGTGTTGAGAAAAACCATGGAGCTTGGGAGTAGATTAAAGAATTAGGCGCAAAGTTAGAGAGTCAAAACTTGAAGAAGGAAAAGAAGGGATTTAACATGCATGTGTGTTGCGGTAAATTCCAAATTAATGAAATATATAATATAGCTCCCTAATAATATTGGGAGGATATATGTTACAAAGAGAATCACCATGTGAATTCCCTCGATTTAAATGGACCGAAGATCCATGCAATTTATTTAGTGAGTTGCAAAAGATTTATGAGATGATGGCATGATGACATGATGCAATGCAAAAATAAAAGGGCAGGCACAAATGAAACACACGGCGAAACCTGGAACATATGGAAGTCTTCTCGAGCATCGGTCTCGGGGCGTCACATATTGGTTCCTACATATTCTACGAAGATCTTTATCGGTCAAACCGCATAATGGTATACATTGTTCCCTTTGTCATCGGTATGTTACTTGCCCGAGATTCGATCGTCGATATCTCAATACCTAGTTCAATCTCGTTATCGGCAAGTCTCTTTACTCATTCCGTAATGCAACATCCCGTAACTAACTCATTAGTCACATTGCTTGCAAGGCTTATAGTGATGTGCATTACCGAGAGGGCCCAGAGATACCTCTCCGACAATCAGAGTGACAAATCCTAATCTCGATCCATGCCAACTCAACAAACACCATCGGAGACACCTATAGAGCACCTTTATAATCACTCAGTTACGTTGTGATGTTTGGTAGCACACAAAGTGTTCCTCCGGTATTTGGCAGTTGCATGATCTCATAGTCATATGAACATGTATAGTTATGGAGAAAGCAAAAGAAACAAACTAAACGATCATCATGCTAAGCTAACGGATGGGTCAAGGCAATCACATCATTCTCTAATGATGTGATCCCGTTAATCAAATGACAACTCATGTCTATGGTTAGGAAACATAACCATCATTGATTCAACTCTGTTTTTCTATGTATTCACACATGTACTAAGTTTCTGGTTAAAACAATTCTAATATGAATAATAAACATTTATCATGATATAAGGAAATATAAATAACAAATTTATTATTGCCTCTGGGGCATATTTCGTTCAATCTCCCACTTGCACTAGAGTCACTAATCTAGATTACATTGTAATGATTCTAACACCCATGGAGTCTTGGTGCTGATCATGTTTTGCTCGTGAGAGAGGCTTAGTCAACGGGTCTGCAACATTCAGATCCGTATGTATTTTGCAAATCTCTATGTCTCCCTCCTTCACTTGATCACGGATGGAATTGAAGCGTCTCTTGATGTGCTTGGTTCTCTTGTGAAATCTAGATTCCTTTGCCAGGGCAATTGCTCCAGTATTGTCACAAAAGATTTTCATTGGACCCGATGCACTAGGTATGACACCTAGATCGGATATGAACTCCTTCATCCAGACTCCTTCATTTGCTGCTTCCGAAGTAGCTATGTATTCCGCTTGACACGTAGATCTCGCCACGACGCTCTGCTTGGAACTGCACCAACTAACAGCTCCTCCATTTAATAAAAACACGTATCCGGTCTGTGACTTAGAGTCATCCGGATCAGTGTCAAAAGCTTGCATCGACGTAAACGTTTACGCCGAGCTCTTTGTCGCCTCCATATACGAGAAACATATCCTTAGTCCTTTTCGGGTATTTCAGGATGTTCTTGACCGTTGTCCAGTGATCCACTCCTGGATTACTTTGGTACCTCCCTGCTAAACTTATAGCAAGGCACACATCAGTTCTGGTACACATCATTGCATACATGATAGAGCCTATGGCTGAAGGGAACACCTTTCATTTTCTCTCTATCTTCTGCAATGGTCGGGCATTGAGTCTGACTCAACTTCACACCTTGTAATACAGGCAAGAACCCTCTCTTTGCTTGATCCATTTTGAACTTCTTCAAAACTTTATCAAGGTATGTGCTTTGTGAAAGTCCAATTAAGCGTCTTGATCTATCTCTATAGATCTTGATGCCCAATATATAAGCAGCTTCACTGAGGTCTTTCATTGAAAAATTCTTATTCAAGTATCCTTTTATGCTATTCAGAAATTCAGTATCATTTCCGATTAAACATATCATTTACATATAATATCAGAAATGCTACGGAGCTCCCACTCACTTTCTTGTAAATACAGGATTCTCCAAAAGTCTTGTAAATACAGGCTTCTCCAAAGCATATATTCCAAGTCCGAGAGGCTTGCACCAGTCCATAAATGGATTGCTGTAGCTTGCACACTTTGTTAGCACCTTTCGGATCGACAAAACCTTCTGGTTGCATCATATACAACTCTTCTTTAAGATATCCAGTAAGGAATGCAGTTTTGACATCGATTTGCCAAATTTCATAATCATAAAATATGGCAATTGCTAACATGATTCGGATGGACTTAAGCATCGCTACAGGTGAGAAGGTCTCATCGTAGTCAACTCCTTGAACTTGTCGAAAACCTTTTGCAACAAGTCGAGATTTGTAGACAGTAACATTACTGTCAGCGTCAGTCTTCTTCTTGAAGATCCATTTATTTTCTATGGCCTGCCGATCGTCGGGCAAGTCAACCAAAGTCCATACTTTGTTCTCATACATGGATCCCATCTCAGATTTCATGGCTTCAAGCCATTTTGCAGAATCTGGGCTCATCATCGCTTCCTCATAGTTCGTAGGTTCGTCATGGTCAAGTAACATGACTTCCAGAACAGGTTTACCATACCACTGTGGTGCGGATCTTACTCTGGTTGACCTACGAGGTTCGGTAGTAACTTGATCAGAAGTTTCATGATCATCATCATTAGCTTCCTCACTTACTGGTGTAGGAATCACTGGAACTGATTTCAGTGATGAACTACTTTCCAATAAGGGAGAAGGTACAATTACCTCATCAAGTTCTAATTTCCTCCCACTCACTTCTTTCGAGAGAAACTCATTCTCTAGAAAGGATCCATTCTTAGCAGCGAATATCTTGCCTTCGGATCTGTGATAGAAGGTGTACCCAATAGTCTCCTTTGGGTATCCTATGAAGACACATTTCTCGGATTTGGGTTCGAGCTTATCAGGTTGAAGATTTTTCACATAAGCATCGCAGCCCCAAACTTTAAGAAATGACAACTTGGGTTTCTTGCCAAACCACAGTTCATAAGGTGTCATCTCAACAGATTTAGATGGTGCCCTATTTAACGTGAATGCAACTGTCTCTAAAGCGTAACCCCAAAATGATAGCGGTAAATCAGTGAGAGACATCATAGATCGCACAATATCTAGTAAAGTACGATTATGACGTTCAGACACACCATTACGCTGTGGTGTTCAGGTGGCGTGAGTTGCGAAAATATTCCGCATTGTTTCAAATGAAGTCCAAACTCATAACTCAAATATTCGCCTCCACGATCAGATCATGGAAACTTGATTTTCTTGTTACGATGATTTTCCACTTCACTCTGAAATTCTTTGAACTTTTCAAATGTTTCAGACTTATGTTTCATCAAGTAGATATACCCATATCTGCTCAAATCATCTACGAAGGTGAGAAAATAATGATATCCGACGCGAGCTTCAATGTTCATTGGACCGCATACATCAGTATGTATGATTTCCAATAACTCTGTTGCTCGCTCCATTGTTCCGGAGAACGGAGTTTTAGTCATCTTGCCCATGAGGCATGGTTCACAAGTACCAAGTGATTCATAATCAAGTGATTCCAAAAGTCCATCAGAATGGAGTTTCTTCATGCGTTTTACACCAACATGACCTAAACGGCAGTGCCACAAATAAGTTGCACTATCATTATCAACTCTGCATCTTTTGGCTTCAATACTATGAACATGTTTATCACTACTATCAAGATTTAGTAAGAATAGACCAATCATCAGGGGTGCATGACCATAAAAGATATTACTCATATAAATAGAACAACCATTATTCTCTGATTTAAATGAATAATCGTCTCGCATCAAACAAGATCTAGATATAATGTTCATGCTCAACGCTGGCACCAAATAACAATTATTTAGGTCTAAAACTAATCCCAAAGGTAGATGTAGAGGTAGCCTGCCGACGGCGATCACATCGACTTTGGGACCATTTCCCACGTGCATCGTCACCTCGTCCTTAGCCAATCTTCGCTTAATCTGTAGCCCCTATTTCGAGTTGAAAATTTTAGCAACTGAATCAGTATAAAATACCCAGGCACTACTGTGAGCATTAGTAAGGTAAACATCAATAACATGTATATCAAATATACCTTTCACTTTGCCATCCTTCTTCTCCGCCAAATACTTGGGGCAGTTCCGCTTCCAGTGACCAGTTCCTTTGAAGTAGAAGCACTCAGTCTCAGGCTTAGGTCCAGACTTGGGTTTCTTCACTTGATCAGCAATTGGCTTGCTATTCTTCTTGAAGTTCCCCTTCTTCCCTTTACCCTTTTTCTTGAACTTGTGCTCTTGTTGACCATCAACACTTGATGCTCCTTCTTGATTTCTACCTCCACAGCTTTAGCATTGCGAAGAGCTCGGGAATCATCTTATCCATCCCTTGCATATTATAGTTCATCACGAAGCTCTTGTAGCTTGGTGGTAGTGATTGAAGAACTCTGTCAATGACATTATCATCAGGAATATTAACTCCCAGGTGAGTCAAGTGGTTGTGGTACCCAGACATTCTGAGTATATGTTCACTGACAGAACTATTCTCCTCCATCTTGCAGCTGTAGAACTTATTGGAGACTTCATATCTCTCAATCCGGGCATTTGCTTGAAATATTAACTTCAACTCCTGGAACATCTCATATGCTCCATGATGTTCAAAACGTCATTGAAGTCCCGATTCTAAGACGTAAAGCATGGCACACTGAACTATCGAGTAGTCATCAGCTTTGCTCTGCCAGGTGTTCATAACATCTGGCGTTGCTCCTGCAGCGGGTTTGTCACCTAGCGGAGCTTCCAGGACGTAATTCTTCTGTGCGGCAATGAGGATAATCCTCAAGTTACGGACCCAGTCCATGTAATTGCTACCATCATCTTTCAACTTAGCTTTCTCTAGGAACGCATTAAAATTCAACGGAACAACAGCACGGGCCATCTATCTACAACAACATAGACATGCAAAATACTATCAGGTACTAAGTTCATGATAAATTAAAGTTCAATTAATCAAATTACTTAAGAACTCCTACTTAGATAGACATCTCTCTAATCATCTAAGTGATCACGTGATCCATATCAACTAAACCATGTCCGACCATCACATGAGATGGAGTAGTTTTCAATGGTGAACATCACTATGTTGATCATATCTACTATATGATTCACGCTCGACCTTTCGGTCTCCAGTGTTCCGAGGCCATATCTGCATATGCTAGGCTCGTCAAGTTTAACCCGAGTATTCTGCGTGTGCAAAACTGGCTTGCACCCGTTGTATGTGAACGTAGAGCTTATCACACCCGATCATCACGTGGTATCTCGTGATACGTCTCCAACGTATCTATAATTTTTGATTGTTCCATGCTATTATATTATCTGTTTTGGATGATAACGAGCTTTATTTTACACTTTTATATTATTTTTGGGACTAACCTATTAACCGGAGGCCCAGCCCTAATTGCTATTTTTTTTGCCTATTTCAGTGTTTCGCAGAAAAGGAATATCAAACGGAGTCCAAACGGAATGAAACCTTCTGGAGCGTGATTTTTGGAACAAACGTGGTCCAGAGGACTTGGAGTGGACATCAACCAATCAACGAGGAGGCCACGAGGCAGGGGGCGCACCTACCCCTGGGCTCGCCCTCCACCCTCGTAGGCCCCTCGTTGCTCCACAGACCTACTTCTTCCTTCTATATATATTCATATACCCCGCAAACATCCAGGAGCACCACAAAACCCTATTTCCACCGCCGCAACCTTCTATACCCAAGAGATCCCATCTTGGGGCCTTTTCCGGAGCTCCGCCGGAGGGGGCATCGATCACGGAGGGCCTCTACATCAACTCCATGGCCCCTCCGATGATGTGTGAGTAGTTTACCTCAGACCTTCGGGTCCATAGCTAGTAGCTAGATGGCTTCCTCTCTCTCTTTGGATCTCAATACAAAGTTCTCCTCGATTCTCTTGGAGATCTATTCGATGTAATCTTCTTTTGCGGTGTGTTTGTCGAGATCCGATGAATTGTGGGTTTATGATCCAGATTATCTATGAACAATATTTGAATCTTCTCTAAATTCTTTTATGTATGATTGGTTTATCTTTGCAAGTCTCTTCGAATTATCAGTTTGGTTTGGCCTACTAGATTGATCTTTCTTGCAATGGGAGAAGTGCTTAGCTTTGGGTTCAATCTTGCGGTGCTCGATCCCAGTGACTGAAAGGGAAACGACTCATATTGTATTGTTGCCATCGAGGATAAAAAGATGGGGTTTACATCATATTGCATGAGTTTATCCCTCTACATCATGTCATCTTGCTTAAGGCGTTACTCTGTTCTTATGAACTTAATACTCTAGATGCATGCTGGATAGCGGTCGATGTGTGGAGTAATAGTAGTAGATGCAGACAGGAGTCGGTCTACTTGTCACGAACGTGATGCCTATATACATGATCATACCTAGATATTCTCATAATTATTCGCTTTTCTATCAATTGTTCGACAGTAATTTGTTCACCCACCGTAATACTTATGCTATCTTGAGAGAAGCCACTAGAGAAACCTATGGCCCCTGGGTCTATTTTCCATCATACAAGTTTCCAATCTATTTTATTTTGCAATCTTTTCTTTCAATCTATGTCATAAAAATACCAAAAATACTTATCTTATTATTATCATCTCTATCAGATCTCACTCTTGCAAGTGGCCGTGAAGGGATTGACAACCCCTTTATCGCGTTGGTTGCGAGGTTCTTATTTGTTTGTGTAGGTACGAGGTGACTCGCGCGTGTTCTCCTACTGGATTGATACCTTGGTTCTTAAAAACTGAGGGAAATAGTTACGCCGCTTTACTGCACCACCCTTTCCTCTTCAAGGGAAAACCAACGCAGTGCTCAAGAGGTAGTGTCGTGGAGTTGGGCAGATGTCCTAGAGCAAGGACTTAGTCGTAGGGCCATCGCACTAGGAAGCTTAAAGGGGTTAATCGGGACAAAGGACACAAGAGAGTTTTTATACTAGTTCGGCCCCTTACGATGAAGGTAAAAGCCTACGTCTAGTTGGGATTGGTATAGCTGAAGTTTCGATCTCCAAGGGGCTCAACTTGCCGGCTTGGTTATCGATCTGGTTGTTTCTTTTCCTAAGCCGCCACCGGGTCGTCCCCTTATATATATGGGTTGACGCCTGGTGGCCTACAGAGTCCCGACCGGCTCATAATCGTGTCCGGCTCGGTGACCTTCTTTACATGCCTTTCTTTACAAGTCTTTCCTTACATATGGAGGTTCATAATATCGGGCCTTAAACCGCCTTTAGGCCCTTGGGCCTTCTACAATACTTAATAAACTACAATCTTGGATGTTTACTGGGCTTCTTGCGTGACCTGCCATTGGGGCTGACCCGGCCCCTCCTGGGCGGGTCTCAACTGATAGTAATATCCCCAACAGGTAGCAAGAAGGATTTCTGGCGTCGTTGCCGAGGAGATCTACGCCAAGTCAAGACATACCAAGTACCCATCACAACTCTTATCCTTCGCATTACATCTTTTGCCATTTGCCTCTCGTTTTCCTCTCCCCCACTTCACCCTTGCCGTTTTATTCGCCCTCTTTTTCCGTTCGACTCTTTTTCACTTGCTTCTTGTTTGCTTGTGTGTTGGATTGCTTGCTTGTCACGATGGCTCAAGATAATACTAAATTGTGTGACTTTGCCAATACCAGCAATAATGATTTTATTAGCACTCCGATTGCTCCTCTTACCGATGCTGAATCTTTTGAAATTAATACTGCTTTGCTGAATCTTGTCATGAAAGATCCGTTTTATGGACTTCCTAGTGAAGATGCCGCTACCCATCTAAACAACTTTGTTGATTTGTGTGATATGCAAAAGAAGAAAGATGTGGACAACGATATTGTCAAACTTAAGCTATTTCCGTTTTCACTTAGAGATCTTGCTAAAGCTTGGTTTTCGTCTTTGCCTAAAAATAGTATTGATTCATGGAATAAGTGCAAAGATGCTTTTATCTCTAAGTATTTTCCTCCCGCTAAGATCGTCTCTCTTAGAAATGATATTATGAATTTTAAGCAACTTGATCATGAACATGTTGCACAATCTTGGGAGAGGACGAAATTAATGATACGTAATTGCCCTACACATGGATTGAATTTATGGATGATTATACAAATTTTTTATGCCGGATTGAATTTTGCTTCTAGAAAGCTTTAAGATTCGGCCGCGGGAGACACTTTTATGGAAATCACTTTAGGAGAAGCTACCAAACTCCTAGATAATATTATGGTTAATTATTCTCAATGGCACACTGAAATATCTACTAGTAAAAAGGCGCATGCAATTGAAGAGATTAATGTTTTGAGTGGAAAGGTGGATGAACTTATGAAATTGTTTGCTAATAAGAGTGCTCCTACTGATCCTAATGATATGCCTTTGTCTACTTTGATTGAGAATAATAATGAATCTATGGATGTGAATTTTGTTGGTAGGAACAATTTTGGTAATAACGCGTATAGAGGTAATTTTAATTCTAGGACGTTTCCTAGTAATTCCTCTAATAATTATGGTAATTCTATTCTTATGGAAATTATAATAAGATGCCCTCTGATTTTGAATCTAGTATTAAAGAATTTATTACTTCGCAAAAGAATTTCAATGCTTTGATTGAAGAAAAATTGCTTAAGATTGATGAGTTGGCTAGGAACGTGGATAGAATTTCTCTTGATGTTGATTCTTTGAAACTTAGATATATTCCACCTAAGCATGATATCAATGAGTCTCTCAAAGCCATGAGAATTTCCATTGATGAGTGCAAAGAAAGAACCGCTAGGATGCGTGCTAAGAAAGATTGCTTTGTGAAAGCGTGTTCTTCTAGTTTTCGTGACAATAAAGATGAAGATCTAAAAGTAATTGATCTGTCCCCTATTAAATATTTGTTTTGCGATATTAATCTTGATAATGATGGGACTGGAGATGAGTCAACTTTAGTTAGAAGGCGTCCCAAAAATTCAGAGTTTTTAGATCTTGATGCAAAAGTTGATAAAAGTGGGATTGGAGAGGTCAAAATTTTAAATAGCAATGAACCCACTATCTTGGATTTCAAGGAATTTAATTATGATAATTGCTCTTTGATAGATTGTATTTCCTTGTTGCAATCCGTGCTAAATTCTCCTCATGCTTATAGTCAGAATAAAGCTTTTACTAAACATATCGTTGATGCTTTGATGCAATCTTATGAAGAAAAACTTGAGTTGGAGGTTTCTATCCCTAGAAAACTTTATGATGGGTGGGAACCTACAATAGAACTTAAAATTAAAGATCATGAATGCTATAATTTGTGTGATTTGGGTGCAAGTGTTTCCACGATTCCAAAAACTTTGTGTCATTTGCTAGGTTTCCGTGAATTTGATGATTGTTCTCCAAATTTGCACCTTGAAGATTCCACCATTAAGAAACCTATGGAAAGAAATAATTATGTTCTTATTGTTGCAAATAGGAACTATGTTCCCGTAGATTTCATTGTTCTTGATATAGATTTCAATCCTTCATGTCCTATTATTCTTGGTAGACCTTTCCTTAGAACGATTGGTGCAATTATTGATATGAAGGAAGGGAATATTAGATTCCAATTTCCATTAAGGAAAGGCATGGAACACTTCCCTAGAAAGAAAATTAAATTACCTTATGAATCTATTATGAGAGCCACTTATGGATTGCCTACCAAATATGGCAATACCTAGATCATTCTTTGCTTTTATGCCTAGCTAGGGGCGTTAAACGATAGCGCTTGTTGGGAGGCAACCCAATTTTATTTTTTTCCTTGCTTTTTGTTCCTGTTTAGTAATAAATAATTTATCTAGCCTCTGTTTTGGTTGTGTTTTTGTGTTTAATTAGTGTTTGTGCCAAGTAGAACCGTTGGGAAGACTTGGGGAAAGTCTTTTTGATCTTGCTATAAAAAACAGAAACTTTAGCACTCACGAGAATTGCTGCCATTTTTTATTGGAGAGTGATATTTAGTTAATTATTTTTGAAGATGATTAATATATACATTCCTCACATCCAGAAATTTATTTTAGAATATTTGTGGTTCCATAAGTATTCGGATACTACAGATTACTACAGACTGTTCTGTTTTTTGACAGATTCTGTTTTTCGTGTGTTGTTTGCTTATTTTGATGAATCTATGGCTAGTAATAGAGTTTATGAACCATAGAAAAGTTGGAATACAGTAGGTTTAACACCAATATAAATAAATAACAAGTTCATTACAGTACCTTGAAGTGGTGGTTTGTTTTCTTTTACTAACGGAGCTCACGGAGATTTTCTTGTAAGTTTTGTGTTGTGAAGTTTTCAAGTTTTGGGTAAGGATTTGATGGATTATGGAACAAGAAGTGGAAAGAGCCTAAGCTTGGGGATTCCCAAGGCACCCCAAGGTAAAATCCAAGGACACCAAAAATCCTAAGCTTGGGGATGCCCCGGAAGGCATCCCCTCTTTCGTCTTCGTCTATCGGTAACTTTACTTGGAGCTATATTTTTATTCGCCACATGATATGTGTTTTGCTTGGAGCGTCTTGTATGATTTGAGTCTTTGCCTTTTAGTTTACCACAATAATCCTTGCTTTAAACACCTTTTGAGAGAAACACACATGAATTGGAATTTATTAGAATACTCTATGTGCTTCATTTATATCTTTTGAGCTATATAGTTTTTGCTCTAGTACTTCACTTATATCTTTTAAAGCACGGTGGTGGTTTTATTTTATAGAAATAATTGATCTCTCATGATTCACTTATATTATTTTGAGAGTCCTTTAGAACAACATGGCAATTTTCTTTTAGGCATAATAAAAACTTTCATATAAGTGCATTGAATACTAAGAGAAGTTTGATACTTGATGATTGTTTTGAGATATGGAGATAGTGATATCAAAGTTGTGCTAGTTGAGTAGTTGTGAATTTGAGGAATACTTGTGTTGAAGTTTGCAAGTCCCGTAGCATGCACGTATGGTAAACGTTGTGTAACAAATTTCAAACATGAGGTGTTATTTGATTGTCTTCCTTATGAGTGGTGGTCGGGGACGAGCGATGGTCTTTTCCTACCAATCTATCCCCCTAGGAGCATGCGCGTAATACTTGGTTTTTGATGACTTGTAGATTTTTGCAATAAGTATGTGAGTTCTTTATGACTAATGTTGAGTCCATGGATTATACGCACTCTCACCCTTCCACCATTGCTAGCCTCTTCGGTACCGTGCATTGCCCTTTCTCACCTTGAGAGTTGGTGCAAACTTCGCCGGTGCATCCAAACCCCGTGATACGATACGCTCTATCACACATAAACCTCCTTATATCTTCCTCAAATCAGCCACCATACCTACCTATTATGGCATTTCCATAGCCATTCCGAGATATATTGCCATGCAACTTTCCACCGTTCCGTTTATTATGACACGCATCATCATTGTCATATTGCCTTGCATGATCATGTAGTTGACATCGTATTTGTGGCAAAGCCACCATTCATAATTCTTTCATACATGTCACTCATGAGTCATTGCACATCCCGGTACACCTCCGGAGGCATTCATACAGAGTCATATCTTGTTTTAGTATCGAGTTGTAATCATTGAGTTGTAAATAAATAGAAGTGTGATGATCATCAGTAATAGAGTATTGTCCCATAAAAAAGAAAAAAAAGAAAGGCCAAATAATAATAAAAGAAGGCCCAAAAAATAAAAAAGGGGGCAATGCTACTATCCTTTTTTCCACACTTGTGCTTCAAAGTAGCACCATGATCTTTATGATAGAGAGTCTCTTGTTTTGTCATTTTCATATACTAGTGGGAATTTTTCATTATAGAACTTGGCTTGTATATTCGAACAATGGGCCTCCTCAAGTGCCCTAGGTCTTCATGAGCAAGCAAGTTGGATGCACACCCACTTAGTTTCTTTTATTGAGCTTTCATACATTTATAGCTCTAGTGCATCCGTTGCATGGCAATCCCTACTCCTTGCATTGACATCAATTGATGGGCATCTCCCTAGCCCATTGATTAGCCGCGTCGATGTGATACTTTCTCCTTTTTTGTCTTCTCCACATAACCCCCTTCATTATGTTCTATTCCACCCATAGTGCTATATCCATGGCTCGCGCTCATGTATTGCGTGAAAGTTGAAAAAAGTGTGAGATTACTAAAGTATGAAACAATTGCTTGGCTTGTCATCGGGGTTGTGCATGATGAGAGCATTCTTGTGTGGCGAAAATGGAGCATGACCAAACTATATGATTTTGTAGGGATGAACTTTCTTTGGCCATGTTATTTTGAGAAGACATGATTGCTTAGTTAGTATGCTTGAAGTATTATTATTATTATTATTATGTCAATATTAAACTTTTATCTTGAATCTTTCAGATCTGAACATTCATGCCACAATAAAGAAAATTACATTGAGAAATATGTTAGGAAGCATTCCACATAAAAATTCTATTTTTATCATTTACCTACTCGAGGACGAGCAGGAATTAAGCTTGGGGATGCTTGATACGTCTCCAACGTATCTATAATTTTTGATTGTTCCATGCTATTATATTATCTGTTTTGGATTATAACGGGCTTTATTTTACAATTTTATATTATTTTTGGGACTAACCTATTAACCGGAGGCCCAGCCCAAATTGTTTTTTTTCCTATTTCAGTGTTTCGCAGAAAAGGAATATCAAACGGAGTCCAAACGGAATGAAACCTTCGGGAGTGTGATTTTTGGAACAAACGTGATCCAGAGGACTTGGAGTGGACATCAAGCAATCAACGAGGAGGCCACGAGGCAGGGGGCGCGCCTCCCCCCCGGGCGTGCCCTCCACCCTCGTGGGCCCCTCGTTGCTCCACCGACCTACTTCTTCCTCCTATATATATTCATATACCCCGCAAACATCTAGGAGCACCACAAAACCCTATTTCCACCGTCGCAACCTTCTGTACCCAAGAGATCCCATCTTGGGGCCTTTTCCGGAGCTCCACCGGAGGGGGGCATCGATCACGGAGGGCCTCTACATCAACTCCATGGCCCCTCCGATGATGTGTGAGTAGTTTACCTCAGACCTTCGGGTCCATAGCTAGTATCTAGATGGATTCTTCTCTCTCTTTGGATCTCAATACAAAGTTCTCCTCAATTATCTTGGAGATCTATTCGATGTAATCTTCTTTTGCGGTGTGTTTGTCGAGATCCGATAAGTTGTGGGTTTATGATCCAGATTATCTATGAACAATATTTGAATCTTCTCTGAATTCTTTTATGTATGATTGGTTTATCTTTGCAAGTCTCTTTGAATTATCAGTTTGGTTTGGCCTACTAGATCGATCTTTCTTGCAATGGGAGAAGTCCTTAGCTTTGGGTTCAATCTTGCGGTGCTCGATCCCAGTGACAGAAAGTGAAATGACACGTATTGTATTGTTGCCATCAAGGATAAAAAGATGGGGTTTACATCATATTGCATGAGTTCATCCCTCTACATCATGTCATCTTGCTTAAGGTGTTACTCTGTTCTTATGAACTTAATACTCTAGATGCATGCTGGATAGCGGTCGATGTGTGGAGTAATAGTAGTAGAAGCAGGCAGGAGTCGGTCTACTTGTCATGGACATGATGCCTATATACATGATCATACCTATATATTCTCATAATTATTCGCTTTTCTATCAATTGCTCGACAGTAATTTGTTCACCCACCGTAATACTTATGCTATCTTGAGAGAAACCACTAGTGAAACCTATGGCCCCCGGGTCTATTTTCCATCATACAAGTTTCCAATCTATATTATTTTGCAATCTTTACTTTCAATCTATATCATAAAAATACCAAAAATACTTATCTTATTATTATCATCTCTATCAGATCTCACTCTTGCAAGTGGCCGTGAAGGGATTGACAGCCCCTTTATCGCGTTGGTTGCGAGGTTCTTATTTGTTTGTGTAGGTAGGAGGTGACTCGCGCGTGTTCTCCTACTGGATTGATACCTTGGTTCTCAAAAACTGAGGGAAATACTTACGCTGCTTTACTGCACCACCCTTTCCTCTTCAAGGGAAAACCAACGCAGTGCTCAAGAGGTAGCATCTCGGCACGACGAACTATAGCAACGGTGCATACTCAGGGGGAACACTTACATGTTGAAATTTAGTGAGAGATCATCTTATAATGCTACCGCTGAACTAAGCAAAATAAGATGCATAAAGGATAAACATCACATGCAATCAATATAAGTGATATGATATGGACATCATCATCTTGTGCCTGTAATCTCCATCTCCAAAGCACCGTCATGATCACCATCGTCACCGGCTTGACACCTTGATCTCCATCGAAGCATCGTTGTCGTCACGCCAACTATTGCCTCCACGACTATCGCTACCGCTTAGTGATAAAGTAAATAAATTACATGCCGGTTGAATTTCATACAATAAAGCGACAACCATATGGCTCCTGCCAGTTGCCGATAACTGTGTTACAAAACATGATCATCTCATACAATAAAATTTAGCATCATGTCTTGACCATATCACATCACAACATGCCCTGCAAAAACAAGTTAGACGTCCTCTACTTTGTTGTTGCAAGTTTTACGTGGCTGCTGTGTGCGAAACACGTCGGTAGAACCAGTCTCGCGTAAGCGTACGCGTAATGTCGGTCTGGGCCGCTTCATCCAACAATGCCGCTGAATCAAGAATCAACCAGTGACAGCAAGCAATATGTATATACCCACGCCCACGACTCCTTTGTGTTCTACTCATGCATATAACATCTACGCATAAACCTGGCTCGGATGCCACTGTTGGGGAATGCAATAATTTCAAAAAAATATCCTATGCACACGCAAGATCATGGTGATGCATAGCAACGAGAGTGGAGAGTATCATCTACGTACCCTCGTAGACCGTAAGCGGAAGCGTTATGACAACGTGGTTGATGTAGTCGTATGTCTTCAGGATCGACCGGTCTAGCACCGAAGGTACGGCACCTCCGCGATCTGCACACGTTCAGCTTGGTGACGTCTCACGAACTCACGATCCAGTAGATCTTTGAGGGAGAGATTTGTCAGCACGACGGTGTGATGACGGTGATGATGATGCTACCAGAACAGGGCTTCGCCTAAGCACCGCTACGATATAACTGAGGGGGGCACCGCACACGGCTAAAAGATCAATGGTCAACTTGTGTGTCCATGGGGTGCCCCCCTCCCCCGTATATAAAGGAGTGTACGAGAGGGAGGGCCGTCCCTCTCTATGGTGCGCCCTGGGGGAGTCCTACTCCCTCCGGGAGTAGGATTCCCTCCTTTCCTAGTAGAAGTAGGAGCCCTTCCAAGTAGGAGTAGGAGAGGAAGGAAGGAGGAGAGAGGGAGGAAGGAAAGGGGGGCCGTCCCCCCTCCCAATTCGGATTGGGCTTGGGGTGCGCGCCTCCCTCTTGTCCCTTCCCTCTCCTCTATTCCACTAAGGCCCTCTCCTCTATTCCACTAAGGCCCAATAAGGCCCATATACTCCCCGGGGGGTTCCGATAACCTCCCGGTACTCCGAAAAATGCCCGAACCACTCGGAAACATTCTGATGTCCAAATTGTTGGGTAACGTAGTAATTTCAAAAAATTTCCTACGCACACGCAAGATCATGTGATGCATAGCAACGAGAGGGGAGAGTGTTGTCTACGTACCCAACGCAGACCGACTACGGAAGCGCTGACACGACGTAGAGGAAGTAGTCGTACGTCTTCACGATCCAACCGATCAAGCACCGAAACTACGGCACCTCCGAGTTCGAGCACACGTTCAGCTCGATGACGATCCCCGGACTCCGATCCAGCAAAGTGTCAGGGAAGAGTTCCGTCAGCACGACGGCGTGGTGACGATCTTGATATACCACAGCAGCAGGGCTTCGCCTAAACTCCGCTACAGTATTATCAAGGAATATGGTGGCAGGGGGCACCGCACACGGCTAAGGAATAGATCACGTGGATCAACTTGTGTGTCTAGAGGTGCCCCCTGCCTCCGTATATAAAGGAGTAGAGGGGGGGAGGCTGGCCGGCCAAGGAGGAGGGCGCAGGAGAGTCCTACTCCCTCTGGGAGTAGGATTCCCCCCCCCCCCCAATCCTAGTTGGAATAGGATTCGCGGAGGGGGAAAAGAGGAGGAGGGGGCCGGCCACCTCTCCTAGTCCTAATAGGACTAGGGGAAGGGGGAGGCGCGCAGCCCATCTAGGGCAGCCCCTTCTCTTTTCCACTAAGGCCCACTATGGCCCATATAGCTCCCGGGGGGTTCCGGTAACCCTCCCGGTACTCCGGTAAAATCCCGATTTCACCCGGAACACTTCCGATATCCAAACATAGGCTTCCAATATATCAATCTTTACGTCTCGACCATTTCGAGACTCCTCGTCATGTCCATGATCACATCCGGGACTCCGAACAACCTTCGGTACATCAAAATACATAAACTCATAATATAACTGTCATCGTAACCTTAAGCGTGCGGACCCTACGGGTTCGAGAACAATGTAGACATGACCGAGACACGTCTCCGGTCAATAACCAATAGCGGGACCTGGATGCCCATATTGGCTCCTACATATTCTACGAAGATCTTTATCGGTCAGACCGCATAACAACATACGTTGTTCCCTTTGTCATCGGTATGTTACTTGCTCGAGATTCGATCGTCGGTATCCAATACCTAGTTCAATCTCGTTACCGGCAAGTCTCTTTACTCGTTGTAATGCTTGCAAGGCTTATGTGATGTGTATTACCGAGAGGGCCCAGAGATACCTCTCCGACAATCGGAGTGACAAATCCTAATCTCGAAATACGCCAACCCAACATCTACCTTTGGAGACACCTTTAATGCTCCTTTATAATCACCCAGTTACGTTGTGACGTTTGGTAGCACCCAAAGTGTTCCTCCGGTAAACGGGAGTTGCATAATCTCATAGTCATAGGAACATGTATAAGTCATGAAGAAAAGCATTAGCAACATACTAAACGATCGGGTGCTAAGCTAATGGAATAGGTCATGTCGATCAGATCATTCAACTAATGATGTGACCTCGTTAATCAAATAACAACTCATTGTTCATGGTTAGGAAACATAACCATCTTTGATTAACGAGCTAGTCAAGTAGAGGCATAATAGTGACACTTTGTTTGTCTATGTATTTACACATGCATTATGTTTCCGCTTAATACAATTCTAGCATGAATAATAAACATTTATCATGATTATAAGGAAATAAATAATAACTTTATTATTGCCTCTAGGGCATATTTCCTTCAGTCTCCCACTTGCACTAGAGTCAATAATCTAGATTACACTGTAATGATTCTAACACCCATGGAGCTTTGGTGCTGATCATGTTTTGCTCATGGAAGAGGCTTAGTCAACGGGTCTGCAACATTCAGATCCGTATGTATCTTGCAAATCTCTATGTCTCCCACCTGGACTAGATCCCGGATGGAATTGAAGCGTCTCTTGATGTGTTTGGTCCTTTTGTGAAATCTGGATTCCTTTGCCAAGGCAATTGCACCAGTATTGTCACAAAAGATTTTCATTGGACCCGATGCACTAGGTATGACACCTAGATCGGATATGAACTCCTTCATCCAGACTCCTTCATTTGCTGCTTCCGAAGCAGCTATGTACTCCGCTTCACATGTAGATCCCACTACGACGCTTTGTTTAGAACTGCACCAACTGACTGCTCCACCGTTTAATGTAAACACGTATCCGGTTTGTGATTTAGAATCGTCCAGATCAGTGTCAAAGCTTGCATCAACGTAACCTTTTACGGTGAGCTCTTTGTCACCTCCATATACGAAAAACATATCCCTAGTCCTTTTCAGGTATTTCAGGATGTTCTTGACCGCTGTCCAGTGATCCACTCCTGGATTACTTTGGTACCTCCCTGCTAGACTTATAGCAAGGCACACATCGGGTCTGGTACACAGCATTGCATACATGATAGACCTATGGCTGATGCATAGGGAACATCTTTCATATTCTCTCTATCTTCTGCAGTGGTCGGGCATTGAGTCTTACTCAACTTCACACCTTGTAACACAGGCAAGAATCCTTTCTTTGCTTGATCCATTTTGAACTTCTTCAAAATCTTGTCAAGGTATGTGCTTTGTGAAAGTCCAGTTAAGCGTCTTGATCTATCTCTATAGATCTTTATGCCTAATATGTAAGCAGCTTCACCGAGGTCTTTCATTGAAATTTTTTTGTTCAAGTATCCCTTTATGCTATCCAAAAATTCTATATCATTTCCAATCAGCAATATGTCATCCACATATAATATTAGAAATGCTACAGAGCTCCCACTCACTTTCTTGTAAATACAGGCTTCTCCGAAAGTCTGTATAAAACCAAATGCTTTGATCACACTATCAAAACGTTTATTCCAACTCCGAGAGGCTTGCACCAGTCCATAAATGGATCGCTGGAGCTTGCACACTTTGTTAGCTCCCTTTGGATCGACAAAACCTTCTGGTTGCATCATATACAACTCTTCTTCCAGAAATCCATTCAGGAATGCAGTTTTGACATCCATCTGCCAAATTTCATAATTATAAAATGCGGCAATTGCTAACATGATTCGGACAGACTTAAGCATTGCTACGGGTGAGAAGGTATCATCATAGTCAACCCCTTGAACTTGTCGAAAACCTTTTGCGACAAGTCAAGCTTTATAGACAGTAATATTACCGTCAGCGTCAGTCTTTTTCTTGAAGATCCATTTATTCTCTATTGCTTGCCGATCATCGGGCAAGTCAACCAAAGTCCATACTTTGTTCTCATACATGGATCCCATCTCAGATTTCATGGCTTCAAGCCACTTTGCGGAATCTGGGCTCACCATCGCTTCTTCATAGTTCGTAGGTTCATCATGATCTAGTAGCATGACTTCCAGAACTGGATTACCGTACCACTCTGGTGCGGATCTTACTCTGGTTGATCTACGAGGTTCAGTAGTATCTTGTTCTGAAGTTTCATGATCATTATCATTAACTTCCTCACTTATTGGTGTAGGTGTCGCAGAAACAGTTTTCTGTGATGTACTACTTTCCAACAAGGGAGCAGGTACAGTTACCTCGTCAAGTTCTACTTTCTCCCACTCACTTCTTTCGAGAGAAACTCCTTCTCAAGAAAGTTTCCGAATTTAGCAACAAAAGTCTTGCCTTCGGATCTGTGATAGAAGGTGTATCCAATAGTTTCCTTTGGATATCCTATGAAGACACATTTCTCCGATTTGGGTTCGAGTTTATCAGGTTGAAGCTTTTTCACATAAGCATCGCAGCCCCAAACTTTCAGAAACGACAATTTGGTTTCTTGCCAAACCATAGTTCATAAGGCGTCGTCTCAACGGATTTTGATGGTGCCCTGTTTAACGTGAATGCGGCCGTCTCTAGAGCATAACCCCAAAATGATAGCGGTAAATCAGTAAGAGACATCATAGATCGCACCATATCTAGTAAAGTACGATTACGACGTTCGGACACACCATTACGCTGTGGTGTTCCGGGTGGCGTGAGTTGCGAAACTATTCCACAGTTTTTCAAATGTACACCAAACTCGTAACTCAAATATTCTCCTCCACGATCAGATCATAGAAACTTTATTTTCTTGTTACGATGATTTTCAACTTCACTCTGAAATTCTTTGAACTTTTCAAATGTTTCAGATTTATGTTTCATTAAGTAGATATACCCATATCTGCTTAAATCATCTGTGAAGGTGAGAAAATAACGATATCCGCCACGAGCCTCAATATTCATCGGACCACATACATCGGTATGTATGATTTCCAACAAATCTGTTGCTCTCTCCATAGTACCGGAGAATGGTGTTTTAGTCATCTTGCCCATGAGGCACGGTTCGCAAGTACCAAGTGATTCATAATCAAGTGGTTCCAAAAGTCCATCAGTATGGAGTTTCTTCATGCGCTTTACACCGATATGACCTAAACGACAGTGCCACAAATAAGTTGCACTTTCATTATCAACTCTGCATCTTTTGGTTTCAACATTATGAATATGTGTATTACTACTATCGAGATTCAATAAGAATAGACCACTCTTCAAGGGTGCATGACCATAAAAGATATTACTCATATTAATAGAACAACCATTATTCTCTGATTTAAATGAATAACCGTCTCGCATTAAACAAGATCCAGATATAATGTTCATGCTCAACACTGGCACCAAATAACAATTATTCAGGTCTAATATTAACCCCGAAGGTAGATGTAGAGGCAGCGTGCCGACCGCGATCACATCGACTTTGGAACCGTTTCCCACGCGCATCGTCACCTCGTCCTTAGCCAATCTTCGCTTAATCCGTAGCCCCTGTTTCGAGTTGCAAATATTAGCAACAGAACCAGTATCAAATACCCAGGTGCTACTGCGAGCATTAGTAAGGTACACATCAATAACATGTATATCATATATACCTTTGTTCACCTTGCCATCCTTCTTACCCGCCAAATATTTGGGGCAGTTCCGCTTCCAGTGACCAGTCTGCTTGCAGTAGAAGCACTCAGTTTCAGGCTTAGGTCCAGACTTGGGTTTCTTCTCCTGAGCAGCAACTTTCTTGCTGTTCTTCTTGAAGTTCCCTTTCTTCTTCCCTTTGCCCTTTTTCTTGAAACTAGTGGTCTTGTTAACCATCAACACTTGATGCTCCTTCTTGATTTCTACCTCCGCAGCTTTCAGCATTGCGAAGAGCTCGGGAATAGTCTTGTTCATCCCTTGCATATTATAGTTCATCACGAAGCTCTTGTAGCTTGGTGGCAGTGATTGGAGAATTCTGTCAATGACGCAATCATCTGGAAGATTAACTCCCAATTGAATCAAGTGATTATTATACCCAGACATTTTGAGTATATGCTCACTGACAGAACTGTTCTCTTCCATCTTGCAGCTATAGAACTTATTGGAGACTTCATATCTCTCAATCCGGGCATTTGCTTGAAATATTAACTTCAACTCCTGAAACATCTCATATGCTCCATGACGTTCAAAACGTCGTTGAAGTCCCGATTCTAAGCCGTAAAGCATGGCACACTGAACTATCAAGTAGTCATCAGCTTTGCTCTGCCAGACGTTCATAACATCTGGTGTTGCTCCAGCAGCAGGCCTGGCACCCAGCGGTGCTTCCAGGACGTAATTCTTCTGTGCAGCAATGAGGATAATCCTCAAGTTACGGACCCAGTCCGTGTAATTGCTACCATCATCTTTCAACTTTGCTTTCTCAAGGAACGCATTAAAATTCAACGGAACAACAGCACGAGCCATCTATCTACAATCAACATAAACAAGCAAGATACTATCAGGTACTAAGTTCATGATAAATTTAAGTTCAATTAATCATATTACTTAAGAACTCCCACTTAGATAGACATCCCTCTAATCCTCTAAGTGATCACGTGATCCAAATCAACTAAACCATGTCCGATCATCACGTGAGATGGAGTGGTTTCATCGGTGAACATCATTATGTTGATCATATCTACTATATGATTCACGCTCGACCTTTCGGTCTCCGTGTTCCGAGGCCATATCTGTATATGCTTGGCTCGTCAAGTATAACCTGAGTATTCCGCGTGTGCAACTGTTTTGCACCCGTTGTATTTGAACGTA
Organism: Triticum urartu; assembly: GCF_056163025.1. Classification (NCBI taxonomy): domain Eukaryota; kingdom Viridiplantae; phylum Streptophyta; class Magnoliopsida; order Poales; family Poaceae; genus Triticum; species Triticum urartu. The sequence continues at coordinate 614,600,582 of NC_141877.1, forward strand.
GAGCCTATCACACCCGATCATCACGTGGTGTCTCAGCACGAAGAACTTTCGCAACGGTGCATACTCAGGGAGAACACTTCTTGATAATTTAGTGAGAGATCATCTTATAATGCTACCGTCAATCAAAGCAAGATAAGATGCATAAAAAGATAAACATCACATGCAATCAATATAAGTGATATGATATGGCCATCATCATCTTGTGCTTGTGATCTCCATCTCCGAAGCACCGTCATGATCACCATCGTCACCAGCGCGACACCTTGATCTCCATCGTAGCATCGTTGTCGTCTCGCCAATCTTATGCTTCCATGACTATCGCTACCGTTTAGTGATAAAGTAAAGCATTACATCACGATTGCATTGCATACAATAAAGGGACAACCATATGGCTCCTGCCAGTTGCTGATAACTCGGTTATAAAACATGATCATCTCATACAATAAAAATCATGCCTTGACCATATCACATCACAACATGCCCTGCAAAAACAAGTTAGACATCCTCTACTTTGTTGTTGCAAGTTTTACGTGGCTGCTATGGGCTTTAAGCAAGAACCAATCTCACCTACGCATCAAAACCACAATGATAGTTTGTCAAATAGACTCCGTTTTAACCTTCGCAAGGACCGGGCGTAGCCATACTTGGTTCAACTAAAATTGGAGAGACAGTCGCCCGCAAGCCATCTATGTGCAAAGCACGTCGAGGGAACCGGTCTCGCGTAAGCGTATGCGTAAGGTTGGTCCGGGTCGTCTCGTCCAACAATACCGCCGAACCAAAGTATGACATGCTGGTAGGAAGTATGACTTGTATCGTCCACAACTCACTTGTGTTCTACTCGTGCATATAACATCAACATAAATAACCTGGCTCTGATACCACTGTTTGGTAACGTAGTAATTTCAAAAAATTTCCTACGCACACGCAAGATCATGTGATGCATAGCAACGAGAGGGGAGAGTGTTGTCTACGTACCCAACGCAGACCAACTGTGGAAGCGCTGACACGACGTAGAGGAAGTAGTCGTACGTCTTCACGATCCAACCGATCAAGCACCGAAACTACGGCACCTCCGAGTTCGAGCGCACGTTCAGCTTGATGACGATCCCCGGACTCCGATCCAGCAAAGTGTCGGGGAAGAGTTCCGTCAGCACGACGGCGTGGTGACGATCTTGATATACCACAGCAGCAGGGCTTCGCCTAAACTCCGCTACAGTATTATCGAGGAATATGGTGGCAGGAGGCACCGCACACGGCTAAGGAATAGATCACGTGGATCAACTTGTGTGTCTAGAGGTGCCCCCTGCCTCCGTATATAAAGGAGTAGAGGGGGGGAGGCTGGCCGGCCAAGGAGGAGGGCGCAGGAGAGTCCTACTCCCTCTGGGAGTAGGATTCCCCCCCCCCCCCAATCCTAGTTGGAATAGGATTCGCGGAGGGGGAAAAGAGGAGGAGGGGGCCGGCCACCTCTCCTAGTCCTAATAGGACTAGGGGAAGGGGGAGGCGCGCAGCCCATCTAGGGCAGCCCCTTCTCTTTTCCACTAAGGCCCACTATGGCCCATATAGCTCCCGGGGGGTTCCGGTAACCCTCCCGGTACTCCGGTAAAATCCCGATTTCACCCGGAACACTTCCAATATCCAAACATAGGCTTCCAATATATCAATCTTTACGTCTCGACCATTTCGAGACTCCTCGTCATGTCCATGATCACATCCGGGACTCCGAACAACCTTCGGTACATCAAAATACATAAACTCATAATATAACTGTCATCGTAACCTTAAGCGTGCGGACCCTACGGGTTCGAGAACAATGTAGACATGACCGAGACACGTCTCCGGTCAATAACCAATAGCGGGACCTGGATGCCCATATTGGCTCCTACATATTCTACGAAGATCTTTATCGGTCAGACCGCATAACAACATACGTTGTTCCCTTTGTCATCGGTATGTTACTTGCTCGAGATTCGATCGTCGGTATCCAATACCTAGTTCAATCTCGTTACCGGCAAGTCTCTTTACTCGTTCCGTAATACATCATCTCACAACTAACATATTAGTTGTAATGCTTGCAAGGCTTATGTGATGTGTATTACCGAGAGGGCCCAGAGATACCTCTCCGACAATCGGAGTGACAAATCCTAATCTCGAAATACGCCAACCCAACATCTACCTTTGGAGACACCTGTAATGCTCCTTTATAATCACCCAGTTACGTTGTGACGTTTGGTAGCACCCAAAGTGTTCCTCCGGTAAACGGGAGTTGCATAATCTCATAGTCATAGGAACATGTATAAGTCATGAAGAAAAGCATTAGCAACATACTAAACGATCGGGTGCTAAGCTAATGGAATGGGTTATGTCAATCAGATCATTCAACTAATGATGTGACCTCGTTAATCAAATAACAACTCATTGTTCATGGTTAGGAAACATAACCATCTTTGATTAACGAGCTAGTCAAGTAGAGGCATACTAGTGACACTTTGTTTGTCTATGTATTCACACATGCATTATGTTTCCGGTTAATACAATTCTAGCATGAATAATAAACATTTATCATGATTATAAGGAAATAAACAATAACTTTATTATTGCCTCTAGGGCATATTTCCTTCACAAATATAGGCTTACAATATATCGATCTTTATGTCTCGACCATTTCGAGACTCCTCGTCATGTCCGTGATCAAATCCGGGACTCCAAACTACCTTCGGTACATCAAAACACATAAACTCATAATACCGATCGTCACCGAACGTTAAGCGTGCGGACCCTACGGGTTCGAGAACTATGTAGACATGACGGAGACTCATCTCTGTTTAATAACCAAAAGCGGAACCTGGATGCTCATATTGGTTCCTACATATTCTATGAAGATCTTTATCGGTCAAACCGCATAACGGTATACGTTGTTCCCTTTGTCATCGGTATGTTACTTGCCCGAGATTCGATCGTCGGTATCTCAATACCTAGTTAAATCTCTTACCGGCAAGTCTCTTTACTCGTTCCGTAATGCAACATCCCGTAACTAACTCATTAGTCACATTGCTTGCAAGGCTTATAGTGATGTGCATTACCGAGAGGGCCCAGAGATAACTCTCCGACAATCGGAGTGAGAAATCCTAATCTCGATCCATGCCAACTCAACAAACACCATCGGAGACACTTGTAGAGCACCTTTATAATCACTCAGTTACGTTGTGATGTTTGGTCGCACACAAAGTGTTCCTCCGGTATTCAGGAGTTGCATGATCTCATAGTCATAGGAACATGTATAGTTATGGAGAAAGCAAAAGCAACAAACTAAACGATCATCGTGCTAAGCTAATGGATGGGTCAAGTCAATCACATCATTCTCTAATGATGTGATCCCATTAATCAAATGACAACTCATGTCTATGGTTAGGAAACATAACCATCATTGATTCAACGAGCTAGTCAAGTAGAGGCAAACTAGTGACACTCTGTTTGTCTATGTATTCACACATGTACTTAGTTTCCGGTTAATACAATTCTAGCACGAATAATAAACACTTATCATGATATAAGAAAATATAAATAACAACTTTATTATTGCCTCTAGGGCATATTTCCTTCAGAAACTCCATGCAGATGGGCTTTTGAAATCACTTGATTATGAATCATTTGATGCTTGCGAAGCATGCCTCATGGGCAAGATGACTAAAACTCCGTTCTCCGGAACAACGGAGCGAGCCAATGACTTATTGGAAATAATACATACCGATGTATGCGGTCCGATAAGTGTAGAGGCTCACGGCGGGTATCGTTATTTTCTGACCTTCACGGATGATTTGAGCAGATATGGGTATATCTACTTAAGGAAACACAAGTCTGGAACATTTGAAAAGTTCAAATAATTTCAGAGTGAAGTAGAGAATCATCGTAACAAGAAAATAAAGTTTCTACGATCTGATCGCAAAGGCAAATATTTGAGTTACGAGTTTGGCATTCATTTAAAACAATGTGGAATAGTTTCATAACTCATGCCACATGGAACACCACAGCGTAATGGTGTGTCCGAACATCGTAACCGTACTTTATTAGATATGGTGCGATCTATGATGTCTTTTACCGATTTACCACTATCATTTTGGGGTTATGCATTAGAGACAGCTGCTTTCACGTTAAATAGGGCACCATCTAAATCCGTTGAGATGACACCGTATGGACTATGGTTTGGCAATAAACCTAAGCTGTCGTTTTTTAAAATTTGGAGTTGTGATGCTTATGTGAAAAAGCTTCAGCCTGATAAGCTCGAACCCAAATCAGAGAAGTGTGTCTTCATAGGATACCCAAAAGAAACTGTTGGGTACATCTTCTATCACAGATCCAAAGGCAAGATCTGTGTTGCTAAGAATGGATCCTTTCTAGAGAAGGAGTTTATCTTGAAAGAAGTGAGTGGGTGGAAAGTAGAACTTGATGAGGTAATTGTACCTTTTCTCGAATTGGAAAGTAGCCCATCACAGAAAATTGTTCCCGTGATGCCTACACCAACTAAAGAGGAAGCTAATAATAATGATCATGAAACATCATATCAACTTACTACCAATCCCCGTAGGTCAACCAGAGCACGTTCCGCACTAGAGTGGAACGGTAATCTTGTCTTGGAAGTCATGTTACTAGACCATGACGAACCTACGAACTATGAGGAAGCGATGATGAGCCTAGATTCGGATAAATGGCTTGAGGCCATGAAATGTGAGATAGGATCCATATATAAGAACAAAATGTGGACTTTGGTGGACTTGCCTGATGATCGGCATGCCATTGAGAATAAATGGATCTTCAAGAGGAAGACGGACGCTGATGATAGTGTTACTATCTACAAAGCTCGAATTGTCGCAAAAGGTTTTTTTGACAAGTTCAAGGTGTTCACTACGATGAGTTTTTCTCACTCATATCGATGCTTAAGTCTGTCTGAATCATGTTAGCAATTGACGCATTTTATGAAATCTGGCAGATGGATATCAAAACTACATTCCTTAATGGGTTTATTAAAGAAGAGTTGTATATGATGCAACAAGAAGGTTTTGTCAATCCTGAAGGTGCTAACAAAATGTGCAAGCTCCAGCGATCCATCTATGGACTGGTGCAAGCATCTTGGAGTTGGAATATACGCTTTGATGAATTGATCAAAGCATATAGTTTTATACATACTTGTGGTGAAGCCTGTATTTACAAGAAAGTGGGTGGAAGCACTACAACCTTTCTGATAAGTATATGTGAATGACATATTATTGATCGAAAATGATGTAGAATTTTCTGGAAAGCATAAAGGAGTGTTTGAAAGGAGTTTTTCAAAGAAAGACCTCAGTGAAGCTGCTTACATATTGGGCATCAAGATCTATAGAGATAGATCAAGACGCTTGATAAGATTTTTCAGTGAGTACATACCTTGACAAGATTTTGGAGTAGTTCAAAATGGAACAGTCAAAGAAGGAGTTCTTGTATTGCAAGGTGTAAAGTTGAGTAAGACTCAAAACCCGACCACGGCAGAAAATAGAAGGAGAATGAAAGTCATTCCCTATGCCTCGGCCATAGGTTCTATAAAGTATGATATGCTATGTACCAGACCTATTGTGTACCTTACCATGAGTTTGGCAAGGGGTTACGATAGTGATCCAGGAGTGGATCACTAGACAACGGTCAAAGTTATCCTTAGTTACCTAAGAGTACTAAGGAAATATTTCTCGGTTATGGAGGTGATAAAGAGTTCGTCGTAAAGAGTTATGTCGATGCAAGCTTTTACACCGATCCGGATGACTCCGAGTCTCAATCTACATACGTATTGAAAGTGTGAGCAATTATGTAGAGTAGCTCCATGCAGAGCATTTTAGACATAGAAAATTTGCAAAATACATACGGCTCTGAATGTGTCAGACACGTTGACTAAACTTCTCTCACAAGCAAAAACATGATCACACCTTAGTACTATTTGGGTGTTAATCACATAGTGATGTGAACTAGATTACTAACTCTGGTAAACCCTTTGGGTGTTAGTCACATGGCGATGTGAACTAATCACATAAAGATGTGAACTATTGGTGTTAAATCACATGGCGATGTGAACTAGATTATTGACTCTAGTGCAAGTGGGAGACTAAAGGAAATATTCCCTAGAGGCAATAATAAAGTTGTTATTTATATTTCCTTATATCATGATAAACGTTTATAATTCATGCTAAAATTGTATTAAGCGGAAACTTGATACATGTGTGGATACATATACAAAACACAATGTCCCTAGTAAGCCTTTACTAGACTAGCTCGTTGATCAAAGATGGTTAAGTTTCCTAACCATAGAGATGTGTTGTCATTTGATGAACGGGATCACATCATTAGGAGAATGATGTGATGGACAAGACCCATCCGTTAGCTTAGCATAATGTGTTGGGGATCGTAGCAGAAATTAAAAAATTTCTACGCATCACCAAGATCAATCTGTGGAGTATTCTAGCAACGAGGGGAATAGGAGTGCATCTACATACCCTTGTAGATCGTGAGCGGAAGCGTTCAAGTGAACGGGGATGATGGAGTCGTACTCGCCGTGATCCAAATCACCGATGACCAAGTGCCGAACGGACAGCAGCTCCGCGTTCAACACACGTACGGTTGGGAAGACGTCTCCTCCTTCTTGATCCAGCAAGGGGGAAGGAGAGGTTGATGAAGATCCAGCAGCACGACGGCGTGGTGATGGATGCAGCAGGATCCCGGCAGGGCTTCGCCAAGCACAAGCGGGGAGGAGAGGTGTTACGGAGGGTGAGGGAGGCGCCAAGAGCAAGGTGCGGCTGCCCTCCCTCCCTTCCACTATATATAGGGGCTAGGGGGGCGCATGCCCCCTTGGAGATCCCATCTAAAAGGGGGGGCGGCGGCCCCTGGGGGCAACGGCCCCCTTAGGGTTTCCAACCCTAGGCGCCTTGGACCCTTGGGTGGGGCGCACCAGCCCATCAGGGGCTGGTTCCCACGCCACTTCAGCCCATGGGGCCCTCCGGGATAGGTGGCCCCATCCGGTGGACCCCCGGGACCCTTCCGGTGGTCCCGGTACAATACCGGTAACCCCCGAAATCTTTCCGCTGGCCGAAACTGGACTTCCTATATATAAATCTTTACCTCCGGACCATTCCGGAACTCCTCGTGACGTCCGGGATCTCATCCGGGACTCCGAACAACTTTCGGGTTACTGCATACTAATATCTCTACAACCCTAGCGTCATCGAACCTTAAGTGTGTAGACCCTACTGGTTCGGGAGACACGCAGACATGACCGAGACGCCTCTCCGGTCAATAACCAACAGCGGGATCTGGATACCCATGTTGGCTCCCACATGCTCCTCGATGATCTCATCGGATGAACCACGATGTCGAGGACTTAGTCAATCCCGTATACAATTCCCTTTGTCAATCGGTACGTTATTTGCCCGAGACTCGATCGTCGGTATCCCAATACCTTGTTCAATCTCGTTACCGGCAAGTCACTTTACTCGTACCGTAATGCATGATCTCGTGACCAACCCCTTGGTCACATTGAGCTCATTATGATGATGCATTACCGAGTGGGCCAGAGATACCTCTCCGTCATACGGAGTGATAAATCCCAGTCTCGATTCGTGCCAACCCAATAGACACTTTCGGAGATACATGTAATGTACCTTTATAGTCACCCAGTTACGTTGTGACGTTTGGCACACCCAAGGCACTCCTACGGTATCCGGGAGTTGCACAATCTCATGGTCTAAGGAAATGATACTTGACATTCAGAAAAGCTACAGCAAACGAACTACACGATCTTTGAGCTAAGCTTAGGATTGGGTCTTGTCCATCACATCATTCTCCTAATGATGTGATCCCATTATCAATGACATCTAATGTCCATAGTCAGGAAACCATGACTATCCTTTGATCAACGAGCTAGTCAACTAGAGGCTCACTAGGGACGTGTTGTGGTCTATGTATTCACACATGTATTACGATTTCCGGATAATACAATTATAGCATGAATAATAGACAATTATCATGAACAAAGAAATATAATAATAACCATTTTATTATTGCCTCTAGGGCATATTTCCAACATAATGATCGTTAAGTTTTATTGCTATTCATTTCTTCATGGCATATACATATTCCTTTGACTATCAAACATCACAACGTAACTGGGTGATTATAAAGATGCTCTATAGGTATCTCCGAAGGTGTTTGTTGGGTTGGCATAGATCAAGATTAGGATTTGCCACTCCGAGTATCGGAGAGGTATCTATGGGCCCTCTCGGTAATGCACATCATAATAAGCCATGCAAGCAATGTGACTAATGAGTTAGTTGCGGGATGATGTATTAAGGAACGAGTAAAGAGACTTGCCGGTAACAAGATTGAACTAGGTATGAACATACCGACGATCGAATCTCGGGCAAGTAACATACCGATGACAAAGGTAATAACGTATGTTGTCATTGCAGTACGACCAATAAAGATCTTCGTAGAATATGTGGGAACCAATATGAGCATCCAAGTTTCGTTGTTGGTTATTGACCGGAGAGGTGTCTCGGTCATGTCTACATAGTTCTCAAACCCGTAGGGTCTACATGCTTAACGTTCGATGACGATTTTGTATTATATGAGTTATGTGATTTGGTGATAGAATGTTGTTTGGAGTCTCGAATGAGATCACGGACATGACGAGGAGTCTCAAAATGGTCGAGAGGTAAAAATTCATATATAGGACGATAGTATTTGGACACCGGAAGTGTTCCGGGGGTACCGGGTACGTATCGGGTCACCGGAAGGGGTTCCGGGCTACCCCCCGCAAACTATATGGGCCTATTGGGCCAAGGGGGGAAACACAGTAGCCAGCATGGGCTGCTGTGCCCCCCTTGCTGGCTGAATAGGAAGGGGAAAGGAAAAGGGGAAGAGGGAAGGAAAGGGAGGCAATTCGGCCTCCCCCTTACTTCCCTCCTCTCTCCCCTTTCCTTCCCTCTCCGGAAAAGATGGTAAGGGGGGAGCCGAATTGGACAAGGCCCCCAAGTAGGATTCCTCCTACTTGGGGTGCCCCATGGCTGTCACCCTCCCCCTCCCACCTATATATATGTGGGGAGGGGGCGCCTAGAACACACAACAAACATTATTAGCCGTGTGTGGCGCCCCTCTCCACAGTTTACACCTCCGGTCATATTGTCGTAGTCCTTAGGCGAAGCCCTGCGCAGATCACTTCACCATCACCGTCACCACGCCGTCGTGCTGACGAAACTCTCCCTCGGCACTTTGCTAGATCAAGAGTTTGAGGGATATCATCAAGCTGAACGTGTGCAAAACTCGGAGGTGACTACATCAACCGCGTTGTCAAACGCTTCCGCTTTCGGTCTACAAGAGTACGTGGACACACTCTCCCCCTCCCGTTGCTATGCATCTCCTAGATAGATCTTGTGTGAGCGTAGGATTTTTTTAAAATTGCATGCTACGTTCCCCAACAATTCTATCACAATATAGTGGCCTAATTATGTAAAGAAATGCAATGATGTAATGTTCTTGGCTAAAACTTCAATTGAATATATACTTAGTGCTGCAAATTCAAGAATTAAGTGTCCAGGTATGTCCTCATTGAAGTGCTGCTGGATATTATGCTTATTTGTATTTACGGGCATTAACAGGATTGCTAAGATTGTTCCATTATTTCCCTTGTAGAAGACTGGATAGTGTCTACAACCATTACACATCAATGCGGCCCAAAAAGTAGTCAATTCGAGGAGGATTTCACTCGTTCTTGAGAAGCACACAGTTCAGAAATCAATGTTTCTCCAGGATGTTAGGAATTGCTCATCGCAGAAGGAAATATATGAGGAGAATCACTTTTTCTATCACATCTAGCATTTTTCTATTTTGGCAGAATCTATATTGTTGGGTACAACCATGGGTACAACTTGCAGAGGGAAAATCCCAAGCACCCCTCATGCAAAGAGAAGCGGAATCTCCTTTTTTGCTGTAGTGTATGCCTTCTCTACTTATTTATATTGCAATAATAATATCCCAATAAGTATTTGGAATAAGAGCAAATAGTTTTATTATTATCCAGAATTTTCATTATTGATGTTTGTTTATTGGACCATGTGTATGTATTCAGTCATTTGCAAATACAAATATGATGTCAGCTCAGCCACAACTATTATTCATGTTAGCTTTGGAACTTCAAGTTTTGCACTCAATTTCGGCTCTTTGTGACTATTCAGATATTCTTCATGATAAGGACAAATTCAAGCGATTGATTAATAATTTTATATACATGATAAAAAATTCACCGGTTTTTAATACATCGTCAACAGCTTTTCTATACACATTAAACAAATTTCAAAAGCTTGATCAACATTTTTCAAATACTTGTTCCAAAAAAAAAATGCTTCATTAACATTTTTTAAATACACGATAAAAAATTTACACACATTTTTTTTATAAATTATTCATATACATGATAAACATTTTCTCTATACACATTCAACATTTTTAAATACTTGGTCAAGAATTTTTTCAAATATTTTTATAGAGTGTTTTTTGTACAAAAAATAAAGCAAAAAACAAAACAGAAAACGAAAAAAAAACCCTAGAAAAAGGAGGTTGTTTCATCCCGCACTCTTGGGGTGGCCAACTCATTAGTCTACCCCTCTCGCCGAAAGTGAGACATATTCGCGCCCGAGTTGGGGATGGATTTGGAATTTGGGCAAAAAAAGGATTAATAGCCTAGTGCATGACAATGATGATGGACTTGCAACTGGGACGAAAAAAAGGCCTGACCCAGTTGCATTTCATTGGTTGACTTGCAACTGTGTGAACAAAAGATTAAGAGACCAATTGAGAGTAGTTATCTTGCAATCTGGAATAAAAAATGGGTGGGCCCATTTTGGAGCCATTGATTAACTTACAATTGAGACAAAAAAAGTCAGCCTCTAGTTGCTTGTCAATGGTGGATTTGTAACTGAGACAAAAAAGTCTGACCTAGTTGTAAATTGAGGGTGGACTTGTAACTAATGAATTCTACATCGTATACCTTGTCAATGCTTGTCGACGAGCAGTTCAATTAGCAGATGAGTTTAATGCCAATCGCCTGCATATTGAGACAGATAGCAAAGAGATAGCTAGCAAGCTTCAGAACAGGGAGAAGGACTTGTCCATGCTGGGACCATTAGTAGAAGAGGTGAAAATAATGTTGCAGGCGCGGGAGCAGTGGAAGATTACCTGAGTTCGCCGCTCGGCAAATGGTGCAGCACACGCGCTAGCTAGAGAAGGGGTTTCTAATGACTTATGTAAGATCTGGTTACACCAACCGCCTGATTGTATCTTGCACATTCTATCAGCAGAGATTCCTGACTTTTATGAATAAATAGGAACGGTGTGAATTTCAAAAAAAAAAGAACCCATAGCCTCTATAAAACAGGTGCTCCATGTACTGACACGATGCAGACACGTACAATGGAAACGGTCACTGGCTTTTCACGAAAAATAGCCCGATCAAAAACAGTTTTTGCATGAATCCTACAGCCCCGATTGTACAGTAAACAATTTAGATGTGACATAACTAAAAATTATATAGATATAAATTATCAAAATTACATTTATTAATAATATGTTAACGTCCATGGCGTATCAAAGTGTTCTCCACCGTCCATTATGAACCCAGAAAATCACATGGAAAGCAGCAAACATGTTGGTTGATCCGTCTATGTAGACTAATTACAGCCTTTCGCCGCGGATCCTCCTAGCCAAATACACATCTTTGGACATAATGGTCACACGCTTAGCATGGACGGCACACAGATTAGTGTCTTCAAACAGTCCCACCAAGTATGCTTCGGCTGCCTCCTGCAAAGCAAGACTGCATGGCTCTGGAAACGTAGATCACTCTGTAGATGTGGCAAAGAAACCAAAGAAAATAGATGTGAGCCCAAATATCTCGTTTATTATCTTGAATACACTGCATTAGAACTTTTCTCTATGCACCCCTAATCAATCTCTAATGGATCTTTTTTGAAGGGATTGAGTTGGATTTGTTCGTATCTGAAATAAACACAGTCAGATACATATGATCTAGAGGAGTACCTTGCAAAATTGGGCAATCTCCCTGACAAGTCTCTGGAACGGTAGCTTCCTTATAAGTAGCTCTGTGCCCTTCTGATATTTGCGAATTTCACTATAGGAGCACAAGAGTATGAAACACAGGCACCTCATAATAATCCAAGCAATGGAAATTATTGTGCTACACATACCGAAGAGCAACAGTTCCAGGGCGATATCGGCGTGGCTTCTTCACTCCTCCAGTGGCGGGAGCAGTCTTACGAGCGGCAGCCTGGCATCACAAAACGGAAAACCAGTAGTTAAGTTGCTGTCAAGCAAACAATTTTTAACACTAAGTTGCTAAGGTGCATGGTTGGAGCCAAAGGTGCCATATTACATAGAAAGCCCTAAGGTGCTTCGTTGGAGCCTTTCCGCCGGTGGACTTTCGGGCTGTACACTTAGTGCGAGCCATCCTGCAAACAAAATAGTACACCATGCACAAAAGTTGTGTTAACAAACTTAATTCCAAGGCTAGATTTAAGACATCTGCAACAAAAGCAATGATTCGACACTTTGGCTATTGTGATTTGACTGTGCTCTCGAAAGCCATATATTAGACACTTTGAGTACCAATAGATCGTAGAATGTCTAACTACGTGCATGTGATACATACATGTCTGAAAAATTCGATTGCAGTTCCTTGCCGAAAGAATTCTAGCTTCTGAGAATCGGTATAGATCCAAGTGATCACATAATACCCAGCTAGTTCACACATTTTATGATTATCAACGATTGCTAGCAAGGAAAAACAAGGTACTGTAGCATGTTCTAAACTATTTTATATGTTGACGAGTGATGACCAACACAAGAAACCAAATCAGAAATACCGCCGGAAGCATCTCAAGAAATACTAAGGCTACAGTACAACCATAGGAATTACTGTACAACACTTGAAACGGCTTACCTCTCGCAGTTGCTATCTTGCACTTGCACACCCTTGGAAGTACTCTTGCTGTCGGGCTGACTAGTTGATCGAGGGCTGATCGTGATCGGATGCACGTACAAATATAGCGAGAGGGGGCAGGGTATTTTATAGGCGGGCCTAACACGGGCACGTACGTACGAACCGACTTAGGTCAGATCCTTAATCTGCGCTAGATTGATTGGCGCACTGGCGTTGCAGTTGAAACTGATCGTACGGATCGGATCGATGGTGACATGGATTGATGCGGGCATATTGCGCGCTGCTATTGGCCGATCTCATGAGGTCACGGATCGTGGTTTTCCTAAATCCTAGTAATGGTTGAGAAACTTTCAGAATAATGCGTAATTAAACATGGTTGCATCTTGAGAGTTTATCAAGCGATGCCTCTCAGTCGGCAACCTCGCCATGTTTGCTTCTTCCCAGTGTTGTGCACGGCCGCGTGGGATGCTCGCCTGAGGCCTGAACAAGCTCGTAAATGGAACGAGCGCGTGCGTCGGGAGCTTGCACGCAGAGGCTCTGAGCGGCCGGCACAGCATTTCGGTTGGCGGCAGGCATGCAAGGTCTGCCGGAGCAGCGGACAACGTTGCTTAATTGCCTAGGATAGATGACGCGGGTGCTCCGACGTCCGGCCGGCGATGGAGGCGCAGCAGCGACACCCGGCCGGCAGGGTCTTACGACCAGGTGCATCGTCGGAAGTCGGAAGTGTTGGACGCGCCCTGGTGTTGTGCGTGTGGCATGGCTTGAAGGCGTGCAGATCTTCACGGTGCTGGGGGGCTGGGTGTGGAACGCGTGTCAGTTGCGACACGGAGAATGTGGCACGGTCATTGTTCCACACACGAACGGTGGTGCTCTGCTTTGGCATCGTGACTTCACAATTAGTTCGCGACTTGTTGTCTTTTCCTTTGGTTCATGTGTTCTCTCTATGACGGCACCACATACCTCGAAGAAGAACTCGTCCTCGGGTCGCGAGCAAAGCTATTGTGGGTGCACGCCTCCGTCAAGCGGACTGTTGAATATCATGATTATTTAGGTAGTATAGGATAGCATACTAGTATTTGTTCTACCTTATCTTATATTCCAGGGTCATGCACTCATTATATATACGCCTACGAGGCTCAAGCAATATATTCCATCAATTTTTCTCTATCCCTTCTGACACAGATAATAATGCATCACGTCATCTATGGTTTTTTGAACTCATTCCGTAATAAACTTGGACGTGCTTAATTAATTACCTACCGCCCTTGACGAGGCCCTTGCCGGCGGTCTCCATCAGACCGGAGACCCTGACGCTCCCTTCCGGCGCAAGGCCGAGGCGCTCCATGGCCTTCACCATGGCGCGGGCCACGGCTGAGCCGGAACAGTTGGCGCTCGCCCACCACGCCCCGGCGTCTGGGTCGAGGGGCTGGCACCGCGGCGTCCTACGCCACGTCCCTGGCGCAGATCACCTTCAAACAACGGAACACAAAGGCTAGAGCATGCAAGTAACTCTGCGGAGAACAGGTTTTGGACTCTGAACAGCCGGCCTCGATCGCGTAGGCCGCGTCGAAGGGGTCGTCAGGGAATGGCATGTCCATCAAGTCCCCCTACGATTCGCCCAAAGAAACGTGCCAGAAATGCTGTTTATCAAGACATTTCTCTTGCTGTACTTCGACAGTTAATTGATTCATTCACTGGCAAAGATCTCTGTGTCGCAGTTCGTACCTTGACAAAGTTGCATCGTTTGCTCAGGCCAGCAGCCAGCTGAACTGATGAGCCCCTGCAAATGCCACACATGGAGATTTTATGTTTTTTCATAAATGCATACCCCAAGCAGTTCATGTTTGATTTGAACACGGGAAAACTGATGTCCACGTGATCTGGTATTCGTCGTTCAACCCTGTCACCCTAAATGCCCTCACAATCCTGCATGATCCATGTCTGAATGAATACGCAGTGAACAAGTAATTCCACCTGTACATGTGCCCATGATATTTGTCCATGCCACTCCACATGTTCAGTTTTGCAACTTAAGCAAGCATAAGTACGATACCAGATCGACGGGCCCAAAAGGCGAGTACTGCACCATCCACATAACAGCTGTTTGGTGCAGCTAATGCACAAAGATGCTTACAAACTAGAGCATTTGTGGCATACAACATACACAGGCTAAACTTTGTCTTGAGCTCCTTGAAGCACCAAAGCGGGAAACTTGCAGTAGTATGGCACGTAGAATGCACGTCGATACAGTTCAGAGAACATCCGAATCTTCAGAATCTCTGAGCCTTTTCCAGTACTCATGCTAAATGAGATGATCCTATGAGCAATTCTGTCAACAAGGATAACTAGCTCTCTCTCCAAGTCAAAGGCCTGGATGTCGTAATCGAAGTACCACAATCCTTCATGATTAGTGCGGAGCAACAAGTCCCTCCCAAAGACATTGTTCATACTCAGACGATGCTTCACCACCCACCTGTCAGTGCCTTCCAAACTCCAAATCCGCATCACACAACCATCCAATTCCTGTTGTGCATAGCATAAGACCCCTGATGACTGGCACATACAACCATCACAACAATCAAACATCTCTGGCCCATTTGGAAATCCTGGCAGCTGAGTGATCCTCTGACTGAGCCACTGCGTAGATGGACCGGGTGCATCGATTGCCAGAAGGACATGCTCCCATATATGCCCCACATAGAGTACCCCATTCACAAAGCATGAACTACCATAAAATCCTATCTCACTTTTCCAGCGACAACTAGACCATGTGAAATCCTCGGAGAAAAATATCTTAACTTCATTGTAGACTTCACCATCCATGGAAGACCCAGACTGGAAGCTGAAGACATAAAAGTGTTGAGACCATGATGGATCAAAACACAGCATGAGATCATAATCAGAGTCTGCTGGTCCAGGTTCAGTATTTGGAAGTGACATCCACTCTTGAGTTGCTGGATTGCACACAATAACATGGGATATGTCTGCGAAATATGTTGTGATACCACCATGATAACAAAGAAGTAGGCCATTGCTGCAACCCTTAAGCTCTAGGTACTCATAACATGGCACAAAGCTAAGCGTTGTGTCAATTTCTTTGTCGCATGAGGGAAGCCTAACGAGATGGATGCCAGTGCCATACT
Organism: Triticum urartu; assembly: GCF_056163025.1. Taxonomy (NCBI): domain Eukaryota; kingdom Viridiplantae; phylum Streptophyta; class Magnoliopsida; order Poales; family Poaceae; genus Triticum; species Triticum urartu. The sequence goes on from NC_141877.1 coordinate 614,616,749, forward strand.
GAGGTATTTGGTACAAGATACCAACGGGAGTTCTTGGGAACTTCTTGCGGTAGTGTGGATTAGATGACAAGGTAAGCCAGTACTTGCAGACGCATTTGAAGCGGCAAAAGGACTTCAGCGGTAGCCGAGACAAAATCTCCACAACCAGGTCATCAGTTAGCAAAGACATGGATACCTCCTGCTTGGGTTACATATAAAGAAGAGTAAAAAATTATGTAAAACAAAGAAACATAAGAGGCTGTAAATATTTATAAGTGACTAACAACTTTAAAAGTAAAAATGCCCAACATGTAAGAAAAGCTGAGCCGAACCAACGATTTTTTCAGAATGTCTGAATCATGGAATGCAAACTCAAAACATAGGTATTTTAATCTGAATCCTATTCAATTATAACTGCAGAAACTGAGGATGTACATTCCCCTTTAGCCTTTATCCATATTTTCGGGATAACATCAGGGTTCGCAAATGAGCGAAACCACAAAACATATGTGATTATAGCTATGGCGCATGTACAGAGAGATAAACACAAAACATATGTGATTATAGCTATGGCACAACAAAAAGAAGACAAAGGAGCATTGATGTTTCATAATAAGTCAGCAGTAATGACCCAAACCTCAGATCTCTTTCGCAGGACGAGTGGGAAAACGGAAACTGCGGCAGTTCATAGGAGGAGCTAGGGCGACGGCAAGCTAGGACGGCAGAATGCACCGGGGGAAGAACCAGGGTCCATCTGCACGAGCTCAGATCAGAAACAGCGCCCGAGGAGAAAAGGGGGAAATAGAAGAGCTGAGGCCCGAGGACTCACCGCGCGCTGACAGCCTCCGGCACTGGACGAGGCGGCAAGCGCGAGCGAGGCCGCTGGTGTGGGTCGGCGAGGCGGGGAGCTCGATGTTGCGGGAAGCAGCAGCCGCGCCGGAAAATGGGTCTCCGGTGGAAGAGGGGAGCGGCGGCGGTTTTGGACTGAGAGTGAGGCTGCTCGCCGGCTCGTATTGGGCCGGGCCGTGTCCCTAGAGCGTGTCTGGAACGGGAAATCTAGGAAAACCCACACCCTTCGGAGTTTTTTTTAGGTAATATCTCCGTAAGTTATACAACTTGTGTTTGTGTTTGTGTTTGTGTTTGATGTTCAGTTTGGTGCTAAAACTTAAAAAATATGGATTTGTGGTCATCTAACTTGACATCACGTGCAAATATGCTCATAAAATACATGTACGGACGTATTAAGGTGTATGGCCCCACCTGTCAGTGAGTTGATGGCGCTCGGCTGACTTATTTTTACACAAAACATCCTCACATTTTTTTATTTATGAGAAAAGCTGGCCACACTGTACTGCATATTTGTACAAAAACTAACAAAAAAAGGGGAGCCTGGAGCCAAACACGCGACCAATGTTCAACACACAATCCACTCTAACCAACCAACCCTTCCCCGTTCACATGTAGGATACGGATAGCAAACGTAGACGTATTGAACACCGAGCTTAAATTTTATCGCATCTATGAGCAGTGCGTCCTGCTTATGAAAATTAACAGGAAATAGTGTGGCCACCTGCTCTCAAACAAACAACCAATAGGCAGCACACAAGACGTTCTGTCGCTACAACCTCCACGTATACATGTCCTTTTTGGATCAACACAAGACATTCTAGTCGCTACAACCTGCACGTATACACGTCTACAATGAATGACTAGTGTTAATAATGTACTAAAAATTTGTAGTTAGTATGTAAATTATAATTTCAGTAATAAAAATACATCTAAATATTCCCGCGTGATAAATATTGTACATACACGCAATAATCTACTTTTAAATTTGTTCATGTATTATTTTAGAAATATTCATATATTTAAATAAAATTTATGAATTATAAATTTTTGTATCATTTAAAATAACACAAAAATTTCAAAAATTACAATTAAAAATATATTTTTAATTCTACAAACATTTCAGTGACTATTCTCACATTTTATAGTCCAATGTTGATAGGAATATTCAATCGTGTCTAATATTTAAATTATATTAATTTCGATTAAAAATTATACACAAATGAATATTCATAAATATTTTGTAAATGTTTGAATTCATCATTTTGCATAATTTAAATATAATCTGTGAGTGTATATCTTTTGGATTCATTAAACATATTTACTTAACAAAAAAATTCAATGTCGGTATTAACTAGATATTTTTTATTAATACACAAGTGTATATTTAAATGTTTTTATGTACTAATGATAGTTCGTATGTATAATATTCTTAGAACATAACTTTATTAATTACGTTTTACAAATATCTTGAAGAAATAGCAAATGCAAAATGACCCACAATATCTGCAGAAATAAGCCAGCAACGGCGATCCCCTTCAGAAAGGCATGCACCTTGTGTGTAGTGCCAGAGAGCCAGCCAAAGTGACAGAGGGAGCAAGAACAAATTTCCATGCATAGGAGCTTGATTGTTGAAATTTCACTTTGTTTTTACCGCTCTGTAAAACTGTCCTAATGTGCAATTAATATCATTTACATTGTTTTACTGCTCCACATGTAAGTACTATATATTTCTCAAAAAAAATTAAGTACTGTGTTGATGGCATTATATGTTGATCTTAATGCGTCAACCTACCTGGACATGACTACTCGCCTGCTTAACGGAATCACAGTACTACCTCTCTCTCAGTTTACAAGACGTGCGCGTACCCTTAGGTCGTCAGTTTGACCAACCTAATACAAGTCATATATTACAAAAAATATACCAACATAAACTTCGAAGTTTCTACTTTCAAAACGTATAATTTTTGTGTTATATAGTTTATATTAGGGTGATAAAATTGACAACTTAGGTATACGCGTAGCAGTGCGCGCCTCTACGTGTTTCAGGTAAAAAAAGATTGGTAAAATAGCTTAAATGGGCTGCCGATGCTAAAAATAAATGTCATTTAAGCTCCACGTTTTGTACATCTAACTTTGCTATCCATACACGATATGCAAACGGGAAGGTTGGTTGGCTAGAGTGGCTTCTGTCGTGAACGGTCGTCGCAGGATCGATTGCAGGCTATCGCCCATTTTTTCTACTAATTTGACCTTTTTCAGAAATAAAGAAATATGAGTGTGTTTTGTGCAAACATAAGTCAGCCATTGGTCATCACTCACTACCAGTTGGGCCATACGCCTTGATACGTCCGTATGCATATTCTGTGATCGTATTTGCACGCAATGTCAAGTTAGATGACCATAAATCTGTATTTTTAAAATTCTAGCATCAAACTGAACATCGAGCGCAAGTTTTATAACTCCCAATGATATTACCTTTTTTTTTAGTAACTCATCTTTTTTTTGAACGAAAAACAGCATTGTGCTGATTTCATTCATTAAGATAGGATGAGTCACCCCAAGAGATACAGTTCAAGGTTCATAGAACGGCTGGCAGCCAAAAAGAGAAGGAAAAGCTATACAAATGTACACACAGAAGGAGGAAATAATGCTATCCTGTGCCAGTCCATTGAGCTCCTCTAAATCCAGCGATTCTTCAAGAATTAAGCTCATTGATGATGCTCGCAGGAACCTTCAAGAAATGGGTTACCTTGTTATTGAATATATGGTTGTTTCTTCCATTCCAAACATGTCAGGAAACCGCCATGATTAGAGATGAGAGATCATTTTTTCTGCTTGTACCTATATGAGTAACTCATCTTAGGAAACTAACCGGAGGCGTCCCTAAAAAGGAGAAAAAAAACTAACCGAGGGCTAGAAGAAGGGGGTCTAGCGGGTGCCCGGTGGGTTAACAGGGATAGCCCATCAAATTTCGCCATGTTCCACGGATTCCCACTAAACACTTTTAAGTGGGATGGGTTGATGAGTCCCATCGTAGCCCACTCCCACTTGCTACCTGCAGTGCCCACTAGCTAGCTTCGCTGTCACAGCCATGCATCGCTTGTAAGAGCAAGTATAATAGTACTCAGTCGGCAGGCTATAAGCAGTTCTATGTCATCAAAATCATAGCTGGAAAAGAGAGAAAGAAGGGAAAACAAGGTAGCGTGCGCTTGAGCTAGTGTCAGCTACATCGCAAGAAACAAGACATGCAGCCCGCATGCAGCCCTGTGAGCCAACCCTCTTCTCCTTTCCACCAATCAGCGTGCCTTCTTCCCTTCTTCCACATGCAAGCACTAATTAGGAGTAGTAGCTAGTTTACAACCCATCTATTATACTAACAGGCTATTATAAAAGGCTTCAAATGACATGGCATTGGTATATAGCCAGCAGCAATCCTTCTTATTAACCATGCTCTAACGGGAGGAAGGCCAGAGATAAAAACTCATGGCTTGGAATGGGACCAAGACCAAAGATAAAAACATAAGGAAGATACACAGTTAGCTCGGGACAGAATGCCTAGCCAACAAGTTTAGCAAGTGCGCGAATGAAAAAAAAAAACACTAACCGAAGATCTAAATTCGGACACGAGACCCATAGCCAGCCCACACATTCAAGGCCTAAAAAGTCAAAGCACCCTTAAAAAAACTATTCACGTATCACCCGAGTAAGTCCACCACTCAGAAACTCAAAATGGACAAATCATTTTTGATAAAATGTTTTCAGGATTCCCTCCAATCCAAATTAATTGGCGCAGATTTAATACAATTTTAATTTGGATCGGAGGGTGTAGCCATGGATGTTACAAACTTGCATCAAACATTTTTCGTGGACCACCAACGACACATTATAGATAGATAGACAAGTACCCTCCAATCCATACAAAATTGCACTAAAGTTATGTCAATTAATTTGACCCGGAGGGAGTAGCTATGGATGTTACAAACTTGCATCAAACATTTCCCGCGCACCACCAGCAGCACATCACAAATAGATGGATGGACAACGTCGTCGTAAAAGGCGAGCGGGCGCATCGGTGTTGGTTGCGAACCTCCGGAAATGCCAGTGGCGGCCGAAGAAGTACAGCGGCGGGAGCAGAGGTGGAGCGTGCAGATGCAAAGCAAGGGGGACAAGTGGCGGAGTGGAAGAAAATGAGATCGGGAGGACGGATTTAGTGGGTCTGGGGTGTCGGAGTTCAACATGGCTGCTGTCTGGACTCTCGCAACTCCCCCCCCCTGTTGGGGAACGTAGTAATTTAAAAAAATTTCCTACGCACCCGCAAGATCATGGTGATGCATAGCAACGAGAGGGGAGAGTGTGATCTACGTACCCTTGTAGACCGACAGCGGAAGCGTTAGCACAACGCGGTTGATGTAGTCGTACGTCTTCACGGCCCGACCGATCAAGCACCGAAACTACGGCACCTCCGAGTTTTAGCACACGTTCAGCTCGATGACGATCCCCGGACTCCGATCCAGCAAAGTGTCGGGGAAGAGTTCCGTCAGCACGACGGCGTGGTGACGATCTTGATGTTCTACCATCGCAGGGCTTCGCCTAAGCACCGCTACAATATTATTGAGGATTATGGTGGAAGGGGGCACCGCACACGGCTAAGAATATGATCACGTGGATCAACTTGTGTGTCTATGGGGCGCCCCCTGCCCCCGTATATAAAGGAGCAAGGGGGAGGCCGGCCGGCCCTTGTGGGCGCGCCAAGGAGGAGTAGGATTCCTACTCCTAGTTGGAGTAGGTTTCCACCTTTCCTAGTCCAACTAGGAGAAGGGGGGAAAGGGGGGAAGAGGGGAAGGAAGGGAGAGAGGGGCCGCGCCCCAAACCCCTTGTCCAATTCGGACTGGGCTTGGGAGGGGCGGGCGCCACCTCCTGGTCCTTTCCTCTAAGGCCCATTAAGACCCATTGCTTCTTCCTCGTATTCCCGTAACTCCCCGGTACCTCCAAAAATACCCGAATCACTCGGAACCTTTCCGATGTCCGAATATAGTCGTCCAATATATCGATCTTTACGTCTCGACCATTTCGAGACTCCTCGTCATGTCCCCGATCTCATCCGGGACTCCGAACTCCTTCGGTACATCAAAACTCATAAACTCATAATATAACTGTCATCGAAACCTTAAGCGTGCGGACCCTACGGGTTCGAGAACAATGTAGACATGACCGAGACACGTCTCCGGTCAATAACCAATAGCGGAACCTGGATGCTCATATTGGCTCCCACATATTCTACGAAGATCTTTATCGGTCAGACCGCATAACAACATACGTTGTTCCCTTTGTCATCGGTATGTTACTTGCCCGAGATTCGATCGTTGGTATCTCAATACCTAGTTCAATCTCGTTACCGGCAAGTCTCTTTACTCGTTCCGTAATACATCATCTCACAACTAACTCATTAGTTGCAATGCTTGCAAGGCTTATGTGATGTGCATTACCGAGAGGGCCCAGAGATACCTCTCCGACAATCGGAGTGACAAATCCTAATCTCGAAATATGCCAACCCAACATTTACCTTTGGAGACACCTGTAGAGCTCCTTTATAATCACCCAGTTACGTTGTGATGTTTGATAGCACACAAAGTGTTCCTCCGGCAAACGGGAGTTGCATAATCTCATAGTCATAGGAACATATATAAGTCATGAAGAAAGCAATAGCAACATACTAAACGATCGGGTGCTAAGCTAACGGAATGGGTCAAGTCAATCACATCATTCTCCTAATGATGTGATCCCGTTAATCAAATAACAACTCTTTGTCTATGGTTAGGAAACATAACTATCTTTGATTAACGAGCTAGTCAAGTAGAGGCATACTAGTGACACTCTATTTGTCTATGTATTCACACATGTATTATGTTTCTGGTTAATACAATTCTAGCATGAATAATTAACATTTATCATGAAATAAGGAAATAAATAATAACTTTATTATTGCCTCTAGGGCATATTTCCTTCAGTCTCCCACTTGCACTAGAGTCAATAATCTAGATCACATCGCCATGTGATTAATCATCAATAGTTCACATCACCATGTGATTAACACCCATAGTTCACATCGTCATGTGACCAACACTCAAAGGGTTTACTAGAGTCAGTAATCTAGTTCACATCTATATGTGATTAACACCCAAAGAGTACTAAGGTGTGATCATGTTTTGCTTGTGAGAGAAGCTTAGTCAACGGGTCTGCCAAAATTCAGATCCGTATGTATTTTGCAAATTTCTATGTCTACAATGCTCTGCACGGAGCTACTTTAGCTAATTGCTCCCACTTTCAATATGTATCCAGATGAAGACTTAGAGTCATCCGGATCAGTGCCAAAAACTTGTATCGACGTAATCCTTTTACGACGAACCTTTTGTCACCTCCATAATCGAGAAACATATCCTTATTACACTAAGGATAATTTTGACCGATGTCCAGTGATCTACTCTTAAATCACTATTGTACTCCCTTGCTTAACATAGTGTAGGGTATACAATAGATCTGGTACGCAGCATGGCATACTTTATAGAACCTATGGCTGAGGCATAGGGAATGAATTTCATTCTCTTTCTATCTTCTGCCGTGGTCGGGCTTTGAGTCTTACTCAATTTCACACCTTGTAACACAGCCAAGAACTCTTTCTTTGACCGTTCCAATTTTGAACTACTTCAAAATTTTGTCAAGGTATGTACTCATTGAAAAAAACTTATCAAGCGTCTTGATCTATCTCTATAGATCTTGATGCTTAATATGTAAGCAGCTTCACCGAGGTCTTTCTTTGAAAAACTTCTTTCAAAACACTCCTTTATGCTTTGCAGAATAATTCTACATTATTTCCGATCAACAATATGTCATTCACATATACTTATCAGAAATGTTGTAGTGCTCCCACTCACTTTCTTGTAAATACAGGCTTCACCGCAAGTCTGTATAAAACTATATGCTTTGATCATCTCATCAAAGCACACATTCCAACTCCGAGATGCTTGCACCAGTCCATAGATGGATCGCTGGAGCTTGCACATTTTGTTAGCACTTTTAGGATTGACAAAACCTTCTGGTTGTATCATATACAACTCTTCTTTAATAAATCCATTAAGGAATGCAGTTTTGTTTATCCATTTGCCGGATTTCATAAAATGCGGCAATTGCTAACATGATTCGGACAGACTTAAGCATAGATACGAGTGAGAAACTCTCATCGTAGTCAACACTTTGAACTTGTCGAAAACCTTTTTGCGACAATTCTAGCTTTGTAGATAGTAACACTACTATCAGTGTCCGTCTTCCTCTTGAAGATCCATTTAATCTCAATGGCTCGCCGATCATTGGGCAAGTCAATCAAAGTCCATACTTTGTTCTCATACATGGATCTCATCTCAGATTTCATGGCCTCAAGCCATTTCGCGGAATCTGGGCTCATCATCACTTCCTCATAGTTCGTAGGTTCGTCATGGTCAAGTAACATGACCTCCAGAACAGGATTACCGTACCACTCTGGTGTGGATCTCACTCTGGTTTTACCTACGAAGTTCGGTAGTAACTTGATCTGAAGTTACATGATCATCATCATTAGCTTCCTCACTAATCGGTCTAGTAGTCACAGGAACAGATTTCTATGATGAACTACTTTCCAATAAGGGAGCAGGTACAGTTACCTCATCAAGTTCTACTTTCCTCCCACTCACTTCTTTCGAGAGAAATTCCTTCTCTAGAAAGGATCCATTCAAAGCAACGAATATCTTGCCTTCGGATCTGTGATAGAAGGTGTACCCAACATTTTCTTCTGGGTATCCTATGAAGACACACTTCTCCGATTTGGGTTTGAGCTTATCAGGTTGAAACTTTTTCACATAAGCATTGCAACCTCAAACTTTAAGAAACGACAACTTTGGTTTCTTGCCAAACCACAGTTCAGATTGTGTCGTTTCAACGGATTTAGATGGTGCCCTATTTAATGTGAATGCAGCTGTCTCTAATGCATAACCCCAAAACAATAGTGGTAGATCGGTAAGAGACATCATAGATCGCACCATATCTAATAAAGTACGGTTATGACGTTCGGACACACCATTACATTGTGGTGTTCCAGATGGCGTGAGTAGTGAAACTATTTCACATTGTTTTTAACTGAAGGCCAAACTCGTAACTCAAATACTCTTCTCTATGATCAGATCGTAGAAACTTTATTTTCTTATTATGATGATTTTTCACTTCACTCTGAAATTCTTTGAACTTTTCAAATGTTTCAGACTTATGTTTCATCAAGTAGATATACTCATATCTGCTCAAATCATCTGTGAAGATCAGAAAATAATGATACCTGTCGCGAGCCTCAATATTCATCGGACCACATACATCAGTATGTATGATTTCCAACAAATCTGTTGCTCGCTCCATTGTTCCGAAGAACAGAGTCTTAGTCATCTTGCCCATGAGGCATGGTTCGCAAGCATTAACTGATTCATAATCAAGTGATTCCAAAAGCCCATCAATATGGAGTTTCTTCATGCGCTTTACACCAATATGACCTAAACGGCAGTGCCACAAATAAGTTGCACTATCATTATTAACTTTGCATCTTTTGGTTTCAATATTATGATTATGTGTATCACTACGATCGAGATCCAACGAACTATTTTCATTGGGTGTGTAACCATATAAGGTTTTATTCATGTAAACAGAACAACAATTTATTCTCTTACTTAAATGAATAACCGTATTACAATAAACATGATCAAATCATATTCATGCTCAACGCAAACACCAAATAACACTTATTTAGGTTCAACACTAATCCCGAAATTATAGGGAGTGTGCGATGATGATCATATCAATCTTGGAACCATTTCCAACACACATCGTCACTTCACCCTTAACTAGTCTCTGTTTATTCTGCAACTCCCGTTTCGAGTTACTAATCTTAGCAACTGAACTAGTATCAAATACTGAGGGGTTGCTATAAACACTAGTAAAGTACACATCAATAACATGTATATCAAATATACTTATGTTCACTTTGCCATCCTTCTTATCCGCCAATCACTTGGGGTAGTTCCGCTTCCAGTGACCAGTCCCTTTGCAGTAGAAGCACTTAGTCTCAGGCTTAGGACCAGACTTGGGCTTCTTCACTTGAGCAGCAACTTGCTTGCTGTTCTTCTTGAAGTTCCCCTTCTTCCCTCTGCCCTTTTCTTGAAACTAGTGGTCTTGTCTACCATCAACACTTGATGTTTTTCTCAATTTCTACCTTCGTCAATTTCAGCATTACGAAGAGCTTGGGAATCGTTTCCATTATCCCTTGCATATTATAGTTCATCATGAAGTTCTACTAACTTGGTGATGGTGACTAGAGAATTCTGTCAATCACTATTTTATCTGGAAGATTAACTCCCACTTGATTCAAGCGATTGTAGTACCCAGACAATCTGAGCACATGCTCACTGCTTGAGCGATTCTCCTCCATCTTTTAGCTATAGAACTTGTTGGAGACTTCATATCTCTCAACTCGGGTATTTGCTTGAAATATTAACTTCAACTCCTGGAACATCTCATATGGTCCATGACGTTCAAAACGTCTTTGAAGTCCCGATTCTAAGCCGTTAAGCATGGTGTACTAAACTATCAAGTAGTCATCATATTGAGCTAGCCAAACGTTCATAATGTCTGCATCTGCTCCTGCAATAGGTCTGTCACCTAGCGGTGCATCAATGACATAATTCTTCTGTGCAGCAATGAGGATAAACCTCAGATCACGGATCCAATCCGCATCATTGCTACTAACATCTTTCAACACAATTTTCTCTAGGAACATATCAAAATAAACACAGGGAAGCAGCAACGCGAGCTATTGATCTACAACATGATTTGCAAAATACTACCAGGACTAAGTTCATGATAAATTTAAGTTTAATTTAATCATATTATTTAAGAACTCCCACTTAGATAGACATCCCTCTAATCCTCTAAGTGATCACGTGATCCAAATCAACTAAACCATGTCCGATCATCACGTGAGATGGAGTAGTTTCACTGGTGAACATCACTATGTTGATCATATCTACTATATGATTCACGCTCGACCTTTCAGTCTCCGTGTTCTGAGGCCATATCTGTATATGCTTGGCTCGTCAAGTATAACCTGAGTATTCCGCGTGTGCAACTATTTTGCACCCGTTGTATTTGAACGTAGAGCCTATCACACCCGATCATCACGTGGTGTCTCAGCACGAAGAACTTTCGCAACGGTGCATACTCAGGGAGAACACTTCTTGATAATTAGTGAGAGATCATCTTAAAATGCTACCGTAAAACTAAGCAAAATAAGATGTATAAAAAGATAAACATCATATGCAATCAAAATATGTGACATGATATGGCGATCATCATCTTGCGCCTTTGATCTCTATCTCCAAAGTACTGTCATGATCTCTATCATCACCGGCATGACACCATGATCTCCATCATCTTGATCTATATCAATGTGTCGTCACATGGTTGTCTCACCAACAATTGCTCTTGCAACTATTGCTATCGCATAGCGATAAAGTAAAGTAATTATTTGGCGCTTGCATCTTATGCAATAGAGAGATAACCATAAGGCTTTTGCCAGTTGCCGGTAACTTCAACAAAACATGATCATCTCATACAACAACTTATATCTCATCACGTCTTGACCATATCACATCACAACATGCCCTGCAAAAACAAGTTAGACGTCCTCTACTTTGTTGTTGCAAGTTTTACGTGGCTGCTATGGGCTTAAGCAAGAACCAATCTTACCTACGCATCAAAACCACAATGATAGTTTGTCAAGTTGGTGCTGTTTTAACCTTCGCAAGGACCGGGCGTAACCATACTCGGTTCAACTAAAGTTGGAGAAACTGACACCCGCCAGCCACCTGTGTGCAAAGCACGTCGGTAGAACCAGTCTCGCATAAGCGTACGCGTAATGTCGGTCCGGGCCGCTTCATCCAACAATACCGCCGAACCAAAGTATGACATGCTGGTAAGCAGTATGACTTATATCGCCCACAACTCACTTGTGTTCTACTCGTGCATATAACATCAACACATAAAACCTGGGCTCGGATGCCACTGTTGGGGAATGTAGTAATTTCAAAAAATTTCCTACGCACACGCAAGATCATGGTGATGCATAGCAACGAGAGGGGAGAGTGCGATCTACGTACCCTTGTAGACCGACAGCGGAAGCGTTAGCACAACGCGGTTGATGTAGTCGTACGTCTTCACGGCCCGACCGATCAAGCACCGAAACTACGGCACCTCCGAGTTTTAGCACACGTTCAGCTCGATGACGATCCCCGGACTCCGATCCAGCAAAGTGTCGGGGAAGAGTTCCGTCAGCACGACGGCGTGGTGACGATCTTGATGTTCTACCATCGCAGGGCTTCGCCTAAGCACCGCTACAATATTATCGAGGATTATGGTGGAAGGGGGCACCGCACACGGCTAAGAATATGATCACGTGGATCAACTTGTGTGTCTATGGGGCGCCCCCTGCCCCCGTATATAAAGGAGCAAGGGGGAGGCCGGCCGGCCCTTGTGGGCGCGCCAAGGAGGAGTAGGATTCCTACTCCTAGTTGGAGTAGGTTTCCACCTTTCCTAGTCCAACTAGGAGAAGGGGGGAAAGGGGGGAAGAGGGGAAGGAAGGGAGAGAGGGGCCGCGCCCCAAACCCCTTGTCCAATTCGGACTGGGCTTGGGAGGGGCGGGCGCCACCTCCTGGTCCTTTCCACTAAGGCCCATTAAGGCCCATTGCTTCTTCCTCGTATTCCCGTAACTCCCCGGTACCTCCGAAAATACCCGAATCACTCGGAACCTTTCCGATGTCCGAATATAGTCGTCCAATATATCGATCTTTACGTCTCGACCATTTCGAGACTCCTCGTCATGTCCCCGATCTCATCCGGGACTCCGAACTCCTTCGGTACATCAAAACTCATAAACTCATAATATAACTGTCATCGAAACCTTAAGCGTGCGAACCCTACGGGTTCGAGAACAATGTAGACATGACCGAGACACGTCTCCGGTCAATAACCAATAGCGGAACCTGGATGCTCATATTGGCTCCCACATATTCTACGAAGATCTTTATCGGTCAAACCGCATAACAACATACGTTGTTCCCTTTGTCATCGGTATGTTACTTGCCCGAGATTCGATCGTCGGTATCTCAATACCTAGTTCAATCTCGTTACCGGCAAGTCTCTTTACTCGTTCCGTAATACATCATCTCGCAACTAACTCATTAGTTGCAATGCTTGCAAGGCTTATGTGATGTGCATTACCGAGAGGGCCCAGAGATACCTCTCCGACAATCGGAGTGACAAATCCTAATCTCGAAATACGCCAACCCAACATTTACCTTTGGAGACACCTGTAGAGATCCTTTATAATCACCCAGTTACGTTGTCACTACTAGGAAAAGGCCTACTAATGGCGCACCTAATTTGGCCATTAATGGCGCATTAGTGGTGCGCCATTAGTGCCACGTCATTAGTATATTTTACTAATGGCGCACCAGTGGTGCGCCATTAGTATCTGGTATACTAATGGCGCACCTCAGATGCGCCATTAGTATATACAACAGTGCGCCATTAGTATGCCTCCCAGGGGGCCATGTATACTCAGGTGCTTTGGCATACTAATGGCGCACAACAACAAGATGCGCCATTAGTAACTTCGGCATACTAATGGCGCACTGTTTAATGATGCGCCATTAGTATCCTTTGGCATACTAATGGCGCACTGTGATGTGATGCGCCATTAGTATGAATATTAGGTTTTTTTAATTTTCTGTTTTTTGCACAGGTTACAAAATGTATAATTGGACAAAATATAGACAACACACATCAACAACAGATTCATCGAATACAATAGAAGATTAGTCTCTGAATACAATTCATCATATTAGTCTCCGAATACAATTCATCATATTAGTCTTCGAATTGAAAAGATCGAACAAAGATAGAACATTATATTACAAGTCTCGAGACCGCGAGTAGCGAGTTTGTCTTCACATTACAATTCGATATCGATCATCTAAACTATCATCACATAGAAGAGAGCTGCGGTCATCACGATGAGCATCATCACGATGAAACTCGTCTTCATCCGGTTCCTCCAACGCTCGCTCCCCTCTCCCGCTAGATAGCGGGCGTATCTAGAAAAAGTCCTAAACTAAACCTATACTAAACTATCTAGTTCTTCATCTTCTGCTTCTTTCTTCCAGTTCATCAACCTGCAAAACAAGAAACATCAAACATGAAAAACTTGATCAAGGTTTAAATGTAGCATTCCCCTTAGCAAAATGCCTTTGCTGTAGGAGCTAGCACTTACGAGTTTGGAAACATTAGTCAAACCCCAATCAGCTTAAGTTGATCAAAGAAACAGTAGAAGAGAGCCAACACTGCATAAATGGGGCCAATAACCCAAAAGACAGAAGTAGAGCCAGCAAAGTATAGATCAAAGCCAAACCCAAAGATCAACTCAAACTAGAACTAACTCCATGATTAGGGGATCCCTCAATTAAGCTTGGGTTAGTTTTCAGATGAAATCCAACAAACCCACTACTAATCAACTAGCCCAGAGGTAGGGTTTGAAGTAGGGATTGTCCTCAGGCAGCCTAGTAGTGCTAGGACTATTGCATCATTGGATCAAGTAGTGCAACATCTTTAAGTAACGATGAGAGCCTCAGGACACCATCATTGGCATGGCAAGATTAAGGAGCACCTGTTCTTATCAGTGAGAGTAGGAGAGAAAGAAAGAAAGTGAAGAGACCAGTGCAGCATCTGTTCAAATCAGATTTAAGAGAGAGGGAATTGGCAAGGAAAAATATAGTCCATAACCTGCAAGAAGAAATAGGCCATTGATAGCACATTTACTAAACATCTGCTATAAGCAGAACACATACACCCACTTACACATGGGTACTATTCTGTATATAGGTACACAAGCACAACACATGCACCTGGTATAGATAGGAGTATAAGCATGCATCTAAATTATCTGAAACATATGAAATAGCTAATGCAAAGAAAGAATTATCACTACATGCAACCGTCAGGACTATGTCCTGTACAATATACAACTAAACCACCAGTAGATGATGTACTAAACCATACAAGAAATACCAATACATGGTATTTAGATAAAGACTAGTATATATCAAACACAGATACCAGCTTGAAAGAGAAACTATAATTTTATACCACTACAGGAGCAAATCATGAAGTACACAGAGTAATTGCAGTAAAGAGATGAATCAGTATATGTTGATCAATAAGAGAGTTACGGCTATATACAAATGAAGGACTATATCCTTTATAAGATAACAAAGAAACAGTAGCACTTATGCATATGAACAAACAGAACCAGCAGCCAACCAATAAAGAAACTAGCATGTGCTATATGACAGGAACAATAACATCTATAAGACCAAGATAATTGAAATGATAGGCCAACATTAGGGTCATGCAATCATTCGATCCCATCATTGCAGCACTAGTTGAGAAACAAATCAAATATAACAGTAGTTCCATTGGTTCAACCAACAAGTTAACAAAAGTTTACTTCCCACTACTAATTTTGCAACTCGTGATAATAAAGAAAACAGAGCACAAATAAATAGGAATGATCTTTTCCATGACACAAGCACAAACAAAATCACCCATACGCATGAAACAGAGCAAGGTACTAATATAGCAGCACAAGAGCGGGAGCTACAGGTAGGAGACGGATTCACAGGAGAGGAGGTTGGTCGATGCCGCACACGACCACGTCGCCGTCACGAGTGGATGTTGTAGTCGAGTTGGACCATGTGCGGGGTGTCATCGTGGCGGTGGATGACCTGGTTGTCGTCATCGTCCACGGAGGATGCCTGCTGCTCCAAATCTAACAAACAAGTAAGTGCTAGTGTCGTTGATCTAGTACAGAAATTAAGCAAGCTAGTATAGGAGACACGCGTGCTGCTGCTAGTATCTACAGAAATAAATCAAGCTGCATGTGTGTGTGCTTGAGCTAGCTTAGTACGTACAGTCCATGGTTGGGCTCCAAAACTAATAGAGCATGCTAGCGTCAACAGAATCAATCACAAGGTTATTTTGTTGTTGTTGCTAGCAGTGCTAGCTGTATGTATTGATCCATCCATCCATGACCTAACTAATGTTGTTGTATCTCTAGACTAAGTGTAGCAACACAAGAAGGACTAAAACTACAGAGCACATGTGTACTTAACTACTATACTCATCCATGGCAAATTGTACCAAACCATCCATATAGCCAGATTGCAATGGAGTGGATTTAACACAAGACATGAAAAATTGATGAGCCAAATGATTTTTAGTATTACTAACTTGAAAGGAAGCTCACTGTTTCCATCTTCTATCTATCCATGATTTTATTTTTCTGAAGCAAGCATCAAAAAGCACAATGACAATCGAATTTCACACAAGAACTGAACCAATACTTGCTGTTATGTAGTGTCCATGACAATTGCAATTCATCTCCACTCCAGATCAGATTTGCAAGGGCTAGAAAGAGAGCTTGTAGCTCACCATGTATGGGGGTAGGAGGTGGATGCAGGGGAGGGGTGGAGGGTGTCCTGCAGAAGAAGCTTTGCCATTAGAGCAACCTGCACAAAACAGAGGAAGGGGAGATGAATAAATCATGGTGAGGAAAAGGGCCTTCCACATGATTAGATCGGGAAGAGAAACAACAACAAAAATACCAAAAAAATCCCTTCCATGGCGTGCTGTACTAGGAGCAGCTCCTCTCTCTCCGCTAGGGTTTGGGGCGCTGGGAGGCTCCATGGTGCCGCTGCATGGTGGCGGACAAGGGAATCCATCTCCATGGCGGCGTCCCGCCCCACGGAGGTGCGCCCCTCCTACCGTCGTCGTCGGCACGCCCATGGCGACCTGCAGAGAAGGAAGAGAAGATGAGGTGAGGTGAGGAGGAGATGGTGGGCGAAGAAGGAGGGGGAGGGGCTTACCAGTGCTGGATCCGGTCACCTATGGCCTCGCCGTGGCCTGCCATGGCGGATCCCGGCGAACAAAAGGGGATGCAAAACCCTAGCCAGTGGGGGAGCCGCGGATCTGCATGGAGGTAAGCCAGATGCGGACCAAGGGGATCTCGCCGGCGTGCTGCGCGGCGCCGGAGCTCGCCGGAACCGGGCGGCGTGGGTGGCGACGGCGGCGAGGGAGAGAGGGGTTCGGGGGGAAGAGAGGAGGCGACGAGGGTTTGGGTGGGTTCGAGCGAGAGAGAGAGAGTGTGTGTGTTGGTGCGTTGGGTCGGATGGATAGATGGATGTCCAAAATATCTTGTTGCTGCCCACTTACTAATGGCGCACCAACTCTAAATGCGCCATTAGTAGTTTTGCAAAAAAAAACATACTAATGGCGCACTGTTCCACAGTGCGCCATAAACTAGTAATGGCGCACGGTGGAACAGTGCGTCATTAGTAGTTTTGCAAAAAAAAGGAATAAAAAATATAATTAAAAAAACAACATTAGTGGCGCACTTTCCGACAGGTGCGCCATTACTAATTACAACTAGTAGTGGCGCACTGTATCTGGATGCGCCATTAGTATGTTTGGACAGGCGCACTAGTTCAAATTTTTTTTGATACTAATGGCGCACCCTGGGCCAGGTGCGCCATTAGTAGTTTCAACTCTAATGGCGTATCAGATGGTGGTGCGCCATTAGTATATACTCATAGCCCATTAGTATACTTGCACACCGCTTGTCTAGTGTGCCATTAGTGTCAATCCCATCTATAGCCCTTTTTCTAGTAGTGTGTGATGTTTGGTAGCACACAAAGTGTTCCTCCGGCAAACGGGAGTTGCATAATCTCATAGTCATAGGAACATGTATAAGTCATGAAGAAAGCAATAGCAACATACTAAACGATCGGGTGCTAAGCTAACGGAATGGGTCAAGTCAATCACATCATTCTCCTAATGATGTGATCCCGTTAATCAAATAACAACTCTTTGTCTATGGTTAGGAAACATAACTATCTTTGATTAACGAGCTAGTCAAGTAGAGGCATACTAGTGACACTCTGTTTGTCTATGTATTCACACATGTATTATGTTTCCGGTTAATACAATTCTAGCATGAATAATAAACATTTATCATGAAATAAGAAAATAAATAATAACTTTATTATTGCCTCTAGGGCATATTTCCTTCACCCCCCCACTTTGCCTCCACTTTGTGAGAGAAAGTGCGTCCGGACTGCTGAGCAGACCGATACAGGACCGTGTTGGATGGTTTTCATGGTCTGGATCGCGCGGTTCAGATGTATACAAACGGTTTAAGAATCAGCGTTGGAGATGCCTTACAAACTTGCATCAAACATTTTTCGCGCACCACCAGTGGAACGTCACAAATAGATAGATAGACAAGTATTTCCTTTCAATCCATACAAAATTGTACTAAACTTGTGTTAATTAATTGGAGACAAGTATTCCTTTCAATCCATACAAAATTGTACTAAAGTTGTGTTAATTAATTGGATCGGTTGGAATAGCTATGGATGTTAAAACTTGCATCAAACATTTTCCGCGCGCCACCAGCAGCACGTCACAAAAATAGATAGATTAGACAGATTAGATACTCCGCAAAAAAAAGGATAGGTAGTTCCAGGAGATGGCAACCAAAGAAATAGGCATATAATACTTCAGATGTCCAGTCCCTGTCAGGTTGGGTTTCTTGGGAGCCAGCACGAAGAACATGGGCGTGAAGATCTCTTCCCTGCAAAACCAAAATCACGCGCACGCACTCGCATTATGCTTCCTTCTAATATGTCAGTGCGTTCGCACTTATCTGGTTTTCTGAACTCGTTCTGTAATAAACATGAACGTGCACCTAATTAGCTGTCGCGCTCGACGAGGCCCACGCCGGCGGTCTCCATGAGGCCGGAGACCCTGACGCTCCCCTCCGGCGCAAGGCCGAGGCGCTCCATGGCCTTCACCTGTTCACCATGCCGCGGGTGACGAGGCGCCCGACGCAGCTGAGCCGGAAGCCGTTGGCGGTCGTCCACGACGCGCCGGCGTCCGGGTCCAGGGGCTGGTACCACCGCACCGCAGAGTCCTCCGCCACGTCCTTGACGCAGATCACCTTCAAACAACGCAAAGCAAATACGTAGCATTCAGGTCTGAACGGAACAGTTTCTGAAGTTGGCTACTTCAGAAACCTGAACGGAACGGATTTGTGACTGACAGATACTCATACCTCGAAGCCAGCGTCCTTGACGGCCTGGAGGCACTGGGCTGTGGTGCTCGATGTCGGCCTTGGCGGCCGCGTACGTGCCGGCGGTTTCCCGGGTCGAACCGCTCCGTCATGCACCACTCATAGAATGCCATCGGTTGCCCGGGTCGGAGCACACGGTTGATCTCCCTGTAGCACCCAACCTGTGCATGGTAGATTTGTCAGATTGTTTAGGTGGGAGAAGGTTAAGGAGAGAGATCTGCGCCGTGTGTGTACCTCGTCAGGGGCGTGGCACGTCGCCTCGATCGCGTAGGCCGCGTCGAATGTGTCGTCGGGGAACGGCATGCCCATGAAGTCCCCCTGGGCACGATTATTTAACCAAAGAAACGAGTTACAAACATTTCTCTTGCTGTACTTCGTCAGTTAATTCGCTGGCAAACACATCTGTGTCACTGTTTGTACCTTGACAAAGTTGCATCGTTTGCTCAGGCCAGCTAAACGTATGAGCTCCTGCATACAGATTTTTTTTACTTTTTGTATCAGAATCCCCTGCGTATATGCATGCAAGTTGGCGCTTCATTTCAACAGGGTAAATTAAATGCGTGTAGGAGAGAGACCTGGCCCCTGGTAGATCTGGTAGTCGTTGTTGTTCAACCCGGTCACCGAAGCGGAGCTACGCGCACACACAAAACGGAAATTCACGCACAATGTTTTGGCAGAACCGTGCACGAACGACGTTTTAGATCGTCGGTCGATACGTACCTGAATCTGGCGATCTCTCTGAGAGGCCCTCCGATGCCGCATCCCACGTCCAACACCTTCATCCCCTCGTTGAGGCCAAGCTGCAAGGCAATGTAGTGCTCGTACCGCTTGATGTTCTCACGCAATGTCTTACTACTCCCTTCGTCCGGAAATACTTGTCATTAAAATGGATCTTGCATTTTTTTATTCATTTCCATGACAAGTATTTTCGGACGGAAGGAGTAGTAGTATAAGATCGGCGACAGAAACGAGAAAGTCTGCAAAGATTGACACATTGGTCACCAGCATCAGCATGGCTGGCTGATTCCTCTACCAAACATTCTCTTCCTCTATCGGATGGTTAGTCTCATGCAACTTTTTTTTTTGAGGACTGTCTCATGCAACTAATTAATACTCCCTTCATTCCATAATGTAGTGCTTTCTTTATCCCTGTGCTTCAACTCTGACCGTAAATTTAACTACCAAGACCGATTGCGGCGGGAGCAAAAGTTATATCAGTGAATTCGTATTCGAAAGAAGTTTTTAATTATGTAACTTTTTCTTCCGCCGCAGTCGGTCTTGTTTGTTAAATTTATGATTAAAATTTGACCTCGGGAAGCGCGGGCGCATTATATTTTGGAATGAAGGGAGTATGAGCAATGCGCGCTTTTGTTCTTGTCACCCCGGTCATACTTGGTCCCCTTTGTTCATTCGGCCCGTTATTTCTGAAGTGGTCCGCTCATGAAAATGGGTCCAAGTGAGCCCAAGCCGACGAGCCTCTATACCAGAGCATACCCCCCTAAAAAAACAGTAGCACACGAATGCGCACAAACTGTCAGAAGAAGCCGATCGGAAGATCTCACATCCACCTGCGGCAGGTGCACATCTGCAGGCCATGCTACTCAGGGGTTAGGACCTCGACAAGATCGCAAAAACGCACATAAATAGCTCTGCTTGGTGCTTGCCACCTGCGCGAACGAAAACAAGACTACAGGATCATTGGATAAATCCGAGGATTTGAAATCTGTGGAGCAACAAACAAAGTGAAAACAAATGGATCATTAGTACACAATCATAATGTTGATGATTTCTTCTAACAAAAATCCTATTGTGAGGTAAAATATGTCATTTTTCAGTTACTGGTGATGCAGGAAATTTATGCATCACAATAATACTACTTTCCTTCCATAATTGATTAATTGTAAGTTGAAAATGTCCAGAAACATCAAATATAAAACCACCACTCACATCATATATACCTCATGCATTCCTTAGCAGCTTCAAGAGAGTACCAAATAGCCTCATAGGTTGACGATTACTTGTTGGTTGCTGAATTCTTTCCAGCAAAAGATTACGATTGGGATTACGACAAGATGATCCATTGCCCATGAATGCAGCACTACCAAAGGGCCTGCTTGGTTGATAACTGCTTGCTGGTTGCTGTGTTCTTCTCCTTGAAGTACGGAGCGCTTCATCAAACTCAGTTGCTGGTACATAGGATGGATACAACTTCATGAGACATCAGGCTCCTAGTACCGATCGCCAATGTGGGAAGAACATTCTCCTCGTGTATTCTGGATCCCATCCTCTAGCTATCTTTTTCCTCGCAACCTGTCCCATAATTCAATAGGATTCAATAGGAGTAATGTGGTGCGAATGTAAAAATGTGATATGCTGATCACAGTTAGATTAGTTGCATTAAATCTGGTATTACTTATGCGGCTCACAACAATGCGTTTTAGTACTTGTTGAACGCAATCCTTATAAGTAGGCATGTCAGAAATAAAGCAAATCAAAACATGCTTTTGCTACTGGCTCTAGAGATTATATCACTTCAGAATTTTCCTCATCAGAAACTTTCTTCCAAGCACCAAAAAAGTGAAAAATGATTACGTAAAATATAAATGTTTTCAAAAAGAACATACTTCTAGCATCCTTCTTTTTATTATCAAGGATGATACACTGCTGTAAAAGGAGGCCATTGCCCCATTTCAGGATAGCACATGAAGAAAAAGCAGGCCAATAAACTGAGGCATTTAGATTAGGTACAGGGGTAAAACCACAATCAAGACAGAGAGCGAAAACTAGGGATTTGAACGACGTTCGATATGGCTGTTGAATGTTGTCCCTTGTATGTTGCGGTACTATGGATACTGTTCTGTGAACAGCGGCCCACATACCAAGTCACTTCACAAAACTAATAACAAAAGGTAAAGATAGAAATGATCCAGTAACATTTAAACATGTTTACCTTTTCCCCTGCAGCATGAGCAGTCTCTGTAATTGCCTTGGTTGCCTCTGCGCGGACCAGTTTCCACAAAACAAAATGAGGGCTCATTGTGAAAACAGGAAGGAACTAATTAAATAAGTAACACAAACCTTTATCATGCAACCCTTTGTCAGATGTTTTGCAATCATAGGGGCGGCTTCAAGAACAAGAGCAGGAATAATTACACAATCAAGACAAGAAAAATGCAAAATTATAAATTTTGAAGCAATGCAAAAAAGAGCAGTACAGGTTTCTAACATCAATGCCTTCTCCAGTGGGGAAAAAGGAAAAATCCTTAAGAATAGATGAAACATGCTCAAGGACCTCCACATGGGGCACCTGCATGATATTTATGACACTGTATGAGATATAGAAAAAAGAATAGATGAATTCAATATATAGATAAGATAGATTCATACAATATATCAGGCAGCAGAATCATTCATCATAAGACCAGTGAATTCCAAGAGATGGTGAGAAGAGTGATTTGAAAGAAAGTTGTAACAGTTTGCAAACATAGTTACAGGCTTACAAACACATTGAATGGAAGTGTATTAGGTTTTGTTCATGAGTATGAATCATGAAACACAATGCACTCATGTATTTTAACCTCGATCAGAATTTCCATACAGATTTGTTATAAGGATTTACCAAAAAAAATGTTATTGGGGTGGTTCTCCCTGCTTCGTCAGCGCGGCGGCCTGCTCGGTGGCCTCGCCTGGCTCATCGGCCTTCCTCGGCTCTCGTTTCTGGGCGTTGGGCGACGCGGATGACTCGGCCTCTGATTCGGAGGAGTGTGGCTCGTCCGTGGTGGCGGCGTTGCTGCCGGCCATCCCTGCGTCGGACCGTGCCTGGAAATTTGCTTCGGGGGGGGGGGGGGGTGGGCGGCCGGTGTCGGTGCCTTCTGGGTCGTCGGGGTGGCTGTGTGTCGGTCGGCGTCGGCGCAAGGCGGGTCGGGGTCCGGCTCCTTCCCCTGTTCGTGGTCTCCTCGACCCTTCTCCCCCTCCATTGCGGTGGATCCGGGCATTGTGGGGTCTCTAGATGCTGGTGTCGCTCGTCCTTCTCCTCTCCGACTGGGGTTGTTGCCGTCGGCGGCGGCCGTGCCGGCGTGTGCGGGGGCGGCTGTTGGCCAAACCCTAGATCGGGAGTGTCATGTGGTGGAGGTGGGTCCCTGTGGGCAATTGGGCCTGGTGACTCCTGGATTGGTTCGGGATGGGCCGCCTGGGCCTCCGGTCTTGTCCTCTTTCGATGCTTTCCCCCCTCCCGTCTGTGGGCCCGGGGCAGTTGGTTGTGGCCACTGCTTCGCGTGTCTCCCCTCCCATGGCCCACAGTCCCGCTCCGGCCCAGTCTGGCCTGGCTGGCCTTGGCTATTTATGGGTGCGCCGCGGTTCCATCCCCCTCCTAGGGTTTCTGGCTTCCGCCACTGATATTCGCATAGCGCGTCGTCCTATCCGCCTTTTTCCAGATCCATATCCTCTCCCCCTCCTCTCCTCCTCTCCTTCGCGGAAGTGCTCGTCATGGACAAGTCCGGAGGTTCTTCCTCTGAGGCCCTTTCGGGTAGCAAGCGTGCCCGTGAAGATTCACCGGGCAATGGTGTCGATCTGGCGTATGAAGCGGAGCTGCGGTCGAAGCTGGAAGCTGAGCGGGTGGCGCACGAGGTGTCGCGCGAGCGGGAGGCCTGGGCGGCTGGGCCGGAGCGGCCCCAGCGCGACGAGCAGGAGCGCTCGGCTGCTAGATCTGGGTCGGCGCTCCCTGGTTCTGGTGGTGTGGCGGGGTCGGGGGTGGATCCGTGGGAGGCTGTCGCTGCTTCGGTGGGTGGTGGCTCTTCCTTGTCGGCGCCACGTCTTGCGCCGGTCAGGGGTCCGGTGCCCCTGCCTCGGCCGCCTCCTCGCTCATTCGCGGCTGGTGATGCCTCCCGCTCGGCCCGCGTTTCGGTCCTAGTTCTTCTTCCTCGCTGGTCAGAGATCGTCGTGCTCCTTCTTCTGCTCCGGGCGCCTCTTATGCTGGCCTAGGTGATGGCATCCTGCCCCCCGCCCCCCCGCCAGCAACCTGTTGATGCTGGCCCCTCTCCGACTCTGACCTGCTTCGCCTGCCATCGTCCGAACCACTTCCAGTCCAGGTGCACCAATCCACCCTTCTGTCTCATCTGTCGCTCGGATGGACACCTGATACGTCTCCAATGTATCTATAATTTTTGATTGCTCCATGCTATATTATCTACTGTTTTGGACTATATTGGGCTTTATTTTCCATTTTTATATTATTTTTGGGACTAACCTATTAACCGGAGGCCCAGCCCAGAATTGTTGTTTTTTTGCCTATTTCAGTGTTTCGAAGAAACAGAATATCAAATGGAGTCCAAACAGAAAAATCCTTTTTGGAACGTGATTTTCTTCTCGGATAAGACCCAGGAGACTTGGACCCTACTCCAAGAAGTACCGAAGGCGGTCACGAGGGTAGGGCGCCCCCCCTACAGGGCGCGCTGTAGGATCGAAAGTATGTCTAGAGGGGGGTGATTAGACTACTTGACCAAGTAAAAACTTAACCTTTTCCCAATTTTAGTTCTTGGCAGATTTTAGCTAATTTAGGACAAGTCAAGCAATCATCACATAATTCAAGCAAGCATGCAAAGAGTATATAGGCAGCGGAAAGTAAAGCATGGAACTTGCAAGAATGTAAAGGGAAGGGTTTGGAGAATTCAAACGCTATTGGAGACACGGATGTTTTTCCCGTGGTTCGGATAGGTGGTGCTATCCTACATCCACGTTGATGGAGACTTCAACCCATGAAGGGTAACGGTTGCGCGAGTCAACACAGGGCTCCACCCAAGGGCAACGGTTGCGCGAGTCCACACAGGGCTCCACCCACGAAGGGTCCACGAAGAAGCAACCACCCACAAAGGGTCCACGAAGAAGCAACCTTGTCTATCCCACCATGGCCAACGCCCACACAGGACTTGCCTCACTAGCGGTAGATCTTCACGAAGTAGGCGATCTCCTTGCCCTTACAAACTCCTTGGTTCAACTCCACAATCTTGTCGGAGGCTCCCAAGTGACACCTAGCCAATCTAGGAGACACCACTCTCCAAGAAGTAACAAATAGTGTGTAGGTAATGAACTCCTTGCTCTTGTGCTTCAAATGATAGTCTCCCCAACACTCAACTCTCTCTCATAGGATTTGGATTTGGTGGAAAGAAGATTTGAGTGGAAAGCAACTTGGGAAGGCTAGAGATCAAGATTCATATGGTAGGAATGGCATGTCTTGGTCTCAACACATGAGTAGGTGGTTCTCTCTCAGAACATATGAGTTGGAATGATGTGTGTGTTCTGATGGCTCTCTCATCGAATGAGGAGGAGGTGGAGGGGTATATATAGCCTCCACACAAAATCCAACCGTTACACAGTTTTCCAATCTCGGTGGGACCGAATCAATAAACACGGTCGGACCGAAAATGTAAACCTAGTGACCGTTAGAGATTTTCGGTGGGACTGACATGCAACTGTAGGACCGATATGGTTAGGGTTTGGGCATAACGTAATCTCGGTGAGACCGATTACACAAACTCGGTGAGACCGAATTTGGTAACTAGCTAACCAGAGAGTTGGTCAGGCAAACTCGATGGGACCGATTTGCTCCTTCGGTGAGACCGAGTGGAACTCGATGAGACCGAAAAGTTACAAAGGGGAAACACTGAGTTTACATTGCAATCTCGGTGGGACCGATTCGCTCTTTCGGTGGGACCGAAAAGTTACGAAAGGGAAACAGAGAGTTTGCAACCCCATCTCGGTGAGACCGAGATCCTTATCGGTAGAACCGAATTGCTAGGGTTTGGCAGTGGCTAATGACAAGTGAAACTCGGTGGCGCCGGATAGGAAGAATCGGTAGGACCGAGTTTGGCTTAGGGTTTAGGTCATATGTGGATATGGGAAAGTAGTTGAGGGTTTTGGAGCATATCACTAAGCACATGAAGCAAGAGGCTCATTAAGCAACACCTCATCCCTCCTTAATAGTATTGGCTTTTCCTAAAAGACTCAATGTGATCTTGGATCACTAAAATATAAAATGAAGAGTCTTGAGCTTTTGAGCTTGAGCCAATCCTTTGTCCTTAGCATTTTGAGGGTTCCACTTTCACATCCATGCCATGCCAATCATTGAGCTTTCCTGAAATAATCATCTTGGAATAGCATAAGCTCAATGAGCTATATGTTGTTATGAATTACCAAAACCACCTAGGGATAGTTGCACTTTCAATCTCCCCCTTTTTGGTAATTGATGACAACATATAGATCAAAGCTTCGACAAATGATAATAAGCAAGAAATATATCGTCGCTTTGAGAAGTGTGTGATAAGTAAGAGCCCCCCCTAAATTTGTGCATATTTAAAATTTGCTTTGGACTGCAAATGCACAAAGAGTTAGAGTCATGGGTTACTCTTCCATGTCACATACATCTTGGTGGAGCGCTCAAAATGATAAGAATGAAATACATGCACTCATCACCAAGAAAAGTGAATGATCACACAAGATAGATAAGATGATAATTTTAAGCAAACATTAAGTGTAGATTATGATCAAACACATGATCATCAATGTCTCACAAATAATGACGTAGTATCTCAAGCACTCAAAAGCAAACAAGTTCGAAAAAACACCAAATAAAGCAAGAGAGAAAAGCAACACACTCTCTCTCTCTCGAAGCCTATGATCTATACATCTTTCTCCCCCTTTGGCAACAAGTTACCAAAAAGTTCCTAGAAAATGCATAGTGCTAGATCCACACTCAGGCTTGATCTTCTGGTGGTGGTGGAGTCCGGATCACTCCAAGGACGAAGGCTTCTGTAGATGCTGAAGTAGTCGCTGGAGTTGGAGCTGAAGTAGATGCTGGAGCTGAGGCTGTAGCTGGTGCTGAAGTGGTGGCTCTTGTGTCAGCAACTGGCACAGCAGATGACCTCGGGCCTCTTGGCACTCTGGAAAAGGCATGAGTAGTAGTCCCGCCTCTCCTCTCCCGCATGTCCTCCTGGAGCTGCTCCACTGCAGACTGAACTTCCGTTACCTTGACATCCAAGTCATAGAACTTCTGTTCCATGATTCTCTCTAGGCTCTGCTGATTCTGAGTGAGGGTGGCCAGACTCTGCTCAATCCTCAGCGTGGATGCAATCAAGTAACCAAGCTGCTCTTGTTTGGTCTTCAAGAAGTATTCAGATGCCTCCTCTTGAGTAGGCATCTTGGCAGCTTTCTCCTTCCTCGCCTTCTCCTTCTTTGCAAATGCTTGGGCAGATGATGGCTCGTTCTCAGTCATGACCACTTGGTTATCCTCAAAATCTGGACGGATGGGCAAATGTTCCTTATCCAATAGATATATGCCCGTGCCCATCTTGGAGTTGATGAGCTCCTGAATCTGAGGGGCATATCCGCAACTCCTCTTCTGATCTGCTGCAGTCCTCTTGATTGTTTCCACTATGAGGCTCATCACTTTGAACTTCTGAGGCACGTCAAACACATGTAGCAAGTTGATAGCATGGCCTCTGATCATCTTGTGATCTCCAGACTTGGGCAGTAAGGTGTGCCTTAGTATCCAATTGATCGTAGGCAGTCCTGACAGAAGGTAATGCACAGAGCCAAACTTGAAGGTGTCAAGAGCTTCATTGGGAATTTCCTTGTACATATTAGACATGGAGTTGTGGTCCATCTTCTTCTTGGCATAGATATCCAAGTCTTCATCTTGCTCCTCTGGGGCATTAATGATCTGTGCCCACTCAGCAACTGTGGATTGGTACCTTGTACCCTCAGACATCCATGTGATCCTCCCATCTGGATAAAAGTGAGCTGTGGAGTGGAACTGCATGATAAGCTCCTCGTTCCACTTTGTGAGCTTCTTCCCAACAAAGTCAGCTACTCCACAAGCTATGAAGCTGTCTTGCACTCCAGGATAGTGCTCCTCATTGTCCTTGATGTATGTCCAATCAACCCAACGCATGTCACAGACAATTGGCTTCTTATCTAGCAAAACGGTCTCATAGAAATCCTGCTGCTCCTTGGTGTGAAACCTGTAGTCCACTGTTGTCCTTCTTCTTGAAGCATATGGGTCTGCTTCTCTCCATTTCCTCAGCCCTAAATCTCTTCTGAGCTTCATATCCTCAGCCATAGGATGAGCATCGTTGTGGTCTGGGATCTTAGGCTTTAGCTTTCTCAGGACATTCTCTTCCTCTTCTTCAGCAACAGTCTCAGGCACTGGGGCCTTGTTCTTCTCAGCTGCAGGAATGCTCCTTGTATTCCTCTTAGGCTTTGGCTTGGAGGCAGCTTTGGGCTTAGATGCAGTAGCCCCTGACCTTATGGCATCACCCATCAGCTTGGGTGCCTTGGGTGCTGGTGCAGCTACCTCTTCTTCCTCTTCTTCTTCCATGATGGAAGCTTTGCCAAGCACTCTAGCAACAGTCTTCTTCACCCTTTCCTTCCTTTTCTTGCCCTCAGCTGCAACTGGCTCTTGGGGAGTGGGCTTCTCAGTTGAGGCTCTTGCCTTTGACATGGGCTGCCTGCCTGCTGGCCTTTTGATTTTCAGGCCTGGCTTAGTGCCTTGAGCTGGCTCAACTCTCTTGGAAGTGGCCTCTTCCTCTGCCACATAGTCCTCATCTTCGGAATCTGAAGTCCTCTTCTTCCTTTGTCTCGTGGCAGCCTTTGGCAAATTTCTAGGAGTGCTCCCGCTGCCTTCATCAGATGAACTGGAGGGACTAGTGCCCTCACTCATCACCACTTGCTGCTCTGACATGTTTTGGCTATCACTTTGATCAGACATGCTGCAAACTGACTGCTGACCCTGTGAATAGATTATAGAAGAGATAGAGTGGATGAGCATCACAAAATGCAGAGATTTTTGCAAAAGAATGATCCAAAAACTTAGTTTTAGTTTCCCACTGAAATCATCTCGGATCTACCGATTTTCAAACTCGGTGATACCGAAGCAGTTTTGGAACCTAAACTAGTGAACTCGGTAGGACCGAGTCACAGTTCGGTGGCACCGAGACTGCTAGGGTTTCACTGAGTTCAAAAATCAGTCACACCGATAAGTAATTCTTGGTCAGACCGAGTCTCACTTGTGCAATGGCATAAGCCAAAACGGTGGGACCGAGTTGAAAGTTTCGGCGGAAACCTAAACCTAGAATTTTCGAATCAAACCTAATCTATGAGCGTTTTGACTGGATAGAAGTTTATCAAACGTGGCTAGAAACAATATGATCACAATGTGCCAGGAATCAGATTGAGGAATAGCACAAAGATCAAGTCCATACCCTAGTTCGGCGGGGACTTGCTACGGCGGCAACGGCGGGGCAGAATTCCCGTTGACGGCGACGGAGACCAGCGACTGGAGGCTGCTGGCGACGAGAAGACGATCCGGAGACCACGAGGGCAGAGCAGGCTATCGCGCGGGCGAAGGGGTTCGGAGAAATTTCCAAATTTTGCCCGTGACTATATATAGCCCGACCCTGTCGGTGTGACCGAGTGGAACGACTCGGTGGCACCGAGATTCATAACTGCGTGTAGTTACTGAAACTCGGTGTGACCGAAAGGTTCAAATCGGTTGCACCGAGATTGAAAACCTAGATCAACTTAATGATCTCGGTAGGACCGAAAGTGGAGTATCGGTCAGACCGAGAATCATAAAGAGGTTTTGGAAGTTTAAGTCTATGACGAATCGGGGACTCCGAGCGCTCCTCACACAGAGTGGTTCGAATCTGACTTGATCAAATTTTGTGATGCAGCATGAATAGAGTTTGAGACGAGAAAAGCATAGATAGCTAGAGGAGGTTCTTAGGCATTCTTGTCCATCCACTTGGCAAAAAGAAATAAAGCCGAACAATCAAAACAACAAGTGGATGTCCTCGAATGAGTAAAATATGCAATCAGCATGCTCACACAATAAGATGGCAAATGAAATATGTGACAAGGCATGCACAACCAATTCTAGCATCTATCAAGCAATTTGCGATGACTAGGTCAACTATATATGAGTATATTGACTTAGGAGTCAAGTGAGATCACTTGATCATAGGTCATACTCATCGTTTAAGCTCAAGTGGGGTTACCACTTTTACATAAAGCATTGTTGTGTTCACATCTTTAGAGTTGCTTTAGCTCAAGTCTTAGAGTAAAGCTCCCCCTAGATGTGATATCCCCCCTAAGAGGGATGAACTAACCTTGGGTATTGTCGATGATGACTTCATGTAGATATTGAAGATGTGGATGCTCAATGTTGATGTAGATCTCTTGGAGCTATCCATTTGAGTGAATTGCACTTTCAATACCTACATGGGTTAGTCCCACAAGGAACAAACAAGGATATCCATAGACATAGAGTGATGCACACAAAAGATGATGTCCATGAAAACTTTTAGGTTACCTTGTCCCTTGTCTTACCAACAAGAGGGTTTGTGACTCCTTGAACTAGTGCAAGATGTGGAAGTTGATTGCACTTGTTCTTGCTAAAATGATAAGAGTGAAGTATGTTGGCGGAGTCACCCTCAAGAACTCTCTAGTTCTTCTTCTTTTGGATCCACATCATCTTGATGGGAATCCTTGGAGTTGTAGTCGTACTTGATGAAGTGGAACTTGAAGTAGTCTTGGGAATCCACTTGACTAAGGTCTTAGGAGCTTCTTCAACTGCATCAATTTCCTCTTGAAGCTTGTCCTTGCCTTTTTGCTCGTAGTCTTGTGGTGGAAGATCATCTTGAGCTTGTGTCCCCTTGAAAGAAGTATACTTCTCTTGTTGAGGGACAAACTTTGTCTTGGGGTATTGATCTTCTTCCCACTCAACTCCATTGGCATTGAACTTTCATTCAAAACCAACACCTTGATTCTTCCGGTGCATTCCTTGCTTGCGCACAATTTCCTCGAATTGCTTACTCCTGGCAAGGCTTTTGTACACTCCTTTCTCTATAATTCCCTTCAATAAACTATTTTCTTGCTCAAGTGTAACTTGGCTAAGAGAATCATTAGTGGAATCAAGAGAGCTACTAGAAGCAACAATATTGGATTTAGCATGATCATTGTTACTACTAGAGGAAGAATCTTTCTTGTTAGACTTGACTTGAGGCATGTAAGTGGATAAGAGTAAACGCTTGGCAATGTAAGAAGAACTTTTCTTGCGGAGATCATCATTGATTGCTTTTAAGAACTCATGCTCTTGCTCAAGATTGAGCTTTTCAAAGCGTAATTTCTCGTGAGCTCTTAAAAGTTCTCGATGATCTTCGAAGATAGTGTCATGAGCTAACTTAAGAGTTTTTAGTTCTTTAGTTAGAGCCTCAATATTCTCCTTATCATTGTCATTCATTTTATCTTGATTAGCATGATTAATTGGTCTTTCATCATAGTATTCATCACTAGAGTTGTCACCAAGTAAATCATCACCTAACAAGTCATCTTCATCACTATTGAAATCAACATACTCGGGGTGTGTTACCTTAGGACCTTTGGCCATGAAGCATCTTCCAATTCCTTCATTTGGTGAATCAAATATGTCGTAGGAGTTGGTTGACACAAGTGCTAGACCGGTAACACCTTCATCTTGAGTATCTTCGGAGTCGGAGTGATAACTTCTCTCGGAGTGGCTGTCGGAGTCGGAGCCGGATACCCATTCACCAACATGAGCTTGATGTCTTCGTCTTGTGTAGCTCCTTGATGATTTTTCCTTCCTTTCCGAATCCTTGCTTCTCCGTGAGTATCTTCGTTCATAACGATCATCTCTACTCCTTCTCTCTCTTGGTGGTGATCCTTTGCTTCTTCTTTTTGGAGAATCTTCTCTTCTCTTGTAGGGAGCCGTACACTCATTGGAATAGTGTCCGGGTCTTCCACAATTGTAACAGTTTCGCTCTCGACTAGAAGATCTTTTGTCATTGTAGGACCTTGACTTGGAGCTTCTATCTTTGCTTCTACTCTTGTAGAACTTGTTGAAGTTCTTCACCATTAAGCTCAATTCTTCATTGAAGTCTTGTTTCTCACTTGATGATGTAGGGGCTTCACATGAGGCTTTATAGGCACCACTTGATTTGTTGTGAAGTTCCTCTTTATCCTTAAGTGACATCTCATGAGCAACAATTCTTCCAATCACCTCCGTTGGCTTGAGATCTTTGTAATTTGGCATCATTTGGATCAATGTGCACACGGTATCATATTTTCCATCCAAGGCTCTTAGAATCTTCTTGATGATGAATTTATCGGTCATCTCTTCACTTCCTAAGCCGGCAATCTCATTTGTGATGAGAGCAAGCATAGAGTACATTTCAGCGACACCTTCACCATCCTTCATCTTGAACTTGTCAAGTTGGCTTTGAAGCACATCCAACTTGGATTCCTTGACGGAGTCGGTACCTTCGTGCATATCAATCAAAGTGTCCCAAATTTCCTTTGCATTTTCAAGGCGGCTGATTTTGTTGAATTCTTCGGGGCACAGTCCGTTGAAGAGAATATCACAAGCTTGAGCATTGTATTGCAACATCTTCAACTCATCCGCGGTAGCTTCGCGGTTTGGTTCTCTCCCATCAAAGAAGTCACCTTGCAAACCAACACACACAATGACCCAAACGGCGGGGTTATGTCCAAGAATATGCATTTTCATTTTATGCTTCCAACTAGCAAAATTAGTACCATCAAAGTAAGGACCTCTACGGTGATAATTTCCCTCTCTAGACGCCATACTCTCCTAGGTTGTGAAACCAAGGCTATGACCACCAAAAGCTATGGAGATCAAGCAAATGGAGACCAAAGCTCTGATACCACTTGTAGGATCGAAAGTATGTCTAGAGGGGGGGTGATTAGACTACTTGACCAAGTAAAAACTTAACCTTTTCCCAATTTTAGTTCTTGGCAGATTTTAGCTAATTTAGGACAAGTCAAGCAATCATCACATAATTCAAGCAAGCATGCAAAGAGTATATAAGCAGCGGAAAGTAAAGCATGCAACTTGCAAGAATGTAAAGGGAAGGGTTTGGAGAATTCAAACGCTATTGGAGACACGGATGTTTTTCCCGTGGTTCGGATAGGTGGTGCTATCCTACATCCACGTTGATGGAGACTTCAACCCACGAAGGGTAACGGTTGCGCGAGTCCACACAGGGCTCCACCCAAGGGCAACGGTTGCGCGAGTCCACACAGGGCTCCACCCACGAAGGGTCCACGAAGAAGCAACCACCCACAAAGGGTCCACGAAGAAGCAACCTTGTCTATCCCACCATGGCCAACGCCCACACAGGACTTGCCTCACTAGTGGTAGATCTTCACGAAGTAGGCGATCTCCTTGCCCTTACAAACTCCTTGGTTCAACTCCACAATCTTGTCGGAGGCTCCCAAGTGACACCGAGCCAATCTAGGAGACACCACTCTCCAAGAAGTAACAAATGGTGTGTAGGTAATGAACTCCTTGCTCTTGTGCTTCAAATGATAGTATCCCCAACACTCAACTCTCTCTCATAGGATTTGGATTTGGTGGAAAGAAGATTTGAGTGGAAAGCAACTTGGGAAGGCTAGAGATCAAGATTCATATGGTAGGAATGGCATGTCTTGGTCTCAACACATGAGTAGGTGGTTCTCTCTCAGAACATATGAGTTGGAATGATGTGTGTGTTCTGATGGCTCTCTCATCGAATGAGGAGGAGGTGGAGGGGTATATATAGCCTCCACACAAAATCCAACCGTTACACAGTTTTCCAATCTCGGTGGGACCGAATCAATAAACTCAGTCGGACCGAAAATGTAAACCTAGTGACCGTTAGAGATTTTCGGTGGGACTGACATGCAACTCGGTAGGACCGATATGGTTAGGGTTTGGGCATAACGTAATCTCGGTGAGACCGATTACACAAACTCGGTCAGACCGAATTTGGTAACTAGCTAACCAGAGAGTTGGTCAGGCAAACTCGGTGGGACCGATTTGCTCCTTCGGTGAGACCGAGTGGAACTCGGTGAGACCGAAAAGTTACAAAGGGGAAACACTGAGTTTACATTGCAATCTCGGTGGGACCGATTCGCTCTTTCGGTGGGACCGAAAAGTTACGAAAGGGAAACAGAGAGTTTGCAACCCCATCTCGGTGAGACCGAGATCCTTATCGGTAGAACCGAATTGCTAGGGTTTGGCAGTGGCTAATGACAAGTGAAACTCGGTGGCGCCGGATAGGAAGAATCGGTAGGACCGAGTTTGGCTTAGGGTTTAGGTCATATGTGGATATGGGAAAGTAGCTGAGGGTTTTGGAGCATATCACTAAGCACATGAAGCAAGAGGCTCATTAAGCAACACCTCATCCCTCCTTAATAGTATTGGCTTTTCCTAAAAGACTCAATGTGATCTTGGATCACTAAAATATAAAATGAAGAGTCTTGAGCTTTTGAGCTTGAGCCAATCCTTTGTCCTTAGCATTTTGAGGGTTCCACTTTCACATCCATGCCATGCCAATCATTGAGCTTTCCTGAAATAATCATCTTGGAATAGCATAAGCTCAATGAGCTATATGTTGTTATGAATTACCAAAACCACCTAGGGATAGTTGCACTTTCACGTGCCCCCTGCCTCGTGGGCCCCTCGGTGCTCCACCGACGTACTCCTTCCTCCTATATATACCCACGTATCCCCAAACGATTAGAACAGGAGCCAAAAACCTAATTCCACCGCCGCAACTTTCTGTATCCACGAGATCCCATCTTGGGGCCTGTTCCGAAGCTCCGCCGGAGAGGGCCGTCATCACGGAGGGCTTCTACATCATCATAGCCCCTCCGATGAAGTGTGAGTAGTTTACCTCAGACCTTCAGGTCCATAGTTATTAGCTAGATGGTTTCTTCTCTCTTTTTGGATCTCAATACAATGTTCTCCCCCTCTCTTGTGGAGATCTATTCGATGTAATCTTCTTATTTTGCGGTGTGTTTGTTGAGACCTATGAATTGTGGGTTTATGATCAAGTCTATCTATGAACAATATTTGAGTCTTCTTTGAATTCTTTTATGTATGATTGGTTATCTTTGCAAGTCTCTTCGAATTATCCATTTGGTTTGGCCAACTAGATTGGTAGTTCTTGCCATGGGAGAAGTGCTTAGCTTTGGGTTCGATCTTGCGGTGTTCTTTCCCAATGACAGAAGGGGCAGCAAGACACGTATTGTATCATTGCCATTGAGGATAACAAGATGGGGTTTATTTCATATTGCATGAATTTATCTCTCTACATCATGTCATCTTGCTTAAAGCGTTACTCTGTTTTTAACTTAATACTCTAGATGCATGCTGGATAGCGGTCGATGAGTGGAGTAATAGTAGTAGATGTAGAATCGTTTCGATCTACTTGTCACGGACGTGATGCCTATATACGTGATCATGCCTAGATATTCTCATAACTATGCTCAATTCTGTCAATTGCTCAACAGTAATTTGTTCACCCACCGTAGAAAACTTATGCTCTTGAGAGAAGCCACTAGTGAAACCTATGGCCCCCGGGTCTATTCTCATCATATCAATCTCCATCACTTTAATCTTGCTTTGTTTTTACTTTGCCTTTTACTTTTCACTTTGCATCTTTATATCAAAAATACCAAAAATATTATCTATCGGATCTCACTTCCGTAAGTGACCGTGAAGGGATTGACAACCCCTAATCGTGTTGGTTGCGTTTAGCTCTTTGTGTTGTGTAGGTACGAGGGACTTGCGCGTGGCCTCCTACTGGATTGATACCTTGGTTCTCAAAAACTGTGGAAAATACTTACGCTACTCTGCTGGATCATCCTTTCCTCTTCGGGGAAAACCAACGCAAGCTCAAGAGGTAGCAAGAAGAATTTCTGGCGCCGTTGCCGAGGAGTCTACGCAAAAAGTCAACATACCAAGTACCCATCACAATCCCTATCTCCCGCATTACATTAGTTGCCATTTGCCTCTCGTTTTCCTCTCCCCCACTTAACCCTTGCCATTTTATTCGCCCTCTCTTTCTCCTTCCCCTTCTCCTTCTCCATTTGCCTTTTTCTCGCTTGCCTTTTGTTTGCTCGTGTGTTGGATTGCTTGTTTGTCGCGATGGCTCTACCAAATTTTGGTGATCTTCACTTTAAAAGGTTAGAGGAGATCGGAAACAACGTTAGGAAGTTTATGGTTTTGCAATTTGAGCATAATAATTTCTTTAGAAACGAGCTTAAGGAACAAAAAGGTTTTATGAGTTATATGAATAAAGAGCTCGATGATATGTCTAAAGAATTTGATGGTATCAGATCCCAAATTGCTCGTCTTGAAAAGATGACTGCTGAAATTTCGGACATGCAAGCTACCTTAGTCAATAAGATGGCCGCAAAACCCAATACCTATGAAAATCAAGATGAAGATCTAAAAGTTATTGATGTGTCCCCTATCAAATCTTTGTTTTGCAATATGAATCTTTATGAAACTGAATATGATCTATCTTTACCTAGAAGGCGTTCCAAAAATTCGGAGTATTTAGATCTTTATGATGAAATTGATGAAAGTGGGATTGAAAGAAATAAAAATTTAGATGTTGCTAAACCCACTATATTGGATCTTAAGGAATTTAATTATGAAAGTTGCTCTTTGATTGATTGTATTTCCTTGTTGCAATCCATGCTAAATTCTCCGCATGCTTATAGTCAAAAGAAAGCCTTCACCGAACATATTGTTGATGCCTTGATGCAATCTTATGAAGAAAAACTTGAGTTGAAAGTCTCTATCCCTAGAAAACTCTATGATGAGTGGGAACCAACTATCAAAATTAAAATTAAAGATCATGAGTTTTATGCTTTGTGTGATTTGGGTGCTAGTGTCTCCACTATCCCCAAAACTTTGTGTGATTTGCTAGATTTCCGCGATCTTGATGATTGCTCTTTAAACTTACATCTCGCGGATTCTACTACTAAGAAACCTATGGGAAGGATTAACGATGTTCTTATTGTTGCAAATAGGAATTATGTGCCCGTAGATTTCATTGTTCTTGACATAGATTGCAATCCTTCTTGCCCTATTATTCTTGGTAGACCTTTCCTTAGAACGGTTGGTGCGATTATTGATATGAAGGAAGGGAATATTAGATTCCAATTTCCATTAAAAAGGGCATGGAACACTTTCCAAGAAAGAAAATAAAATTGCCATATGAAACCATCATGAGAGCCACTTATGGATTGCCTTCCAAAGATGGCAATACCTAGATCTATCCTCGCTTGTATGCCTAGCTAGGGGCGTTAAACGATAGCGCTTATTGGGAGGCAACCCAATTTTTTTTGTGTGTTTTTCTTCTGTTAGGGAATAAATAACCCATCTACCCTCTGTTTGGATGTGGTTTTGTGTTTTAATTAGTGTTTGTGCCAAGCTAGACCTATTGGATCTTCTTGGATGATAGTTATTTGATCTTGCTATAATTTCTAGAAACTTTGTGTTCAGTGCCCGAATTACTAAAAATCATCAGAACGTGATAAAATACTGATTCCAATTGCTGCTGATCAATAAACAAATTATCTAGGTCGTATAATTTTGGTAGATTTTGTGGAGTTCCAGAAGTTTGCGTTAGTTACAGATTACTACCGACTGTTCTGTTTTTGACAGATTCTGTTTTTCGTGTGTTGTTTGCTTATTTTGATGAATCTATGGTTAGTAAAATAGTTTATAATCCATAGATAAGTTGGAATACAGTAGGTTTAACACAAAAATAAATAAATAATGAGTTCATTACAGTACCTTGAAGTGGTTTTATGTTTTCTTTCTCTAACGGAGCTCACGAGATTTCTATTGAGTTTTGTGTTGTGAAGTTTTCAAGTTTTGGGTGAGTTCTTTTGATGGATTATGGAACAAGGAGTGGCAAGAGCCTAAGCTTGGGGATTCCCATGGCACCCGCAAGATAATCCAAGGACACCAAAAAGTCAAAGCTTGGGGATGCCCCGGAAGGCATCCCCTCTTTCGTCCACTTCCATCGGTAATTTACTTGGAGCTATATTTTTATTCACCAACATGATATGTGTTTTGCTTGGAGCGTCTTGTATTATTTGTGTCTTTGTTTGTTAGTGTGCCATAATCATCCTTGCTGTACACACCTTTTTAGAGAGTCATCTATGAATTAAAATTTGATAGAATACTCTATGTGCTTCACTTATATCTTTTGAGCTATGTAGTTTTGCTCTATGTGCTTTACTTATATCTTTTGAGCGTTGAAATTTTGCTCTATGTGCTTCACTTAGATCTTTTAGAGCACTGTGGTGTTTTGTTTTAAAGAAACTATGATCTCTCATGCTTCACTTAAATTGTTTTGAGAGTCATAATAGCATGGTAATTTGCTTAATAATAACTTGCTTGGTATTCAAGATTTGTGAAACTTTCTTTTGAGTGCGTTGAATACTAAGAAAAGTTGGATGATTGATAATTGTTTTGAGATATGGAGGTAGTAATATCAAAGTCATGCTAGTAGAGTAATTGTGCATTTGAGAAGTGCTTGAGTTAAAGTTTGCAAGTCTCGTAGCATGCACGTATGGTTAACATTATGCAACAAATTTGAAACATGAGGTGTTATTTGATTGTCCTCCTTATGAGTGGCGGTCGGGGACGAGCGATGGTCTTTTCCTACCAATCTATCCCCCTAGGAGCATGCGCGTAATACCTTGGTTTTTGATGTCTTGTAGATTTTTCCAATAAGTACATGAGTTCTTTATGACTAATGCTGAGTCCATGGATTATACGCACTCTCACCCTTCCATCATTGCTAGCCTCTACGGTACCGTGCATTGCCCTTTCTCACATTGAGAGTTGGTGCAAACTTCGCCGGTGCATCCAAACCCCGTGATATGATACCCTCTTTCACACATAAACCTCCTTATATCTTCCTCAAAACAGCCACCATACCTACATATTATGGCATTTTCATAGCCATTCCGAGATATATTGCCATGCAACTTTCCACCATCCAGTTTATCATGACACATTCATCATTGTCATATTGCTTAGCATGATCATGTAGTTGACATAGTATTTGTGGCAAAGCCACCGTTCATAATTTTTACTTGTCACTCTTGATTCATTGCATATCCCAGTACACCGCCGGAGGCATTCATATAGAGTCATACTTTGTTCTAGTATCGAGTTGTAATCATTGAGTTGTAAATAAATAGAAGTGTGATGATCATCATTCAGTAGAGCATTGTCCCAAAAAAAGAGAAAGGCCAAAGAAAAAAAGAAGGCCCAAAAAAAAACAAAAAGGGGCAATGTTACTATCCTTTTTTCCACACTTGTGCTTCAAAGTAGCACCATGATTAGCGAGTCTCATATATTGTGCTTCAAAGTAGCACCATGTTCTTCATATAGAGAGTCTCTTGAGTTATCACTTTCATATACTAGTGGGAATTTTTCATTATAGAACTTGGCTTGTATATTCCAACAATGGGCCTTCTCAAGTGCCCTAGGTCTTCATGAGCAAGCAAGTTGGATGCACACCCACTTAGTTTCTTTTGTTGAGCTTTCATACATTTATAGCTCTAGTGCATCCGTTGCATGGCAATCCCTACTCCTCGCATTAACATCAATCGATGGGCATCTCCCTAGCCCATTGATTAGCCTCATTGATGTGAGACTTTCTCCTTTTTTGTCTTCTCCACACAACCCCCATCATTATATTCTATTCCACCCATAGTGCTATATCCATGGCTCACGCTCATGTATTGCGTGAAAGTTTATGAGTTTGAAATTATTAAGGTATGAAACAATTGCTTGGCTTGTCATCGGGGTTGTGCATGATGAGAGCATTCTTGTGTGACGAAAATGGAGCATGACTAAACTATATGATTTTGTAGGGATGAACTTTCTTTGGCCATGTTACTTTGAGAAAACATAATTGCTTTGTTAGTTTGCTTGAAGTGTTATTATTCTTTATGTCAATATGAACTTTTGTCTTGAATCTTTCTAATCTGAATATTCATACCACAATTAAGAAATTTTGCATTGAAATTATGCCAAGTAGCACTCCGCATCAAAAATTCTCTTTTTATCATTTACTACTCGAGGACGAGCAGGAATTAAGCTTGGGGATGCCTGATACGTCTCCAACGTATCTATAATTTTTGATTGCTCCATGCTATATTATCTACTGTTTTGGACTATATTGGGCTTTATTTTCCACTTTTATATTATTTTTGGGACTAACCTATTAATCGGAGGCCCAACCCAGAATTGCTATTTTTTTGCCTATTTCAGTGTTTCAAAGAAACAGAATATCAAACGGAGTCCAAACAGAAAAATCCTTTTTGGAACGTGATTTTCTTCTCGGATAAGACCCAGGAGACTTGGACCCTACTCCAAGAAGTACCGGAGGCGGTCACGAGGGTAGGAGGCGCCCCCCCCTACAGGGCGCGCCCCCTGTCTCGTGGGCCCCTCGGTGCTCCACCGACATACTCCTTCCTCCTATATATACCCACGTACCCCCAAACGATCAGAATAGGAGCCAAAAACCTAATTCCACCGCCGCAACTTTCTGTATCCACGAGATCCCATCTTGGGGCCTGTTCCGAAGCTCCGTCGGAGAGGGCCGTCATCACGGAGGGCTTCTACATCATCATAGCCCCTCCGATGAAGTGTGAGTAGTTTACCTCAGACCTTCAGGTCCATAGTTATTAGCTAGATGGCTTCTTCTCTCTTTTTGGATCTCAATACAATGTTCTCCCCCTCTCTTGTGGAGATCTATTTGATGTAATCTTCTTCTTTTGCGGTGTGTTTGTTGAGACCAATGAATTGTGGGTTTATGATCAAGTCTATCTATGAACAATATTTGAATCTTCTCTGAATTCTTTTATGTATGATTGGTTATCTTTGCAAGTCTCTTCGAATTATCTGTTTGGTTTGGCCAACTAGATTGGTAGTTCTTGCCATGGGAGAAGTGCTTAGCTTTGGGTTTGATCTTGCGGTGTTCTTTCCCAGTGACAGAAGGGGCAGCAAGACACGTATTGTATCATTGCCATCGAGGATAACAAGATGGGGTTTATTTCATATTGCATGAATTTATCTCTCTACATCATGTCATCTTGCTTAAAGCGTTACTCTGTTTCTAACTTAATACTCTAGATGCATGCTGGATAGCGGTCGATGAGTGGAGTAATAGTAGTAGATGCAGAATCGTTTCGATCTACTTGTCACGGACGTGATGCCTATATACGTGATCATGCCTAGATATTCTCATAACTATGCTCAATTCTGTCAATTGCTCAACAGTAATTTGTTCACCCACCGTAGAAAACTTATGCTCTTGAGAGAAGCCACTAGTGAAACCTATGGCCCCCGGGTCTATTCTCATCATATCAATCTCCATCACTTTAATCTTGCTTTGTTTTTACTTTGCCTTTTACTTTTCACTTTGCATCTTTATATCAAAAATACCAAAATATTATCTATCGGATCTCACTTCCGTAAGTGACCGTGAAGGGATTGACAACCCCTAATCGCGTTGGTTGCGTTGAGCTCTTTGTGTTGTGTAGGTACAAGGGACTTGCGCATGGCCTCCTACTGGATTGATACCTTGGTTCTCAAAACTGAGGGAAATACTTACGCTACTCTATGGCATCATCCTTTCCTCTTTGGGGAAATCCAACGCAAGCTCAAGAGGTAGCAACACCTTACGGTGGATTGCCGCAATCGCTCCAAGAGTCCTACCTTCATACAGTTTGGGACGATGGGTTTGCCAGGCTGCTCTTTCTTCGCTTTGGATGCTGATGTTCTTGTGGTGATGGCCGCGCCGTCTCTCTCTAACGCAGCCATCATAACTGTTTTTGGTCAAAAGATTTCCCCGCAGACTCTCCTGGATGGTCTGAAGATTTGGGACGATGGGGGTTGGGACTGGCAGGTGCGCCAGCTTTCAAAATATGAGTTCGCAGTGGTCTTTCCCTCCAAGGACTGTCTAAGGATGATCTCCTCGTGCACTAGCTTTACTCTTCCTCTAAACCAACTGGTGGTGTCAGTCAAAGCGGCTACTTGGGGTGCGAAGGCGGTTGGCCCTCTCACCAAGACTTGGCCCGGGGACGGAGTCGCCTGTGCGGTGCTCCCCGTTGCTGCACTCTCCGGCGTCCACGGCGCGCAAGGGCCGGTGCGTGCGTGACTCTGGCGTTTGGGTGGCAGTGCGGGCTGAGAGGCGCGCTGCGGCCAGGGACCTTCCTACTCCAGGTTCATCTGTCCAACCCCCTCTCCATGCTTTCCCTATTCGCCTTGTTTTACCTGCGCTGTCGGATGATCATTTGCTTCATATTATGTCTGATGTTGGGGTGGTTGTTGAACCGGGGTTGGGCTCCCCTTCTCGCCTTCTTTCTGTCATTAGGGCTAATGAGGTTGCCCAGGCAGCTATTGCCAAGGCCATGGAGGCCGCGACTGTTGCCGGACCTGCTGGGGCCCAGGGTCAGTCTGGGGAAGGTGGAGCGACAAATGGTTGTGGCCAGTCACCTCCACCTCATGCTCAAGTTAAGAGAGATCATTCCAAGCACTCTAAGCCTTGTTTGGCCCCGTGCAGATCGAGTCTCCGTATTAAAAACCTTTCCTATAAATGAAAGCTCTCTTTTGGTACGTTCGAGGTTTTGGTGCTAGGGGCGCCGAGACCAGATTCATGACTTGGTTTGTGGAGAGCATATTGACATTTTAGGGTTGGTTGAAATGTTTAAGGAATCCTTTTCCTCTCCTGAACTGTCTGCGGTGGCTGGCATGGACAGGTTCGACTGGCACTTTCTCCCTGCTTCGGGCCATTCTGGGGGCATCTTGATAGGGTCTAAATGGGACGTGTTTGATTTCATTACCTTTGATCATGGCATCTTTTGGGCTAGCTGCGTGGTTCATCATCGCCAGCTTAACAACTTATGGGGATTTTTGGTGGTTTATGGCCCCGCGGACCACTCTCTTGCCCCTTTGTTTTTGGATGAACTTCCGATTAAGATTGAATCCTATAATATTCCTCTTCTAATTGGTGGTGATTTCAATTTGTTATGCTCCCCGACAGATAAAAATAGCCCTAATTTTTCTTGGCCTCTTGTCAATGCTTTTAATGAGTTCATTAGTAATTGCGCGCTCCGTGAGCTCCTTAGGGTAGGGGCGCGGTTCACCTGGTCTAACCATCAGTCCTCTCCTGTTCGGTCGGTGCTGGATCGGGTCTTTATCTGTGATAGGTGGGATTTGCTTTTCCCCCGTGTGGTGCTGAAAGCCAGGCCTGCGGTTGGCTCCGATCATGCCCCCCTCGTCGTGGATGCGGGCATCCTTTCCCTTGTGTCGCCTTCCTGCTTCCAATTTGATGCCTCTTGGCTTGTAGTGGAGGGATTCTATGAGATGATGGCTTCCAAGATCTCTAATCTTCTTTCCTCCTCTCGTCGTTTCTTTGGCCCCATGGATGACTGGCATAAGGTGTCATATGAGCTTTGTAAATTCTTAAGGGGTTGGTCTCGGAATAGGGCAGTCGAGCTCCGTAGGGAAAAAGAGACCCTTGAATCTCAACTCCGGGATCTGGACCACTCTGCTGACTTGTCTGGGCTCTCCGCTTCTCAATGGGCTACTCGTTACTCCCTGGAAGATGCTTTGATGCTGCTGCACCAGCAGTCAGAAATTTACTGTTGTCAGCGCGGTGCCCTTAATTGGACCTTGAAGGGTGATGCTATGACGACTTATTTCTTCGCGATCGCCAATGGTAGACGTCGGAGATGCTTCATTGACAGTCTTTTGATTGATGGCGTCAGAGCCTCGGACCAATCTCTCATTATGAATCACATTGTTGGGTTTTACTCCAATCTCCTCGGCCCTAAGCCGGATCCTAGGCTTGCCCTCTCCTCTGACTTCTGGGATGCGGGTTGTAAGATTTCTCCAGACGGGAACATGGGACTGATGGTTCCTTTATCTGACAAGGAGATCTGGCAGGTGATTAGTTCGGCTAATCCAAACGCTGCCTCTGGGCCTGATGGTTTCTCGATGCCCTTCTTTAAGAAATTTTGGTCGTAGTTGCGGGCTCTCGTGTGTAAGATCATCCAAGGTTTCTGGTTGGGGACGGTGGATATCTCTCGTCTTAACTATGCTGTCATTACTCTTATTCCTAAAGTCAAGGGAGCGGACTTGATTTCGAAGTTTAGGCCTATTGCCCTTATCAATAATTTCACCAAATTTCCTGCCAAAGGGCTAGCCACTCGCCTCTCTCCCATTGCCCATCGTACCATCAGTCCTTTTCAATCGGCTTTTATTAAAGGTCGTTTCATCTTGGATGGGGTTCTTTGCCTTCATGAA
Source organism: Triticum urartu (assembly GCF_056163025.1). Taxonomy (NCBI): domain Eukaryota; kingdom Viridiplantae; phylum Streptophyta; class Magnoliopsida; order Poales; family Poaceae; genus Triticum; species Triticum urartu. The sequence continues at coordinate 614,661,091 of NC_141877.1, forward strand.
ATTGTGCATGACCTTAAGACTCATAAATCGAAAGGGGTGATTCTTAAACTCTATTTTGAGAAGGCCTATGATTCGGGGAGCTGGCCTTTTTTGCGTAGGGTCTTGCTAGCTAAAGGGTTTGAGGGCCCCCTTGTTCATAGAAACATGCACTTGGTCTTGGGAGGCCATACTGCCATCTATGTTAATGGTCAGGTTAGTAAATTTTTTGCCAATGGTAGGGGCCTTCGGCAAGGTGATCCTGCCTCACCCATTTTGTTCAACTTCATTGCGGATGCCTTATCCCGCTTGCTTTCTAGTGCAGCAGCTTATGGGCACACCTCTCCGGTTAGCTCTAATCTTCTTCCCCAAGGGATGACCCACCTTCAGTATGCGGATGCCACTATCATTATGGTTGAGCTGAATGATGCCTGCCTCGCTCATCTCAAATTTATTATCCTCTGCTTCGAGGCGATGTCGGGCCTTAGGATAAACTTTGCCAAGAGTGAAGTGATTGTTACTGGTGTGGACGAGTCGGAAGCTGTGCGAGTGGCACATCTTCTTAATTGTAAGCTAGGGTCTTTCCCTTTCAGATATTTGGGCCTTCCCATATCCCCGGGCGTGCTTCATGCGAAAGAATTTGCCCCAGTGGTCACAAAGGCGGGCAACAGGGTCCTTCCCTGGCGTGGTAGGTATAATTCCAATGCGGGTAAAGTGGCTTTGATCAATGCTTGTCTGTCCTCCCTCCCCATGTTCCTGATGGGCTTCTACCTCTTATCGGTTGGGACACATGCTGGTTTTGATAAACACCGTGGGGCATTCTACTGGAACGCCGTTGATAATCGCCGTAAATATCGCTTTGTTAAATGGAAGTTGATGTGTAGGCCCAAAAACCTTGGGGGGTAAGGGATTATTAACACTTCCATCATGAACCAATGTTTGTTGATCAAATGGTGGTGGAAGATTATGAGTGCTGAGGACCAGCCCCTTTGGTTCTCTATTCTTAAGGCTAAATATTTCCCTTCCTCGAGCCCGATGTTTGCTCACTCGCGGGGTGGCTCTCCGTTTTGGAAGTCCCTGGTCAAAGTTAGGCTTGTTTTCTAGTCTTTTGTTAAGTTTGTAGTTGGGGATGGTTCCTCTATTAGGTTTTGGCTGGACTGGTGGTGTGGAGACTCACCCCTCTCGGTGACTTTCCCCACCTTATTTTCTTATTGCTCTGTTCCGAATATTTCTGTTGCGGAGTTGGCTTCCCATGGGTGGAACCTGGCCTTCCGTCGATCCTTGTCGCCTGTAGAGTTTGAAGACTGGCAACGCCTTACTGCCTTCTTCCCTACGCTCTCGATGAACAAGGATTTGGTGTTTTGGCCGTTGTCTGCCTCTGGGCGCTTCTCTGTTAAGTCACTCTACTCTAAGCCTGTTGGTGGCACGCCTACTAATCGTTTTTCCCAGATTTGGAAGGCCCGGATTCCCCCTAAGATTAAGATTTTCTTATGGCAAGCCTTCAGAGGCCGGCTGCCTTCGGCTGATCAGATTCGTAAGAGAAATGGGCCGGGATCCCAATTCTGTGCTCTGTGCGGTGTTGTGGAGGATGCGGAGCATATTTTTTTTTCTACTGTGTCTTGGCTAAGCTCATTTGGAGTTGCGTGAGGGATTGGCTTCTTGTCTCTTGGGCCCCTGCCTCCTTTGCCGAGCTACGCAGCTTAGCAAGCAACCTTTCTGGCGTCTCCAGACGTATCTTTTGGGTGGGCCTAGGGCTTTTTGCTGGTCCCTTTGGACGACTAGGAACAAATTTACTATTGAGCACGTGTTTCCGGCTAAACATGTTGATTGCTTATTTAAATCGTGTGCTTTCTTGCAGGAGTGGAAATCATTGACTAAGGTCGACGACCAGTATGCGCTCTCTATGCTGATCTCCAAAGTTCGGGCTTCGGCTTCTCAGTTATGCAGACAAGAGCAGGATGATTAGTTGCTTTTCTTTTGGGCCGACAGTTTAGCTTTATTTGGGCCTTTCTCTTCCCGCCTACGTGCCGTGTACTGGCGAGGGAGCCAGTACCGGACTGTCTTCTCTTTCGTTTGAACCGTCGTTGGGGTCTGGATGGTGTGTGGCACGTTCTGTTATGTGGTCCCTACCTACCTTATGGCTTTATTTATAAAGTCGGACGTATGCCTTTCCTCTAAAAAAATGTTATTCCTTTTTCCTTGATCAATGCGAGAATTATCAACGGTACTTAGAAGCTTAAACAAAAACACTTAGTGAAAAAAACTAAGGAAGAGACCAGAGGCAATGTAACACTAACTACAATACACAAACTGTGGTACCTCAGAGTGATGCTGAATGTACGCATCAAGAACTTCACCGGCACGATAAATGATACGAACAAGAAAATATGTACATTTAAATATTGCCATTTCCTCGGGCTTCACGTGTTCATAGTGCTCCAATACTATACGATCCATGATAACTTCAAACCCATTTTGATTGCCATTGACACTTCTCTTGGAGGAACGGCTCCCACGGATCTGCCCTTGAGCTGCCAGGAGTAAAACTGCAGTCTCTACAGGCCTTTTTTCCTTTATGTACTCCCTCCGTTCCCAAATATAAGTCTTTCTAGACATTCCAACAAGTGACTACATATGGGGCAAAATGAGTGAATCTACACTCTAAAATATGTCTACATACATTTGTATGTTGTATTATATTTGAAATGTCTAAAAAGACTTATATTTAGGAACGGACTCGGAGGGAGTACATCCAGAGCTCATCCACCAGGTTATCTGTTTCTCTAGCAAGCAGTCTAATCGTATCCAAGAAGATCTTCTGTTAAAAAGCACCGAGGAAAAAATATGAGTGCCTTTTAACATCTGCATGCGAGCAAGTAATGCTGAATATTACTTCCTGTCTTATTGCTTCATTTTATCCAAACACACCAAAGCATGGATTCTCATTGTATCTGAATATAAAATAATAACATGCCAAATACATAAACACTTTCAGAAGGTAAGCATGATTAGTATTCTATCTATTTCTTAATAAAAAATCCATCTCTCGCAAGTGGAGATGAAAGCACACTCAGTCCTTCGGTATGATATACGAGTATACAACTACAAATTGGGGGTCATCTCTGAGCCAAAGAAAATCAAATTAGCTAATGACAATCTGAAACTGATGATTCCATGTCTAAAAAATAAGGTTAAGAACTTACAACACAAGAACACAAACCGCAGGTAAAATAGGAATTATATCGCTGACAAGAGGAGATGTAAGGATGCTCAGTCCTTGGGTATTGGTATAGCAGTTGTATGCGATATATGCAATGGCCACAATCGTTTAAATTTTCATGCTGCAAAAGTAGGACTTTGTGTAGCGAGGGAAATGACACAAACCATCTCGGGTAGGCACAAGAGATGGATGAGGTTGTAGGTATAATCCTCATAGTCCCGATTAGAAGAAAGATTGTCCTCCAAATACTTATGCAGACAAGCATTTTCAACCGCAACATGGAGCGGGAGTAGACCCTCTATGACTTTATTACCGACTGTGCGCACATTGGCTGATGCACCGTGGCAAAACAACAATTTGATCATGCGAACAGAGAACCTTTCAGCAGCTTCATGGAGGGGGAAGTATCCATATTGGTTGATGCAGTTGGGATTAGCATGCATCCCATTGAGTTCAGGAGCCTTGCCCTCCAATACAACTTTCGCACATCGTAAGGCGCTATGATTGGCCATGTAGGTCAACGTTTTCGCGGTGATGGTCAGATTCCAATGCATGCACGCCACACTCTCAAAAAGGCGTAGGAAGTGTCGGACACTGTCCTTCTCCAAGGTGCAACCTCCAAGCGGGGAGCTATCTCATTGAAGGCATCCCGCACCCACTGGATGGGTCCATCCACAATTGCAGAAGGTGGAAGATAATCAATCGTCAAACTAACAAAGTAATAAACAATATAAACAAAGTATTGCCGATGCCATTTTACTTACAAGAAAATATATTGTTTCATTAGACAAATTCAGTAATCCTAAATTCTGCAGCACTAAAAAGAAAGAATATGGAATGATTTGTCATTTGAGATTTTTATAAATGAAGATAACAAGATACCTTGGGTGTAGGGTCTGGGATGACTATATCGTTTGGTTTGGACTCACTACCGGAAAACGGGCATACGCCGACGGCCAAACCTATGCCTACGGCTGCCGTCGGCCTAGTTTGAGATATGCCGACAGCCTAGTCTTGGCCGTCGGCTTACACTGGCCGTCGGGTTACATGGATCTATACCGACGGCTGCCGTCGGCACAGAACGGCCGTCGACCTAGGCGCAGACATGCCGACAGCAGCCGTCGGCATAAATCAGCCGTCGGTATAACGGCGGGCCCGGCGACCCCGCCCGTGACGAGCGGCTAACGCCGTCAAACCTATGCCGACGGTCGGGACGGGCAGCCGTCGGCATATCTCCGCATGCCACATCACTGATCCGCGGCATAGGTATGCCGACGGCAGCCGTCGGCATAGTTGCCACGTCACCGATCCGTGGCACGGCGCCCACCAGAACCCTGCCGTATCTATGCCGACGGCTTTGCCGTCGGCATAGCTATTTTTTACATACTTTTTTTGCATATTTTTTAATGCTTTTTTTACATACGTTTTTTTGCATATGTTTTTATGCTTTAAAAAAATATGTTTTCATGCTTTTTTATGTATTATATGAATATATATGTAGTTTGTAATTTTTTCCATAGATTATGAATATATATATATATAGTTTGTATTTTTTTCAAGCACATTAATAATATGTTGTCATGTTCTTTTGAATATAGGTCCGTAAATTTTATTAAAATAAAAAACAGCTATGCGACAGAAGTTGAGTGGCGGTTGCAAACGCCCGGCACCCATCTCCGGAGTGTGACCCCCTCACATCCGCGGTGTGCCCCCCTCATGGACGGCGCCGCCGCCAGCATCTGGAGGGCGGAAATAGCCGCATCGGGTCTATACGGAGGGGACGTTGCTCTCAAGTGTTTCTATGGGATGACCTACCACAACCGGGTGGTGTTGTGGCATGTTCGAAGAGGCGGCACGCATCTCCGGGGCGTGGCCCCCCTAACGGACGGCGCCGCCGCCGGCACCTGGAGGAGGAAAACGGACGCATCAGGTCTACACGGAGGGGATGTAGCTGTCGGTTTGGCCCGGATGTTGCTCCCAGATGTCCCTCTGAGCTGACCTGACACAACCGGGTGGAGAGGTCCACTGTTCAAAGCCCGTTCGTGAAAAGTCAAAGGGCTAGATCTCGTGGTCAACCGCTCCAGGGTTAGGCGGGACGGGGGCCCTGAGGGGGTAGCAATGCCACCGGAGCGTCGCACTGGCCCCTCATACATGCGGGGTGGTGTGGTGGCATGTCCGAAGAGGCGGCACGCGTCTCCGGGGTTTGGCCCCCCTCACGGACGGCGCCACCGCCGGCACCTGGAGTGGGGAAACGGACGCGTCGGGTCTACACAGAGGGGATCTTGCTGTGGGTCTGGCCCGGATGTTGCTCCAAAATGTTCCTATGGTTTGACCTAACACAACCAGGTGGAGAGGTCCACTGGTCAAAGCCCGTCCATGCAAAGTCAAAGGGCTAGATCCCGTGGTCAAACGCTACAGGGTTAGGCGGGACGGGGGCCCTGGGGGTAGCAATGCCACCGGAGCATCGCACCGGGCCCTCAAACATGCGGGGTGGTGTGATGACATGTCCGAAGAGGCGGCACGCGTTTCCGGGGCGTGGCCCCCCCTCACGGACGGCGATGACACGGTAGTAGACGTTCTGCGGTAACGATGCGGCGTGAATATTATTAAATACTCAGAGCGCAATAAAATCATGACTTTTTTGCACGACTTGGGCACATGTGCTATAGGAAAGATGGTATTTTTTCATAATTTTTGGTGATGGAGAAGTATCCGAAAAATTCCCTCTACGCGGATTGCCCTTTGCGCGTCTACGGCTGTGGCCGGCGGCCTCCGAGGACTAGCATGCCACCAAATCTTGCGTAGGCGGCCTCTCACAAGTCTGGAAGTCTTGTGGCGGTTGCAAACGCCCGACACGCGCGTCCGGGGTGTGCTCCCCCTCACGGACGGCGCCGCCACCGGCACCTGGAGGGGGGAAACGGACGCGTCGGGTCTACACGGAGGGGATCTTGCTGTGGGTCTGGCCCGATTGTTGCTCCAAAGTGTTCCAATGGGCTGACCTAGCACAACCGGGGGGGAGGTCCGCTTGTCAAAGCCCGTCCGTGCAAAGCCAAAGGGCTAGATCCCGTGGTCAAACGCTACAGGGTTAGGCGGGACGGGGGCCCTGGGGGGGTAGCAATGCCACCGGAGCATCGCACCGGGCCCTCATACATGCGGTGTGGTGTGGTGGCATGTCCGAAGAGGCGGCACGCGTCTCCGGGGCGTGGCCCCCCCTCACGGACGGCGATGACACGGTAGTAGACGTTGTGCGGTAATGATGCGGCGTGAATATTATTAAATACTCAGAGCGCGATAAAATCATGAGTTTTTTTGCACGACGTGGGCACATGTGCTATAGGAACGATGGTATTTTTTTCATAATTTTTGGTGATGGAGAAGTATCCGAAAAATTCCCTCTATGAGGATTGCCCTTCGCGCGTCTACAGCTGTGCCCGGCGGCCTCCGGGGGCTAGCATGCCGCCAAATCTTGCGTAGGCGGCCTCTCACAGGTCTAGAAGTTTTGTGGCGGTTGCAAACGCCCGGCACGCATGTTCGGCTTGTGCCCCCCCCTCACGGACGGCGCCGCCGCCGGCACCTGGAGGGGGGAAACGGACGCGTCGGGTCTACACGAAGGGGATCTTGCTGTGGGTCTGGCCCGGTTGTTGCTCCAAAAGTGTTCCTATGGGTTGATCTAACACAACCGGGCGGGGAGGTCCGCTGGTCAAAGCCCGTCCGTGCAAAGTCAACGGGATAGATCCCGTGGTCAAACGCTATAGGGTTAGGCGGGACGGGAGCCCTAGGGGGGTAGCAATGCCACCGGAGCGTCGCACCGGGCCCTCATACATGCGGGGTGGTGTGGTGGCATGTCCGAAGAGGCGGCACGCGTCTCCGGGGCGTGCCCCCCCCTCACGGACGGCGATGACACGGTAGTAGACGTTCCGCGGTAACGATGCGGCGTGAATATTATTAAATACTCGGAGCGCGATAAAATCATGAGTTTTTTTGCACGACGTGGGCACATGTGCTATAGGAACGATGGCATTTTTTCATAATTTTTGGTGATGGAGAAGTATCCGAAAAATTCCGTCTACGCGGATTGCCCTTCGCGTGTCTACGGCTGTGGCCGGCGGCCTCCGGGGGCTAGCATGCTGCCAAATCTTGCGTAGGCGGCCTCTCACAAGTCTGGAAGTGTTGTGGCGGTTGCAAACGCCCGGCACGCGTGTCCGGGGTGTGCCCCCCCCTCACGGACGGCGCCGCCGCCGGCACCTGGAGGGGGGAAACAGACGCGTCGGGTCTACACGGAGGGGATCTTGCTGTGGGTCTGGCCCACTTGTTGCTCCAAAGTGTTCCTATGGGCTGACCTAACACAACCGGGCGGGGAGGTCCGCTGGTCAAAGCCCGTTCGTGCAAAGTCAAAGGGCTAGATCCCGTGGTCAAACGCTACAGGGTTAGGCGGGACGGGGGCCCTGGGGGGGGGTAGCAATGCCACCGGAGCGTCGCACCGGGCCCTCATACATGCGGGGTGGTGTGGTGGCATGTCCGAAGAGGCGGCACGCGTCTTCGGGGCGTGGCCCCCCCTCACGGACGGCGATGACACGGTAGTAGACGTTCCGCGGTAACGATGCGGCGTGAATATTATTAAATACTCGGAGCGCGATAAAATCATGAGTTTTTTTGCACGACGTGGGCACATGTGCTATAGGAACGATGGTATTTTTTCATAATTTTTGGTGATGGAGAAGTATCCGAAAAATTCCCTCTACGCGGATTTCCCTTCGCGCGTCTATGGCTGTGGCCGGCGGCCTCCGGGGGCTAGCATGCCGCAAATCTTGCATAGGAGGCCTCTCACAAGTCCGGAAGTGTTGTGCCCGGCACGCGTGTCCGAAGAGGCAGCACGCGTCTCCGGGGCGTGCCCCCCCCCTCACGGACGGCAACATACTTCACTCTTATCATTTTAGCAAGAACAAGTGCAATCAACTTCCACATCTTGCACTAGTTCAAGGAGTCACAAACCCTCGTGTTGGTAAGACAAGGGACAAGGTAACCTAAAAGTTTTCATGGACATCATCTTGATGGGAATCCTTGGAGTTGTAGTCGTACTTGATGAAGTGGAACTTGAAGTAGTCTTGGGAATCCACTTGACTAAGGTCTTAGGAGCTTCTTCAAATGCATCAATTTCCTCTTGAAGCTTGTCCTTGCCTTTTTGCTCGTAGTCTTGTGGTGGAAGATCATCTTGAGCTTGTGTCCCCTTGAAAGAAGTATACTTCTCTTGTTGAGGGACAAACTTTGTCTTGGGGTATTGATCTTCTTCCCACTCAACTCCATTGGCATTGAACTTTCGTTCAAAACCAACACCTTGATTCTTCCGGTGCATTCCTTGCTTGCGCACAATTTCCTCGAATTGCTTACTCCCGGCAAGGCTTTTGTACACTCCTTTCTCTATAATTCCCTTCAATAAACTATTTTCTTGCTCAAGTGTAACTTGGCTAAGAGAATCATTAGTGGAATCAAGAGAGCTACTAGAAGCAACAATATTGGATTTAGCATGATCATTGTTACTACTAGAGGAAGAATCTTTCTTGTTAGACTTGACTTGAGGCATGTAAGTGGATAAGAGTAAACGCTTGGCAATGTAAGAAGAACTTTTCTTGCGGAGATCATCATTGATTGCTTTTAAGAACTCATGCTCTTGCTCAAGTAGTCGCTGGAGTTGGAGCTGAAGTAGTCGCTGGAGTTGGAGCTGAAGTAGATGCTGGAGCTGAGGCTGTAGCTGGTGCTGAAGTGGTGGCTCTTGTGTCAGCAACTGGCACGGCAGATGACCTCGGGCCTCTTGGCACTCTGGAAAAGGCATGAGTAGTAGTCCCGCCTCTCCTCTCCCGCATGTCCTCCTGGAGCTGCTCCACTGCAGACTGAACTTCCGTTACCTTGACATCCAAGTCATAGAACTTCTGTTCCATGATTCTCTCTAGGCTCTGCTGATTCTGAGTGAGGGTGGCCAGACTCTGCTCAATCCTCAGCGTGGATGCAATCAAGTAACCAAGCTGCTCTTGTTTGGTCTTCAAGAAGTATTCAGATGCCTCCTCTTGAGTAGGCATCTTGGCAGCTTTCTCCTTCCTCGCCTTCTCCTTCTTTGCAAATGCTTGGGCAGATAATGGCTTGTTCTCAGTCATGACCACTTGGTTATCCTCAAAATCTGGACGGATGGGCAAATGTTCCTTATCCAATAGATATATGCCCATGCCCATCTTGGAGTTGATGAGCTCCTGAATCTAAGGGGCATATCCGCAACTCCTCTTCTGATCTGCTGCAGTCCTCTTGATTGTTTCCACTATGAGGCTCATCACTTTGAACTTCTGAGGCACGTCAAACACATGTAGCAAGTTGATAGCATGGCCTCTGATCATCTTGTGATCTCTAGACTTGGGCAGTAAGGTGTGCCTTAGTATCCAATTGATTGTAGGCAGTCCTGACAGAAGGTAATGCACAGAGCCAAACTTGAAGGTGTCAAGAGCTTCATTGGGAATTTCCTTGTACATATTGGACATGGAGTTGTGGTCCATCTTCTTCTTGGCATAGATATCCAAGTCTTCATCTTGCTCCTCTGGGGCATTAATGATCTGTGCCCACTCAGCAACTGTGGATTGGTACCTTGTACCCTCAGACATCCATGTGATCCTCCCATCTGGATAAAAGTGAGCTGTGGAGTGGAACTGCATGATAAGCTCCTCGTTCCACTTTGTGAGCTTCTGCCCAACAAAGTCAGATACTCCACAAGCTATGAAGCTGTCTTGCACTCCAGGATAGTGCTCCTCATTGTCCTTGATGTATGTCCAATCAACCCAACGCATGTCACAGACAATTGGTTTCTTATCTAGCAAAACAGTCTCATAGAAATCCTGCTGCTCCTTGGTGTGAAACTTGTAGTCCACTGTTGTCCTTCTTCTTGAAGCATATGGGTCTGCTTCTCTCCATTTCCTCAGCCCTAAATCTCTTCTGAGCTTCATATCCTCAGCCACAGGATGAGCATCGTTGTGGTCTGGGATCTTAGGCTTTAGCTTTCTCAGGACATTCTCTTCCTCTTCTTCAGCAACAGTCTCAGGCACTGGGGCCTTGTTCTTCTCAGCTGCAGGAATGCTCCTTGTATTCCTCTTAGGCTTTGGCTTGGAGGCAGCTTTGGGCTTAGATGCAGTAGCCCCTGACCTTATGGCATCACCCATCAGCTTGGGTGCCTTGGGTGCTGGTGTAGCTACCTCTTCTTCCTCTTCTTCTTCCATGATGGAAGCTTTGCCAAGCACTCTAGCAACAGTCTTCTTCACCCTTTCCTTCCTTTTCTTGCCCTCAGCTGCAACTGGCTCTTGGGGAGTGGGCTTCTCAGTTGAGGCTCTTGCCTTTGACATGGGCTGCCTGCCTGCTGGCCTTTTGATTTTCAGGCCTGGCTTAGTGCCTTGAGCTGGCTCAACTCTCTTGGAAGTGGCCTCTTCCTCTGCCACATAGTCCTCATCTTCAGAATCTGAAGTCCTCTTCTTCCTTTGTCTCGTGGCAGCCTTTGGCAAATTTCTAGGAGTGCTCCCGCTGCCTTCATCAGATGAACTGGAGGGACTAGTGCCCTCACTCATCACCACTTGCTGCTCTGACATGTTTTGGCTATCACTTTGATCAGACATGCTGCAAACTGACTGCTGACCCTGTGAATAGATTATAGAAGAGATAGAGTGGACGAGCATCACAAAATGCAGAGATTTTTGCAAAAGAATGATCCAAAAACTTAGTTTTAGTTTCCCACTGAAATCATCTCGGATCTACCGATTTTCAAACTCGGTGATACCGAAGCAGTTTTGGAACCTAAACTAGTGAACTCGGTAGGACCGAGTCACAGTTCGGTGGCACCGAGACTGCTAGGGTTTCACTGAGTTCAAAAATCAGTCACACCGATCAGTAATTCTCGGTCAGACCGAGTCTCACTTGTGCAATGGCATAAGCCAAAACGGTGGGACCGAGTTGAAAGTTTCGGCGGAAACCTAAACCTAGAATTTTCGAATCAAACCTAATCTATGAGCGTTTTGACTGGATAGAAGTTTATCAAACGTGGCTAGAAACAATATGATCACAATGTGCCAGGAATCAGATTGAGGAATAGCACAAAGATCAAGTCGATACCCTAGTTCGGCGGGGACTTGCTACGGCGGCAACGGCGGGGCAGAATTCCCGTTGACGGCGACGGAGACCAGCGACTAGAGGCTGCTGGCGACGAGAAGACGATCCGGAGACCACGAGGGCAGAGCAGGCTATCGCGCGGGCGAAGGGGTTCGGAGAAATTTCCAAATTTTGCCCGTGACTATATATAGCCCGACCCTGTCGGTGTGACCGAGTGGAACGACTCGGTGGCACCGAGATTCATAACTGCGTGTAGTTACTGAAACTCGGTGTGACCGAAAGGTTCAAATCGGTTGCACCGAGATTGAAAACCTAGATCAACTTAATGATCTCGGTAGGACCGAAAGTGGAGTATCGGTCAGACCGAGAATCATAAAGAGGTTTTGGAAGTTTAAGTCTATGACGAATCGGGGACTCCGAGCGCTCCTCACACAGAGTGGTTCGAATCTGACTTGATCAAATTTTGTGATGCAGCATGAATAGAGTTTGAGACGAGAAAAGCATAGATAGCTAGAGGAGGTTCTTAGGCATTCTTGTCCATCCACTTGGCAAAAAGAAATAAAGCCGAACAATCAAAACAACAAGTGGATGTCCTCGAATGAGTAAAATATGCAATCAGCATGCTCACACAATAAGATGGCAAATGAAATATGTGACAAGGCATGCACAACCAATTCTAGCATCTATCAAGCAATTTGCGATGACTAGGTCATCTATATATGAGTATATTGACTTAGGAGTCAAGTGAGATCACTTGATCATAGGTCATACTCATCGTTTAAGCTCAAGTGGGGTTACCACTTTTACATAAAGCATTGTTGTGTTCACATCTTTAGAGTTGCTTTAGCTCAAGTCTTAGAGTAAAGCTCCCCCTAGATGTGATATCCCCCCTAAGAGGGATGAACTAACCTTGGGTATTGTCGATGATGACTTCATGTAGATATTGAAGATGTGGATGCTCAATGTTGATGTAGATCTCTTGGAGCTATCCATTTGAGTGAATTGCACTTTCAATACCTACATGGGTTAGTCCCACAAGGAACAAACAAGGATATCCATAGACATAGAGTGATGCACACAAAAGATGATGTCCATGAAAACTTTTAGGTTACCTTGTCCCTTGTCTTACCAACAAGAGGGTTTGTGACTCCTTGAACTAGTGCAAGATGTGGAAGTTGATTGCACTTGTTCTTGCTAAAATGATAAGAGTGAAGTATGTTGGCGGAGTCACCCTCAAGAACTCTCTAGTTCTTCTTCTTTTGGACCCACATCATCTTGATGGGAATCCTTGGAGTTGTAGTCGTACTTGATGAAGTGGAACTTGAAGTAGTCTTGGGAATCCACTTGACTAAGGTCTTAGGAGCTTCTTCAACTGCATCAATTTCCTCTTGAAGCTTGTCCTTGCCTTTTTGCTCGTAGTCTTGTGGTGGAAGATCATCTTGAGCTTGTGTCCCTTTGAAAGAAGTATACTTCTCTTGTTGAGGGACAAACTTTGTCTTGGGGTATTGATCTTCTTCCCACTCAACTCCATTGGCATTGAACTTTCGTTCAAAACCAACACCTTGATTCTTCCGGTGCATTCCTTGCTTGCGCATAATTTCCTCGAATTGCTTACTCTCGGCAAGGCTTTTGTACACTCCTTTCTCTATAATTCCCTTCAATAAACTATTTTCTTGCTCAAGTGTAACTTGGCTAAGAGAATCATTAGTGGAATCAAGAGAGCTACTAGAAGCAACAATATTGGATTTAGCATGATCATTGTTACTACTAGAGGAAGAATCTTTCTTGTTAGACTTGACTTGAGGCATGTAAGTGGATAAGAGTAAACGCTTGGCAATGTAAGAAGAACTTTTCTTGCGGAGATCATCATTGATTGCTTTTAAGAACTCATGCTCTTGCTCAAGATTGAGCTTTTCAAAGCGTAATTTCTCATGAGCTCTTAAAAGTTCTCGATGATCTTCGAAGATAGTGTCATGAGCTAACTTAAGTGTTTTTAGTTCTTTAGTTAGAGCCTCAATATTCTCCTTATCATTGTCATTCGTTTTATCTTGATTAGCATGATTAATTGGTCTTTCATCATAGTATTCATCACTAGAGTTGTCACCAAGTAAATCATCACCTAACAAGTCATCTTCATCACTATTGAAATCAACATACTCGGGGTGTGTTACCTTAGGACCTTTGGCCATGAAGCATCTTCCAATTCCTTCATTTGGTGAATCAAATATGTCGTAGGAGTTGGTTGTCACAAGTGCTAGACCGGTAACACCTTCATCTTGAGTATCTTCGGAGTCGGAGTGATAACTTCTCTCGGAGTGGCTGTCGGAGTCGGAGCCGGATACCCATTCACCAACATGAGCTTGATGTCTTCGTCTTGTGTATCTCCTTGATGATTTTTCCTTCCTTTCCGAATCCTTGCTTCTCCGTGAGTATCTTCGTTCATAACGATCATCTCTACTCCTTCTCTCTCTTGGTGGTGATCCTTTGCTTCTTCTTTTTGGAGAATCTTCTCTTCTCTTGTAGGGAGCCGTACACTCATTGGAATAGTGTCCGGGTCTTCCACAATTGTAACAGTTTCGCTCTCGACTAGAAGATCTTTTGTCATTGTAGGACCTTGACTTGGAGCTTCTATCTTTGCTTCTACTCTTGTAGAACTTGTTGAAGTTCTACACCATTAAGCTCAATTCTTCATTGAAGTCTTGTTTCTCACTTGATGATGTAGGGGCTTCACATGAGGCTTTATAGGCACCACTTGATTTGTGTGAAGTTCCTCTTTATCCTTAAGTGACATCTCATGAGCAACAATTCTTCCAATCACCTCCGTTGGCTTGAGATCTTTGTAATTTGGCATCATTTGGATCAATGTGCACACGGTATCATATTTTCCATCCAAGGCTCTTAGAATCTTCTTGATGATGAATTTATCGGTCATCTCTTCACTTCCTAAGCCGACAATCTCATTTGTGATGAGAGCAAGCCTAGAGTACATTTCAGCGACACCTTCACCATCCTTCATCTTGAACTTGTCAAGTTGGCTTTGAAGCACATCCAACTTGGATTCCTTGACGGAGTCGGTACCTTCGTGCATATCAATCAAAGTGTCCCAAATTTCCTTTGCATTTTCAAGGCGGCTGATTTTGTTGAATTCTTCGGGGCACAGTCCGTTGAAGAGAATATCACAAGCTTGAGCATTGTATTGCAACATCTTCAACTCATCCGCGGTAGCTTCGCGGTTTGGTTCTCTCCCATCAAAGAAGTCACCTTGCAAACCAACACACACAATGGCCCAAACGGCGGGGTTATGTCCAAGAATATGCATTTTCATTTTATGCTTCCAACTAGCAAAATTAGTACCATCAAAGTAAGGACCTCTACGGTGATAATTTCCCTCGCTAGACGCCATACTCTCCTAGGTTGTGAAACCAAGGCTATGACCACCAAAAGCTATGGAGATCTAGCAAATGGAGACCAAAGCTCTGATACCACTTGTAGGATCGAAAGTATGTCTAGAGGGGGGGTGATTAGACTACTTGACCAAGTAAAAACTTAACCTTTTCCCAATTTTAGTTCTTGGCAGATTTTAGCTAATTTAGGACAAGTCAAGCAATCATCACATAATTCAAGCAAGCATGCAAAGAGTATATAGGCAGCGGAAAGTAAAGCATGCAACTTGCAAGAATGTAAAGGGAAGGGTTTGGAGAATTCAAACGCTATTGGAGACACGGATGTTTTTCCCGTGGTTCGGATAGGTGGTGCTATCCTACATCCACGTTGATGGAGACTTCAACCCACGAAGGGTAACGGTTGCACGAGTCCACACAGGGCTCCACCCAAGGGCAATGGTTGCGCGAGTCCACACAGGGCTCCACCCACGAAGGGTCCACGAAGAAGCAACCACCCACAAAGGGTCCACGAAGAAGCAACCTTGTCTATCCCACCATGGCCAACGCCCACACAGGACTTGCCTCACTAGCGGTAGATCTTCATGAAGTAGGCGATCTCCTTGCCCTTACAAACTCCTTGGTTCAACTCCACAATCTTGTCGGAGGCTCCCAAGTGACACCTAGCCAATCTAGGAGACACCACTCTCCAAGAAGTAACAAATGGTGTGTAGGTAATGAACTCCTTGCTCTTGTGCTTCAAATGATAGTCTCCCCAACACTCAACTCTCTCTCATAGGATTTGGATTTGGTGGAAAGAAGATTTGAGTGGAAAGCAACTTGGGAAGGCTAGAGATCAAGATTCATATGGTAGGAATGGCATGTCTTGGTCTCAACACATGAGTAGGTGGTTCTCTCTCAGAACATATGAGTTGGAATGATGTGTGTGTTCTGATGGCTCTCTCATCGAATGAGGAGGAGGTGGAGGGGTATATATAGCCTCCACACAAAATCCAACCGTTACACAGTTTTCCAATCTCGGTGGGACCGAATCAATAAACTCGGTCGGACCGAAAATGTAAACCTAGTGACCGTTAGAGATTTTCGGTGGGACTGACATGCAACTCGGTAGGACCGATATGGTTAGGGTTTGGGCATAACGTAATCTCGGTGAGACCGATTACACAAACTCGGTGAGACCGAATTTGGTAACTAGCTAACCAGAGAGTTGGTCAGGCAAACTCGGTGGGACCGATTTGCTCCTTCGGTGAGACCGAGTGGAACTCGGTGAGACCGAAAAGTTACAAAGGGGAAACACTGAGTTTACATTGCAATCTCGGTGGGACCGATTCGCTCTTTCGGTGGGACCGAAAAGTTACGAAAGGGAAACAAAGAGTTTGCAACCCCATCTCGGTGAGACCGAGATCCTTATCGGTAGAACCGAATTGCTAGGGTTTGGCAGTGGCTAATGACAAGTGAAACTCGGTGGCGCCGGATAGGAAGAATCAGTAGGATCGAGTTTGGCTTAGGGTTTAGGTCATATGTGGATATGGGAAAGCAGTTGAGGGTTTTGGAGCATATCACTAAGCACATGAAGCAAGAGGCTCATTAAGCAACACCTCATCCCTCCTTAATAGTATTGGCTTTTCCTAAAAGACTCAATGTGATCTTGGATCACTAAAATATAAAATGAAGAGTCTTGAGCTTTTGAGCTTGAGCCAATCCTTTTTCCTTAGCATTTTGAGGGTTCCACTTTCACATCCATGCCATGCCAATCATTGAGCTTTCCTGAAATAATCATCTTGGAATAGCATTAGCTCAATGAGCTATATGTTGTTATGAATTACCAAAACCACCTAGGGATAGTTGCACTTTCACGCGCCCCCTGCCTCGTGGGTCCCTCGGTGCTCCACCGACGTACTCCTTCCTCCTATATATACCCACGTATCCCCAAACGATTAGAACAGGAGCCAAAAACCTAATTCCACCGCCGCAACTTTCTGTATCCACGAGATCCCATCTTGGGGCCTGTTCCGGAGCTCCGCCGGAGAGGGCCGTCATCACGGAGGGCTTCTACATCATCATAGCCCCTCCGATGAAGTGTGAGTAGTTTACCTTAGACCTTCAGGTCCATAGTTATTAGCTAGATGGCTTCTTCTCTCTTTTTGGATCTCAATACAATGTTCTCCCCCTCTCTTGTGGAGATCTATTCGATGTAATCTTCTTCTTTTGCGGTGTGTTTGTTGAGACCGATGAATTGTGGGTTTATGATCAAGTCTATCTATGAACAATATTTGAGTCTTCTCTGAATTCTTTTATGTATGATTGGTTATGTTTGCAAGTCTCTTCGAATTATCCATTTGGTTTGGCCAACTAGATTGGTAGTTCTTGCCATGGGAGAAGTGCTTAGCTTTGGGTTCGATCTTACGGTGTTCTTTCCCAATGACAGAAGGGGCAGCAAGACACGTATTGTATCGTTGCCATTGAGGATAACAAGATGGGGTTTATTTCATATTGCATGAATTTATCTCTCTACATCATGTCATCTTGCTTAAAGCGTTACTCTGTTTTTAACTTAATACTCTAGATGCATGCTGGATAGCGGTCGATGAGTGGAGTAATAGTAGTAGATGTAGAATCGTTTCGATCTACTTGTCACGGACGTGATGCCTATATACGTGATCATGCCTAGATATTCTCATAACTATGCTCAATTCTGTCAATTGCTCAACAGTAATTTGTTCACCCACCTTAGAAAACTTATGCTCTTGAGAGAAGCCACTAGTGAAACCTATGGCCCCCGGGTCTATTCTCATCATATCAATCTCCATCACTTTAATCTTGCTTTGTTTTTACTTTGCCTTTTACTTTTCACTTTGCATATTTATATCAAAAATACCAAAAATATTATCTATCGAATCTCACTTCCGTAAGTGACCGTGAAGGGGTTGACAACCCCTAATCGTGTTGGTTGCGTTGAGCTCTTTGTGTTGTGTAGGTACGAGGGACTTGCGCGTGGCCTCCTACTGGATTGATACCTTGGTTCTCAAAAACTGAGGAAAATACTTACGCTACTCTGCTGGATCATCCTTTCCTCTTCGGGGAAAACCAACGCAAGCTCAAGAGGTAGCAAGAAGAATTTCTGGCGCCGTTGCCGGGGAGTCTACGCAAAAAGTCAACATACCAAGTACCCATCACAATCCCTATCTCCCGCATTACATTAGTTGCCATTTGCCTCTCGTTTTCCTCTCCCCCACTTAACCCTTTCCATTTTATTCGCCCTCTCTTTCTCCTTCCCCTTCTCCTTCTCTGTTTGCCTTTTTCTCGCTTGCCTTTTGTTTGCTCGTGTGTTGGATTGCTTGTTTGTCGCGATGGCTCTACCAAATTTTGGTGATCTTCACTTTAAAAGGTTAGAGGAGATCGGAAACAACGTTAGGAAGTTTATGGTTTTGCAATTTGAGCATAATAATTTCTTTAGAAACGAGCTTAAGGAACAAAAAGGTTTTATGAGTTATATGAATAAAGAGCTCGATGATATGTCTAAAGAATTTGATGGTATCAGATCCCAAATTGCTCGTCTTGAAAAGATGACTGCTGAAATTTCGGACATGCAAGCTACCTTAGTCAATAAGATGGCCGCAAAACCCAATACCTATGAAAATCAAGATGAAGATCTAAAAGTTATTGATGTGTCCCCTATCAAATCTTTGTTTTGCAATATGAATCTTGATGAAACTGAATATGATCTATCTTTACCTAGAAGGCGTTCCAAAAATTCGGAGTATTTAGATCTTTATGATGAAATTGATGAAAGTGGGATTGAAAGAAATAAAAATTTAGATGTTGCTAAACCCACTATATTGGATCTTAAGGAATTTAATTATGAAAGTTGCTCTTTGATTGATTGTATTTCCTTGTTGCAATCCATGCTAAATTCTCCGCATGCTTATAGTCAAAAGAAAGCCTTCACCGAACATATTGTTGATGCCTTGATGCAATCTTATGAAGAAAAACTTGAGTTGAAAGTCTCTATCCCTAGAAAACTCTATGATGAGTGGGAACCAACTATCAAAATTAAAATTAAAGATCATGAGTTTTATGCTTTGTGTGATTTGGGTGCTAGTGTCTCCACTATCCCCAAAACTTTGTGTGATTTGCTAGATTTCCGTGATCTTGATGATTGCTCTTTAAACTTACATCTCGCGGATTCTACTATTAAGAAACCTATGGGAAGGATTAACGATGTTCTTATTGTTGCAAATAGGAATTATGTGCCCGTAGATTTCATTGTTCTTGATATAGATTGCAATCCTTCTTGCCCTATTATTCTTGGTAGACCTTTCCTTAGAACGGTTGGTGCGATTATTGATATGAAGGAAGGCAATATTAGATTACAATTTCCATTAAAAAGGGCATGGAACACTTTCCAAGAAAGAAAATAAAATTGCCATATGAAACCATCATGAGAGCCACTTATGGATTGCCTTCCAAAGATGGCAATACCTAGATCTATCCTCGCTTGTATGCCTAGCTAGGGGCGTTAAACGATAGCGCTTATTGGGAGGCAACCCAATTTTTTTGTGTGTTTTTCTTCTGTTAGGAAATAAATAACCCATCTACCCTCTGGTTGGATGTGGTTTTGTGTTTTAATTAGTGTTTGTGCCAAGCTAGACCTATTGGATCTTCTTGGATGATAGTTATTTGATCTTGCTATAATTTCTAGAAACTTTGTGTTCAGTGCCCGAATTACTAAAAATCATCAGAACGTGATAAAATACTGATTCCAATTGCTGCTGATCAATAAACAAATTATCTAGGTCGTATAATTTTGGTAGATTTTGTGGAGTTCCAGAAGTTTGCGTTAGTTACAGATTACTACAGACTGTTCTGTTTTTGACAGATTCTGTTTTTCGTGTGTTGTTTGCTTATTTTGATGAATCTATGGTTAGTAAAATAGTTTATAATCCATAGATAAGTTGGAATACAGTAGGTTTAACACAAAAATAAATAAAGAATGAGTTCATTACAGTACCTTGAAGTGGTTTTATGTTTTCTTTCTCTAACGGAGCTCACGAGATTTCTATTGAGTTTTGTGTTGTGAAGTTTTCAAGTTTTGGGTGAGTTCTTTTGATGGATTATGGAACAAGGAGTGGCAAGAGCCTAAGCTTGGGGATTCCCATGGCACCCGCAAGATAATCCAAGGACACCAAAAAGTCAAAGCTTGGGGATGCCCCGGAAGGCATCCCCTCTTTCGTCCACTTCCATCGGTAATTTACTTGGAGCTATATTTTTATTCACCAACATGATATGTGTTTTGCTTGGAGCGTCTTGTATTATTTGTGTCTTTGTTTGTTAGTGTGCCATAATCATCCTTGCTGTACACACCTTTTTAGAGAGTCATCTATGAATTAAAATTTGATAGAATACTCTATGTGCTTCACTTATATCTTTTGAGCTATGTAGTTTTTCTCTATGTGCTTTACTTATATCTTTTGAGCGTTGAAATTTTGCTCTATGTGCTTCACTTAGATCTTTTAGAGCACTGTGGTGTTTTGTTTTAAAGAAACTATGATCTCTCATGCTTCACTTAAATTGTTTTGAGAGTCGTAATAGCATGGTAATTTGCTTAATAATAACTTGCTTGGTATTCAAGATTTGTGAAACTTTCTTTTGAGTGCGTTGAATACTAAGAAAAGTTGGATGATTGATAATTGTTTTGAGATATGGAGGTAGTAATATCAAAGTCATGCTAGTAGAGTAATTGTGCATTTGAGAAGTGCTTGAGTTAAAGTTTGCAAGTCCCGTAGCATGCACGTATGGTTAACATTATGCAACAAATTTGAAACATGAGGTGTTATTTGATTGTCCTCCTTATGAGTGGCGGTCGGGGACGAGCGATGGTCTTTTCCTACCAATCTATCCCCCTAGGAGCATGCACGTAATACCTTGGTTTTTGATGTCTTGTAGATTTTTCCAATAAGTACATGAGTTCTTTATGACTAATGCTGAGTCCATGGATTATACGCACTCTCACCCTTCCATCATTGCTAGCCTCTACGGTACCGTGCATTGCCCTTTCTCACATTGAGAGTTGGTGCAAACTTCGCCGGTGCATCCAAACCCCGTGATATGATACCCTCTTTCACACATAAACCTCCTTATATCTTCCTCAAAACAGCCACCATACCTACATATTATGGCATTTTCATAGCCATTCCGAGATATATTGCCATGCAACTTTCCACCATCCAGTTTATCATGATACATTCATCATTGTCATATTGCTTAGCATGATCATGTAGTTGACATAGTATTTGTGGCAAAGCCACCGTTCATAATTTTTACTTGTCACTCTTGATTCATTGCATATCCCAGTACACCGCCGGAGGCATTCATATAGAGTCATACTTTGTTCTAGCATCGAGTTGTAATCATTGAGTTGTAAATAAATAGAAGTGTGATGATCATCATTCAGTAGAGCATTGTCCCAAAAAAAGAGAAAGGCCAAAGAAAAAAAGAAGGCCCAAAAAAAACAAAAAGGGGCAATGTTACTATCCTTTTTTCCACACTTGTGCTTCAAAGTAGCACCATGATTAGCGAGTCTCATATATTGTGCTTCAAAGTAGCACCATGTTCTTCATATAGAGAGTCTCTTGAGTTATCACTTTCATATACTAGTGGGAATTTTTCATTATAGAACTTGGCTTGTATATTCCAACAATGGGCCTTCTCAAGTGCCCTAGGTCTTCATGAGCAAGCAAGTTGGATGCACACCCACTTAGTTTCTTTTGTTGAGCTTTCATACATTTATAGCTCTAGTGCATCCGTTGCATGGCAATCCCTACTCCTCGCATTAACATCAATCGATGGGCATCTCCCTAGCCCATTGATTAGCCTCGTTGATGTGAGACTTTCTCCTTTTTTGTCTTCTCCACACAACCCCCATCATTATATTCTATTCCACCCATAGTGCTATATCCATGGCTCACGCTCATGTATTGCGTGAAAGTTTATGAGTTTGAAATTATTAAGGTATGAAACAATTGCTTGGCTTGTCATCGGGGTTGTGCATGATGAGAGCATTCTTGTGTGACGAAAATGGAGCATGACTAAACTATATGATTTTGTAGGGATGAACTTTCTTTGGCCATGTTACTTTGAGAAAACATAATTGCTTTGTTAGTTTTCTTGAAGTGTTATTATTCTTTATGTCAATATGAACTTTTGTCTTGAATCTTTCTAATCTGAATATTCATACCACAATTAAGAAATTTTGCATTGAAATTATGCCAAGTAGCACTCCGCATCAAAAATTCTCCTTTTATCATTTACTACTCGAGGACGAGCAGGAATTAAGCTTGGGGATGCCTGATACGTCTCCAACGTATCTATAATTTTTGATTGCTCCATGCTATATTATCTACTGTTTTGGACTATATTGGGCTTTATTTTCCACTTTTATATTATTTTTGGGACTAACCTATTAATCGGAGGCCCAACCCAGAATTGCTATTTTTTTGCCTATTTCAGTGTTTCAAAGAAACAGAATATCAAACGGAGTCCAAACAGAAAAATCCTTTTTGGAACGTGATTTTCTTCTCGGATAAGACCCAGGAGACTTGGACCCTACTCCAAGAAGTACCGGAGGCGGTCACGAGGGTAGGGGCCGCCCCCCCCCTACAGGGCGCGCCCCCTGCCTCGTGGGCCCCTCGGTGCTCCACCGACATACTCCTTCCTCCTATATATACCCACGTACCCCCAAACGATCAGAATAGGAGCCAAAAACCTAATTCCACCGCTGCAACTTTCTGTATCCACGAGATCCCATCTTGGGGCCTGTTCCGGAGCTCCGTCGGAGAGGGCCGTCATCACGGAGGGCTTCTACATCATCATAGCCCCTCCGATGAAGTGTGAGTAGTTTACCTCAGACCTTCAGGTCCATAGTTATTAGCTAGATGGCTTCTTCTCTCTTTTTGGATCTCAATACAATGTTCTCCCCCTCTCTTGTGGAGATCTATTTGATGTAATCTTCTTCTTTTGCGGTGTGTTTGTTGAGACCGATGAATTGTGGGTTTATGATCAAGTCTATCTATGAACAATATTTGAATCTTCTCTGAATTCTTTTATGTATGATTGGTTATCTTTGCAAGTCTCTTCGAATTATCTGTTTGGTTTGGCCAACTAGATTGGTAGTTCTTGCCATGGGAGAAGTGCTTAGCTTTGGGTTTGATCTTGCGGTGTTCTTTCCCAGTGACAGAAGGGGCAGCAAGACACGTATTGTATCGTTGCCATCGAGGATAACAAGATGGGGTTTATTTCATATTGCATGAATTTATCTCTCTACATCATGTCATCTTGCTTAAAGCGTTACTCTGTTTCTAACTTAATACTCTAGATGCATGCTGGATAGCGGTCGATGAGTGGAGTAATAGTAGTAGATGCAGAATCGTTTCGATTTACTTGTCACGGACGTGATGCCTATATACGTGATCATGCCTAGATATTCTCATAACTATGCTCAATTCTGTCAATTGCTCAACAGTAATTTGTTCACCCACCTTAGAAAACTTATGCTCTTGAGAGAAGCCACTAGTCAAACCTATGGCCCCCGGGTCTATTCTCATCATATCAATCTCCATCACTTTAATCTTGCTTTGTTTTTACTTTGCCTTTTACTTTTCACTTTGCATCTTTATATCAAAAATACCAAAATATTATCTATCGGATCTCACTTCCGTAAGTGACCGTGAAGGGATTGACAACCCCTAATCGCGTTGGTTGCGTTGAGCTCTTTGTGTTGTGTAGGTACGAGGGACTTGCGCATGGCCTCCTACTGGATTGATACCTTGGTTCTCAAAACTGAGGGAAATACTTACGCTACTCTATGGCATCATCCTTTCCTCTTTGGGGAAATGCAACGCAAGCTCAAGAGGTAGCAACACCTTACGGTGGATTGCCGCAATCGCTCCAAGAGTCCTACCTTCATACAGTTTGGGACGATGGGTTTGCCAGGCTGCTCTTTCTTCGCTTTGGATGCTGATGTTCTTGTGGTGATGGCCGCGCCGTCTCTCTCTAACGCAGCCATCATAACTGTTTTTGGTCAAAAGATTTCCCCGCAGACTCTCCTGGATGGTCTGAAGATTTGGGACGATGGGGGTTGGGACTGGCAGGTGCGCCAGCTTTCAAAATATGAGTTCGCAGTGGTCTTTCCCTCCAAGGACTGTCTAAGGATGATCTCCTCGTGCACTAGCTTTACTCTTCCTCTAAACCAACTGGTGGTGTCATTCAAAGCGGCTACTTGGGGTGCGAAGGCGGTTGGCCCTCTCACCAAGACTTGGCCCGGGGACGGAGTCGCCTGTGCGGTGCTCCCGTTGCTGCACTCTCCGGCGTCCACGGAGCGCAAGGGCCGGTGCGTGCGTGACTCTGGCGTTTGGGTGGCAGTGCGGGCTGAGAGGCGCGCTGCGGCCAGGGACCTTCCTACTCCAGGTTCATCTGTCCAACCCCCTCTCCATGCTTTCCCTATTCGCCTTGTTTTACCTGCGCTGTCGGATGATCATTTGCTTCATATTATGTCTGATGTTGGGGTGGTTGTTGAACCGGGGTTGGGCTCCCCTTCTCGCCTTCTTTCTGTCATTAGGGCTAATGAGGTTGCCCAGGCAGCTATTGCCAAGGCCATGGAGGCCGCGACTGTTGCCGGACCTGCTGGGGCCCAGGGTCAGTCTGGGGAAGGTGGAGCGACAAATGGTTGTGGCCAGTCACCTCCACCTCATGCTCAAGTTAAGAGAGATCATTCCAAGCACTCTAAGCCTTGTTTGGCCCCGTGCAGATCGAGCCTCCGTATTAAAAACCTTTCCTATAAATGAAAGCTCTCTTTTGGTACGTTCGAGGTTTTGGTGCTAGGGGCGCCGAGACCAGATTCATGACTTGGTTTGTGGAGAGCATATTGACATTTTAGGGTTGGTTGAAATGTTTAAGGAATCCTTTTCCTCTCCTGAACTGTCTGCGGTGGCTGGCATGGACAGGTTCGACTGGCACTTTCTCCCTGCTTCGGGCCATTCTGGGGGCATCTTGATAGGGTCTAAATGGGACGTGTTTGATTTCATTACCTTTGATCATGGCATCTTTTGGGCTAGCTGCGTGGTTCATCATCGCCAGCTTAACAACTTATGGGGATTTTTGGTGGTTTATGGCCCCGCGGACCACTCTCTTGCCCCTTTGTTTTTGGATGAACTTCCGATTAAGATTGAATCCTATAATATTCCTCTTCTAATTGGTGGTGATTTCAATTTGTTATGCTCCCCGACAGATAAAAATAGCCCTAATTTTTCTTGGCCTCTTGTCAATGCTTTTAATGAGTTCATTAGTAATTGCGCGCTCCGTGAGCTCCTTAGGGTAGGGGCGCGGTTCACCTGGTCTAACCATCAGTCCTCTCCTGTTCGGTCGGTGCTGGATCGGGTCTTTATCTGTGATAGGTGGGATTTGCTTTTCCCCCGTGTGGTGCTGAAAGCCAGGCCTGCGGTTGGCTCCGATCATGCCCCCCTCGTCGTGGATGCGGGCATCCTTTCCCTTGTGTCGCCTTCCTGCTTCCAATTTGATGCCTCTTGGCTTGTAGTGGAGGGATTCTATGAGATGATGGCTTCCAAGATCTCTAATCTTCTTTCCTCCTCTCGTCGTTTCTTTGGCCCCATGGATGACTGGCATAAGGTGTCATATGAGCTTCGTAAATTCTTAAGGGGTTGGTCTCGGAATAGGGCAGTCGAGCTCCGTAGGGAAAAAGAGACCCTTGAATCTCAACTCCGGGATCTGGACCACTCTGCTGACTTGTCTGGGCTCTCCGCTTCTCAATGGGCTACTCGTTACTCCCTGGAAGATGCTTTGATGCTGCTGCACCAGCAGTCAGAAATTTACTGGTGTCAGCGCGGTGCCCTTAATTGGACCTTGAAGGGTGATGCTATGACGACTTATTTCTTCGCGATCGCCGATGGTAGACGTCGGAGATGCTTCATTGACAGTCTTTTGATTGATGGCGTCAGAGCCTCGGACCAATCTCTCATTATGAATCACATTGTTGGGTTTTACTCCAATCTCCTCGGCCCTAAGCCGGATCCTAGGCTTGCCCTCTCCTCTGACTTCTGGGATGCGGGTTGTAAGATTTCTCCAGACGGGAACATGGGACTGATGGTTCCTTTATCTGACAAGGAGATCTGGCAGGTGATTAGTTCGGCTAATCCAAACGCTGCCTCTGGGCCTGATGGTTTCTCGATGCCCTTCTTTAAGAAATTTTGGTCGTAGTTGCGGGCTCTCGTGTGTAAGATCATCCAAGGTTTCTGGTTGGGGACGGTGGATATCTCTCGTCTTAACTATGCTGTCATTACTCTTATTCCTAAAGTCAAGGGAGCGGACTTGATTTCGAAGTTTAGGCCTATTGCCCTTATCAATAATTTCACCAAATTTCCTGCCAAAGGGCTAGCCACTCGCCTCTCTCCCATTGCCCATCGTACCATCAGTCCTTTTCAATCGGCTTTTATTAAAGGTCGTTTCATCTTGGATGGGGTTCTTTGCCTTCATGAAATTGTGCATGACCTTAAGACTCATAAATCGAAAGCGGTGATTCTTAAACTCTATTTTGAGAAGGCATATGATTCGGGGAGCTGGCCTTTTTTGCGTAGGGTCTTGCTAGCTAAAGGGTTTGAGGGGCCCCTTGTTCATAGAAACATGCACTTGGTCTCGGGAGGCCATACTGCCATCTATGTTAATGGTCAGGTTAGTAAGTTTTTTGCCAATGGTAGGGGCCTTCGGCAAGGTGATCCTGCCTCACCCATTTTGTTCAACTTCATTGCGGATGCCTTATCCCGCTTGCTTTCTAGTGCAGCAGCTTATGGGCACACCTCTCCGGTTAGCTCTAATCTTCTTCCCCAAGGGATGACCCACCTTCAGTATGCGGATGCCACTATCATTATGGTTGAGCTGAATGATGCCTGCCTCGCTCATCTCAAATTTATTATCCTCTGCTTCGAGGCGATGTCGGGCCTTAGGATAAACTTTGCCAAGAGTGAAGTGATTGTTACTGGTGTGGACGAGTCGGAAGCTGTGCGAGTGGCACATCTTCTTAATTGTAAGCTAGGGTCTTTCCCTTTCAGATATTTGGGCCTTCCCATATCCCCGGGCGTGCTTCATGCGAAAGAATTTGCCCCGGTGGTCACAAAGGCGGGCAACAGGGTCCTTCCCTGGCGTGGTAGGTATAATTCCAATGCGGGTAAAGTGGCTTTGATCAATGCTTGTCTGTCCTCCCTCCCCATGTTCCTGATGGGCTTCTACCTCTTATCGGTTGGGACACATGCTGGTTTTGATAAACACCGTGGGGCATTCTACTGGAACGCCGTTGATAATCGCCGTAAATATCGCTTTGTTAAATGGAAGTTGATGTGTAGGCCCAAAAACCTTGGGGGGTAAGGGATTATTAACACTTCCATCATGAACCAATGTTTGTTGATCAAATGGTGGTGGAAGATTATGAGTGCTGAGGACCAGCCCCTTTGGTTCTCTATTCTTAAGGCTAAATATTTCCCTTCCTCGAGCCCGATGTTTGCTCACTCGCGGGGTGGCTCTCCGTTTTGGAAGTCCCTGGTCAAAGTTAGGCTTGTTTTCTAGTCTTTTGTTAAGTTTGTAGTTGGGGATGGTTCCTCTATTAGGTTTTGGCTGGACTGGTGGTGTGGAGACTCACCCCTCTCGGTGACTTTCCCCACCTTATTTTCTTATTGCTCTGTTCCGAATATTTCTGTTGCGGAGTTGGCTTCCCATGGGTGGAACCTGGCCTTCCGTCGATCCTTGTCGCCTGTAGAGTTTGAAGACTGGAAACGCCTTACTGCCTTCTTCCCTACGCTCTCGATGAACAAGGATTTGGTGTTTTGGCCGTTGTCTGCCTCTGGGCGCTTCTCTGTTAAGTCACTCTACTCTAAGCCTGTTGGTGGCACGCCTACTAATCGTTTTTCCCAGATTTGGAAGGCCCGGATTCCCCCTAAGATTAAGATTTTCTTATGGCAAGCCTTCAGAGGCCGGCTGCCTTCGGCTGATCAGATTCGTAAGAGAAATGGGCCGGGATCCCAATTCTGTGCTCTGTGCGGTGTTGTGGAGGATGCGGAGCATATTTTTTTCTACTGTGTCTTGGCTAAGCTCATTTGGAGTTGCGTGAGGGATTGGCTTCTTGTCTCTTGGGCCCCTGCCTCCTTTGCCGAGCTGCGCAGCTTAGCAAGCAACCTTTCTGGCGTCTCCAGACGTATCTTTTGGGTGGGCCTGGGGCTTTTTGCTGGTCCCTTTGGACGACTAGGAACAAATTTACTATTGAGCACGTGTTTCCGGCTAAACATGTTGATTGCTTATTTAAATCGTGTGCTTTCTTGCAGGAGTGGAAATCATTGACTAAGGTCGACGACCAGTATGCGCTCTCTATGCTGATCTCCAAAGTTCGGGCTTCGGCTTCTCAGTTATGCAGACAAGAGCAGGATGATTAGTTGCTTTTCTTTTGGGCCGACAGTTTAGCTTTATTTGGGCCTTTCTCTTCCCGCCTACGTGCCGTGTACTGGCGAGGGAGCCAGTACCGGACTGTCTTCTCTTTCGTTTGAACCGTCGTTGGGGTCTGGATGGTGTGTGGCACGTTCTGTATGTGGTCCCTACCTACCTTATGGCTTTATTTATAAAGTCGGACGTATGCCTTTCCTCTAAAAAAAATGTTATTCCTTTTTCCTTGATCAATGCAAGAATTATCAACGGTACTTAGAAGCTTAAACAAAAACACTTAGTGAAAAAAACTAAGGAAGAGACCAGAGGCAATGTAACACTAACTACAATACACAAACTGTGGTACCTCAGAGTGATGCTGAATGTACGCATCAAGAACTTCACCGGCACGATAAATGATACGAACAAGCAAATATGTACATTTAAATATTGCCATTTCCTCGGGCTTCACGTGTTCATAGTGCTCCAATACTATACGATCCATGATAACTTCAAACCCATTTTGATTGCCATTGACACTTCTCTTGGAGGAACGGCTCCCACGGATCTGCCCTTGAGCTGCCAGGAGTAAAACTGCAGTCTCTACAGGCCTTTTTTTCCTTTATGTACTCCCTCCGTTCCCAAATATAAGTCTTTCTAGACATTCCAACAAGTGACTACATATGGGGCAAAATGAGTGAATCTACACTCTAAAATATGTCTACATACATTTGTATGTTGTATTCTATTTGAAATGTCTAAAAAGACTTATATTTAGGAACGGACTCGGAGGGAGTACATTCAGAGCTCATCCACCAGATTATCTGTTTCTCTAGCAAGCAGTCTAATCGTATCCAAGAAGATCTTCTGTTAAAAAGCACCGAGGAAAAAATATGAGTGCCTTTTAACATCTGCATGCGAGCAAGTAATGCTGAATATTACTTCCTGTCTTATTGCTTCATTTTATCCAAACACACCAAAGCATGGATTCTCATTGTATCTGAATATAAAATAATAACATGCCAAATACATAAACACTTTCAGAAGGTAAGCATGATTAGTATTCTATCTATTTCTTAATAAAAAATCCATCTCTCGCAAGTGGAGATGAAAGCACACTCAGTCCTTCGGTATGATATACGAGTATACAACTACAAATTGGGGGTCATCTCTGAGCCAAAGAAAATCAAATTAGCTAATGACAATCTGAAACTGATGATTCCATGTCTAAAAAATAAGGTTAAGAACTTACAACACAAGAACACAAACCGCAGGTAAAATAGGAATTATATCGCTGACAAGAGGAGATGTAAGGATGCTCAGTCCTTGGGTATTGGTATAGCAGTTGTATGCGATATATGCAATGGCCACAATCGTTTAAATTTTCATGCTGCAAAAGTAGGACTTTGTGTAGCGAGGGAAATGACACAAACCATCTCGGGTAGGCACAAGAGATGGATGAGGTTGTAGGTATAATCCTCATAGTCCCGATTAGAAGAAAGATTGTCCTCCAAATACTTATGCAGACAAGCATTTTCAACCGCAACATGGAGCGGGAGTAGACCCTCTATGACTTTATTACCGACTGTGCGCACATTGGCTGATGCACCGTGGCAAAACAGCAATTTGATCATGCGAACAGAGAACCTTTCAGCAGCTTCATGGAGGGGGAAGTATCCATATTGGTTGATGCAGTTGGGATTAGCATGCATCCCATTGAGTTCAGGAGCCTTGCCCTCCAATACAACTTTCGCACATCGTAAGGCGCTATGATTGGCCATGTAGGTCAACGTTTTCGCGGTGATGGTCAGATTCCAATGCATGCACGCCACACTCTCAAAAAGGCGTAGGAAGTGTCGGACACTGTCCTTCTCCAAGGTGCAACCTCCAAGCGGGGAGCTATCTCATTGAAGGCATCCCGCACCCACTGGATGGGTCCATCCACAATTGCAGAAGGTGGAAGATAATCAATCATCAAACTAACAAAGTAATAAACAATATAAACAAAGTATTGCCGATGCCATTTTACTTACAAGAAAATATATTGTTTCATTAGACAAATTCAGTAATCCTAAATTCTGCAGCACTAAAAATAAAGAATATGGAATGATTTGTCATTTGAGATTTTTATAAATGAAGATAACAAGATACCTTGGGTGTAGGGTCTGGGATGACTATATCGTTTGGTTTGGACTCACTACCGGAAAACGGGCATACGCCGACGGCCAAACCTATGCCTACGGCTGCCGTCGGCCTAGTTTGAGATATGCCGACAGCCTAGTCTTGGCCGTCGGCTTACACTGGCCGTCGGGTTACATGGATCTATACCGACGGCTGCCGTCGGCACAGAACGGCCGTCGACCTAGGCGCAGACATGCCGACAGCAGCCGTCGGCATAAATCAGCCGTCGGTATAACGGCGGGCCCGGCGACCTCGCCCGTGACGAGCGGCTAACGCCGTCAAACCTATGCCGACGGTCGGGACGGGCAGCCGTCGGCATATCTCCGCATGCCACGTCACTGATCCGCGGCATAGGTATGCCGACGGCAGCCGTCGGCATAGTTGCCACGTCACCGATCCGTGGCACGGCGCCCACCAGAACCCTGCCGTATCTATGCCGACGGCTTTGCCGTCGGCATAGCTATTTTTTTACATACTTTTTTTGCATATGTTTTAATGCTTTTTTTACATACGTTTTTTTGCATATGTTTTTATGCTTTAAAAAAATATGTTTTCATGCTTTTTTATGTATTATATGAATATATATGTAGTTTGTAATTTTTTCCATAGATTATGAATATATATATATATATATAGTTTGTATTTTTTTCAAGCACATTAATAATATGTTGTCATGTTCTTTTGAATATAGGTCCGTAAATTTTATTAAAATAAAAAACAGCTATGCGACAGAAGTTGAGTGGCGGTTGCAAACGCCCGGCACCCATCTCCGGAGTGTGACCCCCTCACATCCGCGGTGTGCCCCCCTCATGGACGGCGGCGCCGCCAGCATCTGGAGGGCGGAAATAGCCGCATCGGGTCTATACGGAGGGGACGTTGCTCTCAAGTGTTTCTATGGGATGACCTACCACAACCGGGTGGTGTTGTGGCATGTTCGAAGAGGCGGCACGCATCTCCGGGGCGTGGCCCCCCTAACGGGCGGCGCCGCCGCCGGCACCTGGAGGAGGAAAACGGACGCATCAGGTCTACACGGAGGGGATGTAGCTGTCGGTTTGGCCCGGATGTTGCTCCCAGATGTCCCTCTGAGCTGACCTGACACAACCGGGTGGAGAGGTCCACTGTTCAAAGCCCGTTCGTGAAAAGTCAAAGGGCTAGATCTCGTGGTCAACCGCTCCAGGGTTAGGCGGGACGGGGGCCCTGAGGGGGTAGCAATGCCACCGGAGCGTCGCACTGGCCCCTCATACATGCGGGGTGGTGTGGTGGCATGTCCGAAGAGGCGGCACGCGTCTCCGGGGTTTGGCCCCCCTCACGGACGGCGCCACCGCTGGCACCTGGAGTGGGGAAACGGACGCGTCGGGTCTACACAGAGGGGATCTTGCTGTGGGTCTGGCCCGGATGTTGCTCCAAAATGTTCCTATGGTCTGACCTAACACAACCAGGTGGAGAGGTCCACTGGTCAAAGCCCATCCATGCAAAGTCAAAGGGCTAGATCCCGTGGTCAAACGCTACAGGGTTAGGCGGGACGGGGGCCCTGGGGGTAGCAATGCCACCGAAGCGTCGCACCGGGCCCTCAAACATGCGGGGTGGTGTGATGACATGTCCGAAGAGGCGGCACGCGTCTCCAGGGCGTGGCCCCCCCTCACGGACGGCGATGACACGGTAGTAGACGTTCTGCGGTAACGATGCGGCGTGAATATTATTAAATACTCAGAGCGCAATAAAATCATGACTTTTTTGCACGACGTGGGCACATGTGCTATAGGAAAGATGGTATTTTTTTCATAATTTTTGGTGATGGAGAAGTATCTGAAAAATTCCCTCTACGCGGATTGCCCTTTGCGCGTCTACGGCTGTGGCCGGCGGCCTCCGAGGACTAGCATGCCACCAAATCTTGCGTAGGCGGCCTCTCACAAGTCTGGAAGTCTTGTGGCGGTTGCAAACGCCCGACACGCGCGTCCGGGGTGTGCTCCCCCTCACGGACGGCGCCGCCACCGGCACCTGGAGGGGGGAAACGGACGCGTCGGGTCTACACGGAGGGGATCTTGCTGTGGGTCTGGCCTGGTTGTTGCTCCAAAGTGTTCCAATGGGCTGACCTAGCACAACCGGGCGGGGAGGTCCGCTTGTCAAAGCCCGTCCGTGCAAAGCCAAAGGGCTAGATCCCGTGGTCAAACGCTACAGGGTTAGGCGGGACGGGGGCCCTGGGGGGGGGGGGTAGCAATGCCACCGGAGCATCGCACCGGGCCCTCATACATGCGGGGTGGTGTGGTGGCATGTCCGAAGAGGCGGCACGCGTCTCCGGGGCGTGCCCCCCCCCTCACGGACGACGATGACATGGTAGTAGACGTTGTGCGGTAATGATGCGGCGTGAATATTATTAAATACTCAGAGCACGATAAAATCATGAGTTTTTTTGCACGACGTGGGCACATGTGCTATAGGAACGATGGTATTTTTTTTTCATAATTTTTGGTGATGGAGAAGTATCCGAAAAATTCCCTCTATGCGGATTGCCCTTCGCGCGTCTACGGCTGTGCCCGGCGGCCTCCGGGGGCTAGCATGCCGCCAAATCTTGCGTAGGCGGCCTCTCACAGGTCTAGAAGTTTTGTGGCGGTTGCAAACGCTCGGCACACATGTTCGGCTTGTGCCCCCCCTCACGGACGGCGCCGCCGTCGGCACCTGGAGGGGGGAAACGGACGCGTCGGGTCTACACGAAGGGGATCTTGCTGTGGGTCTGGCCCGGTTGTTGCTCCAAAGTGTTCCTATGGGCTGATCTAACACAACCGGGCGGGTAGGTCCGCTGGTCAAAGCCCGTCCGTGCAAAGTCAACGGGATAGATCACGTGGTCAAACGCTATAGGGTTAGGCGGGACGGGAGCCCTAGGGGGGTAGCAATGCCACCGGAGCGTCGCACCGGGCCCTCATACATGCGGGGTGGTGTGGTGGCATGTCCGAAGAGGCGGCACGCGTCTCCGGGGCGTGGCCCCCCCTCACGGACGGCGATGACACGGTAGTAGACGTTCCGCGGTAACGATGCGGCGTGAATATTATTAAATACTTGGAGCGCGATAAAATCATGAGTTTTTTTGCACGACGTGGGCACATGTGCTATAGGAACGATGGTATTTTTTCATAATTTTTGGTGATGGAGAAGTATCCGAAAAATTCCGTCTACGCGGATTGCCCTTCGCGTGTCTACGGCTGTGGCCGGCGGCCTCCGGGGGCTAGCATGCTGCCAAATCTTGCGTAGGCGGCCTCTCACAAGTCTGGAAGTGTTGTGGCGGTTGCAAACGCCCGGCACGCGTGTCCGGGGTGTGCCCCCCCCCTCACGGACGGCGCCGCCGCCGGCACCTGGAGGGGGGAAACGGACGCGTCGGGTCTACACGGAGGGGATCTTGCTGTGGGTCTGGCCCACTTGTTGCTCCAAAGTGTTCCTATGGGCTGACCTAACACAACCGGGCGGGGAAGTCCGCTGGTCAAAGCCCGTTCGTGCAAAGTCAAAGGGCTAGATCCCGTGGTCAAACGCTACAGGGTTAGGCGGGACGGGGGCCCTGGGGGGGGGGGGGTAGCAATGCCACCGGAGCGTCGCACCGGGCCCTCATACATGCGGGGTGGTGTGGTGGCATGTCCGAAGAGGCGGCACGCGTCTTCGGGGCGTGGCCCCCCCCTCACGGACGGCGGTGACACGGTAGTAGACGTTCCGCGGTAACGATGCGGCGTGAATATTATTAAATACTCGGAGCGCGATAAAATCATGAGTTTTTTTGCACGACGTGGGCACATGTGCTATAGGAATGATGGTATTTTTTCATAATTTTTGGTGATGGAGAAGTATCCGAAAAATTCCCTCTACGCGGATTTCCCTTCGCGCGTCTATGGCTGTGGCCGGCGGCCTCCGGGGGCTAGCATGCCGCAAATCTTGCATAGGAGGTCTCTCACAAGTCTGGAAGTGTTGTGGCGGTTGCAAATGCCCGGCACGCGTGTCCGGGGTGTGCCCCCCCTCACGGACGGCGCCGCCGCCGGCACCTGGAGGGGGGAAACGAACGCGTCGGGTCTACACGGAGGGGATCTTGCTGTGGGTCTGGCCCGGTTGTTGCTCCAAAGTGTTCCTATGGGCTGACCTAACACAACCGGGCGGGGAGGTCCGCTGGTCAAAGCCCGTCCGTGCAAAGTTAAATGGCTAGATCCCGTGGTTAAATGCTAGAGGGTTAGGCGGGACGGGGGCCCTGGGGGGGGGGTAGCAATGCCACCGGAGCGTCGCACCGGGCCCTCATACATGCGGGGTGGTGTGGTGGCATGCCCGAAGAGGCGGCACGCGTCTCCGGGGCGTGGCCCCCCCTCACGGATGGCGATGACACGATAGTAGACGTTCTGCGGTAACGATGCGGCGTGAATATTATTAAATACTCGGAGCGCGATAAAATCATGAGTTTTTTTGCACTACGTGGGCACATGTGCTATAGGAACGATGGTATTTTTTCATAATTTTTGGTGATGGAGAAGTATCCGAAAAATTCCCTCTACGCGGATTGCCCTTCGCGCGTCTACGGCTATGGCCGGCAGCCTCCGGGGGCTAGCATGCTGCCAAATCTTGCATAGGCGGCCTCTCACAAGTCTGGAAGTGTTGTGGCGGTTGCAAACGCCCGGCACGCGTGTCCGGGGTGTGCCCCCCCTCACGGACGGCGCCGCCGCCGGCACCTGGAGGGGGGAAACGGACGCGTCGGGTCTACACGGAGGGGATTTTGCTGTGGGTCTGGCCCGGTTGTTGCTCCAAAGTGTTCCTATGGGCTGACCTAACACAACCGGGCGGGGAGGTCTGCTGGTCAAAGCCCGTCCGTGCAAAGTCAAAGGGCTAGATCCCGTGGTCAAACGCTATAGGGTTAGGCGGGACGGGAGCCCTAGGGGGGTAGCAATGCCACCGGAGCGTCGCACCGGGCCCTCATACATGCGGGGTGGTGTGTTGGCATGTCCGAAGAGGCGACACGCGTCTCCGGGGCGTGCCCCCCCTCACGGACGGTGATGACACGGTAGTAGACGTTCTGCGGTAACGATGCGGCGTGAATATTATTAAATACTCGAAGCGCGATAAAATCATGAGTTTTTTTGCACGACATGGGCACATGTGCTATAGGAACGATGGTATTTTTTCATAATTTTTGGTGATGGAGAAGTATCCGAAAAATTCGCTCTACGCGGATTGCCCTTCGTGCGTCTACGGCTGTGGCCGGTGGCCTCCGGGGGCTAGCATGCCGCCAAATCTGCGTAGGTGGCCTCTCACAAGTCTGGAAGTGTTGTGGCGGTTGCAAACGCCCGGCACCCGTGTCCGGGGTGTGCCCCCCCTCACGGACGGCGCCGCCGCCGGCACCTGGAGGGGGGAAACGGACGCGTCAGGTCTACACGGAGGGGATCTTGCTGTGGGTCTGGCCTGGTTGTTGCTCCAAAGTGTTCCTATGGGCTGACCTAACACAACCGGGCGGGGAGGTCCGCTGGTCAAAGCCCGTCCGTGCAAAGTCAAATGGCTAGATCCCGTGGTCAAACGCTACAGGGTTAGACGGGACGGGGGCCCTGGGGGTAGCAATGCCACCGGGGCGTCGCACCGGGCCCTCATACATGCGGGGTGGTGTGGTGGCATGTCCGAAGAGGCGGCACACGTCTCCGGGGCGTGCCCCCCCCTCACGGACGGCAACATACTTCACTCTTATCATTTTAGCAAGAACAAGTGCAATCAACTTCCACATCTTGCACTAGTTCAAGGAGTCACAAACCCTCGTGTTGGTAAGACAAGGGACAAGGTAACCTAAAAGTTTTCATGGACATCATCTTGATGGGAATCCTTGGAGTTGTAGTCGTACTTGATGAAGTGGAACTTGAAGTAGTCTTGGGAATCCACTTGACTAAGGTCTTAGGAGCTTCTTCAAATGCATCAATTTCCTCTTGAAGCTTGTCCTTGCCTTTTTGCTCGTAGTCTTGTGGTGGAAGATCATCTTGAGCTTGTGTCCCCTTGAAAGAAGTATACTTCTCTTGTTGAGGGACAAACTTTGTCTTGGGGTATTGATCTTCTTCCCACTCAACTCCATTGGCATTGAACTTTCGTTCAAAACCAACACCTTGATTCTTCCGGTGCATTCCTTGCTTGCGCACAATTTCCTCGAATTGCTTACTCCCGGCAAGGCTTTTGTACACTCCTTTCTCTATAATTCCCTTCAATAAACTATTTTCTTGCTCAAGTGTAACTTGGCTAAGAGAATCATTAGTGGAATCAAGAGAGCTACTAGAAGCAACAATATTGGATTTAGCATGATCATTGTTACTACTAGAGGAAGAATCTTTCTTGTTAGACTTGACTTGAGGCATGTAAGTGGATAAGAGTAAACGCTTGGCAATGTAAGAAGAACTTTTCTTGCGGAGATCATCATTGATTGCTTTTAAGAACTCATGCTCTTGCTCAAGTAGTCGCTGGAGTTGGAGCTGAAGTAGTCGCTGGAGTTGGAGCTGAAGTAGATGCTGGAGCTGAGGCTGTAGCTGGTGCTGAAGTGGTGGCTCTTGTGTCAGCAACTGGCACGGCAGATGACCTCGGGCCTCTTGGCACTCTGGAAAAGGCATGAGTAGTAGTCCCGCCTCTCCTCTCCCGCATGTCCTCCTGGAGCTGCTCCACTGCAGACTGAACTTCCGTTACCTTGACATCCAAGTCATAGAACTTCTGTTCCATGATTCTCTCTAGGCTCTGCTGATTCTGAGTGAGGGTGGCCAGACTCTGCTCAATCCTCAGCGTGGATGCAATCAAGTAACCAAGCTGCTCTTGTTTGGTCTTCAAGAAGTATTCAGATGCCTCCTCTTGAGTAGGCATCTTGGCAGCTTTCTCCTTCCTCGCCTTCTCCTTCTTTGCAAATGCTTGGGCAGATGATGGCTCGTTCTCAGTCATGACCACTTGGTTATCCTCAAAATCTGGACGGATGGGAAAATGTTCCTTATCCAATAGATATATGCCCGTGCCCATCTTGGAGTTGATGAGCTCCTGAATCTGAGGGGCATATCCGCAACTCCTCTTCTGATCTGCTGCAGTCCTCTTGATTGTTTCCACTATGAGGCTCATCACTTTGAACTTCTGAGGCACGTCAAACACATGTAGCAAGTTGATAGCATGGCCTCTGATCATCTTGTGATCTCCAGACTTGGGCAGTAAGGTGTGCCTTAGTATCCAATTGATCGTAGGCAGTCCTGACAGAAGGTAATGCACAGAGCCAAACTTGAAGGTGTCAAGAGCTTCATTGGGAATTTCCTTGTACATATTGGACATGGAGTTGTGGTCCATCTTCTTCTTGGCATAGATATCCAAGTCTTCATCTTGCTCCTCTGGGGCATTAATGATCTGTGCCCACTCAGCAACTGTGGATTGGTACCTTGTACCCTCAGACATCCATGTGATCCTCCCATCTGGATAAAAGTGAGCTGTGGAGTGGAACTGCATGATAAGCTCCTCGTTCCACTTTGTGAGCTTCTGCCCAACAAAGTCAGCTACTCCACAAGCTATGAAGCTGTCTTGCACTCCAGGATAGTGCTCCTCATTGTCCTTGATGTATGTCCAATCAACCCTGCTGCTCCTTGGTGTGAAACCTGTAGTCCACTGTTGTCCTTCTTCTTGAAGCATATGGGTCTGCTTCTCTCCATTTCCTCAGCCCTAAATCTCTTCTGAGCTTCATATCCTCAGCCACAGGATGAGCACCGTTGTTGTCTGGGATCTTAGGCTTTAGCTTTCTCAGGACATTCTCTTCCTCTTCTTCAGCAACAGTCTCAGGCACTGGGGCCTTGTTCTTCTCAGCTGCAGGAATGCTCCTTGTATTCCTCTTAGGCTTTGGCTTGGAGGCAGCTTTGGGCTTAGATGCAGTAGCCCCTGACCTTATGGCATCACCCATCAGCTTGGGTGCCTTGGGTGCTGGTGCAGCTACCTCTTCTTCCTCTTCTTCTTCCATGATGGAAGCTTTGCCAAGCACTCTAGCAACAGTCTTCTTCACCCTTTCCTTCCTTTTCTTGCCCTCAGCTGCAACTGGCTCTTGGGGAGTGGGCTTCTCAGTTGAGGCTCTTGCCTTTGACATGGGCTGCCTGCCTGCTGGCCTTTTGATTTTTAGGCCTGGCTTAGTGCCTTGAGCTGGCTCAACTCTCTTGGAAGTGGCCTCTTCCTCTGCCACATAGTCCTCATCTTCAGAATCTGAAGTCCTCTTCTTCCTTTGTCTCGTGGCAGCCTTTGGCAAATTTCTAGGAGTGCTCCCGCTGCCTTCATCAGATGAACTGGAGGGACTAGTGCCCTCACTCATCACCACTTGCCGCTCTGACATGTTTTGGCTATCACTTTGATCAGACATGCTGCAAACTGACTGCTGACCCTGTGAATAGATTATAGAAGAGATAGAGTGGATGAGCATCACAAAATGCAGAGATTTTTGCAAAAGAATGATCCAAAAACTTAGTTTTAGTTTCCCACTGAAATCATCTCGGATCTACCGATTTTCAAACTCGGTGATACCGAAGCAGTTTTGGAAACTAAACTAGTGAACTCGGTAGGACCGAGTCACAGTTCGGTGGCACCGAGACTGCTAGGGTTTCACTGAGTTCAAAAATCAGTCACACCGATCAGTAATTCTCGGTCAGACCGAGTCTCACTTGTGCAATGGCATAAGCCAAAACGGTGGGACCGAGTTGAAAGTTTCGGCGGAAACCTAAACCTAGAATTTTCGAATCAAACCTAATCTATGAGCGTTTTGACTGGATAGAAGTTTATCAAACGTGGCTAGAAACAATATGATCACAATGTGCCAGGAATCAGATTGAGGAATAGCACAAAGATCAAGTCCATACCCTAGTTCGGCGGGGACTTGCTACGGCGGCAACAGCGGGGCAGAATTCCCGTTGACGGCGATGGAGACCAGCGACTAGAGGCTGCTGGCGACGAGAAGACGATCCGGAGACCACGAGGGCAGAGCAGGCTATCGCGCGGGCGAAGGGGTTCGGAGAAATTTCCAAATTTTGCCCATGACTATATATAGCCCGACCCTGTCGGTGTGACCGAGTGGAACGACTCGGTGGCACCGAGATTCATAACTGCGTGTAGTTACTGAAACTCGGTGTGACCGAAAGGTTCAAATCGGTTGCACCGAGATTGAAAACCTAGATCAACTTAATGATCTCGGTAGGACCGAAAGTGGAGTATCGGTCAGACCGAGAATCATAAAGAGGTTTTGGAAGTTTAAGTCTATGACGAATCGGGGACTCCGAGCGCTCCTCACACAGAGTGGTTCGAATCTGACTTGATCAAATTTTGTGATGCATCATGAATAGAGTTTGAGACGAGAAAAGCATAGATAGCTAGAGGAGGTTCTTAGCATTCTTGTCCATCCACTTGGCAAAAAGAAATAAAGCCGAACAATCAAAACAACAAGTGGATGTCCTCGAATGAGTAAAATATGCAATCAGCATGCTCACACAATAAGATGGCAAATGAAATATGTGACAAGGCATGCACAACCAATTCTAGCATCTATCAAGCAATTTGCGATGACTAGGTCATCTATATATGAGTATATTGACTTAGGAGTCAAGTGAGATCACTTGATCATAGGTCATACTCATCGTTTAAGCTCAAGTGGGGTTACCACTTTTACATAAAGCATTGTTGTGTTCACATCTTTAGAGTTGCTTTAGCTCAAGTCTTAGAGTAAAGCTCCCCCTAGATGTGATATCCCCCCTAAGAGGGATGAACTAACCTTGGGTATTGTCGATGATGACTTCATGTAGATATTGAAGATGTGGATGCTCAATGTTGATGTAGATCTCTTGGAGCTATCCATTTGAGTGAATTGCACTTTCAATACCTACATGGGTTAGTCCCACAAGGAACAAACAAGGATATCCATAGACATAGAGTGATGCACACAAAAGATGATGTCCATGAAAACTTTTAGGTTACCTTGTCCCTTGTCTGACCAACAAGAGGGTTTGTGACTCCTTGAACTAGTGCAAGATGTGGAAGTTGATTGCACTTGTTCTTGCTAAAATGATAAGAGTGAAGTATGTTGGCGGAGTCACCCTCAAGAACTCTCTAGTTCTTCTTCTTTTGGATCCACATCATCTTGATGGGAATCCTTGGAGTTGTAGTCGTACTTGATGAAGTGGAACTTGAAGTAGTCTTGGGAATCCACTTGACTAAGGTCTTAGGAGCTTCTTCAACTGCATCAATTTCCTCTTGAAGCTTGTCCTTGCCTTTTTGCTCGTAGTCTTGTGGTGGAAGATCATCTTGAGCTTGTGTCCCCTTGAAAGAAGTATACTTCTCTTGTTGAGGGACAAACTTTGTCTTGGGGTATTGATCTTCTTCCCACTCAACTCCATTGGCATTGAACTTTCGTTCGAAACCAACACCTTGATTCTTCCGGTGCATTCCTTGCTTGCGCACAATTTCCTCGAATTGCTTACTCCCGGCAAGGCTTTTGTACACTCCTTTCTCTATAATTCCCTTCAATAAACTATTTTCTTGCTCAAGTGTAACTTGGCTAAGAGAATCATTAGTGGAATCAAGAGAGCTACTAGAAGCAACAATATTGGATTTAGCATGATCATTGTTACTACTAGAGGAAGAATCTTTCTTGTTAGACTTGACTTGAGGCATGTAAGTGGATAAGAGTAAACGCTTGGCAATGTAAGAAGAACTTTTCTTGCAGAGATCATCATTGATTGCTTTTAAGAACTCATGCTCTTGCTCAAGATTGAGCTTTTCAAAGCGTAATTTCTCATGAGCTCTTAAAAGTTCTCGATGATCTTCGAAGATAGTGTCATGAGCTAACTTAAGTGTTTTTAGTTCTTTAGTTAGAGCCTCAATATTCTCCTTATCATTGTCATTCGTTTTATCTTGATTAGCATGATTAATTGGTCTTTCATCATAGTATTCATCACTAGAGTTGTCACCAAGTAAATCATCACCTAACAAGTCATCTTCATCACTATTGAAATCAACATACTCGGGGTGTGTTACCTTAGGACCTTTGGCCATGAAGCATCTTCCAATTCCTTCATTTGGTGAATCAAATATGTCGTAGGAGTTGGTTGTCACAAGTGCTAGACCGGTAACACCTTCATCTTGAGTATCTTCGGAGTCGGAGTGATAACTTCTCTCGGAGTGGCTGTCGGAGTCGGAGCCGGATACCCATTCACCAACATGAGCTTGATGTCTTCGTCTTGTGTAGCTCCTTGATGATTTTTCCTTCCTTTCCGAATCCTTGCTTCTCCGTGAGTATCTTCGTTCATAACGATCATCTCTACTCCTTCTCTCTCTTGGTGGTGATCCTTTGCTTCTTCTTTTTGGAGAATCTTCTCTTCTCTTGTAGGGAGCCGTACACTCATTGGAATAGTGTCCGGGTCTTCCACAATTGTAACAGTTTCGCTCTTGACTAGAAGATCTTTTGTCATTGTAGGACCTTGACTTGGAGCTTCTATCTTTGCTTCTACTCTTGTAGAACTTGTTGAAGTTCTTCACCATTAAGCTCAATTCTTCATTGAAGTCTTGTTTCTCACTTGATGATGTAGGGGCTTCACATGAGGCTTTATAGGCACCACTTGATTTGTGTGAAGTTCCTCTTTATCCTTAAGTGACATCTCATGAGCAACAATTCTTCCAATCACCTCCGTTGGCTTGAGATCTTTGTAATTTGGCATCATTTGGATCAATGTGCACATGGTATCATATTTTCCATCCAAGGCTCTTCGAATCTTCTTGATGATGAATTTATCGGTCATCTCTTCACTTCCTAAGCCGGCAATCTCATTTGTGATGAGAGCAAGCCTAGAGTACATTTCAGCGACACCTTCACCATCCTTCATCTTGAACTTGTCAAGTTGGCTTTGAAGCACATCCAACTTGGATTCCTTGACGGAGTCGGTACCTTCGTGCATATCAATCAAAGTGTCCCAAATTTCCTTTGCATTTTCAAGGCGGCTGATTTTGTTGAATTCTTCGGGGCACAGTCCGTTGAAGAGAATATCACAAGCTTGAGCATTGTATTGCAACATCTTCAACTCATCCGCGGTAGCTTCGCGGTTTGGTTCTCTCCCATCAAAGAAGTCACCTTGCAAACCAACACACACAATGGCCCAAACGGCGGGGTTATGTCCAAGAATATGCATTTTCATTTTATGCTTCCAACTAGCAAAATTAGTACCATCAAAGTAAGGACCTCTACGGTGATAATTTCCCTCGCTAGACGCCATACTCTCCTAGGTTGTGAAACCAAGGCTATGACCACCAAAAGCTATAGAGATCAAGCAAATGGAGACCAAA
This sequence comes from Triticum urartu, assembly GCF_056163025.1. Lineage (NCBI taxonomy): Eukaryota > Viridiplantae > Streptophyta > Magnoliopsida > Poales > Poaceae > Triticum > Triticum urartu. The sequence goes on from NC_141877.1 coordinate 614,703,796, forward strand.
GCTCTGATACCACTTGTAGGATCGAAAGTATGTCTAGAGGGGGGGGGGGTGATTAGACTACTTGACCAAGTAAAAACTTAACCTTTTCCCAATTTTAGTTCTTGGCAGATTTTAGCTAATTTAGGACAAGTCAAGCAATCATCACATAATTCAAGCAAGCATGCAAAGAGTATATAGGCAGCGGAAAGTAAAGCATGCAACTTGCAAGAATGTAAAGGGAAGGGTTTGGAGAATTCAAACGCTATTGGAGACACGGATGTTTTTCTCGTGGTTCGGATAGGTGGTGCTATCCTACATCCACGTTGATGGAGACTTCAACCCACGAAGGGTAACGGTTGCGCGAGTCCACACAGGGCTCCACCCAAGGGCAACGGTTGCGCGAGTCCACACAGGGCTCCACCCACGAAGGGTCCGCGAAGAAGCAACCACCCACAAAGGGTCCACGAAGAAGCAACCTTGTCTATCCCACCATGGCCAACGCCCACACAGGACTTGCCTCACTAGCGGTAGATCTTCACGAAGTAGGCGATCTCCTTGCCCTTACAAACTCCTTGGTTCAACTCCACAATCTTGTCGGAGGCTCCCAAGTGACACCTAGCCAATCTAGGAGACACCACTCTCCAAGAAGTAACAAATGGTGTGTAGGTAATGAACTCCTTGCTCTTGTGCTTCAAATGATAGTATCCCCAACACTCAACTCTCTCTCATAGGATTTGGATTTGGTGGAAAGAAGATTTGAGTGGAAAGCAACTTGGGAAGGCTAGAGATCAAGATTCATATGGTAGGAATGGCATGTCTTGGTCTCAACACATGAGTAGGTGGTTCTCTCTCAGAACATATGAGTTGGAATGATGTGTGTGTTCTGATGGCTCTCTCATCGAATGAGGAGGAGGTGGAGGGGTATATATAGCCTCCACACAAAATCCAACCGTTACACAGTTTTCCAATCTCGGTGGGACCGAATCAATAAACTCGGTCGGACCGAAAATGTAAACCTAGTGACCGTTAGAGATTTTCGGTGGGACTGACATGCAACTCGGTAGGACCGATATGGTTAGGGTTTGGGCATAACGTAATCTCGGTGAGACCGATTACACAAACTCGGTGAGACCGAATTTGGTAACTAGCTAACCAGAGAGTTGGTCAGGCAAACTCGGTGGGACCGATTTGCTCCTTCGGTGAGACCGAGTGGAACTCGGTGAGACCGAAAAGTTACAAAGGGGAAACACTGAGTTTACATTGCAATCTCGGTGGGACCGATTCGCTCTTTCGGTGGGACCGAAAAGTTACGAAAGGGAAACAAAGAGTTTGCAACCCCATCTCGGTGAGACCGAGATCCTTATCGGTAGAACCGAATTGCTAGGGTTTGGCAGTGGCTAATGACAAGTGAAACTCGGTGGCGCCGGATAGGAAGAATCGGTAGGACCGAGTTTGGCTTAGGGTTTAGGTCATATGTGGATATGGGAAAGTAGTTGAGGGTTTTGGAGCATATCACTAAGCACATGAAGCAAGAGGCTCATTAAGCAACACCTCATCCCTCCTTAATAGTATTGGCTTTTCCTAAAAGACTCAATGTGATCTTGGATCACTAAAATATAAAATGAAGAGTCTTGAGCTTTTGAGCTTGAGCCAATCCTTTTTCCTTAGCATTTTGAGGGTTCCACTTTCACATCCATGTCATGCCAATCATTGAGCTTTCCTGAAATAATCATCTTGGAATAGCATTAGCTCAATGAGCTATATGTTGTTATGAATTACCAAAACCACCTAGGGATAGTTGCACTTTCACGCGCCCCCTGCCTCGTGGGTCCCTCGGTGCTCCACCGACGTACTCCTTCCTCCTATATATACCCACGTATCCCCAAACGATTAGAACAGGAGCCAAAAACCTAATTCCACCGCCGCAACTTTCTGTATCCACGAGATCCCATCTTGGGGCCTGTTCCGGAGCTCCGCCGGAGAGGGCCGTCATCACGGAGGGCTTCTACATCATCATAGCCCCTCCGATGAAGTGTGAGTAGTTTACCTTAGACCTTCGGGTCCATAGTTATTAGCTAGATGGCTTCTTCTCTCTTTTTGGATCTCAATACAATGTTCTCCCCCTCTCTTGTGGAGATCTATTCGATGTAATCTTCTTCTTTTGCGGTGTGTTTGTTGAGACCGATGAATTGTGGGTTTATGATCAAGTCTATCTATGAACAATATTTGAGTCTTCTCTGAATTCTTTTATGTATGATTGGTTATGTTTGCAAGTCTCTTCGAATTATCCATTTGGTTTGGCCAACTAGATTGGTAGTTCTTGCCATGGGAGAAGTGCTTAGCTTTGGGTTCGATCTTGCGGTGTTCTTTCCCAATGACAGAAGGGGCAGCAAGACACGTATTGTATCGTTGCCATTGAGGATAACAAGATGGGGTTTATTTCATATTGCATGAATTTATCTCTCTACATCATGTCATCTTGCTTAAAGCGTTACTCTGTTTTTAACTTAATACTCTAGATGCATGCTGGATAGCGGTCGATGAGTGGAGTAATAGTAGTAGATGTAGAATCGTTTCGATCTACTTGTCACGGACGTGATGCCTATATACGTGATCATGCCTAGATATTCTCATAACTATGCTCAATTCTGTCAATTGCTCAACAGTAATTTGTTCACCCACCGTAGAAAACTTATGCTCTTGAGAGAAGCCACTAGTGAAACCTATGGCCCCCGGGTCTATTCTCATCATATCAATCTCCATCACTTTAATCTTGCTTTGTTTTTACTTTGCCTTTTACTTTTCACTTTGCATATTTATATCAAAAATACCAAAAATATTATCTATCGGATCTCACTTCCGTAAGTGACCGTGAAGGGGTTGACAACCCCTAATCGTGTTGGTTGCGTTGAGCTCTTTGTGTTGTGTAGGTACGAGGGACTTGCGCGTGGCCTCCTACTGGATTGATACCTTGGTTCTCAAAAACTGAGGAAAATACTTACGCTACTCTGCTGGATCATCCTTTCCTCTTCGGGGAAAACCAACGAGCTTAAGGAACAAAAAGGTTTTATGAGTTATATGAATAAAGAGCTCGATGATATGTCTAAAGAATTTGATGGTATCAGATCCCAAATTGCTCGTCTTGAAAAGATGACTGCTGAAATTTCGAACATGCAAGCTACCTTAGTCAATAAGATGGCCGCAAAACCCAATACCTATGAAAATCAAGATGAAGATCTAAAAGTTATTGATGTGTCCCCTATCAAATCTTTGTTTTGCAATATGAATCTTGATGAAACTGAATATGATCTATCTTTACCTAGAAGGCGTTCCAAAAATTCGGAGTATTTAGATCTTTATGATGAAATTGATGAAAGTGGGATTGAAAGAAATAAAAATTTAGATGTTGCTAAACCCACTATATTGGATCTTAAGGAATTTAATTATGAAAGTTGCTCTTTGATTGATTGTATTTCCTTGTTGCAATCCATGCTAAATTCTCCGCATGCTTATAGTCAAAAGAAAGCCTTCACCGAACATATTGTTGATGCCTTGATGCAATCTTATGAAGAAAAACTTGAGTTGAAAGTCTCTATCCCTAGAAAACTCTATGATGAGTGGGAACCAACTATCAAAATTAAAATTAAAGATCATGAGTTTTATGCTTTGTGTGATTTGGGTGCTAGTGTCTCCACTATCCCCAAAACTTTGTGTGATTTGCTAGATTTCCGCGATCTTGATGATTGCTCTTTAAACTTACATCTCGCGGATTCTACTATTAAGAAACCTATGGGAAGGATTAACGATGTTCTTATTGTTGCAAATAGGAATTATGTGCCCGTAGATTTCATTGTTCTTGATATAGATTGCAATCCTTCTTTCCCTATTATTCTTGGTAGACCTTTCCTTAGAACGGTTGGTGCGATTATTGATATGAAGGAAGGGAATATTAGATTACAATTTCCATTAAAAAGGGCATGGAACACTTTCCAAGAAAGAAAATAAAATTGCCATATGAAACCATCATGAGAGCCACTTATGGATTGCCTTCCAAAGATGGCAATACCTAGATCTATCCTCGCTTGTATGCCTAGCTAGGGGCGTTAAACGATAGCGCTTATTGGGAGGCAACCCAATTTTTTTGTGTGTTTTTCTTCTGTTAGGGAATAAATAACCCATCTACCCTCTGTTTGGATGTGGTTTTGTGTTTTAATTAGTGTTTGTGCCAAGCTAGACCTATTGGATCTTCTTGGATGATAGTTATTTGATCTTGCTATAATTTCTAGAAACTTTGTGTTCAGTGCCCGAATTACTAAAAATCATCAGAACGTGATAAAATACTGATTCCAATTGCTGCTGATCAATAAACAAATTATCTAGGTCGTATAATTTTGGTAGATTTTGTGGAGTTCCAGAAGTTTGCGTTAGTTACAGATTACTACAGACTGTTCTGTTTTTGACAGATTCTGTTTTTCGTGTGTTGTTTGCTTATTTTGATGAATCTATGGTTAGTAAAATAGTTTATAATCCATAGATAAGTTGGAATACAGTAGGTTTAACACAAAAATAAATAAAGAATGAGTTCATTACAGTACCTTGAAGTGGTTTTATGTTTTCTTTCTCTAACGGAGCTCACGAGATTTCTATTGAGTTTTGTGTTGTGAAGTTTTCAAGTTTTGGGTGAGTTCTTTTGATGGATTATGGAACAAGGAGTGGCAAGAGCCTAAGCTTGGGGATTCCCATGGCACCCGCAAGATAATCCAAGGACACCAAAAAGTCAAAGCTTGGGGATGCCCCGAAAGGCATCCCCTCTTTCGTCCACTTCCATCGGTAATTTACTTGGAGCTATATTTTTATTCACCAACATGATATGTGTTTTTCTTGGAGCGTCTTGTATTATTTGTGTCTTTGTTTGTTAGTGTGCCATAATCATCCTTGCTGTACACACCTTTTTAGAGAGTCATCTATGAATTAAAATTTGATAGAATACTCTATGTGCTTCACTTATATCTTTTGAGCTATGTAGTTTTTCTCTATGTGCTTTACTTATATCTTTTGAGCGTTGAAATTTTGCTCTATGTGCTTCACTTAGATCTTTTAGAGCACTGTGGTGTTTTGTTTTAAAGAAACTATGATCTCTCATGCTTCACTTAAATTGTTTTGAGAGTCGTAATAGCATGGTAATTTGCTTAATAATAACTTGCTTGGTATTCAAGATTTGTGAAACTTTCTTTTGAGTGCGTTGAATACTAAGAAAAGTTGGATGATTGATAATTGTTTTCAGATATGGAGGTAGTAATATCAAAGTCATGCTAGTAGAGTAATTGTGCATTTGAGAAGTGCTTGAGTTAAAGTTTGCAAGTCCCGTAGAATGCACGTATGGTTAACATTATGCAACAAATTTGAAACATGAGGTGTTATTTGATTGTCCTCCTTATGAGTGGCGGTCGGGGACGAGCGATGGTCTTTTCCTACCAATCTATCCCCCTAGGAGCATGCACGTAATACCTTGGTTTTTGATGTCTTGTAGATTTTTCCAATAAGTACATGAGTTCTTTATGACTAATGCTGAGTCCATGGATTATACGCAGTCTCACCCTTCCATCATTGCTAGCCTCTACGGTACCGTGCATTGCCCTTTCTCACATTGAGAGTTGGTGCAAACTTCGCCGGTGCATCCAAACCCCGTGATATGATACCCTCTTTCACACATAAACCTCCTTATATCTTCCTCAAAACAGCCACCATACCTACATATTATGGCATTTTCATAGCCATTCCGAGATATATTGCCATGCAACTTTCCACCATCCAGTTTATCATGATACATTCATCATTGTCATATTGCTTAGCATGATCATGTAGTTGACATAGTATTTGTGGCAAAGCCACCGTTCATAATTTTTACTTGTCACTCTTGATTCATTGCATATCCCAGTACACCGCCGGAGGCATTCATATAGAGTCATACTTTGTTCTAGTATCGAGTTGTAATCATTGAGTTGTAAATAAATAGAAGTGTGATGATCATCATTCAGTAGAGCATTGTCCCAAAAAAAGAGAAAGGCCAAAGAAAAAAGGAAGGCCCAAAAAAAAACAAAAAGGGGCAATGTTACTATCCTTTTTTCCACACTTGTGCTTCAAAGTAGCACCATGATTAGCGAGTCTCATATATTGTGCTTCAAAGTAGCACCATGTTCTTCATATAGAGAGTCTCTTGAGTTATCACTTTCATATACTAGTGGGAATTTTTCATTATAGAACTTGGCTTGTATATTCCAACAATGGGCCTTCTCAAGTGCCCTAGGTCTTCATGAGCAAGCAAGTTGGATGCACACCCACTTAGTTTCTTTTGTTGAGCTTTCATACATTTATAGCTCTAGTGCATCCGTTGCATGGCAATCCCTACTCCTCGCATTAACATCAATCGATGGGCATCTCCCTAGCCCATTGATTAGCCTCGTTGATGTGAGACTTTCTCCTTTTTTGTCTTCTCCACACAACCCCCATCATTATATTCTATTCCACCCATAGTGCTATATCCATGGCTCACGCTCATGTATTGCGTGAAAGTTTATGAGTTTGAAATTATTAAGGTATGAAACAATTGCTTGGCTTGTCATCGGGGTTGTGCATGATGAGAGCATTCTTGTGTGACGAAAATGGAGCATGACTAAACTATATGATTTTGTAGGGATGAACTTTCTTTGGCCATGTTACTTTGAGAAAACATAATTGCTTTGTTAGTTTGCTTGAAGTGTTATTATTCTTTATGTCAATATGAACTTTTGTCTTGAATCTTTCTAATCTGAATATTCATACCACAATTAAGAAATTTTGCATTGAAATTATGCCAAGTAGCACTCCGCATCAAAAATTCTCTTTTTATCATTTACTACTCGAGGACGAGCAGGAATTAAGCTTGGGGATGCCTGATACGTCTCCAACGTATCTATAATTTTTGATTGCTCCATGCTATATTATCTACTGTTTTGGACTATATTGGGCTTTATTTTCCACTTTTATATTATTTTTGGGACTAACCTATTAATCGGAGGCCCAACCCAGAATTGCTATTTTTTTGCCTATTTCAGTGTTTCAAAGAAACAGAATATCAAACGGAGTCCAAACAGAAAAATCCTTTTTGGAACGTGATTTTCTTCTCGGATAAGACCCAGGAGACTTGGACCCTACTCCAAGAAGTACCGGAGGCGGTCACGAGGGTAGGGGGTGCCCCCCCCTACAGGGCGCGCCCCCTGCCTCGTGGGCCCCTCGGTGCTCCACCGACATACTCCTTCCTCCTATATATACCCACGTACCCCCAAACGATCAGAATAGGAGCCAAAAACCTAATTCCACCGCCGCAACTTTCTGTATCCACGAGATCCCATCTTGGGGCCTGTTCCGGAGCTCCGCCGGAGAGGGCCGTCATCACGGAGGGCTTCTACATCATCATAGCCCCTCCGATGAAGTGTGAGTAGTTTACCTCAGACCTTCGGGTCCATAGTTATTAGCTAGATGGCTTCTTCTCTCTTTTTGGATCTCAATACAATGTTCTCCCCCTCTCTTGTGGAGATCTATTCGATGTAATCTTCTTCTTTTGCGGTGTGTTTGTTGAGACCGATGAATTGTGGGTTTATGATCAAGTCTATCTATGAACAATATTTGAATCTTCTCTGAATTCTTTTATGTATGATTGGTTATCTTTGCAAGTCTCTTCGAATTATCTGTTTGGTTTGGCCAACTAGATTGGTAGTTCTTGCCATGGGAGAAGTGCTTAGCTTTGGGTTTGATCTTGCGGTGTTCTTTCCCAGTGACAGAAGGGGCAGCAAGACACGTATTGTATCGTTGCCATCGAGGAAAACAAGATGGGGTTTATTTCATATTGCATGAATTTATCTCTCTACATCATGTCATCTTGCTTAAAGCGTTACTCTGTTTCTAACTTAATACTCTAGATGCATGCTGGATAGCGGTCGATGAGTGGAGTAATAGTAGTAGATGCAGAATCGTTTCGATCTACTTGTCACGGACGTGATGCCTATATACGTGATCATGCCTAGATATTCTCATAACTATGCTCAATTCTGTCAATTGCTCAACAGTAATTTGTTCACCCACCGTAGAAAACTTATGCTCTTGAGAGAAGCCACTAGTGAAACCTATGGCCCCCGGGTCTATTCTCATCATATCAATCTCCATCACTTTAATCTTGCTTTGTTTTTACTTTGCCTTTTACTTTTCACTTTGCATCTTTATATCAAAAATACCAAAATATTATCTATCGGATCTCGCTTCCGTAAGTGACCGTGAAGGGATTGACAACCCCTAATCGCGTTGGTTGCGTTGAGCTCTTTGTGTTGTGTAGGTACGAGGGACTTGCGCATGGCCTCCTACTGGATTGATACCTTGGTTCTCAAAACTGAGGGAAATACTTACGCTACTCTACTGCATCATCCTTTCCTCTTTGGGGAAAACCAACGCAAGCTCAAGAGGTAGCAACACCTTACGGTGGATTGCCGCAATCGCTCCAAGAGTCCTACCTTCGTACAGTTTGGGACGATGGGTTTGCCAGGCTGCTCTTTCTTCGCTTTGGATGCTGATGTTCTTGTGGTGTTGGCCGCGCCGTCTCTCTCTAACGCGGCCATCATAACTGTTTTTGGTCAAAAGATTTCCCCGTAGACTCTCCTGGATGGTCTGAAGATTTGGGACGATGGGGGTTGGGACTGGCAGGTGCGCCAGCTTTCAGAATATGAGTTCGCAGTGGTCTTTCCCTCCAAGGACTGTCTAAGGATGATCTCCTCGTGCACTAGCTTTACTCTTCCTCTAAACCAACTGGTGGTGTCAGTCAAAGCGGCTACTTGGGGTGCGAAGGCGGTTGGCCCTCTCACCAAGACTTGGGTGTTAGTGGATGACGTGCCAGTTGGTTCACGCTCTGTGGAGTTCACGATGGCATTTGGTAATCTCATTGGCAAGCCTGTGGAAGTTGATGTGGAGTCTTTGGGCAAGGTTGGTCCGGTTCGTCTCAATGTTTGGTGTATTGATCCTGTCTGCGTTCATGGTGCCGTGGATGTTTTTCCATCTCCTGAGGGTGTGCGCTTACGAGTTCGGGTCGAGGGTGCTGATTTCCATGTTCTCCCTCCGCCTCCTCCTTCCAAGCCTTCTGATCATGATGACATGCAGGGGGATGGTTCGTCTGGGGGGCAAAACCCAAGTGGTGGCACGGATCCTCGTTTTACTCAGTCTGAATGGGATAAATTGGAGCCTGATGAACAGGAGTTGCTCAAGGACAATGCCCTAGCTGCTAATCCTCAGAAGGATGGTTCGGCTCCTCGTGAGACTACTGCTAGTAAGGGGACCCCCTTTTCTGGTGTTTGCTCCAACATGCCTACTCATTCGCAGTCTCCCTTCTTCTCTGGGATTGAGGATCTTCCCGCTCCCCCCCCCCCCGCGATCCACCGAGCACTCAACTAAGAAGAAGAAGAAATCGTTGGTTCGGAAATTTTCTGCTAAGAGTCGGGCATCTTCTGCCTCCAAGCAATCTGTGGCGGGTCTGGCTCGTCGTCTGGATAAGGACCTGGGGTCTGCTTTGAGATCTGGCCCGGGGACGGAGTCGCCTGTGCGGTGCTCCCCGTTGCTGCACTCTCCGGCGTCCACGGCGCGCAAGGGCCGGTGCGTGCGTGACTCTGGCATTTGGGTGGCAGTGCGGGCTGAGAGGCGCGCTGCGGCCAGGGACCTTCCTACTCCAGGTTCATCTGTCCAACCCCCTCTCCATGCTTTCCCTATTCGCCTTGTTTTACCTGCGCTGTCGGATGATCATTTGCTTCATATTATGTCTGATGTTGGGGTGGTTGTTGAACCGGGGTTGGGCTCCCCTTCTCGCCTTCTTTCTGTCATTAGGGCTAATGAGGTTGCCCAGGCAGCTATTGCCAAGGCCATGGAGGCCGCGACTGTTGCCGGACCTGCTGGGTCCCAGGGTCAGTCTGGGGAAGGTGGAGCGACAAATGGTTGTGGCCAGTCACCTCCACCTCATGCTCAAGTTAAGAGAGATCATTCCAAGCGCTCTAAGCCTTGTTTGGCCCCGTGCAGATCGAGCCTCCGTATTAAAAACCTTTCCTATAAATGAAAGCTCTCTTTTGGTATGTTTGAGGTTTCGGTGCTAGGGGCGCCGAGACCAGATTCATGACTTGGTTTGTGGAGAGCATATTGACATTTTAGGGTTGGTTGAAATGTTTAAGGAATCCTTTTCCTCTCCTGAACTGTCTGCGGTGGCTGGCATGGACTGGTTCGACTGGCACTTTCTCCCTGCTTCGGGCCATTCTGGGGGCATCTTGATAGGGTCTAAATGGGACGTGTTTGATTTCATTACCTTTGATCATGGCATCTTTTGGGCTAGCTGCGTGGTTCATCATCGCCAGCTTAACAACTTATGGGGATTTTTGGTGGTTTATGGCCCCGCGGACCACTCTCTTGCCCCTTTGTTTTTGGATGAACTTTCGATTAAGATTGAATCCTATAATATTCCTCTTCTAATTGGTGGTGATTTCAATTTGTTATGCTCCCCGACAGATAAAAATAGCCCTAATTTTGCTTGGCCTCTTGTCAATGCTTTTAATGAGTTCATTAGTAATTGCGCGCTCCGTGAGCTCCTTAGGGTAGGGGCGCGGTTCACCTGGTCTAACCATCAGTCCTCTCCTGTTTGGTCGGTGCTGGATCGGGTCTTTATCTGTGATAGGTGGGATTTGCTTTTCCCCCGTGTGGTGCTAAAAGCCAGGCCTGCGGTTGGCTCCGATCATTCCCCCCTCGTCGTGGATGCGGGCATCCTTTCCCTTGTGTCGCCTTCCTGCTTCCAATTTGATGCCTCTTGGCTTGTAGTGGAGGGATTCTATGAGATGATGGCTTCCAAGATCTCTAATCTTCTTTCCTCCTCTCGTCGTTTCTTTGGCCCCATGGATGACTGGCATAAGGTGTCATATGAGCTTCACAAATTCTTAAGGGGTTGGTCTCGGAATAGGGCAGTCGAGCTCCGTAGGGAAAAAGAGACCCTTGAATCTCAACTCCGGGATCTGCACCACTCTGCTGACTTGTCTGGGCTCTCCGCTTCTCAATGGGCTACTCGTTACTCCCTAGAAGATGCTTTGATGCTGCTGCACCAGCAGTCAGAAATTTACTGGTGTCAGCGCGGTGCCCTTAATTGGACCTTGAAGGGTGATGCTATGACGGCTTATTTCTTCGCGATCGCCAATGGTAGACGTCGGAGATGCTTCATTGACAGTCTTTTGATTGATGGCGTCAGAGCCTCGGACCAGTCTCTCATTATGAATCACATTGTTGGGTTTTACTCCAATCTCCTCGGCCCTAAGCCGGATCCTGGGCTTGCCCTCTCCTCTGACTTCTGGGATGCGGGTTGTAAGATTTCTCCAGACGGGAACATGGGACTGATGGTTCCTTTATCTGACAAGGAGATCTGGCAGGTGATTAGTTCGGCTAATCCAAACACTGCCTCTGGGCCTGATGGTTTCTCGATGCCCTTCTTTAAGAAATTTTGGTCGTAGTTGCGGGCTCTCGTGTGTAAGATCATCCAAGGTTTCTGGTTGGGGACGGTGGATATCTCTCGTCTTAACTATGCTGTCATTACTCTTATTCCTAAAGTCAAGGGAGCGGACTTGATTTCGAAGTTTAGGCCTATTGCCCTTATCAATAATTTCACCAAATTTCCTGCCAAAGGGCTAGCTACTCGCCTCTCTCCCATTACCCATCGTACCATCAATCCTTTTCAATCGGCTTTTATTAAAGGTCGTTTCATCTTGGATGGGGTTCTTTGCCTTCATGAAATTGTGCATGACCTTAAGACTCGTAAATCGAAAGCGGTGATTCTTAAACTCTATTTTGAGAAGGCCTATGATTCGGGGAGCTGGCCTTTTTTGCGTAGGGTCTTGCTAGCTAAAGGGTTTGAGGGGGCCCTTGTTCATAGAAACATGCACTTGGTCTCGGGAGGCCATACTGCCATCTATGTTAATGGTCAGGTTAGTAAGTTTTTTGCCAATGGTAGGGGCCTTCGGCAAGGTGATCCTGCCTCACCCATTTTGTTCAACTTCATTGCGGATGCCTTATCCCGCTTGCTTTCTAGTGCAGCAGCTTATGGGCACACCTCTCCGGTTAGCTCTAATCTTCTTCCCCAAGGGATGACCCACCTTCAGTATGCGGATGCCACTATCATTATGGTTGAGCTGAATGATGCCTGCCTCGCTCATCTCAAATTTATTATCCTCTGCTTCGAGGCGATGTCGGGCCTTAGGATAAACTTTGCCAAGAGTGAAGTGATTGTTACTGGTGTGGACGAGTCGGAAGCTGTGCGAGTGGCACATCTTCTTAATTGTAAGCTAGGGTCTTTCCCTTTCAGATATTTGGGCCTTCCCATATCCCCGGGCGTGCTTCATGCGAAAGAATTTGCCCCGGTGGTCACAAAGGCGGGCAACAGGGTCCTTCCCTGGCGTGGTAGGTATAATTCCAATGCGGGTAAAGTGGCTTTGATCAATGCTTGTCTGTCCTCCCTCCCCATGTTCCTGATGGGCTTCTACCTCTTATCGGTTGGGACACATGCTGGTTTTGATAAACACCGTGGGGCATTCTACTGGAACGCCGTTGATAATCGCCGTAAATATCGCTTTGTTAAATGGAAGTTGATGTGTAGGCCCAAAAACCTTGGGGGGTAAGGGATTATTAACACTTCCATCATGAACCAATGTTTGTTGATCAAATGGTGGTGGAAGATTATGAGTGCTGAGGACCAGCCCCTTTGGTTCTCTATTCTTAAGGCTAAATATTTCCCTTCCTCGAGCCCGATGTTTGCTCACTCGCGGGGTGGCTCTTCGTTTTGGAAGTCCCTGGTCAAAGTTAGGCTTGTTTTCTAGTCTTTTGTTAAGTTTGTAGTTGGGGATGGTTCCTCTATTAGGTTTTGGCTGGACTGGTGGTGTGGAGACTCACCCCTCTCGGTGACTTTCCCCACCTTATTTTCTTATTGCTCTGTTCCGAATATTTCTGTTGCGGAGTTGGCTTCCCATGGGTGGAACCTGGCCTTCCGTCGATCCTTGTCGCCTGTAGAGTTTGAAGACTGGCAACGCCTTACTGCCTTCTTCCCTACGCTCTCGATGAACAAGGATTTGGTGTTTTGGCCGTTGTCTGCCTCTGGGCGCTTCTCTGTTAAGTCACTCTACTCTAAGACTGTTGGTGGCACGCCTACTAATCGTTTTTCCCAGATTTGGAAGGCCCGGATTCCCCCTAAGATTAAGATTTTCTTATGGCAAGCCTTCAGAGGCCGGCTGCCTTCGGCTGATCAGATTCGTAAGAGAAATGGGCCGGGATCCCAATTCTGTGCTCTGTGCGGTGTTGTGGAGGATGCGGAGCATATTTTTTTCTACTGTGTCTTGGCTAAGCTCATTTGGAGTTGCGTGAGGGATTGGCTTCTTGTCTCTTGGGCCCCTGCCTCCTTTGCCGAGCTGCGCAGCTTAGCAAGCAACCTTTCTGGCGTCTCCAGACGTATCTTTTGGGTGGGCCTGGGGCTTTTTGCTGGTCCCTTTGGACGACTAGGAACAAATTTACTATTGAGCACGTGTTTCCGGCTAAACATGTTGATTGCTTATTTAAATCGTGTGCTTTCTTGCAGGAGTGGAAATCATTGACTAAGGTCGACGACCAGTATGCGCTCTCTATGCTGATCTCCAAAGTTCGGGCTTCGGCTTCTCAGTTATGCAGACAAGAGCAGGATGATTAATTGCTTTTCTTTTGGGCCGGCAGTTTAGCTTTATTTGGGCCTTTCTCTTCCCGCCTACGTGCCGTGTACTGGCGAGGGAGCCAGTACCGGACTGTCTTCTCTTTCGTTTGAACCGTCGTTGGGGTCTGGATGGTGTGTGGTACGTTCTGTTATGTGGTCCCTACCTACCTTATGGCTTTATTTATAAAGTCGGACGTATGCCTTTCCTCTAAAAAAATGTTATTCCTTTTTCCTTGATCAATGCGAGAATTATCAACGGTACTTAGAAGCTTAAACAAAAACACTTAGTGAAAAAAACTAAGGAAGAGACCAGAGGCAATGTAACACTAACTACAATACACAAACTGTGGTACCTCAGAGTGATGCTGAATGTACGCATCAAGAACTTCACCGGCACGATAAATGATATGAACAAGCAAATATGTACATTTAAATATTGCCATTTCCTCGGGCTTCACGTGTTCATAGTGCTCCAATACTATACGATCCATGATAACTTCAAACCCATTTTGATTGCCATTGACACTTCTCTTGGAGGAACGGCTCCCACGGATCTGCCCTTGAGCTGCCAGGAGTAAAACTGCAGTCTCTACAGGCCTTTTTTCCTTTATGTACTCCCTCCGTTCCCAAATATAAGACTTTCTAGACATTCCAACAAGTGACTACATATGGGGCAAAATGAGTGAATCTACACTCTAAAATATGTCTACATACATCTGTATGTTGTATTCCATTTGAAATGTCTAAAAAGACTTATATTTAGGAACGGACTCGGAGGGAGTACATCCAGAGCTCATCCACCAGATTATCTGTTTCTCTAGCAAGCAGTCTAATCGTATCCAAGAAGATCTTCTGTTAAAAAGCACCGAGGAAAAAATATGAGTGCCTTTTAACATCTGCATGCGAGCAAGTAATGCTGAATATTACTTCCTGTCTTATTGCTTCATTTTATCCAAACACACCAAAGCATGGATTCTCATTGTATCTGAATATAAAATAATAACATGCCAAATACATAAACACTTTCATAAGATAAGCATGATTAGTATTCTATCTATTTCTTAATAAAAAATCCATCTCTGGCAAGTGGAGATGAAAGCACACTCAGTCCTTCGGTATGATATACGAGTATACAACTACAAATTGGGGGTCATCTCTGAGCCAAAGAAAATCAAATTAGCTAATGACAATCTGAAACTGATGATTCCATGTCTAAAAAATAAGGTTAAGAACTTACAACACAAGAACACAAACCGCAGGTAAAATAGGAATTATATCGCTGACAAGAGGAGATGTAAGGATGCTCAGTCCTTGGGTATTGGTATAGCAGTTGTATGCGATATATGCAATGGCCACAATCGTTTAAATTTTCATGCTGCAAAAGTAGGACTTTGTGTAGCGAGGGAAATGACACAAACCATCTCGGGTAGGCACAAGAGATGGATGAGGTTGTAGGTATAATCCTCATAGTCCCGATTAGAAGAAAGATTGTCCTCCAAATACTTATGCAGACAAGCATTTTCAACCGCAACATGGAGCGGGAGTAGACCCTCTATGACTTTATTACCGACTGTGCGCACATTGGCTGATGCACCGTGGCAAAACAGCAATTTGATCATGCGAACAGAGAACCTTTCAGCAGCTTCATGGAGGGGGAAGTATCCATATTGGTTGATGCAGTTGGGATTAGCATGCATCCCATTAAGTTCAGGAGCCTTGCCCTCCAATACAACTTTCGCACATCGTAAGGCGCTATGATTGGCCATGTAGGTCAACGTTTCCGCGGTGATGGTCAGATTCCAATGCATGCACGCCACACTCTCAAAAAGGCGTAGGAAGTGTCGGACACTTTCCTTCTCCAAGGTGCAACCTCCAAGCGGGGAGCTATCTCATTGAAGGCATCCCGCACCCACTGGATGGGTCCATCCACAATTGCAAAAGGTGGAAGATAATCAATCATCAAACTAACAAAGTAATAAACAATATAAACAAAGTATTGCCGATGCCATTTTACTTACAAGAAAATATATTGTTTCATTAGACAAATTCAGTAATCCTAAATTCTGCAGCACTAAAAAGAAAGAATATGGAATGATTTGTCATTTGAGATTTTTATAAATGAAGATAACAAGATACCTTCGGTGTAGGGTCTGGGATGATTATATCGTTTGGTTTGGACTCACTACCGGAAAACGGGCATACGCCGACGGCCAAACCTATGCCTATGGCTGCCGTCGGCCTAGTTTGAGATATGCCGACAGCCTAGTCTTGGCCGTCGGCTTACACTGGCCGTCGGGTTACATGGATCTATACCGACGGCTGCCGTCGGCACAGAACGGCCGTCGACCTAGGCGCAGACATGCCGACAGCAGCCGTCGGCATAAATCAGCCGTCGGTATAACGGCGGGCCCGGCGACCCCGCCCGTGACGAGCGGCTAACGCCGTCAAACCTATGCCGACGGTCGGGACGGGCAGCCGTCGGCATATCTCCGCATGCCACATCACCGATCCGTGGCGTAGGTATGCCGACGGCAGCCGTCGGCATAGTTGCCACGTCACCGATCCGCGGCACGGCGCCCACCAGAACCCTGCCGTATCTATGCCGACGGCTTTGCCGTCGGCATAGCTATTTTTTACATACTTTTTTTGCATATGTTTTAATGCTTTTTTTACATACGTTTTTTTGCATATGTTTTTATGCTTTAAAAAAAATGTTTTCATGCTTTTTTATGTATTATATGAATATATATGTAGTTTGTAATTTTTTCCATAGATTATGAATATATATATAGTTTGTATTTTTTTCGAGCACATTAATAATATGTTGTCATGTTCTTTTGAATATAGGTCCGTAAATTTTATTAAAATAAAAAACAGCTATGCGACAGAAGTTGAGTGGCGGTTGCAAACGCCCGACACCCGTCTCCGGAGTGTGACCCCCTCACATCCGCGGTGTGCCCCCCTCATGGACGGCGCCGCCGCCAGCATCTGGAGGGCGGAAACAGCCGCATCGGGTCTATACGGAGGGGACGTTGCTCTCAAGTGTTTCTATGGGATGACCTACCACAACCGGGTGGTGTTGTGGCATGTTTGAAGAGGTGGCACGCATCCCCGGGGCGTGCCCCCCCTAACGTACGGCGCCGCCGCCGGCACCTGGAGGAGGAAAACAGATGCATCCGGTCTACACGGAGGGGATGTAGCTGTCGGTTTGGCCCGGATGTTGCTCCCAGGTGTCCCTTCGAGCTGACCTGACACAACCGGATGGAGAGGTCCACTGTTCAAAGCCCGTCCGTGAAAAGTCAAAGGGCTAGATCTCGTGGTCAACCGCTCAGGGGTTAGGCGGGACGGGGGCCCTGAGGGGGTAGCAATGCCACCGGAGCGTCGCACTGGCCCCTCATACATGCGGGGTGGTGTGGTGGCATGTCCGAAGAGGCGGCACGCGTCTCCGGGGTTTGGCCCCCCTCACGGACGGCGCCACCGCCGGCACCTGGAGTGGGGAAACGGACGCGTCGGGTCTACACAGAGGGGATCTTGCTGTGGGTCTGGCCCGGATGTTGCTCCAAAATGTTCCTATGGTCTGACCTAACACAACCGGGTGGAGAGGTCACTGGTCAAATCCCGTCCATGCAAAGTCAAAGGGCTAGATCCCGTGGTCAAACGCTACAGGGTTAGGCGGGACGGGGGCCCTGGGGGTAGCAATGCTACCGGAGCGTCGCACCGGGCCCTCATACATGCGGGGTGGTGTGATGGCATGTCTGAAGAGGCGGCACGCGTCTCCGGGGCGTGGCCCCCCCTCACGGACGGCGATGACACGGTAGTAGACGTTCTGCGGTAACGATGCGGCGTGAATATTATTAAATACTCAGAGCGCAATAAAATCATGACTTTTTTGCACGACGTGGGCACATGTGCTATAGGAACGATGGTATTTTTTCATAATTTTTGGTGATGGAGAAGTATCCGAAAAATGCCCTCTACGCGGATTGCCCTTCGCGCGTCTACAGCTGTGGCCGGCGGCCTCCGGGGGCCAGCATGCCGCCAAATCTTGCGTAGGCGGCCTCTCACAGGTCTGGAAGTGTTGTGGCGGTTGCAAACGCCCGGAACGCGTGTCCGGGGTGTGCCCCCCCTCACGGACGGCGCCGCCGCTGGCACCTGGAGGGGGGAAACGGACGCGTCGGGTCTACACGGAGGGGATCTTGCTGTGGGTCTGGCCCGGTTGTTGCTCCAAAGTGTTCCTATGGGCTGACCTAACACAACCGGGCGGGGAGGTCCGCTGGTCAAAGCCCGTCCGTGCAAAGTCAAAGGGCTAGATCCTGTGGTCAAACGCTACAGGGTTAGGCGGGACGCGGGCCCTAGGGGTAGCAATGCCACTAGAGCGTCGCAACGGGCCCTCATACATGCGGGGTGGTGTGGTGGCATGTCCGAAGAGGCGGCACGCGTCTCCGGGGCGTGCCCCCCCCTCACGGTCGGCGATGACACGGTAGTAGACGTTCTGCGGTAACGATGCGGCGTGAATATTATTAAATACTCGGAGCGCGATAAAATCATGAGTTTTTTTGCACGATGTGGGCACATGTGCTATAGGAACGATGGTATTTTTTCATAATTTTTGGTGATGGAGAAGTATCCGAAAAATTCCCTCTACGCGGATTGCCCTTCGCGCGTCTACGGCTGTGGCCGGCGGCCTCCGGGGGCTAGCATGCCGCCAAATCTTGCGTAGGCGGCCTCTTACTAGTCTGGAAGTGTTGTGGCGGTTGCAAACGCCCGGCACGCGTGTCCGCGGTGTGCCCCCCCTCACGGACGGCGCCGCCGCCGGCACCTGGAGGGGGGAAACGGACGCATCGGGTCTACACGGAGGGGATCTTGCTGTGGGTCTGGCCCGGTTGTTGCTCCAAAGTGTTCCTATGGGCTGACCTAACACAACCGGGCGGGGAGGTCCGCTGGTCAAAGCCCGTCCGTGCAAAGTCAAATGGCTAGATCCCGTGGTCAAACGCTACAGGGTTAGGCGGGCGGGGGCCCTGGGTGTAGCAATGCCACCGGAGCGTCGCACCGGGCCCTCATACATGCGGAGTGGTGTGGTGGCATGTCCGAAGAGGCGGCACGCGTCTCCGGGGCGTGGCCCTCCCTCACGGACGGCGATGACACGGTAGTAGACGTTCTACGGTAACGATGCGGCGTGAATATTATTAGATACTCGGAGCGCGATAAAATCATGAGTTTTTTGCACGACGTGGGCACATGTGCTATAGGAACCATGGTATTTTTTCATAATTTTTGGTGATGGAGAAGTATCCGAAAAATTCCCTCTACGCGGATTGCCCTTCGCGCGTCTACAGCTGTGGCCGGCGGCCTCCGGGGGCCAGCATGCCGCCAAATCTTGCGTAGGCGGCCTCTCATAGGTCTGGAAGTGTTGTGGCGGTTGCAAACGCCCGGCACGCAAGTTCGGGGTGTGCCCCGCCTCACGGACGGCGCCGCCGCCGGCACCTGGAGGGGGGAAACGGACGCGTCGGGTCTACACGAAGGGGATCTTCCTGTGGGTCTGGCCCGGTTGTTGTTCCAAAGTGTTCCTATGGGCTGACCTAACACAACCGGGCGGGGAGGTCCGCTGGTCAAAGCCCGTCCGTGCAAAGTCAAAGGGCTAGATCCCGTGGTCAAACGCTATAGGGTTAGGCGGGACGGGAGCCCTAGGGGGGTAGCAATGCCACCGGAGCGTCGCACCGGGCCCTCATACATGCGGGATGGTGTGGTGGCATGTTTGAAGAGGCGGCACGCGTCTCCGGGGTGTGGCACCCCCTCACGGACGGCGATGACACGGTAGTAGACGTTCCGCGGTAATGATGCGGCGTGAATATTATTAAATACTCGGAGCGCGATAAAATCATGAGTTTTTTTGCACGACATGGGCACATGTGCTATAGGAACCATGGTATTTTTTTCATAATTTTTGGTGATGGAGAAGTATCCAAAAAATTCCCTCTACGTGGATTGCCCTTCGCGCGTCTACGGCTCTGGCCGGCGGCCTCCGGGGGCTAGCATGCTGCCAAATCTTGCGTAGGCGGCCTCTCACAAGTCTGGAAGTGTTGTGGCGGTTGCAAATGCCCGGCACACGTGCCCGGGGTGTGCCCCCCCTCACGGACGGCGCCGCCGCCGGCACCTGGAGGGGGGAAACGGATGCGTCGGGTCTACACGGAGGGGATCTTGCTGTGGGTCTGGCCCGGTTGTTGCTCCAAAGTGTTCCTATCGGCTGACCTAACACAACCGGGCGGGGAGGTCCGCTGGTCAAAGCCCGTCCGTGCAAAGTCAAATGGCTAGATCTCGTGGTCAAACGCTACAGGGTTAGGCGGGACGGGAGCCCTGGAGGGGGGGGGGGGGTAGCAATGCCACCGGAGCGTCGCACCGGGCCCTCATACATGCGGGGTGGTGTGGTGGCATGTCCGAAGAGGCGGCACGCGTCTCTGGGGCGTGCCCCCCCTCACGGACGGCGATGACATGGTAGTAGACGTTCTGCGGTAACGATGCGGCGTGAATATTATTAAATACTCAGAGCGCGATAAAATCATGAGTTTTTTTGCACGACGTGGGCACATGTGCTATAGGAACGATGGTATTTTTTCATAATTTTTGGTGATGGAGAAGTATCCGAAAAATTCGCTCTACGCGGATTGCCCTTCGCGCGTCTACGGCTGTGGCCGGCGGCCTCCGGGGGCCAGCATGCTGCCAAATCTTGCGTAGGCGGCCTCTCACAAGTCTGGAAGTGTTGTGGCGGTTGCAAAAGCCCGGCACGCGTGTCCGGGGTGTGCCCCCCCTCACGGACGGCGCCGCCGCCAGCACCTGGAGGGGGTAAACGGACGCGTCGGGTCTACACGGAGGGGATCTTGTTGTGGGTCTGGCCCGGTTGTTGCTCCAAAGTGTTCCTATGGGCTGACCTAACACAACCGGGCGGGGAGGTCCGCTGGTCAAAGCCCGTCCGTGCAAAGTCAAATGGCTAGATCCTGTGGTCAAACGCTACAGGGTTAGGCGGGACGGGGGCCCTGGGGGGTAGCAATGCCACTAGGGCGTCGCACCGGGACCTCATACATGCGGGGTGGTGTGGTGGCATGTCCGAAGAGGCGGCACGCGTCTCCGGGGCGTGCCCCCCCCCCTCACGGACGGCGATGACACGGTAGTAGACGTTCCGCGGTAACGATGCGGCGTGAATATTATTAAATACTCGGAGCACGATAAAATCATGAGTTTTTTTGCACGACGTGGGCACATGTGCTATAGGAACGATGGTATTTTTTCATAATTTTTGGTGATGGAGAAGTATCCGAAAAATTCGCTCTACGCGGATTGCCCTTCGCGCGTCTACGGCTTTGGCCGACGGCCTCCGGGGGCTAGCATGCCGCCAAATCTTGCGTAGGCAGCCTCTCACAAGTCTGGAAGTGTTGTGGCGGTTGCAAACGCCCGGCACGCGTGTCCGGGGTGTGCCCCCCCTCACGGACGGCGCCGCCACCGGCACCTTGACGGGGGAAACGGACGCGTCGGGTCTATACGGAGGGGATCTTGCTGTGGGTCTGGCCCGGTTGTTGCTCCAAAGTGTTGCTATGGGCTGACCTAACACAACCGGGCGGGGAGGTCCGCTGGTCAAAGCCCGTCCGTGCAAAGTCAAAGGGCTAGATCCTGTGGTCAAACGCTACAGGGTTAGGCGGGACGGGGGCCCTGGGGGTAGCAATGCCAGCGGAGCGTCGCACCGGGCCCTCATACTTGCGGGGTGGTGTGGTGGCATGTCCGAAGAGGCGGCACGCGTCTCCGGGGCGTGCCCCCCTCACGGACGGCGATGACACGGTAGTAGACGCAATGCGGTAACGATGCGGCGTGAATATTATTAAATACTCGGAGTGCGATAAAATCATGAGTTTTTTTGCATGACGTGGGCACATGTGCTATAGGAACGATGGTATTTTTTCATAATATTTGGTGATGGAGAAGTATCTGAAAATTCCCTCTACGCGGATTGCCTTTCGCGCGTCTACGGCTGTGGCCAGCGGCCTCCGGGAGATAGCATGCCGCCAAATCTTGCGTAGGTGGCCTCTCACAAGTCTGGAAGTGTTGTGGCGGTTGCAAACGCCCGACACGCGTGTCCGGGGTGTGCCCCTCTCACGGACGGCGCCGCCGCCGGCACCTGGAGGGGGGAAACGGACGTGTCGGGTCTACACGGAGGGGATCTTGCTGTTGGCCTGGCCCGGTTGTTTCTTCAAAGTGTTCCTATGGGCTGACCTAACACAATTGGGTGGGGAGGTCCGCTGGTCAAAGCCCGTCCGTGCAAAGTCAAAGGGCTAGATCCCGTGGTCAAACGCAACAGGGTTTGGCGGGACGGGGGCCTTGGGGGGGGGGGGGTAGCAATGCCACCGGAGCGTCGCACCGGGCCCTCATACATGCGGGGTGGTGTGGTGGCATGTCCGAAGAGGCGGCACGCGTCTCCGGGGCGTGGCCCCCCCTCACGGACGGCGATGACACGATAGTAGACGTTCTGCGGTAACGATGCGGCGTGAATATTATTAAATACTCGCAGCGCGATAAAATCATGAGTTTTTTTGCACGACGTGGGCACATGTGCTATAGGAACGATGGTATTTTTGCATAATATTTGGTGATGGAGAAGTATCCGAAAAATTCCCTCTACGCGGATTGCCCTTCGCGCGTCTATGACTGTGGCCGGCGGCCTCCGGGGGCTAGCATGCCGCCAAATATTGTGTAGGCGGCCTCTCACAAGTCTGGAAGTGTTGTGGCGGTTGCAAACGCCCGGCACGCGTGTCCGGGGTGTGCCCACCTCACGGACAGCGCCGCCGCCGGCACCTGGAGGGGGGAAACGGACGCGTCGGGTCTACACAGAGGGGATCTTGCTGTGGGACTGGCCCGGTTGTTGCTTCAAAGTGTTCCTATGGGCTGAGCTAACACAACCGGGAGGGGAGGTCCGCTGGTCAAAGCCCGTCCGTGCAAAGTCAAAGGGCTAGATCCCGTGGTCAAACGCTACAGGGTTAGGCGGGACGGGGGACCTGGGGGGTAGCAATGCCACCGGAGTGTCGCACCGGGCCCTCATACTTGCGGGATGGTGTGGTGGCATGTCCGAAGAGGTGGCATGCGTCTCCGGGGCGTGCCCCCCCCCTCACGGACGGCGATGACACGTTAGTAGACGTTCTGCGGTAACGATGCGGCGTGAATATTATTAAATACTCGGAGCGCGATAAAATCATGAGTTTTTTTGCACGACGTGGGCAGATGTGCTATAGGAACGATGGTATTTAGTCATAATTTATGGTGGTGGAGAATTATCCGAAAAATTCGCTCTACGCGGATTGCCCTTTGCGCTTCTACGGCTGTGGCCGGCGGCCTCCGGGGGCTAGCATGCCGCCAAATCTTGCGTAGGTGGCCTCTCACTAGTCTGGAGGGAGGACACAGACGCGTCGGGTCTACACAGAGGGGATCTTGCTGTGGGTCTGGCCCGGTTATTGCTCCAAAGTGTTCCTATGGGCTGACCTAACACAACCGGGCGGGGAGGTCCGCTGGTCAAAGCCCGTCCGTGCAAAGTCAAAGGGCTAGATCCTGTGGTCAAACGCTACAGGGTTAGGCGGGACGGGGGCCCTGGGGGGGGGTAGCAATGCCACCGGAGCGTCGCACCTGGCCCTCATACTTGCGGGGTGGTGTGGTGGCATGTCTGAAGAGGCGGCACGCGTCTCCGGGGCGCACGGACGGCGATGACACGGTAGTAGATGTTCTGCGGCAATGATGCGGCGTGAATATTATTAAATACTCGGAGCGCGATAAAATCATGAGTTTTTTTGCATGACGTGGTTACATGTGCTATAGGAACGATGGTATTTTTTCATAATATTTGGTGATAGAGAAGTATCCGAAAAATTCCCTCTACGCGGATTGCCCTTCGCGCATCTACGGCTCTGGCCGGCGGCCTCCGGGGGCTAGCATGCTGCCAGATCTTGCGTAGGCGGCCTCTCACAAGTCTGGAAGTGTTGTGGCGGTTGCAAACGCCCGGCACGCATGTCCGGGGTGTGCCCCCCCTCACGGACGGCGCCGCCGCCGGCACCTGCAAGGGGGAAACGGACGCATCGGGTCTACACGGAGGGGATCTTCTGTGGGTCTGGCCCGGTTTTTGCTCCAAAGTGTTCCTATCGGCTGACCTAACACAACCGGGCGGGGAGGTCCGCTGGTCAAAGCCCGTTCGTGCAAAGTCAAATGGCTAGATCTCGTGGTCAAACGCTACAGGGTTAGGCGGGACGGGAGCCCTGGGGGGTAGCAATGCCACCGGAGCGTCGCACCGGGCCCTCATACATACGGGGTGGTGTGGTGGCATGTCCGAAGAGGCGGCACGCGTCTCCGGGGCGTGCCCCCCCTCACGGACGGCGATGACACGGTAATAGACGTTCTGCGGTAACGATGCGGCGTGAATATTATTAAATACTCAGAGCGCGATAAAATCATGAGTTTTTTTGCACGACGTGGGCACATGTGCTATAGGAACGATGGTATTTTTTCATTTTTGGTGATGGAGAAGTATCCAAAAAATTCGCTATACGCGGATTGCCCTTCGCGCGTCTACGGCTCTGGCCGGGGGCCTCCGGGGGCTAGCATGCTACCAAATCTTGCGTAGGCAGCCTCTCACAAGTCTGGAAGTGTTGTGGCGGTTGCAAAAGCCCGGCACGCGTGTCCGGGGTGTGCCCCCCCACGGACGGTGCCGCCGCCTGCACCTGGAGGGGGGAAACGGACGCGTCGGGTCTACACGGAGGGGATCTTGCTGTGGGTCTGGCCCGGTTGTTGCTCCAAAGTGTTCCTATGGGCTGACCTAACACAACCGGGCGGGGTGGTTCGCTGGTCAAAGCCCGTGCAAAGTCAAATGGCTAGATCCTGTGGTCAAACGCTACAGGGTTAGGCGGGACGGGGGCCTTGGGGGGTAGCAATGCCACCGGGGCGTCGCACCGGGACCTCATACATGCGGGGTGGTGTGGTGGCATGTCCAAAGAGGCGGCACGTGTCTCCGGGGCATGCCCCCCCTCACGGACGGCGATGACACGGTATTAGACGTTCCGCGGTAACGATGCGGCGTGAATATTATTAAATACTCGGAGCGCGATAAAATCATGAGTTTTTTTGCACGACGTGTGCACATGTGCTATACGAACGATGGTATTTTTTCATAATTTTTGGTGATGGAGAAGTATCCGAAAAATTCGCTCTACGCGGATTGCCATTCGCGCGTCTACGGCTGTGGCCGGCGGGCTCCGGGGGCCAGCATGCTGCCAAATCTTGCGTAGGCGGCCTCTCACGAGTCTGGAAGTGTTGTGGTGGTTGAAAAAGCCCGGCACGCGTGTCCAGGGTGTGCCCCCCCCCTCACGGACGGCGTCGCCGCTGGCACCTGGAGGGGGGAAATGGACGCGTCGGGTCTACACAGAGGGGATCTTGCTGTGGGTCTGGCCCGGTTGTTGCTCCAAAGTGTTCCTATGGGCTGACCTAACACAACCGGGCGGGGAGGTCCGCTGGTCAAAGCCCGTCCGTGCAAAGTCAAATGGCTAGATCCCGTGGTCAAACGCTACAGGGTTAGGCGGGACGGGGGCCCTGGGGGGGTAGCAATGCCACCGGAGCGTCGCACCGGGCCCTCATACATGCGGGGTGGTGTGGTGGCATGTCCGAAGAGGCGGCACGCGTCTCCGGGGCGTGGCCCCCCCCTCACGGACGGCGATGACACGGTAGTAGACGTTCTGCGGTAACGATGCGGCGTGAATATTATTAAATACTCGGAGCACGATAAAACCATGAGTTTTTTTGCACGACGTGGGCACATGTGCTATAGGAACGATGGTATTTTTTCATAATTTTTGGTGATGGAGAAGTATCCAAAAAATTCCCTCTACGCGGATTGCCCTTCGCGCGTCTACGGCTCTGGCCGGCGGCCTCCGGGGGCTAGCATGCTGCCAGATCTTGCGTAGGCGGCCTCTCACAAGTCTGGAAGTGTTGTGGCGGTTGCAAACGCCCGGCACGCATGTCCGGGGTGTGCCCCCCCTCACGGACGGCGCCGCCGCCGGCACCTGCAGGGGGGAAACGGACGCGTCGGGTCTACACGGAGGGGATCTTGCTGTGGGTCTGGCCCGGTTGTTGCTCCAAAGTGTTCCTATCGGCTGAGCTAACACAACCAGGCGGGAAGGTCCGCTGGTCAAAGCCCGTTCGTGCAAAGTCAAATGGCTAGATCTCGTGGTCAAACGCTGCAGGGTTAGGCGGGACGGCAGCCCTTGGGGGGTAGCAATGCCACCGGAGCGTCGCACCGGGCCCTCATACATACGGGGTGGTGTGGTGGCATGTCCGAAGAGGCGGCACGCGTCTCCGGGGTGTGCCCCCCCTCACGGACGGCGATGACACGGTAATAGACGTTCTGCGGTAACGATGCGGCGTGAATATTATTAAATACTCAGAGCGCGATAAAATCATGAGTTTTTTTGCACGACGTTGGCACATGTGCTATAGGAACGATGGTATTTTTTCATAATTTTTGGTGATGGAGAAGTATCCGAAAAATTCGCTCTACGCGGATTGCCCTTCGCGCGTCTACGGCTCTGGCCGGCGGCCTCCGGGGGCTAGCATGCTACCAAATCTTGCGTAGGCAGCCTCTCACAAGTCTGGAAGTGTTGTGGCGGTTGCAAAAGCCCGGCACGCGTGTCCGGGGTGTGCCCCCCCCCACGGACGGTGCCGCCGCCTGCACCTGGAGGGGGGAAACGGACGCGTCGGGTCTACACGGAGGGGATCTTGCTGTGGGTCTTGCCCGGTTGTTGCTCCAAAGTGTTCCTATGGGCTGACCTAACACAACCGGGCGGGGAGGTTCGCTGGTCAAAGCACGTGCAAAGTCAAATGGCTAGATCCTGTGGTCAAACGCTACAGGGTTAGGCGGGACGGGGGCCCTGGGGGTAGCAATGCCACCGGGGCGTCGCACCGGGACCTCATACATGCGGGGTGGTGTGGTGGCATGTCCGAAGAGGCGGCACGTGTCTCCGGGGCGTGCCCCCCCTCACGGACGGCGATGACACGGTAGTAGACGTTCCGCGGTAACGATGCGGCGTGAATATTATTAAATACTCGGAGCGCGATAAAATCATGAGTTTTTTTGCACGACATGGGCACATGTGCTATACGAACGATGGTATTTTTTCATAATTTTTGGTGATGGAGAAGTATCCGAAAAATTCGCTCTACGCGGATTGCCATTCGCGCGTCTACGGCTATGGCCGGTGGCCTCCGGGGGCCAGCATGCTGCCAAATCTTGCGTACGCGGCCTCTCACGAGTCTGGAAGTGTTGTGGTGGTTGAAAAAGCCCGGCACGCGTGTCCGGGGTGTGCCCCCCCCTCACGGACGGCGTCGCCGCTGGCACCTGGTGGGGGGAAACGGACGCGTCGGGTCTACACGGAGGGGATCTTGCTGTGGGTCTGGCCCGGTTGTTGGTCCAAAGTGTTCCTATGGGCTGACCTAACACAACCGGGCGGGGAGGTCCGCTGGTCATAGCCCGTCCGTGCAAAGTCAAATGGCTAGATCCCGTGGTCAAACGCTACAGGGTAAGGCGGGACGGGGGCCCTGGGGGGGTAGCAATGCCACCGGAGCGTCGCACCGGGCCCTCATACATGCGGGGCGGTGTGGTGGCATGTTCGAAGAGGCGAGACGCGTCTCCGGGGCGTGGCCCCCCCTCACGGACGGCGATGACACGGTAGTAGACGTTCTGCGGTAACGACGCGGCGTGAATATTATTAAATACTCGGAGCACGATAAAACCATGAGTTTTTTTGCACGACGTGGGCACATGTGCTATAGGAACGATGGTATTTTTTCATATTTTTTGGTGATGGAGAAGTATCCGAAAAATTCCCTCTACGCGGATTGCCCTTCGCGCGTCTACGGCTCTGGCCGGCGGCCTCCGGGGGCTAGCATGCTGCCAGATCTTGCGTAGGCGGCCTCTCACAAGTCTGGAAATGTTGTGGCGGTTGCAAACGCCCGGCACGCATGTCCGGGGTGTGCCCCCCCTCACGGACGGCGCCGCCGCCGGCACCTAGAGGGGGGAAACGGACGCGTCGGGTCTACACGGAGGGGATCTTGCTGTGGGTCTGGCCCGGTTGTTGCTCCAAAGTGTTCCTATCGGCTGACCTAACACAACCGGGCGGGGAGGTCCGCTGGTCAAAGCCCGTTCGTGCAAAGTCAAATGGCTAGATCTCGTGGTCAAACGCTACAGGGTTAGGCGGGACGGGAGCCCTGGGGGGGGGGGTAGCAATGCCACCGGAGCGTCGCACCGGGCCCTCATACATACGGGTTGGTGTGGTGGCATGTCCGAAGAGGCGGCACGCGTCTCCGGGGCGTGCCCCCCCTCACGGACGGCGATGACACGGTAATAGACGTTCTGCGGTAACGATGCGGCGTGAATATTATTAAATACTTGGAGCGCGATAAAATCATGAGTTTTTTTGCACGACGTGGGCACATGTGCTATAGGAACGATGGTATTTTTTCATAATTTTTGGTGATGGAGAAGTATCCGAAAAATACGCTCTACGCGGATTGCCCTTCGCGCGTCTACGGCTCTGGCCGGCGGCCTCCGGGGGCTAGCATGCTACCAAATCTTGCGTAGGCAGCCTCTCACAAGTCTGGAAGTGTTGTGGCGGTTGCAAAAGCCCGGCACGCGGGTCCGGGGTGTGCCCCCCCTCACGGACGGCGCCGCCGCCTGCACCTGGATGGGGGAAACGGACGCGTCGGGTCTACATGGAGGGGATCTTGCTGTGGGTCTGGCCCGGTTGTTGCTCCAAAGTGTTCCTATGGGCTGACCTAACACAACCGGGCGGGGAGGTTCGCTGGTCAAAGCCCGTGCAAAGTCAAATGGCTAGATCCTGTGGTCAAACGCTACAGGGTTAGGCGGGACGGGGGCCCTGGGGGTAGCAATGCCACCGGGGCGTCGCACCGGGACCTCATACATGCGGGGTGGTGTGGTGGCATGTCCGAAGAGGCGGCACGTGTCTCTGGGGCGTGCCCCCCCTCACGGACGGCGATGACACGGTAGTAGACGTTCCGCGGTAACGATGCGGCGTGAATATTATTAAATACTCGGAGCGCGATAAAATCATGAGTTTTTTTGCACGACGTGGGCACATGTGCTATACGAACGATGGTATTTTTTCATAATTTTTGGTGATGGAGAAGTATCCGAAAAATTCGCTCTACGCGGATTGCCATTCGCGCGTCTACGGCTGTGGCCGGTGGCCTCCGGGGGCCAGCATGCTGCCAAATCTTGCGTAGGCGGCCTCTCACGAGTCTGGAAGTGTTGTGGTGGTTGAAAAAGCCCGGCACGCGTGTCCGGGGTGTGCCCCCCCCTCACGGACGGCGTCGCCGCTGGCACCTGGAGGGGGGAAACGGACGCGTCGGGTCTACACGGAGGGGATCTTGCTGTGGGTCTGGCCCGGTTGTTGCTCCAAAGTGTTCCTATGGGCTGACCTAACACAACCGGGCGGGGAGGTCCGCTGGTCAAAGCCCGTCCGTGCAAAGTCAAATGGCTAGATCCCGTGGTCAAACGCTACAGGGTTAGGCGGGACGGGGGCCCTTGGGGGTAGCAATGCCACCGGAGCGTCGCACCGGGCCCTCATACATGCGGGGTGGTGTGGTGGCATGTTCGAAGAGGCGGCACGCGTCTCCGGGGCGTGGCCCCCCCTCACGGACGGCGATGACACGGTAGTAGACGTTCTGCGGTAACGACGCGGCGTGAATATTATTAAATACTCGGAGCACGATAAAACCATGAGTTTTTTTGCACGACGTGGGCGCATGTGCTATAGGAACGATGGTATTTTTTCATAATTTTTGGTGATGGAGAAGTATCCGAAAAATTCCCTCTAAGCGGATTGCCCTTCGTGCGTCTACGGCTCTGGCAGGCGGCCTCCGGGGGCTAGCATGCTGCCAGATCTTGCGTAGGCGGCCTCTCACAAGTCTGGAAGTGTTGTGGCGGTTGCAAACGCCCGGCACGCATGTCCGGGGTGTGCCCCCCCTCACGGACGGCGCCGCCGCCGGCACCTAGAGGGGGGAAACGGACGCGTCGGGTCTACACGGAGGGGATCTTGCTGTGGGTCTGGCCCGGTTGTTGCTCCAAAGTGTTCCTATCGGCTGACCTAACACAACCGGGCGGGGAGGTCCGCTGGTCAAAGCCCGTTCGTGCAAAGTCAAATGGCTAGATCTCGTGGTCAAACGCTACAGGGTTAGGCGGGACGGGAGCCCTGGGGGGGGGGGGGGTAGCAATGCCACCGGAGCGTCGCACCGGGCCCTCATACATACGGGTTGGTGTGGTGGCATGTCCGAAGAGGCGGCACGCGTCTCCGGGGCGTGCCCCCCCTCACGGACGGCGATGACACGGTAATAGACGTTCTGCGGTAACGATGCGGCGTGAATATTATTAAATACTTGGAGCGCGATAAAATCATGAGTTTTTTTGCACGACGTGGGCACATGTGCTATAGGAACGATGGTATTTTTTCATAATTTTTGGTGATGGAGAAGTATCCGAAAAATACGCTCTACGCGGATTGCCCTTCGCGCGTCTACGGCTCTGGCCGGCGGCCTCCGGGGGCTAGCATGCTACCAAATCTTGCGTAGGCAGCCTCTCACAAGTCTGGAAGTGTTGTGGCGGTTGCAAAAGCCCGGCACGCGTGTCCGGGGTGTGCCCCCCCTCACGGACGGCGCCGCCGCCTGCACCTGGAGGGGGGAAACGGACGCGTCGGGTCTACACGGAGGGGATCTTGCTGTGGGTCTGGCCCGGTTGTTGCTCCAAAGTGTTCCTATGGGCTGACCTAACACAACCGGGCAGGGAGGTTCGCTGGTCAAAGCCCGTGCAAAGTCAAATGGCTAGATCGTGTGGTCAAACGCTACAGGGTTAGGCGGGACGGGGGCCCTGGGGGTAGCAATGCCATCGGGGCGTCGCACCGGGACCTCATACATGCGGGGTGGTGTGGTGGCATGTCCGAAGAGGCGGCACGCGTCTCTGGGGCGTGCCCCCCCCTCACGGACGGCGATGACACGGTAGTAGACGTTCCGCGGTAACGATGCGGCATGAATATTATTAAATACTCGGAGCGCGATAAAATCATGAGTTTTTTGCACGACGTGGGCACATGTGCTATAGGAAATATGGTATTTTTTCATAATTTTTGGTGATGGAGAAGTATCCGAAAAATTCGCTCTACGCGGAATGCCATTCGCGCGTCTACGGCTGTGGCTGGCGGCCTCCGGGGGCCCGCATGCTGCCAAATCTTGCGTAGGCGGCCTCTCACAAGTCTGGAAGTGTTGTGGCAGTTGCAAAAGCCCGGCACGCGTGTCCGGGGTGTGCCCCCCCCTCACGGACGGCGTCGCCGCCGGCACCTGGAGGGGGGAAACGGACGCTCGGGTCTACACGGAGGGGATCTTGCTGTGGGTCTGGCCCGGTTGTTGCTCCAAAGTGTTCCTATGGGCTGACCTAACACAACTGGGCGGGGAGGTCCGCTGGTCAAAGCCCGTCCGTGCAAAGTCAAATGGCTAGATCCCGTGGTCAAACGCTACAGGGTTAGGCGGGACGGGGGCCCTGGGGGGTAGCAATGCCACCGGAGCGTCGCACCGGGCCCTCATACATGCGGGGTGGTGTGGTGGCATGTCCGAAGAGGCGGCACGCGTCTCCGGGGCGTGGCCCCCCTCACGGACGGCGATGACACGGTAGTAGACGTTCTGCGGTAACGATGCGGCGTGAATATTATTAAATACTCGGAGCGCGATAAAACCATGAGTTTTTTTGCACGACGTGGGCACATGTGCTATAGGAACGATGGTATTTTTTCATAATTTTTGGTGATGGAGAAGTATCCGAAAAATTCCCTCTACGCGGATTGCCCTTCGCGCGTCTACGGCTCTGGCCGGCGGCCTCCGGGGGCTAGCATGCTGCCAAATCTTGCGTAGGTGGCCTCTCACAAGTCTGGAAGTGTTGTGGCGGTTGCAAAAGCCCGGCACGCGTGTCCGGGGTGTGCCCCCCCCTCACGGACGGCGTCGCCGCTGGCACCTGGAGGGGGGAAACGGACGCGTCGGGTCTATACGGAGGGGATCTTGCTGTGGGTCTGGCCCGTTTGTTGCTCCAAAGTGTTCCTATGGGCTGACCTAACACAACCGGGCGGGGAGGTCCGCTGGTCAAAGCCCGTCCGTGCAAAGTCAAAGGGCTAGATCCTGTGGTCAAACGCTACAGGGTTAGGCGGGACGGGGGCCCTAGGGGGTAGCAATCCCACCGGAG
This sequence comes from Triticum urartu, assembly GCF_056163025.1. NCBI lineage: Eukaryota > Viridiplantae > Streptophyta > Magnoliopsida > Poales > Poaceae > Triticum > Triticum urartu. The sequence continues at coordinate 614,735,862 of NC_141877.1, forward strand.
CGTCGCACCGGGCCCTCATACTTGCGGGGTGGTGTGGTGGCATGTCCGAAGAGGCGGCACGCGTCTCCGGGGCGTGCCCCCCCTCACGGACGGCGATGACACGGTAGTAGACGTTCTGCGGTAACGATGCGGCATGAATATTATTAAATACTTGGAGCGCGATAAAATCATGAGTTTTTTTGCACGATGTGGGCACACGTGCTATAGGAACGATGGTATTTTTTCATAATATTTGGTGATGGAGAACTATCTGAAAAATTCCCTCTACGCGGATTGCCCTTCGCGCGTCTACGGCTGTGGCCGGCGGCCTCCGGGGGCTAGCATGCCGCCAAATCTTGCGTAGGCGGCCTCTCACAAGTCTGGAAGTGTTGTGGCGGTTGCAAACGCCCGACACGCGTGTCCGGGGTGTGCCCCCCTCACGGACGGCGCCGTCGCCGGCACCTGCAGGGGGGAAACGGACGTGTCGGGTCTACACGGAGGGGATCTTGCTGTGGGTCTGGCCCAGTTGTTGCTTCAAAGTGTTCCTATGGGCTGACCTAACAAAACTGGGTGGGGAGGTCCGCTGGTCAAAGCCCGTCCGTGCAAAGTCAAAGGGCTAGATCCCGTGGTCAAACGCAACAGGGTTAGGCGGGACGGGGGCCCTGGGGGGGCGGTAGCAATGCCACCGGAGCGTCGCACCGGGCCCTCATACATGCGGGGTGGTGTGGTGGCATGTCCGAAGAGGCGGCACGCGTCTCCGGGGCGAGGCCCCCCCTCACGGACGGCGATGACACGATAGTAGACGTTCTGCGGTAACGATGCGGCGTGAATATTATTAAATACTCGCAGCGCGATAAAATCATGAGTTTTTTTGCACGACGTGGGCACATGTGCTATAGGAACGATGGTATTTTTGCATAATATTTGGTGATGGAGAAGTATCCGAAAAATTCCCTCTACGCGGATTGCCCTTCGCGCGTCTATGCCCGTGGCCGGCGGCCTCCGGGGGCTAGCATGCCGCCAAATCTTGCGTAGGCGGCCTCTCACAAGTCTGGAAGTGTTGTGGCGGTTACAAACGCCCGGCACGCGTGTCCGGGGTGTGCCCCCCTCACGGACGGCGCCGCCGCCGGCACCTGGAGGGGGGAAACGGACGCGTCGGGTCTACACAGAGGGGATCTTGCTGTGGGACTGGCCCGGTTGTTGCTTCAAAGTGTTCCTATGGACTGATCTAACACAACCGGGCGGGGAGGTCCGCTGGTCAAAGCCCGTCCGTGCAAAGTCAAAGGGCTAGATCCCGTGGTCAAACGCTACAGGGTTAGGCGGGACGGGGCCCTGGGGGGTAGCAATGCCACCAGAGCATCGCACCGGGCCCGCATACTTGCGGGGTGGTGTGGTGGCATGTCCCAAGAGGTGGCACGCGTCTTCGGGGCGTGCCCCCCCCCTCACGGACGGCGATGACACGTTAGTAGACGTTCTGCGGTATCGATGCGGCGTGAATATTATTAAATACTCGGAGCGCGATAAAATCATGAGTTTTTTTGCACGACGTGGGCACATGTGCTATAGGAACGATGGTATTTTTTCATAATATTTGGAGATGGAGAAGTATCCGAAAAATTCCCTCTACGTGGATTGCCCTTCGCGCGTCTACGGCTGTGGCCGGCGGCCTCCGGGGGCTAGCATGCCGCCAAATCTTGCGTAGGCGGCCTCTCACAAGTCTGGAAGTGTTGTGGCGGTTGCAAACGCCCGGCACGCGTGTCCGGGGTGTGCCCCCCTCACGGACGGCGCCGCCGCCGGCACCTGGAGGGGGGAAACGGACGCGTCGGGTCTACACAGAGGGGATCTTGCTGTGGGACTGGCCCGGTTGTTGCTCCAAAGTGTTCCTATGGGCTGAGCTAACACAACCGGGCGGGGAGGTCCGCTGGTCAAAGCCCGTCCGTGCAAAGTCAAAGGGCTAGATCCCGTGGTCAAACGCTACAGGGTTAGGCGGGACGGGGCCCTGGGGGGTAGCAATACCACCGGAGCATCGCACCGGGCCCTCATACTTGCGTGGTGGTGGGGTGGCATGTCCGAAGAGGTGGCACGCGTCTCCGGGGCGTGCCCCCCCCTCACGGACGGCGATGACACGTTAGTAGACGTTCTGCGGTAACGATGCAGCGTGAATATTATTAAACACTCGGAGCGCGATAAAATCATGAGTTTTTTTGCACGACATGGGCACATGTGCTATAGGAACGATGGTATTTTTTCATAATTTATGGTGATGGAGAAGTATCCGAAAAATTCGCTCTACGCGGATTGCCCTTCGCGCGTTTATGGCTGTGGCCGGCGCCTCCGGGGGCTAGCATGCCACCAAATCTTGCGTAGGCGGCCTCTCACAAGTCTGGAAGTGTTGTGGCGGTTCCAAACGCCCGGCACGCGTGTCCGGGGTGTGCCCCCCTCACGGACGGCGCCGCCGCCGGCACCTAGAGGGGGGAAACGGACGCGTCGGGTCTACACGGAGGGGATCTTGCTGTGGGTCTGGCCCGGTTGTTGCTTCAAAGTGTTCCTATGGGCTGACCTAACACAACCGGGCGGGAAGGTCCGCTGGTCAAAGCCCGTCCATGCAAAGTCAAAGGGTAGATCCCGTGGTCAGACGCAACAGGGTTAGGCGGGACGGGGGCCCTGGGGGTAGCAAGGCCACCGGAGCGTCGCACCAGGCCCTCATACTTGCGGGGTGGTGTGGTGGCATGTCCGAAGAGGTGGCACGCGTCTCCGGGGAGTGGCCCCCCCTCACGGACGGCGATGACATGGTAGTAGACGTTCTGCAGTAACGATGCGGCGTGAATATTATTAAACACTCGGAGCGTGATAAAATCATGAGTTTTTTTGCACGACGTGGGTACATGTGCTATAGGAACGATGGTATTTTTTCATAATTTTTGGTGATGGAGAAGTATCTGAAAAATTCCGTCTACGCGGATTGCCCTTCGCGCGTCTACGGCTGTAGCCGGCGGCCTCCGGGGGCTAGCATGCCGCCAAATCTTGCGTAGGCAGCCTCTCACAAGTCTGGAAGTGTTGTGGCGGTTGCAAACGCCCGGCACGCGTGTCCGGGGTGTGCCCCCCTCACGGACGGCGCCGCCGCCGGCACCTCGAGGGGGGAAACGGACGCGTCGGGTCTACACGGAGGGGATCTTGCTGTGGGTCTGGCCCGGTTGTTGCTCCAAAGTGTTCCTATGGGCTGACCTAACACAACCAGGCGGGGAGGTCCGCTGGTCAAAGCCCGTCCGTGCAAAGTCAAAGGGCTAGATCCCGTGGTCAAACGCTACAGGGTTAGGCGGGACGGGGGCCCTGGGGGGGTAGCAATGCCACCGGAGCATCGCACCGGGCCCTCATACTTGCGGGGTGGTGTGGTGGCATGTCCGAAGAGGCGGCACGCGTCTTCGTTGCGTGCCCCCCCCCCTCACGGACGGCGATGCCACGTTAGTAGACGTTCCGCGGTAACGATGCGGCGTGAATATTATTAAATACTCGGAGCGCGATAAAATCATGAGTTTTTTTGCATGACGTGGGCACATGTGTTATAGGAACGATGGTATTTTGTCATAATTTTTGGTGATGGAGAAGTATCCGAAAATTCCCTCTACGCGGATTGCCCTTCGCGCGTCTACGGCTGTGGTCGGCGGCCTCCGGCGGCTAGCATGCCGCCAAATCTTGCGTAGGAGGCCTCTCACAAGTCTGGAAGTGTTGTGGCGGTTGCAAACGCCCGGCACGCGTGTCCGGGGTGTGCCCCCCTCACGGACGGCGCCGCCGCCGGCACCTGGAGGGGGGAAACGGACGCGTCGGGTCTACACGGAGGGGATCTTGCTGTGGGTCTGGCCCGGTTTTTGCTCCAAAGTGTTCCTATGGGCTGACCTAACACAACCCGGCGGGGAGGTCCGCTGGTCAAAGCCCGTCCGTGCAAAGTCAAAGGGCTAGATCCCGTGGTCAAACGCTACAGGGTTAGGCGGGACGGGGGCCCTGGGGGGGTAGCAATGCCACCGGAGCGTCGCACCGGGCCCTCATACATGCGGGGTGGTGTGGTGGCATCTCCGAAGAGGCGGCACGCGTCTCCGGAGGGTGGCCCCCCTCACGGACGGTGATGACATGGTAGTAGACGTTCTGCGGTAACGATGCGGCGTGAATATTATTAAATACTCGGAGCGCGATAAAATCATGAGTTTTTTTGCACGACGTGGGCACATGTGCTATAGGAACGATGGTATTTTTTCATAATTTTTGGTGATGGAGAAGTATCCAAAAAATTCCCTCTACGTGGATTGCCCTTCGCGCGTCTACGGTTGTGGCCGGCGGCCTCCGGGAGCTAGCATGCCGCCAAATCTTGCGTAGGCGGCCTCTCACAAGTCTGGAAGTGTTCTGGCGGTTGAAAATGCCCGGCACGCGTATCCGGGGTGTGCCCCCCTCACGGACGGCGCCGCCGCCGGCACCTGGAGGGGGAAACGGACGCGTCGGGTCTACACGGAGGGGATCTTGCTGTGGGTCTGGCCCGGTTGTTGCTTCAAAGTGTTCCTATGGGCTGACCTAACACAACCGGGCGGGGAGGTCCGCTGGTCAAAGCTCGTCCGTGCATTGTCAAAGGGCTAGATCCCGTGGTCAAACACTACAGGGTTAGGCGGGATGGGGGCCCTGGGGGGTAGCAATGCCACTGGAGCGTCGCACCGGGCCCTCATACTTGCGGGGTGGTGTGGTGGCATGTCCGAAGAGGCGGCACGCGTCTCCGGGGCGTGCCCCCCCCCCTCACGGACGGCGATGACACGATGGTAGACGTTCTGCGGTAACGATGCGGCGTGAATATTAATAAATACTCGGAGCGCGATAAAATCATGAGTTTTTTTGCACGACGTGGGCACATGTGCTATAGGAACGATGGTATTTTTTCATAATTTTTGGTGATGGAGAAGTATCCGAAAAATTCCCTCTACACGGATTGCCCTTCGCGCGTCTACGGCTGTGGCCGGCGGCCTCCGGGGGCTAGCATGCCGCCAAATCTTGCGTAGGCGGCCTCTCACAAGTCTGGAAGTGTTGTGGCGGTTGCAAATGCCCGGCACATGTGTCCGGCACCTGGAGGGGGGAAACGGACGCGTCGGGTCTACACGGAGGGGATCTTGCTGTGGGTCTGGCCCGGTTGTTGCTCCAAAGTGTTCCTATGGGCTGACCTAACACAACCGGGCGAGGAGGTCCGCTGGTCAAAGCCCGTCCGTGCAAAGTCAAAGGTCTAGATCTCGTGGTCAAACGCTACAAGGTTAGGCGGGACGGGGGCCCTGGGGGGTAGCAATGCCACCGGAGCGTCGCACCGGGCCCTCATACATGCGGGGTGGAGTGGTGGCATGTCCGAAGAGGCGGCACGCGTCTCCGGGGCATGGCCCCCCCTCACGGACGGCGATGACACGGTAGTAGACGTTCTGCGGTAACGATGCGGCGTGAATATTATTAAATTCTCGGAGCGCGATAAAATCATGAGTTTTTTTGCACGACGTGGGCACATGTGCTATAGGAACGATGGTATTTTTCATAATTTTTGGTGATGGAGAAGTATCCAAAAAATTCCCTCTACGTGGATTGCACTTCGCGCGTCTACGGTTGTGGCCGGCGGCCTCCGGGAGCTAGCATGCCGCCAAATCTTGCGTAGGCGGCCTCTCACAAGTCTGGAAGTGTTCTGGCGGTTGAAAATGCCCGGCACGCGTCTCCGGGGTGTGCCTCCCTCACGGACGGCGCCGCCGCCGGCACCTGGAGGGGGAAACGGACGCGTCGGGTCTACACGGAGGGGATCTTGCTGTGGGTCTGGCCCGGTTGTTGCTTCAAAGTGTTCCTATGGGCTGACCTAAAACAACCGGGCGGGGAGGTCCGCTGGTCAAAGCTCGTCCGTGCATTGTCAAAGGGCTAGATCCCGTGGTCAAACACTACAGGGTTTGGCGGGATGGGGGCCCTGGGGGGTAGCAATGCCACTGGAGCGTCGCACCGGGCCCTCATACTTGCGGGGTGGTGTGGTGGCATGTCCGAAGAGGCGGCACGCGTCTCCGGGGCGTGCCCCCCCCCCCTCACGGACGGCGATGACACGGTGGTAGACGTACTGCGGTAACGATGCGGCGTGAATATTAATAAATACTCGGAGCGCGATAAAATCATGAGTTTTTTTGCACGACGTGGGCACATGTGCTATAGGAACGATGGTATTTTTTCATAATTTTTGGTGATGGAGAAGTATCCGAAAAATTCCCTCTACACGGATTGCCCTTCGCGCGTCTACGGCTGTGGCCGGCGGCCTCCGGGGGCTAGCATGCCGCCAAATCTTGCGTAGGCGGCCTCTCACAAGTCTGGAAGTGTTGTGGCGGTTGCAAATGCCCGGCACATGTGTCCGGCACCTGGAGGGGGGAAACGGACGCGTCGGGTCTACACGGAGGGGATCTTGCTGTGGGTCTGGCCCGGTTGTTGCTCCAAAGTGTTCCTATGGGCTGACCTAACACAACCGGGCGAGGAGGTCCGCTGGTCAAAGCCCGTCCGTGCAAAGTCAAAGGTCTAGATCCCGTGGTCAAACGCTACAGGGTTAGGCGGGACGGGGGCCCTGGGGGGTAGCAATGCCACCGGAGCGTCGCACCGGGCCCTCATACATGCGGGGTGGAGTGGTGGCATGTCCGAAGAGGCGGCACGCGTCTCCGGGGCATGGCCCCCCCTCACGGACGGCGATGACACGGTAGTAGACGTTCTGCAGTAACGATGCGGCATGAATATTATTAAATTCTCGGAGCGCGATAAAATCATGAGTTTTTTTTTGCACGACGTGGGCACATGTGCTATAGGAACGATGGTATTTTTTCATAATTTTTGGTGATGGAGAAGTATCCGAAAAATTCCGTCTACGCGGATTGCCTTTCCCGCGTCTACGGCTATGGCCGGCGGCCTCAGGGGGCTAGCATGCTGCCAAATCTTGCGTAGGCGGCCTCTCACAAGTCTGGAAGTGTTGTGGCGGTTGCAAACGCCCGGCACGCGTGTCCGGGGTGTGCCCCCCTCACGGACGGCGCCGCCGCCGGCACCTGGAGGGGGGAAACGGACGCGTCGGGTCTACACGGAGGGGATCTTGCTGTGGGTCTGGCCCGGTTGTTGCTCCAAAGTGTTCCTATGGGCTGACCTAACACAACTGGGCGGGAAGGTCCGCTGGTCAAAGCCCGTCCGTGCAAAGTCAAATGGCTAGATCCCGTGGTCAAATGCTACAGGGTTAGGTGGGACGGGGGCCCTGGGGGGGTAGCAATGCCACTGGAGCGTCGCACCGGGCCCTCATACATGCGGGGTGGTGTGGTGGCATGTCCGAAGAGGCGGCACGCGTCTCCGGGGCGTGGCCCCCCTCACGGACGGCGATGACACGGTAGTAGACGTTCTGCGGTAACGATGCGGCGTGAATATTATTAAATACTCGGTGCGCGATAAAATCATGAGTTTTTTTGCACGACGTGGGCACATGTGCTATAGGAACGATGGTATTTTTTCATAATTTTTGGTGATGGAGAAGTATCCGAAAAATTCCCTCTACACGGATTGCCCTTCGCGCGTCTACGGCTGTGGCCGGCGGCCTCCGGGGGCTAGCATGCCGCCAAATCTTGCGTAGGCGGCCTCTCACAAGTCTGGAAGTGTTGTGGCGGTTGCAAATGCCCGGCACATGTGTCCGGCACCTGGAGGGGGGAAACGGACGCGTCGGGTCTACACGGAGGGGATCTTGCTGTGGGTCTGGCCCGGTTGTTGCTCCAAAGTGTTCCTATGGGCTGACCTAACACAACCGGGCGAGGAGGTCCGCTGGTCAAAGCCCGTCCGTGCAAAGTCAAAGGTCTAGATCTCGTGGTCAAACGCTGCAAGGTTAGGCGGGACGGGGGCCCTGGGGGGTAGCAATGCCACCGGAGCGTCGCACCGGGCCCTCATACATGCGGGGTGGAGTGGTGGCATGTCCGAAGAGGCGGCACGCGTCTCCGGGGCATGGCCCCCCCTCACGGACGGCGATGACACGGTAGTAGACGTTCTGCGGTAACGATGCGGCGTGAATATTATTAAATTCTCGGAGCGCGATAAAATCATGAGTTTTTTTGCACGACGTGGGCACATGTGCTATAGGAACGATGGTATTTTTCATAATTTTTGGTGATGGAGAAGTATCCAAAAAATTCCCTCTACGTGGATTGCACTTCGCGCGTCTACGGTTGTGGTCGGCGGCCTCCGGGAGCTAGCATGCCGCCAAATCTTGCGTAGGCGGCCTCTCACAAGTCTGGAAGTGTTCTGGCGGTTGAAAATGCCCGGCACGCGTCTCCGGGGTGTGCCCCCCTCACGGACGACGCCGCCGCCGGCACCTGGAGGGGGAAACGGACGCGTCGGGTCTACACGGAGGGGATCTTGCTGTGGGTCTGGCCCGGTTGTTGCTTCAAAGTGTTCCTATGGGCTGACCTAAAACAACCGGGCGGGGAGGTCCGCTGGTCAAAGCTCGTCCGTGCATTGTCAAAGGGCTAGATCCCGTGGTCAAACACTACAGGGTTTGGCGGGATGGGGGCCCTGGGGGGTAGCAATGCCACTGGAGCGTCGCACCGGGCCCTCATACTTGCGGGGTGGTGTGGTGGCATGTCCGAAGAGGCGGCACGCGTCTCCGGGGCGTGCCCCCCCCCTCACGGACGGCGATGACACGGTGGTAGACGTTCTGCGGTAACGATGCGGCGTGAATATTAATAAATACTCGGAGCGCGATAAAATCATGAGTTTTTTTGCACGACGTGGGCACATGTGCTATAGGAACGATGGTATTTTTTCATAATTTTTGGTGATGGAGAAGTATCCGAAAAATTCCCTCTACACGGATTGCCCTTCGCGCGTCTACGGCTGTGGCCGGCGGCCTCCGGGGGCTAGCATGCCGCCAAATCTTGCGTAGGCGGCCTCTCACAAGTCTGGAAGTGTTGTGGCGGTTGCAAATGCCCGGCACATGTGTCCGGCACCTGGAGGGGGGAAACGGACGCGTCGGGTCTACACGGAGGGGATCTTGCTGTGGGTCTGGCCCGGTTGTTGCTCCAAAGTGTTCCTATGGGCTGACCTAACACAACCGGGCGAGGAGGTCCGCTGGTCAAAGCCCGTCCGTGCAAAGTCAAAGGTCTAGATCCCGTGGTCAAACGCTACAGGGTTAGGCGGGACGGGGGCCCTGGGGGGTAGCAATGCCACCGGAGCGTCGCACCGGGCCCTCATACATGCGGGGTGGAGTGGTGGCATGTCCGAAGAGGCGGCACGCGTCTCCGGGGCATGGCCCCCCCTCACGGACGGCGATGACACGGTAGTAGACGTTCTGCGGTAACGATGCGGCGTGAATATTATTAAATTCTCGGAGCGCGATAAAATCATGAGTTTTTTTTTGCACGACGTGGGCACATGTGCTATAGGAACGATGGTATTTTTTCATAATTTTTGGTGATGGAGAAGTATCCGAAAAATTCCGTCTACGCGGATTGCCTGTCCCGCGTCTACGGCTATGGCCGGCGGCCTCAGGGGGCTAGCATGCTGCCAAATCTTGCGTAGGCGGCCTCTCACAAGTCTGGAAGTGTTGTGGCGGTTGCAAACGCCCGGCACGCGTGTCCGGGGTGTGCCCCCCTCACGGACGGCGCCGCCGCCGGCACCTGGAGGGGGGAAACGGACGCGTCGGGTCTACACGGAGGGGATCTTGCTGTGGGTCTGGCCCGGTTGTTGCTCCAAAGTGTTCCTATGGGCTGACCTAACACAACTGGGCGGGAAGGTCCGCTGGTCAAAGCCCGTCCGTGCAAAGTCAAATGGCTAGATCCCGTGGTCAAATGCTACAGGGTTAGGTGGGACGGGGGCCCTGGGGGGGGTAGCAATGCCACTGGAGCGTCGCACCGGGCCCTCATACATGCGGGGTGGTGTGGTGGCATGTCCGAAGAGGCGGCACGCGTCTCCGGGGCGTGGCCCCCCTCACGGACGGCGATGACACGGTAGTAGACGTTCTGCGGTAACGATGCGGCGTGAATATTATTAAATACTCGGTGCGCGATAAAATCATGAGTTTTTTTGCACGATGTGGGCAAATGTGCTATAGGAACGATGGTATTTTTTTCATAATTTTTGGTGATGGAGAAGTATCCGAAAAATTCCCTCTACGTGGATTGCCCTTCGCGCATCTACGGTTGTGGCCGGCGGCCTCCGGGGGCTAGCATGCCGCCAAATCTTGCGTAGGCGGCCTCTCACAAGTCTGGAAGTGTTGTGGCGGTTGCAAACGCCCGACACGAGTATCCGGGGTGTGCCCCCCTCACGGACGGCGCCGCCGCCGGCACCTGGAGGGGGTAACGGACGCGTCGGGTCTACACGGAGGGGATCTTGCTATGGGTCTGGCCCGGTTGTTGCTTCAAAGTGTTCCTATGGGCTGACCTAACACAACCGGGCGGGGAGGTCCGCTGGTCAAAGCGCGTCCGTGCAAAGTCAAAGGGCTAGATCCCGTGGTCAAACACTACAGGGTTAGGCGGGACGGGGGCCCTGGGGGTAGCAATGCCACCGGAGCGTCGCACCGGGCCCTCATACTTGCGGGGTGGTGTGGTGGCATGTCCGAAGAGGCGGCACGCGTCTCAGGGGCGTGCCCACCCCCCCTCACGGACGGCGATGACACGGTAGTAGACATTCCGCGGTAACGATGCAGCGTGAATATTATTAAATACTCAGAGCGCGATAAAATCATGAGTTTTTTTGCACGACGTGGGCACATGTGTTATAGGAACGATGGTATTTTTTCATAATTTTTGGTGATGGAGAAGTATCCGAAAAATTCCCTCTACGCAGATTGCCCTTCGCGCGTCTACGGTTGTGTCCGGCGGCCTCCGGGGGCTAGCATGCCGCCAAATCTTGCGTAGGCGGCCTCTCACAAGTCTGGAAGTTGTGGCGGTTGCAAACGCCCGGCACGCTTGTCCGTGGTGTGCCCCCCCTCACGGACGGCGCCACCGCCGTCACCTGGAGGGGGGAAACGGACGCGTCGGGTCTACACGGAGGGGATCTTGCTGTGGGTCTGGCACGGTTGTTGCTCCAAAGTGTTCCTATGGCTGACCAAACACAACTGGGCGGGGAGGTCCGTTGGTCAAAGCCCGTCCGTGCAAAGTCAAAGGGCTAGATCCCGTGGTCAAACGCTACAGGGTTAGGCGGGACGGGGGCCCTGGGGGTAGCAACGCCACCGGAGCGTCGCACCGGCCCTCATACTTGCGGGGTGGTGTGGTGGCATGTCCGAAGAGGCGACACGCGTCTCCAGGGCGTGGCCCCCCCTCACGGACGGCGATGACACAGTAGAGACGTTCTGCGGTAACGATGCGGCGTGAATATTATTAAATACTCGGAGCGCGATAAAATCATGAGTTTTTTTGCACGACGTGGGCACATGTGCTATAGGAACGATGGTATTTTTTCATAATTTTTTGTGATGGAGAAGCATCCGAAAAATTCCCTCTACGCGGATTGCCCTTCGCGCGTCTACGGTTTTGGTCGGCGGCCTCCGGGGGCTAGCATGCCGCCAAATCTTACGTAGGCAGCCTCTCACAAGTCTGGAAGTGTTGTGGCGGTTGCAAACGCCCGGCACGCGTGTCCGGGGTGTGCCCCCCCTCACGGACGGCGCCGCCGCCGGCACCTGGAGGGGGAAACGGACGCGTCGGGTCTACACGGAGGGGATCTTGCTGTGGGTCTGGCCCGGTTGTTGCTCCAAAGTGTTACTATGGGCTGACCTAACACAACCGGGCGGGGAGGTCCGCTGGTCAAAGCCCGTCCGTGCAAAGTCAAAGGGCTAGATCCCGTGGTCAAACGCTACAGGGTTAGGCGGGACGGGGGCCCTGGGGGTAGCAATGCCACCAGAGCATCGCACCGGGCCCTCATACATGCGGGGTGGTGTGGTGGCATGTCCGAAGAGGCGGCACGCGTCTCCGGGGCGTGGCCCCCCTCACGGACGGCGATGACACGGTAGTAGACGTTCTGCGGTAACGATGCGGCGTGAATATTATAAAATACTCAGAGCGCGATAAAATCATGAGTTTTTTTGCATGACGTGGGCACATGTGCTATAGGAACGATGGTATTTTTTCATAATTTTTGGTGATGGAGAAGTATCCGAAAAATTCCCTCTACGCGGATTGCCCTTCGCGCGTCTACGGCTGTGGCCGGCGGCCTCCGGGGGCTAGCATATTGCCAAATCTTGCGTAGGCGGCCTCTCACAAGTCTGGAAGTGTTGTGGCGGTTGCAAATGCTCGGCACACATGTCCGGGGTGTGCCCCCCTCACGGACGGCGCCGCCGCCGGCACCTGGAGGGGGGAAACGGACGCGTCGGGTCTACACGGAGAGGATCTTGCTGTGGGTTTGGCCCGGTTGTTGCTCCAAAGTGTTCCTATGGGCTGACCTAACACAACCGGGCGGGGAGGTCTGCTGGTCAAAGCCCGTCCGTGCAAAGTCCAATGGCTAGATCCCGTGGTCAAACGCTACAGGGTTAGGCGGGACGGGGGCCCTGGGGGTAGCAATGCCACCGGAGTGTCGCACCGGGCCCTCATACATGCGGGGTGGTGTGGTGGCATGTCCGAAGAGGCGGAACGCGTCTTCGGGCCGTGGCCCCCCCTCACGGACGGCGACGACACGGTAGTAGACGTTCCGCGGTAACGATGCGGCGTGAATATTATTAAATACTCGGAACGCAATAAAATCATGAGTTTTTTTGCACGACGTGGGCACATGTGCTATAGGAACGATGGTATTTTTTCATAATTTTTGGTGATGGAGAAGTATCCGAAAAATTCCCTCTACGCGGATTGCCCTTCGCGCATCTACGGCTGTGGTCGGCGGACTCCGGGGGCTAGCATGCCTCCAAATCTTGCGTAGGCGGCCTCTCACAAGTCTGGAAGTATTGTGGCGGTTGCAAACGCCCGGCACGCGTGTCCGGGGTGTGCCCCCCTCACAGACGGCGCCGCCGGCAGCACCTGCAGGGGGGAAACGGACGCGTCGGGTCTACACGGAGGGGATCTTGCTGTGGGTCTGGCCCGGTTGTTGCTTCAAAGTGTTCCTATGGGCTGACCTAACACAACCGGGCGGGGAGGTCCGCTGGTCAAAGCCCGTCCGTGCAAAGTCAGAGGGCTAGATCCCGTGGTCAAACGCTACAGGGTTAGGCGGGACGGGGGCCCTGGGGGGTAGAAATGCCACCGGAGCGTCACACCGGGCCCTCATACTTGCGGGGTGGTGTGGTGGCATGTCCGAAGAGGCGACACGCGTCTCCAGGGCGTGGCCCCCCTCACGGACGGCGATGACACGGTAGTAGATGTTCTGCGGTAACGATGCGGCGTGAATATTATTAAATACTCGGAGCGCGATAAAATCATGAGTTTTTTTGCACGACGTGGGCACATGTGCTATAGGAACGATGGTATTTTTTCATAATTTTTGGTGATGGAGAAGTATCGGAAAAATTCCCTCTACGCGGATTGCCCTTCGCGCGTCTACGGCTGTGGCCGGCGGCCTCCGGGGGCTAGCATGCCGCCAAATCTTGCGTAGGCGGCCTCTCACAAGTCTGGAAGTGTTGTGGCGGTTGCAAACGCCCGGCTTGTGTGTCCAGGGTGTGCCCCCCCTCACGGACGGCGCCGCTGCCGGCACCTGGAGGGGGGAAACGGACGCGTCGGGTCTACACGGAGGGGATCTTGCTGTGGGTCTGGCCCGGTTGTTGCTCCAAAGTGTTCCTATGGGCTGACCTAACACAACCGGGCGGGGAGGTCCGCTGGTCAAAGCCCGTCCGTGCAAAGTCAAAGGGCTAGATCCCGTGGTCAAACGCTACAGGGTTAGGCGGGGCGGGGGCCCTGGGGGTAGCAATGCCAACGGAGTGTCGCACCGGGCCCTCATACATGCAGGGTGGTGTGGTGGCATGTCCGTAGAGGCGGCACGCGTCTTCGGGCCGTGGCCCCCCCTCACGGACGGCGATGACACGGTAGTAGACGTTCTGCGGTAACGATGCGGCATGAATATTATTAAATTCTCGGAGCGCGATAAAATCAGGAGTTTTTTTGCACGACGTGGGCACATGTGCTATAGGAACGATGGTATTTTTTCATAATTTTTGGTGATGGAGAAGTATCCGAAAAATTCCTTCTACGCGGATTGCCCTCCGCGCGTCTACGGCTGTGGCCGGCGGCCTCCGGGGGCTAGCATATTGCCAAATCTTGCGTACGCGGCCTCTCACAAGTCTGGAAGTGTTGTGGCGGTTGCAAATGCTCGGCACACGTGTCCGGGGTGTGCCCCCCTCACGGACGGCGCCGCCGCCGGCACCTGGAGGGGGGAAACGGACGCGTCGGGTCTACACGGAGAGGATCTTGCTGTGGGTTTGGCCCGGTTGTTGCTCCAAAGTGTTCCTATGGGCTGACCTAACACAACCGGGCGGGGAGGTCTCCTGGTCAAAGCCCGTCCGTGCAAAGTCAAATGGCTAGATCCCGTGGTCAAACGCTACAGGGTTAGGCGGGACGGGGGCCCTAGGGGGGGTAGCAATGTCACCGGAGCATCGCACCGGGCCCTCATACATGCGGGGTGGTGTGGTGGCATGTCCGAAGAGGCGCCACGCGTCTCCGGGACGTGGCCCCCCTCACGAACGGCGATGACACGGTAGTAGACATTCTGCGATAACGATGCGGCGTGAATATTATTAAATACTCGGAGCGTGATAAAATCATGAGTTTTTTTGCACGACGTGGGCACATGTGCTATAGGAACGATGGTATTTTTTCATAATTTTTGCTGATGGAGAAGTATCCAAAAAATTCCCTCCACGCGGATTGCCCTTCGCGCGTCTACGGTTGTGGCCGGCGGCCTCCGAGGGCTAGCATGCCGCCAAATCTTGCGTAGGCGGCCTCTCACAAGTCTGGAAGTGTTGTGGCGGTTCCAAACACCCGGCACGCGTGTCCGGGGTGTACCCCCATCACGGACGGCGCCGCCGCCGGCACCTGGAGGGGGGAAACGGACGCGTCGGGTCTACACGGAGGGGATCTTGCGGTGGGTCTGGCCCGGTTGTTGCTTCAAAGTGTTCCTATGGGCTGACCTAACACAACCGGGCGGGGAGGTCCACTGGTCAAAGCGCGTCCGTGCAAAGTCAAAGGGCTAGATCCCGTGGTCAAACACTACAGGGTTAGGCGGGACGGGGGCCCTGGGGGTAGCAATGCCACCGGAGCGTCGCACCGGGCCCTCATACTTGCGGGGTGGTGTGGTGGCATGTCCGAAGAGGCGGCACGCGTCTACGGGGCGTGGCCCCCCCTCACAGACGGCGATGACACGGTAGTAGACGTTCTGCGGTAACGATGCGGCGTGAATATTATTAAATACTCGGAGCGCGATAAAATCATGAGTTTTTTTTTGCACGACGTGGGCACATGTGCTATAGGAACGATGGTATTTTTTTCATAATTTTTGGTGATGGAGAAGTATCCGAAAAATCCCCTCTACGCGGATTGTCCTTCGCGCGTCTACGGCTGTGGCCGGCGGCCTCCGGGGGCTAGCATGCCGCCAAATCTTGCGTAGGCGTCCTCTCACAAGTCTGGAAGTGTTGTGGCGGTTGCAAACGCCCGGCATGCGTGTCCGGGGTGTGCCCCCCCTCACGGACGGCGCCGCTGCCGGCACCTGTAGGGGGGAAACGGACGCGTCGGGTCTACACGGAGGGGATCTTGCTGTTGGTCTGGCCCGGTTGTTACTCCAAAGTGTTCCTATGGGATGACCTAACACAACCGGGCAGGGAGGTCCGCTGGTCAAAGCCCGTCCATGCAAAGTCAAAGGGCTAGATCCCGTGGACAAACGCTATAGGGTTAGGCGGGACGGGGGCCCTGGGGGGTAGCAATGCCACCGGAGCGTCGCACCGGGCCCTCATACATGCGGGGTGGTGTGGTGGCATGTCCGAAGAGGCGGCACGCGTCTCCGGGGCGTGGGCCCCCCTCACGGACGGCGATGACACGGTAGTAGACGTTCTGCGGTAACGATGCGGCGTGAATATTATTCTCGGAGTGCGATAAAATCATGAGTTTTTTTGCACGACGTGGGCACATGTGCTATAGGAACGATGGTATTTTTTTCATAATTTTTGGTGATGGAGTAGTATCCGAAAATTCCCTCTACGCGGATTGCCCTTCGCGCGTCTACGGCTGTGGCCGGCGGCCTCCGGGGGCTAGCATACTGCCAAATCTTGCGTAGGCGGCCTCTCACAAGTCTGGAAGCGTCGCAACGGGCCCTCATACATGCGGGGTGGTGTGGTGGCATGTCCGAAGAGGCGCCACGCGTCTCCGGGGCGTGGCCCCCCTCACGGACGGCGATGACATGGTAGTAGCCGTTCTGCGATAACGATGCGGCGTGAATATTATTAAATACTCGGAGCACGATAAAATCATGAGTTTTTTTGCACGACGTGGGCACATGTGCTATAGGAACGATGGTATTTTTTCATAATTTTTGGTGATGGAGAAGTATCCGAAAAATTCCCTCTACGCAGATTGCCCTTCGCGCGTCTACGGTTGTGGCCGGCGGCCTCCGAGGGCTAGCATGCCGCCAAATCTTGCGTAGGCGGCCTCTCACAAGTCTGGAAGTGTTGTGGCGGTTGCAAACGCCCGGCTTGTGTGTCCAGGGTGTGCCCCCCCTCACGGACGGCGCCGCTGCCGGCACCTGGAGGGGGGAAACGGACGCGTCGGGTCTACACGGAGGGGATCTTGCTGTGGGTCTGGCCCGGTTGTTGCTCCAAAGTGTTCCTATGGGCTGACCTAACACAACCGGGCGGGGAGGTCCGCTGGTCAAAGCCCGTCCGTGCAAAGTCAAAGGGCTAGATCCCGTGGTCAAACGCTACAGGGTTAGGCGGGGCGGGGGCCCTGGGGGTAGCAATGCCACCGGAGTGTCGCACCGGGCCCTCATACATGCAGGGTGGTGTGGTGGCATGTCCGTAGAGGCGGCACGCGTCTTCGGGACGTGGCCCCCCCTCACGGACGGCGATGACACGGTAGTAGACGTTCTGCGGTAACGATGCGGCGTGAATATTATTAAATTCTCGGAGCGCGATAAAATCATGAGTTTTTTGCACGACGTGGGCACATGTGCTATAGGAACGATGGTATTTTTTCATAATTTTTGGTGATGGAGAAGTATCCGAAAAATTCCTTCTACGCGGATTGCCCTCCGCGCTTCTACGGCTGTGGCCGGCGGCCTCCGGGGGCTAGCATATTGGCAAATCTTGCGTAGGCGGCCTCTCACAACTCTGGAAGTGTTGTGGCGGTTGCAAATGCTCGGCACACGTGTCCGGGGTGTGCCCCCTCACGGACGGCGCCGCCGCCGGCACCTGGAGGGGGGAAACGGACGCGTCGGGTCTACACGGAGAGGATCTTGCTGTGGATTTGGCCCAGTTGTTGCTCCAAAGTGTTCCTATGGGCTGACCTAACACAACCGGGCGGGGAGGTCTGCTGGTCAAAGCTCGTCCGTGCAAAGTCAAATGGCTAGATCCCGTGGTCAAACGCTACAGGGTTAGGCGGGACGGGGGCCCTAGGGGGGTAGCAATGTCACCGGAGCATCGCACCGGGCCATCATACATGCGGGGTGGTGTGGTGGCATGTCCGAAGAGGCGCCACGCGTCTCCGGGACGTGGCCCCCCTCACGAACGGCGATGACACGGTAGTAGACATTCTGCGATAACGATGCGGCGTGAATATTATTAAATACTCGGAGCGCGATAAAATCATGAGTTTTTTTGCACGACGTGGGCACATGTGCTATAGGAACGATGGTATTTTTTCATAATTTTTGCTGATGGAGAAGTATCCAAAAAATTCCCTCTACGCGTATTGCCCTTCGCGCGTCTACGGTTGTGGCCGGCGGCCTCCGAGGGCTAGCATGCCGCCAAATCTTGCGTAGGCGGCCTCTCACAAGTCTGGAAGTGTTGTGGCGGTTCCAAACGCCCAGCACGCGTGTCCGGGGTGTGCCCCCATCACGGACGGCGCCGCCGCCGGCACCTGGAGGGGGGAAACGGACGCGTCGGGTCTACACGGAGGGGATCTTGCGGTGGGTCTGGCCCGGTTGTTGCTTCAAAGTGTTCCTATGGGCTGACCTAACACAACCGGGCGGGGAGGTCCGCTGGTCAAAGCCCGTCCGTGCAAAGTCAAAGGGCTAGATCCCGTGGTCAAACGCTACAGGGTTAGGCGGGACGGGGGCCCTGGGGGTAGCAATGCCACCGGAGCGTCGCACCGGGCCCTCATACTTGCGGGGTGGTGTGGTGGCATGTCCGAAGAGGCGGCACGCGTCTACGGGGCGTGGCCCCCCCTCACAGACGGCGATGACACGGTAGTAGACGTTCTGCGGTAACGATGCGGCGTGAATATTATTAAATACACAGAGCGCGATAAAATCATGAGTTTTTTTTTGCACGACGTGGGCACATGTGCTATAGGAACGATGGTATTTTTTTCATAATTTTTGGTGATGGAGAAGTATCCGAAAAATTCCCTCTACGCAGATTGCCCTTCGCGCGTCTACGGTTGTGGCCGGCGGCCTCCGAGGGCTAGCATGCCGCCAAATCTTGCGTAGGCGGCCTCTCACAAGTCTGGAAGTGTTGTGGCGGTTGCAAACGCCCGGCTTGTGTGTCCAGGGTGTGCCCCCCCTCACGGACGGCGCCGCTGCCGGCACCTGGAGGGGGGAAACGGATGCGTCGGGTCTACACGGAGGGGATCTTGCTGTGGGTCTGGCCCGGTTGTTGCTCCAAAGTGTTCCTATGGGCTGACCTAACACAACCGGGCGGGGAGGTCCGCTGGTCAAAGCTTGTCCGTGCAAAGTCAAAGGGCTAGATCCCCTGGTCAATCGCTACAGGGTTAGGCGGGACGGGGGCCCTGGGGGTAGCAATGCCACCGGAGCGTCGCACCGGCCCTCATACTTGTGGGGTGGTGTGGTGGCATGTCCGAAGAGGCGACACGCGTCTCCAGGGCGTGGCCCCCCCTCACGGACGGCGATGACACGGTAGTAGACGTTCTGCGGTAACGATGCGGCGTGAATATTATTAAATACTCGGAGCGCGATAAAATCATGAGTTTTTTTGCACGACGTGGGCACATGTGCTATAGGAACGATGGTATTTTTTCATAATTTTTGGTGATGGAGAAGTATCCGAAAAATTCCCTCTACGCGGATTGCCCTTCGCGCGTCTACGGTAGTGGTCGGCGGCCTCCGGGGGCTAGCATGCCGCCAAATCTTACATAGGCGGCCTCTCACAAGTCTCGAAGTGTTGTGGCGGTTGCAAACGCCCGGCACGCGTGTCCGGGGTGTGCCCCCCCTCACGGACGGCGCCGCCGCCGGCACCTGGAGGGGGAAACGGACGCGTCGGGTCTACACGGAGGGGATCTTGCTGTGGGTCTGGCCCGGTTGTTGCTCCAAAGTGTTCCTATGGGCTGACCTAACACAACCGGGCGGGGAGGTCCGCTGGTCAAAGCCCGTCCGTGCAAAGTCAAATGGCTAGATCCCGTGGTCAAATGCTACAGGGTTAGGCGGGACGGGGCCCTGGGGGGGTAGCAATGCCACTGGAGCATCGCACCGGGCCCTCCTACATGCGGGGTGGTGTGGTGGCATGTCCGAAGAGGCGGCACGCGTCTCCGGGGCGTGGCCCCCCTCACGGACGGCGATGACACGGTAGTAGACGTTCTGCGGTAACGATGCGGCGTAAATATTATTAAATACTCGGAGCACGATAAAATCATGAGTTTTTTTGCACGACGTGGGCACATGTGCTATAGGATGGATGGTATTTTTTCATAATTTTGGTGATGGAGAAGTATCCGAAAAATTCCCTCTACGTGGATTGCCCTTCGCGCGTCTACGGTTGTGGCCGGCGGCCTCCGGGGGCTAGCATGCCGCCAAATCTTGCGTAGGCGGCCTCTCACAAGTCTGGAAGTGTTGTGGCGATTGCAAACGCCCCGCACGCGTATCCGGGGTGTGCCCCCCTCACGGACGGCGCCGCCGCCGGCACCTGGAGGGGGAAACGGACGCGTCGGGTCTACACGAAGGGGATCTTGCTATGGGTCTGGCCCGGTTGTTGCTTCAAAGTGTTCCTATGGGCTGACCTAACACAACCGGGCGGGGAGGTCCGCTGGTCAAAGCTCGTCCGTGCAAAGTCAAAGGGCTAGATCCCGTGGTCAAACACTACTGGGTTAGGCGGGACGGGGGCCCTGGGGGGTAGCAATGCCACCGGAGCGTCGCACCGGGCCCTCATACTTGCGGGGTGGTGTGGTGGCATGTCCGAAGAGGAGGCACGCGTCTCTGGGGCATGCCCCCCCCTCACGGACGGCGATGACACAGTAGTAGACGTTCCGCGGTAACGATGCGGCGTGAATATTATTAAATACTCCGAGCGCGATAAAATCATGAGTTTTTTTGCACGACGTGGGCACATGTGTTATAGGAACGATCGTATTTTTTCATAATTTTTGGTGATGGAGAAGTATCCGAAAAATTCCCTCTACGCGGATTGCCCTTCGCGCGTCTACGGTTGTGGCCGGCGACCTCCGGGGGCTAGCATGCCGCCAAATCTTCCGTAGGCAGCCTCTCACAAGTCTGGAAGTGTGGTGGCGGTTGCAAACGCCCGGCACGCGTGTCCGGGGTGTGCCCCCCCTCACGGACGGCGCCGCCGCCGTCACCTGGAGGGGGGAAACGGACGCGTCGGGTCTACACAGAGGGGATCTTGCTATGGGTCTGGCCCGGTTGTTGCTCCAAAGTGTTCCTATGGCTGACCAAACACAACCGGGCGGGGAGGTCCACTGGTCAAAGCCCGTCCGTGCAAAGTCAAAGGGCTAGATCCCATGGTCAAACGCTACAGGGTTATGCGGGCCGGGGGCCCTGGGGGTAGCAATGCCACCGGAGTGTCGCACTGGCCCTCATACTTGCGGGGTGGTGTGGTGGCATGTCCGAAGAGGCGACACGCGTCTCCAGGGCGTGGCCCCCCCTCACGGACGGCGATGACACGGTAGTAGACGTTCTGCGGTAACGATGCGGCGTGAATATTATTAAATACTCGGAGCGCGATAAAATCATGAGTTTTTTTGCACGACGTGGGCACATGTGCTATAGGAACGATGGTATTTTTTCATAATTTTTGGTGATGGAGAAGTATCCGAAAAATTCCCTCTACGCGGATTGCCCTTCGCGCGTCTACGGTTGTGGCCGGCGGCCTCCGGGGGCTAGCATGCCGCCAAATCTTACGTAGGCGGCCTCTCACAAGTCTAGAAGTGTTGTGGCGGTTGCAAACGCCCGGCACGCGTGTCCGGGGTGTGCCCCCCCTCACGGACGGCGCCACCGCCGGCACCTGGAGGGGGGAAACGGACGCGTCGGGTCTACACGGAGGGGATCTTGCTGTGGGTCTGGCCCGGTTGTTGCTCCAAAGTGTTCCTATGGGCTGACCTAACACAACCGGGCAGGGAGGTCCGCTGGTCAAAGCCCGTCCGTGCAAAGTCAAAGGGCTAGATCCTGTGGTCAAACGCTACAGGGTTAGGCGGGACGGGGGCCCTGGGGGGGTAGCAATGCCACTGGAGCATCGCACCGGGCCCTCATACATGCGGGGTGGTGTGGTGGCATGTCCGAAGAGGCGGCACGCGTCTCCGGGGCGTGCCCCCCCTCACGGACGGCGATGACACGGTAGTAGACGTTCTGCGGTAACGATGCGGCGTGAATATTATTAAATACTCAGAGCGCGATAAAATCATGAGTTTTTTTGCACGACGTGGGCACATGCGCTAGAGGAACGATGGTTTTTTTTCATAATTTTTGGTGATGGAGAAGTATCCGAAAAATTCCCTCTACGCGGATTGCCCTTCGCGCGTCTACGGTAGTGGCCGGCGGCCTCCGGGGGCTAGCATGCCACCAAATCTTGCGTAGGCGGCCTCTCACAAGTCTGGAATTGTTGTGGCGGTTGCAAACGCCCGGCATGCGTGTCCGGGGTGTGCCCCCCCCCCCTCACGGACGACGCCGCCGCCGGCACCTGGAGGGGGGGAAACGGACGCGTCGGGTCTACACGGAGGGGATCTTGCTGTGGGTCTGGCCCGGTTGTTGCTCCAAAGTGTTCCTATGGGCTGACCTAACACAACCGGGCGGGGAGGTCCGCTGGTCAAAGCCCGTCCGTGCAAAGTCAAAGGGCTAGATCCCGTGGTCAAACGCTACAGGGTTAGGCGGGACGGGGGCCCTGGGGGTAGCAATGCCACCGGAGTGTCGCACCGGGCCCTCATACATGCGGGGTGGTGCGGTGGCATGTCCGAAGAGGCGGCACGCGTCTTCGAGCCGTGGCCCCCCCTCACGGACGGTGACGACACGGTAGTAGACGTTCCGCGGTAACGATGCGGCGTGAATATTATTAAATACTCGGAGCGCGATAAAATCATGAGTTTTTTTGCACGACGTGGGCACATGTGCTATAGGAACGATGGTATTTTTTCATAATTTTTGGTGATGGAGAAGTATCCGAAAAATTCCCTCTACGCGGATTGCCCTTCGCGCGTCTACGGCTGTGGCCGGCGGCCTCCGGGGGCTAGCATATTGCCAAATCTTGCGTAGGCGGTCTCTCACAAGTTTGGAAGTCTTGTGGCGGTTGCAAATGCTCGGCACACGTGTCCGGGGTGTGCCCCCCTCACGGACGGCGCCGCCGCCGGCACCTGGAGGGGGGAAACGGACGCGTCGGGTCTACACGGAGAGGATCTTGCTGTGGGTTTGGCCCGGTTGTTGCTCCAAAGTGTTCCTATGGGCTGACCTAACACAACCGGGCGGGGAGGTCTGCTGGTCAAAGCCCGTCCGTGCAAAGTCAAATGGCTAGATCCCGTGGTCAAACGCTACAGGGTTAGGCGGGACGGGGGCCCTGGGGGGTAGCAATGTCACCGGAGCATCGCACCGGGCCCTCATACATGCGGGGTGGTGTGGTGGCATGTCCGAAGAGGCGCCACGTGTCTCCGGGGCGTGGCCCCCCTCACGAACGGCGATGACACGGTAGTAGACGTTCTGCGGTAACGATGCGGCGTCAATATTATTAAATACTCGGAGCGCGATAAAATCATGAGTTTTTTTGCACGACGTGGGCACATGTGCTATAGGAACGATGGTATTTTTTCATAATTTTTGGTGATGGAGAAGTATCCGAAAAATTCCCTCTACGCGGATTGCCCTTCGCGCGTCTACGGTTGTGGCCGGCGGCCTCCGAGGGCTAGCATGCCGCCAAATCTTGTGTAGGCGGCCTCTCACAAGTCTGGAAGTGTTGTGACGGTTGCAAACGCCCGGCACGCGTGTCCGGGGTGTGCCCCCATCACGGACGGCGCCGCCGCCGGCACCTGGAGGGGGGAAACGGACGCGTCGGGTCTACATGGAGGGGATCTTGCTGTGGGTTTGGCCCGGTTGTTGCTCCAAAGTGTTCCTATGGGCTGACCTAACACAACCGGGCGGGGAGGTCTGCTGGTCAAAGCCCGTCCGTGCAAAGTCAAATGGCTAGATCCCGTGGTCAAACGCTACAGGGTTAGGCGGGACGGGGGCCCTGGGGGGTAGCAATGTCACCGGAGCATCGCACCGGGCCCTCATACATGCGGGGTGGTGTGGTGGCATGTCCGAAGAGGCGGCACGCGTCTCCGGGGCGTGGCCCCCCCCCCACACAGACGGCGATGACACGGTAGTAGACGTTCTGCGGTAACGATGCGGCGTCAATATTATTAAATACTCGGAGCGCGATAAAATCATGAGTTTTTTTGCACGACGTGGGCACATGTGCTATAGGAACGATGGTATTTTTTCATAATTTTTGGTGATGGAGAAGTATCCGAAAAATTCCCTCTACGCGGATTGCCCTTCGCGCGTCTACGGCTGTGGCCGGCGGCCTCCGGGGGCTAGCATGCCACCAAATCTTGCGTAGGCGGCCTCTTACAAGTCTGGAAGTGTTGTGGCGGTTGCAAACGCCCGGCACGCGTGTCCGGGGTGTGCCCCCCCCCCTCACGGACGGCGCCGCCGCCGGCACCTGGAGGGGGGAAACGGACGCGTCGGGTCTACATGGAGGGGATCTTGCTGTGGGTCTGGCCCGGTTGTTGCTCCAAAGTGTTGCTATGGCTGACCAAACACAACCGGGTGGGGAGGTCCGCTGGTCAAAGCCCGTCCGTGCAAAGTCAAAGGGCTAGATCATGTGGTCAAACGCTACAGGGTTAGGCGGGACGGGGGCCCTGAGGGGTTGCAATGCCACCGGAGCGTCGCACCGGGCCCTCATACTTGCGGGGTGGTGTGGTGGCATGTCCGAAGAGGCGGCACGCATCTCCGAGGCGTGGCCCCCCCTCACGGACGGCGATGACACGGTAGTAGACGTTCTGCGGTGACATTGCGGCGTGAATATTATTAAATACTCGAAGCGCGATAAAATCATGAGTTTCTTTGCACGACGTGGGCACATGTGCTATAGGAACGATGGTATTTTTTTCATAATTTTTGGTGATGGAGAAGTATCCGAAAAATTCCCTCTACGCGGATTGCCCTTCGCGCATCTACGGCTGTGGTCGGCGGACTCCGGGGGCTAGCATGCCTCCAAATCTTGCGTAGGCGGCCTCTCACAAGTCTGGAAGTATTGTGGCGGTTGCAAACGCCCAGCACGCGTGTCCGGGGTGTGCCCCCCTCACAGACGGCGCCGCCGGCAGCACCTGGAGGGGGGAAACGGACGCGTCGGGTCTACACGGAGGGGATCTTGCTGTGGGTCTGGCCCGGTTGTTGCTTCAAAGTGTTCCTATGGGCTGACCTAACACAACCGGGCGGGGAGGTCCGCTGGTCAAAGCCCGTCCGTGCAAAGTCAAAGGGCTAGATCCCGTGGTCAAACGCTACAGGGTTAGGCGGGACGGGGCCCCTGGGGGGTAGCAATGCCACCGGAGCGTCACACCGGGCCCTCATACTTGCGGGGTGGTGTGGTGGCATGTCCGAAGAGGCGACACGCGTCTCCAGGGCGTGGCCCCCCTCACGAACGGCGATGACACGGTAGTAGACGTTCCGCGGTAACGATGCGGCGTGAATATTATTAAATACTCGGAGCGCGATAAAATCATGAGTTTTTTTGCACGACGTGGGCACATGTGCTATAGGAACGATGGTATTTTTTCATAATTTTTGGTGATGGAGAAGTATCCGGAAAATTCCCTCTACGCGGATTGCCCTTCGCGCGTCTACGGTTGTGGCCGGCGGCCTCCGAGGGCTAGTATGCCGCCAAATCTTGCGTAGGCGGCCTCTCACAAGTCTGGAAGTGTTGTGGCGGTTCCAAACGCCCGGCACGCGTGTCCGGGGTGTGCCCCCATCACGGACGGCGCCGCCGCCGGCACCTGGAGGGGGCAAACGGACGCGTCGGGTCTACACGGAGGGGATCTTGCGGTGGGTCTGGCCCGGTTGTTGCTTCAAAGTGTTCCTATGGGCTGACCTAACACAACCGGGCGGGGAGGTCCGCTGGTCAAAGCTCCTCCGTGCAAAGTCAAAGGGCTAGATCCCGTGGTCAAACGCTACAGGGTTAGGCGGGACGGGGGCCCTGGGGGTAGCAATGCCACCGGAGCGTCGCACCGGGCCCTCATACTTGCGGGGTGGTGTGGTGGCATGTCCGAAGAGGCGGCACGCGTCTACGGGGCGTGGCCCCCCCTCACAGACGGCGATGACACGGTAGTAGACGTTCTGCGGTAACGATGCGGCGTGAATATTATTAAATACTCGGAGCGCGATAAAATCATGAGTTTTTTTGCACGACGTGGGCACATGTGCTATAGGAACGATGGTATTTTTTTCATAATTTTTGGTGATGGAGAAGTATCTGAAAAATTCCCTCTACGCAGATTGCCCTTCGCGCATCTACGGCTGTGGTCGGCGGACTCCGGGGGCTAGCATGCCTCCAAATCTTGCGTAGGCGGCCTCTCACAAGTCTGGAAGTATTGTGGCGGTTGCAAACGCCCGGCACGCATGTCCGGGGTGTGTCCCCCTCACAGACGGCGCCGCCGGCAGCACCTAGAGGGGGGAAACGGACGCGTCGGGTCTACACGGAGGGGATCTTGCTGTGGGTCTGGCCCGGTTGTTGCTTCAAAGTGTTCCTATGGGCTGACCTAACACAATCGGGCGGGGAGGTCCGCTGGTCAAAGCCCGTCCGTGCAAAGTCAAAGGGCTAGATCCCGTGGTCAAACGCTACAGGGTTAGGCGGGACGGGGGCCCTGGGGGGTAGCAATGCCACCGGAGCGTCACACCGGGCCCTCATACTTGCGGGGTGGTGTGGTGGCATGTCCGAAGAGGCGACACGCGTCTCCAGGGCGTGGCCCCCCTCACGAACGGCGATGACACGGTAGTAGACGTTCCGCGGTAACGATGCGGCGTGAATATTATTAAATACTCGGAGCGCGATAAAATCATGAGTTTTTTTGCACGACGTGGGCACATGTGCTATAGGAATGATGGTATTTTTTCATAATTTTTGGTGATGGAGAAGTATCCGGAAAATTCCCTCTACGCGGATTGCCCTTCGCGCGTCTACGGTTGTGGCCGGCGGCCTCCGAGGGCTAGTATGCCGCCAAATCTTGCGTAGGCGGCCTCTCACAAGTCTGGAAGTGTTGTGGCGGTTCCAAACGCCCGGCACGCGTGTCCGGGGTGTGCCCCCATCACGGACGGCGCCGCCGCCGGCACCTGGAGGGGGCAAACGGACGCGTCGGGTCTACACGGAGGGGATCTTGCGGTGGGTCTGGCCCGGTTGTTGCTTCAAAGTGTTCCTATGGGCTGACCTAACACAACCGGGCGGGGAGGTCCGCTGGTCAAAGCTCCTCCGTGCAAAGTCAAAGGGCTAGATCCCGTGGTCAAACGCTACAGGGTTAGGCGGGACGGGGGCCCTGGGGGTAGCAATGCCACCGGAGCGTCGCACCGGGCCCTCATACTTGCGGGGTGGTGTGGTGGCATGTCCGAAGAGGCGGCACGCGTCTACGGGGCGTGGCCCCCCCTCACAGACGGCGATGACACGGTAGTAGACGTTCTGCGGTAACGATGCGGCGTGAATATTATTAAATACTCGGAGCGCGATAAAATCATGAGTTTTTTTGCACGACGTGGGCACATGTGCTATAGGAACGATGGTATTTTTTTCATAATTTTTGGTGATGGAGAAGTATCCGAAAAATTCCCTCTACGCAGATTGCCCTTCGCGCATCTACGGCTGTGGTCGGCGGACTCCGGGGGCTAGCATGCCTCCAAATCTTGCGTAGGCGGCCTCTCACAAGTCTGGAAGTATTGTGGCGGTTGCAAACGCCCGGCACGCATGTCCGGGGTGTGCCCCCCTCACAGACGGCGCCGCCGGCAGCACCTAGAGGGGGGAAACGGACGCGTCGGGTCTACACGGAGGGGATCTTGCTGTGGGTCTGGCCCGGTTGTTGCTTCAAAGTGTTCCTATGGGCTGACCTAACACAATCGGGCGGGGAGGTCCGCTGGTCAAAGCCCGTCCGTGCAAAGTCAAAGGGCTAGATCCCGTGGTCAAACGCTACAGGGTTAGGCGGGACGGGGGCCCTGGGGGGTAGCAATGCCACCGGAGCGTCACACCGGGCCCTCATACTTGCGGGGTGGTGTGGTGGCATGTCCGAAGAGGCGACACGCGTCTCCAGGGCGTGGCCCCCCTCACGAACGGCGATGACACGGTAGTAGACGTTCCGCGGTAACGATGCGGCGTGAATATTATTAAATACTCGGAGCGCGATAAAATCATGAGTTTTTTTGCACGACGTGGGCACATGTGCTATAGGAACGATGGTATTTTTTCATAATTTTTGGTGATGGAGAAGTATCCGGAAAATTCCCTCTACGCGGATTGCCCTTCGCGCGTCTACGGTTGTGGCCGGCGGCCTCCGAGGGCTAGTATGCCGCCAAATCTTGCGTAGGCGGCCTCTCACAAGTCTGGAAGTGTTGTGGCGGTTCCAAACGCCCGGCACGCGTGTCCGGGGTGTGCCCCCATCACGGACGGCGCCGCCGCCGGCACCTGGAGGGGGCAAACGGACGCGTCGGGTCTACACGGAGGGGATCTTGCGGTGGGTCTGGCCCGGTTGTTGCTTCAAAGTGTTCCTATGGGCTGACCTAACACAACCGGGCGGGGAGGTCCGCTGGTCAAAGCTCCTCCGTGCAAAGTCAAAGGGCTAGATCCCGTGGTCAAACGCTACAGGGTTAGGCGGGACGGGGGCCCTGGGGGTAGCAATGCCACCGGAGCGTCGCACCGGGCCCTCATACTTCCGGGGTGGTGTGGTGGCATGTCCGAAGAGGCGGCACGCGTCTACGGGGCGTGGCCCCCCCTCACAGACGGCGATGACACGGTAGTAGACGTTCTGCGGTAACGATGCGGCGTGAATATTATTAAATACTCGGAGCGCGATAAAATCATGAGTTTTTTTGCACGACGTGGGCACATGTGCTATAGGAACGATGGTATTTTTTTCATAATTTTTGGTGATGGAGAAGTATCCGAAAAATTCCCTCTACGCAGATTGCCCTTCGCGCATCTACGGCTGTGGTCGGCGGACTCCGGGGGCTAGCATGCCTCCAAATCTTGCGTAGGCGGCCTCTCACAAGTCTGGAAGTATTGTGGCGGTTGCAAACGCCCGGCACGCATGTCCGGGGTGTGCCCCCCTCACAGACGGCGCCGCCGGCAGCACCTAGAGGGGGGAAACGGACGCGTCGGGTCTACACGAAGGGGATCTTGCTGTGGGTCTGGCCCAGTTGTTGCTTCAAAGTGCTCCTATGGGCTGACCTAACACAACCGGGCGGGGAGGTCCGCTGGTCAAAGACCGTCCGTGCAAAGTCAAAGGGCTAGATCCCGTGGTCAAACGCTACAGGGTTAGGCGGGACGGGGGCCCTGGGGGGTACCAATGCCACTGGAGCGTCGCACCGGGCCCTCATACTTGCGGGTTGGTGTGGTGGCATGTCCGAAGAGGCGGCACGCGTCTCCGGGGCGTGGCCCCCCTCACGGACGGCGATGACACGGTAGTATACGTTCTGCGGTAACGATGCGGCGTGAATATTATTAAATTCTCGGAGCGCGATAAAATCATGAGTTTTTTTGCACGACGTGGGCACATGTGCTATAGGAACGATGGTATTTTTTCATAATTTTTGGTGATGGAGAAGTATCCGAAAAAATCCCTCTACGCGGATTGCCCTTCGCGCGTCTACGGCTGTGGTCGGCGGCCTCCGGGGGCTAGCATGCCGCCAAATCTTACGTAGGCGGCCTCTCACAAGTCTGGAAGTGTTGTGGCGGTTGCAAACGCCCGGCACGCATGTCCGGGGTGTGCCCCCCCTCACGGACGGCGCCGCCGCCGGCACCTGGAGGGGGAAACGGACGCGTCGGGTCTACACGGAGGGGATCTTGCTGTGGGTCTGGCCCGGTTGTTGCTTCAAAGTGTTCCTATGGGCTGACCTAACACAACCGGGCGGGGAGGTCCACTGGTCAAAGCCCGTCCGTGCAAAGTCAAAGGGCTAGATCCCATGGTCAAACGCTACAGGGTTATGCGGGCCGGGGGCCCTGGGGGTAGCAATGCCACCGGAGTGTCGCACTGGCCCTCATACTTGCGGGGTGGTGTGGTGGCATGTCCGAAGAGGCGACACGCGTCTCCAGGGCGTGGCCCCCCCTCACGGACGGCGATGACACGGTAGTAGACGTTCTGCGGTAACGATGCGGCGTGAATATTATTAAATACTCGGAGCGCGATAAAATCATGAGTTTTTTTGCACGACGTGGGCACATGTGCTATAGGAACGATGGTATTTTTTCATAATTTTTGGTGATGGAGAAGTATCCGAAAAATTCCCTCTACGCGGATTGCCCTTCGCGCGTCTACGGTTGTGGTCGGCGGCCTCCGGGGGCTAGCATGCCGCCAAATCTTACGTAGGCGGCCTCTCACAAGTCTAGAAGTGTTGTGGCGGTTGCAAACGCCCGGCACGCGTGGCCGGGGTGTGCCCCCCCTCACGGACGGCGCCACCGCCGGCACCTGGAGGGGGGAAACGGACGCGTCGGGTCTACACGGAGGGGATCTTGCTGTGGGTCTGGCCCGGTTGTTGCTCCAAAGTGTTCCTATGGGCTGACCTAACACAACCGGGCAAGGAGGTCCGCTGGTCAAAGCCCGTCCGTGCAAAGTCAAAGGGCTAGATCCCATGGTCAAACGCTACAGGGTTATGCGGGCCGGGGGCCCTGGGGGTAGCAATGCCACCGGAGTGTCGCACTGGCCCTCATACTTGCGGGGTGGTGTGGTGGCATGTCCGAAGAGGCGACACGCGTCTCCAGGGCGTGGCCCCCCCTCACGGACGGCGATGACACGGTAGTAGACGTTCTGCGGTAACGATGCGGCGTGAATATTATTAAATACTCGGAGCGCGATAAAATCATGAGTTTTTTTGCACGACGTGGGCACATGTGCTATAGGAACGATGGTATTTTTTCATAATTTTTGGTGATGGAGAAGTATCCGAAAAATTCCCTCTACGCGGATTGCCCTTCGCGCGTCTACGGTTGTGGCCGGCGGCCTCCGGGGGCTAGCATGCCGCCAAATCTTACGTAGGCGGCCTCTCACAAGTCTAGAAGTGTTGTGGCGGTTGCAAACGCCCGGCACGCGTGGCCGGGGTGTGCCCCCCCTCACGGACGGCGCCGCCGCCGGCACCTGGAGGGGGGAAACGGACGCGTCGGGTCTACACGGAGGGGATCTTGCTGTGGGTCTGGCCCGGTTGTTGCTCCAAAGTGTTCCTATGGGCTGACCTAACACAACCGGGCAGGGAGGTCCGCTGGTCAAAGCCCGTCCGTGCAAAGTCAAAGGGCTAGATCCTGTGGTCAAACGCTACAGGGTTAGGCGGGACGGGGGCCCTGGGGGGGTAGCAATGCCACTGGAGCATCGCACCGGGCCCTCATACATGCGGGGTGGTGTGGTGGCATGTCCCAAGAGGCGGCACGCGTCTCCGGGGCGTGCCCCCCCTCACGGACGGTGATGACACGGTAGTAGACGTTCTGCGGTAACGATGCGGCGTGAATATTATTAAATACTCAGAGCGCGATAAAATCATGAGTTTTTTTGCACGACGTGGGCACATGCGCTAGAGGAACGATGGTTTTTTTTCATAATTTTTGGTGATGGAGAAGTATCCGAAAAATTCCCTCTACGCGGATTGCCCTTCGCGCGTCTACGGTAGTGGCCGGCGGCCTCCGGGGGCTAGCATGCCAACAAATCTTGCGTAGGCGGCCTCTCACAAGTCTGGAATTGTTGTGGCGGTTGCAAACGCCCGGCATGCGTGTCCGGGGTGTGCCCCCCCCCTCACGGACGACGCCGCCGCCGGCACCTGGAGGGGGGGAAACGGACGCGTCGGGTCTACACGGAGGGGATCTTGCTGTGGGTCTGGCCCGGTTGTTGCTCCAAAGTGTTCCTATGGGCTGACCTAACACAACCGGGCGGGGAGGTCTGCTGGTCAAAGCCCGTCCGTGCAAAGTCAAAGGGCTAGATCCCGTGGTCAAACGCTACAGGGTTAGGCGGGACGGGGGCCCTGGGGGTAGCAATGCCACCGGAGTGTCGCACCGGGCCCTCATACATGCGGGGTGGTGCGGTGGCATGTCCGAAGAGGCGGCACGCGTCTTCGAGCCGTGGCCCCCCCTCACGGACGGTGACGACACGGTAGTAGACGTTCCGCGGTAACGATGCGGCGTGAATATTATTAAATACTCGGAGCACGATAAAATCATGAGTTTTTTTGCACGACGTGGGCACATGTGCTATAGGAACGATGGTATTTTTTCATAATTTTTGGTGATGGAGAAGTATCCGAAAAATTCCCTCTACGCGGATTGCCCTTCGCGCGTCTACGGCTGTGGCCGGCGGCCTCCGGGGGCTAGCATATTGCCAAATCTTGCGTAGGCGGTCTCTCACAAGTTTGGAAGTCTTGTGGCGGTTGCAAATGCTCGGCACACGTGTCCGGGGTGTGCCCCCCCTCACGGACGGCGCCGCCGCCGGCACCTGGAGGGGGGAAACGGACGCGTCGGGTCTACACGGAGAGGATCTTGCTGTGGGTTTGGCCCGGTTGTTGCTCCAAAGTGTTCCTATGGGCTGACCTAACACAACCGGGCGGGGAGGTCTGCTGGTCAAAGCCCGTCCGTGCAAAGTCAAATGGCTAGATCCCGTGGTCAAACGCTACAGGGTTAGGCGGGACGGGGGCCCTGGGGGTAGCAATGCCACCGGAGCGTCGCACCGGGCCCTCATACTTGCGGCGTGGTGTGGTGGCATGTCCGAAGAGGCGGCACGCGTCTCCGGGGCGTGGCCCCCCCCACACAGACGGCGATGACACGGTAGTAGACGTTCTGCGGTAACGATGCGGCGTGAATATTATTAAATACTCGGAGCGCGATAAAATCATGAGTTTTTTTGCACGACGTGGGCACATGTGCTATAGGAACGATGGTATTTTTTCATAATTTTTGGTGATGGAGAAGTATCCGAAAAATTCCCTCTACGCGGATTGCCCTTCGCGCGTCTACGGCTGTGGCCGGCGGCCTCCGGGGGCTAGCATGCCACCAAATCTTGCGTAGGCGGCCTCTTACAAGTCTGGAAGTGTTGTGGCGGTTGCAAACGCCCGGCACGCGTGTCCGGGGTGTGCCCCCCCCCTCACGGACGGCGCCGCCGCCGGCACCTGGAGGGGGGAAACGGACGCGTCGGGTCTACACAGAGGGGATCTTGCTGTGGGTCTGGCCCGGTTGTTGCTCCAAAGTGTTGCTATGGCTGACCAAACACAACCGGGCGGGGAGGTCCGCTGGTCAAAGCCCGTCCGTGCAAAGTCAAAGGGCTAGATCATGTGGTCAAACGCTACAGGGTTAGGCGGGACGGGGGCCCTGGGGGGTTGCAATGCCACCGGAGCGTCGCACCGGGCCCTCATACTTGCGGGGTGGTGTGGTGGCATGTCCGAAGAGGCGGCACGCATCTCCGAGGCGTGGCCCCCCCTCACGGACGGCGATGACACGGTAGTAGACGTTCTGCGGTGACATTGCGGCGTGAATATTATTAAATACTCGAAGCGCGATAAAATCATGAGTTTCTTTGCACGACGTGGGCACATGTGCTATAGGAACGATGGTATTTTTTTCATAATTTTTGGTGATGGAGAAGTATCCGAAAAATTCCCTCTACGCGGATTGCCCTTCGCTAATCTACGGCTGTGGTCGGCGGACTCCGGGGGCTAGCATGCCTCCAAATCTTGCGTAGGCGGCCTCTCACAAGTCTGGAAGTATTGTGGCGGTTGCAAACGCCCAGCACGCGTGTCCGGGGTGTGCCCCCCTCACAGACGGCGCCGCCGGCAGCACCTGGAGGGGGGAAACGGACGCGTCGGGTCTACACGGAGGGGATCTTGCTGTGGGTCTGGCCCGGTTGTTGCTTCAAAGTGTTCCTATGGGCTGACCTAACACAACCGGGCGGGGAGGTCCGCTGGTCAAAGCCCGTCCGTGCAAAGTCAAAGGGCTAGATCCCGTGGTCAAACGCTACAGGGTTAGGCGGGACGGGGGCCCTGGGGGGTAGCAATGCCACCGGAGTGTCACACCGGGCCCTCATACTTGCGGGGTGGTGTGGTGGCATGTCCGAAGAGGCGACACGCGTCTCCAGGGCGTGGCCCCCCTCACGAACGGCGATGACACGGTAGTAGACGTTCCGCGGTAACGATGCGGCGTGAATATTATTAAATACTCGGAGCGCGATAAAATCATGAGTTTTTTTGCACGACGTGGGCACATGTGCTATAGGAACGATGGTATTTTTTTCATAATTTTTGGTGATGGAGAAGTATCCGAAAAATTCCCTCTACGTAGATTGCCCTTCGCGCATCTACGGCTGTGGTCGGCGGACTCCGGGGGCTAGCATGCCTCCAAATCTTGCGTAGGCGGCCTCTCACAAGTCTGGAAGTATTGTGGCGGTTGCAAACGCCCGGCACGCATGTCCGGGGTGTGCCCCCCTCACAGACGGCGCCGCCGGCAGCACCTAGAGGGGGGAAACGGACGCGTCGGGTCTACACGAAGGGGATCTTGCTGTGGGTCTGGCCCGGTTGTTGCTTCAAAGTGTTCCTATGGGCTGACCTAACACAACCGGGCGGGGAGGTCCGCTGGTCAAAGACCGTCCGTGCAAAGTCAAAGGGCTAGATCCCGTGGTCAAACGCTACAGGGTTAGGCGGGACGGGGGCCCTGGGGGGTACCAATGCCACTGGAGCGTCGCACCGGGCCCTCATACTTGCGGGTTGGTGTGGTGGCATGTCCGAAGAGGCGGCACGCGTCTCCGGGGCGTGGCCCCCCTCACGGACGGCGATGACACGGTAGTATACGTTCTGCGGTAACGATGCGGCGTGAATATTATTAAATTCTCGGAGCGCGATAAAATCATGAGTTTTTTTGCACGACGTGGGCACATGTGCTATAGGAACGATGGTATTTTTTCATAATTTTTGGTGATGGAGAAGTATCCGAAAAAATCCCTCTACGCGGATTGCCCTTCGCGCGTCTACGGCTGTGGCCGGCGGCCTCCGGGGGCTAGCATGCCGCCAAATCTTACGT
The DNA here is from genome assembly GCF_056163025.1 of Triticum urartu. Lineage (NCBI taxonomy): Eukaryota > Viridiplantae > Streptophyta > Magnoliopsida > Poales > Poaceae > Triticum > Triticum urartu. Next base: position 614,770,456 of record NC_141877.1, read on the forward strand.
AGGCGGCCTCTCACAAGTCTGGAAGTGTTGTGGCGGTTGCAAACGCCCGGCACGCATGTCCGGGGTGTGCCCCCCCTCACGGACGGCGCCGCCGCCGGCACCTGGAGGGGGAAACGGACGCGTCGGGTCTACACGGAGGGGATCTTGCTGTGGGTCTGGCCCGGTTGTTGCTTCAAAGTGTTCCTATGGGCTGACCTAACACAACCGGGCGGGGAGGTCCACTGGTCAAAGCCCGTCCGTGCAAAGTCAAAGGGCTAGATCCCATGGTCAAACGCTACAGGGTTATGCGGGCCGGGGGCCCTGGGGGTAGCAATGCCACCGGAGTGTCGCACTGGCCCTCATACTTGCGGGGTGGTGTGGTGGCATGTCCGAAGAGGCGACACGCGTCTCCAGGGCGTGGCCCCCCCTCACGGACGGCGATGACACGGTAGTAGACGTTCTGCGGTAACGATGCGGCGTGAATATTATTAAATACTCGGAGCGCGATAAAATCATGAGTTTTTTTGCACGACGTGGGCACATGTGCTATAGGAACGATGGTATTTTTTCATAATTTTTGGTGATGGAGAAGTATCCGAAAAATTCCCTCTACGCGGATTGCCCTTCGCGCGTCTACGGCTGTGGCCGGCGGCCTCCGGGGGCTAGCATGCCGCCAAATCTTACGTAGGCGGCCTCTCACAAGTCTAGAAGTGTTGTGGCGGTTGCAAACGCCCGGCACGCGTGTCCGGGGTGTGCCCCCCCTCACGGACGGCGCCACCGCCGGCACCTGGAGGGGGGAAACGGACGCGTCGGGTCTACACGGAGGGGATCTTGCTGTGGGTCTGGCCCGGTTGTTGCTCCAAAGTGTTCCTATGGGCTGACCTAACACAACCGGGCAGGGAGGTCCGCTGGTCAAAGCCCGTCCGTGCAAAGTCAAAGGGCTAGATCCTGTGGTCAAACGCTACAGGGTTAGGCGGGACGGGGGCCCTGGGGGGGTAGCAATGCCACTGGAGCATCGCACCGGGCCCTCATACATGTGGGGTGGTGTGGTGGCATGTCCCAAGAGGCGGCACGCGTCTCCGGGGCGTGCCCCCCCTCACGGACGGCGATGACACGGTAGTAGACGTTCTACGGTAACGATGCGGCGTGAATATTATTAAATACTCAGAGCGCGATAAAATCATGAGTTTTTTTGCACGACGTGGGCACATGCGCTAGAGGAACGATGGTTTTTTTTCATAATTTTTGGTGATGGAGAAGTATCCGAAAAATTCCCTCTACGCGGATTGCCCTTCGCGCGTCTACGGTAGTGGCCGGCGGCCTCCGGGGGCTAGCATGCCACCAAATCTTGCGTAGGCGGCCTCTCACAAGTCTGGAATTGTTGTGGCGGTTGCAAACGCCCGGCACGCGTGTCCGGGGTGTGCCCCCCCTCACGGACGACGCCGCCGCCGGCACCTGGAGGGGGGGAAACGGACGCGTCGGGTCTACACGGAGGGGATCTTGCTGTGGGTCTGGCCCGGTTGTTGCTCCAAAGTGTTCCTATGGGCTGACCTAACACAACCGGGCGGGGAGGTCCGCTGGTCAAAGCCCGTCCGTGCAAAGTCAAAGGGCTAGATCCCGTGGTCAAACGCTACAGGGTTAGGCGGGACGGGGGCCCTGGGGGTAGCAATGTCACCGGAGCATCGCACCGGGCCCTCATACATGCGGGGTGGTGTGGTGGCATGTCCGAAGAGGCGCCACGTGTCTCCGGGGCGTGGCCCCCCTCACGAACGGCGATGACACGGTAGTAGACGTTCTGCGATAACGATGCGGCGTGAATATTATTAAATACTCAGAGCGCGATAAAATCATGAGTTTTTTTGCAGGACGTGGGCACATGCGCTAGAGGAACGATGGTTTTTTTTCATAATTTTTGGTGATGGAGAAGTATCCGAAAAATTCCCTCTACGCGGATTGCCCTTCGCGCGTCTACGGTAGTGGCCGGCGGCCTCCGGGGGCTAGCATGCCACCAAATCTTGCGTAGGCGGCCTCTCACAAGTCTGGAATTGTTGTGGCGGTTGCAAACGCCCGGCATGCGTGTCCGGGGTGTGCCCCCCCCCTCACGGACGACGCCGCCGCCGGCACCTGGAGGGGGGGAAACGGACGCGTCGGGTCTACACGGAGGGGATCTTGCTGTGGGTCTGGCCCGGTTGTTGCTCCAAAGTGTTCCTATGGGCTGACCTAACACAACCGGGCGGGGAGGTCCGCTGGTCAAAGCCCGTCCGTGCAAAGTCAAAGGGCTAGATCCCGTGGTCAAACGCTACAGGGTTAGGCGGGACGGGGGCCCTGGGGGTAGCAATGTCACCGGAGCATCGCACCGGGCCCTCATACATGCGGGGTGGTGTGGTGGCATGTCCGAAGAGGCGCCACGTGTCTCCGGGGCGTGGCCCCCCTCACGAACGGCGATGACACGGTAGTAGACGTTCTGCGATAACGATGCGGCGTGAATATTATTAAATACTCGGAGCGCGATAAAATCATGAGTTTTTTGCACGACGTGGGCACATGTGCTATAGGAACGATGGTATTTTTTCATAACTTTTGGTGATGGAGAAGTATCCGAAAAATTCCCTCTACGCGGATTGCCCTTCGCGCAAATACGGCTGTGGCCGGCGGACTCCGGGGGATAGCATGCCTCCAAATCTTGCGTAGGCGGCCTCTCACAAGTCTGGAAGTATTGTGGCGGTTGCAAACGCCCGGCACGCGTGTCCGGGGTGTGCCCCCCTCACGGACGGCGCCGCCGCCGGCACCTGGAGGGGCAAACGGACGCGTCGGGTCTACACGGAGGGGATCTTGCTGTGTCTGGCCCGGTTGTTGCTCCAAAGTGTTCCTATGGGCTGACCTAACACAACCGGGCAGGGAGGTCCGCTGGTCAAAGCCCGTCCGTGCAAAGTCAAAGTGCTAGATCCCGTGGTCAAACGCTACAGGGTTAGGCGGGACGGGGGCCCTGGGGGGTAGCAATGCCACCGTAGCATCACACCGGGCCCTCATACTTGCGGGGTGGTGTGGTGGCATGTCCGAAGAGGCGGCACGCGTCTCCGGGGCGTGGCCCCCCTCACATACGGCGATGACATGGTAGTAGACGTTCTGCGGTAACGATGCGGCGTGAATATTATTAAATACTCGGAGCGCGATAAAATCATGAGTTTTTTTGCACGACGTGGGCACATGTGCTACAGGAACGATGGTATTTTTCATAATTTTTGGCGATGGAGAAGTATCCAAAATATTCCCTCTACGCGGATTGCCCTTCGCGCGTCTACGGCTGTGGCCGGCGGCCTCCGGGGGCTAGTATGCCGCCAAATCTTGCATAGGCGGCCTCTCACAAGTCTGGAAGTGTTGTGGCGGTTGCAAACGCCCGGCACGCGTGTCCGGGGTGTGCCCCCCCTCACGGACGGCGCCGCCGCCGACACCTGGAGGAGGGAAACGGACGCGTCGGGTCTACACGGAGGGGATCTTGCTGTGGGTCTGGCCCGGTTGTTGCTCCAAAGTGTTCCTATGGGCTGACCAAACACAACCGGGCGGGGAGGTCCGCTGGTCAAAGCCCGTCCATGCAAAGTCAAAGGGTTAGATCCCGTGGTCAAACGCTACAGGGTTAGGCAGGTCGGGGGCCCTGGGGAGGTAGCAATGCCACCGAAGCGTCGCACCGGGCCCCGATACATGCGGGGTGGTGTGGTGGCATGTCCGAAGAGGCGGCACGCGTCTCTAGGGTGTGGCCCCCCCTCACGGACGGCGATGACACGGTAGTACACGTTCTGCGGTAACGATGCGGCGTGAATATTATTAAATACTCGGAGCGTGATAAAATCATGAGTTTTTTTGCACGACGTGGGCACATGTGCTATAGGAACGATGGTATTTTTCATAATTTTTGGTGATGGAGAAGTATCCGAAAAAATCCCTCTACGCGGATTACCCTTCGCGCGTCTACGGCTGTGGCCGGCGGCCTCCGGGGGCTAGCATGCCGCCAAATCTTGAGTAGGCGGCCTCTCACATGTCTGGAAGTGTTGTGGCGGTTGCAAACGCCCGGCACGCGTGTCCGGGGTGTCCCCCCCCTCACGGACGGCGCCGCCGCCGGCACCTAGAGGGGGGAAACGGACGCGTCGGGTCTACACGGAGGGGATCTTGCTGTGGGTCTGGCCCGGTTGTTGCTCCAAAGTGTTCTATGGGCTGACCTAACACAACCGGGCGGGGAGGTCCGCTGGTCAAAGCCCGTCCGTGCAAAGTCAAAGGGCTAGATCCTGTGATCAAACGCTACAGAGTTATGCGGGACGGGGGCCCTGGGGTGGTAGCAATGCCACCGGAGCGTCGCACCGGGCCCTCATACACGCGGGGTGGTATGGTGGCATGTCCGAAGAGGCGGCACGCATCTCCGGGGCGTGGCACCCCTCACGGACAGCGATGACACGGTAGTAGATGGTTCAGGCACTCGCATAGTTACCGGATCAGGTACTCCGTACCGGTACCCCTCAGTAAGTTGCTCTCCTATGTATCACCTTTCGCGAGACCATAGAAAATATTTATATCATAAAGAAATGTTGCTGACCATAGAAAAAATTCGGTTCAGAAAAAAATATAGGTGATATTTTAGAAAATTGTTGTACAATAAAACAAGATCATGTCATTAAAAATAATGTTTCAACCCATTAAAGAAAATGTATGGTACATTTTAAATAATGTTCATGCATGTCAAAAATATGTATACCATGTATCATTTTTAATATAATTTTATACCATGTATCATTCAAAAATATTTAAGAACGTGTATTTGAAAATATTTAATATGTACGTACAAGTATTTTATATATATACGAAACTTTTCAATGCGTATGAGTATAATATACACTAAAAATATATATGAAGACAGTTAATAATATATGCCACGTGTGTAATTAACATGTATACGGCTAGTTTGTAATTAATATGTATAAAAAATACACCTATGCCTAAGGCTTAGCCGTCAGCATATATGCCACGTGGCATGATTAATATATGCCGACGGCTTAGCCGTCGACATAGTTACCTTATCCTGTCCCCGGTCACCCCCTCCACTCGTTCTTCCCCGGCCCACAGATCCCGCGCGCCCCCGAGCCCGACCCGCGCTACCGCCGCCGCCCGCGACGCTCCCCTCCGCCCGCCCGCCGCTGCTCCACCCGCGCCACTCTCCCCTTCCCTCGCCCGTCCCCCTTACTGCCGCTCCACCCCTCCCCTCCCCTCCCCTTCTCGCGCCGCCGCCGCCATGCCAGCTCTCTGCCGCCCTCCCGCCCGCCGCCGCTCCACCCACGTCGTCGCCATCTCGTCTCCACGCCTTGCCTCCACCCCAGCTCTCTGCCCCGCCATGAACCGGGCCCTGCCTCGCCTCGGCCCCTCCCCGAGCACGCCTGGCCACGGCTCCGGCAAGCCCGCGACCCTGCCCGGCCGGCCCTGGTGCTAGCTCTGGTCGGCGGCCTCCTCTGCTTCTCCGGCCGACCACGACCAGCCCCGTCCCTCCCGTCCCTTCCATCGCCGTGACGCCCCTCTGCCCGGTGAGCTATGCTCTTTTTTTTCATTTTTCCTAATGTGACATTTATAGTTTCATGTTTATTTGCTGCAAATAACTACTATGTATGGACATGTGTAACTTATCTTCACAAAGACAAGTGATGTAATTGTTAGCATTGTTCTCTTCTAGATTTTATGTCCATAAGCCTAATATTTGTACCAATATGATATATAATGGATTATGACAATATATGCATGTGAGATTAATGGATGGTGTATTCAGCCCCTAAGTCTATTCACATATGCATGCAAAACAAATTTTTGAGTTGATGTTTGTGTCATGTTCTTTGAGTTGTTGACATCTAGAGATGGCATGGATAGGAGGTGGACCTGTGTCTAAATCCTTGCTATGTGACATTTAGTTTCTGAAATAGTTGTGTGAGATGTGCTCCAAAATTGGCATATGATGAGTGGTTATTTAATCATGATGATCTTGCTAAAAAAATTTAAGGACAATATTTGACACTTGACGAAATATGACTTTTTCATAGTTTAAAGTGTCAATGCTTAACCTATTTTTTTGCACTTGGTCAAATTAACAGGATTTGTGGTGTTCCATCTTCGTGGAGTGACCGTCGACGTTGGAGGTGTTGGTCCACGATCGTCCCCCCTTTGATCGACTACATCCTCTACATCGGAGGGTGAGCAACAATTCCATGACCTCGTCCACTTTTTTTCCATGTCACTAGATTAAATTTTCACATCAAGTCGCGTAACCTAGGTCCGAAAGGGTTGCATCGATAAATATGCATTCAATTGCATATTTATCACCGTAGCTCTTTCGGATTGTCCAGCGCTTTCCACGGACAGCCCGAGGATGTGTAGATTGGGTACGTTGTTCATGCTCTACCCCGTTCCGAGATAGGATTTCGGCGGCGCCTCCCTGTTGTTCTCCGGATGCACATTCTCTCGGCATTTTGCCGAGATGTGTATTTGGAGAACAGCGGGGAGGTGCTGCCGAAATTTTATCTCGGAATGGGGTAGAGCATGGACAACGTACTCAATCTACACATTCTCGGGTGGGATTAGGACCCATCTTTACCTATTAGAGATGTAGGTGGATTAAATGTCGATTCTCGTCAACCTTGTAAAAAATAAAATATTGATGTGAGTAATTTAAATGAATCCTTAATTTTGTTGTGTGGCTTCCAATAAAGTAGAGATGGCAGATAATCAGTGGATGTATAGTGGGTTTTTCCGTCGGAATCAAGTAACAACAGAGTGGGTCGAGAAAACTGATGTGTTTTTGAAAGAGATATTCCGTAGTCCAATGAGGATGGTGCCAAAATGCCCGTGTGCCAGATGTAAGAGACGTATCCGCAGAGATAAGAGTGAGATGACTAAGCACCTTCGCACGCATGGATTTATGCCCAACTTTAATATGCCGATAAACTTTGCCCAGCGGGACCGTGGTAGAGAGGATGTGATACGACAACGCGTCGCTGGTTATGAGGACGATGGGGTTAAAGACATGCTAGATGATGTCTTTGCTGCACAGCCGACACCTCCGTCACATTCAGCGAATGAACCGGAGGAGCCGGAGGAAACCGCAAAGGCCTTCCTGGAAATCTTGGCCTCATCAAAGAAACCTCTCTATGAGGGTGCCAAGCTGTCTGTGATGGATGCCATCTCGCAACTGATGGCAGTCAAGGCTGAGTACGGCTGTAGCCGAGGTTGCTTCGAAGCATTTTTGGGAGTATGGGCTAACAGCCTGCCTGAGGGCCATGAACTGCCGAAAACCATGTACGCTACAAAGAAAATCATGAAGGCGCTCTCCATGGACTATGAGAAAATACATGTTTGTCCAAAGAATTGCCTTTTGTTTAGGCATGAGTATGCGGATGACAAGTACTGTAGGAAGTGCGGTTCCTCTCGGTATATTGAGGTGGTCAATAAGCATGGTCAGAAGCAGCAGCTAAAAATCCCTGTGAAGGTTCTTCGGTATCTTGATTTTATAAAAAGACCGCAGCGCCTTTTCATCACCGATGAGTCTGCCAAAATGATGAAGCGGCACAAGGAAGGGAAAAGGTACAATCCAAAAAAAAATGTACATCCATCAGGACGTGAAGCATGGAAGTCATTCGATATAGAGTACCCGGAGGAAGCAGCCGAGGCTGGGAATGTCAGAATTGCTATAACAGGTGATGGGTTCAATCCATATGGTATGTCGTCTAATCCATACAGCTGTTGGCCCGTATTTGTTATTCCGCTCAATCTCCCTCCTGGCGCCATAATGCAACGCAAGACCATGTTCCTGTCGCTTATAATTCCGGGGCCTGAATATCCGGGGAAGAATTTGAGTGTGTTTATGCAGCCGTTGGTGGATGATTTGCACCATTCTTGGTACTTCCCGAGGTTGACATACGACCGACATCTGCAGAAAAATTTCTTGATGAAAGTTTGGCTACAATATTGCATGCATGACTTTCCCGGTTATGCCCTGTTCTGCGGATGTTGTACAAGTGGAAAGATGCCTTGCCCAGTGTGCATGCAGGCCTTGATTTTTATTTGGCTGAAGAAGGGTGGCAAGTATGTTGCATTTGACCTGCATCGACAGTTCCTCCCTCCAGACCATCCTGATAGGGAAGACAAGAAGGACTTCACAAAAGGCAAAGTTGTCCATGAAGTAAACGAGATTCCAACGTTTTCTGGTGCGGATGTGCTTGCTCAGCTGAAAGCTCTTAAGCCTGCCGGTGAAGGGAAAGGCAAAGGCAAAGGCAAAGGCAAAGCCACAGGCGAAGACGAGGGCGAGGGCAAAGGAAAAGGTAAAGGGAATTTTTTTTGAAGGATATGGTGAGACGCACAATTGGACTCACATTACCCCCTTCACGCAGCTTCCCTATTTTAAGGACCTCAAACTTCCATACAACATAGACGTGATGCACACCGAAAAGAATGTCACAGAGTCCCTTTTTCGCACGATCCTCAACATTCCTGATAAGACAAAGGATAATGTTAATGCTAGAGTTGATCAACAGAATATTTGTGATAGACCACGTCTACACATGCAGCCTCCCACAGGCAGTCGAAAATCTTGGTTCAAGCCAGATGCTGACTTCGTACTTAAAAAGGATTATAAGATGGAGGCATTCAAGTGGCTGAAACACGTCGTGAAGTTCACTGATGGTTATGCGTCGAATATAAGTAAGGGGGTCAATCTTTCAACGGGCAGAGTGACCGGGCTCAAGAGTCATGACTATCATGTATGGATTGAGAGGATTATGCTGGTGATGGTTCGGGGCTATGTTCCCGAGCGTGTCTGGCGTGTGCTTGCGGAGTTAAGCCATTTCTTCCGCACGCTTTGTGCTAAAGAAGTATGTCCTGAGAAGATAAAAGAAATGCATAAGAAGGCGCCGGAGTTGATATGCAAGCTAGAGAAGATCTTCCCGCCAGGCTTCTTTACTCCGATGACACATCTCATTTTGCACCTCCCGAACGAGGTATTGTTGGGGGGCCCTGTGCAGAATCATTGGCAGTACGGCCCTGAGAGACAGAACAAGCATCTGAGACAGAAATGTGGAAACAAAGCTAAGATTGAAGCTTCCATAGCTGAGGCAGTTATCCTAGAGGAGGTGGCAGACCTCAGGACAGCCTACTATCCGGACCATGTTCCCACGTTGCACAATAAGGTGTCTCGATACAATACAGAAGAACCCAAGTATAAACCCAAGTTGCCTCTATTCATCGGGCAAGGTGGTAGGGCTGGATGCTCGAAACCTTATCTCATGCCACGAGATGAGTGGGAGGATGTCATGTTCTATATCTTGCACAACATCAAGGAAGTTGAGGATGAGTGGATGAGGTAATACCTTTGCACCATTCTTTTAGTCAATTCGTTATGTTCACTTTGCCTAGTTCTTATACCGCTTTTCTTATTGTAGTCGATTCGTTGAAGAAGAATGGACGGGAATGCTGCCTCCTACTGAAGCGGAGGCACTTGCTCTTCTCCGAAAGGGTGCTGATGGAAGGAAAAATTTCGTTGCGTGATTCATGGAGAAAGTAATTTTTCACACTTTCAATTAAACTCATGCACCCTATAATTTCAATTAAACTCATGCGCCCTATAATTTCAATTAAACTTGTAGGGAAATGATCCGACCGAATCAATGGATGAAGAATTGAGATGGGTTTCCATGGGTTTTGACCCTCTCGTCATGACATGCGAAAAGTATGATGTGAATGGGTATCGCTTCCATACAGAGGAGCACCAGAACAGTCGGCCTGATCCCAAAACCATAAATACCGGAGTCTTCACTGAAGGAGATAATAAAGTAGATTACTACGGAAGGGTAGGAAAAATATACGAGCTTACATTCAAACATGGCCGCAAACACCTAAGTCTCACTGTGTTCAAATGCCGATGGTTCGACCCCAAAAAGGGTCTGAGACATACGCCTTCTGTTGGTTTAGTTGAAGTTAAACCATCAACCGTCTATGCCGGAGCTGATCTCTTTATCGCCGCTACCCAGGCCACACAAGTATATTATCTGCCTTACCCATGCCAGAAAGAGTACCTAAAGGGTTGGGAAGTTGTGTTCAAGGTGTCGCCGCATGGTAAGCTACCGGACCCGAACGATGATGATTACTACAACATAAACCCCATGACATACGAGGGAGTGTTCTATCAAGAGGAACACGATGACGTGGTCTGAAACAACGAGGATGATGACTTGGGTTATGTTGACCTGGACCCAAACGACGACCACGCACGGATTGATGGTGAGGCAGTTGTGAATCAAAGAGACATAATTATGCTTGAAAAGTTAAATGAAGACGCTGACGATGAGGAAGAGCCTCCACCTCCGTCAGACAATGAAGAAGATATGCGTGATAGTGATGATGAGACCGGTCCACAAATAGATTACAATAGTGATGATTCATATGGGTTCTAGAAAATGTAAGTTCTTTTAATGATCATTACAATAGTATGCTTAATGTGCTCTTCTGGTATTAATGTGTTTCCTGTATGCTTGTTTAATTGATATCCTTGCTAATTGTTTATTCTCTTCTCAATGCAGGTTTGCTAATCATGGGCAAGTCCAGCGGCGCCAGTTTCCTCAGTAAATTCAAAGGACTTACTCGGAGTGGACGAGCCCACAAGGTTCCCTCCCGACTACGCGAGGATGACACCTCACAGGGAGGTGGAGGGGTCGGGGGAGGAGACCCTAGAGGAGGAGGCGGTGGGGGGAGAGCCCCTAGAGGAGGAGGAGGTGGGGGGAGAGGCAGCCGGGGCAAAAAACTTCGGGCCGTGTCCGAAATAGGAGGGTCTTCTTCGATGCCCTCCTATACAGAGGCACCTTCTGAGTCTGAGGAGGAGGAGTATGTTCCTGATGGCGAGGAGGAGGAGAGTGAGGAGGAGGAGGGCGAGGAGGAGGGTGAGGAGGAGGGCAAGGAGGGTGGAGGGGAGGTTGATCCCGAGTTGTGGGGTGACTTGCCACCGGGTGCTCCGCAGGGGTGGCTGTGTGGTAATGCCGGACTACCTACACCACCTTCTATTGAGGAGCACAAGTGGCTCATTGAACCTGTGGGGACAGAGTAAGTGCCTCTCAATCATATTTTCAACACATGACAACATTTTCTTATTGTACACATGGCAATCATTTGATTCTTTTGCAGAAACTGAATCCTTTGCGGAAAGGGCCGTAAACCGAACGACCTTATCACTGTCCTGTTGAAGGAGTTTTGGCCTGGCCTATTTTGCCAGCGGCCAGACAGGGACCCGCAGCTGCGGGTTTTGGCCACGAGCTGGGCCCACTACGAGGCTTGCAGCAATGCGGAGTACGGGACGGCCGCTAAGGCCGTGATCACCAAATTTTGGGTAAGTTCTCTTCTGAATCACTTGTCTTCAGTTTCGTTCATAGTTTATCATTGAATCACTCAACTCATGCCTTGTTTGCTTCTGGTTTATGCATGATTGCAGCAACTCTATAGAGTTCTTGACGAGCACAAGGCCAGAGCCGACGTGGTCTTGCATGCGGCTGCGAAGAAGAAAGCTCGTCAGTTGCAGTACGAGGTGCGCTGGGTTGCCGTCTCGCGGTACTACCACATCTACCTGCAACAAAAGATGACCAAAACTCAAGCGCAGAGGCAACGACTTACCTTGAACAGGGAGAAGTTCATGATGGTAACTATTACTAACTTATCATTGTTTCAAGCAGTCAACTATATGTTTCGTGCTCACATGTCATGCTTCCAAAATTTGCATAGGTTGTTCCTCGTTGGTGCTATGGAAGGCATGACGGATGGGCGAGTTTGGTTGATAGGTGGCTCAGCGACGATGTAGAGTTTGCTGCCAAGAGCATCAAGGCCCGGGCTAACCGTGGAAAAGACGGGACACACGGCCAAGGAAACAGGAACCACTGGGGCTTCAAGGCCATGAAGGTATATCTATATGCATGATGCATTTTTGTTCTTCTTTACCGTCATGTTCTTATGTATGGCTAACTTCTGTTTGACGTTGCAGGAGGACAAGTTGAAGAGGCCGCTCTCAGACATTGAGTCGTGGAAGCTGGGCCGCGAGCGGAGTCATCCCAAGGAGGGCGAGAGCCAGTACTACGGCAAGACCGAGGAGCACCTGGAGTCTTACACTCAGCACTATCAGAAGTTGCATCCGGATGTTCCTGTTCCTGAGGTCGCCCAGTCTCAGATTGACGACATGGCGGTGGTGGCCATCCAGGGGAAGTCACATGGCCGGTATCCGTGTTTCGATGGCTTGATAACTCCTTCGATCTCGTACACACGGCTTCGGTCTACCAACCCGAGCCAGTTAGAGAGTACGGGGCATTCACAGACTCCCTTAGCCCGCCAGCATGCTGTAAGTACTTCCCCTTTATCTTTTTCTCTCTAGCATTCTCAGTTCATTTTCAGCATTGCTCACTTAGAAACAACCTAAATTATGTAGGAATCTCGAGGTGCGAGAGTACTTGCAACGAGTGAAGGCAAATGATGATTACAACCGTCAGATGATGGCGGTTAGTTTTGCCCTCTTAAAACCAAGCTAATTTTTTGCACTTTCATTCCTTCTGACCTTCTAGTTTGCTTGTTTAACTAACATCCAGGCTATGTTGGCATCTTGGAGTAACCGCACGGATCCACCACAAATGGGACCCCCACCACCACCTGCGGGAGAACCCCCACACGTGCCCACGTTCGATGAATGGGTGGCACTAGGCAGTGATGGTCCGGTTAGTACATTTGCGTAACTACTGGCAAACTAGTTCTCGTTCATTCAACACTATCATATCATATTTACCGTTAGAATCTTTTCTAAAACATGTAGGGGACCGGTGGCTCGACTACTGCTCCGTTGACCCCAGTCACTCCGATCTGGCAGAGTGATGGTGGTTGCGGTGGCGGTTTTGGCGGAGGTGGTCTTGGTGGTGGTGGTTTTGGTGGAGGTGGTCTTGCTTGATGTCGATGATGATTACGTGCATGTGGCCGTCGTGCCGTGCCTTTCATGTTGCTACTTTTATGATGTTCCATGTCTTGCACTACTTATGTGTTCATGAACTTCCGCCGGTGATGATCTTTAGATGATGATGATGAACTTGACTATGTTTAGATGATGATGATGAACTTGAGTATGTTTAGATGATGAACTGTCATATTTCTGCATAATTCCATATTATTCTACTTTGAAATGTTGTCAAATGAATTGAAAAAGAGAAAACAGAGAAAATAAAAAATAGAAAAAACTATGCCTACGGCAAAGCCGTCGGCATATATAAGCCCATGAGTTACCAGGGCTTGCCACGTGGCAGATCTATGCCGACGGCTTTGCCATAGGCATAGCCCTGCCGCCAGGAGAAACCAGGGAAATACACGTGGCAGTGCTATGCCTACGGCAAAGCCGTCGGCATAGATTCCATCTATGCCTACAGCTTTGCCGTAGGCATAGCACTGCCACCAGGCGCACCACGGGACGCCACGTGGCAGAGGTATGCCGACGGCCAAGCCGTCGGCGTACCTCTGCCACGTGGCGTCCCATGACTTGTCGGCGCTTTTGACGGCGCCGTCCGTTGCCGTCAGACGAAAAACACTGCCGACGGCTAAACTATGCCGACGGCTGACCACGGCCGTCGGCATAAGGCCCTATGCCGACGGCTATACTACGCCGACGGTCTGACAAGACTACGCTGACGATATCTACGCCGACGGGTCTATGCCAATGGCAGCCGTAGGCATAGATCTATGCCGACGGCAAAGGACCTATGCCGACGGCCCCTGGCCGTAGGCATAGACCGCGAGTCCGGTAGTGACTTGGCGAGCCACGCGGATCTCAAACGATTCCACTGGAAGAGATAATGTCAAGACTCAGGAGCCAGTGCAAAAAGGAAGATAATTAACTGAAGTCGAGATGAAGATCATAAGATTGGTAGTGGCCACACCACGTGGATCTTATCAAGATCCATTTTTTCGAGAACTAGATAAGGGCGGGAAGGATCCATATTATCTGCGGTTGCACCTTCTTCACCTTTGTTATGGCCGGTTTAGCTAGGCCCACCGGGCAATCTTAGCCCACAAGTTATCTTAGGTTAATTCCTTATGCAAGTTATCTTAGGTTAATTCTTATGCAAGTTATCTAGGTTATAAATATAGGATGTAAGACTCTTTTTGAAATTAAGCAATAAGAATATTATTATCCCTATTGCCCGGCTCCCAGAGGAGCCGGAACCCCTAGCCGCCTCTAACCCTAGCCGCCGCCGCCATCTCCCTCCGACGCGATGGCACGCCCGATCATCGCCCCGTCCCACTCCATCCTTCCCCTACAACCTCTGGAGCAGATCTGATAGGACCCTTGGCTCTACCAATTTGGTATCCAAAGACTCGGGTTCGATCATGTCGTCATCAACACCCACGCCGGCGCTGCCCATCATCACCATCGTCCCGGTGACCACAGTCGGGTCCCCAATGCCGCCGTCCCCGATCACCTCCGCGTCGCCGACAACCTCCGTCTTCACGCCGGAGGAGATCACCAGCACCCTGCGGGACCTCATGACAGCCGTCCAGGGCATCTCCCTCTACTTGGACGGCCCGCACACCACCCCGCCGGCTGCGACTGCTGCCTACAGCCACCGGGCGACGCACTGGCCGATCCAGAACGCTTCGGGCCCGAGCGGGACGCCTCTGCTGCCGTTGCAGGCGGGCTACATCGGCGGGCCCCCGCCGCTGCTGCACCTGCCCTGGCACTCGGTACCCGCGGCGATCGCCAGGGCCCATCCGTCGCTCTAGCCGCCGCCCGCCCCAGCGCCGTCCTGGCCGCAGTGGCCCGCGCCGGTTCTCGCGGCGCCACCCATGCCCGGCCCAGCGCCGCAGTGGCCACACTGGCCCGCGCCGGCCCCAGCCGCGCCAACCGCGCCGGTCCAGCTCCCGCCGCCGCCGCCCAGCTCCGGACTGGGCCAATCCACACCGGGAGGACTTCTGATCCAGCAGGTCTGGTTTCCGCCGTCACCGTCCCCGATCCCGGCCTGGCTAACCAGGATGTTGCCACCGCCAGTTTACACAGAGGCAGGGGACCCACCGGTACCCACACTGCAGTCTGGGGCCTTGTCCGGCTCCGCGAGGGCCTACGACGGCCTTCCCACCGTTGACCGGGCCCCGTCATCATCACTGCTCCACACCGCCAAGCCGGCCGGCCATGGCGCGCCGACCCAGACGCCGCCACAGTTCGCCAAGATCGATTTCACCACTTATGATGGCACGGAGGACCCGCTTAACTGGCTCAACCAGTGTGAGCAGTTTTTCCGTGGCCAGCGCACGCTCGCGTCGGAGCGTACTTGGCTGGCATCCTACCACCTCCGCGGTGCAGCCCAGACCTGGTACTACGCTGAAAGATCGTGGATGTCGCCTAGAGGGGGGTGAATAGGCGTTTTAAAATAATTATGATTTAGGCTTGAACAAATGCGAAATAAACCTAGCGGTTAATTTGTCAAGCACAAAACCTAAAACAACTAGGCTCACCTATGTGCACCAACAACTTATGCTAAGCAAGATAAGCAACTATGCGATAGCAAGATATATGACAAGAAACAATACGGCTATCACAAAGTAAAGTGCATAAGTAAAGAGCTCGGGTAAGAGATAACCGAGGCACGCGGAGACGATGATGTATCCCGAAGTTCACACCATTGCGGATGCTAATCTCCGTTTGGAGCGGTGTGGAGGCACAATGCTCCCCAAGAAGCCACTAGGGCCACCGTAATCTCCTCACGCCCTCGCACAATGCAAGATGCCGTGATTCCACTAAGGGACCCTTGAGGGCGGTCACCGAACCCGTACAAATGGCAACCCTTGGGGGCGGTCACCGAACCCGTACACTTTGGCAACCCTTGGGGGCGGTCACCGGTACCCGTCAAATTGCTCGGGGCGATCTCCACAACCTAATTGGAGACCCCGACGCTTTCCCGGAGCTTTACACCACAACGATTGAGCTCCGAACAACACCAACCGTCTAGGGCGCCAAGGCACCCAAGAGGAACAAGCTCTAGGGTGCCCAAACACCCAAGAGTAATAAGCTTCTCAAACTTCACTTCTACGTATCACCGTGGAGAACTCAAACCGATGCACCAAATGCAATGGCAAGGGCACACGGAGTGCCCAAGTCCTTCTTTCTCAAATCCCACCGGAGCAACTAATGCTAGGGAGGAAAATAAGAGGAAGAACAAGAAGGAGAACACCAAGAACTCCAAGATCTAGATCCAAGGGGTTCCCCTCACATAGAGGAGAAAGTGATTGGTGGAAATGTGGATCTAGATCTCCTCTCTCTTTTCCCTCAAAAACTAGCAAGAATCCATGGAGGGATTGAGAGTTAGCAAGCTCAAAGAAGGTCAACAATGGGGGAAGAACACGAGCTCAAAAGGTTAGGGTCAATGGGGAAGAAGACCCCCTTTTATAGGAGGGGGAAAATCCAACCGTTATGTGCTCAGCCCGCACACGAGCGGTACTACCGCTCCTGGTCCCGGTACAACCGGGACTCACAGTATACGTGCAGAACCCTACCAAGCGGTACAACCGGGCGACCAGGCGGTAGCACCGGTTGAGAAGAACAACCGGACCAACCGCCCAGCCACCGCTCAACCACCGCATAGGAACAGAAGGAAGTCACCCCTGAGTGCGGTAGTCGAGCGGTACCGGGCCGGTGCAACCGCATGGCCTTGAGCACTCGGGCGGCTAAGTCCTGAGCGGTAGAACCGCTCCGGACACCGGTGGTACCGGTACGACTGGACCAACCGGGCCACCATCGCCCGAGTACCGCATCAAAACAGAGGCCTGACCGGTACTTGGGCGGTGCCTGGCCGGAACAACCGCCCAAGTCTTTGCTGAGCAAGTTGGCGGTACCACCGCCCGGAAGCAGCGGTACAACGACTGAGAGCTCCAAGCGGTACTACCGCTGGGACACGCGGTACTACCGCTGGGACCAGACAAAAACCACTCTCAAGAAAACCAGAACTGCCATAACTTCTGCATATGAGCTCCGAATTGAGCAAACTCAAGCTTGTTGGAAACAAGACGACGAGTAGCATCAAAACAGCGACTGGATATAGTAAGAAGAGGCAGGGGAGGTATGCCAACAAATAGAGGAGTGAAACCTCCAACCGAGAAGAACCGGCAAAACCTCCAACATCGAAAACATCATAGAAGAAGCATGTGAACTCCGTTTTCGATGAACTCGAGCTTGTCATCAAGATGACCATAAGCTCTAAGACTCTCAAAGAGAACCAAACAAGAACCAAGAAAGAAGATTCAAGGATGCAATGGTTTGAGCTCTCTACGAACGATACGATCAAGCTACTCATCGAGAGCCCCCCCTTGATTGTACGGCAATCGATCCTATAACCCGGTCTCCCAACTACCATCATGAGACCGGTAAAATAGAAAACCTATCAAGGGCAAACCTTTGCCTTGCACATGGTCCACTTGAGCTAGATGAAGACGATCTTGACTCCCTCAAGTTGGACCACCTTTCTTGATTGGGTTGACTTGATGAAGACTAGTTGATTGCTCCCCCATACTCCACTATGGGTGAGCCACTCTTCCGCACATCTTCACAAGTCCATTGTCACCACAAAGGACGGCAAGCTTCAAGCATTTGATCTCTTCGTGATGCTCCACTTGAACTTGCACACCGCAACCTAACCCCATAAAGAACTCTCACGAAGACCATGGGTTAGTACACAAAGCATAATGGACAATGCTTACCATACCATGGGATCACTTGATCCCTCTCGGTACTTCTTCTACGCTTTGTGAGTTGATCAACTTGATTCACTCTTGACTTAGTCTTGATCAACATTGAATCTTTCCAATTCTCTTCATTTGAATGATGTCTTGAAGGTAGACATGAATGATCACACAATCTTCTTCTTCAAGACATGCTTGCAATAAGCTCAACTCTCACATGACCAATCTTTGGATAATTCCTTGAATAACACCTTGGTCGACACAAACTCTCCTTGAAACCAACACATGTACTCCAAGAAAAGCCTATGGACAAAACCTTCAAATATAACTCAAGGCAACCATTAGTCCATAGAGATTGTCATCAATAACCAAAACCAAACATGGGGGCACCGCATATTCTTTCATACGCCCTCGAGCAGGATGAGGGCAGCATGCCCCCTTGGGAGCACTTCCACGAGCTCTGCCTCCTTCGCTTTGGGCCTCCGGTTCGCGGGAGCCTCCTGGCGGAGCTCAGCCGCCTTCCCTTCACCTCCACGGTGCAGGACTTCGCCGACCGTTTCCAGGCCCTGGCATGCCATGTCGCGGGCATGACGGCGCAACAGCGGGCTGACCTCTTTGTCGGTGGACTTCCGGATCACATCCGCGTGGACGTGGAGCTTCGGGGACCCCAGGATCTCTAGTCAGCCATGTACTACGCCCGCGCGTTCGAGCGCCGCGCGGTGGCCATCCAGCAGGAATCACCATCCCGGACCGTAGGTCGCTACCCGGGCCATATTCCGCATAGGGTCGGCCTGCGCAGGCTTCTACGTCACCCCTCGCCGTGACCGCGACGCGCCCGTTCCGCCGACTCACCTCAGCTGAGCTACTCGAGCGTCGCCGTCAAGGGTTGTGCTTCAACTGCGACGAGCCCTACACGCCCGACCATGCCTGCCTGCGACTCTTCTACCTGGAGGTCGCAGACTACATTCCGGAGGACGCCGTCGCCACTGACCTGGCCGCCCTAGCTGTCGAGAAGGTGTTTGACGCTGGTTGATCGCCCCGAGGAGTTCCGCAAATGCTTCCCCACCTTACAGCTCGAGGACGAGCTGTTTGTGCAGGCAGGGAGAAGTGTTATGGCCGGTTTAGCTAGGCCCACCGGGCAATCTTAGCCCACAAGTTATCTTAGGTTAATTCTTATGCAAGTTATCTTAGGTTAATTCTTATGCAAGTTATCTAGGTTATAAATATAGGTTGTAAGACTCTTTTTGGAATTAAGCAATAAGAATATTATTATCCCTATTGCCCGGCTCCCAAAGGAGCCGGAACCCTAGCTGCCTCTAACCCTAGCCGCCGCCATCTCCCTCCGACACGACGGCGCCCAGCCACTGATGCGCCCGATCATTGCCCCGTCCCACTCCATCCTTCCCCTACAACCTCCGGAGCAAATCCGGTAGGACCCCTGGTTCTACCAACCTTCATCATAATCATCTCCATGATAAGCTATGACCATGTCCTCCTTTTTCCCCAATGGTGTAGAACTAGCCCCAACCATTGGTTGTTTGTCTGCAACAAGGGGATTTGATCTTGACATTTACAATCAAAACTAAAATATGATTTTCAGTTATTAGTACAACAATCCTGAAGATCAGGAGGAAATCTAAGTTCCAAAGTTCACATATTGGAAATTTTGACAACAATCCTGAAGACCAGGAAGAAATCTAAGATCCAAAGGCTGTAATTACATACAAAACGCTGTAAAACAACAATCCTGAAGACCAAGAAAAATAAAATCTACTCCCTCCGTCCCATAATGTAAGACGTTTCTTAATACTAGTGTAGTGGCAAAAAACATCTTATATTATGGGACGGAGGGAGTAAGTTCCAAAGTTCATATTGGAAAATTTCGATAGGATGGGGTAACTTTGAGGAGAGTATTTAACAAAAAACTACCGCAATTCATGGAAACATGCCCAGAAACTACCACTTTACAAATTTGTGCTGAAAACTACCACTTTTTCTCTAATCTTTGACTAAAAACTACCATGTCGCGAAATCGACCCATTCGTCCATTTTAAACGCACTTATGACAGGCTTGGCCCGCATGTAAGTGTTGTCATCGTTATTCCACTGCCGAGCCGGCCTATCCACTCCCCCCGTCGCCGCCGCCGTTAACTGATGTCTGAGCCGGTGAAGCACGAGCGCGCCGGCATGCGGGCCAAGGCCGTCGGGTCATCTCAGAGCGGTGGAGGCCCCAGCCATGCGGGCATGCTACTGGTCAGCTCGGAGCTCTCAGTGGTGGAGGCCGGGGTGTGCACGGGAAGCAGTGGCGCCGGCCGCGACGGGCACAAGAAGCAGCCGCGCCGGCCGTGCATGGGCGAGAGCACCAGCTCGGGCCGCAAGCAGCAGCGGGGATGGGAATGAGCAGCAGCAGCAGCCGCGCCGACCGCGCATGGGTGCGTGCTGTGACGCCATGCGCGAGCAGCAGCGGGGATGGGAACGAGCAAGAGAAGCCGCGCCGTCCGCGTGTGGGCGTGAGCAGAGGCGTTGGCGTCCATGCTCCAGGTGAGCTACGCACAGCCGCCGCCGCCGCGAGCGTGTGCACTTTCGTGCGTGAGTGAGCGCCGGCAGTGGTTGGCGGCGGAGGTGGCTTGTTGGTGCACATAAGGTGTTTGTAGAAATGCCAAAGAGAGGGAGAGAGAGGAGGAAGAAGAGGGTCAACCTGACTTGTGGGCCCATCTTGTCAGAAAGGCGTTTAGAAGAGGCGAATCGGGCACTTACGCGACATGGTAGTTTTTAGTCAAAGATTAGAGAAAAGGTGGTAGTTTTCGGCACAAATTTGTAAAGTGGTAGTTTCTGGACACGTTTTCATGAATTGTGGTACTTTTTTGTTAAATACTCCTTTGAGGAAGCATTCCTAAACAATTTTGTTTTTTCGTGAATACGCAAAGCTTGCGTATGATTTCATTGACAGAAGGAGAAGAATGAGTACAGAGTTACAACACATGACACGAACGCAGACAGGCGTGAACATGGTGCCTGGAGCAGAGAGACAAGGGATGCTCGGCCCAAACAAAGGGGACATCATAGCTAAACCTACCAAACCCGAGCCAAGAACGACGATGCCAAATGCGAGCCAAAAATCGAGGACACCACGAGCAAGCAAGATAGTGCCTTCAAGAAGGAAGACGACGCCAAGATTCCATCACTATTTGGTCCGGGTGACCCAGGCCTAGGGTTTCCCCTGAGCTCGAAGAGGGGCGCAGCTAAAGGCCTTGGCAGGGGCTCCAAGAAGGAAAACGACACCCGCGGGCGCCGTCACTGCCAGCACCGGCGAACCAAACGGGGATCTCTCCCTGGCCTAAAGCTGAGCAATCCCATAGCCGCCGAATCAGGGATCGCAGGTGGGGGGGCAAAGCTGGTCGGAACCGCCAAGTCAGGGGGTTGGCCGAGCTGCACCCGCCGCCGGAGGTGGCACCGCCTCCGAACCATGGGCTTGGATCTGGCAAAAGAGGGGGCTTTGAGGCATACATGGTAGTGTGGGCGACGAGGTGAACCACACAGGGGTCTTGGCGCAACGGCGTCCAGCAACGCCGACAAGCAAGGACTGGAGAGACACAAATTCGGGCTGTCGTGGCCGTAACCGTCGGGACATCAGTGAGCCAGGGAAGCCAGAAGGGGCGCGGCTACCTGGTCACCGGTGCCGGAGCTGCCCGGTGGAGGACACCGGCAGCGAAGGACACCGGAGAGACGCGGCCTGCAGCCGCGGGGGCCGGAGCAGCGCCAGCAAGGACCCGCCGCGAGGGGCCCCGAGCCAGCCACAACCACGGACGCATCGCTGCCTCCGCAGGAGCCGTCACCGAGCACGGGTGGAGGGAGGGACGCCGGGAACGAGGGGGCCGCCTGCACAGGCGCCGCCACTGCGAGATCGGGGCGCGGGGTGCGGGGTGGGGGCGTTGGAGGCGAGCGGGATCGAGATCCGCCCTGGGGTCCGGCGCGGCTTCGCCGGCCGACCCTCCGGCGGCGGCGATGCGGGGGAGGCCGGCGGCGGGGGCTGTAAACGGTGGCGGCTGGGGTTCCCCCATGCCGCCAGAGGAGGGCGACCCGGGGAGAGGGGCCGAAAAAAATCAGTCCCCGTGGTCTGAAGATTCTTTTTCATTCCTAAACAATTTTGTAGAAAAGAAAAGAAAATAGGGCAATCACTAGCATGCGTGCCAAAAAAATCACAAAAATTGCATACTTACCACAGTCAGGTTCCGATATCTTCTGGGCGCAGGATCCTAATGACTTGTTAGCGGCATTCAGCGATTGAGCCAACTGCTGACGCGTCAATGCCAAATCAAGAAGATCACATTAGAAACAGCACCCGAGGGGAAAAAGAAGCGCCGAGGCCGCCTGAGGACTCTCCGCTTGGTGCTTGCTGCCTTGCTGGTTGCTTCCGGTCTTGGGTCGACAAGACGGCGGAAAGCAGCGGCCGCGCCGGAGACGGCAGCGGTTTTGGACTGAGGCTCATAGGGGTTATGGGCTTATATCATCTATCGAGAGGCTCGTACTGGGTTGGGCCTTGTTATTGGAGCGTGCCTGGAACAGAAGAAAAATGAGCGTGCTTTTTTTTCCCACGGAAGAAGTCCATTTTTCAACATTATTTAACACACTTTGAAATTTCAATAAAAGAAAAGACCTTGGAAGTTTAGAATGATGTAGAAAAATAGGCTTTGGATTTCGAATGTGATTAAGACTGGTTTACAGTGTTTATTTGTCCATGGCATCACTGTGGTGTGCAAGGCCATGAATCAGTCTCTGTTTTTCCTATCTTGAGAATCGATACTGTCATTTGTCTTAGAACTTTTCGGCGTTCCGTTCAATTATATACCGTCTCGAGCATGACAAGTTCAGGATCAGGAGGATGAACTTGAACACCCATGGGCATCACCCATGCTGTCAATGCTGCTGCAGGCGGATCTCTTCTTCTAAGCAGTTTGTATACTTTATCATTCTATAAGCCTTTTATCTAAAAAAAGAACTTCTGAGCGACAAGCAGAACTGAAACCGCCACAGTGTTACTACTTCTTCCCACTGAAATGCCCCCTCACAAATCCGCAAGTGTTATGTAGTGCAGTGGGCAGCATTGAAGCAGTCACAGTTTCACACCATCATTTCTGAATATCTGCATGCATCAGGAGGATGAACTGACCAAGTAGTTCCACACACAGGTGCATGCCCAGAGTATCCATCATGTTCTACTCAAGGAAAAAATAGTGCGCTACAGCAAAATAGCGTTGGCCTTAAAATATGCTATTAGCGAGTAGTCGTTGTACACTAATTTATTTAGCAAGACAATTCTCAACACGCTATAGCATGCTATTAGCTACGCTGTAGCGCGCTATTTTTTCAGTGGTTCTACTTAATCTACAGTTTTCCAAATTAAGCGAGCATAACTTCGACAAGAGTTGACAGGCTGAAAAGGCGAGTTCTACAATGTTCACACGAGTGGCACGAAAAGACAACAATCCAGTATAGTACATCACATAACAGTAGCTTAATCCCAACTTAAAAAGGAAAGTAAAGAACTGATGCCATAAATTGTAAAACATAGAATGATTCATCCTCTGACCCTTAACTGCTAAAGCTGGAACTTTGCCATAGTATGGCACATAGAATAGGCTGCGATATTTTCGGGTGAAGCTTCTTGGAATCTTTTGGGACTGTGAGCGTTTACCAGTACTGATGCTAGCTGAGATGATCTTATCATCAATTTTGTCCTCAAGGATAACCAGCTCCCTCTCTAGGTCAACGGCCATGATTTTATATTCGAAAACCCAGTATCCTTCACGGTCAGTGCGGAGAAAAATGTCTCTGCCAAATATATCAACCATACTTACACGATGCCTCACCGCCCACCCATCAGGGACTTCCAAACTCCAAATCCGTATTGCGCAGCCATCAAATTCTTGTTTCGCGTAGCATAAGACACCCGAAGACTGGCCAATACATCCATTAGAACAGAAAGTCATTTTGGACCTATTCGGATATCCTGGCAGCTGAATGATCCTATGATCGAGCCACTTCGTACTTCTATCAGGTGCGTCAAGCGCCAGAATTTTATGAGCCAATAGGTGTTTCATGTACAACACCCCATTTACAAAGAGCGGATCACCTTCAAATCCATCTCCATATTCCCAAAGACAACTAGACCACCAAAGACAACTAGACCACGTGGAATCCTCAGAGAAAAATACCTTAACTTCAGTGGAGGTTCCAATTATATGAGGGTCCAGGACCGCGCTCGACTGAAATTTGAAGACACAGAAGTGTTGAGACCATAATGGATCAAAACACAACTTGAGATTAGCTGAAAAGACCGATGGTCCAGGTTCAGTATCTGGAAGTGCCATCCACTCTTGAGTTGCTGGATTGCACACAATAGCGTTGGAAATTTCTTCAATTCTATTTTTCTGATAACAAAGAAGTAGGCCATTGCAGCAACCCCGAAGCAGTATTGGGTACTTATAACATGGCACAAAGCTAAGTGTTGTGTCAATTTCCTTGTCACTTGAGGGCAGTCTGGCGAGATGGATGCCACTACCAAGAGAGGAGGCAAGTCTGCCACGCTCAAATTTCTGGTACAAGAGACCAGTGGGAGTTCTTGGGAACTTTTGTCGGTAGTATGGATGAGATGAGAAGGCAAGCCAAGACTTGCAGACACATTTGAAGCGGCACAGGGACTTCAGCGGCAGTCGAGACAGGATGTCCACCACTAGCTCATTAGGTAGTACACATGTGGACATCCCCAATCTATGATCTGAACTTATTTGCACCAAAAGAAAAGAAAATAATAGATGATATAAAACTGGGGAACAATAAAGTATGTGTGTAAACGCCATCTGAACCCAAAAATTAAAACTCAAGCGAAGTTTCACCCTCCAAAAAACAATGAATGCACATTTTTCTGTTGGTCCGGTTCAATGCTTAAATTAGTAAATAAGTGGGCCTTGAAACATTTTTTATCATGTTCATGCCTTATGACAATGACACGGTTGTGTATATGAAAGAACATATTTGGTATGGGCTTATGGCCTACACTGAGTGGGTCACAGGGATTCACTATGAAAGAACAGATTTGGTATGGGCTTATGGCCTATGATGAGTGGGTCACAGGGATTCATCGTTTGGTTGACACAGGGAAACTGCTATCTAGTAGTTGTGTGCAAGATAAAATGAAATCACTATAAGTTTTTTCAATGATTACATCGCCATCCATTTCACAACTAGTTGGCAATGGTGACAACATAATACACATGTTGCTATAATGCACCTTGAAAAACAATGTGATTTGATAAAAAGGGAAAAGAAAGTACCTTCAGGATCTATAATCCCAACGATCTATCAGACGCCGTCAGAAGCTGAGATAGGTGCTAACTTGTGAGATAAGACAGGGAAAGTCAAGAATATCATTGTATCCATCTTTAGTGCGACTGACCAACAGAAACGAACTCATCAGACATCAGATCATGTATATGCTCCTAACCACGACTTCCTTTGGCATCACGAAGACGACAGGATGAGGGAAATCCGTCAATTTACAGGATGGCACACCAACTGGCGAAACGGATGGCGTTGAGATCTAGGTTGCATCTGCGACGAGCTCAGATTAGAAACAACACACGGGGACAAATATGTGGCATAGACACCAAGGAGAGGAAGAGGAACGGGAGCTCACCGCGTAATGGTTGCTTCGGGTCGTCGGCGAGTACGGTCGGCCAGGCGGCAAGCGGAAACAAGGCTGCGGAGGTGAGGCAGCAACGCAGGATTTGGAGGTGGGCGCAACGTAGTGCCTAGAGAGAAGGGGGATAGGTGAGGATGTGTTGAATCTAAATCAAGGGAAGAAGTAAAGCGAGTGCTCGAGGCCCTTCTAGAGATAAAGGGATAAGGGAAAGCACGCGGGACCACATCGACACATGTTTTGCATGTGAGGTGGCTGACGCCAGCGCTTTTGTCACCCCGCCGAACAAAATTATTTTCCTTTAGAAAAAATAATAATAATCTCACTTGAAAACAACATTGGGAGTCGCTAGGGTGATATTTTCTCCGTTGGCTATCTCTCCAGCCATCCATTGTACTTAAATGGTAAGTTTTGGATCCCTACGTTGTAACACTAAACACCCAAATATGAAATAGTTAGAATATTTCCCCCCATGAACCCATAAAAATTTATTCATAGAATTGCAACATTTAAAACATGCCCACAAAAAATATAGGACATTAAAAAGGGTCAAAATAGCATGAACACGGGCAACATAAAAAATCAATGTAAGAATATACAAGCACAACACATACAATAACGAAGAAAACATTTGTAACATAATTGCAATCCCTTCGTGACAGAAGTCTGGAGTCATTTACAAAATCTCGTTAATGTTTATGCAGTAAACAACCTATGCGCAAAAAACCCGCTTAACGCATGTCCGACCAACTGAAAGGATCGAGGTCTCAAAGATATCAAGAGGGGTATTGAATAGGCAACTATAAATTTCTACAAAATCATTGATTTAAGGAAGTGTGGAATTGCAAGTTCACTACCATGAAACTATGTGATTCATACTATATGACAAGGGTGTCAAACATGATGATCTGGTTGCGTGTGTATAGACATGTACAAGGCGTATACAGGAAGGGAGATCAACACCGCCGGAGGAGTAGTTAGTTAGCTAAAGTCTTTTATATCTTTATCTCCTCTTATCCCTAGTTTTATTCCTTTGCAAGATGTATCTATCTCAACAACCTGTACGCGTACTTGGGCTCACAACCCTTCTATTTAACACGCAAAACGTCGGCCATGAAGGCTAAGACGCTTACCGCAAGTCGCACATGGTATACAGAGCCTTCTTCTTCCACCAAAAACCCTAGCTAATCCATCTCCATCAAGTGTGTAGCCATGTCTTCCTCCTCCGCCTCCTTCCAGTTGCCGCTCAGCGGTGGAGTCCCGGAGAAGCTCTCCCGCACCAACTACGTTCTGTGGCGGACCCAGATCACGCCGCAGTTGCGGGGCGCCGGCGTCTTCCACTACGTCGACGGCACGGTGACTGAGCCGGCCAAGGACTGTTGGGGAACATAGTAATTTCAAAAAATTTCCTACGCACACGCAAGATCATGGTGATGCATAGCAACGAGAGGGGAGAGTGTTGTCCACGTACCCTCGTAGACCGAAAGCGAAAGCGTTAGCACAACGCAGTTGATATAGTCATACGTCTTCACGATCCGACCGATCAAGTACCGAACGTACGGCACCTCCGAGTTCAGCACACGTTCAGCCCGATGACGTCCCTCGAACTCCGATCCAGCCGAGTGTTGAGAGAGAGTTTCGTCAGCACGACGGCGTGGTGACGATGTTGATGTTCTACCGACGCAGGGCTTCGCCTAAGCACCGCTACAGTAATATCAAG
Organism: Triticum urartu; assembly: GCF_056163025.1. NCBI lineage: Eukaryota > Viridiplantae > Streptophyta > Magnoliopsida > Poales > Poaceae > Triticum > Triticum urartu. The sequence goes on from NC_141877.1 coordinate 614,797,614, forward strand.
GTGGACTATGGTGGAGGGGGCACCGCACACGGCTAAGAGATCAAACGATCAATTGTTGTGTCTATGGGGTGCCCCCTGCCCCCGTATATAAAGGAGCAAGGGGGGTGCGGCCGGACAGGGAGGAGGCGCGCCAGGAGGAGTCCTACTCCCACCAGGAGTAGGACTCCCCCCTCCCCCTTTCCTAGTTGGATTAGGACTTGGGGGGGAGAGTGGAGGAGAAGAAGGAAGGGGGGCGCCGCCCCCTCTCCTTGTCCTATTTAGACTGGGGGGAAGGGGCACGCGGCCCAGCCCTAGCCGCCTCTCCTCTCTTCCACCTAGGCCCACTAAGGCCCATTAAGTCCCCGGGGGTTCCGGTAACCTCCCGGTACTTCGGTAAAATCCCGATTTCACCCGGAACACTTCCGATATCCAAACATAGGCTTCCAATATATCAATCTTCATGTCTCGACCATTTTGAGACTCCTCGTCATGTCTGGGATCACATCCGGGACTCCGAACAACCTTTGGTACATCAAAACATATAAACTCATAATATAACCGTCATCGAAACTTTAAGCGTGCGGACCCTACGGGTTCAAGAACTATGTAGACATGACCGAGACATGTCTCCGATCAATAACCAATAGCGGAACCTGGATGTTCATATTGGCTCCCACATATTCTACGAAGATCTTTATCCGTCAGACCGCATAACAACATGCGTTGTTCCCTTTGTCATCGGTATGTTACTTGCCCGAGATTCGATCGTCGGTATCTCAATACCTAGTTCAATCTTGTTACCGGTAAGTCTCTTTACTCGTTATGTAATACATCATCCCGCAACTAACTCATTAGTAGCAATGCTTGCAAGGCTTAAGTGATGTGCATTACCGAGAGGGCCCAGAGATACCTCTCCGATATTCGGAGTGACAAATCCTAATCTCGAAATATGCCAACCCAACAAGTACCTTCGGAGACACCTGTAGAGCACCTTTATAATCACCCAGTTACGTTGTGACGTTTGGTAGCACACAAAGTGTTCCTCCGGTAAACGGGAGTTGCATAATCTCATAGTCATAGGAATATGTATACGTTATGAAGAAATCAATAGCAACATACTAAACAATCGGGTGCTAAGCTAACGGAATGGGTCATGTCAATCACATCATTCTCCTAATGATGTGACCCCGTTAATCAAATGACAACTCATGTCTATGGTTAGGAAACATAACCATCTTTGATCAATGAGCTAGTCAAGTAGAGGCATACTAGTGACAATCTGTTTGTCTATGTATTCACACATGTATTATGTTTCCGGTTAATACAATTCTAGCATGAATAATAAACATTTATCATGATATAAGGAAATAAATAATAACTTTATTATTGCCTCTAGGGCATATTTCCTTCAAGGACCTCACCGGCAAGGACGCCGCTGGCAAGGAGACCATTGAGCCGAATCCCCTTCATCCACTTTGGGTGAAGAAGGACCAGCAGGACCTCGGATACCTGCTCCAAAACCTCTCCAAGGAGGTGCTCGTCACGGTGACCACGATCACCACGGCGCGCGAGCTCTGGGTGGCACTAGCGAGCATGTTCTCGTCACAGTCACTCAACTGCGAAGAGAAATCAATCGGTGGCCTCCTTCTTTGCCGCCATGAGAGGTCTCGCAGATGAACTCGCCGCGGCAGGCAAACCCATCCAAGATGACAAGCTCATGTCCTACATCATGCACAGGCTGGACCAAGACTACCAGCCCCTTGTCTCCGCACTGGATGCTCGTGTCACCCCGGTAACTCTTGATGAACTTTTTGCCATGCTCAGTAACTTTGATCAATGCATGGCGCAGTACCAAGGCTCCGGTGGTGGCTTCAAATCGTAGGCCAACTCTGCGTTCAGAGGCCGCGGTGGTGGCTCTCACTCACGCTCATCTCCCCGTGGCAAGGGGAGGTTCAGCTCCGGCGGTGGTGGCTACTCCAACAACTCGCGCGGCGGCCGCCGCTTGGGAAACTCCAAAGGGTGTCGTGGTGGTGGCTCCAACAGATCCCGCCCGGATTTTCCCCACTGCCAACTTTGTGGCAAGCCAGGACATACGGCAAAGGATTGTTGGTACCCCTACGAAGAAGATGATGGTAACTCCTCGCAAGATGAAGAGAAAGTTGCCGCTGCGGCCGATGGCTCCTATGGAGTTGACACAAACTGGTACATTGACAACGGCGCCACCAACCACATCACCAACGAGCTCGAGAAAGTCACCATGAAGGAGAAGTATCGTGGCAAGGATCAAATTCACACGACCAGTGGTGAAGGTATGGGCATACATCACATTGGCCATTCAATTTTTAATACCCCTAGTCGTAAAATTCATCTCAAAAGAATCTTGCATGTTCCTTGTGCCCATAAAAATCTTCTCTCCGTTCATAGAATTGCCATTGACAACCATGTTTTTCTCGAGTTTCATCCTTATTTCTTTTTGATCAAGGATCAGGCAACGAGGAAAATTCTCTATCGAGGTAGATGTGTTCGAGGGCTCTACCCGTTGATTCCGGAGTTTAGAAGATTCAATAAACAAGCTTGTGGTGCTATCAAGCTTTCATCCACACGATGGCATGATCGTTTAGGCCATGGCTCTTTTTCTTTGGTTGAAAAATTACTTAGGAAAAATAAGCTCCCGTTTGTTGGTGAGGGAACATTGAAACTATTTGTCATTGAGGGAGTCCTAGATTAGGGGGTATCCGGACAGCCGGATTATATCCTTTGGCCGGACTGTTGGACTATGAAGATACAAGATTGAAGACTTCGTCCCGTGTCCGGATGGGACTCTCCTTGGCGTGGAAGGCAAGCTTGGCAATACGGATATGTAGATCTCCTTCCATGTAACCGACTCTGTGTAACCCTAGCCCCCTCCGATGTCTATATAAAACCGGAGGGTTTAGTCCGTAGGACCAACAACAACAATCATACCATAGGCTAGCTTCTAGGGTTTAGCCTCTCTGATCTCGTGGTAGATCAACTCTTGTACTACTCATATTATCAAGAACAATCAAGCAGGACGTAGGGTATTACCTCCATCAAGAGGGCCCGAACCAGGGTAAACATCGTGTCCCCTGCCTCATGTTACCATACGCCTTAGACGCACAGTTCGAGACCCGCTACCCGAGATCCGCCAGTTTTGACACCGACATTGGTGCTTTCATTGAGAGTTCCTCTGTGTCGTCACCGTTAGGGTTGATGGCTCCTTAGATCATCGATAGCGATGCAGTCCAGGGTGAGACTTTTCTCCCCGGACATATCTTTGTATTCGGCGGCTTCGCACTGCGGGCCAACTCGCTTGGCCATCTGGAGCAGATCGAGAGTTACGCCCCTGGCCACTAGGTCAGGTTTGGAAGTTTAAACTACACGGCCGATATCCGCGGAGACTTGATCTTCGACGGATTCGAGCCCCTGCCGAGTGCGCCGCATGGTCACGATGAGCATGATTTAGCTCTACCATCGGACAGTGTTCAGGAAACCGCACCGGCAACCGCTCCGGCCCTCAATTCGGAGGCAATTGCGCCATCCATGGACGGGTGGATAGACCCCGCCACAGAGGCCGTATTCTCAGCGGCGATCGAGCCGAGCGTCGACCTTACCCTTCACGGGAGCCGTGACGCCGAACTGCCGGATTCTTCCCCGGCCACGGACTCCGAACCGCCTGCGCCCGTGCCTATCGAATCCGACTGGCGCCGATCATGGAGTTCACCTCCGCGGATATCTTTCAGCACTCGCCCTTCGGCGACATACTGAACTCATTAAGGTCTCTCTCCTTGTCAGGAGAGTCCTGGCCGAACTATGTCCGGCAGGATTGGGATGCGGATGATGAAGAAATTCGCCGCCCACCCACCAACCACTTAGTAGCCACTGTCGATGATTTGACCGACACGCTCGACTTCGACCCCGAAGACATCGACGATATGGACGACGATGCGGGAGACGAACAGGAACCACTGCCCATAGGGCACTGGACAGCCACCTCATCATATGATATATACATGGTGGACACACCCAAAGAAGGCAATGGCGACGGGACAGCGGAGGATGACCCCTCCAAGAAGCAACCCAAGCACCGACGTCAGCGGCGCCGCTCTAAGTCTCGCCAAAGCAAAAGTGGTGATACTGGCACAGGAGATAATAGCACTCCGGACAGTGTCGAAGATGACAACAATCCCCTCCAGCAAGATTTAGAGCAGGAGGATGGAGAAGCCAGCCCTCCCGAGAGAGCGGCAGATGGAGAGGCGGAGGATGATAATTACATGCCTCCCTCCGAAGACGAGGCAAGCCTTTACGATGACGAATTTGTCGTGCCTGAGGATCCCATCGAGCAAGAGTGCTTCAAGTGCCGGCTTATAGCCACGGCAAATAGCCTTAAGAAAAAGCAACAGCAGCTTCAAGCTGATCAAGATTTGCTAGCTGACAGATGGACTGAAGTCCTTGCGGCCGAGGAATATGAACTCGAACGCCCCTCCAAGAGTTATCCAAAGCGCAGGTTGCTACCCCGACTGGAGGAGGAAGCATTAAAACCTACATCTCCAGCGTATGATGCGACTGATCGGCCACCTCGTGGCCACGACAGAGAGGCATTTCAGCCAAAAGCTCAGCCCGCACCCCGACGCCACTCAAATAAAAATGTCAAGGCACGGGGAAACACGCTAGACCTGCGAGACGTATTGGAGGACAAAGCAAAACACGCAAGATCGATCTACAGATCACGAGGGCGCGCCACTACGCGAGACGATAACCGTCACGCCGGATACAGTAAAGGCAAATCCGGCCGGGCCGAACACAGCGGACAAGACTCATTTGAGCTACGTCGCGATATAGCCCAGTACAGAGGCGCCGCACACCCCCTATGCTTCACAGACGAAGTAATGGATCACCAAATCCCAGAGGGTTTCAAACCCATAAATATCGAATCATACGACGGCACAACAGATCCTGCGGTATGGATCGAGGACTTCCTCCTGCACATCCACATGGCCCGCGGTGACGATCTACACGCCATCAAATACCTCCCACTCAAACTCAAAGGACCAGCTCGACATTGCCTCAACAGCCCGCCAGCAGAATCCATTAGCTGTTGGGAAGATCTGGAAGCCGCATTCCTGGACAACTTCCAGGGCACTTATGTGCGGCCACCAGATGACGATGACTTGAGCCACATAATTCAGCAGCCAGAGGAATCGGCCAGGCAATTCTGGACACGGTTCCTAACAAAGAAAAATCAAATCGTCGATTGTCCGGATGCAGAGCCCTAAAAGCTTTTAAGCACAACATCCGCGACGAGTGGCTCGCCCGGCACCTTGGCCAGGAAAAGCCGAAATCTATGGCAGCCCTCACGACACTCATGACCCGCTTCTGCGCGGAGAGGACAGCTGGCTGGCTCGAAGCAATAACATATCAAAGAACCATGGTACTTCGGATACCAAGCAGAGCAATGGCAGGTCATGTTGCAACAAACACAAGCGCCGCATCAACAACGACAATACCGAGGACACGGCAGTCAATGCCGGATTCAGAGGCTCTAAACCCGGTCAGCGAAAAAAGCCATTCAAAAGAAGCACTCCGGGCCTGTCCAGTTTGGACCGTATACTCGATCGCTCGTGCCAAATACACGGCACCCCCGACAAGCCAGCCAACCACACCAACAGGGAATGTTGGGTGTTCAAGCAGGCCAGCAAGTTAAATGCCGAAAACAAAGACAAGGGGCTACATAGCGATGACGAGGAAGAGCGCCGGCCGCCGAACACCGGAGGACAGAAGAGGTTCCCCCCACAAGTGCAGACGGTGAACATGATATACGCAACCCACATCCCCAAGAGGGACCGGAAGCGTACGCTAAGGGACGTATATGCGTTGGAGCCAGTCGCCCCAAAGTTCAACCCATGGTCCTCCTGTCCAATCACCTTCGATCACAGGGACCACCCCACTAGTATCCGTCATGGTGGATTCGCTGCACTGGTCCTAGACCCAATCATCGACGGATTTCACCTCACTCGAGTCCTTATGGACAGCGGCAGCAGCCTGAACCTGCTTTATCAGGACACAGTGCACAAAATGGGTATAGATCCCTCAAGGATCAAACCCACAAAAACGACCTTCAAAGGCGTCATACCAGGTGTAGAGGCCCATTGCACAGGCTCAGTCACACTGGAAGTGGTCTTCGGATCCCCGGATAACTTCCAAAGCAAGGAGTTAATCTTTGATATAGTCCCGTTCCGCAGTGGCTATCATGCACTGCTCGGGCGAACCGCATTTGCGAGATTCAATGCGGTACCGCATTATGCATACCTCAAGCTCAAGATGCCAGGACCTCGGGGGGTCATCACAGTCAATGGAAACACAGAGCGCTCTCTCCACACGGAGGAGCACACTGCGGCCCTCGCAGCAGAAGCACAAAGCAGCCTCTTAAGGCAATCCACCAGTTCGGCGATTAAACACCCGGACACCTTCAAGCGCACCCGGAGTAATCGGCAACAAGACCGCCTGGCACGTTCCGAGCTTGCATAGCAATGCGGCCCCCACCCCAGTCCCAGCCAAACGGCGAAATCCATGCCACGCGTATATAATTATGCATTGAAAATACCATGGGCATAGGGGGGAGGGGGAACGACTACGGCACGCCCCAAGACGCGGCTCAACCGCACTAGGGGCTTCCCGCTTTGTTATTTTTCTCTCTTTCAGAACTTTACTCTCTGGAAACCCCGTCCGGCAGTTCGATTGCCAGACACACGATGCAACAACCAAGGAGGCAGAAAGCTACGTCGCACCATGGAACTCCCAGGTGGTCTCTGATAACGAGTAAAATACCTGCTTTAAATACCATTCCCCAGCTTGCCCTTGGAGGGGACATGTCAAATAGTCCTACTTTTTGCTTATCACACTACTTGTATCATTCTGCTTCGACGCACCTTTTTGAATAAACAATGCATAGCACTAGACTATTACCGCATTCTCTATTCTTTTTTTATATATGTTCATTCATGACATTCAGCACCCGTACACTCTGGTACAGCCCATACGCCAGGGGCTTAAGCGTACCCCATAATACGGTGTGAGAAGTCCGAACACTTTCGACAGTGCGGCACCCCGAACTTGTAGCATTATATGCATCAGCTCCGAATCATGTCTTGGGTCAATAGTTGGGTTTGCCCGGCTCCCATGTTTTGGTACCTTACGTTCCGCTATATCGGCTAAGGTAGCACTGGGAGAACTACTGCGATTGTGCCCTGGTTCATCTGGGCTAAGCACCTCAGTAGAGAAAGCTAAAACTGACTGTCATGATAATGCGAGAGCTGGTCGCTGTTCGAGAGGTCTCGAGTCCCTAAAGACTTATGCCGCTTAGAGCGAGGAGTCGGCTTTGTCCGGCTTAAGGCGTGTATAGCGCCCCGAATTCGGCCTTCCGAATACTAGGGGCTTCGCCAAAATTTAAAATTGTAGACTTCTATGGCTAAGTGAGAGCGATAAAGCATTATAGTCCGATTGCCTTGTTTGTTGTGCTGAGCACCTCCCTCGAAGGACCCAACAATGGGAAAAAGAGTGCTCAGATTTATCCCGAACACCGAGCACTCGTGGCATGGGGGCAGATGCCGACGACTGGCCATCTCTCAGATTTAATAAACAGCCGCACAGAAGGTAATATTTTAAATTCAAACAAGCGTTGCATAGCGCATATGAACAAGTTTTCATAATACAGGATCCCACGAGCAAGTTCATTCAAAAATTACATCCTTCGCACACTCATCCGCCACAAGATGGGCACCCTTTAGGACACCCTCATAATACATCTCAGGGTGGCGATGCTCCTTGCCCTGCGGCGGCCCCTCCTTCACCAGCTTCTCGGCGTCCATCTTGGCCCAGTGGAACTTCGCACGGGCAAAGGCCCGGCATGCACCTTCGTTGCAGACGGACCGCTTTATGACTTCCAGTCGTGGGCAGGCATCCACAAGCCGCCTCACCAAGCCGAAGTAGCTGTTGGGAAGGGAGTCGCCAGGCCACATCCGGACTGTAAGGCCCCTCATGGCCTGTTCGGCCGCCTTGTGCAGCTCGACCAGTTGCTTCAGCTGGTCGCTCATAGGCATCGGGTGTTCGGTCCCAGTATACTGAGACCAAAACAACTTCTCCGTCGAGCTTCCCTCCTTGGCCCGATAGTACTTTGCGGCATCCGACACGCTGCCGGGCAAATCTGCGAATGCTCCTGGAGAGCTCCGGACTCGGGTAAGTAATAAGTAATTTACTTTCACATGCTTGCTTTGCATAATGAATGCCTTACCCGCCGCTATCTTCCTCATCGCCTCAATTTCCTAGAGGGCCTTTTGGGCTTCACCCTGGGCATGCTTTGTGCTCTCGAGGGCCGCGGCAAGCTCGGACTCTCGCGTCTTTGAGTCAAGCTCCAAAGTCTCGTGCTTCTTCACGAGAGCTTGGAGCTCTTGCTGCACCTCGCCCACCCGTGCCTCTTGTTTCTCCCGCTCGGTGCGCTCCTTGGGCGCTTTGTTTTCGGTGTCGGACAGTGTTTGCTTCAGGGTCGCCACTTCGGTCGTGGCCCCTGGCACATCCATGATGATCCTATCATTTTGCAACCACATCTTCTATATATATATAGACAAGGTATTACTTACCTTTGTTCTCCTCGAGCTGCCTCTTGGCAAGGTCGAGCTCTTTCTCAGACCGCTCGAGGTTCTGCTTCAGTGCGGCAACCTCCACAGTCAGTGCGGCAGAGGTCAGCAGCGAAACCTGCATACGCATACAGACATACTTATATTAGACTCCTGCAGATATTATTTGATCCTCTATTCGGCTTTTCTTTGTGAACACCAAACAAAGCATTAGGGGCTACTGTCTATGCGGTAATATTTCCCTATATTTTAAATACTTACCTCAAAGCCTGTTAGAATGTTGGTGTCGGTGTCAAAACTGGCGGATCTCGGGTAGGGGGTCCCGAACTGTGCGTCTAAGGCGGATGGTAACAGGAGGCAAGGGACACAATGTTTTACCCAGGTTCGGGCCCTCTTGATGGAGGTAAAACCCTATGTCCTGCTTGATTAATATTGATGATATGGGTAGTACAAGAGTAGATCTACCACGAGATCAGAGAGGCTAAACCCTAGAAGCTAGCCTATGGTATGATTGTATGTTGTCCTACGGACTAAAACCCTTCGGTTTATATAGACACCAGAGAGATTGGGGTTACACAAGGTCGGTTACAAAGGAGGAGATACACATATCCGTATTGCCTAGCTTGCCTTCCACGCCAAGTAGAGTCCCATCCAGACACGAGACGAAGTCTTCAATCTTGTATCTTCATAGTCCAACAGTCCGGCCAAAGTATATAATCCGACTGTCCGGAGACCCCCTAATCCAGGACTCCCACAGTAGCCCCTGAACCAGGATTTCAATGACGATGAGTCCGGCGCGCAGTATTGTCTTCGGCATTGCAAGGCGGGTTCCTCCTCCGAATATACCACGGAAGAATTTGAATACAAGGATAGTGTCCGACCCTGCAAAATAAGTTCCACATACCGCCGTAGAGAGAATAATATTTCCACAAATCCAATTTGCTGACTTGTTTTGGCAACACGACATTATGTCATGGCCCGGTGATTATTCGAACCGTTTCCTTTAACTAGCCCCGCACATAACGCGAGGCAGTTTTTTGACACGTCTTGTCAAAGCAGAGATCGTGTCCCCTTATCACGGGATTCTCATCAATACGGGCGTGGGTAACCCAACCGCGCCATTGATTACGGCTCTTGGGGGATAAGCGAGTTTTACCAGGCTAGTGGGGACGCTTAGTTTCGTTCGTCCATATAAAGGGATAAGGATTCACCTTTTCATCCATGCCTTCTTCCTCCTTTGCTCATCCGTTTTCGCACACTCGAGCTCTAGCACCGAAGTCCACATCCCTTCCCTCAACCTTCTCAAAACATGTCCGGAGCGGGAGGCAGATGGATGGCTTCCTCCGTTATGGAGGGACATATCAAGAAGCTGCGCAGAGCCGGATACTTAGCCGCGAATATCACGCATCGGCTGCCCGCTGCGGGGCAGATCGTCCCTACCCCGGAACCTCACGAGAGGGTAGTTTTCCTCCACCACTTCCTCCGCGGACTGGGGTTTCCCCTCCATCCATTCGTCCGTGGTCTCATGTTCTACTACGGGCTGGACTTTCATGATCTGGCCCCGAAGTTCGTCCTCAACATTTCGGCATTCATCGTCGTGTGTGAGGCTTTCCTCCGCATCCGGCCCCACTTCGGCATGTGGTTAAAGACCTTCAATATCAAGCCGAAGGTGGTAGGAGGCCAACAAGCAGAGTGCGGCGGAGCCATGGTGGGCAAGATGCCCAACGTTATATGGCTTGAAGGCTCCTTTGTGGAGACAATAAAGGGATGGCAATCGCCGTGGTTCTACATCACCGAGCCACGCGACGCCAAATGGGCGGCGTCCCCCGAGTTTCGATCCGGATTCCCTACATGGCTCACTTCCTGGAAAGAGAAGGGCTTGTCGTGGGGTTCATCGGTGGAGCTAGATGGACTCCAGAAATGTATCCGGAGTATGGCAAGAAAGAAGCTCAAGCTTGTCAACATAGTCCAGGTTATGCTCATCTGCCGGATCCTCCCGTGTCAACAACGAGATTTTAACTTGTGGGAGTTCGACCCGGCCCAGCACCAGACTCTGAGCGAGCTCTTCGATACAACGCACAAGGACGTCTAGAAGGTGTTGTTCAAGGGCGCCGAGGTCCCTCCTTCTCTCGCCGAGGACCGTGGACTAAGCGCAAAGCGCCTAGCGCGTTCGGTGAGTTCAACACGTCACGTAGGAAATTTATTTCCCCTAGCTTAATCATGTGTGGGGTCTAATCTCCATGCCTTTGACAGGACTGGGTGGAGACGTCGGGGCAGATTAACTGTCCGGCCCCTTTGCCCGAAGACACTGCGGGCGCTCTCCTGACGGAGATGCTGACTCCGGTTGCTTACAAGGTGCCGGGGAAGACCAAGAAGGCCAAAGGAACCCGAAAGATTTCCCGACGCCAGGCGTCGTCGGACTCACCGTCCGATGAATCTGCGGCGCACTCCTCCCCAGAAGACGAGGAAGAAGAAGAAGATGCTCCCCCTCCAGTTGGGGGAGATAAGAAAAGGAAGGCCGCCCCAACTGGGGGGGCGAAGGGTCCAAGAAGGGAAGGGCTCTCCTTCCGGACAGTTCCACCGCCGCCGATGAAGGCGAAGACGAGTGGTTGCCCAGGGCCAAGCCCCTGGGGAGATCGTAAGTATTCGGATACCAGAGTAACTCATAGCATTCCTTTGTCGCACTGCTTTCCCTAACGCCAAACATGATTATGCAGGCTGCCACGAGCCAGTATCGATGTATCATCGGACGGTTCCCTAGGCTCGTCGGATATGGATAGTGATCCACTTCTGACCGCCACCTCCCCTTGCCCTGCGGACGACACAGAGGTGTTGTCTCACGAGGCACCGGGTCGAGGGGAGACGGTCCCGGAGGTGCCTCAAAGCGGCCTCCCGGACTCCGGGAGCCGAGGGGACAAGGCCCCTGAGGGCCCCAAGTTCGGCCCTCAACCGAACACCGCGCCGGAACCTCCAGCGGTTCTGGACTCAGGCAGGCGGCCTCCTTCTAAGAGGGGTAAGACGCCTGTGCCGGTGACCTCTGCCCATCCAGAGGCGCCGGACAATCTGCTGGAAGCGCTTCGAAGCGCTTCCATCGACGAGGAGCACCATACTATTATGAGTGCGGTGGTCCGGAAGGTTCAGTCCTCTAAGAGCGGATTGATTGAAGCATCTGCCAGCCTTCTAACAGGCTTTGAGGTAAGTGTTAAAATATAGGAAAAATATTACCGCATAGACAGTAGCCCCTGATGCTCTGTTCGGTGTTTACAAAGAAAAGTCGAACAGAGGATCAAACAATATCGCAGGAGTCTAATTTAAGTATGTCAATATGCGTATGCAGGCTTCGCTGCTGGCCTCAGCCGCACTGACTACGGAGGTCGCCTCATTGAAGCAGGACCTTGAGGGGTCCAAGAAAGAGCTCGGCCTTGCCAAGAGGCAGGTCGAGGAGAACAAGGGTAAGTAATACCCTGTCTGTAGATATGTATATATCAAAGAAGACGCAATTGCAAAATGACAGGATCATTGTATATTTGCCAGGGGCCACGACCGAGGTGGCGACCTTGAAGCAAGCGCTAACCAAGGCCGAAGATAAAGTGGCCAAGGAGCGCACCGAGCGAGAAAAGCAAGAGGCTCGGGTGGGCGAGATGCAGCAAGAGCTCCAGGATCTCATGACGAAGCACGAGGCGTTGGAGCTTGACTCGAAGACGCGAGAGTCTGAGCTTGCTGCGGCCCTTGAGAGCGCGAAAAGTGCCAAGGCCGAAGCCCAAAAGGCCCTCCAGGAGATCGACACAATGAAGAAGATAGCGGCGGGTAAGGCATTCTATATGCATAGCAAGCATGTAAAAGTAAATTACCGATTACTTACCCGAATTCGGAGCTCTCCAGGAGCATTCGTAGATTTGCCCCGCAGCGTGTCGGATGCCGCACAGTTTTACCAAGCCGAGGAGGGAAGCTCAACGGAGAAGCTGTTCTGGTCTCAGTATACTGAGACCGAACACCCGATGCCTCTGAGCGACCAGCTAAAGCAGTTGGTCGAGTTGCACAAGGTGGCCGAACAGGCCATGAAGGGCCTTATAGTCCGGCTGTGGCCTGGCGACGCCCTTCCGAACAGCTACTTCGGCATGGTGAGGCGGCTTGTGGATGCCTGCCCACGGCTGGAGGTCGTCAAGCGGTCCGTCTGCATCGAAGGTGCACGCCGGGCTTTCGCCCGTGTGAAGGTGCAGTGGGCCAAGCTAGACGCCATGAAGCTGATCAAGGAAGGACCGCCGCAGGGTAAGGAGCATCATACCCCCGAAATTTATTATGAGGGTGTCATGAAGGGTGCCCGTCTTGTAGCGGACGAATGTTCAAAGGATGTAATATTTGAGTAAACTTGCTCGTGTGATCCTGTATGATGAAAACTTGTTTCATGTGCGCTATGCAACGCTTGTGTGAATTTAAAATATTACCTTCTGTTTGGCTGTTTATCCAATCTGAGAGATGGCTAGTCCTCAGCTTCTGCCCCCATGCCACTAGTGCTGGGGTGTTCGGGATAAACCTGAGCACTCTTGTTCCCATGTTTGGGTCCTTCGAGGGAGGTGCTCAGCACAACGAACCAGGCAACCAGACTAATAATGCTTTATCACTCTCACTTAGCCATAGAATTCTATAATTTTAAATTTCGGCGAATCCCCTGGTATTCGGAAGGCCGAGTTCGGGGCGCGATACACGCCTTTAAGCCGGATAGGGCCGGCCCCTCGCTCTAAGCGGCATAAGTCTTTACGGACTCGAAAACCTCACCGAACAGCGACCAGTCTCTCACCTTATCATGACAATAAGTTTTAGCTTTCTCTACTAAGGTGCTCAATCCAGCAGAACCGGGGCACAATCGCAGTAGTTCTCCTAGCGCTACCTTAGTCGATAGAGCGGAACGTAAGGTACCAAAACATAGGAGCCGGGCAAACCCAACATTTGACCAAAGACATGATTCGGAGCTGATGCATATAATGCTATAAGTTCGGGGTGCCGCACTTTTGAAAGTGTTCGGACTTTTCACACCATATTGCGGGGTACGTAAGCCCCTGGTGTATTGGTCGTACCAAAATGTACGGTTGCAAGGCGTCATTAATGAACACATATATATAACAAGAATGCAATAATAGTCGGAATGTTATGCATTGTTTATTCAAAAAGGTGTGTTTAAAGCAGAATGATACAGATGGTGCGATAAGCAAAGAGTAGGACTGTGTCCCTTCCAAGGGCAAGCTGAGGAACAGTATTAAATCAAATATTTCGCTCATTATTGTAATCCACCTGGGAATTCCATGGTGTGACGTAGCTTTCTGCCTCCTTGGTTGCTGCATCATGTGTTCGGCGATAGTGTTGCCGGACAGGGTTTCCAGAGATTAAGGTCCTGAAAAAGAGAAAAATAACCAAACGGGAAGCCCCTAGTGCGGTTTAAGCTGCGTCTTGGGGCGTGCCGCAGTGTGTCCCCCCTCCCCACCTGTGCCCATGGTATTTTTAATGCGTAATTATGTACACGTGGCACGAGTTCCGCCGTTCGGCTGGGACTGGGGTGGGGGCCGCATTGCTACACGAGCTCAGATTGCTCCAGGCGGTCTAGTTGTCGATTGCTCCGAGCGCACTTGAAGGTGTCCGGGTCTTGAAATGCCGAACTGGTGGATTGCCTTGAGAGGCTGCTTTGCGATTCTGCCGCGAGGGCCACGGTGTGCTCCTCCGTTCGGAGAGAGCGTTCTGTGTTTCCATTGACTGTAATAACCCCGCGAGGTCCTGGCATCTTGAGCTTGAGGTACGCATAATGCGGTACCGCATTGAATCTCGCAAATGCAGTTCGCCCGAGCAGTGCATGATAACCACTGCAAAACGGGACTATATCGAAGATTAACTCTTCACTTCGGAAGTTATCCGGGGATCCGAAGACCACTTCCAGTGTAATTGAGCTTGTGCAATGGGCCTCTACGCCTGGAATGACGCCTTTAAAGGTCGTTTTTGTAGGTTTGATCCTTGAGGGGTCTATACCCATTTTGCGCACTGTGTCCTGATAAAGCAGGTTCAGGCTGCTGCCGCCATCCATAAGGACTCGAGTGAGGTGAAATCCATCAATGATTGGGTCCAGAACCAGTGCGGTGAATCCGCCATGACGGATACTAGTGGGATGGTCCCTGCGATCGAAAGTGATCGGATAGGAGGACCATGGGTTGAACTTTGGGGCGACTGGCTCCAACGCATATACGTCCCTGAGCGCACGCTTCCACTCCCTCTTGGGGATGTGGGTTGCATATATCATGTTCACCGTCCACACTTGTGGGGGAAACCTCTTTTGTCCTCCGGTGTGTGGCTGCCGGGGCTCCTCCTCATCATCGCTATGTGGCCCCTTGTCCTTGTTTTCGGCAATTAACTTGCCGGCCTGCTTGAACACCCAACAATCCCTGTTGGTGTGATTGGCTGGCTTTTCTGGGGTGCCGTGTATTTGACACGAGCGATCGAGTATACGGTCCAAGCTGGACGGACCCGGCGTACTTTGTTTGAATGGCTTTTTCCGCTGACCGGGTTTAGAGCCTTTGAATCCGGCATTGACTGCCGTATCCTCGTTATTATTGCTGTTAATGCGGCGCTTATGTTTGTTGCGACGTGACCTGCTATTGCCGTCCTTGGTATCCGAAGTACCATGGTTCTTTGATATGTTATTACTGCGAGCCAGCCAGCTGTCTTCTCCCGCACAAAAGCGGGTCATGAGTGTCATGAGGGCTGCCATAGATTTCGGCTTTTCCTAACCAAGGTGCCGGGCTAGCCATTCGTCGTAGATGTTGTTTTGAAAGCCGCTAGGGCCTCTGCATCCGGACAGTCGACAATTTGATTTTTCTTTGTTAGGAACCGAGTCCAGAATTGCCTGGCCGATTCTTCTGGCTGCTGAATTATG
The DNA here is from genome assembly GCF_056163025.1 of Triticum urartu. NCBI lineage: Eukaryota > Viridiplantae > Streptophyta > Magnoliopsida > Poales > Poaceae > Triticum > Triticum urartu. Next base: position 614,813,160 of record NC_141877.1, read on the forward strand.
TGGCTCAAGTCATCGGCATCTGGTGGCCGCACATAAGTGCCCTGAAAGTTGTCGAGGAATGCGGCTTCCAGATCTTCCCAACAGCTGATGGACTCGGCTGGCAAGCTGTTAAGCCAATGCCGCGCTGGTCCCTTGAGCTTTAGTGGGAGGTATTTGATGGCATGTAAGTCATCACCGCGGGCCTTGTGGATGTGGAGGAGGAAATCCTCGATCCATACTGTGGGATCTGTTGTGCCGTCGTATGATTCAATATTTACAGGTTTGAAACCTTCTGGGATTTGATGATCCATTACTTCGTCTGTGAAGCATAAGGGGTGTGCGGCGCCTCTGTATTGGGCTATAACGCGATGCAGCTCGAATGGGTCTTGCCCGCTGTGTTCGGCCCGGCCAGATTTACTTTTACTGTATCCGGCGTGACGTTTATCGTCTCGCATAGTGGCGCGCCCTCATGATCCGTAGATCGATCTTGCATGCTTTACTTTGCCCTCCAATATGTCTCACAGGTCTGGCGTATCTCCCCATGCCTTTTTGTTTAAGTGGCGTCGGGGTGCAGGCTGAGTTTTTGGCTGGAATGCTTCTCTATCGCGGCCACGAGGTGGCCGATCAGCCGCGTCATCCACTTCTTCCTCCAGTTGGGGTAGCAACCTGCACTTTGGGTAACTCTTGGAGGGGCGCTCGAGTTTATATTCCTCGACCGCGAGGACTTCAGTCCATCTGTCAGCTAGCAGATCTTGATCAGCTTGAAGCTGCTGCTGCTTTTTCTTAAGGCTATTTGCCGTGGCTATAAGCTGGCATTTGAAGCACTCTTGTTCGACGGGATCCTCTGGCATGGCGAATTCTTTGTCGCCGAGGCTTGCCTCGTCTTCGGAGGGGGGCATGTAATTATTATCCTCCGCCTCTCCATCTGCCGCTCTCTCAGGAGGGTTGTCTCCTCCATCCTCCTGCTCTAAATCTTGCTGGAGGGGATTGTTGTTGTCTTCGGCACTATCCGGAGTGTTATTATCTCCTGTGCCGGTATCACCACTTTTCCTTTGGCGGGACTTAGAGCGGCGCCATTGACATCGGCGCTTGGGTTGCTTCTTGGAGGGGTCATCCTCCGCTATCTCATCGCCATTGCCTTCTTTGGGTGTATCCACCATGTATATATCGTATGATGAGGTGGCTGTCTAGTGCCCTGTGGGCAGTGGTTCCTCTTCGTCTCCCGCATCATCGTCCATACCGTCGATTTCTTCGGAGTCGAAGTCGAGCATGTCGGTTAAGTCATCGACAGTGGCTACTAAGTGGGTTGTGGGTGGGCCATGAATTTCTTCATTGTCCGCATCCCAGTCCTGTCGGACATAGTTCGGCCAGGATCCTCCTGACAAGGAGAGAGACCTTAATGAGTTCAGTGTGTCGCCAAAGGGTGAGTGCTGAAAAATATTCGCGGAGGTAAACTCCATGATCGGCGCCCAATCGGATTCGATAGGAACGGGCGCAGGCGGCTCGGAGTCCGTGGCCGGAGAAGGATCTGGCAGTTTAACAACACGGCTCTCGTGTAAGGTAAGGTCGATGTTTGGCTCGATCGCCACTGAGGGTAAGGCCTCCGTGGCGGGGTCCATCCACCCGTCCATGGACGGTGCAACTGGCTCCGAATTGAGGGTCGGAGCGGCTGCCTGTGCGATCTCCTGAACACTATCCGATGGTAGAGCTAAATCGTACTCATCGTGACTGCGTGACACACAAGGCAGAGGCTCGAATCCGTCGAAGATCAAGTCTCCACGGATATCGGCCGTGTAGTTTAAGCTTCCAAACCTGACCTGGTGGCCAGGGGCGTAACTTTCAATCTGATCCAGATGGCCAAGCGAATTGGCCCGCAGTGCAAAGCTGCCGAACATGAAGATCTATCCGGGGAGAAAAGTCTCACCCTGGACTGCATCGCTATCGATGATAGTAGGAGCCATCAAGCCTAACAGCGACGACACAGAGGAACTCTCAATGAAAGCACCAATGTCGGTGTCAAAACCGGCGGATCTCGGGTAGGGGGTCCCGAACTATGCGTCTAAGGCGGATGGTAACAGGAGGCAAGGGACACAATGTCTTACCTAGGTTCGGGCCCTCTTGATGGAGGTAAAACCCTACGTCCTGCTTGATTAATATTGATGATATGGGTAGTACAAGAGTAGATCTACCACGAGATCAGAGAGGCTAAACCCTAGAAGCTAGCCTATGGTATGATTGTATGTTGTAGTTGTTGTGTCCTACGGACTAAAACCCTCTGGTTTATATAGACACCGGAGAGGGCTAGGGTTACACAAGGTCGGTTACAAAGGAGTAGATACAGATATCCGTATTGCCTAGCTTGCCTTCCACGCCAAGTAGAGTCCCATCCGGACACGAGACGAAGTCTTCAATCTTGTATCTTCATAGTCCAACAGTCCGACCAAAGTATATAATCCGGCTGTCCGGAGACCCCCTAATCCAGGACTCCCACATCCGGCACAGGCTTCAGTCAGTCCGCTCTTGGTGGACTGAACCTTCTTGATCACCGCACTCATAATAGTGTGGTGCTCTTCGTCGATGGAAGCGCCGCGAAGCGCTCCCAGCAGGTTGTCCGGTGCCTCTGGATGGACAGAGGTCACCGGCACGAGCGGCTTGCCCCCCTTGGCAGGGGGCCTCCTACCGGAGTCCGGAACCACTAGAGGTTCCGGCGCGGTGTTCGGCTGAGGGCCGAACTTGGAGCCCTTGGGAGTCTTGCTCCCTTTGCGCCTGGAGTCCGGAAGGTCGCCTTTAGGCGCCTCCAGGACTACCTCCCCTCGGTTCGGTGCCCCTTGAGACAATACCTCGACATTGTCCGTAGGGCGAGGAGAGGTGGCGGATGGAAGTGGATCGCTATCCATATCCGACGAGTCCAAGGAACCGTCCAACGAGGATAGTCGATACGGGCTCGGGGCGGACTGTATGATCATATTCGACGTTAGGAGAAGCTGTGCAACAAAAGTATGCTATGAGTTACTCTGGTATCCGAATACTTACGACTTCGCCAGGGGCTTGGCCCTGAGTAACCACTCGTCTTCGCCGTCGGCGGCGGTGGTGGAACAGTCCGGAAGGAGAGTCCTTCCCTTCTTGGACCCTTCGGCCTCCCCGGTTGGGGCGGCTTTCCTTTTCTTGTATCCCCCGGCTGGAGGGGGAGAATCTTCATCTTCCTCCTCCTCGTTTTCATGGGAGGAGTGCATCTCGGAGTTATCGGACGATGAGTCCGATACCAGATGGCGCCGGGAACTCTTTCGGGTTCCCGTGGCCTTCTTCTTGGTCTTCTCTGGCACCTCATAAGGAGCTGGAGTCCGCATCTCCGTCAGAAGAGCGTCTGCGGGGTCTTCGGGCGGAGGGGCCGGACAGTTAATCTGCTCCGATGTCTCCACCCAGTCCTGTCAAATGCGTGGGAGCTCAGACCCCGCACATGGTTAAGCTATGGGAAATAAATACCCTACCAGATGTACAGAACTTACCGGATTCGCAGTGCGCTTCACGCTTAGCCCGCGGTCCTCAGTAAGAGAAGGAGGGACCTCGGCGCCCTTAAACAGCACCTTCCAGACGTCCTTATGCGTCGTGTCGAAGAGCTCGCGTAGAGTCTGGTGCTGTGCCGGGTCGAACTCCCATAAGTTGAAAGCCCGTTGTTGACACGGGAGGATCCGGCGGAAGAGCATGACCTGGACTATGTTGACAAGCTTAAGTTTCTTGCTTATCATGTTCCGGACACACTTCTGGAGTCCGTCCAGCTCCACCGATGAGCCCCAGGACAGGCCCTTCTCCTTCCAGGAAGTGAGCCGCGTGGGGATTCCGGATCGAAATTCGGGGGCCGCCACCCAGATGGTGTCGCGCGGCTCAGTGATGTAGAACCACCCCGATTGCCACCCCTTTATGGTCTCCACGAAGGAGCCCTCGAGCCATGTAACGTTGGGCATTTTGCTCACCGTGGTTCCGCCGCATTCCACTTGTTGGCCGCCTACTACCTTCAGCTTGATATTGAAGGTCTTCAGCCACAGGCCGAAGTGGGGCCGGATGCGGAGGAAAGCCTCGCACACGATGATGAACGCCGAGATGTTGAGGATGAAATTCAGGGCCAGATCATGAAAGTCCAGCCCATAATAGAACATAAGGCCGTGGATGAATGGATGGAGGGGAAACCCCATTCCGCGGACAAAGTGGGGGAGGAAAACCACCCTTTCGTAAGGTTTCGGGGTGGGGACGATCTGCCCCACGGTTGACAGCCGGTGCGCGATGTCCGCGGCTAAGTATCCAGCCCCACGTAATTTTTTATGTGTCCCTCCGTGACGGAGGAGACCATCCACTTGCCTCCCGCTCCGGACATGTTTGGAGAGAGTTGAGGAGAAGGATGTGGACTTGGGCGCTGGAGCTCGAGTGCGCGAGAATGGATGAGCAAGGAGGAAGAAGGCGTGGGTAGAAAAAGGTGAAACCTTATCCCTTTATAAGGGCGGACGAAACTATGCGCCCCCACCAGCCTGGTAAAACTCGCTTATCCCCCAAGCGCCATAATTGATGGCGCGGTTGGGTTACCCACGTCCGTATTGATGGGAATCCCGTAATAAGGGGACACGATCTCTGCTTCGACAAGACGTGCCAAGGAAACCGCCTCGCGAAACACGCTGAGATAGGTTATGAAAAACGATTCGAATAAAGACCTGGCTGTGGTGTGATGCCACGCTACGGGGTACGTCAGCAGATTAGATTTGTGGAGATATTATTCTCTCTACGGTGGTATGTGGAACTTGTTTTGCAGAGCCGGACATGATCCTCGTGTTCCAAATCTTCTATGAAGTATTCAGAGGAGGAACCCGCCTTGCAATGCCAAAGACAATCTGCGCGCCGGACTGATCATCATTGAAGCCTGGTTCATGGGCTACTGAGGGAGTCCTGGATTATGGGGTATCCGGACAGCCGGATTATATCCTTTGGCCGGACTGTTGGACTATGAAGATACAAGATTGAAGACTTCGTCCCGTGTCCAGATGGGACTCTCCTTGGCGTGGAAGGCAAGCTTGGCAATACGGATATGTAGATCTCCTTCCTTGTAACCGACTCTGTGTAATCCTAGCCCCCTCCGGTGTCTATATAAACCGGAGGGTTTAGTCCATAGGACCAACAACAACAATCATACCATAGGCTAGCTTCTAGGGTTTAGCCTCTCTGATCTCGTGATAGATCAACTCTTGTACTAGTCATATTATCAAGAACAATCAAGCAGGACGTAGGGTATTACCTCCATCAAGAGGGCCCGAACCTGGGTAAACATCGTGTCCCCTGCCTCTTGTTACCATCCGCCTTAGACGCACAGTTCGGGACCCCCTACCCAAGATCCGCCGGTTTTGACACTGACAGTCATTCATGTCACTGTGCTAAAAGTCATCAATTACCATACCCTATATCTACTAGTGTCTACATCAAACCTTTGCAATTGATCTTTTCTGGTGTGTGGGGGCCTGCCCCCTCCTCTGTTGGTAGACACACGTATTATGTGAGTTTCATCGATGACAATAGAAAATTTTCATGGATCTATCTCCTCAAGAGAAGATCGGGTGTGTTCCAAGTTTTTCAGAACTTTCAAGCACTTGTTGAAAGAAAGTTCGACAGTAAGATTCTTGCTGTCCAGTCTGATTGGGGAGGGGAATACGAGAAACTCAATTCCTTCTTCCAAAGCATAGGCATATCTCACCATGTATCATGCCCGCATGCTCACCAACAAAACGGGTCGGCCGAACGCAAGCCTACGCACATTGTCGAGGTTGGCTTGGCCCTCCTAGCCGGAGCATCCATGCCCCTCAAGTTCTGGGATGAGACTTTTCTGACAGCTGTTCATATTATCAACATATTACCTAGCCGTTTTATCAACAATGAAACACCCATGGAACGTCTCCTCCACACAAAACCAGACTACACCTCTCTCCGTGTTTTTGGTTGTGCTTGTTGGCCAAATCTTCGGCCTTACAACAAACGCAAGCTCATGTTTAGATCAAAACAGTGTGCCTTCCTTGGTTATAGTGCCCAACACAAAGGTGTCAAGTGTCTTGACATCTCCACTGGTAGGGTTTACATCTCTCGCGATGTTGTTTTTGATGAGAGCAAGTTCCCCTTTGTGGATCTCCATCCTAACGTCGGCGCACTCCTCCGCAAAGAAATTTTGCTCCTACCTTCTCATCTTTCTGGCTACGATCAAGGGGGTATTACAAATTGTGATGATCATATGTTGACTAACCCTACTAATAGTCTCCATGAGCCTTGTGATGATGCAGAAAACAACGAAAACGGACCAACAGGTCCTTATTTCATGTTTCCTGGTCCAGGGGACAGATCCTCCTCGGGATCGGAGCAAGCGCTGCAGACGCGCAGCCGATCTTCCCCGAGACCCGCGCTTGGCAGCGAATCTGCCGCGCCAGTCCCGACAGACGCAGGAGGGCGTGCGGACACCTCAGGAGGGCGTGCAGGCAAGTCCGCGTCAGCCACGCGGCAGAGCCTGGTGGGCCGCAATGCCTCCTCTCTCGCGCGCGAACCATCGCCCGACAGGTGGCAGGCTGGTTCTGGTTTGGGCTGGGTCCAGCAAGACGGCCAATTGTGCATTTACAAGCGGCGCGCCACTACTGGTTCAGCGGATGCGGGGGCAGGCTCTGTCAGCCCGGGGTCCAGGCAGCAATCTTTGGGCCATGATGACGCGCCCCGGCCCAGATCCTATGTGGCCAACTCGTCGCTTGCACCACGCGCCATGGCCGTAGAAAATCCGAACCCGGCATCGCCTACTCACGCTGCGGATTCTGGAGCCCTGCACGGATCTTCCTCGGGATCAGGACAGGATCAGCCCGATCCAGACCTTGGATCCTCTGTGTTGGGGTGCTCTGCAGAGGCTCCTATTGCTACTCCGCGCCGAACACGACTTCAACAAGGGGTAATTAAACCTATTGATTATAAGCATGTTAAAAAATATGGGCTAGTGTGTTCAACAGGTGAACCAGGAGAACCCAATACTCTTGAAGATGCTTTGGGTGATGCACGTTGGAAAAAAGCAATGAATGATGAAATCATGGCACTTAGGAAAAACAGAACATGGCATTTGGTTCCTCCACAACGAGGTAAAAAACTTATTGACTGTAAGTGGTTCTTTAGGATAAGAAGGAAAGCTGATGGAACCATTGACCGTTATAAAGCCAGACTCGTTGCAAAGGGCTTTAAACAACGGTATGGTATTGACTATAAGGACACGTTTAGTCCAGTTGTGAAAGCTGCTACTATTCGTCTTGTTTTGTCCATTGCTGTGTCCAGGGGATGGAGTTTAAGTCAGCTAGACGTTCATAACGCGTTCCTCCATGGTGTTCTGGAAGAAGAGGTTTACATGAAACAACCACCTGGGTTTGCAAAGGCACGTGCACCACTTCATGTGTGCAAGCTTGACAAGGCATTGTATGGACTGAAACAGGCCCCAAGAGCATGGTATTCTCGTCTCAGTAAAAAGATGCAAGCACTTGGCTTTGTTCCTTCAAAGTCTAACACCTCGTTATTTATCTATAACAAGTCAAGTATATCCATATTTGTTCTCATATATGTTGATGATATAATTGTGACAAGTTCATCTGATGAAGCAATAACAACACTGTTGAAGGATTTGAGTGCAGAATTTTCTCTCAAGGATCTAGGAAATCTACATTATTTTCTTGGTATTGAGGTCAAGCAACACAAGGATGGTCTTCACCTCTCTCAAGAAAAGTATGCAACGGACTTAGTAAAAAAGGCTGGTTTGCAAAGCTGTAAGCCTGCACCCAATCCTTTATCTAGTACAGAAAAATTGTCCCTTACTGAAGGAGAGCTCCTAAGTTCAGAAAATGGTACAAAATACAGAAGTCTGGTAGGTGCACTTCAGTACTTAACACTGACCAGACTAGACATTTCCTTTGCTGTTAACAAAGTATGTCAGTTTCTCCATGCACCTACCACTGTTCACATGACTGCTGCAAAACATATAGTAAGATATGTGAAAAATACATTGAGCATTGGTCTAAATTTCAGCAAGTCATCCTCTACACTTATCAGTGCCTTCTCTGACTCAGATTGGGCTGGGTGTCTAGATGACAAACGCTCAACTGGTGGTTTTGCAGTATTCTTTGGACCTAATTTGATATCTTGGAGTGCAAGGAAGCAAGCTACAGTTTCAAGATCCAGTACAAAAGTAGAATACAAAGCTTTGGCCAATGCAACAGCAGAGATCATATGGGTGCAGTCAATTTTAAAGGAACTAGGTATGAAAATCACTAGAGCTCCATGTTTGTGGTGTGACAATCTAGGTGCTACCTATTTATCAGCAAATCCAGCCTTTCATGCTAGAACTAAACACATTGAGATAGAATTTCACTTTGTTCGAGAAAGAGTTGCGAATAAACTCTTGGATATTCAGTTTATTCACTCTCAAGACCAGGTTGCGGATGGTTTCACCAAAGCTCTACCCATAAGAAGTTTTGAAGACTTCAAACATAATATCAACTTGATGAAGTTGTGATTAAGGGAGGGTGTCAAACATGATGATATGGTTGCGTGTGTATAAACATGTACAAGGCGTATACAGGAAGGGAGATCAACACCGCCGGAGGAGTAGTTAGTTAGCTAAAGTATTTTGTATCTTTATCTCCTCTTATCCCTAGTTTTCTTCCTTTGCAAGATGTATCTATCTCAACAACATGTACGCGTACTTGGGCTCGCAACCCTTCTGTTTAACACGCAACACATCGGCCAGGAAGGCTAAGACGTTTACCACAAGTCACACAAAGGGAGCTCAAGCAAGAAATATTAAACAAGGTAAACAAGCTACAATTGCACTAAGCATAAATCAACTAAGAGGATATAAATAATCAAAATGGGACCACAGAAAGACTACGATATTGCTCGAAGTTTAAGTCCTTGAGGTTCTAATCTCTGTTGGAGATACGTGGGACACCAAGGCACCAACAACCACAGAAACATAGCGTTACTCTCCTTGAGCTTTGGCCACGAATCCAAGCTCAACCACTAAGGGCTGAGCTTGAAGTAATTTTCGGCCTTCACAAACTAACCTTGGAATAATCCACAGCCTGGAAGATCCCAGGAGACTCCAACCTTCTAAGAGTCCCCAGAAATCCCACAGAAGTTGAACAGCTGATGCTCCTATGTTTAAACAGACATTTAGAAGAATTCTATAGTGAGGGAAAGGGTGAAGAGAACCTATGATTGAGTCCACTCTACCAGATCTTCCCACATTGGCCAAAGGAATGGAAAGCCAGCCTGATTCGCCTACATTCTGGAACAAGAAGTCGGTCTCAAACCCATTCTTGGAGCCTGATTCACCTACATTCTAGACAAGTCAAAGATGGACTGCAGAGGATACACATAGCTAAACAAGGCATTTTGTACATGCTCAGCTGCAGCGAGCAGCATTGAAACAGTTACAACTTCAGTAGTAGTTCCTACTGAAATGATAAGTTTTGTGCAGCTTCAGTAGTAGTTCCTTCAGTGAGCAGCATAAGTTAGATAATAGTTGACCGGCCGAAAAGACAATTACTACATACAGTTCACACGAACGACACACAACCAACAATCTAGTTTGTAGGAATAGGATTTTTTTGAGGGAAGGCCCATAGGAATAGGAATTCTGTTGCCTAAAACGTTGGAGTTTTCCTTATATTCAAGGGAGCAGAAACAGAGAGAGCGAGAAAGATGGGCTTGATTGAATACGTTCGTGACATCCCCTGCCATCCAGCTTCTGCGTCCACTATGCCCACGACTGAGCTCCACATCATGCTTGTGTAACACCCTTGTCCAGATCGAGAGGATCGGAGTAGGCTTGGAGAGGGGATCAGAGAGGTAGGTGGGATACTTGGAGAAGAGGGTGAGGAACGAGAGAAAGAGGATGAGTCAATCAGTCCATTTCATACAGCCTGTCGATCTCAGGATCGCCTTCAGGGTTAAGTACAGACACGCCTGGCCCATGGCCAACTCACACACGCACTCCTGACCCTGTGACCCACCGGTCAGCTACCACACTTTCTCCTACACGCTAGGGCCTGCTTGACAGTCACACCGTGGCTGGTGTGACACTCTCCTTGTCTCCAGAATGAGCGTCCTCGCTCGAGTCTTGATGGTTCCAGATTGGAGTAGCCGGAAAGCGTCGACAGAGAACATCGCAATCCTCCCATGTCGTCGCTATTGCTGGTTTGTCCCACTTCACATGGAGCTGAACCACGGAAGCATTGCCTCGTTTCATCATCCGCCTGTCCAAGATAGCCACAGGTGTAGTATCCACTGTCATCAGATCCCCTGTGCTGGGAAGTTCAGAGAACACTGGCGAGTAGTTTGGAGTGAATGGTTTCAGCTGGGATATATGGAAGACTAGATGTATGCGGCTGTCTTGGGGCAAGTCCAGCCTGTATGCCAGGTTCCCAATCTTGTCCAAGATCTTGAAGGGGCCAAAGAACTTGTAGGCCAATTTTGCACAAGGCCTGCTCGCCATCGATTTCTGAACATGAGGCTGCAGTTTTAGAAGCACTTGCTCCCCAATCTGAAAGGAACGTTCAGTCCTGTTGATGTCTGCATATTTCTTGAACCTCTTCTGGGCGCGTTCCAGCTGCGCCCGCAGGTTGTCTGTATGCACTGCCCAGTCCCATTCCTCGCCGTCTGGCATGATGGGAGGGGTATGTTGCCAAGCTCCCATGCTGCCCATATTAGCTTCCACCCCATATAGTGCTTTGAAAGGAGAACAACGCAGAGAGGCATGATATGAAGAGTTGTACCAGAATTCTGCTGAGGGGGGCCATTTGCGCCATTGTCGCGGTGTGTCGTGAACCGCACACCGTAAGTACATTTCCATGCACTGGTTGACGCGTTCACTCTGCCCGTCCGTCTGAGGGTGGTAGGCAGTTGAGTACAGCAACTTAGTACCTGCGCCAGCGAGCAGCTCGCGCCAGAGAGCGCTGGTGAAGACCTTGTCTCTATAAGACACAATTGAGGCCGGCACCCCATGGATTTTAACTATGTTGTCCCAAAAGGCTTTGGCCACCTGCACCGCTGTGAAAGGGTGACAGAGCGGCACGAAATGCGGGAACTTCGTGAAGCGATCCACGACCACCATAATCGCATCATAGCCCTCCGACTTGGGAAGCCCTTCAACGAAATCCATCGTGAGATCTTGCCAAGGTGCTGTTGGGATGGGTAAAGGTGCCAATTTGCCAGCAGATTTCTGAAGTTCATGTTTCGCTTGCTGGCAGACAGTGCACTGGCGCACGTATTCCTCCACTGCCGTTTTCAAGCCCTTCCACGCAAAGCATTTCTTGATGCAGTGGTAAGTTGCGGATGCACCAGAGTGGCCGCCCACTGCACTATCGTGCATAGCACTGATCAGCTTAGTGCGCAGGGCGGTGTTGTTGCCAATCCAGAGGCGCCCATGGTGGCGAATCAGTCCACGGTACAGCTCGAATCCATCATCATCCGGGCTGTGCAGGGCGAGTTGTTGCAGCAAGTCTTGAGCGTCTTGGTCTGTCTCGTAAGAATTTGCCACTTCCTGTACCCAGGCTGGTTGACCGAGAGAGAGAGCGGCCGCCTCAAAGTGTGTGCCGACGGGGGACAAGGCATCAGCCGTGCCGTTGTCAACGCCGCGCTTGTATTGGAAGTGGAACTGCAAGCCAACCAATTTGGACATTGCCCAGCGTTGTACATCTGTTTCTAGTTGTTGATTTCCCAATGTGCACAAACTCTTGTGATCTGTGAGAATGGTAAAGGGGCCCCGTTGGAGGTACGAGCACCACTTGTCCACTGCCATCATGACAGCGAGGAACTCCTTTTCATATGTCGACAATTTCTGGTTCTTGATGCCTAAAGCTTTGCTATAGTAGGCAATTGGATGGCCTTCTTGAACAAGAACGGCACCGATGCTCGTGTCGCAGGCGTCAGTCTCGATCGAGAACGGCTTGTCGAAGTTGGGCAGAGCAAGAATGGGTGTGGTCACCATGGCCTGCTTGAGGGTGTCAAACGCGAGTTGCGCCTGCTCTGTCCACTGAAACCCCTTCTTAGTGAGCTGCTGGGTCAGAGGCTTGGCAATTATCCCATAGTGTGGGACGAATTTGCGATAATAGCCCGTGAGACCCAAGAATCCTCGGAGCTCAGTAGCGTTTGTTGGTGTGGGCCAGTTCATCATGGCTTCTGTCTTGTCGCTGTCCGTTGTCACCCCATCCTTGGAGATGACATGCCCAAGGTAATCAATGTGATCCTGAGCGAACGAGCATTTGGAAAGCTTGGCGTATAATTGATGCTCCCGAAGAATCTCCAGGACTATTCGTAGATGTTGCACATGCTCCTCTAGTGTCTCACTGAAAACCAGGATGTCGTCGAGGAAGATGATCACAAACTTGCGTATGTGTGCTTCGAAGATCGCATTCATGAGGCACTGGAAGGTTGCCGGGGCGTTGGTCAGCCCAAATGGCATGACACGAAATTGGAAATGGCCATGGTGAGTCTTGAACGTTGTCTTGGCTTCATCTGCCTCCAGCATCCGTATTTGATGATAACCAGAGCGGATATCCAGCTTGGAGAAATATGCGGCACCTGCCAGTTCATCGAGTAACTCGTCCACGATCGGCAACGAAAATTTGTTCTTGATGGTGCTGTTGTTGAGCCGCCGATAGTCTACACAGAAGCACCACGTACCGTCCTTCTTTTTGACGAGAAGGACCGGTGCCGCATAGGGGCTGACACTGTGCGTGATCACCCCCGAGTCCAGCATCTCACGAACCTGCTTCTCAATCTCATCCTTTTGCACCGGCGAGTACCGGTACGGCCACGTGTTTGCGGGGCGCGCGCCGTCCACCAGGGTGACGACATGGTCGTATTGACGGTGTGGTGGTAGTCCCTTGGGCGCGGCAAAGACGTCGGCGAACTCGTCGAGCAGGTCACTGATCGATGTCAACGAGGGTGTGCGTCGCTTGACCTTAGCTGGGCGCGCGTCCATCAGAGCCATAGCCCACACATCGTTGCCTGCAATAATCTTGCTCAACTCTTCAGGCTCAATGGCTGTAATAATTGGTTGCTCTTTGGGACGAACCCCCTGTAAAGTGACTTGCTCTCCGTCGTGGACGAAGGTGACATGCTTTTCCTGCCAGTGACACATCATTGGATTGTATTGGGAAAGCCAGTCCATGCCCAAAATTCCATCGTAGGCCCCTATTTCCAGCTCGCGCATTGGCGTCGAAAAGGTGTGCCCCTGCATCCCCCATTTGAGATCTGGGACTAGGCGAGAGTTGATCAGGCGATCCCCATTTGCTACCTGCACTTCCTGAGTAACGGCGCCCACTCGTTCCATGAATGCCTTGTTCACAAAACTGTGTGTGCTCCCAGAGTCGAGCAGCAGCAACATTACTTGATTACCCACTAGAGCACGAAGACGGATGGTGGTGGGGGCGTCGGAACCGTCCAGAGCGTGCGCTGAGAGCATGCAACACTCCGGATGTGGTGCAGCAGCCACTGGTTCGTCCAGGAGTTCCAATGCATGGATGGCATCATCGGAGAGGAGTTCCCCATAGTTGCCCACTTGAATTGTGAGAAGTTGGGCCTGAGTGTTGCACCGATGCTCCCTGGAGTAGCGGTCACCGCATTTGAAACACAGTCCGTTTGCGTGGCGGAAGTCCTTGAGCTGACGTTCCCGAGCAAACTCGTCGCCCTGGGGCCGTGCCGTGGGCACCGGGCGTGGTGGTGCAGGAACTGGGAGTGGCGGTGGTCGGCCTGCAGGTGTTGGGCGTGGGCGCGCTCTCGGCATACCCAACTCTTCCTCCTGAATTCGAGCCAAAATGGATGCCCGGGTGATACTGGTGGGTGACTGGAGACGGACAGCCGCTCGAATCTCGTCCTTGAGCCCCAGGAGGAACTGGGTGATGAAAAATTTGGGACTCAAAGATGGATCCAGTGCCAAGAGATGGTACATGTGGGTGTCAAACATCTGCCTGTACTCTGCCACAGTGTTGTTCTGGCGCAACTGAAGTAATTTGTGCATCTCAAGCTCGAATTCATCGACACCAAACTCCTCTGTAATCGCTGCGCAAAAGGCTTCCCACGTCAACCCTTGGTGGACTTAGCGAAATGCCTGAAGCCAGTGTGCCGCCTGCCCTTCAATGTACAAGGTAGTCGTGGTCACCCAGTTGTGTGCAGGCACTCTGTATAGATCGAAGTAAGCACGGCAACGGTCCAACCAGAGATAAGGTGCACTGCCATCGAAACGAGGGAAGTCATGTTTCGATGGCTTGATGTAGGTGTCGCAGGCTCGCCGAGGATGGTGGTTGAAGTCTGGCTGCTGTTGGGGATGAGGTGCCATCGCCCCCATGTGTGCCTGGGTGACGGCTGGCGCGGGCGCGGGTGGTTGAACCAGCAGGGGTGGGCGCTCGTCGGCCAGACGAGGAGAAGGCGGTGGGCCTTGGTGATGCGGCGCAGGCGCGGGACGCAGTGGCGGCGGTGGCAGCGGGTTGAAAACCGCGCCGGATCCGCGCGGAGACGGGGAGCGCTCCATGGACTTGCGTGCTTCATCGACATCAGCCTGCGTAAGGTCGATCTGTTTGCTGAGGTTGCGCACATCCTGGGATACCTGGGTGTTGAAGGCGACCTGGGCCTCGAGCCGTTTGTCGCTGTCGAGTTTCTGTTCGTCGAGGCACGTGACAATCGATTCCAGGAGGGACTTAAGGGTGTTGGTGTTGTCATCCATGGCGGACAGGAGCTGTCGGGTCTGCGCGGAGGGCTTCGACGGCGCCGTCGCTCTCACTCCGAACCGATCTAACCCCGCCGGGGATTTTGGGTGGTCTCGCCGAGGCAAGTCCACACCCGCGGCGGTGGGATTTTACAGATCAAGGTCAAGAGAGTTTGAGAGCAGCGGAGAAAAATTCCCGGAGGAATCGATGGCTCTGATTACCAACTGTAACACCCCTGTCCAGATCGAGAGGATCGGAGTAGGCTTGGAGAGGGGATCAGAGAGGTAGGTGGGATACTTGGAGAAGAGGGTGAGGAACGAGAGAAAGAGGATGAGTCAATCAGTCCATTTCATACAGCCTGTCGATCTCAGGATCGTCTTCAGGGTTAAGTACAGACACGCCTGGCCCGTGGCCAACTCACACACGCACTCCTGACCCTGTGACCCACCGGTCAGCTACCACACTTTCTCCTACACGCTAGGGCCTGCTTGACAGTCACACCGTGGCTGGTGTGACAGCTTGATCCACTAATAATCACGGAAGGCTCGCACACACAAAATTGTGGGATCATGCACCTCCTACCATATTTGCATGGGGCTAAGAAAACGCGAAGGAAAAAACAACAAAGAGGTGCACAAGGTCTCACACCGGACGTGTCATGAGCTTCTGCCTCCCGGAGGACCCTGGCGCGTGCACGTTGCTGCTGCCGCCGGTGCGCCGTTCGTGGCCCCGACGGCTGGCTCCTATACCTCCCAGTCGCCGCGCAGGAGCTCATGACCACCTACTCCATGTCCTGCCGCCATGGTCATCACATCGCCACTTGCCAGTCCCCTCAGTCCGGCCCGGGCTTTGCCGTCGCCGGTCTAGTCCCTAAAAAACAGGACTGCCAGGCTGGTCAGTCCGGTCTGGTCCAGCCCGCTAGCGGCCGGTCCAAACGGCGGCTCGGTCAAGGATCGGACAGTGCCCACCCTATAAGGGCTCAAGCTTGACTCAAATTTGAAGACATAGAAGTGTTGAGACCATAATGATCAAAACAAAACCTGAGAACAGCAAATATATGGAAGTGCAATCCACTCTTTAGTTGCTGGGTTGCACATGATAGCGTCGGAAATTTATTTATAGTGCGTATCACAATGATAACAAAGAAGTAGGCCATTGCTGCAGTCCTTAAGCTCTAAGGGATGCCCACAACACGACACAAAGCTAAGTGTTGTATTAATATCCCTATCATTTGAGGGAAGTCCCGCCAGAAGGATGGGAGTGCCATGCTCACCTTTTTGGTAGAGGAGACCGATAGGAGTTCTTGGGAGCTTCCAGCGGTAGTGTGGATCAGATGAGAAGGCAAGCCAAGATTTGGAGACACATCTGAAATGGCAAAAGGACTTCAGCGGCAGCCGAGACAGGATCTCCACCACCAGGTCATCAGGTAGTACGGTTGTGGTCATCCCCTAACAAGGTTATCTCCTTTGAGTTTTTGTTGTTGTTGACAACACTCCTTTGAGGTTATTTAGCTGATGAATGTATATCTACATAAAAAGAGAAGAAAATAAATGATATAAAACTGAGAAGCTTAGTGTTTATGCAGAACCCATAATTTAACGATTAACCAGAATGAGCAAATTACTGGATTGTAGCTGAGACCAGCACTTGATAATTGGTAAACATTGACTCCATGCTCGAAATATGGATGCATGATTGTGGATGCCATTTGAACTGAAATACTGTCCAATTATATCACACTAAAAACCATGACTAAATTTTTATTGATGGTCCCCTTCTAACGATAGCTTTTGCAGTTTTCACCCGAATTTGTAAATGAGGATTGAGGAAAGTTTTGAAGCACATTTTCGTACGGGCTTATGGCATACGCTGCGTGTGAGTGGGTCACGGGGATTCATAGTTATGTGCAATTGTGCAAACAATAAAATTACTAAGTTTTTTCCAACGATTGCTTCCCCATCCATTTCATAACAGGCCAGCAACAATGAAAACATACTGCACGTGTTGCTTAATGCGCCGTGAAACAAAAAGTTATCTGGTAAAAAGGGAACGTGATGTACCTTCAGGATCTATAATCTCAGGGACCAACAAAAAAAATCTAGTCATGGTGCAAGGGCAAATATATGTGCTAACTCGTGAGATAAGCAAGGGCAGCAAAACAAGAAATCATCGTATCCATCCGAGCTGCAACTGACCAACGGAAACGAACTCATCAGACATCAGATCAGGTATATGTTCCAAACCGCGACTTGCTTTCATGGCACGAAATCGAGGGGAAATGCGGACTCACCAACTTGGGTGAGGGGAATCCAGGGTGGGGAACGGGCCGTCAGCCGTGGTGAGAGTCAGGTTCCATCTGCATGAGCTCATATCAGAAACGACACATGACATGAGGATAACATTCGGCATAAGCACCGAGGAGAGGAAAATGCACGATAGCTCACCGCGTAATCGGCGGTCGTGGGCGAGCGTGATCGGCCAGGCGGCAAGCTGGTGATACAGATGGACGTTGCCGGAAGCAGCGGTAGTGCCCGAGAAGGGTCTCGCCGCCGCTCCCTGGAGAATGGGGATTCGCCGCTACTTGGGAGAGACTACACAGTGGGAAAAGCAACGATCGTATTTGGGCTGAGGCTTCTCACTAGGATAAAAGCCTCTTGTTGGGCTGGGCCAAGACCCTCATATTCGATTGTTTTTTTCTAGACATTCGACGGCCTATCGGCGAAACTGCACAATAGAGGACCTTCAGGCTTCAGCAGCAACTATGCAAGATATCAAGGGAAGAATGCTTGATTTTGCTTCGGTGGATTTCATCCATGAGAAGCGGGAGTTGAATCTTGAAGCTCATATAAATTATGTAAAGCATCAACTACTTTAGCTTTTGGCAGCCATGTTTGGCTTTCTGATTTACCAGACATCATTTGTATCCGTAAACTTATTCCTAGCTAAATAAAGTTGCTTGACCACTGAAAAGAAAAATCAGGGAAACTGCACAATAGTACAACCTCATTCAAGTTCGAGTATTTGTCAAGTCCACTAGTTCCCCGCAAAAAAAAAGCCCAATAGTACAAACTAGGGTTGGAATTTGTTCCCCTCAGTTTTAATCGTCTTGAAGTAGAATCAGATTCTTCACAAGTAATTGATTTCTTCACCTGACGGACACAATTGTGGGATACAGCCTTGGCAATATTTGTGGAGTGTGTGGATACAGTGTCGATGATTGGAAAGTTCATGTTTAAACATTGTTTTCAAACAGCTAATAAAGCGGCTCATGTGCTAGCAAACCATAAAATTTTGTAATAAAATTTATTTTATTTGGTTAGACAAGCCGCCTGATTTTGTTATCAGTGTGCTCGCAAACGATGTAACCCTATTTAAGTTTTAATAAAGCTAGTCCTGATGGCCTTATCCTCAGAAAAGAAACTAATATTGCTAGATTCACCTAAAAAATAGTATTGCTAGATTTTCGCTTGATTTAGCTCGAGGTCATCACATGTGTCCTTGCGAAACGGCCCACCGAAGCGATTTGTTCTCGGTTTCCCTTCCAGTTTGGGTTTCTTAACTTTTTCAGTTTGCCCTTCGTACTATCTAGGTTTTTCGCTTTTCCCTTCCACACGTGACACGGGTAAAAAATAGACGCCAAAACTATAGCCAAAAATTGGCATGCGTCACAACAAAATTAGACTACAGCTACCAAAAATCCCCCTTTTCACTTTCTTTTCCGATTATATTTCTGGGAGATGGAGTTTTATGGGGTAATTATGGATGGGGGCTTCCAAAAACTATCAAATGATAGCTTTCAACTAAAAAACAAGTTTCAATAATATTACGGTGCATGCAGGCGCAATTCTTGCTCGCCTCCGCCTCGTTAAATTTTCATATACATCTTGAGGGGGGTCATAGGTCGATGCGTGTGTTCTTCGTACAACGTGTTTATCGTAATAATCATGTGCTTCCGGCTTCGCTAGTACACGGCGCCTACGGTGTGATTCCTACTCAGGCGATCCTGGTTCAAAACTCCTCTCCCTTTGATCTAATCCTTGAAGTTCAAAATGTGTCTCATTTCCCTGCCATTTCCTCTTGGATGCTCATGATCATCATCATCACAACATCTTCGTTCGACTCCGACGAATCTAAGGTATCCTTTTGCATTACTTCATCAAGCTCCGCGTTTCCATACTCCTCATCCAATGAACCATCAGAATCCATCATTTTCCTACAAAAGAATCACAAAAGAACCGGTTGGCAATTTTTAGAACACACAGAGAGCAAGGTACAGTCCGAGAATAGCCGGACGTACCACGGTGGCGTCCTGGCCGTTGACGGAAGCCGATGTGGTGAGATGACTGGGGAGGAGATATTTTGCCAGTGATGGCGGCGCTGAAGGGTCGGGACGATAGTGGAGCTAGGGGAGGGCCGGGACAGACAAGGGAGAAGAGAGGTGAGGAAAATGGCTCGTCCGACAAGGACAGGGAGGGGAGGGGGGATTTGGTGGAATTTATGGTAGGTCTTGTTCTCATATCCGCCCCGGATATGGGCTGGATATGAGGGGTACCGGTCAGACCGGACGTATAGGGCCGGTTTCAGGACGTCGTCTGGGTCATGATTTTACGACCGGTCACTCAGCGGGCATATAGGGGGGCGTTTGGGGAGCCCAGCCGTAGATGATCTTAACAGTCTCGCACACATTCAGGGTACAACCCAAAAGAATGACCTCATATTTAAAAGGATTAATGTTCAGACCCGACATAGATTCAAAAAAACAAAGGGGGGGGGGGGGGGGGATTTTAGGTTTGAGAATTGGAGGTCATTCTTCTCAATGAGCATTTATTGTGTGGGAATACCACACACCAATATGTGTGGCAGGGTGTTATCTGCAACTGTGTCTGGTGAGATTGGTTAGTTTGAGAGGCAAGATGAACTGCATGTCATCAACTCCACTGATCGGCAACGGCAGCTGCGGCTTTGCCGTTGGTGGCGGCACTTCCTTTTTTTTTAGAATCAGCTGCACTTCCTTTGTTGGTGGAATTGTTGGTACATGTACATAGCGTGGAGATGCTCCACGTTGACATAGACGATGGATCAGTGGAATGTCAGTATGCTCAAGAAGCTGTGGTCACCAGCGAATGGATGAAGCAAGAGGAGGGCATCCTTGCCTGCAAGCAGGGGCTCCGTAGGAACTTTGAAGGAGGATACCATGACCAAACTCCTTGGATGGCCTCCAAACTGTATGTACCTGAAGAACTCGTCGGCAAAGCACGCTAGCTGCTCGAATCTCCGCACTGTCTCGACGAGGGAGATCCTACTGGACTTCGCGATGGCTGAAACATTAGCTCCTCTGGTAAATCAACCTAACATATGAGAGCTGGCTGCTGCTATGCCTAGAGACCGAAACCTGGCAAGATTACAAGAGTTCTCCCAGCCATTGCATAGAAAGCTCACACTGCCTCACACATCCTTTTATCAAGAGAAATGAGAAGTGCCAATTAGAAGAAGAAGAACACAACACATAATGAAGCCAACAATTCAGTACATACATAACAGCTGTTTGGCACAGCTAGCGCACAAAAGATACCTAGAGATTACATCATTCATAGGGTAAATATTCTAACATTTGTCTTGAGCTGCTTGAAGCACACAAGCTGGAAACTTGCCATAGTATGGCACATAGAGTAGACTTCGATATAGGTTAACGAAGCTTGGAATGTTTAGAATCTGGCAGACTTTTCCAGTACTGATGCTATATGAGATGATCTTATTATCAGCAATTGTGTCAGCAAGGATAACTAGCTCTCTCTCCAGGTCAAATGCCAGGATTTCATAATCAAAGTACCATAATCCTTCATTGTTAGTACGGAGCATTATGTCCCTCCCAAATACATTGTTCATATTTAGACGATGCTTCACCACCCACCTATCATATCCTTCCAAACTCCAAATTCGGATCATGCAACCATCCAATTCTTGTTGTGCATAGCATAAGACCCCAGATGACTGCCAAAGACGCCCGTCAAAGCAATAAAACCTCTCTGGTCCATATGGAAACCCTGGCAACTGAATGGTCCTATGATTGAGCTGCTGTGTGCATGTATCAGGTGCATCGAGTGCCAGAAGGTAATGCCTCCATAAGTGCTCCACATACAACACCCCATTTACAAAGAGTGAATCACCAAAAAATATATCTGAGGTTTCCCACAGACAATTAGACCAGGTCGAATACTCAGAGAAGAATACCGTAACTTCAGTGTCAAATCCACCACTTGGACTTGACTCAAATTTGAAGACATAAAAGTATTGAGACCACAATGGATCAAAACACAACTTGTAACTGGCATAACAGACGGCTGGTCCAGGTTCAGTATCTGGAAGTGACATCCACTCTTGAGTTGCTGGATTGCACACGATGGCGTCGGAAATTCCTTTTGAGGGCATACCACCATGATAACAAAGAAGTAGGCCGTTGCTGCAATGCTTAAGCTCCAAGGGACGCTCATAACATTGCACAAAGCTAAGTGTTGAGTCAATATCCCTGTCACTTGAGGGAAGTCCCGCAAGATGGATGGCAGTGCCATGCTCTCTTTTTTGGTACAAGAGACCGACGGGAGTTCTTGGGAGCTTCTGGCGGTAGTGCAGATCAGATGAGAAGGCAAGCCAAGACGTGGAGACACATTTGAAACGGCAAAAAGACTTCAGTGGCAGCCGAGACAAGATCTCCACCACCAAATCATCAGTTAGTACGATTGTGGTCATCCACTGCCGAGGTTCCATATCTCCTTTGAGCTTACCTAGCAGATGAACTTATATCTACATCAAAAGAGAAGAAAAGAGATGATATAAACTGAGAAACTTACTGTTTATGCAGAAGTGCAAGACGTAGTGATACGCATAATTTAACGAGTAACGGGAGCTGAGCAAATTAATGGATTGAAGCTGAGATCAGAACTTGATAAATGGTAAACATTGACTCCATGCTGGAAATATGGATGTAGAATCATCAATGTCATTTGAACTGAAATACTAATATCCAACTTTCACACTAAAAACAATGAGTAATTTTTTTGTTGAGGCCCTTCTAACAATGCTTTTGCGGTTTACACCATAATTTGTAAATGAGGAAAACTGTGAACCAGATTTTAGTATGGGCTTATGGTCTATGCTGAGTGGTATGACAGGGATTCACCATTTGGCTGACACAGGGTACTGCTACATATCTACTAGTTATATGTAATAATAGAATTCCTAGTATAACAGTATCAATAATATCACAGTATCCATCCGAAGTGCGACTGACCAACAGCTCATCAGACATGAGATCATATGCTCCGAACCACGACTTCATTTCGCAGACAAATACGACAGGGTGAGGGAAATACGTCAGTTTACAGTATGGCTCACCAAGTCACCAGCTAGGGGGAGGGGAATCCAGCATGGCGGAACGGACGGAGGTGAGATCCAGGCTGCATCTGCACGAGCTCGGATCAGAAACAACACTTAGCACCAACACGCGGCATTAACCCGGAGGAGCGGGAGGGGGAGAGGAACGGGAGCTCACCGCGTAGTGGTTGCTTCCGTTCGTCGACGAGCGTGGTCGGCGAGGAGGCAAGCAGTAGCGAGGCTGCGGAGGTGGGGCAGCGG